>NC_057865.1:187298044-188628044 GCF_019393635.1 Dromiciops gliroides
ATTAATTTAATGTGGGCTGTTTATAAAGTTCCACCACACTGTTCCACTCCCAAATTGATAAGCAAAATATTAGGAAGCCCCTCTTAACTAAATAATCAAAGCAGAGTTTATTTATGAGATACTATTTAAAATTAAGAATACAGGGAAATAAAATGTACAACCTGACTGCGTTCTGGGTGCTTTCACCTGCTGCCCCTGGAATTTTTTCAATACAATAAGGGCTTTAGCCACCTCTCGCCTCAGGGTATGTTACACTTTCCCTGCTCAGCTACTTTCTTCTAACTCCTCTTAATCTTCACTTTCTCCAACCTGTACCCTGTGCTGACCACTTCTGTGCTCTCTGCGGCCTCCTGGTCAGTCTGTCTGTCTGTCTGCTCCATCAGTCTGCCCTTTGCCACCTTTGCCACCCCTCTAATCTTGTCCGCCTCTCTTAATCTTGTCTGCCGGCCTTTCCTCCTTGCTCCTAGTCCTGCATTACTGTTCCTCTCATCAGCCCTCTTAATCTAACTCCCAGGTCTATATATACCTTTTTTATCTCCACTCAAATCTCAGGGCTTTTTGCACCCACACACCAAGCTAATCCGCCAGTCAGGGCTGCGGCTGGGGTTGGGGGGGGTGCGCTTGAGCCTCACATCTCTCAGCCCACGCTACGCCAGAGCCCAGCATCTCCCTGATACCTCCGCTCAGGTCGGAGGGAGCTGGGGGCTTTCTCCCCTCAGCTGTCTGACCTGGCGTCTTGTGCAGCCCACGGGGCTTTTTGGCTCAGCTGAAGCAGAGGGGGAGGGGCACCAGCACCTCCCACACAGAAGAGACCCTGAGGACCTAAGGCTTTCTAATCTCAACCTAAAGGTAGGGTCCCCAAATCAAAATAAATTTCCACAGTTCCAAAGGGTGAAACCAGGAGCAGAGGATGGATGGTCTGGTGAGAAAGATTTGGGCTTGATATTGGCAAAAACTTCACAGCAACCTGAACTGTCCAAAACCAAATGACCTGTCTTGGGAGAAAATGAGGACCCCTTTACTGACACATCAAATGAAAGCTGGATAACCAATTGTTGAGTATGTTCTGGTGGGCGTTCCTTCTGGCTATGGTCTGGACTTAGGGGGGTCACTGAGGTGCTCCTATCTCTAAAATTGTGTGACTCTATAAGAAGTTGATTATATTCTCTATGCCTCAGTTTCTTCATCTGTAAAATGAAGAAAGATTAGATGACCTCTGAGAGTTCTTCCATTTTTACTTCTAGGATTATATGAATACTTATGGTACAGCATGACTAAATGACTCTTGGGGTCTTATGGCATATTAGGTTTGTTTAAAGGAACTGGGCATGCTCAGCCCACTTAGCAGCAAATGGGAAATGGTAGCTGTTTTCAAGTATTTGAAATGCTGTCATGTGAAAGAGAGATCAAACATATTCTGCTTGACCCAAAAGGGTAGGGCCTGAACAAGAGGTGGAAATGGCAAAGAGGCAAATGGAGGTTCTATGTCAGGAAAAGCTTCCTAATGATTAGAGTTGTCCAAAAGTGTCATGGGCCAGTCCAAGAGGTGGTGGACTTCCCTTGCTTGGAGGTCTTTTAGGCAGAGGCTGGATGGCCACTTGATGAGTGTGTTCCGGTTGGGGTTCATTCTGGGTATGGGATGGATTAGACAGCCTGAAGGTCCCTTCTAATCCAAAGATTCTGTGATTCTGTGATCGAGTCGCTGTAGTTCCAGTGTTGATTTCCATCATGGATGGGAATATCACCAAGATTTAGTGGGGATCAGACAGGGAGCTCAGGAGATGATACACTAGTAGCAGAAGCACTAACGTCTCCCCCACAAGGAATATGGTTGTGGGTGGCAGGATTAAACTGGAAGGTAGTGAATAGAAATAAGTGTAACTACTTCCAGAAACTTCTTCCCCTTAGTCATAGATGTCTATACAGAGGTGCTCTTCACACAAGGAAGACACTCTTCATCTAAGGGTCTACAGTATGTCCTATGTTCCCAAAGAAAGAACAATAACTGGGAGTTGTCATTTTCAGGGATGTTCTTTACCAATAGAATTTTAAAAATATAATTTTGGGATAAATAGAAATATGATCGCTGTGGGCAAGGAGTGATAGGAATTACAGTGTGAGGTTGAAGGTAGGAAGGAACAGCAGCAATCACAAAGACAGTTCGGCTCCATGCTTTTCAGGAATACCTTGATTTCTTCTAGTACCAGCATCTTTCTCGGTTCAAATATGGCCTCAGAAACTTACTACTATCTGTGTGAACCTGGGCAAGTCACTTAACCCTGTTTGCCTCAGTTTCCTCATCTGTAAAATGAGCTAGGGAAGGAAATGGCAAATTACTCTAGTATCTTTGCCAGAAAACTCCAAATGAGGTCAAGAATAGTCAGATACAACTGAAATCACTTGAACAGCAGCAGCAAACATTCCCTAAGAAATTTCTAAAGTTTCAGCATTAGTAGAGTTATTAATGCTCATCTAGTCCAAGATACCCATTTTACAGATTAAAAAAAAGGGACTGGGGGGGAAGAGTGGCAAGTGTCTTGCTCAAGGTTTCACAGCTAGTTAGTGACTCAAAGCTAAAAATGAGGTCTCTTGATATCCATTTTAGTGGTCTTTTCATACACTAGCCTGACTTTCTGCTAACCTAATTTTTGTATATCTATCACCACTCACTATCTTTCAGCCTGCCTTTCCTATCTAGCCTTCATATTTAATCTTGACCTGAACTTAGAATTGGAAGACCTTGTTTGCATCCCATACCTGCTTGATCCCATAGTTAACATTTTCTAGGTGTGTTACCATACACAGGTCACAACCTCTTGGAGTCAAGGTTTCCTTATCTGTAAAATGGGGGCAAAAATAATGATGATACCTATCTGCCAGAGCCGTCTTAAGGATAGTGCTATGTAAACTTCAAAGTACTAGAGAAAGCACACCATTATATCTATTAATATAGCTTTTAGTCCTTCCTTGCTTTTCTCTCTTTGCATGGTCTATTTACATAAATGTAAATTCTTTTTTTCTTTTAGTATCCCTATCCTTGGCCTTTATTTTACTTTGTTTCTCATGTTTTCATTTTTCATCCTTAGTTGAACAGCTACTCAGAAAAAAAAATATATACATACACACATACATATACATACACACATATCTAGATATCTAGATCTAGATATATTTCCAGAATGTTAGGGCTTGAAAAGGCCTTGAAGAACACCTAGTTGACCATCTCCCTCTGTCCTCCCTGATCATCCCCACTTCCTTCACTTGATAGATGAGAAATTCAAGGTCTAGTGTTGAGGAGATTTTCCTCAAGTCATACATTACATAAATGGGAGAGGGAAGTATTTGAACCATGTCTTTAACTAGAAGAGTAGTGCTCTTTCCATTATGCTATAATGCAATGTAGAAAAAAAGAGGGGACCAATGACTATGGTCAGTTTAAGCATATTGTCAAACTATATTCTGCCAGAAACATGAACACCTTGATATTGTAGAAAACACATTGGGAAAAGTGATGGACTTGAAGTCAGAGGAACTCTTCCACTTCCTAACCTGCATGAACTTGAGTGAGTCAGTCTCTGGGACTTAGTTTTCTAATCTGCAAAATGAGGAGGTTGGACTAGCTACAGTATGATCGATCCTATGAATACTATATATTCAGAATATTGAACATTTATTTTATAGGCAGAGAACATTCCTGAAAAATAAAACTTCACCTTAGTTACTACTTTTCCCCTGGGAAAAAGGGGTTTATTATAAGATCCTTAGATGAAGGTCATTTTCCATGATGAACCTCTCTGTATTTCATGTCCAGCATTTTGTGAAAATCTCAAAACCTTCCTTTAACTTTTTGCATTCTTACACTGTCGATTTGGAAACTGGAATGGAGAAATATTGCTAACCCCAGCACATCTGAACCCCGAGCAAGGCTTGAATTTTCATAATTGCTGTTTACAGGTATCATTCAACACAACTTCACCCTGGTGAGGCAAGCAAGCTATCACTTTATATGAGTATGTAACACAGAGATTTTAAAATTGCCGTCAGACATTCACATTCTTAGGTAGGACTAGATCTTTTCCACAGTGTGCTTAGAAATGCCTTCCTATTGAAAGTTCCCTATGGAAGAACACAAAAAAGTCAGGAACTGAAGGAACAAATAATATTGAAAGCATTGTCCTAACCCACTGGATCAAACATGGGCTCATTAAGTAGCTTGCAGGCATAAAGGGAGAAGATACATAAACTAAGGTGATGTGTCGTAGGGTACTAAAAATTTATTGGGTTTGGAAGTATAATTCTGTTTTCTAACCAACCACTTTCTCTTTGCCTTTGATGCTTTTCCTTTGGTTGGAGCATAGTCTACTACATTTTATACAACTTTATCCTATACCTGGAGTAAACTGGGTTCGCTAAGCTAACAAAAGTGGGGGAGGCCCTGCCATACCAACATTACCTCAAAGGTAATTCTTTTAAAATAGGGAGTCTTAATCTGGGGTCTGGGAACTTGTTTTTAAAATATTTATCGACTATATGTCAATATAATTAGTTTCCTCTATAATCCTATATATTTTTGTTTTATGCATTTAAAAACAGCCTGAGGAAGAATTCAGAGGTGCCAACAGGTTGCAAAGGGGTCTGTGAGACAAAAACATTAGAATCCCTGTTCTAAAGTGTTATTAATAACTAATGTAGGGGCAGCTAGGTGGCGCAGTGGATAAAGCACCGGCCCTGGACTCAGGAGGACCTGAGTTCAAAATCCGGCCTGAGACACTTGACACTTACTAGCTGTGTGACCCTGGGAAAGTCACTTAACCCCCATTGCCACGCAAAAAATAAATAACTAATGTAAATTATCTCGAAGGGGTTTTGCCAATATAAAAAGTTCTAGAGAAATGCTGTATGGTAATGAAATACAAGGTCACAGTGGGTTGTAGGAAACTGTGTCAGGAAGGCTGAGTTCTAAGCCCTAACCTCCCATAGACATTTTCTGTGGCTTTGCCTCAGATGTGCTTCCTATGGCTTGGGCCAGGTGTTAGTATGTTAAATTTTATAGAACATTGTCTGGTAACTTGAGGTAAACCAGAGTCATTCCAGAGGATGGTTTAGCCCTTTCTTAAGGGCTGAGCTATTTTGAAAACAGAAAGTTTGACACCAACAGAAATGTTCATTTCCTTAATCCTTACATGTGACTGATATTTGAAATGCCTAATCTGTGGGAGAATCTAAGAAGATAATACTCTAGAACAGCTAAGCCTGTGGACACACAGATTAGTAAGGTCACACAGAAGAATCCAAGGTGCAGGAAACATTGGGGACAGTTGACAGCTACTTTCTTGACTTAGATGATTCCAAACTGAGCCAGCTCGTGTAATTCCAGATGGCTGAAGGCTTCCCAGGGACATATGACCGTGATATCTATAAGAGGAGAGAAACATATAAACTCATTCTTTTCCACAGACTTAGAAGCTTGTGCATCCTTCAAGGAAGGTCTTTCAGATAGAGTGATTTCTCTGTAACCTTGCCTTGTTTCCCAGATACATATGTTAGCTAGAATGACATCCTAATCCCCGAATACACTTTAGAATAGCAAAATAAAGTCAATGCCATGCATAGTCGTGTCAGAAGCACAACCCTTTTCTGATTCATAAGTATACATCTATCTCTCTAGGAAGTTGTTTGTGCAAAAAAGGAAGTTCTTTTAAAAAGGTACACTATACTTGGAGTTAGAAGTCCTGGATTCCACTATGCCCAAAGGCCTCTAAAACTGTGCATACCCTTTGACCTGGTCTGTATCTCAAGGAGATCATAAAAAAGGGAAAAGGTCCCACATGTACAAAAATATTTATAGCAATTCTTTTTGTGGTGGAAAAGAATTGAAAATTGAAGTCATTCCCATCAAAAGTTGTGGCATATGAATGTAATGAAATAATATTGTGCTGTAAGAAATGATGAGCAGGTGGATTTCAGAGAAACCTGCAAAGACTGACATGAACTGATGCTTAGTGAAGTGAGCAGAATGAGAAGAACATTGTATGCAGTGACATCAACACGGTGTGATGATCAGCTATGATAGACTTTGCTCTTCTAAGGAATACAGTGATCCAAAACAATTCCAAAAGACTCCTCATGGAAAATGCTCTCCACATCCAGAGAAAGAACTATGGAGTCAATGCAGGTTAAAGCATACTATTTTCACTTTGTTTTTTTCTTTCTCATGGTTTTTCCCTTTTGTTCTGATTTTTCTTTCACAACATGACTAATATGGAAATATTTTTAACACGATTGTACTGTATAAACTATGTCAGATTACCTGCTGGCTTGGGGAAAGGGAGGGAAGGGAAGGAGGGAGAAAATTTTGGAATTCGAAATCTTACAAAAATGAATGTTGAAATTTACCTTCATGTGTAATTTGAGAAAAAATAAAATAGTATTAAGTGAAAAAATTCTAATAAAAAAAGAGAAGACATGGGTTCTAGTCCTGATTTAGCTGGGTTATATTATTAGCTTTGACAGAACTTGGTCTTTTACTGTCTCTGGCAGTTCCTGACCATATAAACATGGGCAAATCTATTAGTCTTTCTAACCTCATATGTAATATGGAAATAATAATACTCATACAGCCTAGCTCACAGGGTTGTTTGTAAGGAAAGTATCGCATATAACAATGATCATTGTTGTCAGTATTATTATTATTATTATTATTACTACAAATGTGTCTCACTTTTCAAAGAGATTGAAAACTCACAAAGATGCTATGAGGGTATGGTTTTTCCCCACTCCATAGCAATACCCTGGCTGTATGCAAGCCTCAAAAATGCATGGCTATGATGGAGAAACAATGTCAGGCTAAGTTCATACATGAGAATTGGAGCCATTTTGATTCAAGTGCACTGAATGAAGATGAGCTCCTCCCCCCTTATTTCCTAACAATATGGATGGATTTTGAGCACAATGCTGCTAACTCAATTCTTATGTGACAACTATGGATTTTGAAATGAACAATCAGAATCATAAATCTGAAAAGACTCTGAGAGACCACTTGATCTAGCCCCCTCTCCCTGTAGAGTAGGTTTTTAACCCGGGGTCCACAGACCTCCAAGAATCCATGGATTGATTCCAGGGGCTCTATGAAATTGGATGGGGAAAATATTATAATTTTATTTTCAATCATCTCTCACTGAAATTTAGCATTTCCTTCACTTACTTAAAAACATTATTCTCAGAAGGGGGCCATAGGCTTCACCAGACTGCCAAAAGGGTCTATGACCCAAAAAAGTTACAAATGCTTTCTTTAAGCAAGGTAAAGCATAACTGGTTAACAGATGAGGTCAACTAAATCTGAGAAAGCTTAGAAATCGGACTTGCTCAAGGGTATTGAGCTCCTTGGCAGAATAGGGACTTGTATTCCAATACATCTACTCTATGGATAGCAAACTCAAAATAAACTATAAGAACCCCAAAGTGAGTTATTATTCTAGCAGAGACCTTTTCCACTTATAAGAATATCTAACAGATGACTGCCAAACTAGTCTTTAAAAGAGACTTGGCACATTCTTTGTGCTCCCTAATGTAAAGAATTGAGGAAAAGAGAAGACAGTTCATTCTATTGTGTTTTTTTCTCACAACCACCTCATGAGGTAGATGAATATGGGTATTATTATTTTCATTTTGCAGACAAGGAAACTAAGGTTCAGAGAAGCTGATTGACTTGTCCTCTTTCTTATTGGCAAAAGTCAAGTCTGGAGCACAGGTCTCCTTCTGGGTCTAGGACTTTTTCTATTGCTTCACATTTCTAGAAGCCCAGTAGGAAGCTAGGTGGCACAGTAACTAGAGTCCTGGACCTGGAATCAGGAAGGCTTCAATTCAAACCCAGCCTCAGACACTTATTGGTTATGGGAATTTGGACAAGTTATTTAAGCTCTGTCTGCCTCAATTTCCTCATCTGCAAAATAGAAACAATAATAGCACCTACCTGACAGGGATGTTGTGAGGATCAAAAAAGATAACCCATGTAAATGATACATAAAAATTATTATCATTACCATTTCTTAGAAAGGAGTGGGGTAATGCTGCTGGCCTAATCATGTGTGGTGTTATCCACGTTTTTTCAGATGAAGAAATTGATATGACTAGTAAGTCAAAACTAGAATTTATTACTATAATGTTTATCATAAATAACATTTATATTATAATATATTAATAATTAACATGTATATGTTTAGTGTTTGCAAAGCACCTCATATATTAACTCATTTGATTTAATTTTGATTTGGATGTTGGTGTCCTGATTCAAAATGAAATCTGATACATCATGGTGATTCAGATAAGCTGCTGATTGTGAAATGCAAATCCATTCACACTTGCTCTTACAAATGCAATACTTCTTATTAATATCTTACAAACAATTAATAGGAGAAAAAAGTTCCTTATATTTATTTTAAACTTCTAGCTATCTTCATTCAGGTCTATTTTTTTAAATTTAAAGTATGTCTTCTTGAAAGTGTAATAATAGTCCTTGAATGAAAGGATCTCATATAAAAATATGTCTCATTAGACCCACCTGTTCCAAGGCCCTCCATGCCCGGGATGTCATCTCCAAACCTGTGAAGTTAGAAGAAAAAAAAAAAAGGAGGGGGTGAAAATTAGCTGAGATCAGAGGGAGAAGATCCTGGACTGATTTTAGGAAATCTCTTGACTAAAGAGAAAAGAGAAAGAGGGGACAGGTTTCTTCATTTTTTTCCCTCACATCTATGTAGACCTTTTGATTTGTACCGTGTTCACAGCCTCTCCTGGATCAAGAACAAGAAAAGGAAGCTCAAGTGTTAGCCAGGGTTTGCTGCTAGAAGAGATGTCTAAATTGAAATATCACCTGAAACATTTATGAGCTATAAAAGGAAGGTCGACTCTCATTATTCCTCAGTAAGACACTTTAGTACAAGCTTTGCTCCATTAAAAAAGAGAGACACACATTTAGCCAATTAAAAATCATCTGTGACCAGGAGATGAACATGGTAAAAAAGTGAGCTTAGGAGAAGACTGCTTATAACCCCAGGAGTTGAGATGGAATGGGCATTATGGTTGGAGACTTTCAGGCAAAGCTTGAAAAGAAAATAGAGGAGGAGAGAAAAATGGAGGGGCTGTGGATTAAAAAAAAAGAAATTCCCAAGTATGGTCTGAATAGTCACCGAGTATTTGCTGAATATCTGATGAATTGATTTTAAAAATCAAGGCGATTTAGGACAAATAGCCCATGAGATATGGTGGCATATTTTCCTCCACCTTAGACTCAGGAACTCTTACCCTTTTACACCTTTCTTAGGAGGCTTGCTCTTAAATTGTCGAGTCTGTCTCTGCTTGAATTTAGGGGGTGCCTTGCGTGGAGTGGTAGGACCCTGGCTGGAGGCTGGAGGGGCCAGCATGTTGTTGTCACTCATTTTCAAGTTCGGGGATGTGGATGATGTTTCCTTTTCACGTGCCTTAACCTACAAGATAATCACAGATAGTAAAGTAAGTGAAAAATCCGAAGGGGCTCCTTAAAGCTCTATATGTCATTATTAAGAACGGGGGATGAAAATACTGTGGGGTTTTAACTGGAAAGTAGGTGAAGTTAATACATTTTCAACAAGAAGAAACTAGATTCATGTGTTGATAAAGTAATAGTAGAATAGTAAACTCAAAAATTCTTGGGAGCAAATGTAGTAGAGGAAATTCAGTAGGGTAGATGGTAGACTGAAAATAGAGGTATTTGGAAATGTAGGAAGTTAAGAAATCTGAAAGATCCCAGTGAATCATCCTAACCAACTATGACCATAATTTAACTCTGAAATCAGCTCTCAGAGGGTTGCTGTAGGGAGGAAGGAAACAAATATTTATGAAATACCTTCTATATGCCAGGCTGTTTGCCAAGTACTTTACAAATATGATCTCGGTTGATCCTCATTACAACCAAGAGAGGTGGGTGCTATTATTATTCTAATTTTAGAGTGGAGGAGAGGGCAGCTAGGTGGCGCAGTGGATAAAGCACCGCCTTGGATTCAGGAGGACCTGAGTTCAAATCTGGCCTCAGACACTTGACACTTGCAAGCTGTGTGATCCTGGGCAAGTTCACTTGCCCTGCAAAACAAAACAAAAACAAAATTTAGCATGGAGGAAACAAAGGTAAACAAAGGTTAAGTGACTTGTCCATGATCACACATTTACTACATGTCTGAGACCAGATTTGATCTCAGGTCTTCCTGGCTCTAGTCCCAACACTCTATCCACTGGACCTATAGGAGAAAGAATAGCAACCTGATAGTAAAAGGGACAGTTGTTAACTTCAGAGATTGAGCACTATCAATCTATTATTTGCAGGGTTCTACATTCCAGCTTATTAGAGGATAAGTTTTTATTCTGCCCATAGCCATACTAAAGGATTCTCAGCCTCACATTTCTTGGGTATGTTCATTTCTTATAAGTATAAAAATAGCTAGGAAGGCCTTCCCACAATTAAGAAAAGCAAATGTTGAAATGAACATTAAAAGAAAGGAAATGGGTAACATAATGAGGTCAGTTGCTAGGATACAAGAACTCTGCTATTCTCTCTGCTCCCTTAGTTCCCCATCACTTAGTGGGGCCAGCATTCCCCTGATAAAAAAGATTCTGAGCAGCCTTGGTCCCCTCTTGTGAGAGTCAGGTAAATA
Organism: Dromiciops gliroides; assembly: GCF_019393635.1. Lineage (NCBI taxonomy): Eukaryota > Metazoa > Chordata > Mammalia > Microbiotheria > Microbiotheriidae > Dromiciops > Dromiciops gliroides. Next base: position 187,308,727 of record NC_057865.1, read on the forward strand.
AATCCTTTTCCTCCTTCAATTTTCTGATCACAATATCCTATTGTGTACAATTTTTCCTTCTTTCTGACTGCTTATTTCACCTAGTTTGACCTATTCACACTAAGATGATTATGTATATTTTTTCCTTGCCTCTCTTTCAACCTTAATCAAAAAGCCCTCTTTCTAAACCTTCCCCTGTGGCCCTCACCTTTTTTTTTTTATTACCTTCTGAATGAAATTGAAAATCTTCATCTTCATGGTTAAGGTATTTTTCTTTTATCTTCTATTTCTCTAGTTAATCTCTTTTTCGCTAGTAAATTGTTATCTATTCCCCACCCTCTACTTTCTCTTTTGCAATTTTTCCTCTGCCCCCCCAGTTGTTTATGACCTTCGCAACTACTTTATGCAGTTATATCTTATTTTGATTGTAGTTATTTAGGTATGCATTGTACCTCTCTATTATACCGTAGCTATGAAAGCAAGGACTCTTTCTAATTTAATCCTTGCCACAGACCAGGCACAGTGCTGTGTACGTAGTAGCAGCTTTAAAAATGTTTCTTTAATTGAATTTAGTTCAAATGCTTTGATTTTAGAACTATATGCATACACAAATTTCAGGGTTGGAACAAAGGTATAAGAAATTTGTTGTGGAAAAAAAACAACGATGGGAAAGTTGGAGAGGTATGCATTTCATCTTAGAATTTGTGAAAGAGGAGAGGAAATCCTTTGAGGCAGCTGGATGCTGTGGATAGAATGCTGGGCATGGAGTCAGAAAGCCTTGGGTTCAAATATGGCCTCAAACACTAACTAGCTGTGTGACCCCAGGCAAGTCACCTAACCTCTCTTTTAACTTCTGTTTGCCTTGGTTTCCTCAACTGTAAAATGAAGATAACAATGGCACCTATCTCCAAAGGTTGTTGTGAGGATCGAATGAGATAATATTTGTTAAAAAAAAAGCACTTAGTGCGGTGCCTGGCACATAATAGGTATTACATAATTGCTTACTTTTCTTTCCTTCTCTTCCCTTCATGCACCTTACCCTAGGTATATCTGGAGAACAGGGAAACAAACATAAACCCATGAGAACAGAGTCAGGGTTACCAGAGACCGAAGGAGCTAAATTTTGCATGGAAAGCAAAGGATACCTCCCCCAAATGATGTTCTTTAGCTGTATTGGAATACAGACATGTACTTGCAAGAATGGCCATGCAATAGAGAATCTCCTGGACCAAGCCACCCAGAAAGGAAAGAAAATATTTCAAGCCATTGCTGAGGTCCAGGACAAATCCTCCTAGAAAGAAGAGGGGTGTGTGTACTATGCTCAGTTCCTAAGGTAAACAGGAGATAGAGCCAAGTAGCAATAAGAAACAGAACTGTGACGTGAAGTAGAACACCTGGACTTGACCCGTCTTTTGTACTAGACCCTGAGAATCTCAGGGGAAAACTTAGATGATGCCATTAGCTAAAGAGAGGTGTTTCTGAACCTCCAAATTGAATCCAGACTATGTTAACCCAGAGCTGGGGTTCTGGGCCATGGATGCCAATAATTACCACAGATGTCAAGAATTCCATTTAACAGGGACATTGTACTTTTTCTTTTATAATGAACTTAATTATTGATAAATATTTCACTATACAAGGAAAACTGAAAAGAAAATTGTATGTGAAATATCAACTTCTATTATATGGTTTTTCATTTTAAAAAAACACTTTGCATGTATACTGAATTTAACAAGGTAGTAACACAATTTCCATGTATCCTTATAAACTTTTTAAATTTCTGTATATATTTAATGTTTTACTCATGCTTCCCCCCCATCACTAACCATTAATACAACTCCTCCCCCCCCCACACACACAGTATGTATATTTTCCAGGAGTTTTTTCCTTTGTTAGTTTCTTTCAGTAAATCTATTTCTTTTTCTGAAAATGGGTAATTTAAAATCTCCACGTGGTCTGATAATTTGAGTGTTTTATGTCCTGAAAGCATTCCTCTATTTTTTGTGTTCCTAGTTTTGTTAGCATATAACTATGATAATATTTTTCTGATTATTCTTTTTATATTATAGTTGACTGCATGTTTTCTCCCCCATTAGACTATATGCTCCTCTGGAGCACAGATAGGGGTTTTTTTTGTTGTTGTTTTGTTTTTTAATTTTTGTGGGGCAATGGGGGTTAAGTGACTTGCCCAAGGTCACACAGCTAGTAAGTGTCAAGCATCTGAGTTCGGATTTGAACTCAGGTCCTCCTAAATCCAGGGCCGGTGCTTTATCCACTGCGCCACCTAGCTGCCCCACCTTTCTTTGTAGGCCCTTGCTTAGCACAGTACCTGGCACAAAGTACATGCTTGATCAATGCTTATTGATGATAGTGATCTCTGTATTCCCCTACCTGTTAGGCCTTCCTTCCACTACAAATTCTCATCTATCTATCTTTATATCCATCTTTATATCTGCAATCTGTATCCCCTGGGAGGCAGAGACAGCTCTTTCTATTCCTATCTTGTGCCATACTTTGCACAGGAGGTGTGCTTAATCACTGTCATTGGAATTGTTGAGTAGTGAAGAATGGATAGGACTGCTGCTCAGAATAAATGGGACAATGATAAATGGCAGTGGAAAGAAGAAAGAACTTCCTTTTATTTTGCTTTTTTTGGACTGGAAAGAACAGAACAAAATTACTAATAAGTAATTGAAATACATAGCAAGTAAGGAACACCTAGCATTCTTTGATAAGTTCAAATCACCAAACCATGATGATGAGGTACTGTCCTAAAGACCTGGTAATTAGAATATCTGATTTGGGGGATCTTTGAAAGACTGTGGAGAATGACAAGTAGGTGACACAGTGGATAGAGCACTCGGCTTAGAATCAGGAAGATTCATCTTCAATTTTAAATCTAGTCTCAGACATCTACTAGCTGTGTGATCCTGGGCAAGTCACTAAACCCTCATTGCCCCACCAAAAAAAAAAACACTTTTTTTAAAGTAGAAGCTATGCCAGATGAATTTAGTTTAGTTTAGTTTTGACCAGAGGAATACTGTATATATAATTTATCTAGATTATAATATAATATGTTTTGATGTCTTCTTGTTAACAAACTTGTGTTGAAATATGGGCTACTATAGATGATAGTACTGTTTGGGGGATTCAGAACTTTGAACGGGCAGATCCAATGAGTAGACATTAGTGATTCAATGAGACCTTAGAAAGGTGTCTACAGTAAAGTGCCCAGGGGGTCTTCCTGTGGCTCTGAACTGTTGAATATTTTTATCAATTATTAGGAGAATAGTATAACAAATTTGCAGATATTAATAATGAAAGCTAACATTTATTTATATAGTGCTTACCATGTGGCAGGCACCGAGCTCAATGCTTTACAAATTGTATCTCATATCATGATCCTATTGACTCTGGGAGGTAGGTACTATTATTATCCCCATTTTACAAATGAGGAAAACTAAAGCAAAAGTTAATTGACTTGGCAAGGGTCACACAGCTTGTATATTTCTGAGGCCACATTTGAACTTAGGTGTTCTTGACTCCAGGCCCTGTGTTCCTTCCACTCAGATGACACAAAACTTATCGGATGAAAGAGTTCAAATCCAAGAAAATTCCAGTACCCAAAATATTGATTCAACTATGATATATTTTTCGCTTTTGGTCCAGACATGTAATTTTATTGGTATGGGGAACTGCTGTTCAGGAAATACCTTTTACCATTGCAGATCAGCCACTGTTTTACAACTTCTGGTCTGTTGCCTGGTTCACTGAGAGGTTAAGTGACTTACCCACAGTCACATAACCAGTATGTATTGGGGTGGATCTCGTACATAGGTTTTCCTGACCCTGGTTGATTCTCTATATATTATGCTGGGTTGTCTCTCAAGATGAGACTTAATAGGGGCAAATATAAAGTCTTGCTCTTAGGCAAAACTTCAAGCTAAGGATTAAAAAAAATTCACAAATAAAATGCAAAGGTGTGACTAAGAAGCATTTTATAAAAAAGATCTCTAAATTTAATAGGTTATAAAATTCATATTAGTCAATAACATGATCTAAATAAGCTCTTAAGCAACATTAAGAGAATTACAATGTTTAGAACTAAGAAGGTGATAGAGTCGTTTTTCTATCGTCTGTCCTAGACAGCCCACATCAGTTGTGTTCAATTCAGAAAAGTACACTTTAAAAAGGAAAATGATCAACATTAGAACATCCAAAGGAGAACACTCAAGACGGTAAAGTATCTAAAAGTCATGTATTATGGAAATTAGTTGAATGAACTGGGGATGTTTAAGATGGAGAAAAGAAGATTGAGGAGGGATGTGACAGTAGAATTCAAGTATTTGAAGGGCTGTCATGTGTAAGAGGTACCATATTTGTTCTGTTTGGCTTCAGAGGGAAAATGTTCTATTTCCTTATATTCACAGAGAACCGCTTCCCCTAGGCAAAACTGCATCCAAGGCCATCCTCTTCACCACTGTCTGCAAATTCTCTCATACCCCACATTACTTATCCTTGTTTATACTACCACGCCTAAACTCTTTGCCACCATCCATAAGCAACTTCTTCTCACTTGAACTTCATGACATCAAAGTTATCAACCAATACAGATCATGTGGCTCTTATGGAATGGTCCTCAGGTCATTCTCCCCCCTTTTTCAAGTTCAGTACCTGGCTTCTTCTCTTCCTCAATGCCTACCTTTATCCTAGTGGATTTGAGCATTTATGTTATTCCCTCATTCAAACATCCTAGCTCCTCAGACTGCTTACTTCCCACTGCCTACTTTTCCCCTCCTTCTCAGCTGTTTACAGGCATGGTCATACTCTCAAATCTTGCTATCACTTCTACATGTTGTACTTCCATAGTGAAAAATTCATATATTCCTTTATCTAACCATTTCCTATCATTCCAACTCATTATGCCTTATCCCTCCTAAGCCTCTTTTTCATCCACATCATGACTTCCAATCCTTCCATTCCCCCAGTATGTTCCCTGGGCTTTATATGTGTTTGGACTTCACTGTCCTTCCTTCCCAACCTTGATCCGATAAATAATTAATTCTGTTCGCTACTTTTAAACCTTTTGACACCTTGTCCTGATCATGACATGCTAAAACCTAGTCCTGTCATTACTCTCACTATATACCTCCTCTACTTTTATTCATGTGGAAGAAGTAATGCAACCAAGCTTCCTGAGGCCATTACAAATTTATAACTTACCTTCAACTGGGTAGCTGCTAACTTGCAGCATGGCAATCCTTTTTATTCTTCCCTAATCTATTCACCAAAACAAAACTCTTTGCCTCAAAAGTTATCCCCCTCTTGAACATTCCTGTTTCTGTCAAGGACACCATCATTCCAGTCTCCCAGGGTCATAAAGTTGGTGCTATCCTCAATTCCTCTCTCCCACATACAATCAAATCTTGTCTGTTCTATCTCCACAACATCTCTCATTCATTCACTTCTCACTATTTGGATAGTCGCCACCTTAGTTCAGGTCCGAATCACCTCTCATGTGGACTATAACCTAGATTTATTTATTTCTTGATCTCCCTACTTCCTGCCTCTCCTGACTCTAGTCTGTCTTCCACACAGCTGCCAAAGTGGTCTTTCTTAAGAAAAGATCTGATTATGTCATTCTTCTACTCAGTAAACTTCAGTGGCTCCCTATTACTGTTAGAGTCAAATGTAAACTCTTCTGTTGACTTCCAAAGTCATTCTCTACCTGTTTTCTAGGCTCATAATATTTTATTACCCTTTTTATCCATTTTAAAGTCCAGCCAGAATGGATTATTCTCTGTTACTCCCACACAGTCCTCTATCTCCCATCTCTATTCCTTTAAAAGTGATGTCTGTCATGCCTGGAAAGCACTCCCTCCTCATATCTGAATTCCTCACTTCCTTTAAGACTCAGTTCATGCAATACTTCCTATTTTTCAGATTCTTCTAAGTGCTAATGGCCTCCCTCTCTAACAACCTTGTATTAATTTTATTTTTATTCTCTATATATTTATTCTACATATACACATATTGTCTTCCTCATTAGAATGTAAATTCCTTGAGAATAGGGACTCTTTATATATTTGTTTTCTTTTTCTCTCCAGTGCTTAGAACAGTACCATTCACAGAGCAAAGGGTTAAAAAAAATCTTAGGTTTTTTTTTTTTTAATTTGCAACTTGTGGAAAACGTAGATGGTCTAATTTAGGCTTGATTTGAGGAAAAACTTCCTAACAATTAGAGTTGTTCAAAAGTAGAACAGGTTGACTTAGAAAATAGTTCTTCCTCATTGGAGATTTAGGAACAAATGCTCAATGATCATCTCTTGGTTATGCTGAAAGTACAGGTTGGAGTAGATCAGAAATTCTTAACTTGGGACACATAATTGAGTTTTCAAAAAATGTTTTTATAATTGGTTTTAAAAATAATTGATTTTCTTTGCAATCTTTATATTATGCATTTAAAACATTATTCTGGCTTTACCAAACCACTAAGGAAGACCACAATACAAAAAAAGATTAAGAACCCCTGGCTTTTGTGGCCTCTAAAATCCTTTCTAGCTCCAATATTCTGTGAAATTGGGACCCTGAAAGGTTGAGAGTCATTTATTAGCTATCTGATCCTAGGCAAATCTTCCTCAGTTTCCTTATCTGCAAAATAGAAATAATAGTATCTTCCTCCCAGGGTTGTTGTAAGGACAAAATGCAATTATATTTGTGAAGCTCTTTTCAAACCTTAAATTGCTACATGAATACAATTATCATTGAATGTGTAAAGTAGACAAATATATGACCCTTAAAGATTCTTTTCCCCACTTAGGAATTATTCCCCATTTTAGGATGATGGAAGGATAAATACCAACAGTAATTCTACAAGCTTATTCACAAGTGTTTGGTTTCAGTCAGAGGCCTGGCATTTGTGAGTATTGGAGTATTTGGAAGGTATTGGGAATATGAGAGCATGGAAAAAGGGGGTAGTGGTTGTGGTGTGTGTAAATTTTGGAAATGTGTTTGTTACAACGGGCAGTGAGCCACAGTAAGTGCCAACTTTAGGAGTCTTTGGTGCCAAAGGGCTTGTTCTTTAGCTTCTTTCCTTGCCTTGTAAATGCAGATTGTGTGGGGGTGTGAGAAGAGATATGGTTTTGACTGGATTGCCAGTACTACTGCACGCAACACACAGCATATACTAGTATGGCATGAGCAAAGGTGAAAGATGGAAGAGAATATTCTGTCCAGTAGAGTATCCCTGAATCACAGCACTTAAGCAATCCTCTGAGTTCTATTTCTAAAGGAGAGTGTTTCATTTGGGGAATAACAGAGAAGCATTGAGCAACCAAATACAGAGATGGTTACTACTGGTTTCCAGCTCCAGATCATGGCTCGCAAGACTAGATATTTCTTATAGTGCAACCCTTTTACAAAGGGCTGCTGGCCCTACCCGCTAGCTCCCACACTGCCAGAGCTGTAAAACTACAGATTGACTTTCACAAACGCCTCAGGGAACTAAACCCATTTCTTGCTCTGCTGAAAACTCTAGAAAAGGAACACCAGTTCCTAACCTCCTGGTACCATATTGGCTCCACCAAGTCACCAGACAAAACTCTCGCCCTTGGTAGCTCTAGTGACAAAATAAACAAGGGCACATGAAACAGCAATGGGGAGCACAGGGCAGTTTTGCGACCATACTCCCAAGGAACAATACCTTTGACAGGACCATGGCTTGAGCCTATCTCCACTCTGATAACAGTGCAAAGAAAATTTAGAATCTCCCAGCTCTTTGTGGGGAGACTTGGTCTTAATTCCTTCAACCCTTTCAAAGTGGTAGGGAATCCTTTATCTACTCCAGACCATTTGGGAATCCTGAGATGTGGAGAAGTACCTAAGCAAACTTGTCAGCCTAAACTACATCAGTGTTTCTAGGAGACCCTATACTGCTCAAAGGGTCTATGAGACAAGAGCTGAAGCCAGAATCCCTCTTAATTGTTCACACAAAGACTTGTAGTCAAGGTTTTATTGTCGTAAGCCCCAGGCATAGAATTATAAGCTCTGCTCTATCCATCCAAAAAGAGTTCCTACTTTCTTCCTCTTCTCTAAATTCTATGTCTTTTGGTGCTCTAACCAGTGACCACAGTGTTTAGGGTATGTTTTTTGTTTTTTTTTAATTTTTACTTTATAATTATACTTCCCCATTTTCTTGTATTTTTTTCATTTGCCATAGAACTTGAATGGTGAACCTTCCTGGATAAATCATTTGATGTCTTGTCCTTTTCATAAGGCAATAGAAAAATTGCAGTTGATGGAAACATGTTTGGAAACTCAGGAACAGATCCAAGTTAATCTCTGAATCCTCTCTCAAGGGAAGAGGCAAACACCTGGGATAGTCTTATAAGCAATCTCTTAATCCAATGATGTCAAATTTAACCTCTGATCCTCTTTGGAAAAGAGTCGATGTACAATGTGCCTCAGGATTCAGGCCTGTCAGCCAGAAGAATCAGGGAAAGCTATGACTTCTTGGTCATGCATGCTTCCCTGGTCATACCCAAAAATAACATCTCAGAAGCATCTTATAGCTCCTGGAGCAACTCACTGGACTAGAAGCATCCAAATTGGCAAGAGGCATTCAGGAAGAGATATGACAGCTATGCTTCTAACAACATAACCTCATTTCCCCACGAAGCCACAAGAGTTCCCTGTTGTTTGCTTTGAACAATGATTACCCACATTGTCAGATTCCTCTTTACTTTTCTAAGAAAAAAATTGGGTATACACAAAAAATATGCCAAAGGGAGGGCCTCAGACCAGAGTCAGTATATACTCAGCTAAAAGGAATAAATGTTTATATTTTGCAAACCACAATTTAGGGGAAGTAGTTTCAAAAAGACTTCAGCATGATGTAGAGACAAGGAACTGCTCTGGTACAATTCTAATAGTCCTGGGCCCCAGTTTCCACTCCCTCTATCATAAATGCACAGGAAGATTCAAAATTCTTTTATTTTATCAATGAGGAAAAGATCTGTATAGGAAAAAAGGTGAAATCTTCTTCAGCAAAGAGTACTAGGGGCCTGAAAATGTCACTTGGGGTTATTATACTCATGAAGTAAGAACCGAACACTTTCAATAGTTGGAGAAAAGTCCTAAACTGATAGCCATTAAACAAAACCAAAAGCAAAACCATGGAGAACCCATCCCTAGGAGGAAACAAGCAATTTGGAGAGAGAAAAGTCATCCCCACTGCACTGCAGATACTTCTGTCCTCCATTTCAACTCTCTTTTATCTTCCTCTTCATATTCTCATTTCAATTTCTTAAATTGCCATTCTGATGGCAGTAGGAAAATTCAGCCTTATAATATTATCATTTGTCATAGAACAGGAATGAGAATAAGGTGGGTCCTTCTTGGGTTTCAGCCAAGTTCAGTAACTGAGGCAATAAAAGGTGTTCAGTAGGAATTCAAAGAAACACTTGTGTGAACTGATGCAGAATGAAACAAATAGATCTCATACACTGATTATAATAGCCAAGCATGGATCCAAAGACAAGATGAGATAATAAACTTCAATTCAATAAACATTCATTAAGTGCCTGCTATGTTCTAGGTACCGAGCTAAGCACTGGGGATACAAAAAGAAGCAAAAGACAGGCCCTGCCTTCAAGAAGTTTACAATCTCCCATTGGTCTCTGCAGAAGTGAGGGTCTGTGGGTGTGCAACATTGCATGTTAAATTTAGTTAATGTGTTGGTTAGTTTTGCTGAAATTTTTTTCTCCTTTCTATCTTTGGATTATAAAGGATGGCTCTTTGGGTAAGGAAAGGGGACAGATGTATTTGGAAAATGAATGTGATATGAAAGGGATTTATATAAATAACACATATATATGTAATATATTTGTTGTGTGTGTGTACACATACACACACACACACACACTGACTACAATTGTGCAAATGAAAACCAGAACACTAAAATCAAGCTGATCACAAAGTAAATAAAGAACCTTGGCGCCAGAGAAGATATGAGGAAGCACTTCCTTCCTTTTGATAGAGATTGTCAGTTATAGGGTTGCACACACTATCATAAAGTTAATTAATAAGCATATATTAAATGCTTGTTATGTGTCAGGAACTATGCTAAACACTGGGCATAAAGCCACTTCATAAATGTTTTTTCTTATTCACATGGGGAAGGGATGGAATATGTATTTATATAGTACTTACTAAGTACTGGACTAAGTGCTTTATAAGTATTATCTCATTTGATCCTCATAATTACCTTGTGAGGGGCAGCTAGGTGGCGCAGTGGATAAAGCACCAGCCCTGGATTCAGGAGGACCTGGGTTCAAATCCAGCCTCAGACACTTGACCCTTACGAGCTGTGTGACCCTGGGCAAGTCACTTAATCCCCACCGCCCCGCAAAAAATAAAAATAAATAATTACCTTGTGAGATATTATTATCTGTATTTTACAGTTGAGGAAACTGAGGCAAATGGAGGTTTAAGTGACTTGCCCAGGTTCACACAGCTGGTAAGTGTCTGAGGCCAAATTTGAACTCACATCTCCTTAATTCCAGTCCAGGGCTCTGTTTCACTACTAGTTGCCCTATGGGAAGGTTTGTTTGTGGGTAGGGATTTAGGGGCACATTTGAAAATTACTATGCTATAAAAACAAAAGACCTCAGTAAAAGATCTTTGAAATATTAAATGAACCAAAAATACAAAAATAAAATTTCCTCATTACAAAGCAGTAAAAGGCAGTCTCGTGGTAGAGAAAAACTCTTCCATTTTTCATAGCCTGACTTTGTTTCTTTACAACATTTTTTAAGTCAGTTCGTTCCCTCTTCATTTCCTCCAAACCCCACTCAGGCAAACACTCCAAGGCCTTATTCGTAAGGAATACTCACAGTGCTGAATGCTGTTCCTGGAAATCATCTGATTGCCTTCTTCCCCTTGATTGAGAAAAGGCTATTTGAGTCCTGCTTCATCCCCCTGAAATACTCTTATACTTGTTGCCTAATCATCACATCACGGGCTCAGAGCCCTGAGACCAGCTGGTGAGAAGAGTGAAGAAGTAGGATGCTAATTTGGCCTGAAACAGGTTTAGGGGATTATCACTAATACTCTTTCCTGACTTGAGACTTCTCCCCTTGAAAGTGAATATTTATTGATTCCACATAAAAACATGAAAATATCACTATTGCTTCATGTTGGTAACTAAAGAGAGATTTTGCTTCAAGATCCTTCTTCCCTCCCCTTCACCTGGGTGGTCTAGGGAGAGAGCTCTGGAGCAGCCGAGGGACCTAGGCACATGGACAAGGATATTGAGGAGAGGGTGATTTCTCCCTTTCTTCTCAACTTAACTCAATAAACATACATCAAGCTCCTATGATGATCAAGGCACTAGTCAATAGGGCATGAGTTTGTTTTGTAAATCTATATATCACAAAGAGAAAGCCAAAAACATTCCCTCCTAACAGACATCAATAACACCACCAACAAAAAAAAATCAGGAGATATGCTGCAGGATGAGAACTGGTAAATAAGTAACTTTGATTTGTTTGCTGATTATTTCTGGCTCCTACAAAACTCAAGAGATTATGGGAAAGAGGCCAAGCAAAGATCTCCTAGATCCTAAGGCCTGTTATATAAGCCTTAAGTACTTCCAGCTGACAAAGGATTCTAGTTTCATTTGGACAGTACTTTATACTGTTATAAAAGTGCTTTTACATGGTTATCTCATTTGATTCTCAGAATGGTTTCATGAATTAAATAATAACAATAGAGCCAATCTATAATTGTAATCAAGTGAACCTTACTTTTCCCTTCATGCACTGAGGACTTCAGAGGTAAAAGTGTAAGAGGTGAGAACACGAGTTGCCAAGTAAGAGTGAATACATGGAGCTACAGAGAGGGCTGTAATGAAGGCTAATACATCAGCAAAGGTCCTTGAGGAAATGACAACAAAGTCTCAAAGGAAGCAAGAGTAACAATGAACCACACGTGGGTAGATTGAGAGAGAAAAAGAGAGGGATATACAGAGAGACAGACAAAAGGAGACAGAAACAGAGACAGAGTCATACAACAAGGAATTACATGGACCACAGTCAGTCAATCAATAATCATTTATTAAGCATCTACTATGTTCCAGGCACTGTGCTAATTGCTGAGGATAAAAAGAAAGGTAAAAGATAGTTGCTGCTCAAGGAGATCACAGTCTAACAGGAAAGAGAACATGCAAAATGACTATGTGCTAACAATCTATATATAGGTTAAATTTGAAAAAATCAACAGAGAAGGCACTAGAAGTGGGGCCATTTTTTTCCAATTACATGTGTGAAATCATGAAAAACATTTTCATATTAGCCATGTTGGAAAATTTAAAAAGCAAGAAACAAAGTTTGCTTTCTGGAGGTGGAAAGCATTTTTCATCAGGCGTCCTTTGGAATTGAGTTGGATCATTGTCTTGATCAGAGTAGCTAAGTCTTTTATAATCAATCGTTCTTATAATATTGCTGTTACTGTGTACAATGTTATCCTGGATCTGCTCACTTCACTCTGTATGAGTTCATATAAGACTTATCAGGTTTTTCTGAATCCATCCCTCTTGTCATTTCTTATAGAGTAACAGTATTCTACCACAATCATATATAATAACTTGTTCAGCCATTACCCAATTGATTGGTATTCCCTCAATTTCCAAATATTTTCCACCACAAAAAGAGCTGCTATAAATAGTTTTGTGCATATTAGTACTTTTTGCTCTTCTGTGATCTCTTTGGGATACAACCTAGTAGTGGTATTGCTGGGTTAAAGGGTTTACACAGTTTTATAGCCCTTTGGACATAGTTCTAAATTGTTTTCCACAATGTTTGGATCAGTTCACAACTCTGCCAAAATTTCATTAACGTTCTAATTTTTCCACATCCCCTCAAGCATTTCTAATTTCCTTTTTCTGTAATGTTAACTCATCTGGTAGGTGTGAGACGGTTTTTCAGAGTAGTTTTAATTTGTATTTCTCTAATCAATAGTGATTTAAATAATTATTTCATGTAACTATTGATAGTTTTGATTTCTTCTGAAAACTGCCTGTTCATATTCTTTGACCATTTATCAATTGGGGAATGGCTCTCATTTTTTTTTTCATAAATTTGGCCTAGTTCACTATACATTTGAAAAAGGAGGCCTTGGGGCAGCTAGATGGCGCAGTAGTTAAGCACCAGCCCTGGATTCAGGAGTACCTGAGTTCAAATCCGGCCTCAGACACTTGACACTTACTAGCTGTGTGACCCTGGGCAAGTCACTTAACCCCCGTTGCCTGCAAAAAAAAAAGAAAAATGAGGCCTTTATCAGAGAAATTTACTGTAAAACTATTCCCCCTAATTTCCTGCTTTCCTTCTGATTTTAGCAGTTTTGGTTTTGTTTATGAGCCCATTTAAAATTTCATATAATAAAAATTATACATTTTACTTCCTATGATCCTCTCTATCTTTTATTTGGTCATAAGTGTTCTTATCCATATACCTAGAAGGTAAAATTTTCCATGGTCCCCTAATTTACTTATGATATCACCCTTTATATCTAAATCATTTACCCATTTTGACCTTATTTTGGTATAACATATGAGGTGTTGGTCTATGCCTAGTTTTTACCAAATTGCTTTCCAGTTTTCCTAACAATTTTTGTCAAATGGTGAGTTCTTACTCCCAAAGCTTGGATCTTTGGGTTTATCGATCATTAGATTACTGTGATGATTTACTACGGTATTGCGTACCTGATCTACCACTCTATTTCTTAAACAATACCATATGTTTTTGATGATTATTACTTTGTAAAATATTTTGAAAGCTGGTTCTGCTAAGCTGCCTTCATTCACATTTTTTCATTGAATCCCTTGAAAGTCTTTCCCTTTTGTTCTTCTAGATGAATTTTGTTATTATTTTTTCTAGCTCTATAAAATAATTCTTTGGTAGTTCTATTAATGTGTCACTTATTGAGTAAATTAATTTAGGTAGAATTGTCATTGTATTGTATTGACTTGGCCTACCCATGAGCAATTAATAGTTCTCCAAATGTTTAGATCTGTCTTTATTTGTGTGAAAAGAGTTTTGTAATTATGTTCATATAGTTCCTGGGTTTGTCTTGGAAGGTAGACTCCCAAGTGTTTTATAATGTATGCAGTTATTTTAAATACAATTTTTATTTCTAACTCTTGCTTCCTGGTTTTGTTGGTAAAATATAGAAATAAGTCCTGCAACTTTGCTGAAGTTTTTAATTGTTCCAACTGAGTTTTTACCCTAAGATCAGTGAGCTGCTCACTCAAAAAAAAAAAAAAATCTTGTATGAGGGATCAGAAGCTCTGTGTTCTAGTTCAGAATTGGCAACTAACTCATTTTCTGATTTTAAGTAAGTCATTTAATGTCTTTGAGTTTGCGTTGTCTCATCTATAAAGTGAGTAATTTAGAATAGATGATTTGTAGTGTCCTCTCAATTTAAAGTTGGATGTTCTATCAGTTGATCGATCATTAAGCATTTTTTAAACAACTATTGTTTGGTAGGTATTATGCTGGACTCTGGGGACACAAATGAAAAAAGAGACAGTCCCTGCACTCAGAAAGATTATATTCTCTTAAAATTGTGCACATTTTCAAGTACAAAACAAAACATATAGTGCTGGATGAGGTATGGCACTAAAAACTGATAAAGCCAGGAAATTTTTAATAAGGTGGCATTGGAACTAAAGCTTGAAGGAATCAATCAGTCAATCAATCAATAACCAAATCAATAAGCATTTAATAGTACTTATTGGGCTGGACTTGGGTTTTTTTTGTTTGTTTGTTTAGTTGTTTTTCAGTCATGTCTGAAAGAAAACCCCTCAAAACCCCTTTGGGGTTTTCTTGGCAAAGATACTGGAGCAGTTTACCGTTTCCTTCTCTAATTCATTTCATAGGTGAGGAAACTGAAGCAAAAAGGGTAAGGTGACTTGCCCAAGGTCACAAGCTAGTAAGTGTTATAAGGTCAGATTTGAACTCAGAATGACTCCAGGCCAGGCACTCTACCTATTTTGCCACCTGGCTGTCCTGGCTCTAGGAACACAAATGAAAAAGTGAGATGGTCCCTACCCAAAAGGAGCTTAAATTCAACTAAGATTGTTTTTATATTTTAACATACTAAATAAAAATATACAACATTTGAAGAAGGGGAGGACTGAAAAAAAGTAGAAAAACAGTAAAGGCCTCTTGAATAAGGTGGCATTTGAACTGGGTTTGAAGGAATCAATCAATAGATCCATGACCAAATCAATGCTAAGTACTTACTCAGTGCCAGGCATTGTGCTAAATCCTTGGGATACAAAGAAAAGGGTTAAACTTTCCCTGACCTCAAGGAGTTTACCTTCTAAAGTATTGCATGTTCTCTCTCTCTCTCTCTCTCTCTCTCTCTCTCTCTCTCTCTCTCTCTCTCTCTCTCTCTCTCTCTCTTTTTTTGGTGAGGCAATTGGGGTTAAGTGACTTGCCCAGGGTCACACAGCTAGTAAATGTCAAGTGTCTGAGGCCGGATTTGAACTCAGGTACTCCTGAATCCAGGGCCGGTACTCTATTCACTGCACCACCTAGCTGCCCTACATGTTCTCTTAATACGTATGTTTTGTTTGCAGACAGCCCAGATGCCTGTCAAAGGCCTGGTTAATTCCAGCTCAGTTCTGACTTCTGTGATTCCGGTTAAATCACAGGACCATTTTGCCCCAATTAACTCATCTCTGAAATCAGTCAAGCTTGCTTTGTGAGAGACACAATGCTAGGCATCAAGGACAAGAATACCAAAGAGAAACAGTCCCAATTCTCAAACACCTTGTGTGCTGAGGTAATACATGTTCACAGATAACTAAATGTGATATGTATACACAATAAATACAAAGTGAATGGGAGGGGCAGCTAGGTGGCACAGTGGATAAAGCACCGACCCTGGATTCAGGAGTACCTGAGTTCAAATCCGGCCTCAGACACTTGACACTTACTAGCTGTGTGACCCTGGGCAAGTCACTTAACCCCCATTGCCCCGGAAAAAAAAACAAAACAAAGTGAATGGGAGAGGGTAGAACTCTGGGGAAGATCAAGAAAGACTTCTTGCAGGAGGTAGCAGCACTTCAGCGAAAGATTCGAAGAGGCAGAGGTGTACAGGAGGGATTGATTCTAGACAAGGGGCACAGCTAGTACAGAAACCTAAAGGTCCAAAGTGGAATGTTGTTTACAGAGAACAGCTGGAAAGTTGAGTGCATGAGGGGATAAACCTGGCATAGTAGTCTGGACCCAGATTGTGAAAGGCTTTAAATTCCACAAGTAGGAATTTGCATTTTGTCCACCTCCTCCTCCTCCTCCTTCTTCTTCTTCTTTTGCAGGGCAATAAGGGTTAAGTGACTTGCCCAGGGTCACACAGCTAGTAAGTGTCAAGTGTCTGAGACCAGATTTGAACTCAGGTCTTCCTGAATCCAGGACTGGTGCTTTATCCACTGCGCCACCTAGCTGCCCCCAACTCTTCTTAATAATAACAATAAGAGTTAGCCTTTCTATAGAGTTTTAACATTTTGCAAAGTATCTTACATACATTATCTCAATACTTGCAACAACTCTGTGAGATAGGCGCTATTATTATCTCCATTTTATAGATGAGGAAACTGAGGTTGAGTGATTTGTCTAGGGCACACAGCTAGTAAATGTGTGAGGCAGGATTTTAACTCAGGTCTTCCAGATTCCAATACAAACCCTAATCCCTGAGCCACATAGTGACCAAAAGAAAAAATCACAAGTTCCATTTTAAAATGTTGAATTTGAGATACCTATGAAATGTCCAGAGGAAGATATTCGGCTAGAAATGAGGGGCCGGAGTTTGAGAGAGATAATAAGGAAGGACTGGATAGAGATCATTGTTAGATCCATGGGAACTGATGAGATCGACAAGAGAAAGCACAGAAAGAAAAGATGATTTTCTGGACCTTTTGTTCCAGAAAAGAGCCTTATAGTACATCATGAGTAGGGACTAGGATATGGCTGATACACCTGTACAGGAAATTAAGAAAAATCAGTCTTTCTGGAAAGAGAATCTCTGACTGAGCAGTGTCAGAAGATAACAGAGAGAAGAGACTATCCTGAAGGAGAGGCTGGTCAAAAAGGGTCAAATATTACAGACAGGGAATGCTGAGGAGTGATTTCAGGGTGTACATTCTTCCTGTCAGAAAGGAAAACATCATTAACTAGCTAGGAGGGAAGTCATTTGGGACCAGGAATTAAGTTATTAGCACTTTAGCTGTCTTGGAAGCTGCTTAGGCAGGTAGTAAATCTCCAGTCTTCTCTCAGTATTTCAGAAAAGACAACAACTTATTCCTAAAATATCAGGGAAAAGAAAATCAGCATTACATTTTTCAAACCCTAAACTCCCACTGAACTGACATATTCAAACTTAGCCTTGCAAAACTGAGCTCAGAGAAGATCATCAGATGTTAAATGTGTGGAGGAAATAAGTGTTAAGTGATTAAGCTTGGTTCCAAAGACAGAGGAGAAAAATCTGTCTCCTTTCTTTTCAGGGGTGGAGGACAGTGAGTGTGGAACTCTGCATGTACTGTTCGGCTCAGGTAATCTGTGAGTTAGTTTTCCTGAACTGATTTTTTTCCTTTCTTTTTCTGATCTTTGTTTCAAGGGATTACTCTTAGGAGGAAGAAAAAGAGAGGGATGTGTTTAGAAATAAAGGTGATATAAAAAGATTATCAATATTAAAAAAAATTTAATGAAATGTGTTAAGATATTTAGATAATTTCTTAGATCACTCTCACCTCCACCATCTTGAAACACAGGGAAGGTATATCTCATACATAGATATCTGTTGAATGTTTAAGTGATACATATCCCCATGCTGACAGATCTATTCAAATCTATACACAAAAACTTAATAGGCTTTAGCAATGCAATGGTCCAAAACAATTTCAAAGAACTTCATGATAGAAAATGTTCTCAGCATTGTTTGTGGTTTATGAATGCATATTGAACCATACTATTTCTACTTTGGGGCTGCTTTTTTTCCTTCTTTTTTGAGGTTTTTCCCTTGTGCTCTGACTCTTCTTTCACAATATGACTAATGCAGAAATATGTTTAATGTGATTGCACATATATAACCTATATTAGATCTTTCTGTCTTGGGGAGGAGGAAGGAAAGGGAGGGTGGGAGAAAAATTTGAAAGAAAAAATCCTATGAAAACAAATGTTGAAAACTATCCTTATATGTAACTGGAAAATAACAAAATATTGTAATATCCAAAACTTAATGGGCAAGGCATAAATAACTTAAATGCCTAATATACTACTTAAACATGTACAAACATGGAAGCTGGTGACATTATCTCTAACTTCTTTATCTCTTCAAACTGATAAACTGACCTTCCCTTTTCACTTCCTTCTTATCTGGTAAGGCAAATTATGTCAATTATGTCAAGAGAGGGTGGTTGAAGAAGGCAAGGAGGTAAAGAATATAGAAATAATGTTCTTTCTAGGAGAGAAACAGAAAGAGGACAAAGGAGAGTCAGTGACCCACATTGTCTGTCTGGCTAGAAGCCAGATTTGGGGGGTTGTTTGGGGTTTTGGGGTAGCTCTCAGTTTCATTTTCATCTTCCGTCACCCTGCATTTCCTTGGTATATAAATTCTTATTCAGTTATGTCTAATTTAAGTGGTTTTACTTCTATATGGTAGAGGGAGTTTCCACACTTTGAGTTCCTGACATTGATAAAATCGGTCTCTGATGTAGAAATTCAGTTATTACCAGGTGCCTGATACTATGCCAGACACTATGGGAGACACAGAAATGATTTCTGCCCTCCAGAAAACTACAACCTAATGTAGGAGATATTTGAAATAAACAGTAAACAATATAAGCCATAATCACATGCTAGATTTTGCTGTAGAAACTGAGAGGAGCTTGAGTAGTCATAGAAGGACATTGACTATCCAAGGATGAGATGGCATCTGAACTCTGTAGCTATTTGAAGTCCAGTTCAGTGTAGATGCTAAAACTTCAATACAGAAGGAACCAAAAATGAATGAGTGAGCTTTTTTAAAATTTCTCCATGATTTCCTCAGTGTGAGTGCCACCTCCATTGACACAAGTCGTGACCCTTCTATAGACAGTCTTTATGAGTTACTATGGCTGGAAGAAACCATTATGAATGTGGTATTTATTCTCTTAGGGCTTAGAATTTAATACTGTGTGACATCATTTACCGCTCATTTCAATTGTATAGCTATTGTTGGACCACAAACATCCTCAGACTTTTCTAGCTTGATAGGACCTTCCAGAGATTGTTCTCTGTGGCCTTCAGGACCTGACTATTACCTCTTGACACAATGGATCATCTGCTCATGATTAATTCAAGTCACCTAGCCCAGGGTACTGAAAGAATGGGCAGTTGTGATAACTGAGTCACTGCATGATCATGAAGAATGGGAGAAGTACTGCAGGCTGGACAATGATAAATGTTCCCCCCACATCCAGTTTTTGAAAAAAAAAATGGAAGATAATGGAGTCTGCTAATGAACTTACCTTTGATTATTGCAAAAAAAATCTAAAAGATTCTATTTAAATACTGATTAGTGTATATCAACAAAAGGCAACAGTGATCACAATGAGCCAGCACTGCTTCATCAAGAGTGGGTTCTGCCACAGTAACCTTATTTAAAAGGTGTGCTGCTTCCTACTATCTTGTCAGAGCTAAATGTTAAATTTTCAGTGTGAGCATTTATACCTCCTAAATCACCTAACTATGGATCAGGGCTTAATTTATTGTTGGGTTGATTGTTTATTCTTCAGAAAGTGATGGAGAAAATATTAATAGTTAATAATAAACTTTAAAGTTTATACTGAATTTTTAATTGTTAAACATTTACCTCCATATCTGTCTTATTTTCTTTTTTTGGGTCAAGGTTACTAGACAAGCAAATCAGGGAAATGTACCAGTTAGAGTTTACCTAGATTTTTAGCAAAACATCTGACTAAGTATTTCATGCTACTCTTGTGGAAAAGATGGAGAGGTATCATAGACAGTATTGCAATTAGATGCATCTGGAAATTGTTGAATAGCAAAACTCAGAGAATGGACTTCAATTGTTCATTATCAGCTTGGAAGATTATCAATGCAGCACTTCTGGAATCTATACTTGTCCTGTGGCTATTTAACTATTTTATCAATGACTTGGACAAAGCTACTGATGTCATGCTACACAAATCTAGGAGGGATAGTTAACATATTGGATGGCAGGATTTTCATTATTACCAGTAGCATTTGGATACCCAATTATTTTGGTTAGCTTACATACTTTCACTACTATGACAATGGACCAGATCACCAGGTTATGATACCAAAATATACAAGGGAAATTCAGGAAAAGATTGTTTTTCCCTTAAAATTGAATATCCGGTGACTATCACATCCATCCATCCATCCCATAATGATCTAGCCATGGACATGGTCCACATACAAGGGCTATTCAGAATAAATCAGCCATGTTTATATAAATACCCAAAGCACCTTCACCATCCATTCAGATTACAATGATAAATTCCTAAAGGTTTCTGTTCCCAGTAAGAACTTTCCTATAAGTATTTAAAGATGAAGATCTGGTTGCTGATAAAATCCTGCATTTAGAAACATTTATGCTTGTTGAAGTATGGGCTCACCTACCCCACTATAGCAACACTGCACAAGTACCAGAAGGGCTGAGATATTAAATATGAAAAATTAAAGGGATATAGTCTCTCTCCTACAATCAATATCATCTTCCAGGTTAATTATTTTCCATTAGAATGGCATTCTTTGAACATCATTTCATCTATAAGATGAAAGCTCAGCCACCAACTGGATACCAATTTCTCTAGACAATATAGCAGCCAAAGTATAGACTTTAATTTTGTTCAAGAATATTTGGGAGATTTGTTGTTGTTGTTCAGTTGTTTTCAGTCTTGTATGATTCTTGGGGTTTTCTTGGTAGAGTTTTTGGAGTGATTTGCTATTTCTTTCTCCAGCTCATTTTACAGATGAGAAAATTGAGGGAAATAGGGTTAAGTGATTTGCCCAGGTAGTAAATGTCTGAGGCCATATTGAACTTAGGAAAAAAAGTCTTCCTGACTCCAGGCCCAAAACATTATCCACTGAGCCACCTAGCTGTCCTAGATGGGAGATTAGAACCTTAGAAATGCCTGAGTAAATACATAGCACAAAGGGTTATGTCAAGATTGATCAACTTTTAGAACAATTTCCTGTTCCAGTCATTCTTTGGAATGCACATGTGTATATTGGCCTGGCTGGGCTTAATAAATGCCACTGTGTCAGTGATACATTACAAAAACAAACAAAAACAAAAACAAAAAAATACCCCTTTGATTCTGGGATGGGTAGCCTTGAGTGAAGACAGCATTGAGATTATCTGTTGAAGATATAAAAAACAATGTTAACAACATACACAGTGGCAGTGATCCAGACCAGCCATCATTATACATACAAGCAATAATGGCTAAAATTTATGTAATATCATTATTACATAATATAATAGTTTTGTAAAAGTATTATATGTGATGATGCTTTAAGGTTTGCTAAACACCATATGTGATTTCATTTAATTCTCACAACAACCCTGTGAGGTAGGTGCCATTCTTATCCTCATTATACAGATGAGGAAACTGAGACTGAGATAAAGTGACTTGCACTAGATCACATAGCCTTTGATCCACACAGATCATACAGTGTCTGAGTCAGGATTTGAACTCAAGGCTTCCTGATTCCAAGTCCAACACTCTATTCACTGACCATCAACCTGTCTAAAGGAAGCCACTATGCCCAATCGTATTCCATCTTATGCAACAATTTATTATTCTCCTCCTTTCTCAAACATGGAAGAACTACAATTGATACAACCAAAGAGCAGACAACCAGCCTATGTTCATGATTTGGTCATTGTGGCTGACTCCTTGCAAGTACTCTTTATTATACTCCATGGGGTCAAGTATAATAAGCATGGCTGCCTTATGGAAAAGACTCCAATTCAACATGATGAAGTATATGTATATCATTAGTGATTGACAGATAAAACAGATGTGTGACTCCCATATGATCCATCATACCAAATAAATCTATCTCCGTTATATTCAAGGAAGACACATGTTGATTGGAAATTCCAATAGGTTACCATGCTATAGAATTGGCAAACCATCCACCTACAATAATTTCTAAACTGGAGGTGGCCAATCAAGTCTACTCCCCTGGAATCAAATTGATGCTGTTACATCTGAAAAAAGGCATAGTCACCAAGGGCATCTTGAATCACCAAGAAAAAGGCAATTTAAAAAGATAGTTCACAAGTACCTGTCTCCTCAGCAAATTAGTGTAACACTATTATATATTTATCCCACCAAATGGGATTTCCACTAATGGTAGTCTTGATCACCAGTCAGGTACAAGGCTATTAACATCCATGGATTTGGGTGAACACATCAACTCCAGCCTGATCTGATGATATAAAACTGATCAAATATGACAAGAACCATTGCTCATGTGATGCTGTATTTGACTTCCAGAATGACAAGAACAAATACCAGGGGAGGGTGGGGAAGAAGAGGAGACAACATCTGTTGCCAGGGAATCAGAGAATGCTGAGATTCACTGATTGTAGAAGCCCCAGCAGGGTGGAAGCCTGACGATAAGCCTGTCTTTTTTAAAGTCTGGGTACTGCCAAGAGATATAGAAATTGTTTGTCCGTGAAGCCATTACATGGAGCTTAGATCTCTATCTGGAACATGTTACTGACTTGAAACAGATTAATGCATGGCAGGAATACAAATGGTAGGATATGTATGATGATGTTTATAGGTATTTAAATAATTGTAGCATATCTATAATAATGATGAGGCAGATCAGTGGCAGAGTGGATAGAGCACTGGGTCTGGAGTCAGGAAGACCTGAATTCAGATCTAGCCTCAGACATTTACTAGCCTGGGCAAGTCACTTAAACCTCTTTCCCGCAGTTCCCTCATCTGCTAAATGAGCTGGAGAAGAAAATGGAAAACCAATCCAGTATCTTTGCCAAGAAAGCCCCAAGTGGGGTCACAAAGAGTAGGACATGACTGAAAGTGACCAAACAGCAACAATAATGATGTGATTCGTTTTATTCCATTCTTCTCACTGATTAGTGATTTATTGTATTGCTGATTTGTTATTATTGCCAGCCAAGATGATTTATGTATGTATGTATTTATTTATATTGTCGAGTTCCAATTCTTAAAATCCTTTGATTAATATCTATATATATATATACCTACAAGAGCTCCCATCTTCCTAAATTTCTTATAACCATAGAGGGTACCATCATTGTCATGATCACCCAGGATTGTAATTTGGGGGTCATTCTCAACCCCCCACTCTCTTTAACACTTGAAATAGCCAACCTGTTGCCGAGTCCTGTCAATTTTACCTTCATAACATCTCTATGGTGTGCTGCCTTCTCTACTCTGACTTTACTACCATCCTGGTTCAGGCCTTTATCACCTCACACTTAGATCTGCAGTAACATGTTTTTGGTCTCCCTGCCTCAGCTCTCCCCACTCCGGACCATCCTCCACTCAGTTGTCAAATTGATCTTCCTAAATTGCAGTTCTGATTTTGTCATCCTCTATTTGATCAACTCCAGTGGCTATCAATCTCCAGGAGCATCAAATATAAAATCCACTGTTTTGGTGTTCAAAGCTCTTTATAATCTGGCCTCTTTCCACCTTTCCAGGTTTCTTACACTTTATTCCACACACCCCACCTCCACCCCACGTACTTTCCTATCCCGTGACACTGGCTTCCTTGCTGCATTCCATCTCTTGACTCTGAGCATTTTCACTGGCTGTCTCCCCATATCTGGAATTCTCTCCCTCCTCATTTGTGCCTCCTGCTCCTCCTGGCTTCTTTCAAGTCCCAGCTAAACCCATCATCTACAGGAAGCTTTTCCTGATTCCCCCTAATTCTAGTACCTTTCTCCCATTTGTTTGTATGTAATCATTTGCTTGTTGTCTTCCCCACTGGAATGTTAACTCCTTGGGGGTAGAGATTGCATTCCCAGTGCTTAGTACAATGCCTGGCACATTTATTGTTGTTTACTCATTTTCAGTTGTATCCAACTCTTCACAACCCCATTTGGGGTTTTCTTGGCAAAGATACTGGAGTGGCTGCACCAGATCATTTTACAGATGAGGAAGCTGAGGCAAACAAGGGTAATTGACTTGCCCAGGGTCACTTGGCTAGTAAGTATCTGGGTCAGATTTGAATTTAGGTCTCTAGGCCCAACACTCTATCTACTGTGCCCCCTAGCTGCCACACCTGACACATAGTAGGTGCTTCATAAATCCTTGTTGAGTAAGCAGGTATATATTTGTAAACATTTGTGGAAAATAAAGTTTTACATACATATACACACATACATACACATACACACACATATATATGTATGTATATTCTTTTTTGTTTGTGGGGCAGTGGGGGTTAAGTGACTTGCCCAGGGTCACATAGCTAGTAAGTGTCATGTGTCTGAGGCCAAATTTGAACTCAGATCCTCCTGAATCCAGGGCCAGTGATTTATCCACTGCGCCACCTAGCCACCCCTGTATATTCTTATCAGTTCAAGATTTGATATAAAATTTTGCTACTAATAAGATAATATAATGATGTTAAGAGTTGAGAATGTGGTAACTATGGCTTTTTTGTCTAGGTTTAAGGGATGCCTGAAGTTTTGCTTTTCAGAGATAGAGATATCTCTCTAAGACATCATTCTTTGTAGCTGTAGCCTTTGAGAAAGAAGGTTTTGGAGAGAAAAGAAAATTTTAATCTCCTATATTCATATATATTTTTATTTTCAGTGTCATCTCAAGGGTACTGGTCTAATGAAAGAACTTGCCTGGGTTTGCCTTTTGTTTCCACACTGTGGAAAAAGAAGATACTGGGAATTACATGGTATTTAAAGCTCCCACCTTCAGCTGATCAAGTTCCTTAAACATGCTGTTCAGTAATTATTAATGTATACTTTGCGCTAAAGGGCTACTGTACAATTGTGAGTAATCATCAGACAAAAGCCAATTGTAGGCATTTTCTTATATATTTATAGGAGCTCATTTGCAGGAAAGAAAATATCAAAGGTTACATATTTGTCAGCTAGGGCTTAGCTATTTAAGTCTTAAGCCAATGGGTAACAAACAAGTTACATAAATTTAAATTTCCTCCTGAAAAGAAGGATAGTTGTATAGTAAAAGAAAAAAAAACATAGAAACAGAGGTCATTCCTTATTTATTTTTGTATCTCCTAAGATTACATAGCACAGAGACTTACATAAGGTGGGTACGTCATACATAAATGAAGTTTACCTTTTTTTAAAAAAAAAATGAAGGTGTGGGACAGCTAGGTGGCACAGTGGATAAAGCACCAGCCCTGGTTTCAGGAGGACCTGAGTTCAAATCCGACCTTAGACACTTGACACTTACTAGCTGTGAGACCCTGGGCAAGTCACTTAACCCTCATTGCCCCCCCCCACAAAAAAAAGGTATAAAAATTTTATTTTAACATTCATTTTTTAAAATTTTGAGGTCCAAATTCTCTCCATCCCTCTGGTCCCTCCCCCACCCATTGAGAAGGCAAGCAATACTATAGTAATTATACATGTGAAGTCATGCAAAACATATTTCCGCATTAGCCATGTTATAACTCACCTTAATATGCTATTTAAGAGTTTACAAAGGGGGTAGCTAGATGGTGCAGTGGATAGAGCACTGGCCCTGGAGTCAGGAGTACCTGAGTTCAAATCCGGCCTCAGACGTTTAACACTTACTAGCTGTGTGACCCAGGGCAAGTCACTTAACCCCAATTGCCTCAAAAAAAAAAAAAGAGTTTACAAAGTATTCCACTTACAACTAACTTGTAAGATAAGTGACACAATATAGGTTCTTAGAATTCAAACTGGAAAGGTCCTTGGGAGCCACCTAGTTCAATTTCCTTATTTTTACTGATGAGGAAACTGAGTTTAAGCAACTTGCAGGGTTGTTTCCATTGTACAAAGCTGTATTTTAGATTATTAAGCTGCAAGGTGTTTTCTGTCCATTTAAGATATATGTTTCCTTGCACTCAGCCCTGAGCAGCATGTTGCCCCTCCCCTCTCCATTTTGGTTTGGAGTCAGATTACACCATTTTAGAGGTGAGGAAGCAGAGTTACGTAAAGTGATTTCTTTAAGCAAGGTGTGATGGCTATGTGATAGTAATGTGGACTTAGACCCAGGCTTCCTCCCCCTAAGACTGGAGCTCTTTTCACTGAATCAAGCCCTGACTGAACAAACATAATAAATACCAATGTCAGTAATATTCTGCCTGACACATCAAAGGATATTTGTCGATGTCTGATAGGTCAAAGTCTGTTTATAGGAAACATATGACCTCTTATGTCAAACTTGAGAAGATAATAATGTTCTCCAAACATCCCTGACTTCTCTCAATAGCCTGTCATCAATCAATTAAACATGAAGCTATCCAAACTCTTCCTAAATGGATCTCGATTTTCAGCTGAAAACTGCTGAGGGATGTGCCAAAAGGAAGTCAGAAATGACGCAGGACATGCCTGTGTGGGAACTTTAGAAGATGGAAAAGACAAAAATGGGCATTAGGATGGAGATGGCCTACTCCCGGTTCTGTGGTCAATCAGTGATACACATTGTCAAGGATTATTCTAGGAACCAGGGGTGCAGAGGCAAAAAGCAAAGAGTCCATGTTCTCAAAGAACTTACAGTCTATAGGAGATGCCATGTACACACGCACGCGCGCGCGCGCGCACACACACACACACACACACACACACACAGAGGGATGTGCTGGTAAATGTTTAACAATTAATTGGCTCTCACAAAATGTACCCAGGATACAGTTTTTTTGTTTGTTTTTGTAGGGAGGCTGTTGGGATTAAGTGACTTGCTCAGGGTCACACAGTAAATTTCTGAGGTCTGAATTTGAACTCAGGTCCTCCTGACTCCAGGGCTGCTGCCCTATCTACTGTGCCACCTAGCTGTCCCCCCAACCTAGGACACACTTTTTAAGTTTAATCTGCATTATTAACATTTTTCTCCATCACTTTCTTAAGCCTAGACAATGAAGAAAACAACAAATCAAGCCTTAATTTGCAGCATTTGCTGACTTCTGAGGTATAAATGTTCACGCTGAACATTTAACAATAGGCTGTCATAAGCCAGCTGGGCTCCAGCACTGCTCTGGATAAAAGTATAAAAAGTATATGCTCTATACAAATAAAAAAGTCCAAGACAATGTAGGATGGGGACACACTAGCAGTTAGGGGAGGAGAGATAGGAAAATCTTTATGTAGGAGGAAATGCAAGGTAAGGCTTGAAGGGAAATTAAGATTCTACATCAGTTTGCAAATTAGGTGGAATAAGATAAAATAACTAAACTGACAAAAATAACCCTTACAACTATTCAGAACTTTGTAAAACTTTTAGTAAGTGTGTGACATGACATCCTTTGCCATAATCCCTTGTTATACATAATTTGGCACTGAATTTACAAGGTTTTGATACATATTTGTTAACTCTTTAGCATGAAAACCCTCTTTATCACAATGAATATTAAGCACACCTTTGAGGAACAGTCCATTTTTGCAGGCCTAGTTTTGTTATCACTGGATTTTAAATCAGTAAAATTTGCAGACCATCAGAGCACACGTATCTCTCTCTGTTGGATACATTTCTCAATCTTTTGTGGCATGCAATATGGCATAAGGATATGCTAAAGAATTCTACCTCTGTTTAGCAATTTTTGCCATTCTGAAAAAAAATTCTTCTCTATACATCAACATATTTATCAGAGTTCATCACTCTTTTGATTGGGACAAAATTTTCAGGTTTACTAGAAATAAAAATCCCCAGGACACTTTTCTGTGAAGATTTTTTGCAGTTTGATGAAGATGCCCAGTTTTATAGCTTCACCCAGACTTTATCTGACAGTGTGTTTTATGTAGACTTGAATGAAAAGTGAGTTTCTTCAGTAAAGATTACCTTTTTCCAATCTTCAGTACTTAGTCTTTTTATTGCCTTGCCACTGACAAGCATTTTTTCTTCATGGAACTGCTCCATAGCTTTTTTCCCCCCTTGCTACACTGTAGTGGAATCTTAACCACCCTGCTAGTTGCAATATTTCTCTGAATATCTTTTCTTATTTTAAAAGGATTAATTAGGCCATTTCACTGCAATAGGTTATATGTTTGGGACATTGTTTTTTTTTTATTATTTTTAGCCATATTTTACTTCATGCAATCACTGAACTGTAGTGATGATGAGCTATGATTTCTTCATGTTTCTTTGAACTAAAAAAAACCTACAAAATTAAAAACAACAAAATCGAGCAGTGGAACATGGAAATAGCACACAATTTAGCACTCAGCTGAGGGAGAACTAATTAAAGGTAGAGAAACGAGCTCATTTTCCATTCATCTGACCAAGGTAAAGTATTCTGAGTCAACCTATTGTTAGTAGCAGCACATTTCATGTCCACTGCTTGTAACAAAAATGAAACCATATCAAAATAGTTGCTTGTTCCAAGTAATTTGTATGCCAGTTTAAGAGGCAGAGGTTAGTATTCAACACATATGGGGATGGTATGTACAATGGTAAAGAGACAAAAAATGGAATGAAATAGCAAGAAGTCTAGTTAGGTTGGACTGAATAATGTGTGCAAGGAAAAAATGATATATCATGTCTGGAAAGTAAGGTTGGAGTAAAGTTCAGAAGACTTTAATGCCAAAATCCTTTCTACTTGTACTTGAGAGAAACACAACTCCCAGAGTCTGTAGTGACCTGGACCTTATTGGACAGAGTTTTGCCTTGCTAGGACTGTTAGATTTATGTCATTAACTCCACAGGCCATGTTCACCCTAAGAGTTCATTGAAATGAAGCACAAAGAGAAGAGAGAGGAGTTTCCTGATAAGTGGGTGTTGAGCCAAGAGACTAATTGGATAAATCCACACTGATCACTCATTCCTCTAGACTTTTGAGATGATCATCTGCCACCTTCAAATTACATGAAATTGCAGGATAGAGATAGAAGCTCTCTGAGAACCATACAAAGTTTTGTGTTTCATGTGAGGGCTTTATGGTATTTGTGGAGGTAAGGGCCAAACCATCTCAATGAAACATGGTACTTCTGCTACCTGTGGAAAAGGTTAGTAAACTAAGCAGTAGAGCCTAAAGTGGTTAATTCTGCTTTTATTTGTTCTATAACTACCTCCATTGAGCATTTATGGATTTCTCAGTGTTCTAATATTTAGGTATTTGCTCAATCAATCACCTTGTCCATGTCCCTCATATTTTCATGGACTTGGATCATATCCTCTCTCATTTTTCTGTCTTTCTATCCTAGTGTCCTAATCTTTTTAATTTCACCACAAAGAGAAGAAATGGTTCTAACTATTAGAATCATTAGGTTTTTTTCCTGTTTTTCTAAAGAGAATACATCTCTTTCTTGTAATACAACTTTCCAAAAACAATATGTGTGTATTATATTATATAATTATATGTATTATATGTGTACATATACTTATGTATTCCCCAATCTAACTTTGTTATAAATACATAAATTTTTCTAAGTTTCATTGGTTCTCCCTTCACATTTCCTGTATCAGATGCCTTTTCTTTATTCATACAACTACCACCTTAGTTCAGCCCTTCATCATTGCTCTGCTGTAGTATTACAATATATATGTGCTTGTGTATTTATCTATAACATATGGAGCAAAGTTAGGTTGGGAAAATATATTTACTGGATTTGTTAACTCAATGCATTTAAGTAGAAACAAACCTAAAAAATCCAAAGTGATTGTTGGGGAAGAAGGTAAAAAATGACAAATCTACCAGTATACACTCATGAAAATTCAGACTTCTAGAGCCCTGATACTTTAGCACATTTTAGAAAAAGAATTATAGAACTTTTTAAAAACAGAGTTGGAAAATTTGTAACAAAGTTGTTATTTTTTTTTAATGTAGAGGTTGCATTAGGCCTGCTTCAATGAATTCTGTGTAGTCAGTCCGGTTAAGAAATATAAATAATAATGAAATTTACTATAAGGAAATAATATTTGAAGCAGATAGAGGAAGTGATAAAAATATTGTTAATCTGGAACTGATTCCAACTAATAAGGAGGAAAGGGTTACTGAAATAGAAATGATGGGAACCTTGGGAGCAAGTAACTACTTCATTTTAAAGTCTATAATAAAGAAGAAAGCTCATTCCCCAGCTTTTGACAAAGTAGGTTTCATAAAGATCAGAGAAAGGACAAGCAGGATCCTACAGCCTCCATTTCTACTGGGGAACTCAGACCAAGAAAGATGGGAGGTACTCTAGAAAAAAATTCTGACAGCACCAACACCAACAATTCTGGTGAGGAAGAGAAATATGGGTGAAGATTTCTGAAGTGCTGTCCTCTGGACAAGAAAGGGGAGATGGGACTATAGATTAAAATATGTTCACTCTCAGGGGGCATCTAGGTGGTGCAGTGGATAAAGCACCAGTCCTGGATTCAGGAGGACCTGAGTTCAAATACAGCCTCAGACACTTGACACTTACTAGCTGTGTGACCCTGGGCAAGTCACTTACTCTCATTGCCCTGCCAAAAAAAAAAAAAAGAAGAATATGTTCACTCTCACTAAATGCTACTAGTTCATACTGATCTAGGCCTGCACTCTGGTTGTTTTTTTGTCTCCTCTGCCTTTCTTTAATCCTCCTATCTTCATATCTTTCTTGTCTACACTGTCTTGCTCATAGCTGCACTACAGCGTGGCAAGACCCTACTCTGAATCTTGTCACATGGTTAGACCAATATGGAATATGAGATAATTTTTCCTTCCTCAGGTGGCCCCCTAACACTTGGGCTTTAGCCCACCGAAACCAAAAGCCTGGGCTCTCCTGCCAGGCACATTCTAGCTCAAATTTCTGTAATCCCTGGGAGAGTTCTCAAAGTGTCCATGACAACTTATCCTGGGGAGGCATAGGGAGAATGGTCCTACCTGGGGTTACGAAAGAAATAGGGTGGAGTCGGTAAGCAATAAGCCTCAATTAATGGCAAAATTCAAGAGGATGGTTTATGAGTTTTATAAACTCATCGCTGTATGTAGAACAGAAAGCAGGCCATTTTGACTGGTGTGCATGAAGAGGAATTATGCATAATATAAAAGGGCCTTGGATGTTAAACAGAGCCACTTATGCTTTGTCTTAGAAGTAATAGGGAGGGTCTGAAACTTTATGCCTTGGGGAATGACATGATCAAGCCTATGGTTTAGGAATGTCACTTTGGCAGCTTCGAGAAAGGTAGATTCACAGGGGGAAATATGCGAGGCAGGGAGAACAATTAGGGAGCCATTATAGTCTATGAAAGAGGTAAGGAAGGCCTGCACAAGGGTGGTAGTCTGCTAGTAGAAGAAACAGGATAGAAGCAAAAGATGTTATGAAGGTAAAATCCACAAGATTTTTCATCTGGTTTGATATAAAGATAGAGTGAGATTGAAGAAGCTGAAATAACTCTGAGGTTACCAAGGTGAGAGACTAGAAGAAAAATAATGTCCTCAACAGAAATAGGGAAATTCAGAAGAGAGATAGGTTTATGGAGAAATATAATGATTTCTGTTTTGTTAAATTTGTTAAACATCTGCTATGTTAAATTTCAGATATCTACAAGACATCCAGTGGGAAATGTTCAATAGGCCTTTCTTGGTGTAGGATTGGAGCTCAGGGGAGAGAATAGAGCTGCATACTCAGTAGTCATCTACATAGAGGTGATAAATTGATCCTTGAAAGTTGATAAGATAACAAATAGAAAACAAATAAAAACAAAAATATAACAAATAGAAAGGGTATAGAGAGTGAAATGGAGAGGGCTCAGAATAAAAACCTTAAGGCGAACTACACTTGAGGAGTAAGAGAGGAAGGGAGGATCCAACAAAAGAGAGTGAGAAGTAAGCAACTATTATATCTGATCTACCATTTTAGACAATAGGGGACATAGAACTCAAGCACTCTTTCCCCTTTAAGTGTCCAGTTTTGATCTTTTTTTCACTGAGCAAAAGTAATGAGATCAGTTTAATATTTTGGTCGTTCTTATTGCTTTAATTAGCTTTTTAAAACTATTCAAATTAGATTTGTAAGTTAAAATTTTAGTCTCAAAACAGGTTCTAGGGGGCAGCTAGGTGGCGCAGTGGATAGAGCACCAGCCCTGAAGTCAGGAGTACCTGAGTTCAAATCCGGTCTCAGACACTTAACACTTACTAGCTGTGTGACCCTAGGCAAGTCACTTAACCCCAATTGCCTCACCAAAAAAAACCAAAAACCCACAAACAAACAAACAAAAAAAAAAAAACAGGTTCTAAAGATGTCCCTTAGGCTTTTTGTACATACTAGGAGCAACCTAAATTAAGGAATTGACAACCTATGATCCATAGATTTAAGTCAAAGACCAGAAAAAAGGGTGTCAAGGAATGGCTTCTTCTGAAAGAGAAAAATAGACTAAGAAAAGAAAAGAAAAATAGAGGCAATAAACTTTGATACTAACAAAAATATGGAACTGGACTATAAGGGGCAAGTACTTATGGCATACTCAGATTATACTTCTTGATGGTTATACAGAGTATGTGCAGTTATTTTGCCTGATTCCAATCCAATGAATGGAACTTTGGAGAACCTGTTTCCAGCCATATGTAATTGAGGAATAAACAATGGAATCTTCAGATGATGACTGAGTTTGCTGAGCTAGAAATCAGCACATAAAAAAGGTTCATTACAAATCTCCTGGGGATTTTTTTAACTGTTTCTGTACTCATGAGCTGTTGTGTGGGAGCAGCAGCAAATTGCATTTCTCCATCTGGCTGCCACAAATCTATGAGCACACAGATTCTTTTTGTAAATACATAAGAAACAATGCTTTCCTGATCTTAGGCAACAGAGTTTTCAGATGCAGAATTATGACCTTGTAAACTTTGAAAAAACAGAAGAACCATCAGAAGTTCTAATAGGTCAGTAGCAGGGTCCATTGGAGATAGTAGCAGCAGCCAAAGACAGAGGAAACACCTGCAAATTGATGTAGAAGGAGGTTACCTGAGGATGGATGGCAGTGACTAGAGGGATCATCAGTCCTCTCAAGAGAGAAAAAATGCAAAGTAAATTCTAGAAAGACAACTACTTTCAGAGCCTAATAGAGAGCTACATCAAAGTGAAATTCATGATCATCCCCCAAAGGGAGAAAAGTATCTCAAAGACTGGGAGTTGGCAGGTACTCCAGGGTCACACATGTTTTCTGTTGCCTTTCTACTTTGTTTTAGGCAACCTTCCCCCAGGAACTTTGTGTGTGCAAAAGGAAAGTGTGTTCCCTGGGTTGAGGGGGGATGTTTTATAACTATTATGCTAATTGAGTTCTAGTGACTCACTGATAATAAGGAGCACACTAGATGGGGGTTTAAGAACTATAGTAGTAGAGGGCAGCTAGGCGGCTCAGTGGATAGAGCATCTGCCCTGGATTCAAGAGGACCTGAGTTCACTTAACACTTAACACTTACTAGCTGTGTGACCCTGGACAAGTCACTTAACCCCAATTGCCTCACCAAAAAAAAACCCAAAAAACTATAGTAGTAGAAAATCCAACCATTCAGTGTTACCCATGGAATCCTGAATGGAGTAGAGTCAGCTTCTCTCTGTTGACCCAGCCTGCCATTGTGAGTGAGCCCAGTGGGAGGACTACACTGTGATGAATCTGTTTTCAGGTGGTTCAGTGGACTATCATGTGGAAAAGCGATTCATCTTTTTTCCGTTTGGCCTATAAGGATGCAGAGAAGGAAGTTTAGGCTTGACAAAGAATGGGTTGGATTAAATTTTCTCTGAGGTCAAGTTAAGCAGCATTTATTGTTTTCTCTAAGTCAGACACTGTTCTAAGTGCTGGGGATACAATCAGAGGTTAAAAAAACATTGCCAGGGGCAGCTAGGTGGCACAATAGATAAAGCACCGGCCCTGGATTCAGGAGGGCCTAACTTCAAATCCAGCCTCAGACACTTGACACTTACTAGCTGTGTGACCCTGGGCAAGTCACTTACCCCCCATTGCCTCACCAAAAAAAAAAAAAATTGCCTGCTCTCAGGTTTACTGAGAGAATTCAGTTTACTGAGAGAGATAACATGCAAACAACTATATACAAACAAGATAGATACAAGATCAATTGGAGATAATTTACCGAGGGAAGGCATTAGCATTAAAAGAGATTGAGAAAACCTTCTTTCTTGCAGAAGGTGGAATTTCAACTGAGACTTGAAGAATGCCAGGGTAGCTGGGAGGTGGAGATGGGGAGGGAGAGAGTTCCAAGTGTGAGGGACAGTCAGGGGAAATGCCCACAGTTGAGAAACTAGTGAACAGCAAGGAAATCAGGGACACAAGTTGCATAGAAGCATAAGTAGAGTTTGTCAGGTATTAGACCATATTCTCTCTGAGATCCCTTATAACTTTTAGAATCTGTGATTGTACGATATAGGAATGAGAAATGAAAACGATAGAGCAGCAGATTTTAGCTATTACCAGAGGCTGAAGAGATGCTGGAAAGAACCCGGGCTCCGGAGTCAGAAGGCCTAGGTGTAAATCTGGTTTAAATCTCTGATGCTTCCTATTTATGTCATATCTTGGGTCTCAGTTTCCTCATCTGTAAAATGAAAATGCTGTACTAGATGGCCTCTGACTGAGGTCTCTTCTTTAGAGCTGTTCAAAAGTGGAATGGGTTGCCTTAGGAGCTAGTATGTTCCCCTTAACTGGAAACCTTGCAGGAGAAATTGAATGACTGTGGCCAGGGGATGCATAAAGATGATTTCTGTTCCGATACAGATTGCATCAGATGACCTCCAGATGTCTCCCTGCTTTGAGATGCTCCAATATAGTATGTGTTTCAATAGAATGTAATTAGCATCTATTCAATTCACAAACAAGAAATAGGATTGAATCCTTAATAACAATTGAAGCATGGCTGAAATTGTCACTGTGGCTATGCTTAGTGAATATGTTCTTCATACATTATATGAATTAATGATCATCAATCCTTAGAGTTAGAGCTGAAAGGAACCTTATGATCATCTAGCCCACAGAGGTTAAATGACTCACCTAAATTCACACAGGTTGTTGTGGTTGGGTCGTTTTAGTTGTGTCCAACTCTTCCTGACCTCCTTTGGAGTTTTCTTGTCAGAGATACTAACTGGAGTGATTTGCCATTTCCTTCTCCAGTTCATTTTACAGGTGAAAGAGCTGAGGCAAACAGGGTTAATTGGCTTGCTCAGGGTAGTATAGCTAGGAAGCATCTGAGGCCAGATTTGAATTGAGGAAGATGAGTCTTCTTGATTCCAAGCCCAGAGATCTACCCACTGCACCACCTAGCTGCCCTTCACACAGGTGGTGGAGCTGAGATTGGAATCCAGACCCTTGGACTTCAAATCCAGTGCTTTCCACTGTACCCTCATTAATGTCTGAGTTGAACAATATCACACATTCTAAATTAGTAGACTAGATTAATAGGATTTAAACTGCATTTCTTAATTCATCTTAGCTAAATTCAATTTAACAAATATTTATTAATCACCTATCATGTGCAAGGCACTGCTCTGGGTCTGGGAAATTCAAAGAGAAAAAAACACACTGTACCTTTTCCTCACATCCCTTATATTCTACTTGGGAACGGGGCTACATGGCTTGTACAGTGATAATTATGTACCGGATAGGTGAGGTAGGAGTTGTGGGTCTATGTATATTTGAAGAACAGAGAACACCTTCATGGGTGGTTGGGGGGGGGGTGTCGTATGAGAAAGAGAAACAGGCCATAGAGCTGAGAAAAGTTAGGATTCTAAAAGTAAGAGAAGAGGAGGGAGTGCATTCTAGGTATGAAGGATGGCCTACGCAAGTACAAAGAGGTAAAAAATGATACTTCAGATTCTAGGAACACAATAGTTGTTAGTCCTGATTAGCTGAAGTTCACATGGATGAAAGGATAGAAAAGGGAAATTAGACCATAAATGTCTACAGGGACTCAGTTTGGGGGGAGGGATTCCTATTGACTAGAGGAGAGTGAAAGCAGGGGAATTCAGTGG
This sequence comes from Dromiciops gliroides, assembly GCF_019393635.1. NCBI lineage: Eukaryota > Metazoa > Chordata > Mammalia > Microbiotheria > Microbiotheriidae > Dromiciops > Dromiciops gliroides. The sequence goes on from NC_057865.1 coordinate 187,344,904, forward strand.
TTAGATCCGTACATTATAGGAAGGTTGTTTTGGCATCCGGGTAGAAGACGAACCGTGCCCTCAGAGGTATAAATAATGGGATGTATTAATGCCATTTAAAAACATTACTCTGTATTTCACTTCCCAGTCATTGGCAATTCCAAATCCTTCGATGGAGTGCTCCTTTCTTAATTATAATCACAAGAACTAACTAAAAAATTAAGACATATATATGTGCAGTTATCATTCACATTTTTATTGCCAGCATTTATTTACAATAGAGATGTCTCAGAGATCTCTTCTCAAGTGAGACATTTTTGTTTATATTTTGCAGAAAAATGGCGTGAGCCAAGATTATAGAATGAGCTACTGACGAAAGTAAAGTATTGAGAAAACTCATGGACTTTGTGTTTCAGGCCATGGCCTTGAGAAACCTGTATGCTTAGATTCCTCTGCACATCTAAACACAAAAATATATACGTGTATATTCACAACAATTGTTGGTCAGACACACCTTTCATGCACATCATCCCCAGATGAGGGATCATTTTACCAAATGCACAATTTACTTAAGAGGCTCTTGTGCAGTCTGTTTATCAAGAGATATGCCCTGATAATAGCTCACTGCAAAGGAACAGGATTTGAAGCAGCTCAGGGTTTCCTCTTCAAGTAGGTTTAAAACTTTTTTTTCTTCTATTCAACTTCCTTCCTTTTTATAACTGCCAGAACTGAGAAGCAACAGCTGAGAGACAGAGGCACCCCAGAGGGAGACACGAACCACTGCAAGTAAGTTCAAATACCACAGGGAGATTGGAAACTATAGGGGGTAGAGGGAAAGGTGGGCAATCTCTGGACCTAAGTGGCTGAACCTCTGCATTTTATTTTCCTGGGAGAGGGTCAGGATACCTTATTTAGAGACTGCCCTATGACAAGAAGTGTTGGGGCAGCAGCAGGGATGGTCTTGGCTGTACTAGAAAGGGAAGTCAGAGATGAGCTACAGCAAATAAGTCAGAGATAACCCTGAAGATAAAAGGGAGAGGCCAGACACCTGCCACCCACAGCCCAGATTCCTTAGTGATGGACAAAGGTGGAGGCTAAATGTGTGTCTGTGTGTATATCCAGGGAAGGTACCCCTAGTGAGATAAAAACAGGCATCAGGCCAAATTTAGGAATGGATGGAAAACTCTAAGTCAAACCTGATATGAGACATCTCAGTGGATGGTGGGTTGGGTGGAGAAGTGTGGTTTCCTGTTTTTTAAGCAGACTTTAAGAGTAGCAAAAAATGGCTTGGTGTTCTCCACCAAATTGAAATTGCTCTCATAAATGTACTTTTTGGTGACTTCAGGGGAATCTATAAACTGTAACCTCCATAGAGCATAATGGAGTTTAACAGTGAAAGGGGACATGTTGGTCGAACACATTGTTTTTTATTAATCAAGAATGCTCTCCTAGTATTTCTAAGACTACAGAGAAAATGTAATAATATTCTAGTGAGCTAGGCAGAGAGATAAAACACTGTGCTTGTCATATTTTTACTCCTTTACAGTTGAGGCAATTGAAAACAGATCAAATATGATAATAAGCAAAAAAATATATACCCATACACACATAAACTATCCTAAATCTCATCTTTAATGGGAGTCTAGCTCTTTCTTTGTGTGGTAGCATGATGGATCATTTTGATCTTTTAGTGGGCTATGTTAGTCACATTACAGGGTGACTGATGTCTTAACATGCACTAGCTGTGTGGCCTGGGGCAAGTCAATCATCTCTCTGTGTATCAATTTTCTCATCTATAAAAAGGAGATAATAATGACCCCTATACCACCTGGCTATTGTGAGGATCACTATCTATCTATCTATCTATCTATCTATCTATCTATCTATCTATCTATCTATCTATCTATCTATCTATCTATCATCTATCTATCTATCTATCTATCTATCTATCTATCTATCTATCTATCATCTATCTTTACAAATTTTTAAGTGCTTATAGAGTCCCCACCTTCAATCCTCTACCTTTTAAATATCTTCTCTGTTTATATTTTAATCTGACCTGTAATTAATCTCTAGATTTGGTTAGGTTGGGTGTTGGACTACTGACTTCTTGTGATGTACTTAATTTTTCCTAAGTTCTACACCAGGTGACAGTAGGGTGAAGGGCTTATCTCACATCCTACCCCACACAGTTGAAATTGCTCACAGTAAAGAAGGTTTCTAGACATTGTGAATTATTTTCTTTTGTGGCCTAATACTTCAGGGTTGATCAAAGAAGAAAAAATGGTTATGTATGCATGTCTTAGGAAGAAAAGAGCAGGGAAATAATTATTTATTTTTAATGCCTTTTGTTTCATCTTTTTGTTAATTTTGCCATAGAATTCCTATTATACCTACATGTATTGCATAGAAACAGATTACATTAGTATTACGTATTAGTTGAAAAATGTGAACTATGCTATGAGTATAGACTTTAATAAGTCTAATCCCCACCCTTGATGTTAGATGGATGTGGTTTGTTTTTGTGTTGTTGTTTTTTCACAGTAGTAAGGTCAGAAGTAAAATTGCCAAGAATCCCACAGGCTGTTCTTATGCTAATACTGTGCTTCAGTAGGCAGGAATTTATTGCTAAGGAAGGGGACCCTGTTGTGAACGATTCGTTTACCATTAAAGTTCTGCTTAGAAAAGTAATGCTGTAGTAGGAGAAATATCTTGAAAGATTCTTCAAAAAGCAATGTGACTTGAACAATGCAACCAGCAGGGGAAAAGCATCTAAGGTAGGGAAAGGCATGAACAATAACCACCTAGGAAGGTGTTTCCTGAAGTGGTCATTGGGAGAGTGTTTTTCAGTGACATGACTTAGGCAGCTATTTTGTTGGTGCCCAGTTCTCATTCCTGTCACAGTGAACTAGATTTCTCAGTTCTAGATGTGACCTTTCTTTAGAAAAACCTACCATTTTTGAGTTCTACATCCAGAGATTGGTAGAGCTAGAAAATCTTGCTTACTTAAAGGGTCTTCTTTTCTAAAGCTACATAATCAAAAAGAATGTTGTGTTCTTTTCACATTTTTACATTTAATGTATATTATCCAATCTAACTTTTAAAGAATATCAATAAATATTATGTTATTATTATTATTTATCTGGCATTGATCTAGGTAGCTCTTCAGTACATGATTTCTTTTTCCTGTGATTCTTCTTGATCCTTACATATAAACCACAGTTGTCCGGAATATTCTGATAAGAAGTATCAGTCAGGAAAAGTCACTTGGTACCAGCAAAAGGCAGTGAGAATAGAACTTTACTTTTAGTAGTTATGCTACTGAGGTTACATTATAAAGTCAAACATTTTTTTAGTTTCTGACAAAACATCTCCTCAGACCTGAATTTCATGATTCTGGCTTAGCCCTAACTAAGCCTTGGGCATCTATCCAAGGACGGAGCAGTTGCAGAGACTCCCTTGTCTAGCATAACGCTGGGGAGCCTACTTAGGAACAGAACTCAATAGGCTCTAGACTTGCATATTCTCTCTTAATAGTATTTTATTTTATTTACCAATTACAGGTAAAGATTGTTTTCAACATTCATTTTAGTAAGATTTTGAGTTCCAAATTTTTCTCCCTTCCTTCCTTTCCCCCTTCCCAAGACGGCAAGCAATCATTTATGTGTGTGTATGTATGTATGTGTGTGTGTATGAATATACACACACACATATACATTTGATCACGTTATACATACTTCCATATTAGGCATGTTGTAAATGTAGAATCAAAACAAAAGGGAAAAAAACACGAGAAAGAAAAAATAACAAATAAACTGAAAATAGTATACTTTGATCTGCATTTAGACTCCATAGTTCTTTTTCTGGATGTGGAGAGGATTTTCCATCATAAGTTTTTTGTTTGTTTGTTTTAATTTATTTTTTTTGCGGGGCAATGGGGATTAAGTGACTTGCCCAGGGTCACACAGCTAGTGTCTGAGGTCGGATTCGAACTCAGGAACTCCTGAATCGAGGGCCAGTGCTTTATCCACTGCGCCACCTAGCTGCCCCCACCATAAGTTTTTGGAATTGCCTTGGCTCATTGTATTGCTGAGAAGAGCTATAGACTTGCATATTCTCAACCATTTTTGTGTCATGGACCCCTTTAGCACTCCGGTAAAGCCTATGGACCGCTTCTCAGAATCATGTTTTTATATTTATAAAATAAAATACACAGAATTTCAAAGGAAGCCAATTATATTGAACTACAGCTGTCGGAATATTTTTAAAACAAGTTCCCAGACTTCCCGGGTAAGAACCCCCACGTAGGACCTAACCACTCTTCCAGGGATAAGCCATTAGAACACTTGCTCAAAAGGTGTGACTTGGCAAACTTCCCTAGGTGTGCCAGGAAGCTCTTTCCCCTACTCTGAGACTTCCACATTCCCCAGCTCTTGTCCCCATCTGGAGTTTACCAGCTGCTCTCCTCTGCTTGCTGTTTGGAAGGCTAGCAAAGCACTTGGAGGAGCAAAGCCTTCTCTACCTCCTTCCCTCTGAGTCCTGAGGAAGTAGAGAGAAAGAACTGGGAGGGGGTTGTTAAAGGGAAGGGGAAGACGAAGGAGAGGTTAAGGAGAGGCAAAGGGATTCTAAAGCTTTGGTAATGGCCCGACCGCCTGGGGAACCCTACTTTGTTAACCACCTTAAACATTTAATGTGCTGTGATTCTTCACTGCAAAGAATTCTGTCATGAGCAAAATAATGTTGTTGATGATGGTGGTGGTGGTGATGATGATGATATGAAAACCTTTGCATTAGAGGCATGCCCTAGACTAGATCTGTATCTCCAGAGATGACCCTTAATTGTTTCTGTCTTCTGGCCTGAGAAGATTAGGACTGGCAGGAGTGAGGGTGAAAATGAACACATTTGCTTAGACACCCACCCCTGGAGTTCACCTCCTACGATTCTGCATTTTCTACTTGTACTCAAGAGGTAATTAGGTTTTCTGCCTTCTGGCACTTCTCTCTCTCTCCCTAACAGCAACTCTCTCCAAAACATTCTGCATCATTCAATGTACTTTAGTAAGCTCAGTTTCTGGGATTCATCTTGTCCTCCACAAGTTATTTGCTCATCAGGATTTCCTCCCTTAGCTATGACTTTGTCCCTTCGGCTGACATTTCTCAGCATCCACAGATGACCTCTGGCTTCAATTAAGAAAGAGAACAGCAAATGGAATCTAAAATTAAACTGTTTGTGAAGAAGTTTTTAAAAAAACAGAAATGTAATAGTTTTCTCCCTACTTTAAGGTTTATTCAGATTATAAACAATCCTCATAATTCCCAGAACCCCTTGTCCCTTTCATACTCCTTAAAGTAATAAGTTCTATTTTTGCAAAGGAAATACTGACACATCCAGAGAGTACATTGTAAATCTTGTGGGAATAGAAATTGAATGTCTATTCCGTCAGCTCCCAAGATTCACTGAGGCTGTGCCTAATGCTGCCACCACCTCCAACACAACACTCACAACAAAATCAACAACAACAGCAGTGGGGACATAAGGGGATGGACTAAAACAGTGGTCATCTTACACCCAATTAACCATTATGGTATCAGCCTTAACCAAAACAGCCAGGGTGACTAATTCTTTCTCTTAGTCTACTTGGTTTCAAGCGTATTAAAGTTGTCTAAATGGGTAACCAAATTCAAAGGGAAATGTAAGGTTTGCTAAAAATCCCCTAGTCACACCAGTCAGCTCAGCCTTCTGATTGGGAGGAGCCAGCACTTGTATTTCTCTCTTCTGACTTCCTGAAGAAACCACAGTGAAAAGTATGGAAATGTCCCACATTGCCTGACCAAGATTATTTTGCAATAAACCCATTATTAACTTATTTACAACTAAAACTACTGGAAAAGAAGGTCTGTTCTCTATAATTGTTTTGCTTAATAATATATAAATTTTTTTCAAAGCACCAAATAATGGCCTCAGATAGGATATGCTTATTTATCAATTGGTCTGTGCTAGGCCAAACTTGTGGCACAGGTAAGCTTAAGTTTATTTAGTCTCAGTGCCTAACCTGAGTGGTACAAGGTGGTATCTCAGCACACTCAACACACTCAGCAGTGTTTTCTTGAGTAAAGAAGTTTTTTAATTGGGTATCATGAACAAAGCTGTGTTTATGCAAACCAAGGGCAGAGGAAAATGGAGACAGTTAGCCAAATGATTTTAAAATAAATTCTTTCACAGAAGACAAAGAGAACTTTGGTGCCTGAATTTTCCAGATTGGGGGCATTAATACAACTCTGTCACTCTAGAAAATTGCTATGCATGGAAGAATATGTGAGTTTGATAGGATGAAAGGAAGAAAAGATGAAGTTTAAAAATTGTATGCTTCTGATACTCCATTCTCCCCTTCCTCTTTTATTTATTTTCATAATCATTTGCATTTGAAATTGGTCATAGAGCGCTAGAGGTAGAGGAGGAAGGAAACAGAACACTTAGAACATGATAGAATTACAAGATTAAAGAAACTTCCTCCAAACTACTGAGCTCACTTCAGCTTGACTCCAGCAATTGTGAAAAGAGAAAGCTGTGTGAGACTGTTTATATTCAGTGAAAGCAAAGAGTGTCTTGAGAAGCATTTAGGTGTAGTGTGGAAAGAACAAAAGTTGGAGTTGAAACATGGGTTCTAATCTCAGATTTGAATTGGTTAATTTTATGACATTTGGCAAATCACTTGGCTTCCAAGAACTGCCATATGTTAAATGGTGACAATAAGACTTCTACTATCTTCATCGCAAGGTTGTTGTGAAGATTTTATAAGAACATACACACGCATATAGAAACATATATATAAAAGTACTTTGTAAAGAGGAACGGAAAAGTAAAGGAGTATTGTTATTTATCTTTAAATCCTCAATAGAGCCTAATGCAATGCCTTGTACATGGTAGAATTCTTTACGAATACAAATCCAATATGTTAATTAAAGACTTACATAAATGTATGTATGTATGAACTATATTATAGCCATATGTAAACACAGAGATTGTATATATAAATATACTTAAATGGTATACACATGTAGATGTGTGTATATATCTTGTTGCATGTACACACACATACAAATACATAAGCTAACATAGCTTAGTAGATAGAGATCTAGCCTTAGAAGTAGGAACACAAGTTCAAATCTCATTTATGACACATGCTGACACAGTGTGACTGTGGGCAAATCATTTAACCTCCAATGCTCCAGGCTACTGAGACTGAACAAATGTTCTAATCTTCATAGATGTTCCTTAGTAGGAGAGGTTGGTATAAAAGAAATCATAGGTCTAGGCCCTATCCTTATGAGTATGTATATAGCTATATATATTTATGGTCATTTGTCCATACACACATATATAATATTCATGTGTGTATGTATGCTTTATACATATGATTTATTACATATATATGTAATAGGAAATATAAAATATAATTCTGGCTGGGGCTTTGGGGAAAATTTGAGATTATTCAAGAGGACCCTATAGTAACATATATGATATTTTAATAAGCATCTATACATATTAGATGATGATGAGTATTTGGTCATTTGTATATTTTTACAAATAAATAACTGAATTTCTAAATATTTAGAATTATAGCTGTTTGGTAGAGTTCTAAGGAAAATAATAGATAATTTTAGAGCTGAAAGGGACCCTGGAGATTGAGTAGCTCAATCTTTTCTTTCTATTTGTTGTTGTTTTTTAAAAATAAGAATTAGCACTTTTTTAAGCTTTAAGAGTATTTACAGGTTAAGTGTAGTAATTCATGACCTATAAGGCTATCTGTTATTTCCATTCTTTTAAGTAATTTTCTGTAATATTTTCTTTAAAAAATTATCCATACATTTTTTACACAACAGACATTTCCTAACAAACACATAAATAAATCACTTTGCAGAACATTCCATGAAAAACAGTTAATTTACAAATTAACAGAAAGAAGAAATGTGCCCTTTAATTTTGACAGTACAATATTCCAAGTTTGACAGCTGAAATTTAACCAGTTTCATTGTATCTCTCTGTTGATATTTACATTGTTGCAGCATTTAAGCATATTTCATCTGTTTTTTCCATTTGACTCATTCTCATGCATCTTATTTTTCTTTAAATTCTTTATATTTATCATGTCATACATCAATACCCTCACTGTTATTTAAGAAACAGACTCAGAGAAGTCAAGTGATTTGATATATAGTCATATAGCTAAGAAGTGACAGTCAGTACTTGAACTCAGGTCTTCTGATTGTCATTTCAATGAAAAGAATAACATGGAATGAAAAACACTGAAAATGAGGTGCTTCCCATGGAAAGAGTTGCTCACATTCTGTATGAGCATTTCCTCCCCCGCGTCAGTTTCTGCGATCATGCTTCTCCCCAATACCCCCAGAACCCCTCATATCTTTAACATCTGAAAATGTTGAAGAGATGAAGAGGTTCCTTGGACCCAGTCTAAGCTGAGTCATCAGTCTATCTAAGGCTTCTAAAACAGAGTTGTCATTCCTTTAACTGCCCAAAATGCCTCATTTTGCTGAGAAAACTCAATCTTGAATCCAACAGTCAGGACCTGAGAGAATTTTGTAGGGAGAGGAAGAATTTGGAGAATTTGTCCTCCCTTTAACTTTGTGACTTGAGTCAAACCATACAGGCACATTGCCTTGCACACTTTGTACATGAGTAAGTGCTTTACAAATATCTGTTGGTTTAAAAAGGAAACTTTTCCTGGCTTATCCTGTGCTTTCTCTAACCTCTTACGAACCACTTTAAATTTTTTTTTCCCATCCCACTCAGCTCTGTGTAGACAGCAGAGGGTTTTAGAGAATCACAGAATCTTAAATTATATGAGGACCTTTGACAGCATCTAGTCTACAGATAAGGAAAGTGAGAAAGGGTCAATGTATTTCCTATGGTGATACCATCTCCTAAATGACCAGTGCGGGACTTTGATTCAGGTCTCCTGAAAAGCAGCATTATGTAGTGGATAGGGAACTAGTTTGGTAGTCAGGAAGACTTGGGTTCAAGGACTGACTCTGACACAGTGGCTGTGTGACTCTGGGCAGATAATCTAACCTCTCAATATTCTAGGCCACTCTCATGGATTGTAAGTTGTAGACAAAGTGTTTAAATCTGTTTTGATAGAAGGAGTTGTTTCCTATATGAGTGAAATCACTAATCTTTTTCTTATTCCTATTCTGATCCAAATCCAGTGTGGGCTTTCTACCACAACAAGATTCCAGGTCTTTCTACCACACCAAGATTCCTTGTAACTTACTTTTTCACCTTGTCTGATTAGAATAAACTAATTCTCTGTGAATATACTCCTGAACATTCTCTGTCTGACTATCAACATCACATTACTCTCCTCCAATTCTCCTCTAACCCTCTGACTCATCTAATGATAAACATTGGGCTTCTTGCACTATTTGGTCAAAAGTAATACCTGTTTAGACAGGATCATATAAACTTAGAGATGAAAGAGACATGAGGTCACCTACACCTCACTATTCTGGCACTCTAACTGTAGTAAAGGAACCTGGGTACCTCCATCCTATTGACACATATGAGAGCTTTCTATCAAAGACATTCTAGAGTTACTTCAAATTCTGAGCTCCAGGTTCCCACATATGTCTCAGACACCCTTGGCAATCACCAAATAGATGACTCTCTTTTCTGAAATACTTTCCAGCTTTTCCTCTGTTAACTCTTTTGTTTGTCCTTTGTTCTCTAAGAGGACCATGACATCAGGGTAATGTCATGACTTGTAGCAAATTGGATATAAGTGAGGGATGGCTGTGCAAGGTCACCAACCTTACTCTCTCCTGCAGAGCCATCTGGGTCCAGTGGCAAGATCCATCCATCCATCCATCCATCCATCTATCTATCTATCTATCTATCTATCTATCTATCTATCTATCTATCTATCTATCCATCATCGATCTGGACTACTGGAGATGGCCCTGCATGTTTAAGGCAATTCTGCTTAAGTGACTTGCCCAAAGTCACATAGCTAATAAGTGTAAGAGGTGAGATTTGAACTCAGATCCTCCCAACTTCAGGGCTAGTGCTCTATCCACTGCACCACCTAGCTGCCCCAATTCTGTTACTCTATGAAATTCATGAAGCCAGCTACTACATCCATGCATATCACACACTTAGCCACTTCATCTTCTTTTTGAAGTCTTGGGAAAGACTATTTGAGGTGATCTCTGTTCATGTCTTAATTTTCTCTTGGAAATGTGACTACTTTTATTTTTTAAATTTTAACTTTATTGATGTTTTTTGGTTTTTGTATCACCTTAATTTCCAAGTATGTCACTTTCCTTTCTATTCTCCAGTGAGATTTCCTTTATTAAAAAAAAAAACTTGAAAAGAAATTGAAAAAAGGTAGTTCATCAAAACTAAACAACATAGCAAATGTAAATGACAGTATATTCCACACCCTTGGTTACCCCACCTTGGCTATTGATGGGGAGAAATGCATTTTTCAACTTTTCACAGGGTCATTACTATTACATAACATTTAGTTTCAATTTTTGTTGTTCCTCTTTCAATTTATATTCATAATCATTTTATATGTTATTTTCCTGGATCTATTTATTTATTACTCTCTATGTGGGACAGCCAGGTGATGCAGGTGATACAGTGCTAGGCTTGAAGTCAGGAAGACTCATCTTGCTGAGTTCAAATCAGACAGTTACTAGCTGTATGACCCTGAGCAAGTCACTTAACCCTGCTTACCTCAGTTTCCTCATTTATAAAATGAGCTAGAGAAGGAAATGGCAAACCACCCCAGTCTCTCTGTCAAGAAAACCCCAAAAGTGGTCCTGAAGAATCAGACTGAAAATGACTAAAGAACAAAAGTAACTTCATGTCAGTTTTCCTATGCTTCTCTGAGTTCTTATTTGTAGCATCTTAAGTCACAATAATATTCTATTACATTCATATACTATAACATGTTCAGAAATTCCCTTATCAATGGGTATCTACTTTGTTTCTAGTTCTTTATCACCAAAAAAAAAAAGCTGACATGAACATTCTGGTATATATGTGAAATTCCTTTTAGTCTTTGATTTCTTTGATACTCTATGGAGTATCTAGGTCAAAGGATATGAATATTTTAATCACTTTTTAACATCAGTTCCAAAAATGACTTCTAGAATGATTAGACTACTTCATAACTTTATTAACAGTGTATTGGTGTACTTGTCTTCCTGCCATCCTTCAAAATTGACTATTTCTATTTTTATCAGTCTTACCATTTTTCTAGGTATAAGGTAAAATCTCAGTATTGTTTTGATTTTTATGTCCCTTCTTATTATTAATTTGGGCATTCCTTTATCTGGTTGTTTATAATTTGAAAGCCTTCATTTGAGAATTTTTGGTTCATTTCCTTTGACCATTTAACCATAATGGAATGACTTTTTGTCATATGTTTTTATTAATTCCATGTATATCTTACATATTAGACTTTAGAAATATTTGATGCAAAGATGTTTTTTCCCCAATAAACAATTATGATTCTTGTCCACAGTATATTGATTTTATTCATGCAACACCTATTTAATTGCATTGGCATATCATTAAAATTACGTATTTTATCCTTTTTTTAATACCTCAGTTGCCTACTTGGCTGTCTCCCTTGCCCCTTCACCCCATAGGATACTCTAAATCTCAAACAAAAAGTCTTTTTAGTAAATTTATTGAATAATTGTTTAGTATCACAGACATATAGTTATCTAAAAGAAATGCATAAAATCAGAAACCATTCCCCAATAGATAAGTGATCAAAGGATATGCACAAATAATTCTCAAAGTAAGAATATCAAACTATGAATAATCACATGAAAGAATGCTTGAAGTCACTAATAAGAGAAATTAAAATTAAAATAACTTTGAGGTTTAACTTCACACCCTGCAAGTTGGCAAAGATGACAAAAGATAGGAATAGTGAATGTTGAAGGGGTGACTCTACATTATTGGTAGAGTTGTGGATTAATTCACAGTTTTCCATTCGGGAAAGAAATTCAGAATTATGCAAATAAAGGGCCAAAAAGTTAACCTTTTGATCCAAAACAGAGTCCCCATATTCACCAAAATATTAATAATAACACTTTTGTGATAGCGAAGAAAACAAAAGTATATAATTAAGTTTTAAATCATTTTAAAACTATAAATGTAATGGAATTTTTATGGAGCTTTAAGAAACAATGAATACGATGAATACAGAAAAGCACAGAAAAAATTTTCATGAACAGATGCAAGGTGAAGTTTAAATGCACAAAACAATTGAAAATGAATGTTTTAAAGTTACACAGAATAATATTGACCCTTCATTCTTTAACTTTCTTAATTCATGTCACTGAACCTGCTCTCTTCAAAGTTACCAATGACCTTTAGGTTGCCACATCCAAAGGTCTCTTGTCAATCTTCATGCTCCTTGACCTCTCTTCAGCCTTTGAAGTTGTCAATCACTCTTTCTTCCTTGACATTCTTTAGGTTTTCAGGACGTCATACCCGCCCCGGTTTTCCTCCTTCCTATCTGACCTCTTCTTCTGGCTTTGTTGGATCCTTCTCCTGATCGTGCCCTCTAACAGATGGTTAGAGTTCTGTCCCGGGCCTTCTTCTCTTCTCCCTCTATATTACTTCACTTAGTGATCTCATTAGCTCCCATTACCATCTTTATGCAGATGATTCTTAAATCTACCTGCCTATCCTGCCCCGATCTCTCTGCTGACTTCCAGTCTCACATCTCCAACTGCCTTTCAGACATCTCATACTGAATATCTGGTAGACATCTTAAACTAAGCATGTCCAAAACAGAACTCATTCTCTTTTCCCCTAAACCCCCTACTCCTTCTAACTTCCCGAATTACTATAGAGGGCAACACCAGCCTCCCAGAACCTCAGGCTCACAATGTAGGAGTCATCTTTGATACTTCCCTATCTCTCATCCCCTATATTAAATGAATTACCAAGGCCTATTGATTGTACCTTTGCAGCATATCTCAAATACACCCCCCTTCTGTCCTCTATTGTAGACCTCCTCATACCTGCACTATTGCAATACTTCAATCCATCCTCCATTCAGTCACAAAATGATTTTTTCGAAAGTACAGGTCTGACCTATCACCCTCTCTACTTCCCCACTCCACCACAGCCACTCAATAAACTCTAACGGGTCTCTACTGCCTCCTGGATTCAATACAAAATGCTCCATTTAGCATTCAAAGCTCCTTATAACCTAGCCTCCTCCTCCCTTTCTAGGTTTCTTACACTCTACACTACCCCTTAAATCCAAAGACACTGACTTCCTTGCTATTTCATGAACAAGACACTCTATCTCTCTGCTCCAAGCATTTTCTCTGGCTGTTCCCCAATGCCTAGAATTCTCTCTCTCCTTCAACTCTGTATACTGACCTCTCTGGGTTCTTTAAGTTCCTACTAAAATCCTGTCTTTTACAGGAAACCCTTCCAAACCCTTCTTAAGTCTAGGGTCTTTCCCTTGTTAATTATTCCCTATTTTATCCTGCATATAGCTTGCTTTGTATGCATTTTACATATTGTCTCCCCCTTTGGATTTTAAGCTCCTTAAGAGCAAGAACTGTCTTATGCCTCTTTTTGTATCCCTGCTTCATAACAGTCTCTGGCACATAATAGGCACTTAATATATGTTTATTGACTGACCAAAAGGAGACAACACCTTCGACCACCACACACTGATAGATTTTGTTGATTTTTTTTCTCTTCCTCTTTTTCTTTTTTCTTAAAAAAAAAAATTCTTTGTTATATAGGGTGGCTTTATGGGGGATCGAAAAGGATGCATGATCTTATTCCGTTCTATTTTTTTTAATGACCTCTTATATTAAGATTGGATAGTCATTTTGAGCTTTATTGTGGTACATTTAGACCAAAATGTTGGTCTAAACCTACTTGCTGTCAAACCACTTTTTAGTTTTTTTGGTAGTTCTTGTTAAATAGAAAGTTCTTTATCAAGTGGTTTATATACTTAGATTTATTGAACACTGAGTTGTTACGTTTGATTGTGATTCTGTTCCACTAATGTATTTTTCTAGTTTTGAACCAGTACTAGTAGTTTTGATTATTTCACTTCTTTAAAATGTAATTTAAGGTCCAAAAGTTCTGTTCCTCCTTCATTTCTTTCTTTTATTTCTTCAAAATTCTCTTTTGCTTAGCTTTATAAAGCAACCTTTTGATAACTTAATTGGCAAAGCACTATTTAACTTAGTAACTTCATTTTTATCATTTAGGAGTGGCTCAACCATGAGCAATGAATACTCCTCCAATTGTTTGTTTTTATTTATTTCTTTGTGATTTGTGATTGTATTTATGGATCTTGAATGCACCTTGGTAGGTAAATAACCAAATATTTTATGCATTTTGTACATATGTTGAATGGAGTTTCCCCTCTGTTATTTCCTCCAAGATTTTGCTATGCCTAAATAGAAATAATGATAATTTTGTAGATTTATTTTGGATACTGTTGCTTTATGAAAGCTATTATCTCAATCAGACTCCTAATTTTCTGGAGTTTTCTAAGTCATTTACAAATAATAACAATTATCTTTGCTAGTGTTTATCCCTTTAATTTCATTCTCTTGTTATTAGTATTGCTAACATGTTTAGAGTTGGGTTATATGATAGTGAGGATTGGGAGCATCATTGTTTTACCCTTGTAGTTATTAGAAAAGCTTCTATGTTTCCCCATTGCAAATAATGCTAGATTTTGTCATACTCACATGCATCTCTGTGTGTGTGTATAATTTACTATTTTTTTTGTTTTTGTTTTAGTGAGGCAATTGGGGTTAAGTGACTTGCCCAGGGTCACACAGCTAGTGAGTGTTAAGTGTCTGAGGCCAGATTTGAACTCAGGTACTCCTGACTCCAGGGCTGGTGCTCTATCCACTGCGCCATCTAGCTGCCCCCTATAATTTACTATTAAAGTGACTAGCATTCTTATACTTTTTAGAGTTTAAGCATGAATAAATGTGTTTGGGGGTCTTTTTTGCATTTGCTTTTACGTGGCTAATTATGTTAACTGTTTTCTTGATATCAAAACAACCTTGAATCCCTAACATAAATCTAACTTAGTAATGATAGTTTCTTTGCTAGGAATTTATTTGACATTTTTGCCTCACTACTCATCAATACATTAATTAGCAATTTTGATTTATAGTTTTCTTTCTTTACTTCCATGGATTGGCTAAAAAAATCATATTTGTCTAGAAATGAATTTTGTATAATGCCTTTTCTATTTTGTGAATAACTTATGAAGCAGAGTTTTTAATTGCTCTTTTAATATTCAATATTCTTTAGCATCTCCTTTATGGCTTGTTAAATTTCATTTTCTGTGATTTGGTTAAGACCTCTATTTCTATTGTTTCAAAAGCAAAATTCTTGAGCTCAAAGTGGTTCTCAAGCTAAGGCAAGAGTTGCCACAGGAACAAGCCACATGCTTCCTTCCTGTACAGGAAACAGACCTGTGCACCGCAATGAGAGCTGTTTTCTGAGTTATGAAACACTGACATTTTATTGTCCTTGTAATCTAACTGAAAAGGAATTGATGAGCCAAGATATGTAGGTGGAGGATGTTTTTAAAAATTATTCTGTAAAAAGGTCCTTCTTCAAGTCTGAGGTTTGGCTTAATTTCCAAAATTTTCTCCTAACTTTGTTTCTGGTTTCTCAGGAACCAAAAGTCATATAGTGAGTCTCAATAGCTCAGCTCAACAAATCTTCTATTTGTCTATGCTTATAAATTGTCATTGCTTCTACCCTAGTTCAGGTTCTTATTATTCCCCTTGCTATGATCTGAAAAATAGAGCCAGAATCATAAATAGAGACAGAAAGACTTCAGAGGCTGTTAAATCCAAATCCTTCACTTTATAGATAAGGAAATTGAGACTGAGAGGTTAAGAAACTTGCCCCATCTCACATAGGTAGTAAATGTCAGAGGTCAGATTTAAATTTGGGTCTTCTTGACTCCAATTCCAACACTCTTGCCACTGCACCACCAAACTGCTATCATTAGGTTTGCTTACATAGGATAAGCTATATAGATATCGAAGTTATCAGTATTTTACCCTATAGGTTGTTGTTGTTCAGTCATTTTATCAGTCATTTCTGACTCTTTGTGACCCCCATTTGAGGTTTTCCTGGCAAAGATACTGGAATTCTTTGCCATTTCCTTCTTCTTCCCATTTTACCAATGAGGAAACTGAGGCAAACAGAGTTAAGTATCTTGACCAGGGTCACACAGCTAGTAACTGTCTGAGGACAAATTGGGCTCAGGAAGATGGCGTCTTCTTGACGACAGGCCCAGCACTCTATCCACTGCTCCACCTATCTGCCCACACACACCATAGATTAGTCATTCCTAAACTATCACATCCAATCCCCCACCAGCCCTGACCTGTTGCCTTTAGAATAAAACCCAAGTTAATTCTTTTTCATATTGAATACCCTTCACAGTTTGATTCCATCCAATTTCTTCAGACTGATTTCACATTACTCCCTATCACGCACTCTATATTTCCGCCAAATAAGCCTGCTTTCTGTTCTCTGTAGATAGCATCTAATCTCCCCCTTTTCCATGCTTGGAATACTTGATTTCCTTACCTCCTCATCTTGGTAGTCTTAGCTCCCTTTAAGACTTAGTTAAAAGGCAGCTAGGTGGCACAGTGGATAAAGCACCAGCCCTGGATTAAAGAGTACCTGAGTTCAAATCCAGCCTCAGACACTTGACACATACTAGCTGTGTGACCCTGGGCAAGTCACTTAACCCCCATTGCCCCACAAAAATAAAACAAAACAAATAAACAATAAACAAAAAAAAGACTTAGTGAAAGCCCTTTCTGACCAGTCCAGTTAGTTTTCTTCCCCACTCCCACCCCCATGAAATCATTTTGTATGTTTTTTGTATAGATTTTCCATTTATTTGTATACATATTATTCCTGCCCTTCCCCCACCCCTACAAAAGAAGGTAAGCATCTTGAGGGCAGTACCAAATAATTTGCATAGTACTTAGCACATATTAAATTCCTGTGGAATTGAACTGAATTCTCTTATTGAATCAGGGAAGGAACTGTGCTCTTAGCAGAGTATGGATCCTTCACATCTACAGAGTCTTTCTTCTGGCTCACCACTTTTTTTTTTTCCTCACGGTAAAGTAAATCACAATGACAGAAAAGGACCCTGAAACACACCTGGAAGAGGATGAGGATGACTTGGATGGCAAGCTTAATTACAAGCCCCCACCTCAGAAGTCTCTAAAGGAGCTGCAGGAGATGGACAAAGATGATGAAAGTCTTGCCAAGTACAAGAAAACTCTCCTAGGGGATGGGCCGGTGGTCGCAGGTATGTGGTAGGGAAAGGATCCTCAATGGGGTAGATGGCCATCACTGTGAGGATAGGATCAACTGATAAACAGAGGTCTTTAAGGATATGCCCCTGGAAAAGGGCCCTGCACAGACTAATGTGGCATATGGTCAATACTGTTATCAGCCTTTTTTTAGATACAAATAACTAAGTGGCATATAAAGAGTGGAAAGTAACCTGGAATTATGCTCGGAAATAAAACTTTCTTTTTCTCTGCCTTTCCTTCTGTTTCCCTTTTCCCCAGCCTCTCATTTCCCCCTTCTCTTTCCCTCTTCAGCTTTTTCATCTTCTTTTCTTTCTCTCTTCCCAAATATCCAAATAGACCCTCTCCTCATAATCCTCACACTTAGCATGCTTGATTGATGAAGTGGTCTTCATGGCCTTTTCCACCTACTTCATATTATTTCCCATTCTATTCAAACTGGCCTGCTAGTTGCTCCCTGAACAAGACATTCCAACTCCTGCCACCATCATTTTGCATGTGTGGTCCTCCATGTCTGGAGTGAACTCCTTCATTTCCACCCATTACAATCCTTAGCTTCCTTCAAAATATAGTATGGTTGTCATACAGGGCAGCTATTAGCACTTTCTCCTTCTTGAAATTACTGTGCATTACTTTTTAAAAAATATTTGGAAATTATCTATTTATATATACCCATACCCACTTGAAGGTGGAGACTGTTGCATTTTTATCATTGTCACTGCCTCTAATACCCAGCATAGTGAGCATTCAATGTTTGTTGAATTTAACTTTTCACAAAAAAATTCTCTGTCTTTGTCTCTCTGTGTCTCCATCTCTGCCTCTTTCTCTCTCTGTCTTTGACTGTCTCTTTGTCTCTAGCAGTTGCCTTCTCTCTCTCTCTCTCTCTCTCTGTTGCTATCCTCTCTTCTACACACACACACACACACACACACACACACACACACATTCCCCATCCCTATGCCTTTATTGACTCCTTAATATTCTTTTTTTGGATTCTGCAGATCCAACTGCTCCCAATGTGGTAGTCACTCGACTCACCTTAGTCTGTGACACTGCCCCAGGACCAATCACTATGGACCTTACTGGTAAGTAAATACATTTGCCTTCTTCCGATGGACTTGTTGAGAGTCTGGGGAGGTAGTTGGGGAAGGTTTTTACACAAGAAACAAATGCACTGGATTTTCTATAGCAAAGAAGACAGAGAACTAGCTTTGTGACATATAGAGGTTATTAGGAATAAGTTGGCAATTTATCATTCACAGAATGCATAGTGTCACACCAAACTCAAGAAAGACCTTGTGATGACTTGCTTCTATTTATCTAAGTAAATTTCTAGGATTGGAAAAGTAGAACCATTTGTACCTTCCTGTTGCCTTCATTCTATTATTCCCAGAAAAATGAGAGTAGAATTTATTTTCATGCTGTTGATGGAAAAATGTAGATAATTCAGCATTCCCTCGAGTATTCCCTCTGGGAAAGTAGTCTTTATTAAGAATAAAAACTTATGAAAGCTTAAGGAAAGCAATGCACTTGAATGAGGCCACAGTGGGTAGGCCTAACACATCCTACATGTACCCTGATAGGAGTAATGATATAATTTCTGGTGTGAGAAAACCAACTGCCTTCCCAGTAACTCCACCACTTCTTTAATAATCTCCCAAAGTCCACTTTGCTAGATTGATTCCTTTAACTTTAGGCTTTGGGGCATTAATTCTTTTGCTCTATTGCCTCTAGGATAAGATACAAAATCCTCAGCCTGGCCCACTGTTATTTTATTTTATTCCTTCTCCCACCTTCCTGTTCTCTCTTCTAGTCAAATTGTCCTAGTAACTTTTTCCCTATGTGGGCCATTCTCATCTCCTACCTCCATGCCTCTGCATAAGTCATCCCCCCATGTTTGTAATGTTGTTTCCCTTACCACCTGTCTTACAGAATCCTTGGTTTCTTGAATGCACAAATCAGGTTCCTCCTCCTGAAGGAGGCTCTTCCTGTTTTTCCCAGTTATTACTTCTTTCTCCCTCCCCTCTCCTGAAAAATGCAAGGTCATCGAGGAAAGCGATTATTTTGTTCTTGACTTCATATCTTCACAAACTAGCACAGTTCCCTGTAAATTGTTGTCAAGTTGTTTCAGTTGTGTCCCACGCTTTGATCCTTCATTTGGAGTTTTCTTGGCAAAGATACTGGAGTGGTTCTCCAGCTCATTTTACAGATGAAGAGACTGAGGCAAACAGGGTGAAGTGACTTGCCCAGTGTCACACAGCTAGTGTTTGAGGTCAGATTTGAACTCATGAAGATGAGTCTTCCTGACTCCAGGCCTGGTGCTGTATCCACTTCACCATCTAGCTGCTCCTGTACATAGGAGATACTTAATAATTTTTTTGTTTGATTGAATTGAACTGAACTGAATGAATTAGAGCTAGAAGGACTTGAGAGATCAAATCTAAACTTAGAATGAAATTGAGAGTAGTTACCACTTAAGATTATCAGTCTAAGACTGTGAATGAGTTCAAGGTCCTTTTCTGAGTCTTAAGTTTTTTTGTTTGTTTTTTAAGAAGGGGAGATTGTGAGCATGAGCACACTGTGTATGCCTGTGGGAGGTACAGGGGAAGTATAGAAAAAAGAAGAGCAGGGGCCCAGAAAACAAGTTTTGCACACTTCACTATTTTTCATGGTGCCAGTAGCAGCCATATCTCAGCATCCAATCAAAAGTCTGACTCTTATGAAACAGACTAGCAGACAATTCTAGAGTAATAGGTTTCGTGGAGGTGTAGGGACAGAGTTGTAAAGATCCACTCTTTACCATATAAGGACTTTTTTGCCAGAGGGAGGAAATAAGAAATTGAGCAGATATACTTCCTGTTCAACTGAAACCAACAGTGCAAAGCACAATGCTACAAACTCAACTACCCCATAATGCTGTGTGTCCCTCCCAGAAAGAAATTCTCTCTCTTACTAGGACTGTAACCTCTTCCTTTGTGAAATACTGGTAACTGTTGTCAGGTGCAGTTTTCACTTCACAAAAGCAGGTCAGAATTAAGAAAAGAATGAAGTTATGGGAAAAAACATACCTAGAAATGCATAATATAGCCCACATGGTAGGTTTTATTCATGTAGCCAAATGTACTTGCAATGTTTAAAAGATATGCAATATAGCAAAGAAGAAAAATTAGTAGTTTTCCATTTCTCTGTTTAAACCACCAAAAAGAAAAAAAGGAAATACTATTTTTTTCCTGGCAAGTTTTAACTTTGGTATATCAGTTACCAATAACAAGTTATACCATATTTGCATTTTGCAAATCTTTGAAATTCACAAATCTACTAGAGTATCTGTTTCCTTTCCAATTTCTCTTCCTCACAGCTGCCAAATTAATCGTTCCAAAAGCACAGGACAGACCCTACCACCTTCCTGCTCAAACTTCCATAGGTCCCTAATGCCTTTAGAATAAACTCTAAACTACTGTTTGGCATTCAAAATATGGCTCCAACCTATCTTTCTGGACTAATTCACATCGCTTCCTTTCACACACCCTACATGCCACCCACACCTACCTACTTACTATTACCTATAAATGATGCTCCTTAGCCATGCACAGGCAGCCCTCAATGCTTGGAGTGTTCTCCCTCCTTGGAATACCTGACTCCCTTTATGCCTGAGTGAAGGTGCCTATTTGAGGCCTTTTCCTTGTCCAAAATCCTGGGCCCTCTTCCCAAAACACCTGTTATTAGTGTTGTCTTTTTTCTTATTCCAAAATTATTTTGTATCTATTTAGCATATATCTGTGTACTGTATATATGTGTATCTATTCAGTATATATGTGCGTGTGTATACATTATATCTGAATCCTGATTACTTACCAGAGAGATAGTGTAGTGAGGGGAATACTAGATTTGAAGTCAGGAAAGAATTGGCTTTGATTTCTGCTTTTGACCCTTACTAGCTGTGTAACCTTGGATCATCACTTACTGCCTCTGAGCCCTAGTTTCCTTATCTCTAAAATAATAATAGCACCCATGTTAAGGGGGTAGTGTGAGATAAAGTCAACAAGCATTTATTAAACACCATTTTTATGTAAGTTCTGGGAACACAAAGAAAGGCAGAAACTAGTCCCTGCCTTCAAGGGGGAGACAAAAGACGAACAACCATATACAAACAAAACATATACAGGATAAATTGGAGACAGTCACGGAGGGAGGGAACTATTATTAAGGAGGCCTGGAGAAGGCTTTTTGTGGAAAACAGGATTTTAATGGAGGCTTGAAAGAAAGCAGGGTAACCAGGAGGTAGAATTGAAGAATGAGATAATTCTAGGAATGGAGGACAGTGAGTGAAAAAGAATTGAATTAGATGATGGAGTGTTTTGTTCAAGGAACAGAAAGATAATGTTTGTAAAGTTTATCACAGACTTTAAAGCTATATCAATGTTAACCATATTATGTATGAACGACACATCTGTTCTTTTGGGGCCTCAGTTTTCTCATCTGTAAAAAGAGGTGACAAGAATTGATAGATGATTTCTAAGGTCTTTCCTACCTCTAAATTCTATAACACTATGATCATAAATTGTTATTTTGAATCTACTTCCACAGGGGATCTTGAAGCTCTCAAGAAAAAGACCTTTGTGCTAAAGGAAGGAGCTGAATATAGAGTCAAAATTAATTTCAAAGTAAGTAGTTTGAGTGGGGTGTATTGATATTTGTGATGTATAAATTGTGTCTCTATATGTTGTCCTTCCCTGCTTTTCTTTGGAATGCCCTTTCCCACCCTATTTCAGAGATCTCTGCCTATAGAAATCAGACCCATCAAGGGTTGTAGAAAGTCAGGTACACCACCAGGGAGGTGCAGGAGCTGGCTCCAACTGGCTCATTGGAGCCAGTTGTGAAATTTTCCCTTGACTATTCATACCTCAGAAATTGAAAAACATTATAAATCAGGGCCTGAGTTAGTGTTTTCTTGATTAGAGTTAAGGAAGTAATGGAAAAAATGTTAATAATGAAAATTAAACTTTTAAATATGTTATGTATAATTTCTCCCCCAGAGAACTGGTTATTAAACATTTATCAGCACACCACTGACTAATACACTGTTGGTAGAGTTGTGAATTGGTTCAGCCATTCTAGAAAGCAATTGACAATTAATGCCAAGGGGGGAAAAAAAAATGAAAAGGGCCCCACCCTTTGATCTATGCATGCCATTGCTGGGGTTATAAACCAAAATGACAAAAAGGTAGACCAAAAAGTCCCATATAGACGAAAATATTTGTAACACTTTTTGTAATAAAGAATTGGAGGCAAAGTACTACCAATTGGACAAGGGCTAAACAAATTGTGTTACATGAATGCAATTGGATAGTACTGTGTTTTAAAAAACAATGGCTATAAAGAAGCAGAAAAGAATAGAAAGACTTACATGAAATGCCAGGTAATGTAAGCTGAAGCAGGAAAACAATTTACACAATGACTACAGCAACTGAAATGGAAACAAGAACAATAACAAACCCACAAGTTAATGCTATATAATTATACTGATCAAGCTTGTCCCTAAAGAAGGGAGGAGAAGATGAATCTTCATCTTTTCTTTGCTGAGCTGGCGGACAGTGAGAGTAGAATATACATATAATGTTAGGTTCTTTTGCTGTGTTGGTTAATTTTCCCAAACTGCTATTTCCCCCGACTATTTCTTGTTCTTTGATTCAAGGAGTAACCCTCAAATAGTCAAATCTTCCCCTCCTCTAAAAAAGCTTTACTAACTTCTCCACCAGAGATGATCGCTGACTTGTCTGAGTCCCTGCAGCACGATGATTTGTACTACTAATGTAGCACTTATCACATACTGCCCAACTTCGGTTTGTGTACATGCAACTATTTGCGTTTGTGTGTGTGTGATTTTGCACATACATCTGTGCATGTTGCATACTCCCAGTAGACTGTGAATACCTTGAAGGCAGAGACTCTTTCATTTTTTTCATCCTTAACTCTTAGCTGTCACATAGTAGGAGTTTAATAATACTGGTTGAATTTAATTGAAAATATCATAAAAATATTTCCAAGAGGGAGTACTAATAACTAAGGATATCCGCAAAAGTGTTATAGGAGCTCTTACCTGAGCAATGCTTTCAAGGAAGATAGAGATGCTCTGAGAGGGAAGTAAAGAGATAGGGAATTATAGATTTTTGGGGGGAGGCCACTTGTGCGAAGGCATTCCACCTGAGTGGAAAGTGGATTGCCGCATATAGGGAACAGATAGTAGACCAATTTAAATGGATCAGAAATAAGGTGCGTGGGATCCAGAATGTGAAGGGCTTTAAATGCCAGGATAAAACTTTTATATTTTATACTAGAGTCGTCAAGTAGCCATTAAAATTTTTTTGAGTAGAGGAGTAACATGGATAATAGAAGGAACCTAGTCTGACACCTTTATTTTACAGATGTGGAAACTGAGGTAAGAGCACAGTGATTTGTCCAATGTCATACAGGTAGTAAATAGCAGGACTTATTCCAAATCCAGTCTGCTCATCACTATACCACCCTGCCTCCAAGATTTATATTTGAAGAATGCCAATTTATCCTCCATGTCAAGGGTCAGTTAAAAAAAGGAGAAAGACTAGAGGCAGGGAAACCAATTAGGAAGCTCTTAAAATAGTTCAGAAAAGAGATCTGAACTAGGATAGAGGTTGTATAAGTGGAGAGAAGGGGGGA
Organism: Dromiciops gliroides; assembly: GCF_019393635.1. Taxonomy (NCBI): domain Eukaryota; kingdom Metazoa; phylum Chordata; class Mammalia; order Microbiotheria; family Microbiotheriidae; genus Dromiciops; species Dromiciops gliroides. The sequence continues at coordinate 187,368,976 of NC_057865.1, forward strand.
CATTCAAAAGATGTAGAATTAATGAGGATTGGGAACTACTGGGGTGGGAAGTAGAGGGATGGAAAAGTCGAGGATAATTCCAAGATTATATACCAGGCTGACCTAAAGTTTGGTTGAGCCATTCTTATTTGGGGAACTTGAACCACTCAGTGCAGATAATACATACTTTTATCAACAAGTATTCCCTCTAGTGAGAATAAATGAGAAATTGAATTGAAGCAGTGTGATTCAATGGAAAGTGCTGGATAGTGGGATTAATTTAGGGCCTGAAATGAGGTGGTATGGCACAATGCAAAGTGCTGGATTTGAAGTCAGAATACCTAGGTTTGAATCCTAACTGTTATTTACTAGCCGTGTGATCTTAAGAAAGTCACTTATTGTCACTGTTCCTCAGTTTCCTCATTGAACTAGATGAACTCTAAGGTCCTTCCCACCTCCAATCATCTATGATCCTATTATCATGTGATATGATATAGTATTCAGCATTTGTCAGCTGAGGTTTCAGATATCTGATCAATGAAACCTATATTCTCAAACGATGAAAAGCACATAAAATTCTTTAAAAACTTGATTGAGGAGATTGTGACAAAGGAGGTCTAAACAACTCAATTGTAATAGTCTTTTGGGTGTGGCTTCCAGGAATGGGAGGCATATTTAGTATGGGACTGTGGTCTAGGGAGGAAGGAAGGAAGAAGCAGAGAGAATAAATCGGTGTGAGCTTTCTCTCCACCCATAGAGAGTCATCAGATTATGTAGAATCCTCTCAGGAGGCCCACTTAGAGCAGTTACTCTTGAAGTATACAGTCTCCTGTCTGAGAGATTCTTAGGTACAGAGGCAGAGCCAAGACATAGGGAAACTTTTTGAAAAAGTATACTTTGTTTTGAGGCCCCGTAATTCTCCTTTCTATAATCCTTCTTTGAACCCAGCATGCTCAGATGGTGTTATATATTAGAGAAGCCACCTTTCCTTCCCAAAATTAAAATGGACCTATCTTATGTCACCTTGTTAACTAGCTGATCTGATGAAGCACAGGTTGGGTGATGAATGGGGTAATGTATCATTCTTATCAGAAGTATTTGTATTTTTTAAAAGAGACAACAGCTTTAACCTACAGAATAAATCTCTAATGAGAAATTTCAGGGCACTAAACTAGTAAGTCAACCCAGTCCTCACAGTAGGTGCTCAATAAGTAATCTTTCTTTCTTTCTTTCTTTCTTTCTTTCTTTCTTTCTTTCTTTCTTTCTTGCAAGGCAATGAGGGTTAAGTGACTTGCCCAGCTAGTAAGGGTCAAGTGTCTGAGGTGGGATTTGAACTCAGGTCCTCCTGAATCCAAGGCCAGTGCTTTATCCACTGTGCCACCTAGCTGCCCCCTCAATAAGTAATTTTGAATGACTTTTTAAAAGAAGATATTTGGGGGAAATAGGAGGAAGGGAAGGAAGGAAGTTAATTTAAAAAAAACACTTAGTCTACTTTTTAGTAAGACCTGACTGTGGGTACAGATCAATAACAACAGTGCTTTTAAAAAATGACTCACATCTTGCTATGGATATTTTTGTGCAAATAGAACTTTATTCATTCCAATAACCTCCTTTCAGGTATGGTCCTAGTAGATTTATAGCTTTTTTGTGTTGTAATATTGTTTTCTAAAATGACTATACCAATAGTTGCTTAGCAGATTTTGAATTCAATCAATCAACAAGCATTTATTAAGTGTTTATTATATCTCAGGCACTGTGCTAACTGTTAGGGATACAAAGAAAGGCAAAACCACAGTCCATTACTTTAAGGAATTCTTATTCTAGTGGGGAAGACTGCACAGAGATAAATAGCTATGTGTAAGATTTACACATTGGAGATGGAAGGTAAAATTCCTAGCACCTGAGGGTGCTGAGAAAAGCCTCTGGCAGAAAGGGAAATTGAAGCTTTGAAGGCCATCAAGGAAACTGAGAAAACAGAGATGAAGAGGGACATTTTGGGCAGGGGAAACAGTCAAAGGCCCAGAGATGGGAGATTCAGTGTGGGATTAGAGGAATATAAAGCCAGGGTCTCTGGATCATAGAAGTGAGTAGTAAAGTGTCAAAAGATTGGAAACTTAGAAAGGGACCAGATAATGGGAAAGTTTTCATAATTTACTGGCTGGTTTTCATTGAAAAGCTGAATGAAAGTGGAATATTTGGGGGGAAATGGGAAAGAGGGAAAAGTAGAACCTAAATCCACAAGAATATGGCCAGTCTTTTATCTACAGGAAAGGCAAACATTCCCCATGCTAACCTCAGCTCCAAACTCTATACTCACACTAAGTATACAAGAACTTTCTCATCCTCCCTTTCCTTTTAGGGCTATGCTCTTTGTAATTACATACCTAACTAGTGTAAAGGAGACTTTCTAAATGACCAGTTTTAAAGCATTGAGTAGAGCAGAGATTCTTAACTTTTTTGTGTTATGGACCCCATTGGCCATTCAGTAAAGCCTACAAACCTCTTTAGAGAATAATGTGTTTAAATGCATGGAACAAAATACGTAAGACTACAAAAAAACCCAATTATATTGAAATATAATTATCAAAATACTTTTTTAAATTCATGGGGCAGCTAGGTTATGCAGTGGATAGAGCTCTGACCCTGGAGTCAAGAGGACCTGAGTTCAAATTTGGTACCAGAAACTTACTAGCTGTGTGACCCTGGGCAAGTCACTTAACTCTAATTGCCTTCCTACCCCAAGTCCCCCTCCCAAAAATGTTTACCATCCAATATAAGAATCTGGACAAGAGATGGAGAGATAAATGTGGAATCAGATGGATCTGGGTTCAGGTCCTGCCTCTGACCCGTACTCGTTGTGTGATCCTGGGTAGATCACCAAACCTCTCAGTGTTCCCAATACAATTGTCTAAGATGATAATGATGTGATCATAGATTTGGAACTGGAAGGGATCTGGGATGCCATAGAGTCTAACCCCTTCATTTTACAGATGAAGAAACAAAGGTAGAGAGTGGGTAAGTGAATTACCCATGGTCACACAACAAAGAAGTGGCTTAGGAAGGATTTGAACCTAGCCCATCCAGCCCTCTCTTTATCTAGATGCTTAAAAGCAAAGTTGCAGAGTAGAGACTGATATGAAGGGAGAGATGGAGTTCCTCCACAAGAGCTTACTACACTCATGAAATGACAGGTCTAGCCCAAAGGAAAAAACAAAACAAAACAAAGTAAAGCAAAATGCCTTCAAATCAGGGACAGAGAGGACATCTATCTGATGTATGACATGCGAGTCACAATGACTGCCTCCAGAGGAGAACCAGAGCTAGAACCCATAAACCTAAGAAAAATTCCATGTTCCTTCAGGGTCCAATATTTTTAAAAGAACTTTTGACTGATATCTTTTGTTTCATGTCACATTAGTTTCCAAATAAATCTTTGCTCCCACCTGTACCCAGCATGCCATCTTTCGTAATAAAGATTTTAGGAGAAAGAGGGGGAAAAGCAGTTCAGTAAAACTAAACAACTCACCTTTTTCTGTCAGTATGTGAAATATTCCATATACCTGTAATCTCCTACTTCCTCAATAAAAGGAGGAAAGTACCTTAGACAGAAATATGGGAGTTCAGATATGTGGCTGCTTTGGGGGAAAAGATATGTTGTTTTGGACATGATAATTTTGAAATGACTATTGGATATCCAGATGTCCAAAGAGCAGTTGGTAATGTGAAACTAGAACATAGGATATTATGTTATCTTAGGGTTATCTGCATAGAGATGATAATTAAATGCTTGGGAGCTCACCATGAAATTTTGTCTCCAGTTCTTTGTATCAACTTTAGCCTATACAGGACCATCCCACAAAGATACTCTGGCTCTGAGCTCAAGTGAACTCAGCTCAGTCCTGGGGGAAGTTTAAGCCCCACCAAAGTGAGCTTTTCTTGCTCCCTCTAGCTCATTGCTCCCATCCTAGAAACCCAGAAAATGTCCCTACAACAAAATTTGAGGTACGATTCAGGTCTAGTCTAGATTCAGTTGTTTCAGTTGTGTCAAACTCTTTGTGACCTTGTTTTGGGGGTTTTCTTGGTAAAGTATTAGATTCCTTCTCTAGCTCCTCTTGTAGATGAGGAAACTGAGGCAAACAGTTACATGATTTGCCCAGGATCACACAGCTATAGTTAATAAGTGTCTGAGGCCAAATCTGAGCTCATGAAGATGTCTTTCTGACTCCAGCCCCAGTGCTCTCTCCACTATGCCATCTAATTGCCTGTGTTTAAAGTATCCCCTAAAAGGGATTTGGGAGTCCTTCCTAGCAAAAGATATTGGATGTACATAGTAGATATGAGGTATATTATAGCTAATCAATTCCTATACCAAAAAAAAGAGATGTTTAAAACATAAAGACTTAAAAGTGATCATTATATATTTAAAATGTGAAACTAACCCTCACACTTATTATGCACTGTCTACTGGTAAATACAATTTTGTAGGACAGCTCAACAGATAACTCACATTCATATCAGATCTGTTTTGTTGTGGAGCAATTCATATATCCAAATCTTCTGCCAAACCAGGTTCTGAGTTGTGGTTTCTTAATCTTTTCATTGCAGCCTCCCCCTGGGCACAGCCTCCAAGAAAGGAATAATTTCCGGGGGAGAAAGCAGCTAGGTGGCACAGTGGATAAAGCACTGGCCCTAAATTCAGGAGGACCTGAGTTCAAATCCAGCCTCAGACACTTGACACTTAGCTGTGTGACCCTGGGCAAGTCACTTAACTCTCATTGCCCTGCAAAGAAAAAAGAAAGGCATACTTTCAAAAGTACCTCCCACTGACCTCTCAAACTCAACAAAGTAACTATTGAAGCTATAAATGTGCATCTCTTTTTAAAAATAGATATTGATTTGAAAAGGCATGTGTTATGTTTCCTGCTCTCTTCCAAATGAGCAATAAAAAAAAGAAAAAGAAAACCCTCATTACAAATACGTTATAACAAGGGGTCACTAGGTGGCGCAGTGGGATAGAGTGCCAGTCCTGGAGTCAGGAAAACCCATGTTACAGAGTTCAAATCTGGCCTCAGACACTTACTAGTTATGTCACCCCGGACAAGTCACTTAACCCTGTTTGCCTTGTTTCCTCATCGGCAAACCACTCCAGTATCTTTGCCAAGAAAACCCCAAATGGGGTCACAAAGAGTCAGCCACACTGAAGGAACTAAATAACAATAATGACTCAGCAAAGCAAATTCCCATGTTGGTTATGTCCAAAAATATATGTTTCATTCTGTATTTTAAATCTAACACCTTTCTGACTGGATATGAGCGATATTTTTCATATCCACTCTTCTACGATTGTAGTTTCTCATAGTATTGATCAGAATTCTAAAGTCTTCCAAAATTGTTTTTCTTATAATGTCATCATTGTATAAATTGTTCCCCTAATTGTTCTCAATTTGCTCCCTATCAGTTCATAAAGATCTTTCCAATTTCCTCTGAAATTATCCATTTTGTCATTTCTTCTTACACAATAATATTTCATTATCTTCATATACCATAATTTGTTTAGCCATTCCCCAATAGGTGAGTACCCACTTAGTTTTCAGTTTGGGACTGCTATGGAAAAAAAACTGCTATAAATGTTTGTTTTTTTATACGTATGGGTCCTTTTTCTCTCTATTTGATCTCTTGGATCTCTAGGGCTATGTAAGGGGGCAGACCAAAGAGATGGTCCCACCTCTGAGAGAATACTGCGATACAGAATAAAAGGCAATCCATAGAAGGGCAGTAAGCATAGAAGTAAATAGATTTTATTGGGTGGGGAGGGAGGGGGCTTGCTCATGAGGCCCATCCTGGACATCTCCCCACCCCCTTAGGCCAGGTCAGATATATAGAAACAGAATAAAGAAGATGTAGTGCCAGGGATGGTCACATGCAAGTTTTCCCACAGAATAGAGCTGCTTTTTGCTGTTTGTGTTAACCATGATACTCAAGGTCGTGCTCTCACACTCCGGCTCCCACTGTATGGCCCTGTATTGGTATAGACAAGTCAAAGGGTATGCACAGTTTAGTAACTTTTTGGACACAGTTACAAATTGCTTTCCAGAATGGCTGAACCATTTCACAGCTGCACCATCAGTGTATTCATATGCCTGTTTTACCTCAGTCTCTCCAACATTGATCATTTTCCTCTTTTGTCACCTTTGCCAGTCTGATGGATATAAGGTAGAACTTTAAATTCCATTTCTTTAGTTATTAATGATCCTGACTCTTTTTTTCCTTATGGTTATTGATAGTTTGGATTTCATCCTTTGAAAACTGCCTTTTGTATCTTTGGATTATTTATCTATAAGTATTTTTTTCTCAGTTGGTTGTTAGAAATATCCATCTCTCAGGATCACCGTTCAGTGATTTAGCTTAAGAAACACAAAACAGAAGAGTCATCTAGGGACTTGTGTCTCATAGTTGCATAGACAAACACATATTCTTACAACCATATGCATACAGTGATCTTTGCTGAGGGGTAAGGGGAGGTATTGGGGGAAAGGAGGTGAGAACAAAGAAAACCACCACCATCATCCCTCAAAGTCCAAAGGAAAGCTATGTCCCAACAAAGAGACTGACTTCAAAAAGGCTAGAAGCCAACTCCATATGGACAAGAGCCAGTGCTCATACATGTCCTTCAGCAAGGGACCAAATCATATGTCTCTCCCCTCAGAACCAAAGCACATGAATCCAACTCCATGAGGGATGCCTTAGCTGAGCATATGAAACACTGCTGCTATGAATATTTTGGTGTAGTATGGTATCCAAGAAGCTTAAGGGAGTGGTGGTAGCAGATAGGTTTGGTATCCTTTGCCCCTCAGTTTCCATCTTCCCACTATTTCAATTCCAATTAGTCTAAAGCTCAATCCCTTTCAACCTTAGACATTGAAGAGAATGAGGGAAGAGAATGAAATCAATCTAAAAGACCACTCTGACTTACTTGGGATCACTTCCTTCTTGTAGGTGAACAGGGATATTGTGTCAGGACTGAAATATGTGCAGCATACCTACAGGACTGGGGCTAAAGGTAAGAAACCCCACATTTTCCAAACTCCTATCCAATAAGTGAATATTATCCAGTGAAAAAAAACACTGGGCTGGGCTCTTTTTAATTATTAATACTTGGGTCAATTATTAAATGCCTCTGGGCTTCAGCTGCTTCACCTATGATCTAAAATTATTATGAAGAAAAGAAAATGTCAGTGTAAAAGAGGGACATGAACCTCGACATCCCCAACTCCATACCTAGCACTCTCTCTGCTACCCTACATTGCCTCTATGAAGAATGAGTGTGAAAGCATTTAAAAAAATTAAAAGCCCTCTCCTCACACGAAGAGGCAATATTATTATTACACAGGTCAGATCTACACCAAAGCTAGAACACTTAAGAACATTGAGAGATTCTCTGATAAATTTGGAAAACAAAGGAAGTCAATTTCCCAAAGGAGATGTGTTTTGTTCTGAATAATCTGGATTGGCTACCTTCAGTGCTCCATCTCTCCCCCAAATAAATAAATAAACAAATAAATTAATAAGTGAATGATTGAGTGAATGGATGATAGAAAAATAATTTTAACAAAAAATAAGTAAACCCTGTACCTTCTTTTGGCTGTATATAGATATACAGTATGGTATCAGATAGGTAAGAGGAAAAATAATTATGGCTAAATTAGACCTACAATTACTCCTTCAGACCTGGAGAAATCTGTTTACTATTTTCTATTTGATTGTCATTCTAAATATCCATCGATATAAATCTGCTTCTCTCAGTGGTTTCTCTTCTTTTATCAATCCACTGATTGGCTTCAACTATCAATTCCTTGTATCCTGGGCCATCACCAATCCTTTTTGACTTTTGTCTGGCCACTGGACTCTGATTACTCTGGAGAAGAGAGTGAGGCTGACAACTTAGCACAACTCTGCCTCACTTAAATCCAATTCATGTGCAAGTTAAGACTTCACCTTTCTGATGGCATTGGCCCTCTTTGAGAAAGAAGGATGAACAACAATAATCAATTCCTTGTGTTCTTTCTGATTATCCAAGTAAATGCTGGATAATCTCCGTGTATATGCAGAATAATCAAACTTTAGAGGTAGAAATCCCTTAGAGCCCATTCAAACAAACCTCCTCATTTTACCATGTTGGAAATAGATTCCAAGAAATTAAGTTACTTGCCCAAGGGCTTAAAGCTTGTTTCTGGTGGCCAAGGAGTCCCTAGGCATTCATTCTATTGTTAGTCCAGAGTACTTCTCACTCTATCATGCTACCCAACCTTAGTCACCAATGGCCTAGGATTTGGTTTATGGACATTTTCTGGGGTCCTCTTTATTGTCCTTCTAAATGATGATCTTCCTAATGAACTTTTCTTTCTTTTAGTGGACAAAGCTACATTCATGGTTGGCAGCTACGGACCTCGGCTAGATGAGTATGAGTTCCTGACACCTCCAGAGGAGGCCCCCAAAGGGATGCTTGCCCGAGGCACTTACCACAACAAGTCCTTTTTCACTGATGATGACAAGCATAACCACCTCACCTGGGAGTGGAATCTGTCCATTAAAAAGGAGTGGACAGAATGAGCTCCTTGCTCTACATTCCCTTCCCATTCCCCTTGCCTGTCATACTGCTGGTGAATGATATATTCCAAAACTCCACAGTTATGCTCTTCTTCCTGTGTGCTCCCCCCAAGGTAGCACTCCAATTATTCTCATTTTCACATGGTACCCTGTGAAATTTGGTACATTGGTACAATTGGCATTTGGTACAATTTTGAGGATAGCCCATGGCCTCTTTTCTTGCTAGGCTGAAACAATACACTCAGTTTCACCACAAAAGCACAAAAAGTTTAAAACCAAATTCCCTTTCTATTCTCTTTTCCTTTTGAATCAGATCTTTGGAAAGCCCTAATTTGACCAACATGAACATTTCATTAAAGTACCATTTATCCCTCCCAGCAGCTAGTGAGCTCAGAGACAGAGACAGACACAGAGGCAGAGAGACAGAGACAAAGATGGAGAGAGACAGAGAGAAAGACAGAGATAGAGACAGAGAGACAGAGAAAGACAGAGAGAGAGAAAGAGAGAGGGGGAGGGAGAGAGAGAGAGAAAGAGAGAGAGAGAGAGAGAGAGAGAGAGAGAGAGAGAGAGAGAGAGAGAGAGAGAGCAGTCTCCCACTAGCAGTCCACTTTCCAGGTAGTCAATAACAGATTCCAATTGGAATATCCTATAATGGTTGCTGCTGTCCTGAAAAAGGGCCTTAATCTGCCTTAATTTGCCTTTATGAATAAAGCCACCTTGGGGTCTTCTATTTGTGAGCAAAACTGTAAACAATTCAATAGTTTATGAATAAAACTACTTCTGTCCATTATGGGTGAGCCTCTCATTTTCCCCATCTCCCCCTTTAAACACAACCAGCAGCCCTAGGACATTTTCAGTCATCTGTTTTCTCCATGTGCTAGGTACCTGGTTGTACCTAGTGGTGCTGAGAGATCTTACAGCCCTTGAACCAGCCCATTTCCTTGGTCACAGTGCAGGGAAGAGTGAGCTCCCATGATTTGTAGGGCAGAGATTGGAAGCCTTCCCTAGGGAAGTTTCCCTTGTTCATTCTTTGAATATTAGATGAAGGCTAAGTAGCTGGCTGGCCTGTGAAAAAGAAGGTTACTCCTTACCGCTAATAGTCAGCTGAATATTTTATTTCAGAAGCTGAAGATTCCCTAACTAGAGATTATTAACCTGGGGTCCATGAACTTGATTTTTTTAAAATGAGTATTTCAATATAGCTGGTTTTCTTTGTAATCAATCTTCTGTATTTTACCTTATACATTTAAAAACACTATTCTGAGAAGGGGACCTAGACTCACAAGACTGCCCAAAGAATCCATGACACAAAAAGTTTAAGAATCCCTGCCCTAGCACCAACAGCTGAATTCCCACAGTTTGGAGATCACTTCAGCCAATTAACAACAGAGCACATTGGGATCAGCTTCCCGGGCAATACACTAAGCTCGACATTTGAAACGGGAGAAGAACAAGGCAGTCATTGGAAACTATCCAGTCTGGCTGGCTATTTTGCTTCCTCCTCATGCAAGGTCTGTCTCTAGAATTTATTGCAGAAGGTCAGCAATCCCTGGGTAAAAGAAAAAATCACTAAGGACATTTATCCATGTAGAGGTGCAAAGGCAAAGATAAATGGTAAAATTATCTTTTTCCAAAAACATCCCATCATGGAAAATAGAACTTCACCCCTAAGAGAAAAAATAATGTCTGAGGGATTATAGTGCATAAACAACTATCAAGTGAGGTCATTCCACACATCACCAAAGAGACCTTGGAGGAAAGCAATTTGGGGGAATTGGTAATGAAATGGATTGATATATAGATTACAGATTCCTCCTTTTTCTCTCAGTTGAGTTATTGACCATTCCCATGTTTAACCTCTCTGCCTCAATAGTTTCAGTGGTACCCAGGAATCTGTGCTGCTTATAGATATCAGAATAGCCAGGACTTTCATGGCTACTGCTAAAGAGGATTCTGTCAGGTTTTTCTAGATAATTTCTTGATTATTCAAAGACCTAAAGTCTTAGCTGCTGTTCCCCTAAGGACCTTCTGACATAGTCATGTGAAAAATGATACTTCATTAGAAGGCTGAATAAACTAAAAGTATGGCATCATTTAAAAACCACTGTAGGCACCATGCCCTCTATTCCATGTGCTTTTCCCCTAAGTGCTAAATTTTCTCACTTCATCTTACTTTCTTTTCTTGTTTGTTTGTTTTTTGTTTTGTTTTTTGTTTTAGGGCAATGAGGGTTAAGTGACTTGCCTAAGGTCACACAGCTAGTAAGTGTCAAATGTCTGAGGCTGGATTTGAACTCAGGTCCTCCTGAATCCAGGGCCTGTGGCACCTAGCTGCCCTCTCATCTTACTTTCTAGATAAGGGCAGTACAATGCTAATTGAGACTGGGGTCCATCACATACCATGGTGAACCAAGGAGCTTACTGCCTTACTCTGCCTTCCTTATTTCAACTTATGAATCTGATGGAGCTACTGCAGCCCTGGGCTTTAATCTTTAGGACCAATGGAAACTGTTCAGTTGAAAGTTATCTTTCCTCTTTCATAAATATGCACTGCCCTAACAACTCCTGGGGATACATATGCCTTTCCCTCAAAATTTCCTCCTCTTTTGCCCATGCTTTTCCTTTGCTTTCTCCTCTCCTGCTCTAGCATATTTCATTTGGTGAGAGCTAAGGTAATCAGATACCCCCTCTTGGGGGTGGCCCCAATTGACCACCATTTGGTATCCCACAGATATACCCCTGTTCTTCAACCTTCCCATTCCTCCTCTTTCCCGTGTATAGTCAACAACTCCAACTCCCCATCACATGGCTGTCAACTCTGTATGCACAGCTGAAAATAGACACAATAGGATGTGAGTGGAGGAGGAGAAATGGGAACACATTTTTAAGTAGTGAGCCATTTAAGCAGCAGACAAAAACACAGACGAATAGGAAAGGCATGAAAAGGGAACTTGTAGATGTCTGTGATGATTTCAAAAGTTGCCAGATATCATCACTTTCTCCCTAAGGAGATTAGCACAAAGTTGCAAAAGAAATAAGGGACATCCTGGAATAAAACATCGAGCTCCCAACTCCCACCGAGACTGGCAAGATCTCAGAATGCCATGCCTTCCTAAGCAACATCCTGCCTCAGGAAAAAGCACATGGGACTTTCTGGGGCAATCAGCACTCAAAATGTAAGCATGGCATAGAACCAGAGATGATATGTCATGGTCGTTGAGAAGAAGACCAATTATGGTGAGAATAAGGCATGGGGCCAGGCAGCATGATTTAAGTCACAGGATGATTTCTACCATACGGTGCTACTGCCATTTGACAATGCTTTTTTCATGAATTGATAAGACATAGCAAAAAAAGGGGAGGAAAGAAGAGACTGAGGCAAGGTAGACAAGTGTTTAGCACAGTGTCTGGTACATAGCAGGCACCTAATAAGTGCTTATTGATTGATTGATTGCAACAACAGAAATAGTATAAAAGAAGGAATTCAACCAGAATATTTCACAAGCTTTAATACCATGAGGGACACAATAGAGAAAAAAAGCAAATAAATATGACGTTCAGAAATTAGAAAATTTAAATCATAACACATTCAATAAATAATGAGAAGGTCAAGACAAAGAAAGTTCTTAGAAAAGGTCATAGTAAGATAAAATTACTAAAAATAAGATGTTGGAAGGGATGAGATATATAAAGATTTTTAACTGCTTAAATAAGTGTGGGAGAGGAATAATAAAGGAGGAAGAGAAATAACTAATTAGATGAATAAAGAAAAAATTAAATCAGAGAACTTGTGAAAAGATAGGCAAATGAGAGCAGGGGAAGGGGAGAGAAGCAGTGGCGACAGGCTAGCTGCAAAGTAGTTTAAGTAAAACTAATCAAAGGGAACAGAGAATGAACTTAAAAGGAGATAAAATAAAAACAATTCTAAAGAAATAAATGGAAGAAAAAATAATAATAAACTTTACTTTTGTGAATGCGAATGGAGATAGTCAAGATGTCAACTATGCATGTCCTGGCATAGTGGTTGGAGTTCTGGACTTGAACTCTGGTGGATCTGGGGTCAGGAATCAAGCTCAGACAAACAGAAGTTGGATGAAATCAGGCAAATCCCTAAACCTCACTGAACAGAAGTTTCTTCATCTTTAAAAATGGGATCCTTTATTTACTTCATCTATATGGATGGGATACTTCCCTTTATAGAAGGAATATTTATATTATGTACCAAACAGGGATGTTATCAGGGAAACAATGGTGTTAATTGTTTGGAAGGGAGAGATATTTTTTTTTCTTTCTTTTCCCATACCAAAAGGACACTCTGGGCTCTCACTAGACACCTCTGATACTGACAGCCCGGAGTAGCTTGTTGCATCTGGAAAAATAGCACCAGGTCACTGCACTCTACAAAATGCATGTTCAGTGATGTCCTATGCCTCTGGCTCTTTTATTTCCTAATAGCATTTCTTTTCATTCAGAGCATACAGTGGTTTATATGCAACATCTCAGCCCTGGTGTGTGGTGAAGGGAAAGGAATTCATTCTCCCTCTATGTTCAAACTCCCATCACAAAAACTTTTAGAGGAAACAGTTCAATAATATTTGCTTAATCTCAAATTTTATTTTCCCATATTTACCAGGAAGGAAGCATGGTGTAATGGGGAAAACACTGGGCTGAGTCAGGAAGTCTGGACTTAAATCCTGTCTTAGTCACTGTGTGACCTTGGGCAAGTCTCTGGGCCTCAACTGCCTCATCTGTAAAAATGAAAAGATTAGATTCCATGATCTCTCAGGTTCCCTTTAGCTCTTAATCAGGGCAGTTGTGAGATTCAAATAAGATAATTAATTTAAAACACTTTGCAAATGTTTAGATGCTATGTAAGTGACACATTATTATTATTATTATTATTATTATTATTATTATTATTATTATTATTATTATTATTCCAGTCACCAGGCCACCAGGCTCCCAGGCCACTTATTACTTCATCCCCTGAGTTTTCTGTTGTACTCCTGCTGTGAAGCTCAGGCAATGTTTATAAAACGATACACAGGTGTGCTGGTAAATGTTGAACAAATTATAAGACACAATATTTTAGACTTAACCATCATTATTAACACTTTATTAAGTCTAGACAATCAGCAAAAAATAAATTAATTAAGACTTATTTATGGCAATTGCTGATTTCTGAGGTGGAAATGCTCAAACTGAAAATTTAACATCTGCTTATAGCTGACTCCAGCACCTCTTTGGTTCTAATAGTCTCTGAATCTATTAAATCTTCCCCTTACTCTTTCATATTCTGTTTTTAAATTCCTGTTTCTTTAAAAAAAAAAAAAGGCAGTCACTGTCTCTGATTGGCTTCTTCCATCCATGAGTAGAGGAGTCCACTGTGACCCAAGTAGAAGCCCAAATTCCTTGAGAATGGGGAGTAGTGCCTAAATTCACAGTGCATATATTAAAATTATAATGAGGGCAGCCAGGTGGTACAGAGGATAAAGCACCGGCCCTGGATTCAGGAGGAAGTGAGTTCAAATCTGACCTCAGACACTTGACACTTGCTGGCTGTGTGACCCTGGGCAAATTACCTGGCCCTCATTGCCCCGCCAAAAAAAATTATAATGATACAGAGGCTACAAGAAAAAGGAGAATGCATAGGAAGGATCCTTTTCTTCTGGCATGCCTAGCATTCTACAGCTGTAACTCTACAGGTATCTTGGCTTTCGGTCCCCTTTGTAATAGAAATAGTAGTCTTAAAGTAAAGCTAGAGACAGCACTAAGACTTGGCTGCCAAGTTAACAACCAAAGCAGCAGCTATTGTGACTGCCACCTATTGGTCCCACACAATACAATTCAATTCAACAGATAATTATTAAGCATCTATTATGTACATAGTACTGTGCTAGACACTGGGAATACTAAAATAAATACATAGACACTGTTCTCAAGGACAAAATGAGGAAAAAGAGATACATACGAATAACTGATGCAAAGGAGATTGAAGTGAAGTAAGTACAAAAGAGAAGTCTAAGTAAAATGAGACTAATGAAGATGGAGAAATGATTTTCCCTAGAGCATCTTGGTATGAGAAAATTTTTTACAAAGAGGGGGACACAAGGGCTACATCTTGGATGCCCATCAATTGGGCAAAGGTTAAAAACTGTGGTACATTATTGTAACGGAATATTATTGTACTATAAGAAATGACAAGCAGGATGATTTCAGAAAAACCTGGAAAGACCTACATGAACTGATGTAGAGTGAAGTGAACAGAACCAGGAGAATGTTTTACATGGTAACAACAATATAGTTCAATGAAGAACTGTGAATGACTTAACTGTTCTCAGCAATATAATGATCTAAGACAATCCCAAAGACTAATGATGAAGCATACTATCCACCTCCAGAGAAAGAATTGATATTGATTGGAGACTGAAGCATGCTATTTTTCACTTTCTTTCAATTTTTTCTTTTATTGTAGTCTTCTTATACAAAATGACTAATATGAAAATACTTTACATAATTGTATATGTATAATCTGTATCTGACTGCTTACTGCCTTAGGGAGGGGGTAGAGAAGGGAGCAATATAGTTTGGAACTCAAAACTTTACATAAAAATGTTTATTTTTTTAAAAAGAGATATACCTTGAAGGAAGAGGTGAATTTCAAAATTCTCTAAACATGTTCATTAAGTCTAATTTCAAGTGGCATCCACATACCACATGCACCTAAATGTTCAACCTATTTTAATTTTAATTAATTAATTTAGCTTTATTTATTTGTTTATTTGAAGTTTTGAGTTCCAAAATTTATCCTGCCTTCCCTCCCTTTCCTCCCCCCTCCCTGAGGCAGTAAGCAATCAGATATAGGTTATATGTGTGAAATTATGTAAAACATTAACATATTAGTCATTTTGTATAAGTAAACTTGAATAAAAGAAGAAATGAAAGTGAAAAATAGCATGCTTCAGTCTCTGTTCAATCAGTATTGGCTCTTTCTCTGGAGGTAGATAGTATGCTTTATCATTAGTCCTTTGGGATTGTCTTGGATCATTGTATTATTGAGAATAGTTAAATCATTCACAGTTCTTCATCAAACAATATCACTGTCACTGTGCACAAATTTCTAGTTTTGTTCACTTCACTACACATCAATTCATCTAAGTCTTTCCAGGCCTTTCTGAAGTCATCCTGCTCGTCATTTCTCATAGCACAATAATGTTCCATCACAATCATATACCATGGTTTTTTAGCCATTCCCCAATTGATGGGCATTCATTTGATTTCCAATTCTTAGCCACCACAAAAAGAGCTCCATAAATATTTTTGTATAAATAGGTCTTTTTTCTCTTTTGGGGGATGTCTTTGGGATATAAACCTAGCAGTGGTATTGCTGGATCAAAGGGTATGCACCAGTTCTATAGCCCTTTGGGCATAGTTCCAAATTGTTCTCCAGAATGGTTGGATCCATTCGCAACTCCACCAACAGTGGATTAGTGTCCCAGTTTTCCCACATGCCCTCCAACATCCAACATTTTCCTTTTTTGTTATATCTTCAATAACAAAGGACAAACAATAATAATTCTGTCATCAAGTCCCCAATAATGTTTCTTGAAATCAGCTCCTACTACTTTCTCCCCATTCTGGATATTATCATTTACCAACTTTCAGATTAGTCTCTCAGCTTTTTCAGTGTGTTTAGTTCCTAGATCATAGTCTTCCTCTCTACTTGATGCCTGAATTTAACCTGGGAACTCCTTAGAAATCCTCTAAAAATCTGAGCACACAATTCCTCAACCTTCTTAACTCTAATGATCTCCTACCCTACTCCGCTTCAGTCATATATCAAAATTCACACTCCTACAACTTCAACCACTGTTGCCTCTGTACAGATGAATTCCAAGTGTATATATGTAAAGTTCTGGCCCTTCTTGTGAATGCCAAATCATACCCAAATGTCTTATTAGTACCGTAGACTCAGAATCATAGATTTTATAGCTGGAAAAGACTTTGAGCCTATTCTTTCTTATTTTACAAATGAAAAAACTGAGGCACAGAGAGATTAAATGACATCCCCAGGGTCACACAGCTAGTAAGTATCCAAGATAAGATTTCATCCTGTCTTCCTGACTTCAAGTCTAGTATTCTATTCTCTACTCCACACTATGTTAAACTAACCATGTCTAAAACCCAGACTTATAGTTGTTGTTTTCCGGTTAAATCTGGTCCTCCTTACTTCACTGTTTTTATCCATGACACTACCATTTACCTTGCCTCACATATTTAAAACCTTGTAGTCATCCTATAGTCTTCTCTCTCCTAATATCACTTATATTTGTAACTTATATCAATCACTTACCAGATCCTTCTTGCAACATTTTCCACATCCATTTTCTCTGTTTTCCCACTCTTGTTACCCTGTCAGTGGCCCTTGTTATTAGGGGTGGGAAGGAAGTAGGGATAAAATTTGTAATTCCAAACTTTAAATTAAAAATGTTCATTTCAATAAATAAATAAATGATGAATTTTTTAAAATCTGGTGCCACCCTAATTTTTTGTCTTATCTCATGTTTCTCCTCTTCATGTACTTTAATGCTATTGATAAATTGATCTACTCTCTTCTACTTCTCAGTCCTACGTCACCCATGAACAAGTCCTATGTTTTTCCTCCTCCAAGCGTTTATTCGCAATGCTTGTACCCAAAAAAGGAACTATTTTTGAAATGTTAGCCCCCAAACTCTTTGTACATTGCCCTTGTTTGAGAAGGACCTTCCCAATCAGATCACACACAGTGCTTTAAAAAAAATAATGTGAATACACTTATATAATAGTGTACATGATAGTTATCTATGTTTTATGAATTTTCTTTCTACTAGACCATATGTTCTACAGGATCCTGGATTGTGTCTTATTTAAGTTTTGTACATCTTTAGTACCTCTTTAGTCACCAGGATCCACACACAGCAAGTGCTTAATAAAGATTTATTGAATGAATAAGTGAATGAAAGGCTTAGCCTTTAATGAAGAAATAATGAATTGGGGAATGTATGCTAGGCATAGGGGATGGATTGTACAAATTAAGGCAATATGATAAGTTCAGGAACAGTAATAGTCCAGTTTGGCCCCTAAAGACTTTCGAGAAGTGGAATAATATGCCCAAACTATATTAAGAATATAATTTGGCTACCTAAAGAATTTTAGAAGAATGTAATTGCAAAAATCAGCCTGCCTTCTTAGACGTCAATAAAATTCAAAGGACAATTGATTTCTGTTTTCTCTGGGCTACTGCTAGTCAGTTTTCATGTGTGCTCCTCTTTCTTGGCTCTGTTCCTAAGTTTCTTCTCTCTAGTACAATCATGTTTTTTTATTCTCCTGCTTTAGGATTTAGAAAAATAGCAACTTCTGCATTTTCTGCTGTGTTTCAAAAGTTCAAAGTTGTGTCATTTGGGGTCAGCACCATTGTGGAGGCATGAAAATACTATGTCACAGGAAGCAGCATCATCCTATTTCATCATACCTTGGCAGGACAATGAGACCTTTATCACAATTTTTTTTCAGTTGCTGAATCAGAGGATCTGAGTGTTCATGATGGGTTAAGATAATGGATTTAGAAGATACTCAGGGACCCACTTGGAGATTTAAACTGATTGAATTGACTGGATTAATGGCTAACTTCTAGTTAACTAGATTCTAAGCACATCTGGCTGGTACTTGAGAGTACTTAAGAAAGCATGGTTCTCAGAAGCTGACAGCTTTGAACTTTGACCACCTTTGGGCCCAGTCAACCAATTGGCTTGAGGAGCCTCCCATTTCTGGGAGGGGACAGGAAGGAGGAAGCTGAGCCTGCGCAGGGAGCTAGCTCTCTTTGGCTGTGAGACATCTGTGTGGTAGCAGGAAACTTCACAGGGGAGTTTAGGAAGGTGAGGATTTCAGGCTATAAGAAATCTGTTCTCAATCTTTCTCTTTCTTTTACTACCTTTCAATAAACCCTTTAAAAACCTAAACTCATTTATCAGTGATTTTAGTCAGTTTCCCCCCAAAATTGGGGGGAACAGATAAGAACCCACATTTAGAATTTTAAATTACACAGTGATAACCACAAGTGGTCACCTAGTTCACATACCTAGCTCCAATGACTATATGCCAACTATGCTGAAAGGTATTTAGTAACATCGTATTCTCCAGCTTTGATGGCAGTGATTCTATTGGCATATACAAAACCCCATTGGCCAGAACACTGTTTTGTAAATAGTATGCATTTATTAATATTAGTTGAATTTGTTAGATAAGCAATAATTGAACCTAAATCATCCCTAAATATTAGTATTGTCAAGTAAATCCAATTGGTTAATTTGGAGGTAGTCTAAAGAAGAGTCCACAGCAATAGTAATATATCTCTATAGATCTCACCAACTCTTGTATAGAAATTATTCCAATAAGACCATTCTCTACAGTTTGCAGTTAGCAAAAATCCTGAATAAAATTCTTTACCTGATAATGAGACATAGGTACAGAATTCTTTGCTTCACAGAGGAGGTGACATCTCAACTAAGCTTTGAAGGAAGATTAAGATTCAAGGAGGGGGCAGCTAGGTGGTGCAGTGGATAAAACACCAGCCCTGGATTCAGGAGGACCTGAGTTCAAATCTGACCTCAGACACTTTACACTTACTAGCTGTATGACCCTGGGCAAGTCACTTAATCCTCATTGCCCCAGGGGGGGAAATAAAGATTTAAAGAGGAGGACTAAAGTAGGAATTTCAATCCTGACATAGGGGAATGAAAACCAAATGAATGGAGTTGGGAGGTGAAATCTCAAGTTTGGTGAATAGATGAAGCTGAATACATGAAGCCTTATAGGAAGTAAGGATTGTGGAGTTTATGGAGGACATTAAATACCAGGCTGAGGAGTTAACATTTTATCCCAAAGGTAAAAGTGTAATGATTGGAATGATGCCACCTGCTGGAGACTTACTGTAGGAAAGCTCCAACATGAGGAGAGGGCCTCTGAGGGCAAGACCATGCATCTTTTCTTTGGCATCAGGAAGTGACATTGGCTGGTGGGAGGAAGAAGGGGGAGGCTGGCACTCTGACTCTCTCTTTCCTGAGGAGTCCAGTGGAGAAGGGAGCTAGAAATGTGCTCTCCCTTTAATAGATAGATGAATCTAGGCCTTTCTCTTTCTCTTCACCAAATTCTTATTCTCCTTAATAAATGCTTAAAAGTCTAACTCTTGCTAAAGCTTATAATTTATTGGCAACCACTCATTAGATATTTTAGACAATATAGCTAGAATTTTAGCCCCTAACAAAAGGGGCCGACTGAAGAGTTTTGAGCAGGGGAATGACATGGTTAGACTTATGGATACAACACTGGGCATGGAGTCACAAAGACCCAAGTTCTAATTTGACCTCAGACACAATAGCCATATGACCTTGGTCTTAAATTATATATGCCTCAGTTTCCTTAACTGGAAAATGGGGAAAATAACTCACCTACCTAACAAGGTTATTGTGAGCATCAAATGAGATAGCATTTGTAAAGTCCTTGGCACAGTGCCTAGCACATAGTAGGTACAATATAAATGTGTATTCCCTTCCCCCACTTTCCTATGCTTTATGAAAATCATTTTGACAATATTTGGTGCTGCTATCCACCCCCTCAGCCCATATATTTTCTTTTCCCTGGATTTTTATAACATTGCTCTCTTCTGGTCCTCCTGCTACTTACTGACTAGTCTGTCTCAACCTCCTTTGCTAGATTATCCACCTTGGCCACATATGGTTATACCTGGGGGATATTCCCTGGACTCTCTTCTTTCCCTATGCCCCATTTCAGTGATCTGATCAAATCTCATGGATTCTTTTTTTTTTTTTTTTTTTTGGTGAGGCAATTGAGGTTAAGTGACTTGCCCAGGGTCACACAGCTAGTAAGTGTGTAAAGTGTCTGAGGCCGGATTTGAACTCAGGTCCTCCTGAATCCAAGGCCAGTGCTCTATCCACTGTGCCACCTAACTGCCCCAAATCTCATGGATTCTTGATCTAACATTACCACTACTCGGTCTATATTCCAAAGATATCAAAGAAAAGGACCCATATGTACAAAAATATGTGTAGCAGCTCTTTGTAGTGGCAAAGTATTAGAAACAAAGAGTATTCTTCTATTGGAGAAACGTTAAACAGCTATATTAATTTGTTGGAATATTACTGTGCTATAAGAAACTATGAAGGGCATAGTTTCCAAGAAACCCAGGAAGACTTGTATGAAAAGATGTAGAGTGAAGTGAGTGGAACCAGTAGAACAATTTATACTACAGCAACAATATTATAAATACAAATAACTTTAAAAGACCAAAGAACTCTGATCAACACAATGAGAAGCCACAATTCCAGAGGGTTCATGATGAAACTTGCCACCCATTACCCGATAGAAAGGTGATTGACTCAGTACAGATGGAGGATTTGAGATTTTTTTGGTCAATGCTGGAGTTTTGTTTTTCTTGACTATACATGTTTACAAAAAGTTTTTGTTTTTCTTACTTCCTGAGGTAGTGGGAAGGAGGAAGATGTTGGAGGGAGAAAATGAAGACCTAAAAATAAAATTTAAATAAATAAATACACAAATAAAAAATAATTCTAACTCCCACTATGAGAAAAACCTACAATTTTTTTTCCTGAGTTCAATTATTATTTAACTATGTAAATGACTCCCAAATCTACATATCCAGCCCTGATCTTTCTCCTAAATTCTAGGTCAACACTGCCAATTGCCTACTTAGATATCTCCATCCTAGATGTCTCACAGACGTCTCAAATTCAGTATGTCCAAAACAGAACTCATTATCTTTCCCCCCTAAGCCCACCATTCTTTCTAACTTTCCTTTTTCTGTTCAGAACTCTACTACCCTTTGAGTCACCTCGGTTTATAAACTATGTCTTCCTCAGCTTTCTCCTGTCTCTTGGCCCTTAGCCCCAGTCAGTTGCCAAAGGTCAGTTCTACCTCTGAATCATGTCTTTTGTACCAGTCCTCTTTTCCCCATTCATACACTTATCACCTTAATACAGGTTATCACAATGATCCTATTCAAAAGTGATGAGGGCCTGAATTAGGGAAGTAGCCATAGGAGAGAAACATGAATAAGAAAGACATAGAATTTTAAGCAAAAAAGACTTGAAAACTGATTGTATGTTGGAGGAGAGGAGATGAGGAAGAAGAAAGAAGATTCAATAATGTCTCAGAAGCAATAAACTTGGCTGACTGAGACTGAAATAGTGACATATGGAGGAGAGGCAAGTTTAAGATGAAAGATGATAGTTTCTGTTTGGGGCATGTTGAATTAGAAATAGTGTATCCAAGTGGTCATATCATGCCCAGCAGGTGGTTGGTGATATGGAGCTTAAATTTATGAGAGATATTTGGGTTGAATAGATAGACAGACAGACATAGATATGGAGATATGTGTATGTATACATATATATTCACATATAGACATAGGCTAATAGTTCTCTGGTGAGAGGTATTTGGTAATGAGATAATGAGATTGCTATTTATGTCGAAACTATAGAAATCGAAGAGAAGAGGACCCAGGGCTTCAGAACTTAGGGGACAAAAAAATGATGAACCATAAAAAGAGTCATAAGGTGTGTAAGGAACAGAATTAGAATATAGCAATGTCATGGAAGCCAAAACAGAAGAGAGTATAAAATAAATCTTAGGAAAGAAAAGTTGCTACAGTATTATTTCTGATGCATCTAGGAGACCTAACACTGTCAGAGAAGGTGCTAGACCCCACAAATGTAACCCACTCCTTTTACAGATGAAGAAACTGAGTCCCAAAAAGATAAAGTGATTTGCCCCGGGACTCTCAACTAGTAAGTGTCAGAGCCAAGACTTGGAATTGTATAGTCAGTTCCTGCCTCCAGGTCTAGTGCTTTTTCCAAAACACTATTTTATCTAACATGATTTATTATTCATAAAGCTACATTTATTACTTTCCAGAACCCCATGTTCTCTTCTGAAACACTTTTTCTCTTTTTTTGTTTACCACCAGTTACATAGCTGTTTTGATTATGCCTCTGAGATCTCCTTAGACAGATCTGCTTATATGCAATACTAAATACAAACATATTATTTCCTGTTCATACTCACTGGAAGGTTTGGGAGTGCCTCTGTTTATGTCTTTCCTGTCCCCAGGCAAATATTTTTTCCTTAGTTTACACTTTCACAAGCCTATTTTATAATTTTAATAGAATCTTCATCAAGAACTTGGAATAGTCATCTATTATCATTATCATTATTATTATTTATTGTTGTTGTTGTTGTTGTTGCTGCTGCTGCTTTTGTTTGTGACCTGAGGACCAAGCTATAGCTCCACTGCTATTCATTCTGGCCTGGCTTTTCTGCTTAGGAACAGATGGGTCTGTGGAAAGTTGCCTGGTACACATAAAAGGGATGATTAAATAGGATTTTTCTCCAAACTGTTGGTTTCAGGGTCAGATTTTTCTTTCCAGTGCACTATGCAAATTCTCTTTCCAAGGGGCTGATTTCTTGTTCCAACGTTGTTTTCAGGAAATCTACACAGGAATTTTCCAGAGTTTATTAGTTTAAGAAATAATTAAATGAATAGACAGGCTCTTTTTAAAGAACCACATAAGCTGAAGAGAGGGAAGAAAGTCATAGATTTGGTTCTTGAGGTCATCTGGTCCATCCACTTCTTTCTACAGAGGCCAGAGCTGGGTGAATTTTCAAAGGTCACACAAGTAATAAGGGGCAGACCCAAGATGTGAAACTAGCTCCTCTGTCTCCAACTCCTGCCTTTTTATTCCATGCTGCTTCCTGAGGATACATTTGTATACATTCTGACTTCTGATTCAAAAACACCTGAAAAGAGTTTAATTTCTTGTTCCCACCACTTCTGGGAAACTTCAAGAAATAACTGGAAAGAAAGTAAAGTGGGAGGGTAAATTTGGCAAAAAGTGTAACTCAGGTGGGAAAATTTCCAAGTATTTTACAAGTGGAAATTGCTAGAGGAACAAGGAATAAAGATATTGCTTCAGCAGTGGGCACTCATAAATACCTGTTTAATAAGTGAATGATAATTGAGATTATGGTAAAAATAACAACGCAGCTCTGCCTGTTGGTGGGAGGCCATTATGTCCAAAGGCAGATTTCACCAACTGTTTTTAGAGGATTTTGTCTGGTGTTCTTTGTAATATGAATTCTGTGAGAAACTCTCAACATTAATGATTTTTTTCTTCTAAAATACTAAATTGTAACAAAATATTCGCTATTTTAGCATGTTTCAGTATGAATATGGGCTTGATTCGCATTCCTACAATATTATATAGTGGAAATAACTGAATTAGGAGGTAGAAGGCTTGCATTTAAATCACCAAACTGGAGTAAGTCATTCTCTTTTATAGGCCTCATTTTCCTCATGTGCTCAATGAGGAGGTTGGACTACATGATCTCTAAAGCACCTTCTGATTTCTCTTTATCCCTGAGGTATTGTATAATTCCAGTCTCTCTAGACTAGTAGCTATGGCTTCCATATTCCAAAGCCAAAAGTGTTCCATGGCCAAGTTAATTTTCCTGGAAAGAGTGCTGCAGGTCTCTGCCTCCCTCTGAAATTCCTTCCACTCTCTTCTGTGCATTTAAAAAGTGCTTTATTATACTCTTTTCTCTTTTTTTATTCAACATAAGTATCACTGGTCCCATCACCCTACTACCGCCATCAAAAAAGCCCAATCCTTCTTTTTGACAAATTAGCAAGACCAAACAAAACCAATACATACATAGGAAACATCTGAAAAGGTATCTTTTATTCTGTTTTTGTTTGTTTGTTTTTGTTTTTTTTGCGGGGCAATGAGGGTTAAGTGACTTGCTTAGGGTCACACAGCTAGTAAGTCTCAAGTGTCTGAGGCTGGATTTGAAGTCAGGTCCTCCTGAATCCAGGGCTGTAGCTTTATCCATTGCACCAAACAGCTGCCCCTGTATCTTTCATTCTGTACCTTGAGTCCACCTCTCTGTCAGAAAGGTGTAAACATGCCTCATCATCAGTCCTCTGGAATCATGGTTGATCATTACATTGATCATAATTCTTAAGTTTTATCAAGTTGTAGTCCTCAAATAATGTCCACTGGTTCTGCTCACTTCACTCAGCATTTGTTTATAGAAATCTTCCCAAGTTTCTTTGAAAATGTCCCTTTCCTAATTGCTTATGCTACAATATTATTCCATTATATTCATACAACATAAATTGTTCAGCTATTCCCTAACAGACAGGCACCTTTAGTTTCCAGTTCTTTTGGTGTAACAAAAAGTGCCACTGTGAATAGTTTTGTATGTATATATATATGTATATGTATATATATGTATATGTGTGTGTATATATATATATAAAAGTTCTTTTCCTCATTCTTTTCTATCTTTTGGGATATATGCCTTGTAGAGATAACACTAGGTTCTTGTTCAACTTTATATATATCTACAACTATCTCTTCCACATTGTGGGAGTTAAGAGCACAGCACCTTTGCAATCTGGACAATCCATGTAAAAATTTTTGGCCTTCCCTTCATACCAGAAAAGTCTGAATTATTATGGTATAAAATGATAAAATATGTTGATATTATATAATACTATACATATATTTTATGCACTTCTGAGTTTCTAAATTTTTTCTGTGTTGTCTGTGGCCTCCACAAAACTACCCCCAAATTCCCATTTAATTTCTTATGCTGATCTGCAATATATTGGAACCATGATGTAAAAAATCATGATGTAGAAAGAATATATATGTCTATATCTATATCTATCTATATATAGACATATATAGATATATGTCTTTACAGACTACATACAGAATATACATTATGTAACAAAGCCTACCAAAATCTTATACTAAGATTCTAGGGAATCCTGTAAATTAAACAAAAGTACACATAAAAGAAATCCAGATATTTATACAATTCTTTTTCCTATTCTCCAAATTTTGAAATGTTTGTGCTTCTTGATAATTTCACTTTTTTTTTTTTTAAAGACTGGGTCGGGGCAGCTAAGTGGTGCAGTGGATAGAGCACCAGCCCTGGATTCAGGAGGACCTGAGTTCAAATGTGACCTCAGACACTTGACACTTACTAGCTGTGTGACCCTGGGCAAGTCACTTAACCCCAATTGCCTCACCAAAAAAAAAAGACTAGGTCTTCCCATCTTGCCAGGTTGGAAATGCACCAGCTACTCATAAGCAAATGCTGATCAACACAGGAACTTTGCATCTGCTTCATTCCCAGCATGGATCAATTTGCCCCTCATTGTGCAATTTGGTAGCCCTACCTCCTGGGCCTCACTATATTCATACCAGACTTAGGGCAGACCCCTAGTTTGCATAGCCCACTACAGCTCAGAACTCCTGAATTCAAGCAATCTGCCGGCCTCAGTGTCCCCAATAACTGGAATTATAGTCATGGGTAACTATGCTTAGCCACAATTATTTTTAAGTTTCAGGAAAAAAATTACAGAAGTATTATATGAAGAGATTATTCATTTAGCAGGGGGCGGGCAATGGGGGTTAAGTGACTTGCCCAGGGTCACATAGCTAGTAAGTGTCAAGTGTCTGAGGCTGGATTTGAACTCAGGTTCTCCTGAATCCAGGGTTGGTGTTTTATCCACTGTGCCATCGGGTTGTCCCCCCTGATAGGGTTCTACTGCAATATTTTTTATGTGTAATATTGTATATATTACTTCAAACTTGGATAAAACGACTGTTTTGTGGTTGTATAGAAGTATGGGATGCAAACCCAATCATTATCTGGAGGTTTACAAAATCACCTTGGGTACAATTCCAGTAGCAGACAGGATACTGGAGATGATATGTACATTATCCTGCTACCACATGATTTTCTATTTCTTCTGCAAGTTCTCTGAAGTTTGAAAGCTTTTTTATCCCACATATATTGGAGACTGTGTATTCAGTATGGGGACATCTAGAAAAAAATGTGGTTTTTAAATTTTTAAGAATCAATGTTTTGTTTAGGCAATTGCAGCATAAAAAATAATTTTGTAATTAATATCTTGGAGATATAATCCTGACTTCCGGGGCAGCTAGGTGGTGCAGTGGATAAAGTACCAGCCCTGGATTCAGGAGTACCTGAGTTCAAATCCGGCCTCAGACACTTGACACTTACTAGCTGTGTGACCCTGGACAAGTCACTTAACCCCCATTGTCCCGCAAAAAAAGCCAAAAAACAAAAAAAATAATCCTGACTTCCCCCCATTCCAAAGTCCTTCTTGATAAAATAAAGTCAACTCTCCTTGGTCCTGGTCAGGGCTATAAACTTTTAGGAATCTTGATAAGATAAGAATGACCTTTCTAAATTCTTGTTAGGGCAATAAAAATTTGGTCTGAGGTGAAGACTAATAGTTAGCCCTAAGGGGCAGCTAAGTGGTGCAGTGGGATAAAGCACCAGCCCTGGATTCAGGAGGACCTGAGTTCAAATCCAGCCTCAGACACTTGACACTTTCTAGCTGTGTGACCCTGGGCAAGTCACTTAACCCTCATTGCTGTGCAAAAAATAAAAATTTTTTTAAAAATAGTTAACCCTAGGTTGGGAGGTGGTCTGCGATCAGCCTATTTTAATATAACCTACCTCCAAATTAAGTTGACCAATCAGAAGTGATTAGTAATCTCTCTGGAACACCTCCTCCTCGAAGGGCATATAATTTGTGACCCCCAGTGCCATTAGGGGTCTTTGGTCTGAGACAGATGACCATAGATCTCATTTTCCTGATAACCTGCCTGCCTTATTAATAAAATGATTAAATTACCCAGAAATATATCTCAAATTTTTAATCATCACAGCAGTGATCATGCTTAAGTTTCAATATAGTTGATTGATCAAAAAATATTATTATTTCTATCTCTTGATTTATCTCACTTTTTATTGTTTGATATAGTTCAGATAGAAATAGATCTGGGGCAAATTACTCTACTATTATCATTCTGTTATGTTTAATGTTCTACAAACTATGGTGAAATAATAATAACTCTTCGTGACCCCATTTGAAGTTTTCTTAGCAAAAATATTGTAGTGGTTTGCCATTCCCTTCACCAGCTCATTTACAGATGAGGAACTGAGGCAAACAGGGTTAAATGACTTGCCCAAGGTCACACAGATAGTAAATGTCTAAAGCTGGATTTGGACTCTGGCCTTCCTGACCCCTGGGCCAGCATTCTATCCACTGTGCCACCTAGCTGTCCCAAGTGGTTTTTGTTCTGTTATTTCAATTGTTTCCATCTCTTTATGACCCCATTTGGGGTTTTCTTAGCAAAAATATTTGAGTGGTTTGCCATTTCCTTCTCCAGCTCATTTTACAGATGAGAAAACTGAGCCAAACACGGTTAAGTGACTTGCCCAAGCTTACATAACTAGTGAGTTGTCTGAGGCTGAATTTGGACTCAGGTTTTTCTGACTCTAGCTCTGGCACTCTCTTTTTTTTTTCTGATAAAAGTTTTTTTTTTTTTTTCCAGTTACATGTAAAGACAGTTCTCAACATTTGTCTATACAAGCTTTCCAATTTCAGATTTTTCTCCCTCCCTCCCTTCCCTCCCCCCTCCCCTAGACAGCAGGCAATCCGAAATAGGTTATATATATACAATAACATCAACCATATTTCTGCATTAGTCATGTTATAAGAGAAGAATCAGAGCAATGAGAAAAAAACCTCAAAATAGAAAAACAACAGCACCAAAAACAAAAGAAATAGTATGGTTCAATCAGCATCTATACTCCACAGTTCTTTTTTTTTTTTCTGGATTTAGAGATCTCCTTCCATCATGAGTCCCCTGGAACTTTCCTGTACCATTACATTGGTGAGAAGAATCTAGTCCATCACAGTTGATCAACACACAATGTTGACGATACTGTGTATAATGTTCTTCTGATTCTGCTCATCTCACTCATCATCAGTTCATGCAAGTCCTTCCAGTTTTCTCTGAACTCCTGCTGCTCATCGTTTCTTACAGCACAATAGAATTCCATTACATTCAACTTGTTCAGCCATTCCCCAATTGATGGGCAACCCCTCAATTTCCAATTCCTTGCCACCACAAAGAAAGCAGCTATAAATATTTTTATACATGTGGGTCCTTTTCCCTTTTTTATGATCTCTTTGGGAAAAAGACCCAAAAGTAGTATTGCTGGGTCAAAGGGTATGCACAGCTTTATAGCCTTTGGGCATAATTCCAAATTGCTCTCCAGCATGGTTGGATCAGTTCACAGCTGGCACTCTCTTACAAAGCATTTTACAAATATCTCATTTTAGCCTCACAACAATCCTGGGAGGTAGGTGCTATTATTATCCTCATTTTAAAAGTGAGGGAACTGAAGCAGACAGAGGAGTTCAACCTCAGAACTTCCTGATTCCAGGTGCTATGCTCTATCCACTGCATCAAATAGCTGGGAAATTAACTATTGTTGCTGTCATTGTAGTGATTAATATTTTTTATCTATCTCATCTTTTTAAATGATGGGAGTGATCCTGGGATAATTTGATATACAACTATTATTTTTTGTTATTTAATGTTCCATAAACTATAGTAGGTTGGATAAAATAACTGTTTGGGATAAACAAATAAAAGTTTTATGAAGATATAGGCTTGTCCTCTTTAAGTTATACTTATTTAGTGCCATA
This sequence comes from Dromiciops gliroides, assembly GCF_019393635.1. NCBI lineage: Eukaryota > Metazoa > Chordata > Mammalia > Microbiotheria > Microbiotheriidae > Dromiciops > Dromiciops gliroides. The sequence continues at coordinate 187,398,239 of NC_057865.1, forward strand.
TAATCAAATTATTAAACAATTGTTTTATAGAGCTAGAAAAAATAATAACAAAATTCATCTGGAAGAACAAAAGGTCAAGAATATCAAAGGAATCAATGAAGAAAAATGTGAAGGAAGGCAGCTAAGCAGATTTCAAACCAGATTTCAAACTACATTACAAAGCAGTAATCATCAAAAACAGTCTTCTTCTGGCTAAGAGTGGTGGAGCAGGGGAATAGATAAAGTTCACAATACACAGTAGTGAATGACCATAGTAATCTAGTGTTTGATAAATGCAAAGATCCAAGCTTTGGGGACAAAAACTCACCATTTGACAATAATTGCTTGGAAAACTGGAGAGCAGTTTGGCAGAAACTAGGCAAAATTCAACATCTCATGCCATATTCAAGTTAAGGTAAAAATGGATAAATAATTTAGACATAAAGGGTGATATAATAAGTAAATTGGCGGAACATGGGAAAATGTACCTGTTAGAACTATGGATAATATGGATAAGTTTACAACCAAAGAAGAGATAGAGAGCATCATGGAAGGTAAAATGGATAGCTTTGATTACATGAAATTAAAAAGGTTTTGCAAAAACAGTACTAACACAACCAAAATTAGAAGGAAAGCAAAAAACTCAGGGAAAACTTTTACAGCAAGTTTCTCTGATAAAGTCCTCATTTCTCAAATATACAGGGAACTGAACCAAAGTTACATCAAAATATATAAGCCATTCTCCAATTGATAAATGGTCAAAGAATATGAACAAGTTGTTCTCAGAAGAAGAAATCAAAGCAGTCAATAATCACATGAAAAATGCTCTACACTAATGATTAGGGAAATGCAAATTAAAACAATTCTGAGATACCACTTCACACCTATCAGATGAGCTAACATGATGGAAAAGGAAAAGCTCAAGTGTTGTAGGGGATGTGGAAAAATTGGGACACTAAAGCACTGTTGATAGAGATGTGAACTGGTGCAACCATTCTAGAGAACAATTTGAAACTATGCCAAAATGCTATAAAACTGTGAATATGCTTTGATGAAACAATAACATTACTAGGTCTTTCTGCCAAAAAGTTTAAAGAAAAGGAAAAAAACATATTTGTAAAAAAAAAAACATTTTTAGCAGCTCTTTTTGTATAGGCAACGAATTAGAAATCAAGGTGATACCTGTTAATCAGGAATGGCTGAACAAGTTGTGATGTATGATTCTAATGGAATATTATTGTTCTATAAAAAAATGATGAGGGGGAAAAACATGGGAAGACTTATATGAATTCATGCAAAGTAAAGTGATCAGAACCAGGAGAACAGTGTACACATGTACACCATAACAGCAACAATGTAAAGAAAATCACCTATGAAAGACTTAGCTACTCTGATTAAGACAATGTTCCAAAACAATTCCAAAGGAGCCATGATGAAACATGCTGTCTGCCTTCAGAGAGAGAACTGATGAACTCAAAGCAAATTGAAGCATACTTTTTTGCATCATTCTGTTTCTTTTGTACGTGTGTTTGTTTTATTACATATAGCTAATTTGTAATATGTAATTTTATTACATATAGCTAGTTTGTTTTATACATATCTAATATGGAAATTTGTTTTAAAATAAAAATCTAAGTGATTTTACTTTGTATTTATTTATTTATTTGGTGAGTTAATTGGGGTTAAGTGACTTGCCCAGGGTCACACAGCTAGTAAATGTCAAGCGTCCGAGGCCAGATTTGAACTCAGGTCCTCCTGAATCCAGGGCCAGTGCTCTATCCACTGCACCACCTAGCTGCCCCTCTTTGTATTTATTTTTTCCCCACATGCCTGCTGATACCCTTTGTGTTTTCTTTTTAAATATTTTTTAAATTCTGAAATGAATGAACAACATATATACCTCACAGATACATATATTTTACATACAAACAGAACAAAAATGAGATTGTATGTAAAATGTGAATTTATACTTCATTTTAAATGGATATATTAAAACTAAATATTAAAATAGATATTAAAACTTCATTTAAAATGATATAATAAATTTAACTTGCTACTACCAAAGTTGTAGTGCTTGTCTATGTTTCCTTCTAAATATCCTTCAGGCCTCTTTTGTTTTAAAAAGTGCTTAAATGACCCTATTCCTCCTCTTCCTCCTTCTTTTTGGAACCCCATCACTAGCTCCTTTCCAACTCAAAATTTTCATTATAAGAAATAAGCATAATTAAGCAAAACAAATCCACACATTTTCCATGACCCTAAACATATATCTAATTCTGCAGCTTGAGTCTGATACCCCTTTGTCATCAGTCCTTTGGAATCATGTTTGGTCATGTTTTAATGCGCAAATTACACACTTTTGCTCCCAAATTGGATCATCAGGCTATCCATGTTGAAGGGAAACCACCTCATGTTTCTCAGTTCTCTGTATTTGAGAGAGCTGTGCCTTCTTTCTCTCTCCCTCTTATTTTTTAAAGTAATTTCGTGTTTTGTGCTTCAGCCTTTCCTCCTACAGGAAGAATGTACATTTGGCCTCCCTCCTGGTACATGGAACCAGTTGGACAAAAGGTCAGCTACAGGCCTTACATACAACCTTCCAGTTTTTAGCCTTGGGGAGTGGACTTTGCATGTGTCGAAGTAGTCAGAGAGAAAAGAATAAGTGGAACATTGCCCGGCCTTCTAACTGGCAGTTTTCAGGGAACACCCATAGACAGAATCATAACATCTGTGTACAGACAAGCAGTGTGTGGCTTAAGAGAATCTCATCCACTTACCTCCCTCCCTGTTACTCATTCTTGGAATACTGTCAGTGCTCCTACACACACATTGCCTTTCACTCAATGATCTATGTGTTGTGTGGGTGAGAAGGTGGATGCAGGAGGAGGAAGCCAAAAAGGGGCTAAGGGGGAGCATTTTCTTTCAAAGAGAAACACCTCACATAACATTTTTAGGAAAAGGAACAGTAAAGAAAGGGTTATGAGAGGATTTTTCATAATTTTTAACTCTATCCTTCATATCTTCATAATTCTGGCTCCTTGCTGGCTCCAAACTGAGTTCTTCATGTATTATGGTTTTCTCCACCTCAGTTCAAACAATTGTCAAGCCTGGATCTATTCTGCCATTTACCTGTAGCTGAGATGTTTGGTAGCTTCATAGCTCAGTGGACAGAGCACTGGGCCTGGAATTAGGAAGATCTGAGTTCAAATTTGGCTTCAAACATTCACTAGCTGTGTGTGACCCGGGGCAAGTCACTTAACCTGTTTGTCTAAATCCACTGGAGAAGGAAATGGCAGGCCACACCAGGATTTCTGCAAAGAACCCCTTACACAGTTATGGTCCACAGGGTCATAAAGAGCTGGTTACCACTGAATGACAGAATAGCAAACAACAGCTGTTAGCAGCGTGGTAAAGTGGATAAATCATTGGCTCCAAATTACAGACTTAAATTAAAATCCTTCTGCCATTCACTGAGTTATGCTAGTCATGTCTTTTATCCTTTTTAGGTCTCAGTTTCCTCAAATGTAAAATTAGATGGTTGAACTAGATCTCTATAGTCTCTTCTAGCTCTAAATTCACAATCCTGTGAAAATAAGTTAGAAGGGGCAGCTAGGTGGCACAGTGGATAGAGCACTGGCCCCGGAGTCAGGAGGACCCAAGTTCAAATCCAGCCTCAGACACTTAACACTTACTAGCTGTGTGACCCTGGGCAAGTCACTTAACCTCAACTGCCTCACCAAAAAAAAAAAAAAAATGAGTTAGAGGTGGTTCTGTTTCCAAGCATTGTCATAACCATAATTCCACCCCTATTTAGACAGGGCCAGTAACAATAAGAGGGAGAAACCTACAACAACAACAAAAAAATAAGAAAAATAGACAGGACCATTATCTGTATCACTTTTGTGTGTGTGTGTGTTTTTTTTTGGGGGGGGGTTGGTTTTGTTTTTTTTTTTGCGGGGCAATGGGGGTTAAGTGACTTGCCCAGGTTCACCCAGCTAGTAAGTGTCAAGTGTCTGAGGCTGGACTTGAACTCAGGTACTCCTGAATCCAGGGCCAGCACTTTAACCACTGCGCCATCTAGCTGCCCCCCCCCGTATCACTTTTTATTGCATTAAGGCTCTTGGAACCATTTTTTAAATTCCATATTCATTGGATTATCTGTGGTTTGCCTAGTTGCCTCTTTCTGCCTCTAGTTATTTTGATGATATAATTTAGTTTTCCAGACTGTGATAAGCCTATTCAATGGTACAGTTCAGATCCATGTTCTTATCCCAGGTGGAACCTCCAAAAAGAATAGGTAGAGAGAATAGAAAAGCACTAGGAGGCAATAACATTCTTCCAAAGGAAGATGAGTCAGTGTTATATCTAGGTTTATCAAATATTCCTTTAAGATATTAGGACAAAAAAATAAATAAATAAAGATATTAGGACAGATCTCACAATTACAGTACTGGTATGCAGTCTGTGTTGCATGTTAACCACAGTCTCATTATAAGCTGAGATTTTCCTAGAGAACTGGATGCAATATGCCCAGGCCAGGGAAACATGAACACAGGTACTCTCCCACCCTATAGTGCTTCCTTGCCAGTTAGACATCAGGCAAGAGTTGTAGACACATCAATTTAAAGAATCTTCTAAGGAGTCCCTGAACAAAGCAGCCCTCTTCCTAAGGTCTTAAAGGTTTACCTAAATCTAACTACCTCTGTAAACTACAAGAACTGCACGAAAGCCCCAGACTGAAACCAGTCTAAATATCCACCAACAAATTGTCAATAGCTTTTACCATTCCTTGAGTGCTCCAGTTAATGCCTTCAAACACTGCCTCAAAGAAAGCACAATTGCTTATGGTATTTTATCCAGACCTCCATGTCTCTTCAGAATTTCTCTAATTACAGAATTAGGTTTAGAGATTAGGAGAGGTCATCCTGACAGATCCTGTATAGGATCAAGGAAGACACTACTGAGCAAAAAAAGACAAATGGCAGAAAAATGCTGAAATATGAAAGAGTTTGAAGGAGTGAGAGGAGAAATAACAAATACTCCACACCTCAAGAAGTAACAAATTTTTTTTTTTAATTTTTGCAGGGCAATGGGGGTTAAGTGACTTGCCCAGGGTCACACAGCTAGTAAGTGTCTGAGGCCGGATTTGAACTCAGGTACTCCTGAATCCAGGGCCGGTGCTTTATCCACTGCACCACCTCGCTGCCCCCAAGAAGTAACAAATTTTAATAGAATCCAACTTCAACTTGGAAAGAGGCCCCTAAAGAAATTCCCCCAAGGACCTATACTTGGTTCTGTGCAATTAAACATTTTTTTCAATGACAAAGGAATTATAGGAAACTTCTCGAATTTTCAGATGACACAAAGCTGAAAGGGATGGCTAAAATATTGGATGAAAAAGTCATGATTCTAGGAAATCTGAGCAGGCTAGAAGATGGATCCAAATTCAATTAAATTTGAAGACCATTTGTAAAATCCTTACTATGTTCCAGGCACTGTTTTAGACTCTGGGTATCATAGATTTGTAAATTTAGAGCTGAAAATGAAGCTAAGATTGGATCTCCATCATTTTGCAGACAAAAAAAAACCTGAGGCACAGAGAGGTTGAATGATCCCGTGGTTACTAAGTGACAGAGGCAAGATGAAAAAATTTCAGCCCTCAAGAGGCTCACATTCTATCTAAGCAGATAAAAATATATTTTAAGGAGTAAACTCAGAAGGTTATATGATTGTCAAGGTGGGTGTATAGTTGTTTCCCATAAACTGTTCTAGGTCCTCGGTCCACCCCACCAAAAAAGTAAATAAATAAAACTTAAGAAAACCACAGAAACACAACACAAGGTCACGACCTAATGAAATAACAATGGACACTTCTAAGTCTTTTATCTCCCACAAAGCATCCCTACCTTACAACCCACATTGCACTCTAGACTAGTGGTGTGTCAGATTCAAATAGAAATGAATCCAGTGGGCAGCTAGGTGGCACAGTGGATAAAGCACCGGCCCTGGATTCAGGAGTACCTGAGTTCAAATCTGGCCTCAGACAAGTGTCAGACACTTACTAGCTGTGTGACCCTGGGCAAGTCACTTAACCCTCATTGCCCCTACAAAAAAAAAAAAGAAAAGAAATGAATCCCTGCGGGCAGCATATTGATTTAGAAAGTGACAAATTAACATTGTATTTGTGATATTATATTGATATTTGTTTTGTTAAATATTCCCTAGTTACATTTTAATCTGGTTTGAGCTTCCTGGGAACACCTCTGCTCCAGACTCAATAAGTGCATATATCCATTTAATAGGTGGACAGCTGCTGAAAGGGTCAGAAAAAAGAACATCTGTGTAAGGAAAACAGATAAAATCAAGTCGAGAAGAAACACACCCTATCAGATAAAATGTTGAGGAAGAGGCACAGAAGTGTTCTGAAGATCTGAGAAAGAACTGTCCTTCGGCTTAACTACAAAGAGGATCTCTTTGAAGTCAGACCACTGCGGTTCATCAGCTCATCTGAATGTGACTGCTTTGAGAATTTTGCAGGCTATAAGCTGATAACTATTTGGAGACTATGGGAAGATTTTATTAGGACTGTTGGCGACCTGGAAGAAACGTGGCATACTTAAATTTTACATCATAAGTTAGAGATAAGTCACAGCTTCTGAGGAAGCCTTGATTTGAGGCAATAGAAGTCTGGAAAGGCAGAGTAGGAAAAAAAAAAGACAAGCAAATGAAGATAAAAACAAGAAAGGAAGTTTATTCCAGCAGGGATTAGGCACAGAAGGCATAGTAGGAGACAAGAATTGCTGTTTACAGAAGACAGAATATAGGAACATATAGGAGTTGATTGAAGTTGAGAGGCAAAGTCTGCAGCTGTTTTGCTGGGAGCTGTGCTGATTAGAAGAGAGGCACTTCTTTGCTGGGGTCGAATTAGTTGGAGGAAGACAGGATTTCCCTGTAGCATCATTTATAGCCCAAGAGAGGAAATACGTCTTAGGAGTTCACTTGTGTTGCCCTTACTGCCTTCTCTTGTTTTAGAAGGTTAATCTCAGTTGAGAACATGTTTCCAGCAATCAATGAGCCACAAGCTTTAGATTAAGTGTGAAAAGTCTTGAGCTGGAATAATGTTGCATGGACCAAGGCCCATGGATCATTTACAAATTACCAGGCTATTTTCAAACAGATTCATTCAAAAGGTTAGAATAAATGTGGATCTTCCAGAACATCCTCGAGAAGGAACCTGTAGGGGTTAGGGGTGGCCTTGGCCAGATCTCTTCCTGGACCTCCCTTTGGCCTTAAGAAGACTTTATAAGCTTCAAAGGCTGAAGGATTTGGGATTTTCAGTTTCCTAGCATTATCCCTTCCTTCTACCCCAATATTGCTATAAATAGTGGTAATGAGTGTCTTAGGAATAAAAGGACAAATTAAACCCCACGGCTCTACAAGGTGCCCAGCAAAGAAACTAAAGTATACCTAAGGTAATTTCTTAAGCACCCCCACAAATGGTGGGGGAAGGATTTCCAACAGCTAGGAGCTGTGAGTCACACAGTTCTGTGTTACAGAGGTTGGTGTCTTTTACTGCTCCCTCTAACAAGTATCTATGCCGACTGTCACATTTAGTTTTCTTGTTCTGACTTCTATTCTTACCATCCCAGAGAACACCTTGATCACTCAAGTGTATAAATTTCCCCAAGTCTCTTCAGCCCTATCCAAAGCAGCAGGGACCAAACACAAAGATGGCAAAATATAGACTATAAATGCTATAGTACTTCAGGGAAGTACACCTACGTGTATATGTGTCCCTTTCTTTGGTTCTAAGGTCTCTTGTTCTCTCTCACTCTTTTGTGGTGGATATGAATGTAGGGATCCAAGCTAGGATTCAAGAACGTTTAGGATTCTAGCTGTAGCCAGAGTGTTAGGAAATTTACTGAGAATGATTTTCTATACAGTAAGGGCTGAATAGGACTACATGTCAGAACTAAAAGGAGCTCAGAAAGAGTTTAAAGACATATACAAATGTCACAGATTAAGAGACTTCTAAGTGAGGCTAAAGCATGCTCCAGTGTAGCCAACTACTACATAATAGCTACTAACAACTAATTATTGAGTCTATGTGCTTGGGCAGGGGGAGGAGGGTCACTCCATTTAAGGGATCTTTGAAAGAAGAGAAACTCCACTGTGTAGGTAGTGTACATCAAATAGATTATTCATTAATAACTGAGTGTGTGGCCTTCGAGGCCCCAACAATATGTACTTATAATCAGTTAATTCAGTCTGCTAACCTAAGGGCTAAGCAACAAAAATAGAAATATGCTTCTATCATAATTTTATACAGACAGTATTCTAAACCAGTGATAGAGATGGTGAAGGCTGAACTATAATCCTATCATAAGGGCAAAGGTCACACAAATTTCTCATGAATCAATCCATAATCCCTTACACCAATTAAGTAACTAACAAAATTCTCAGTATAGTACACTGTCAGGTGAGAACTCTTTATTTGACTGAATTGCAAAACCATCAATTAATCAACCAGTAGGGTTTATATAATTCCTGGGCACATTTATTGAATCAATAGATTAATTAAAGGTATAAGTGGGATGTTACTGAGGTGTGAACCCAGGAATTGTTTGGGGATTTGTTGATAGAATAAATCACACCTCTGGTCTGATAAAATCCAGGTTGTTGTTGTTTTTATAGTTAATTACTTTGAAAATGCTGTGAGAAGGCAAAACACCTTCTGGGACATCAAAATGGAGAGACTAAACCCAGAGATTACAATATACTTTCTGCTCCCCTCCCCCAACATGTCCTTTGAGAGATTGGACCAGTAACAATCTATCCAATCAGGAGCTGGTGAATAAGGGGTAGTATAAAGTAGATACATTGGGAAGGACAATTTTAAAACTCCGTAAGGGTTCCAAATCTCCAGAACCCAGCATGAATTTAGGGTTGTTACAGAAAGCTACCTTGGTGTTGCCTTGGTGTTAATATAGAAATTCTGCACTGTATTTATTGAATCTACAGAAGCTCATTCTTGCCAAATAGATGTTCCTTACCTACTCTGTAGAAAATGTTTTCTCTATGACCATAAAGATTAGAACTCTACTTTTCTTCATAAGCACATATCTTCTCTCTGGGTTTAGGAGTATAGAACTACAAAATGGTCCTGAGCAAATGCAGAATGATTCAATTAAGCCTTTCCATTAAACCAGAAGATATTTCCAATTCAGAAGAAAAGGAATAGGGATAAAGCCCATGCTTGTTTAGAGTCCTCTCTTCTCCATGCAAATAAAACAGCCTGGTTAATAAATAAAAGGAAATAATTAAAGAACTCTAGTCCTTCAGTAGTCCAGACTCTTTGTAAACAAAGTAACTTGGTGCTATCCAACCTACTGGTTTTCTTAATCGAGGATTCACACTTTACACTTTGGTGCCCTAATGTCTAGTAGCAAGGCTATTAGCATTTTGTTGTTCACTTTGAGGGTAGGGTTGGAGGTAATTAAGAGACACTCATTACCTACATGAAAGCTTTGCAGAGGGAACTAGGAATCAGAAGCAGGCAATGATCTTTGATGTTTAGAGTTGTGGAAGAACCTGGGATTGACTGACTCATGGATTATTGCAGGTGAGGGGTGCAACCCACCTAATATTGGACAGGGAATGTGATTTGGCTGGATGTCCCTGGCCTATGTTGCTGCTACCATCATCGCACAGATGCTACATTGTTCTTAGGAGGCAACTTGGCTAAGAAGGAAAGTGCCTAAGTGCTGAAGAGCTGAAAAACCACACATGTACACTTGAGGATTGATCCAAGAGAAGAAGAGAGAAATGAAAAGCCTAGTTGTTCTCTTAGTTGAGGAAAACTCCATCACCTCTGAGTTGGAAGTAAGCAGTTGGTAATGGCACCAAGAAAGTAGCAGTGTGTGGAAAGAACCACCGAATCATGAAACTGGATGGAATCTTGAGAGGTCATCCAGTACATCCACAGAGCTACACTTAAGCCAGCCCCAGACAAGAAGCTCTTTGCCAATTTAGGGGGGAAAACTCATAAAAACGGGGGAAATGGGTCCTTCCTAAAAGCCAAGTTGGATCCTATGTCAATGTAAACTCATTGTGGCCTCTGTAGAACTACTAAACTGTTGCACATGAATAAAATGCCTCTTGATCCATTTGAATTAAGTTCTTAAATCCCCTTACCTGACCTTTTCTTGAAAATAATCAAACCCCTTTTCCAAACTCTCCTTGCATTTATTTTTCATTCCTTTCATCAGTTTCATTAATTTTCTGACTCATTCAATTCTTCATATCTTTGTTAAATTATAGGATCCCAGTTGTAGAGATCAATTTCATTCACTCATTAATTGATTAAACCATAGTGTGATGCAATGAGAAGATTGATGGATTTGTGTTCTTATTTCCTCTCTGTATTGGGGCAAATCACCTAACTTCTCTGAGACTCAGGTTCCTCATCTGCAAAATGAGATAGTTGGACTAAATGATCTGGCAACCTTTTTCAGCTCTAAATCTATGATTATAAGTGTCTCCTATGTACAATGAACTGTGCTAAGAACTGATAGGAATAAAAAATAAAATAAAATAAGACAAAGCCCTTGTTCTCAAGGAACTCTTGATTTAGTACAAGAGGTGACAGATATGAAAATAACTATGATATAAAATTAAATATGGTACATGTATAAACAATATGAAAAAGTATACTGAACAAAGTGCTATGAGAGAGATGCAAAGAGACGACGAAAGAAGAGAGTAAATGAGTTGGCATTTGTCATAAGTTCTTTTTTTCATTTTTGATATGAACAATTAGTTTTCCTCTCTTTTTAAAAATCAGGTTAGTTGTTTAATTTTTTAGTTTTTTTAAATCTCCTAGTTTTGTTTATCAATTATACTCTTTCCTTTCCATTTTATTGATCTCTTCTTTAATTTTCATGTCTGCTTTTTTATTTAGTTGGGGATTTTTTATTTGTTGTTTTCTAAGTTTAAAAAATGTCAAAGTTATTGATTTATTTTCTTTTTTGTTAATGAAATTTGTAAGAAGTATAAATTTTCCCTTCAAATCTGCTTTATCTGCATCCTATAAGTTTTGATATGTTCTTTCATGATTGTCATTTTCTTTGATGGAATTTTGTTTTTCCTATAATCTGTTCTTTGACTCACCACTTCTTTGTAATTATGTTATTTAGTCTCCAATTACTTTTTAATTCCAACTTTATTACATTATGAACACTAAAGTATGTGTTAAGTACTTCAGCTTTCTTACATTTGGGGGATCTTTATGTTCCAATTCATAGTCATTTATTGTAAAGGTGCCATATAATCTTATAAATTCCTTTGTATTCCCATTCATTATTCACTAGAGAGCTATCATTTCTAAATTTTCAAAAGTTTTATTTAGGTCCTTAACTTTTTTCTTATTTATCTTTTGGTTAGATTTGTCTAGGTATGAAAGGAGTACATTAAATTCCTCCATTATTACAGTTTTATTATTTTTCTCTCTAATTCAATTAATTTTTCATTTAAGCATTTAAATATTATCTTGTTATGTGCATGTATATTAAATATGTCCTGAAGAAGCAAATGGCAAACCATTCCAGTATCTTTACCAAGGAAACCCAAATTGGATTACAATGAGTAGAACATGACTGAACAACAGCAAAAATACCAGGTATTGAAACTGATTTATTATCTATTTAAGTATAATATAATCACTTTGCTTATCATTTTATTTTATCTATATTTACTATACCTTTTTTAGAAATCCTGATTATTACCCCTGCTTTTTCTATTTCAGCTAAATCACAATTAGGTTTAAACCCGGCCTCTCATTTTAATTCTGTGTGAACCATTGTATTTCAAGTGTGCTTCTTCTAAGCTACACATTTTTTGCATTCATTCTGCTTTCTTATCTATTCTATCTTTTTTCATTTTTATTGGTAAGTTGATGCCATCTACCTGCATGGTTGTGATTGTTAGTTGCATATTTCCCTCTATCTTGTTCTCTTGTATTTTTTCCTTTCTTGATACAACCTTCCTCTCTACAAATAGGAAAAAGGTGGCAAAAGAGAGCATTCAATGAGTTGGATTTTAAACAAAGTTTTGAAGCTTTGGTACAGCAAGCAGGGATAAGGAAGAAAATATTTCAGTTGTAGTGAATAAAATGAAGAGGAAAAGGGCAGTACATTGGGGAAACAGCAAGAAATTAATTCAGATTGAAGTGAGTAAAGGTGAGTAAGAGTAATGTGAGATAAAATAAAACTGAAAAGAAATGTTTGAGAGTTTGAGCAAGATCTTATTAATCCTTATCAAAGTAGGGGTTTCTATATGTCATACATTTCTTTATAATTCCCACTATCATACTAATGCTTAAGAAAAAAAAAGTCCTCCATGAAAACCACTCCCCCAGTAACTCCATCCAATCCAATTCAACAAGCCCACAATTAAGAGTTCAAAGTATACAAAACACTGTGCTAGATGCTGGAGATGCAAAGGCCATAGTGAAACAGCTCCTGCCCTCAAAGAGATTACATTATACAGGGATATATGTTATATACAAGTGTAACATGTGTGGACTATCTTATGAAGACCAATACTTGAGGCATGCTCAGACATTCTCTGCCTATTTTCAATCCAGTCACATGGAAACCTTGGGGAGACAGTTTCCAGCTTTGATGACTCAGGGGTTAGCATTGTTTGATAACAAAGCCTTTGAATTTAATCCCCCAATTCTCTGTCTTCTTAGGCACATGATGCCTTTATTTCTTTTCAGTTCATCCTTTTCTGAGAGTGGGCAAATGCATACTCTGAAGTGAATGTGTCTAAGCAGTGACCCTGTGAGTTCGGAAAGTCCAGAGGCGCCACCAGTGACTAAAGGTGGTAGTGGAGCCCACCAGTACCAGGAGTGGTAGGTGGAGGAATTTGGAGGTGACCAAGCAGTCACTGAAATGAATGTAATTAGGCAGTCACATTGGGAGAATTGAAAGCTTTGGAGAGATTACAGAATAACAACTGAATTGGCTTAACTACACAGCAACCTAGACCACAAAAGATGATGTACCATGAGAGGAGACAACCCTATAAAGGCAGCAATCACCAACACCACTGCAGCCAACTTTATAAGCACTTCACAAAGGGAGGAAAGAACTCTCAGAGCCAGGAATTAACGAGGTGTCTATTTAGGACACGTGTGTCTTACTATTTTTGTTCATTTCAATTCAGTCCACTATCCCAAGGGGCCTTGTGTGAAGAAGGAGAGAGTTTAAGCCTGGTTTGCAGAGAAAAATTTTTACCAACTATTCTTGGTACACATTTTCAGCAAATCCTTTCTCTAGAAGCTAATGGAGTCTGGCTAACTGACTGATAGTGAGGAAAACAAAGGCATAGAGGTTTGTGAGTGACTGTCCTAGGGACTCATCAGGAGGTTACCCCTTTGACCCAGAGAGTAACAGGTATTAGTCATGTACTGAAGTAAGTGTGAGTGCCCATATAAGGGAAGTGGTCCTAGAGGGGTTGTTCCGTATCAAGGGTTAATCTAGAATAATTTTAGGGCCCTTCACATTTGCAAGGATACATTAAGGAGATTCTCCACTCAGATTCTTGTTCTCGGATACCCCGCTTTACAAGGATCCATTAGAGAAAAATTTGCATTTTTTCTTATTTCTTTTATTTTCAAATGGGATAGCCTATTTCCCAGTGTATTCCCTTCATGTCAGACTAGTTTTTTAAGATAACTTTGGCTCATTTGAATGTTTATGTACTAATATCTGTTGTATTGCAATACCCGTTTGTTCAAGATCACCCAACTAGTGAAACACTGTGAGCAGAATGGATTTTGCATCCCCAAATTCCTGGTGCTTAGCAGTTCACCTAAACCACACTATGAAAGCTTGTAAATGTTAATGTTTGTCTTTCTTTTCCTTCTTACTTTTTTTTTGCATTTAAAAAGACTGGGACTGCTTGCCTTATTATTAGAAATTTATGGACTACAGGTCTAGAGGATAAGAATTATCAGCTGGCCTAAGAACACCGACTAATCAACCCCAAGATTTTAATCCCCTTTTAAATCCCCACCTGTGTTTGGACCTCATCTAGCCTAGTTTTCTTACTCCCTTCCCTCCCTCCTTGCTTGCTTCTTTCCTTCCTTCCTTTTTTTAGTTGAATTTACTTGTCCTGGCAAGGAATAAGTTCATACCTACATTAGCATTCCCTAGGAGTTCTACAGGAATCCCCAGAGAAATTCTGACTGTGATAAGTTGTTGCAGGGACCCAGAAGATTTGGGTGCATGCCGGGATAATACCTGGGGATACTTCTTCCAGACCTACCGTTTGGATGTTTTAGAACAACTCCTTTATAAATGTGTCTTTTTCTTCAATGAAAACTAAGTTCAAATCGAAGTTGGCAAAGGTTAGACTAATAGTGAATTTGGTCAGTGAATGCAACACAGCAATTATTGAATATGGTATGTACAGATGAGGTTAAATTTGAATTGGTATGTGTTACAGTTCTCACCTAGGTATGATCTGGTACCATAAACATTAATCAGCATAAGCTCATGACACAAATGAATTGCTTCCTTTAGATGTTTACTGCATTTAAAGGAGAAGCACATAAAATGAAGATAAACAATCCTAGTGTGGAATTTTAAAGTGTCATGGCATTGTTTATATTTCTCATTCTCATTCAATTAGCTAAATACAATACAATTAATATTTCTTAAAATCCTGCAACTGTTAAGAAATTGAAATAATTCAAGCAGTTTTAACTATTAAATTTAATTGTCAACTGTGGAATATGGATGCAGATTGAACCATACTATTTCTTTTGGTTTTGGTGCAGTTGTTTTTCTTTTTTGAGGTTTTTCCTTTTTTGCTCTGATTCTTCTCTTATATATAATATCACTAATGCAGAAATATGTTTAATGTTATTGTACATATATAACCTATCTCAGATTACTTGCTGTCTTGCATGGGGGAGGGAAGGGAGGGAGGGAGAACAATTTGAAACTAGAAATCTTATAAAAACAAATGTTGAAAACTATCTCTACATGTAACTGGAAAATAACAAAACACTTTTATAAAAAATAAATAAATAAATTTAATTGTCAAATTGTTACTCTCTTTTTTCAAGTGATTAATAAATACCCTGTTTGAAGAGAAAAACAACTAGACAAGCTTAAAACCAGTCAAGCAAAGACAAAAGATACAGTTTAAGTAGTAAAAATGCAGAAACACAAAATAAAAGGCCCAAATCAGGAAAATAATGTTATCACTAAGAAAAATGGGAATTTCTTCTTTTTGTTCAAATATCTTTCTAAGAATGTTAACAATGTACATTGATCCTTGGGATCAACATACTGTTACTGATGGAGAGGAAAGAATACTGTGTTTGTAAAAATGACTTAACTGGGGGGGGGGCAGCTATGTGGCACAGTGGATAAAGCACTGGCCCTGGATTCAGGAGGACCTGAGTTCAAATTCGGCCTCAGACACTTGACACTTACTAGCTGTGTGACCCTGGGCAAGTTACTTAACCCTCATTGCCCCACAAAAAAAAAAGAATGATCTAGCTGCAGATAACATAAAACCTATAAATAGTGATAGCTTCAAAGTATAGAAAACATTGGCAAGAGGGAAGAATTTTTCTAGAAAATAGTAGGTTATTTTAATAAACAAAATCAAGATTTTTCATAAACTGTGACAAGATATCAAAAAGGTTACTTGCCTCCTATAGGTTACCTATGAAATTGCTAAGTAAAAAGCATCATCAGATAGAAAAAATGTTGATGCTACTGCAGGAAATTCTCATTTTATTGTAAAGCCATAAAATTTCAAAATATGAATGGATAAAGAATCCACAAACAAATGATAAATTTGCTCTCGCTACATATGAACAAGAATGTTTAATACACTTCTCTTAGGATAGTATGCTAAAGCAAGTTGCATTCTGAAAAATGTTATGTTCTGGTTGTGGATAAATAAATACTGAAGTAATACAAACTTTATTACTTTTCCCCACATTACTCATGTGAAATGCATTTTCTACCATAAGTATTATGGTTTTCTTTCTTTCTTTCTTTCTTTCTTTCTTTCTTTCTTTCTTTCTTTCTTTCTTTCTTTCTTTCTTTCTTTTATTTTGGTAAGGCAATTGGGGTTAAGTGACTTGCCCAGGGTCACACAGCTAGTAAGTGTTAAGTGTCTGAGTTTGGATTTGAACTCAGGTCCTCCTGAATCCAGGGCCGGTACTTTATCTACTGTGCCACCTAGCTGCCCCTACCATAAGTATTATGACAAACTATCTATCTCAATTAGTGAATGAAAAAAGCAACGAATATTAACAAATATTAATATAAGAAATATTAACATAACACATTTTGAAAAAATTTACAAATAAAATAATCCCACCCATCACATTATAGTAATTATTTTATCTTATAAATATAAGAGTCATGTGTCAGGCAAATCAAACCCCAAACTATCACTTTGACCACCATCTCCTTTCAGACTCTGAAGCCAAAAGCCTTGGCAATAGCAGTGTCCCCCAACCTACCAGGCCTACTTCCGGCCCAGCCTTCATAATGATCATTGAGGGGGAAAAATCATTGTGGAAAAGGTGTCCACCTTCCTTATCACCATCACCAACAGCTGACCAACTGCTACCAATAGGAAGAGCCTGGGAATGGCAATACCCTTCAGACCACTGGTCTAGCTTGGCCCTCATCACTTTCATGTGGGGACGCAGCTCCTAGATGATACAACAAAGCACCCTGAGAAAGAGAGAGGAGACAGTGTGCACCAGGCAGATCAAAGCACCACTACCAACTTGACTTCCATCCTCATTCGCATCCTGATGAAGAAAACTTAGAGCCCTGGAGCCGAGAGCCACTAGAATAGAATTGTTTCCAGCCCAGTGTCCACAGCCATCATTCTGGGAAGCAATCCTTGTGGAGTATGTATTACCTGGGAACTGCTCCTATAGGTGCTATAGCTATAGCTACTGAAGAGCAGAAAAGAGAGTTCTTGCCTCCAAAGTCTTTGTACTGTCAAATGGTTCAACATCCAAAAATGATGTTATGTGAGGCAGTAGAAAGAATGTTAAAGAAAAGACATTACTATCTGCCTTGCCACTGTACCCTAAGGACCTTTCCATCTGACTTGTAGCTGAAACCTTCTATATGTGTTGGCTCTCCCCTTAGAATGTAAGCTCCTTGAAGGCAGGTACTGTCTTACTTTTCTATTTGTGTCCCTAATACTTGGTACAACCCGTGTGGTTTCACATAATCCACATAAATGCAAACACACCCTACACGAAGATTCATCATAGTGTTATTATTAGACTAGTTTGACAAGAGAGAAGAGAATATGGTAGGAAATCATGTGAGAGGGGTGAAAAGAAGGGTGGTGAGATTGTGAGGAATCTTGAAGAGCCTTGAATGTCAGGCTAAGAAGACATGAACAGTATAGAGAAGATCAAAGACTGGCAAAACCATGACTAATCTACACATCACTACTTCAAAATTACCTTAAGGAGGGGGCAGCTAGGTGGCGCAGTGGATAAAGCACTGGCCCTGGAGTCAAGAGTACCTGAGTTCAAATCCAGCCTCAGACACTTGACACTTACTAGCTGTGTGACCCTGGGCAAGTCACTTAACCTCCATTGCCCCGCCCCCCCCCCCAAAAAAACAAAACAAAACAGAAAAATCACCTTAAGGGCATTAGAAAGGAGATCCATAAAACTTCCTCAGTTCTTCCGGTTCTTCTCTACTTATTCCTAGTCTGTCTACTCTCACTAACCTCTGTTCCCACAAGCCTTTCAGTGGATTCTCATCATTCTTGTGCTATTTCTAGAGCGTTTTAGGCTGGGCCTGACTCAGGCCAGTTCCCTGGAAGTTTAGGTTTGATATTGGAACAAAATAAGACGTTCAAAGGTAATTCAACAGTTAGCAAAATGATAGTACTTAGCTATAGTAGAAGAAGGATATGCGATAAAGATGGGTATGGAGAACCTTGAGTTGGTTCAGCACAGTGAAGATCCTACCAGGATTCACCAGTGAAGCATTTAAGGGTTCTGGGAGGTCCTTGGGGCAATGAGGAAGTGGCATCAATAGTCTGAACCCTTTTCCCCCTGGGCCAACCAAGTCTCAAGGAATGTCTCGATATTTTTTAAGGAAAAACTAGCCTGTTCTTCATGGGGAAGGTGCCATATTGCTTCTACCATTTTCTATCCCTTGGTAGTGAGGTCCTTCTGATCTTAAGGACCTTCTTAAATTAATGAAGGACCACTTAAATTTCTGAAGCCATTATTGGTCTACCGTGACCTCCAGGATTCAAGAAACATGATACAAAGAGGAAGAAAAAAACAAAAACAGAAAGAACAAAAATAAAACAGAAAATACAATGTAAAAGTTTCCTGAAGGAATGACTGAATCTTGCAAAGACCCAGGAAGGACCTCATCT
Source organism: Dromiciops gliroides (assembly GCF_019393635.1). Classification (NCBI taxonomy): domain Eukaryota; kingdom Metazoa; phylum Chordata; class Mammalia; order Microbiotheria; family Microbiotheriidae; genus Dromiciops; species Dromiciops gliroides. The sequence continues at coordinate 187,416,677 of NC_057865.1, forward strand.
TGGGTCTAAATGATTAGGTCCATGTAGTGGGTGATGCTAAAACTTTTGCAGTCCACAGAGGGGCTCTCAATGGAAAAATGGTGACCATAAGCAAGGGCAACACCAGAAACATGAGGGTTACAGCAAATATGATGAGGCTTCCTGCATAATCTCCATTCCTCATCAGAAGTCAGGGAGAAGGGGGCAGCTAGGTGGCGCAGTAGATAGAACACTGGCCTTGGATTCGGGAGGACCTGAGTTCAAATTTGCCCTCAGATACTTGACACTTACTAGCTATGTGACCCTGGGCAAGTCACTTAACCCTCATTGCCCTACAAAAACAAAAACAAAACAAAAAAGTGTAAAAAATAAGGCAGGGAAAATTGCCTTATATAACAACTCACTAGGGGCAGCTAGGTGGTACAGTGGATAGAGCACTGGCCCTCAGGAGGAGTTCAAATCCAGTTTCAGACACTTAACACTAGCTGTGTGACCCTGGACAAGTCACAACCCCAATTGCCTCACCAAAAACAAACAAACAAAAAACAACTCACTGCCCACCAGCTAAAACCTCCCCTTCCATCGGAGCCTCATGCAAGAGTGGTGAATGTAAAATATTCATCCTATAAGGGGCCTCTGAGTGACTAACCCGCTCTCCTTCTTCTGGGGTGAGCTGATTAAACATGTTCGTATTCCCCCTTTTGCTGTAAATCAAGTTTCTTCTCAATAATATCATCCCTTAACACCCCCCACCCCAAGCCTTGCCTAGGGAGTTGTACAATGATCATATTGGCATCAATGTGGAGGGGCCAATTCATTTTACCTGTAATACTGGGCCAGCCTGTTGCTACTGCACATGCTACTGATATTGCTGCTGGTAGCTGACCCTCTGGGGTTCATGTCTCTGCATTATCACTATCCAACACCCCTGGGGCATGTGTCTCTAGCCATATCCCACCACCACCCCTATCTCCAGTGACTCTAGATCCTTATCTATTTGCTCCACTGAGGTCTACATCTCTGCCAGCCGGTGCAGCTAGTTAGGGTTATGCTCCTACTACATATGACTACCCCTCAGTCCACCTTGAAAGGTCCAAGAGGCATTCTACCTTTGGACACTGACCCTTTGCCCATTCATACCTATGCACAGAAACATTTCCATTCTATTCTGGGAACAAAATCTTATTTTGGGAACATCCTTCTTATCTCTAGTCAGTTTAGTCAACAAATATTTTTTTAAGGGCCTGCTATGTGACTGCCCTTGTGCCAGGTAAGCACTGAGGATACAAAGAAAGGGAAAAGCATGGTTCCTGCCCTCAAGGAGTTTACATTGTAATAGGGGAAACAACATGGATATAGATAAAAAAAATATATACAGTATAAATGTAAGATAACCTCATAAAGAAGTGGTGGAGTGGAGGTGAAGGGCGAGAGTCTCATAAAAAGCCTCTTGCCTCCTCTAGGATATATTTATTATAAATAAAGCCTTGAGATGATTCTTACTTCAAATCTGTTCCCATTCCACACATCCTGGAACAATTTTCTCCCACTGTGGCTTACCCTTGAAAAGGACTGCCTTATAGAACAGCCTCTGACATAAAGGGGTATCCACAAAGAAAATTCTCCTTTATTTCTCAGAACAAATTGAAAGATCCTGCTACTTCCTTTGGGACTCCACTGACTCTTCACTGAACAACTACTCCAAATCCCAGCATCCCTGATGTGTCCTACCATGAAAGATGCATAGGGCTGGCAGAAGGAAGTGTTTGTTGCAGTGGGGTACTGTCCATTAGCATGAGTGATGTTTCTTTTCTTTCTTTGTTCTTTGACCCTTTCCTCACAAAGTAGCTATACGATCCCCAAAGAACTAGGGAGGTTGGAATAGGGAGGGGGTAGTGAGAAGGGAAGGAGGGATAATAGTTTAAGTCCAAACCACACAAAGAAGAGTATGTTTTCTGTATAGCAGGTGCTCGGTATTTGTTGAATGGATGAAGGAATGGGTTTAAAGACATATGGCCCTGAAAAAACACATTTGTTTCAAAATCACTTTGTTGGGTTTATAAATAAAATTCTGACCTTCCATGGCAAGAAAGTGGTTTTATAGGAAGCTTTCCATGCAAATGAATGTTCAGCATAACACTCAAACCAGTTTCTGTGAACCCAATGTTACATTTTCCTTTTAAGTGATGAGAGAAAGATTTCTCTATAAAAATAAGAGCTGATTCCCAATTGATAAACGGTCAAGGGATATGAATAGGCAGTTCTTGGAAGAAAAAAATCAAAGCTATCAATAGTTACACAAGAATGTTCTAAATCATTATTGATTAGAGAAATGCAAATTAAAACAACTCTGAGTTATGAGGGGATTAAAACAGCAAGTGGCAATGGTAATTAAATGATCCACACTGATTCATCTTGTGACTCAATTCTAGAATTATCTCAGTTCCTGTTCTATTCAATTAAGGGTTTAGTACAATTTCTGTCTCATAAGAAAACTTTATTCAATTGTGGGAATTGTAAGAAAACCTTATTTCATTGTTGGGACCTAGCACTGTGTTGCTGGAAAGCTGGATCAACTTTATCTGCTGCTTAGAGATCCTTAACTAAGTACCTAGGTCACGCTGACCAGAAACCCAGTCATATCCAAAGATCGATGAGAGGAATGTTCTCACAATTACGCATCTCAATACTTCCAAGATGATCAACCATAAAAAAACTTAGCCAAAACAATGATCCAAGACAGTTCCAAAGGACCTATGATGAAAAATGCTATCCATCACCACAGAGAGAACTGATCAACTCTGAGTACAAAGAAAGGCATAAACAGTCCTTGCTCCCATGGTGCTCATAGTCCAAGGGGAGAAACAACAAGCAAACAGCTATTTACAAACAAGCTATGTTTTTCAGGATAAAGTGGAGATAATCTCAGAGGGAAGACACTAGCATTAAGGGGGATTGGGAAGGTGGGATGTTAGTTAAGACTTTAAGAAAGGCAGGAGGAGAGAAAATAGAAGAACTTGCCTGACTGGTAAAGGTGCTACACATGATACACATAGCCACAGGCTGAAGAAAACAGATCATCAGACCTAAAAGCAAGGGGACTGGAAACCCATCTGGAGCCAGGTTTTCCCCTTGAATGTTATTCAGGGCAGGGACCTGAGCCAAGAAAACCACCATATTTCCCAATATAAGGAGGCTGAGACCACCCAGAAGTCCAGCCTCGGGAGTTTGTACAGCAGGAGGAAGAGGGCACTCCAAAAATTAAGGAGTATTTCTAAAGGTGAATGATGGAGAATATACAAGAAAACCTGAAAGACCAAAGATGGAGAAAATTGAAATAAAAGCCTAACTTGCAAGCAGATAAACCAACAGAAAAGAGCATAAAAACAAAAGAAAGAATATGCAAAAACTCAAAAAGAAATTAAAGCATTTTGAATAGATGATATAAGACAAGGAAAAATAAACCAATGGTAGTCAATGAAAGAGAGAATTCTGTGGACTTTCTCCAGGCAAGAAGTTACAGAATAGTGTGGCCACGGACAAATAACTGAACTTCAGACAACTCTGACTTAACTCATTAGACTGTGTGCCTGGCACATAGTAGTAACTTAATAAATGTTTATGGACAGACTGTTGTTACAGGCAGGTTGTAATGTGTACTGGTAGAGGGAATTCCCCTACTGATGAAGTCACAAATACTTGATGCATTTATTGATAAGCTAGAGAGCATCCTAAGGAGGACAAACAGGATTATACAAAGGATCTGAAGATCATGCCACATGAAAATAGGTTACAGGAACTGGGAAGGTTCATCCTGGAGAAAAGAAAACATAGTAGGAGCCTGACTGATATCTTCAAGGATCTGAGGGCTATCAGATAAGAGATCTGATCTGTTTGCCCAGAGGACAGAACTGAGTACGATGACCAGAAGCCACAAAGACACATATTTTCTAATGTTTAGGATCTATTCAAAAGTGGAATGGCCTGCCTCAGAATGTAGCATATACAGTTATCCCTTCCACATTGTAGGGTATAGGAGTATGGTACCCCCACAATCTAGAAAATCCATGTAAAAATTTCTGGCCTTCCCTTCACACCAAAGAAGAAGCCTGAATTATTGTGGTATGGAAAGATAAAATATGTTGATATTATACAATACTATATGCATATTTTATGCATTTCTGAGTTTTTAAAATTTTTCTGTGTCATTTGAGTGTTGTCATGCTACTTCCCCAAAACTCTCCAAAAATTCCCATTTAATTTTTTTATGCTGATACAGCAAAACCACAATGGGGAAAGTCGCAATGTAAAAAGGATAACTGGACTTTCCTCATTGGAGATCATCAAACAAAGGCTGGGTGACTCTTTGGTGGGGATGATTATAGAGGGAATTCTTGATCATGGATAAGTTGGAATAGAGATCATAAGCAGTTCTTTCCAACTCTGAAATTCTGTGATTAAAAAAAAAGTATAGATGCTCAAAAAAGGAAGCCAACTGACTCCAATGAATTGATGAAAGGGGACAGAAAGACAAATCCTTAATAATTAGTGACCCTTTTCCAAAACAAAAAAGATGAACAATTTGTGGAGCCTCAAGTCTCGTCCTAATTCAATAGCCCCATTTCCTGATCCCAGACCTCTTCATTTGTCTTTCTCCATTTTCTTTTTCACTTACACTCTAACTGCACCAAGAAGTTGTCAATCATTATTGGTTAAAATAAAATTCATGTAGAGCTTATTGCAGTCTATGGTGTAAGATGCTAGTGTAAAACCATTTTCTGTCAGGCTAAGTTCTTACAATGTGATTATTGCATATTTTAAAAGTAGTGAGACTTTCATAAGACCATGAAACCATTCAGTTTCCCTCACATATAGTAGCTTGGAAACTCATTTCTGTATAGATGTTTTTTTGTCTCACTGGGTTCCCATTGGGCTATGCTTGGCCATAGAGAAATTGTCTTGTTTGTATGTATCCAGTAGGATGGAACCATTGATTAAGTAAACTGTGTGTAGATGGGAGAAATCAAGGGTCTGGCACACTGCTGGTCAGGTCATGAAGGGCACAAGACAGTGATGAAAAAAATAGATTCCAGTGCATTGTTGAGACACTCATCTCTTGAGATTCTATACTGATGGTTTAGATTCAGTTTTGGAATAAAATGAAATACTTGCAAGTCATTCAACAATTAAGAAAAGGGGGTTAACTTAGTTATAGCATCAAAAATATATTCAACATATATAACCTCTAGCTTGGGTAGACCTGACCCCTCACCTCTATATGGAAATGAAACAGGTCAACATGGCAGAAGGTGGTAAACTCACACTTTCTTGGAATATCTGCCAAATCTGAGGGTTCCCCACTCCACATGGATGGACATTTTATGCTCTCAGGTGACCAAGAAGTCTCAGTAACATGGCTACATTCTGCTAGGAATTGGTGAGGTGCAGCATAAGTCTTAGCCCCCTGAGTCAATCAAATCCCAAGGTCAGCTCTATCACCTTTCAGGGAAAAACTAGTCTAATCCTTGTAGTTTGGGTGTGGAGAAGGAGTAAGACCCTGAAGAGAAGAAAATGGTTTCCTCACAATGTCTTGTCCCTGTTCAAAAATCTTCAACCATTCCCCATTCACTAGAGGGCACTGAAGGCACTCCACAATCTTGATCCGTCCTATCTTTCCAGTCTTATCTCAAGCTACTTCCTTTCAGAGATACTCAATACTCATGACAAACCAGGCTACTTTCCGTTCTCTCAACTTTTCCTGACCTCTTCCACCACAGTGACTTTACTCATGCTATTCCCTCCTATCTAGAATGTTCATCTGCATCTGTTGAAATTCCTCTCCTCCTTCAAGGCCTATGTTCAGACTCACAGCAAAACAAAAACAGTAGAATGAGGAAAGGATGAAGTTTAGAACACCAGTGCCAAAAAGAACATTGTCACAAATTCTTAAGACAAACTATTATATTACTAATGCTTACGTTTTCCTTTTGTAGTGTGATTCTTCCTGATTTCCCTAGCTGAGGAATCATGTTATGAACACCTTCCCCATTCATGACTGCACCCTTGTGTTTGGCTACCCCTGTGAACTCTGGCTTGACTCAAGAAAACATCCTGTTTCCTCTCTCAGAACACAGCTTCAACCATTCCTTCTTTCCTTAGAAAGGTTCTTCCCCTTTGAGCCCTGTTATTTGTTTCTAGTGATGAGTAGCGATCAGTCCCATTTCCCCCTAGGAATATGGCAGCTGAACCCCAGTGTCATCTCCTCCCTGAAACTTTTCCCAGAAATATCCAGTTAGCACCTTTCTCCACCTTTCTCCGTATCTCTCTTACTGGTCTCTTCTCCAAATTCTGGACAGCCCTAACTCTGGATATATAGAAGACACATTTGTTAGAATAGAAAATAATGAACTGTCTCTAATTAAAACTGGAAGGGGAGAATGCTAAGAAACAATATATACAAGAATTCTTCCTAGACTCTGACTCCCTTGCTGAGATTAATAGGTCAGTTTTGTTTTGGGTTGGTTTTTGTTTGTTTGTTTGTTTAGTTGGTTGGTTTGGTTTGGTTTGGTTTATTTGATGGGGGTGAGGGGAAAAGACTATTAAGCATACAGTCCAAAGCTTTAATCTCTGATTTGATAGATAATATTGGAATTCCATGAAATTCTAAGTTCTTGATTTATTGATGATTTAAGGATCAGATTTTTTAACAGTAACTGGATAAAGAAAGTTCCAGTTCCGTGGGATTCTAGGAGATATCTCTGACAAAACTGGTAAGAAAGAAGGTATGTGGGGGTAGAGAGAAAAGGAAATAAGTAGGAGAATATTTGTTTTCATTTGTAGAAGCCTCATTCCAACTTCCTAAGCAGAACCAAGTCTAGACGTGTTTCCCATTTTAGACAACATCCTCAGAAACAAATCACATTTATTAAAACAAAACAAAGTGGGGGTTGAGTCTTGGCCCAGACTTCAACCCAGAAATAGTATCATGTTTTTGAGTAGGGTTTCTAATAGCTGATTCACAAGCAAGAGATGAACTAAGTTTGACATTGGTCTAAGAATGAATCATTACTCTTTCCACAGAAATGATAAAATAGAGAAGTTTCTTTGGAGCCTAGGACATGTGTCAATCAATCAGTCTGTTCTGTCCTGTCTCCACACTGATTTGTGAAACAATGTATTTGGGGGTTTGAAAGATTATATAGTCCAACTCAGTAACCTTACAGATGAAAAGAAACTAAATTTCATGGATATTAAAAGGCTTGCTTTAAAGGGATAATGGTCAATTAGAATGTAAACAAAGGGCCCAAGTACATTTCAAGACATTTCTCACTTCTCTGCTTTATTGCTATACCTAGACAATCTATTCCCCTAGAAAGCTTGTGGAGCAAGGTACTTATTATGCATCTGCTATGGGCCAGACACCATGCTAAATATTTTACAAATGTTATCATATTTGATCCTTACAACATACCTATGTGGTAGGGGGCTATTATTTTTCCCATTATAGAGTTGAGGAAACTTAGGAGACAGGTGTGGTAAAAAGTGAAAGTTTTTTAACAGTCGGTTAGTGATAACTAAAAAGACCACCCTTTTGGGGAGGATACCGTGACAAGCCGCCCATGCGTCTGCTAAGGACTCCATTTCCGGGGTGCTAGCTTAAAAGGCAAGGAGAGAACGGAAGTGAGGTTTTTTGTCAGCACTCCTCGCCCGCTGGTTTGCTCTGCACACACAGACGCTGACTGAGGTTTCACTCGACCCGGTTCTCCGTAACAGCACATGCTTGATGTGGCTCTCAGCCTCAGAGGTGGACTTGGGTTTTTGGTGAGTTCTATACGGAATATGGACTAAGCTTAGATCTAAGACTATTTGTTTGTATTTCTACTTTCCTATCAATCAACATCACGTTGTAATTACCAAACAATAAAAGCCCTAACTAAAGATCAGAGGCTTCTTCCACTTACTGGTCTGGGAGATAAATAAGGGAAAGGTTAAAGGGGAGTTTAATGCTCTTGTATCCAATTTTAAATCTCACACAGGCAAAGGTTCAGTGACTTGCCCAGGGTCACAAAGCTAGGTACCTTTGAACTTAGTTCTTCCTGACTCCAGGGCCAGAGCTCTATCTCCTCTACCACCCAGCTTATAGTTCAGAAGGCTCAAAGAATGACATGTTTATTTATAGATTAAATTTTAAAACAGAAGAAAATAAATCTTATGGAAAATAACAGCAACTGGCTACTAGTAACACTCCCCCAAAGACATGTCTAAACTGTGTCACTTATAATCATGCCCAAGGTAAGGTTCAGAGTAGATGTTTCCTCTAGTGTATCTTTTTGGTATGTTTCCAATGGATATAGTGACCAATAGTCCTACTCTACAGCTCTTATTTAGTAGTGTCTTCTGCTATCCTTCTTGCAGTTTTCCTCAGTTTCCCTATATTCTTTCTTTCCTGTTCACTTGGTAGTCCTTTAAACTCCCCTATAAGCAATAAATGATTGCAATTAACTGTTTTGATAATGCTTGGACTGTTTACCAGGAATATGTTACCTATGGGTAAGCTATCTAGTCTCTCAACAATTTGGGGGAAAAAAAGTTATTTTTCATTAGACTGGTAACTGTGTTTTCTGGAGACACCAAGGTTTCATGGCAAAACTCTTATCCCTTGTCTGGAATTCCTGAAAGAGAACTGTTTCTTACACTTTTCTGGATTTTATGGGCTGAAACTAAAACTATATTGTAGGCCTCTCTAAAGCAGTTAATGATACACTTGTTTTCTTTACATATTTTGCCCATCTTCTACAATCCAAAATCAAGGTCAATTGACAGCTGAGGTTCTCTCCTGAACATCAAGTTATATGGAGTAAATCGACTAGTGTCTTTTCAACATTGCTGTATTTTTGCTAGTATTCCATTTCATATTTCCTTCTGTATTTGTTAGTGTTAGTTATCATAACTCCTTTGCAGCCTGATTCTTACCTGATTTTTTATATAGAAAGGATTGGATAGACCATACCTTTCTCTTCTTTATAACAATTTATGCAGTGCAAGGCCTATTTATTCTGAAAAATGTTTTATAAAATTTACCTATCAGTTCCTCTGGTCTAGATGTTCTCCTGTGCCTATCATGTCTTCACATGTCTACTAAATCCAGTTTTATCAGTATTTTATTCACATCCGCTAAGTTCTCTCTTGTTTTGTTCTGTTTAATTTGCTAAATTCTGTTAATTGTGAGAAAATAATGAGGTTTGGGGATTATCCAGAGGCACCGCTGAGCCTGGCCTGACCTTTCCTAAGGTCAGTTCAGAGTCAGGAAGTTACCTCACTCAAAACCACACCTACCTGAAAGCCTTGTTGGGGGGGGGGGGTTGTTCTCTGAACTGTGACCTTTAATAAATGCTTAATGCCTCAAAACTGGTGCATTAGCCTCTAATTTCTAAGTAACAAATATATGATAAACCCCAGCTAGAATTCCCTACACTTGGGACAAAAATAGGGTGACCATATATAGTTTTATTCACCACATCGTGGAGTATGAAAGTCTCTTACTATTGTTGCATTATTCTTCAAATAATTTTTAACTTCAGTTAGCTTTTCTGATAAATATTTAGTTGCTATGATATTTAGTGCATGTTGATGGAACTTAACTTTTTATAAGACCTTTAAGAATAGTTTCTCTATATATCTCTCTTAAAGTTTTCTCATTTAAATTCAGCTTTGTCTGAAGTCACATGTGCAAATCTTGATTTTTAAAAAATATTAGCTGATGTTAGCATAATAGATTTTGTTCAACTTCTTATTCATAGCCTCTATATATAATTATATCTTAAGTCATATTTCCTCAAGGCAATATATTATTTGACTAGTGTATTTGAATTCCCTTTTAATTCCCTTTGCCCTTTTTCTTCTTACAGGTGAACACATGTTTTTATGTTCAGAGTCATAGCTAGTATTTCCTCCATCAGACACTATTGTATTATGTCCTCAGCCTAGAATAAAATCCATCTTATGTCCTTAATATCAATCCTATCTTTGTCACTGAACAAACATAAAGACACAGACACATCCTCCTCCACTAACATTATATCCTTCACTTAATATATTGTTTATCTATCTATCATCTATATCATCTATATAACACTATATATTTTCTATATTTATTTAGAATTTTATTTTCCCCCAATTACATGTAAAAACAATTTTAACATCCATTTTTAAAACTTTGTGTTCTATATTCTCTTCCTCCCTCCCTCCCCAACCCTCCCTTAAGAACTCAAGCAATTCGATATAAGTTATACATGTGTAGTCATGCAAAACATTTCCACATTAGTCAGGTTGTGAAGAAAAACAGACAAAAAAAGTTAAGAAAAAGGAACTAAAAAAAAATTATGCTTCAATCTGTATTCAGACACCATAAGTTCTTTCTCTGGAGACAGATCACATTTTTTTTTAGTGTTTTTAAAATTTTGTTTGTGATATATAATTAAATTTTATACATATATCAAAAATAGATATACACATACCCATATGACATATATAATGTATATTTTTCTACATTATTACATTTGCATATACTTAGATTATTCTAGTACATATAACTTAGTATTTTAAATCCTTTCTTTTTTTATAAACAGTTTTCTTTGTTTATATACAGGTAAATAGCTGTTTTATAAATAACATATGCATATCAATTCATATAAATAATATAAATGAAAATTTTGTTTAAATATAATTACTATATAAATAAGATCTAAATAACTCATATATGCACAACATATATATTTATGTGTTTGTATATACATACATATATACATCCTGTACCCTTCCCAGCACACCCCTCCCCTACCTTCTTTTTTTTTTTTTCAGGTTAAACATTTTTATTTATATTTTTCTTTTCCAATCTCTATCCCTCCTTCCCTCCCTCCCCTCCACCATTCCTGAGGTGGCAAACAATCTGATATGGGTTATACATATATGATCATGCAAAACATCACCATATTTGTCACTTAATGAAGGAATGTGAAAAATAGCATGCTTCAGTCTGTTCCATCAATATCAGTTCTTTCTTTGGAGGTGGATAGTATGTTTCATTAATATTCTTTGGGATTGTCTTGGATTATTGTATTGTTGAGAATAGTCAAGTCATTCACAGTTCTTCATCAAACAATATTGTTGTCTCTGTGTACAATGTTCTCTTGGTTCTGCTCATTTCCCAATACATCATTTCATACATGTCTTTCCAAGCTTTTTTGAAGTCATCCTCTTTGTCATTTCTTACTGCACAGTAATATTCTGTTACCATCATATACCACAGTTTGTTTAGCCATTCCCCAATTGATGGGCATTCCTCTGATTTCTAATTTTTAGCCACCACAAAAAGAGCTGTTATAAGTATTTTTGTACAAATAGGTCTTTTTCTCTTTTGGGGGATGTCTTTGGGATATAAACCAAGTAGTGGTATTGCTGGATCAAAGAATATGCACAATTCTATAACCCTTTGGGTATAGTTCCAAATTGCTCTGCAGAATGGTTGAATCTTCTCACAACTCCACCAACAGTGAATTAGTGGTCCAGTTTTCCCACAATCCCTCCAACAACCAATATTTTCCATTCTTTTTATATTTGTCATTCTAATGGGTGTAAGGTGATATCTCAGAGTTGTTTTCATTTTCATTTCTCTGATCAATGATGATCTAGAGCATTTTTCATAGGATTATTGATAACTTTGATTTCTTTGTATGAAAACTGCCTGTTAAAATCCTTTGACCATTTATCAATTGGGGTATGTCTTGTATTTTTTAAAATTTGACACAGTTCTTTATATATTTGAGAAATGAGGCCTTTATCAGAGATATTTGTTTCAAAAATTCTTTCCCAGTTTTCTACTTGTCTTGTAATCTTGATTACATTCATTTTGTTTATGTAATCAAAATTATCTATTTTACATTTAATTTTATTCTCTATATCATCGTTGGTCCTAAATTCTTCCCCTGTCCATAAATCTGAAAGATAGACAATTCCATACTCCTTTAATTTTTTTATGGTATCATCCTTTATGTGTAAATAATATACCCAGGGCAGCTAGGTGGCGCAGTGGATAGAGCACCGGCCCTGGATTCAGGAGTACCTGAGTTCAAATCCGGCCTCAGACACTTAACACTTACTAGCTGTGTGACCCTGGGCAAGTCACTTAACCCCAATTGCCTCACTAAAAAAAAAATAATAATAATAATAATAATAATAATAATAATAATAATATACCCAATTGAATCTTATTTTAGTATACAGTATGAGATGTTGGTCTGTACCTAATTTCTGCCATACTGTTTTCCAGTTTTCCCAGCATTATTTGTTAAATAGTGAGTTTTTGTTCCAAAGTTTGGATCTTTGGGTTTATCATATACTGGTTTACTATAGTCATTTACTATAGTGTTGTTTCTATCTATTCTATTCCACTGATCTACTTCTCTGTTTCTTAGCCAGTACCAGATTGTTTTGATAATTACTGCTTTATAGTACAGTCTTTTGTATTTTTTCATTGATTCCAATGATATCCTTGAATTTGTGTTTTTCCAGATGAATTTTGTTATTATTATTTTTCTATCTCTATAAAATATTTTTTGATATTTTGATTAGTATAGCACTAAATAAATAAACTTAGGTAGGATTGTCATTTTTATTATATTGACTCTGCCTACCCATGAGCAATTAACATTTTCCAATTATTTAGATCTAACTTTATTTTTGTGAAAAGTGCTTTGTAGTTCTTGTCATATAGTTGCTGTGTTTGTCTTGGGAGGTAGACTTCCAAGTATTTTATATTGGCCATAGTTATTTTAAATGGAATTTCTCTTTCTATCTGGTGTTGCTGGACTTTATTAGTAATATATAGAAATGCTGATGATTTATGTGGATTTATTTTGTATCCTGCAACTCTGCTAAAGTTGTTAATAATTTCATAAGCCCTTCAGAGTTGTCTTAGATCACTGTATTGCTGAAATAACTAAGTCATTCACAACTGATCATCTTACAACATTGCTGTTATTTTGTATACAGCACATTTCACTTTGTATCAGCTCATGTAAGTCTTTGCAGGTTTTTCTCATAGCAGTGTGCTCATCATTTCAAATAGCACAATAGTGTTCTATCATAATCTCATCCCACAATTTGTTCAGTCATTCCCCAATTGATGGGCATCTCCTCAATTTCTAATTCAACTTTTTGTTTTTATCTCTCTTTGGATGCCAACCTAGTAATGGTATTACTAGGTCAATGAGTATGCATGGTTTTATAGCCCTTTGACCATAGTTCCAAATTGTTCTACAGAACATTTGAATCAGTTTACAACTTCACCAAGCATGCATTAATGTATCATTTTCCTCATATCCCCTACAACGGTTTTCATTTTTCTCTGCTGTCCTATTAGTCAATCCAATAAGTGTGAGGAGGTACCTCAGAATTGTTTTGACCTGCATCTTTCCAATCAATAGTGAGTTAGAGCATTTTTTCATAGCTATGGGTAGCTTTTTTTTTTCATGGCTATGGGTAGCTTTGATTATTTCATCTGAAAACTTCATATTTTTTGATCATCTATTAGTTGGGGAATGGCTCTTATTTTCACAAATTTGACTCAGTTCTCTATGTGTTTGAGAAATGAAGCCTGTCAGACAAACTTGCTTCAAAATTTTTTCACAGTTACTAGTGCTTACTGTATTTCCGTCCAGTCCATTCCCTCCCCATGACATTTACTCTATTTTCTCTCTACTTTCACCCCGTCCTCTTCAAAAATGTAAAACCATATATTTTCTTAGACCGATAGGAGAAACAGAGTTTTTTAAAAACCTGAAGATGTCTGGAACATAAGCCTTTGGTGATTGTGAAGCAAATTGCCATTGCATGGTTTTAGGATACCCTACAGAAGTGAAGAACTGGAAAATGCATAGGATGATCAAGACTATAAGTAAGGGTGAGGTCTGTTCATCCAGCCCCTAACCTAGAAAGAGTTATCAAGAGAGAAGGTTCTGGAGGTTGAGTCAAGATGGTGGAGTACAGGCCAAGACCCAGCTGAAATTTCTCAATATTCTCTTCCAAATCAAATTTTGGAGCAGCAGAGCTAACTAAAGGTCAGAAGGAGACATTTATTCAGCCTAAGACAACTTAGGGGGTCTCTAGGAAAGGTCAATAACACCAGGGTGAGTGTAGGCCCAGAGTGGGACAGGAGTATTAGTAGTAGGCCTGGAAGGCAGCTGTGATAGCAGTAGCAAGCAGCTTCAGGAGCTCTCAGCCCAGAGAGGGTAAAGAAGTTGGACAACTAGTCAGAAAGAGATTACAGGGGACCCTTTGCTGGTACTTGGTGCAGCTGGCGCTGACTGACAAATCTATTGCCCATAAGTAGTTCTGGATTGCAGTTCTAGGGAGAAGAGGAGCACATGTGATTGATCACAAGGGAGCAGGGGCTCACAGTTCCAGGGGTAAAAGAAGCATAAGTCTTTGTGGCTGATGGGGAGCAGGGGACCTTCCCAGGCAAAGATAAAAGCACAAACCAGGAGAGCAGTAGTCACACTTCTCCCCAGATCACACCACCTTGGAAGAAACAAAAACTTGCAGATCCCCAGAACTAGCTCTGAAAACAGCAGCATCAAAAAGCCTGAAGCTTGGCACAGTATCTCCCCACTCCTAAATGAGCAGAGCCCAACTTTAGCATAAAGTTCAAAGTCAAGGAATAGGCTTGAAAAATGAGCAGACAACAAAAAAAAAAACAAAACTGACCAAAGAAAACTACTATAGTGGCAGGGAAGACCAAGACATAAACTTAGAAGCAGACAACAATATGGAAAACTATAAACAAAGCCTCAAAGAAAAATGCTAACTGGATCCAAGACCACCAAGAATTCGTGGAAAAGTTAAAGAGATGAGTGGCAGAGAAAAAGTTAGGAAAATAAATGAAAGTGATGCAAGAAAATGATATAAAAAAAGAATCAACAACTTTGTAAAAGAAAAACAAAACAAAACAAACAAAATGAAGAAAATAATACCTTAAAAAGGCACAATCCCCACCCCCCCACACACAAAACCACTGAAGAAAACAACTCCTTTTAAAGCAAAATAGGCCAAATGGAAAAGGAGGCACAAAAATTCACTGAAGAAAAAACTCCTTAAAAAGCAGAATTGGCCAAATGGTAAAAAGGAGTATAAAAGCTCACCAAAGAAAATAATTCCTTAAAAATTAGATTTAGGCAAATGGAAGCTAATGACTCAATTAATGACTTCAAGAAACAACAAAACAAAGTAAAAAAAATGAAAAAATAGATGTGACTATTTCAAGCATAACATAGCTTTGACCAACTCCTTCCCTACTAATTCCAAAACAGCAATAATTTCTACCTCACAAAATCAAGATGACATGATGTATAAAGTGGCAAGTATACCTTGTCAGTAAGAAACTTGATCTATAAAAAACAGCTTAGATAACTCATTAATCAGGGGCCTGATCTGTTATACATCCCTTAAAGAGCTATAGAATGAAAAATTTCTTTATGGCATTTTCATCTAAATTTTCCCCCCATGGCCATGTCTTTCTGTAAATTTATTCAGTAAACATACTTAGTCCTCATTACTTGATGTTTATGTTCCATTAAAATGGTGATCTTACTTTAGTCTAGATCAGCTTGTTCATTTCTTAAATACAGGAGCTTACTCTAAATGCTGTTATTAGGAAATATGATCTGAGAAATCAAGGAGAAGTTCATGTTAAGAAACTATAAAGATAAGGGAATGGTTTTATAAGAGTAGAAAGGCTTTTTTAGTTTCTGGTGTTCTGTCCACTGAAGCTATCATTATTATCTTTCATACAAATACTAAAGCCATTAAATCCAACATCAAAATAACCTTATGAATAGTACTTTGATAGCTTAAATTTATTTGGGGTATTATATCATCAAATTAGCATTTTATCTCTAAATATGGGCTTGAAGAGATTTCATATGCCCTGCTCTTTAAGCATTATGCTTTGGGGTTCATATTTTTTTCTCAAAAGAATATAACTTCAACTACCCTTACATTACATGTAAATGGAAAATAAAATAAATGTTTGTTGCTTTAAAAAAAAGAGTGTAAAAGATTACTATGTATTTGAACTGATGCATAGTGAAGTGAACAGAACTAGGAGAACATTATACACAGTAAAAGCAATATTGTTTGATGAAAAAAAAAGAACATATCTTCCATATAAGGAAAATCAAAGGAAAAATGGAAGTTTCTGTACATTTTATTTCCACACAACTATTCAGGAAGACATCTAGTCTAGCAAATAAAGTACAATAGTATTTTATCCTTTCTAAAGTATTGTTATCAAATTTATAATTACTGGAGTCTCTTTCAAACCACTGACTATGAAGGTAAAAACCAAGAAGTTTGGTACTATTTGTCCTCAGTGAAATAGTCCTGCCTTAGAGAAAAAATGACTTTTTTAGTTCCCTTCATATTTTAGAATTCTATGATGTACATTCATAATTGAAATATGTAAAGTGTAATGTTTTACAAAATGCCAATAAAAATTTCAAGATACATGAACTTCTGGGGCAGCTAGGTGGTGCGGTGGATAGAGCACTGGCCCTGGAGTCAGAAGGACCTGAGTTCAAATCCAGTCTCAGACACTTGACACTTACTAGCTGTGTGACCCTGGGCAAGTCACTTAATCCCAATTGCCTCACCAGAAAATAAAAAAGATACATGAACTCCCAACCTGGCTCAAACACTTACTAGGTCCACAATTCTAGAGCTTTCCATTTTCATTTGCTCATCTCTAAATGAGAGTAATAATTATACCTATCTCATAGAGTTGTTTGAAAAATCAAATGACTATGTTCATATATATATATACATATATATATATATGTGTGTGTGTGTATGTATACACATGTATATATGTACATATACATATAAAATGCCTTGCTAACTCTGAAGTGCTATATAAATGTCAATTATTGTTATTTTTTAAAGGGGGAAGGCTTATTCTCTGCTCTTGCATATCTTTCCTAGGAGATAGCAAATCTCAGAGCTGAGTCCCTGAAGGAACAGAACAGAGGAGACTTCTGCCATTCTTAGGCTAAGGGTCTCTGCTTTTTCTGAAAGACTATGACTGTCCCAGCCAAAGATTGCCCTGAAGCTAGATGTGGTAGACCATCTGAAATTGCCTATGAAGGGGAAAACCCAAAGAATCCAAAGGATGGTCCCATCTAGAAGATTCAGCCCAGCTGAATAACTCCAGCAACACAGGCACCAGAGTTGAACATCATGATGACTGTATAAAAGGAGAAAGCATATCTAGGCCCTGTGGTTCCAGAATTGTCTTAACCACTTATGTTCCCTACACATGTGCATCAAAAATGTTTAAGCCTATTCTTCCCATAGATGCTGTATGGAACAGTGTGCCCCAGATTTATTGGGTAATGTTTTGTAATGTCTTTTCTTACTATGTCATCTGAGTAAATGCCTTTATTAAAAGTTAAATAAGTCTACTGACAAGACTGTTAATGGGAAGAACATTGGTGGGGACTCATGAAATATAGTGTTAGGAATGCAACCTCATAGGTAACCCCTAAAAACTGAGAAGCTACCCAAACTACCAGTTCAAGGGCAAGTTGAATGAGTATCCCAAAGGAAAAGCTATACTTATTTTAAGAATGCTCACTCCAAGAGGCAGCTAGGTGGTACAGTGGATAGAGCACTGGCCCTGGAGGCAGGAGGACCTGAGTTCAAATCTTGCCTCAGACACTTGACACTTACTAGCTGTGTGACCCTGGGCAAGTCACTTAACCCCAATTGCCTCACCAAAAAAGAAAGAAAGAAAGAAAGAAAAGAATGCTCACTCCACCCTTTCCCTTCCACCTCCTTGTTTTTCAGCTGTGATGACTACATTCAAGATAAATAGTTCCTCCTCCCCTTCTCCACATTGAAGTCATTTTTTTCTTTGTTGGGACACTGGAATTTGCCTATCTGGTCAAATCTATTATTTCCTTGATCTCCTCCTTGTAAAATGGAACATTAGAGAAACTAAAGGGGGCAGCTAGGTGGCACAGTGGATAAAGCAGCAGCCCTGGATTCAGGAGGACCTTAGTTCAAATCTGACCTCAGACTCTTGACACTAGCTGTGTGACCCTAGGCAAGTCACTTAACTCTCATTGCCCCGGAAAACAAACAAAAGTAAATAAACTACAACAAAAAAAAAAAAAAACCAACAACAACAACAACCAAACTAAACAAAACAAAAACCTAAAGGCTTTCTGAGCATAACATTGTTTTAAAACTTAGGAAAAAAAAATACTTTCACTTGATAAAGTTCTGCTTCATGGATGATTTACATATCAAAGGCTCACAGAGACTTGGCTTTCTCTGTTGAAATGCCAGGGATTCTTCTGTTGAGTTAATAAAACATCTTTTCTCCTCAAAGATACACTCCATTTTGCTGACTAGGTATTTTGGGGATAAAATCTGTTTTTCCTTAATTTAGAGTATATTAAATGACAGATTTTTCTGACTTTTTTTTTGTCTCAGATGAGAAATTTTGCTCAATTTGGATTGTTCTGTTTTTTCCTTGCAATAGCTCTCTTGTTGAAATATTGGAGCTTGATGATAATATGACTGGAGGAGTTTGTACTGAGATTCATGTAGATGGCCTTTAAGGTCCCTTTTACCTCAAAATCTATAATTCTGTGACCTCTCTTGGTGTTCAGGAGTACGCTAGGTATTCCTAGGCATACACTAATCTCCCTCCACCACCGTATGTTATTTTGTGTTTCATTTTATGGTTTTTTTTTAAGTGAAGTTTAGTTGTTGATTTTTAAGAGTTAAATGTAGTTATTTCAGTTTCTTTATTTGATTAACAAAAATAGTGTCTTTTACGACTATTAAAATAAATGTTTGACTTTCTAGATGTGCATCCTAATGAAATATGCAACTCCCACTTGTGTTGGTATTCTGTGGTTTGTCAAGAAGCTATACTCTACCCCTTATTTTCAATACTTCTGGGAAATTCTCTTGTGTGATTTCCTGAAATAAGGCATTCAGACTCTCTGCATTTTTTCCCTTGGAAGACAAAAGTTTTTCATGTTATCTGAGCTTTGTCCTTTAGTTATTAACTTAATTTGTATAGCCTTCTCAAATTTTTCATTTTGTTGACTTTTCATTTTGTTTAGATACTTCCATAAGCCCAAAACAGCCAAAAAAAAGATCTAGTTTTTCTGTTCTTTTTAAAATCAGGACAACTCCATGTTTATTTTATTAAAATCCTCTAACGAATTCATTCAGAATGTCGACTCTCATAGTTATCTTTCTTTTACTCCCTTACCAATTTGAATTTCATCTTTAGAAATAATCACATTTTTATTTACATGTCTTAGTGAACTTATTCATTCTGAAATATTTTGAGATAGAATCAATTTTATTTTTGTATTCCTTGCGTATTTGATTTCATTTTTTTTTCTTCCAGTGTCTTCTGTCAGGTTTCTTTAACCTGTAATATGTATTTATTATGTTTAAGTCTTTTTTTCTCACTCATTTTTTAAAAATCTCTTTTTCCCCCTATTTTTCTGAAAGGTGACTTTTCTTTCACAGTGTTTGGTTGTGCTTTTACTTTATTTCATGTATTTGTTGCTATTTTTGAAATGCTAAATTGAAATTGGGTTCCCTGAATCACCTTATTCCACCATCTTGACAGAGCTCTCCTAATAATATTCTAAATATGTACTATAAATGCTACAAGCTAGCTCTGCTACTGGCCTCAATATTCCCCAGCATAGTTACTGAGGTGTGATTAAACCATGCTTCTTGGGGATAGTATATCCTTAGGCTTGTCATTCCCCAACTTAAGAAACTTCTGTGCTTCCTTATATTCTCTAAAAGAAAATAAAGATGTCTAAATACAGCATTAAAAGTCCTTCAATCAGTTTCAAGCTTACTTTTCTAGACTTATTTCCCATTTACATGTAGGTGGCACAGTGGATAAAGCACTGGCTCTGGATTCAGGAGGACCTGAGTTCAAATTAGACCTCAGACACATGACACTTAGTAGCTGTGTGACCCTGGGCAAGTCACTTAACCCTCATTGCCCTGGAAAAAAAAATACATGTGGGTAAGTTGCTAGAAGCATAGGCTTAAAATAATGAATACTTGGTTCAAATCCCATTTCCAACACATTTGGTTGGAAATGTGACAATGACAAGTCACTTAACTTCAAGTGTCCCAAGCAGATTCCTAGAATTTAAATATTGTCATATATGGGTTGCAATCTGCATTGTAGAAGATGTTTCTATACCAGGAATTGCCCATGCTCAATAATTCACAGGTCCTTTGTATACTCTAAGGTATAACATATATTTACATCACACATATATTTTTAAATATGTATTTATGCATACATATGTTCGACAGGCATTTGTTCGGTATTTTGCATCTATAAGGCACTATGCTAGGTATTAACAAGGATAGAAAAGAGAGTAGGATACTTTCCTTTTCTAAAAGGGGCTGAAAACATATTAGGGAGTATAAGACAGGGAAAAAATAATTGTAATGAAAATTAGACTGTGACAAGTTCATAGACTTTAAAGGCAAGTAGTATCACAGAAAGAGGCTTGGTTTTGACATGGGAAGATGTTCATACCCCATCTCTGCCATTTGTCATTTGAGTAACCTTAGCAAGTCAGTTCCACTCCTTGGGCTTCAACCTTGTCATCTATAAAATGGAAGGGCTGGACAAGATCACTTCTAACATTTCTTCTGAATCTGTGATAAGTGGTATCCAAAAAAAGGGCTATTAAAGATGAAAGGAAGGGGCAGCTAGGTGGCACAGTGGATAGAGCACTGGCCCTGGATTCAGGAGTACCTGAGTTCAAATCCAGCCTCAGACACTTGACACTTACTAGCTGTGTGACCCTGGGCAAGTCACTTAACCCCAATTGCTTCACCAAAAAAAAAAAAAAAGATGAAAGGAGTGAGCAATTATTACCAGTTTTGGAGACAGGGTGGAAAGCCCTATGAATTATCATTATAAATAATAATTTGTCTTGTTCTTTGTGTGCATACATCTTTAATTGCCTTGACATCGGAAAATAAATAACACTCTATTTGATAGTTAGCAACATGATACAGATGGGAAACATATCTATAACTTTTAAAAAGTTGGGTGGAATACTGAGAGGTTCAATAACTTGTCCCCGTTTATGACAACTATAGCGTATGAGAAGCAGGATTTGAATTCAGGTATTCCTAACTACACTTCCTGTAGTAATAGCAAACGTAACTATAAAATGTCAGGGTTGTCCTAAAGAAATGGTTAGTATGGTGCCTTTATCTTAAGTATCTCTTTCCTTTCGGGAAGTCCACAGGAAACCCCTTACAAGTTGTTATATTGGCATATGCTTGGAATAATTAAAACAATCCAAAAATCATATGGAAATCATTTGCAGCAGTTTAGATTTCCAAATTCATCCAAGTTAGCCAATGCTTTTATTTCCTTTTTGTGAGGGAGAAAGACAAGCTGGCAGGAAGATCAGTTAATGACTTTTTTTTTTTTAATCATTGAGTCTGGACAGGAAATGAACCCAGTCAGATGAACTTCATCTGGTCCTAGAGGTGAGGGTCAGCCAGGGACAAAAACTTAATACAACCAGAATTGAAGGTAGAAAAGTCCAAGTGATGTCAACATCAGCAGAGTACCTAAGGTCAAATTTGGTCCTCTAGTTGTTCCAGGAACAGTTTGACTTATGCACCTAATTTTCCATTTTGCTTATTTCTGGCACCAAACATGGGGGTGTTTAAGCGCTGTTACTCTGAAGAGTCCCACAGTAATGAATTCAACCAAAATCTAAATCCAAATTCCTCTTGGCTCCCCCCAAATCCTTTTCTGACACTCATCCTCCATAATTCTCAGATGCCTAAATGTCTTTATCAACTGAATCCACAATGAAAGTATTAAAACCTTTTTTAAAAAAATACCAAGCTTTTCTTAGGAAGGAGATTAAGGACACATTTTCTTGCTTTCAACAAGCCAGTAACTGAAAAAGTACAAAAAGCAAGAGAAGTCTCTGTATACCCATCTCTCTCTCTATTCTCTCCCTCCCTTTCTTTTTCTGATCACCACTATCTTTATTTGGCATTCCAGAACACATAAGATCACAATATCTTTCTTTTTTTAATCAGAAAATGTGCTTAGTTTCAGACTGTTTCCTGGGTTTGACTTTGTTGGAAGGCACGGAAAGGAAGAGATAAGGGAGAAGCAGAAAGGAGGCAGGGTACTCAGTAAATATTGATTGAATCTTACTAACTGAGGATTGGGGGGGGGGGAAGTTTCTCTACAGAGCTTTCAAAATAAGCAATACATTTTTTTCCCTAGTTATCCCTCTGCTGAAATTCTCAGCTTTCTTATCCTTCACAGATTAGAAGTTGATCGCCATGTCAGCTTCTGGCTGCATCTCATGTGCCCCAATGCATTAGGTTGGTTACAGGACGTTCATTCACTAGGACAGGTCAGACCTCCCTCTTTACCTTCTGTGCAATTTCAGTCCATATTTTTCCCATTATTCTTTCATAGGAAAGAAGAAAATAAGCCCTTAATAAGTACCTACTATGTATGTATCAGGCACTGTGCTAAGCACTTTACAAATATTTGTAAATTTACAAAGAAAAAAACTACCCAAAATGCAAATATTTGTATTTTTACAAAAACTTATAAAAATACAAACAATTTCATTTGATTCTCACAACAAACCTGGAAGTTAACTGCTATTAATATCCTGCAATTTTGCAGTTGAGAAAACTGAGGCAGACCAGGGTCATTCGGCTTTTTAGTGTATGAGGCCAAATTTGAACTCAGGTTTCCCAGACTCCAGGTCCAGTGATTTTTATCCACTGTGCCACCAACAGGCCTGTAGATTATAGGAAATCCATTGAAATGCTTGAGGCCATCTTGTTCTTTTATTATCACTAGGGCACCAATGTGCCATTTGGGCTTATCTACTTTACTAGGGTATTTCAATTTCCAAAAATCGAATTATCATAAAACTTTTTTAGAAATAACTCTTTTAGGGGCAGCTAGGTGGCACAGTGAATAAGGCACCAGCCTTGGATTCAGGAGGACCTGAGTTCAAACCCAGCCTCAGACACTTACTAGCTGTGTGACCCTGGGCAAGTCATTTAATCCCCCCATTGCCCTGAAAAAAAGAAAAACAAAAGAAAAACAAAACAAAACAAACAAACAACAACAAAAAAAAAGAAATAACTCTTTTGGGGGCAGCTAGGTGGTGCAGTGGATAAAGCACCGGCCCTGGATTCAGGAGTACCTGACTTCAAATTTGGCCTCAGACACTTGACACTTACTAGCTGTGTGACCCTGGGCAAGTCACTTAACCCTCATGCCCTGCAAAAGAAAGAAAGAAAGAAAGAAAGAAAGAAAGAAAGAAAGAAAGAAGGAAGGAAGGAAGGAAGGAAGGAAGGAAGGAAGGAAGGAAGGAAGGAAGGAAGGAAGGAAGGAAGGAAGGAAGGAAGGAAGGAAGGAAGGAAGGAAGGAAGGAAGGAAGGAAGGAAGGAAGAGCTCTATTGAACAAAATTAGGTATATCTGCATGGGAGAAGTATACAGTTAATAGTTGAGTTGCATATGTTTTAAGAACCCAAAATATGGAGAGAGAAGCAAAACAGTTCTCCTACTTTCTTTCTGGTTATCATATAACTAATAATTGAATGTTTCCAATACCAACTGGTGTCTGTCTTCAGTGATAACAGAACACATTTGGAAGAAAACAGGAACATTTAGTTGTAATTATTTGGATATGAATAGGGAAAAATTTATTTCCAATAAACATTGTCAGAGAGAAGAATGGACTATTGAGAAAATGTTTTGGAATCTTCTACCCAGAACTTTTGCAATCAGACATCATCTGATTTCTGTCGAGACAGTATTGTAGAAGCAGTACTCTCTGAAGGTAGGGTAACAAGATTAGTTTATTTTTCAATCATTCTATTATTCCTTTACCAGTCTATCTGATGTTTGCTTTTCAGAGCTTAGAGCTTCTGCTGGTTTGATGATTGTTTTTATCTAATTTCTCTGATTTTAAAATATCAGAGATATTTGCAGATTTTTTTCAAAAGAGATTCATACTACTTTTTATACCTATTCCTTCAGTAATAGTGACTTTTCTGGTCCCCACTGACTGAGGGCATTTCACCTCTCATTCAGGGTACTTTGGCATTTTGAGGGGTTGGAGGGTGGTCTCTCCTCTCTGCCATTGCCACAAGCTCCCACCATTATGTTTCATCAGTTTTAGGAGTTAAGACAAATTAAAATCCTGTGAGACAGTTTCTGGGTAATTAATAATCCATTTGTTAATTAGGCTATCAAATAATCAATAAAGTGATGGTCAGTGGTCTCTCTCAGTAACCAAAGACAAAACTATGGAGATCCCTGAATGCTTAAATACCTTTGGAAAAGGGGGTGTCCCTGACAGGTGAAAATCAACCCTGGTTGGTAAACAATTAGTGAGGGCGAGCACATACATATTAATGAGGAGGTGGGCTGAAAGTCTACAGCTCCTCTTGCTGAGAACATGACTTGATCATGAAACTCAGCCACCTCCAGCAATCTGGACAAAGGAATCCATCTCTACCCAGATATTCTGGTTGGTTTTCTCCTTCATGAGCTGGGTCACCCTAAATTCTAATGGAGGGTTCCAAAGACAAGGGAAGGGCTCATTTCCTTGGGGCAAAAACTAACCAAGAATGGATTCTGTACACTTTAAACAGAAGCGAGGTCTTCTACTTGAATGGGGTCCCATCCAAAATCACAGAGCACATACCCAGGGGATTTGAGCAATCTCATCTATTGGCAATGTCTCTCAGAGACTGACTAAATGACCTGAAAAGGCTGGTCCCTGAATGAAGAAATAGGAAAATTCTCAATCCTAATTTAATAATGGGTTATTCATATGATAGAAAAATAATCATTTCTCTCAGAGTCTAAGCATCTTACTTCCATTTAACCATTTAGCACTCAAATTAGCCTTTACCAAGGAATATTTATTACAAAAATATAGCCATAACAAACCTACAAATATCCCCTCTTTTCCCCACACCCCAAACTGTGGAGCGTAATCCCCCCTACACGTCTCAGTCTCTGAAAAAGGTCAAGGGGATGTGGTTCTCTGCTTAACTCAGTTTATAAATAACATTAGTCCCATCAAGATCTGAGTTCAAAGTCACTCTAAGTTTGTGTCCAGGGAACCTTGCTTCTGAGTTAGTTGCAACACCTGGCCTGGAATTTTGGACTCTAACTGTAGACATGGCCCCAGCTCTTTGTTTGAGAACCCCCTAATAGTAAAAGAGAAAAGTAAAAACCAAACAAGACCAAATTTTCATGCCTGTTTCTTACAGTCTAAGGAAAGGAAAAGATGGCTCTACTTCCTTCCCCAATTACTACAAAAAATTCTAGAATGTATTATTGGACACCAAGAAAAGGAAGCCGTGATCACAAAGAGCCATGAGGGCTTTGTCAAAATAAGTCATGCCAAACTAACTTTTTTTCCTTTTTGACAGGGTTTACTAAACTAATATTTGAGGGAAATGCTAATATTGTTTGACACCAATATTTGGGCAAGTGAAAAATATGAATGAATGGGGTCTAGCAATAATTCAGTTAGGTACCTTTGGATACTCTTGAATAACTGTAGTCAGTGGCAACTTGGAAGGAGGTCTCTGATGGAGTTCCCCAGGGAATCTGTGCCTAGCCTGCCTTGTACCATTTCATACTTTTAATCAATCATTTGAGTGAAGATATTTATGGCATAGCAATTTGTAAATGACACCAAGTTTGGCAGGATCACCAACATTTCATCACAAACATGAAAAAAGAATAGCAATGAAAAAAGGTATGGTGCACAATTAAGAATTAGGTGAAATCGAATCAGATTATATTTACTAAGGATAACATACGGTCTTACAAATGAGTTCTTTGAAAAAACAATATCACAAGTATAAAATGGAGAGATTGTGGCTAAAGAGTAGTTGATCTGAAAAAGATACAGCAGATTCAGAGGATTACATACAACTCAAAGTCAATCCAACAGTTTGATATGATAGTCAAAAAAACTAATTCACTCTTAAGCTGCATTAAGAGAAGCATAGTGCTCAGTACAAGGAAAGTGATTAATAGTCCCACTATGCTCTATTCTGGACAAATCAGACCAGGAATATTGTCCTGTTCTGAACATCACATTTTAGGAATTATATTGGTAAGCTGAAGAGTGTCCAGAGAGGGCAGAAACCAAAATCATGGCAAATAAGGATTGGTAAATCCTCAGAGCAGATAGATAGATAGATGATAAATGATAGACAGACACAGACAGACAGACAGATAGATAGATAGATAGATAGATAGATAGATAGATAGATAGATAGATAGATAGATAGATAGATAGATAGATAGGTAGGTAGGTAGGTAGGTAGGTAGATAGATAGATAGATAGATAGATAGATAGATAGATAGATAGATAGATAGATAGATAGATAGATGTAGATATAGGTATAGATATGTAGACATATAGATAGAAATGTAAAAATAAAACTTGGAATGTAGTGTAACAGAAGAGCCATGTGAAAAGGGGATTGAACCCATTCTTTTTGTCCCTGTGGGCAGACTTGAGAGCAATAAGCAGAAGCTGCAAATTTAGGTAGGATATAAGTAATCCAAAAAGTGGACTGGGCTTTCTTGGGAAGTTATAGGTTTCCCTTCTCTGAACGTCTCCAAGCAAAATCTTCTCAAATATGTTTTAGAGAGGATTCTTGTTCACCTATGGGTTGGACTCCTAGCTTCCCTGGCTTCTCTAAAGCTTTAGCTGAAGTCTAACCTTCTGTAAGAAGCCTTTCCCAGTCTTTCTTAATCTTGGTACCTTCCCTTTCTTGATTATTTCCACTTTATCTTGTTTACAACTTGTTTCTACATAGTCATTTGCTTGTTGTCTCCTCCATTATATTGTAGGATCCTTGAAAACTTTCTTTGTATCTCCAGTATTTAGCACAGTCCCTGGCACATAGTAGGTGCTTAATAAATGCTAATTAACTGACTGAACTAGAAGGATTTTGAATTCAAAAAGTCAGTGATCCTGAGATGATTTTTAGACAAAAACTGGTGCCATTGCAAAGAGGCATCTTTAGTCTTAACTTGGGAAAATAAACTTCACGACAATTAGATCTATCCAAAAGTAGAATGGGCTGCTTCAAAAAGTAGCAGGTTTTCCTTAATTAAGGTTTTTGGGCCAAGGTTGAATGAACATTTGTTGGGTATGTTGTAATGGACTTTTTGTTCAGGATCAAGTTGGACTAGACAACCTTTGAAGTCTCTTCCATCTGATGATCTATGAATTTGATACTGTGATTCCTGAGAACAGGACAAAAGGTTAGGCACAGGAGAATATTCTGAAATTTCTTTCAGTAGGCAGTATGGACTCATGTGGGGACACTAGGAGGAACTAGTCAGTCAATAAGAATTTATTAAGTATATGCCAGGCACTGTGCTAAGTGTTAGGGATACAAAGAAAAGCAAAAGACAATCTCTGCCCTCAAGGAGCTCACAGTATAATGAGAGAGAGAACATGTAAACAACTGTGTACAGATGAGCTATATATAGGATAATTGAGAAATAATCAACAGAAGGAATGTGCTAGAATGAAGAAGGATTGGGAAAGGCTTCTGATCTTAAATTTATAACCCACTGCAACTATAATGTCATTTAAGTCTCTGTGTTTATTTGTAGTCCAGGACTAATAAGAGGGGAATATTTACAAAGACATTATAAAGACAAATGTCATAATCACTATGAAAGTTTAGAAAAAGGATGCTCCATTGAATAAATTACAGGACTCTTGCATGAGATTAAAGAAATGTTTTGCAAATCTTAAAGCGTTATATAGATTGAGCTATTACTTAGGAGGCCCCTTTTCTCCCTAATTCTATGCTTCATATCCCCTCAACATCATTCCCTCCTTTGCTGCAGTTTCAGAGTGGGAGGCAAGGGCTTCTCCTTGCCAAGGTCAATATTCTACTTGTACCCTTGACCCCCTTCTCTCCCTTCTCTTCAGGAAATTTGCCTTTTCCATTATTTACCTCATCTTCCAGTAATCTTCAATCTCTTTTTATCCACTGGCTGATTCCCACAAACAGATGAAGATATCCCCATTCTTTAAAAAAAAAAAAACAACAACATCACTTAGGTCTAAGAATAAAGAACAACCAGTTCTCAGGAGAAGAATTATAAACTATTAACAATCACATGAAGTATTGTTTCAAATAACTAATAATAAATCAAATCAAGCAAATCAAAATAACTCTCAAGCTTCATTTCACACCCTGAGAATTGGTAAAGATGACAAAGGATAGGAGTTCATGTTGATGGGCATATGCAAACACAGGCACATTAATACACTGTTGGGAGAACTATAAATCAATTTAATCAATCAATTTAATGAAAGCAATTGGGCATTATGAAAAAAAGTAACTAAAATGTCCTTATCTCTTGATTCAGGTGTACTACTTCTAGGCTTATAATCCAAGGAGGTCAAAGATATATATGCAAAGAAGGTCTCATATATATGTAAAGACACTTTTTGTAGTAACAGAGAACTGGAAACAAAGTAGAAACCAATTGAATAAAGAGCAGCTATGCGAACTGTGGTATAAAATGATTTTTAATGTTGCTGTGAGGTACAAAACTATATAAACACACAGATAAATATTGGAATATTTATATAAACTACTGCAAAGTGAAATAAACAGAACCAGGAAAAAATACAGAATTGTCTGCAACAAAGTATATGGAAAGAATAATAACTATAAAAATTGAAGAAGAGAGGATAAAATGCAATTTCCTTCCTTGTGGAGCAAAGGACTTTGAGTATTGAACACTACATAAACCATCAGATTCATTTGATGTGTTGGTTTCATTTTGCTGAACTATTCCTCCCTCTCCCCAGTCTTTGTCTGTCTGGTATAAGGGATGCCTCCATGGTGAGGAATGAAGGAAGAGGATTTTGGGGGGAATTTGGGGGAAAAAAGCTGATGTGAAAACACAGGATATTGATTAAAAAAAATTTTAACTTCTTCACTTGACGTAGTCATCCCCTTAAACAATTATACGTCTCCTCCATTTCAGAGCTAAATACCTAGCAAAATCTATCAACACTTAGTCACCTTAATTTCCAAGCTTCCAGTCAATTCTCAACACATTGCAGTCTTGCTTCCAATGTCACTGTTTTACTGAAACTTTTCTCTCTAAGGTTACCAGCTATCTCTTAACTGTGAAATCTAGTGACTTTTTTTTTCAGTCCTCATGCTTCCTGACCTTTCTGTGATTTTTAATATTGTTGATTCCCCCCTCTCCTGGATACTCTTTTCTTTCTTGAGTTTTTATAGCTTTGCTCTTTCCTGGTCCTCTTCCTACCCATCTGACCATTTCTATTATTATTGTGATTATTTTTTTGTTGTTGTATTATAATCCATGTCTTTAACTCTATGTTTAAGTATCTCAAAGGTCTTTCCCAGAATAGAAGGACAGAGAAAGTTAGCAAAAGATGTCAGAAGTTACACTGAAAGCAAGAAAGATGAATACTGATCTTGATGTTGTTTGGTTGTTCAGTCTTTTTCAGTCATGTCCAATTCTTCATGACCACATTTGAGACTTTCTTGGCAAAGATACTGAAGTAGTTTGCCATTTCCTTCTCTAGTTCATTTTACATAAGAGAACTGAGGGAGATAGGGTGAAGTGACTTGCCCACAGTCATACCCCTAGTAACTGTCTAAGCCCAGATTTGAAGTCAGTTCTTCCTAACTCCAGGCCTGGTTCTCTCTCTCTCTCTCTCTCTCTCTCTCTCTCTCTCTCTCTCTCTCTCTCTCTCTCATTAGCTCCCATGGGTTCACCCACCAAATATACATGTCTACCTTCCATCCTGCTCCTAGATTCCAGTTCCACATCACCAATTATTGCTATTACTATTAGGATCTGACATTTCCATCCAGATGTCTCATAATGACATAACTTGTTCAAAAGAGCCCATTTTCACCCCCTAAATCCAACCATCTTTCTAACTTCCCCCCCTTTTTTTTTTCAAATGTATCATCATTCTTCCAGTGATACAAGATCCCAACCTTGGGGTCAAGTTTAATTCCTCTTTATTAACTCTCCCTATATCCAGTTAATTGTCTTTTGTTGTTGTTGTTGTTGTTGTTTATATCTTTATAACATCAAATGTATGTCCCATTGTCCCCACTCACAGAATAGCCACTGTAATTCATACTTTCATCAGTTCTCACCTAGAGTACTGGAATAGCTTGCAATTAGCCTCACTGCCTCTGGTCTCTTGTCTCTCCAATCCATACTTCACAGAAATGCCAAATTTCTCTTCCTAAGGCATAGGTCAATTATGTCACTCCCCAAATTTCAGTGCCTCCCTATTACTTCTAGGAAAAAAATACAAACTTCTCTGTCTGGTGTATGAAGCCCTTCATAATCTGCTTCTAAACTCTCTCTCTCTGGGTTCAGTGTATACTATTCCTCAGCTCTCTCCACTACAGGCAAAGTGACTCTTTTGCTGTTTCTGATAGCACTACATTTCATTTCCTGCCTCAGGGTCTTTCCATAGACTGACCCCCCCCCCCAAGGGTCTGGAATTTCTTCCTTCCTCTCCTCTGCCTTTTGGAATCCCTAGCTCCATTCAGTGTTCAGTTCAAATCCCACCCATCTCTAACCCCTACACAAGGACTTTCTTGGTCCCTCCCAGTACTTAGTGTTTCTCCCACTTTGAAATTACTTTGCATTTACTCAGTTATGTACCTTGTATCTACTTAACTATGTAACTTCCTCACTCCAAAAAGCTCCATGAGGACAGAGATAGTTTTCATTTTTGTCTTTACTCCCTAAAGCCCAACACTGTACCTGGCACATAGTCACTACTTAATAAATGCTCAAGACTGCCCAGGAGGACTTGGACAAAAGGCAGAATCTTCTGGGCAGTTATTGCTCTTTGTAAAAAGATTCCAAGGACCCCTCATGTTCATAGGAAGGGGTCTGCAGAGATTTCTATGTGTGTGTTACCTAAATTATCCTTGGGTTGTCACTGCATGTCTGTCTTGCATTTCGTTCCCTATTTGGTGTCCCTAGAAAGTGATTTCTGTTTCTAAGCCTAGGTTTGTTCTGTGCCTCCTCTCCTCTTGCCTTTCTTGGCAGGGCTAAGACTTTTGGAGCTGCCAGTAAAATCATAATCTGAACTCATAAAACCAACATTCTGTAAATAAAGCTAAATCTCATGGAACGAGAACAAATCTGACCCAAGCCAGGAAAATTCCTCCAAGAAACAAAATGTCTAATGGTCTGAAAGCAGTAGGAAAATGGAATATTAAGCTTGGGGCCAAAGAGGTGAGGACTGGTGGGTAAGGAAAGGACTTACTCTTTCTTATTGTCATCATTAATATTGTTGTTTTAGTCGCCAATATAGGTACGCCGTATAAGTATGGGTGGAACAGTGGATAGAGCACCAGGCCTGGAATCAGGAAGACCTGAGTTCAAATTTGACCTCAGACAGTTACTAGGGGTATGACTGTGGGCAAGTCACTTCATCCTATTTGCCTCAATTCTCTCATGAAACATGAGCTGGAGAAGGAAATGGCATACTGCTCCATATCTTTGCCAAGAAAACCTCAAATGTGGTCACGAAGATTTGGACATGACTGAAAATGAATGAACAGCAAAACAACAACATCAGGATCAGTATCCATCTTTCTTATGACATCTTTTGCTAATTTGGTCTGTCCTCCTCCTAAACTTAAAGAATTTTTGTGGGGGTGAGGGGGGAGTGAACCATAATTATTGCACTGCAATTTTCTCTATGTGCTCTTAAGGCAGAACAACTCCTAAAAACGTAACATAAACACCAGAATTGGAAAACTTTAAGCTTCTCTGAGGACTGCTTACTGCCTTAAAGAAATTCCTAAAGAGGAATTAAGAACTGGTGAGTAGACTACATACTTTACTTCCTTTCCTTTCCTTCATTTGCCTTTCCCTCCTTCCTTCTTCCTTTTCCTCCTTCCTTTCCTCCCTTTTTTCTTCCTTCCCTCCCTTCTACTTCCCTTCCTTCTTTCTTCCCTTCTCCTCTCCTTCTTTCCTCCCTCCCTTCTTTTACTCTCCTTTCCTTCCCTTCCTTCTGCTTTTCTTTCCTTCCCTCTGTTCCACCTCCCTCCCTTTTCTTCTTCCTCCTTCCTTCTTTCCATTCTACCTTCCTTTCTTAAATCCTTCCCTCTATTCCAAATTCCAGGAAACTTTTTGGTAGTACTAGTAATGAAGATGTTCCTTCCTTCCTGAGGTAGTAGAAGAAAGAATATCTCATTGCTCCTTGGCTTCCATTCTCAGTGCTCTTATATCACCTGGACCATGTGCTCCCCAAAAGAGAGATAAAACCAAAATATGTTAGAGACAAAAGAGATCTTGGATATCACATAATTCAACTCCTTCCTTTTACAAGTGAGGAAACAAGCCTAGAGAGGTTGAATACTTGCCCAAGGTCACACAGCTAGCTAGTAACAGAGCAAGCCCAAATTGCTAGTCCACTATACTTTGCATCTTTGCCATTCCCAAGAGTTGGGATGACCTTGGATGTTTCCATGAGGATCTGAGGGGGTAGGCATATTTCTCTCTGTTGTCTTCAATACTATCTATGAAAAGTATAATGAAGTGCCTACCCAATTCATATTTGTAATGATAAAATAGACATGCCACTAAAGTGATACATTGATGCCTCTCTGTGACATGGACATAACTCTGGGTTTTTTAAATATATGCCAATGATACATATATTTTCAGAGACTGAAAAGGCTTCAAGTATAAGATAGCAATGGACTGCATGTATGTCATCTCAGAATGACCCTCGTTAAAATCAGGGAAGGTTGACTACCAGGCAATCATTTTTTGTGAGGGGTAGGGCTATGAAGAAAATCCACTAAGGACCTTGCCCTCCCTCTGGCTAAAGAAGGGTGGGAAAATCCACTATTTATTTTAGGTCAAGTTGTATATGTTAGAGGATGCTAAAACTGAGAAAGCATGCTAAGATTGAGATCTGTGAATGGAGAGATTACTATGCAATTACCAATATTTTGAAGTAATTATTCAAGGATACTTCTGTTTGGCTGAGACAAAGGTGATCTTAATATAAATGCAATTCCTTTGCAATAATAAATTGGTATTTATGATAGGAGATGAAATACCCTGGAGAAGGATAGGGATAATGACAAATAATAGCAAGAGAAAGAGCTCAAACACAAAATCTCAGTGTTGGAAGAACCCTGGGGTCATCTAGTCCCCATCTAGACTTAAACAAGAATCTCTACTATAACACATTTGATAAATGGTCATCCATTTGCTTGAAGACCTTCAGTGAGAGGCAGCTTATTCCACATTTGATGACTTTCTGCAGATCATGAAATACAGGAGAGACAACCAGGGTGGGATTTGATGAGGAGAGGGATTTGGGTGCCCTGCTCAAATGAAGGATCCCACCCCTCTTTAACCAGAGGGAGAGAAGGGTCCTTGGGGCAGGAAGTACTTAGTCACTATGGCTCTATTAATGCAACCAAAGATTACATTAGTTTTTTATGAATGCCATATCATTCTGTTTACTCAAATTATGCTTGCAAATCTCTAAGATCCTTGGATCTTTTTTGAGATAAATGGCTAGCTAATCATGCCTCCACCATTTTGAATTTCTCAAAGAACTAGGTGATGAGAAGAAAACTTTGAAAAGGCTTGAGAGTGTGTAAAGAGAAACAGCCAGGGATATTCCAGCAGAAATCGGAAGAAGGGTTATTTGTGAAACTAGGCCTGACGTTGGAGGAGCCTCAGAGTAGAGAAGTTCAGAGATTTCTAGCTGTGGATGTAGGGAAAGATAAAATAACTAGTGCAGCATGTCAAGAGACTGAAGCAATGTTTTCAACTTGAATGTAAGTGGTACAATTGCCATTGCCCAGCCCAAAAAAAAGGCCTGGTGCATCTAAGGACAGAGTTATGAAGCCTGCAAGAACTTTGAGAAGCTAAATGTATGTGCTAAGTCGAACCCAGCAGGAGTCCGTTGCAAAACAGAGTGCCCATAAGTCTCCTACTTGTATATACCCCCAAATTCTCCAATAGTACTAAAGTAGATTTTTCATTTAGAATAGCTACTAAAGTGCTATGATTTACATGAGTCATTTTGAGGAATAGGGACAGGGAAGAAATTAGAGGTTGAACAAAGGTCATAAAGTTGTGGTATAAAAGGGGAGGAGGCTCTATTCCTTGGGTCACTGTGGCAGAACTGACCAGAGACAAACACAAGGACTCATCTGTTTACAGGTGTCTTGCGTAGTTTGTTTAGCTGTTTAGGAGCACTTTGGTTTATGTGTAAGACCTCCTTTGTCCTCTCTCTGACCACCTCTCACCACTTTTGGTCACTCTAACCCCAAGGTCATATCTGAGTATTACCTGAAGGACAATTTAGGATGGGGTTGTGTGTGTGAACTTTGTATCAAAGGATTTCCAGAGGATGTTACGAAATGGAAGTTACTTCTAAACTGTATTCTGTGCCTTCCCCAAAGGGCAATGCCCCTGAATGATCTGATGGAGTCACAGACCCCCAACACTGACTTCCAAGCACTCTGGAATCTATAATATAGCTAAGAACAGAATGAAACTCCTTTTAGTGGTCATCAATGCTCCTGGGAATAAATAAATGTCTAAAGGGAAGGAAGAAAAGGCATAGCACTTCCCCGAGAGGTCACTTTTCCTAGACAAGAGACCTCAAGGAGCATATCTACAGTCAAAAAGGGAGAAACAAGTGAGGCCAAGACATGAACTATTCTGCTTGTTGAAGAGGCAGAGCAGAATGTTCAACATAGGACAATCAGAAGTCCCAAGTGTCAAGGTGAATGCTCTTGGTAAGAAAAGAAATAATAACACAGCATCACTAAGAGATCATAGTGAAAGTAGACACGTGTTTACATACATATGGATCTTTGTGTTCATGTCTCCATGTACAGATATTGCAACTAAATCAAACTGTCTAGGTTGTAGTAGACAAGGTCATAACCATATGGCAAAGGAAAGGGGCAAGGGGAAAGGACTCAGCATTTATATAGGACCTATATTGTCTCATTTGATTCTCACAATAACCCTGCACCTACTATTACTGTCCCCATTTTATAGTTGAGGAAACTGAGACAAAGAGAAATTAAGTGACTTGCCAAAGGTCATACAGGTAGTGTCTGAGGCTGAATTTGAACTCAGGTCTTCCTGACTTCAGGCCCAGCATTCTATCTACTGCACTTCTAGTTGCCTCTACTGGGGAGATAGTAAAACAATAAAAACTTTTCAATGTTACTTTTTATAGCCACATTTTAATGCCAGAAAAGTCTATCCTCATTGCACATAAGTATTTCTTTTATGTCAAGTTGCATGTGTTAGAGCATGCTAAAAGCTTCCTGTATAACACAAAGAAGGAATAATTTCCAACCCCTGTCTCGAGAATACAAATGGCATCTGTATTATGGAAATGTGTTTAGAAAGAAGAAAAACTCTGTGTGCTTCAGAACAGTGATATCCAGCTAAAAGGTACTTGGGATACACTGGGGAATGCCATTGTTCGGTTGTTTCTATCATGTCCAAATCTTCATGGGTTTTCCTAGGGGAGATACTGGAGTGATTTGCCATTTTCTTCTCCAACTCTTTTTACAGATAAGGAAACAAAGAGGGTTAAGTGACTTGCCCAGGGTCACACAGCTACTGTCTGAGGTCAAATTTGAACTCAGATCTTCCGGTACTCTATCCACTGTGGTTCCTAGCTGCCTGAAACCAGGGAATAGGATGGGACTGATTCTATGAAGGATGGACAAATTACTAGGTGCTAGGTATCATAATGGGTAAGCGCACTAGATGTGGAGTCAGAAACACCTTAATAACTTTGCCTCTGAACAAATCACTTCATCTGTCACAGCCTGTTGCCTCATCTATAAAATAAGAAATAATGATAGCATCTATCTCACAGGAATATGAGAATCAGATAAGATGATATATGTACAATGCTTTACAAACTTTAAGATGCTATATTAACGCTAGCTATAAGAATTATTATTACAATGATGCCAAAAATCAGGCAGAATTTGTCAGGGTGGTATGCCATTTGTCCTCCCTTCTTTTGCCTGGAAAAGTTGTAGGTCATGAAGAAAATACCTGATTGACCTCTTGGGTAAGTCCAACACCGATGGGGAGGCAAGCTAACAAGGAGATGTGAACTGTCTTTTATCCGGAGCAACCTTCTCTCCCCTCCATCAGAGGGGCCATTGAAATACTATAGGCTCTTTGTACTGCAACTAAAGTGATTGTGGTAAAAGCCAGGAGGGCATATCAGTGGAGGAATTATAAAGGTAAACATGTTTTTAGTAACTCCCTTCTCTGTGGACCATTGCCTGAGGTCTGGCTCTGACTCCAAGCATACAGTGGTCAGAACTTTTGTACCAGGGCAGCCTCCCTTTGTAGCACTGGTCAAAACTGGGGGTGGGGGAAACTTCTGGCCCACGGCTGATAAAATCTGTGAAGAGTGAATGTTTGGGAACAGCCCCAGTGCAAATAAGTGCCAACCATTCTCCACCTTCTCCAGGACCCCTCCCACTCGTTCCTCCCCTCCCAGCTGTTCCAGCTTTCATAATAAAAACACACCACTGCTTCAACTTCCCAGCCTCTTATAAGCAGCTTATAGGAAGCTTCATTCTACCCACCGCTGCAAAGGAACGTGAGGAGCAACCCAGTGGGACAAGGGCAACATCATGAAGACATTACTCATTGTGTCTCTTCTGGCTGCATTAGCAGTGATCACTCTATGCTATGGTAAGATACCTCTCCCTTCAGTCTCTCTGAATTTTCCATTCCCTTCAAGTTACTTGGGACTTCTCTCTTTTCTCCTCCCTCCTTGACTCCATCCCATATTTTCATTAATTCAATATGTCCTTATTTCCCTAGATTTCTTCTGTTTCTCTGTGCTTTTCATCTCCTATGCTGCTTATCTTTCCATTTCTCTTCTAGCCTCCATCCTTTCTTGGGGAAGCCTTATCTCTGCTTATAAGGATGTAACTTGAATGGATGACAGCTCAGAAGGGGCGGGATGGGACGATTGTAAAAATCACCGAGTGGGGAGGAGTCACCGTCTAGCTATGTATCTTTGAATGTCATTTAACCTCTTTTTGGTTTCAATCTCCTCACTGTACAATGAGGGCATTGAGCTAGAAGCTTTCTCAAAAACTGTTTCTAAAATACTCAGGTTAACTTGTCCTTGCAGTTTCACTTTAAGATATTCCTACTGAAACCCAAGACAGGGGATAATGTTAGGAAGGTCAGAACCTGGCATAAATTAGCTAAGCTAAATACTGACTTCCACCTTAGAAAACCTTAGAAGAATCAGTCTTTGTTCTAAAGTGGTTCAGGTACAGTCTGGGCTGGAGAAAAGCTCAACTCATTGACTTATTGGAGTACCTGCAGAATTTATGATCCTTCTCAGTCAGAATACAGCACCTCTTGTTACGCTATGAAATCTCTCTACCTGTTTTTAATTGTGCAAGTTTAGAAGGAAAAATGTAAGACAAATATCCAAATGATTCTAACTTTTACTTAATCGTCTGGTTATTTCAGGTGAAATTGTTGGGGCCTGAATTATGTTAATTAAATCCCTAATTCTCACCTTCATTTTGAATACATAGACATAATTTATCTAATAATGGATTTGACTTCTCTTTTCTCCCACTTTCTAGAGAAATGTTTTAAAGCAAATCTAATTATAAAAAATACAAGTCGATTAAAAGTGATTTCTCTTCACAGCTTGGCTACACTCAGTAATACAAAATTGCTCCATACATTTTCCTACATCTCTATTCAAACTGACATAATGATCAACCTCTATTTATAGTTTACTGGTTAAAACACAGGATCCCTAACTGGCCTTCAGAACCACTCATGGACCTATTATAGTGGGCCCATAACTTCTGCATCTACATAACCTGGAGAATACCTGTGTGTGTACTCTGATGAACTTTATTCTTTCCATGTCTGGAGAAGACCCCTGTAAGGAAAAAAAAAGTAAAAAGGGCTTTGTGTGTATCTTTGTATCATATTATGTGATCTTGGGCTCTGTCCTGAGCTCTCTCCTCCATATAGACTTTCAGTGAGTTTGTCAACTTCCACGTAATCAAATTGTCATTTCTGTGCAAATATGTGTATATATGGATGTTATATATGTGTGTAGATGTGTATGCCCCTAAACTGTCTCCTAAGCTCTTTCCAGCCCTGTGTCTCCAAGTTCCCCTGAATGTCTCTAATTCAATATGTCCAAAATGGAACTCTTCGTCACATCTAACCTGTTCTTCCTCCAAGTAACCAGGTTCACCACCACCTTGGAAACCTCCCTGGACTCTTTTTACTCCTTGCTCCTAATCCAACCGAAAGTAACTCTTCAATTCTGCTTTTACAACATCTTTCCCACCTGTTCCCTTCTGTCCACTCATACAACCACTGACCAAGTTGAGGTTCTCATCACTATTGTAATAGCCCCCTAATCGGTTTCACTGTGTTCTTCCAATCTCCTTGCCAACCCATCCTCACAATTGCCAAAATAATCTTCCTACATCACAAATCTATGTCACTTCCCTGCTCAGGGATTTTTCATAGATTCCTTCCTATTTTCTCTATAAGATACAGTCTCCTAGAACTGCCTTTAAAGA
Source organism: Dromiciops gliroides (assembly GCF_019393635.1). Taxonomy (NCBI): domain Eukaryota; kingdom Metazoa; phylum Chordata; class Mammalia; order Microbiotheria; family Microbiotheriidae; genus Dromiciops; species Dromiciops gliroides. The sequence continues at coordinate 187,455,471 of NC_057865.1, forward strand.
TCTCCAACATACTTATCCGGACCTATTCTATATCATTCTGCTTAATGTGCTTTATGGTCTGGTCAAAGTGATCCACTTGCTGATCTCTCAAACCAGCATTCCATCATCTGTCTCCCCTGCTTCTTCCTAGGCCATCACTCCTCCTAAAATGCATTCTCTCCTTGCCCATACCTCTTAGACTCATTAGCTTCCTTCAAGATTTAGCTCAGATGCCACATCCCGCAGGAAGACTTTCATAATAGGGTTCAACAAGCTCGTGTTAAATGCTGACTATGTGCCAGGCACTGTGCTAAATACTGCACATGCTAAGAAAAGTTTGTATCCAAGGAGCACTTATTCTAATGCAATAGAACTCTCTTGTTCATCAAACTATCTTGTTTTCACCTTAGTTATACCACGTGATGAAAATGTATGCTCCTCAAGGGCAGGGAGAGATTTTCATTTTGTCCCTGGGTTTATAGTGCCTAGCAGCAGATGTCACATAGTAGGTACTTACTAAATGGTCATGATTGATCTAACCTTCAGCTTGGCCATATAACTGAGACCCTCAGAATTCTTCAGGTAATTGGTTATTTTTCTTCTGACAGAAAAATAAAATGAAGTATGCAGCCAGTTAGGACACAGTTAGAAATCATGCTTCACACGTATTTGTTCCCTGCAAATTAGCAATAACCACTTTGCTAAATGTGTTCCCAATATCTTTTTAACTTCTCTCCTCCTATCCCTTCTTTTTCATTGATATGTACAAATTTCAAACATGCCATAAATACAAAATGGATTTGTTTGTTTGTTTGTTTTCCCAGAGTCCCATGAGAGCATGGAATCCTATGAAATGAGTAAGTGATTTTTTAAAAAAAATTTTAAAAGACTCGCAAAAAAGACTACATTCCTACTCTTATTGATGAAAGGTTAGGAATATCTGAATGAAGAAAATGTGAGCCACTGCAGGAACACAGCACTCAACATATTTATAACCTGATTTAATTTTTCTTTGGCAAATTTAAACTGGCCTGCATGTGCACTCTATACAGATGGAAAATTTGAAGGGAAAATAGAAAATGGCTATGTCTTAAGTTGGAGACAGACTGTTGGAGTGCATCAGTCATTAGTACCGGGTCTTTTTCCCACCTGACTTTTGAAGGTTGTATGAATCTGAGAAATACTGTGGAGGAGAAGACAGGGAGTCTTAGAGTCAGGGAGACCCAGGATCAAGTACTACCTCTAACACATACTGACTGTGTGACCTTGGACAAATTACTTACCTTTCAGTCCCCAGGCAGCTCTCTGACCATAAATTATAGAACAGTTGTTTATCTCACTGAAATGTGAGATTTCCTCACCAGGAATTCTCTTTACCAGTGAAATCATATATCCAGACCAGAAAATATGGAAAAAGTAATTCTCTTAGGGGTAGTGTGTAAGTGTTATTTTATGCCAAGATTCATGGAATTATAATCTTGTACTGTTTCTCAAATCATGCCTCTTTGATTTTTATTTCCTTAGCTCCTTTCATTAACAGGCGAAGGGCCAACAACTTTATGTCACCTCAGCAGAGGTGGAGAGCTAAAATCCAGGAGAGGTAAGTAACAAAGGGCAATGGAGAGGAAGGTGGAAGGGATGGAATTATAAATTTGTGATCCAACATCCCAGGCCTAAATAAACTAAAAAAAGCTAAACTGAACTGAGGAGAGGGGTGAGTTTGAATCTTAATGAATGAATAATAAGTGTGAAAGCCAAAAACCTCTATTAAAAATATACAATCTGATGATAGAACTCCACACTGAACTGGAGACAAAATTTCCAAAAGTGGAAACATTTAAATGACATGGTTTAGTCATAAAGAAGGAATCAGAGCGTTTCAATGCTTCCCAAACAGAAAACGATTATTTCCAGAATGCCCTGCTGTCATATGGTTAAAGGTTCCACTGGAACTTGGAAGTAATGATCTCTAACGAAATGATATGGTCAATCCGTGGATAAATTAGAAAAATTCCCTTTCTTCAGTAGGTAAAAATTCAGCCTATACCCTATTATAATTCAAGTTCAGGCCTTAGAAAGAGCATCTGTATGATTTCAGAAAGGTTTGAGTTGAAATCTGGTCTCCAGACACTTACTAACTGTGTGACATTGGGCAAGTTACTTAATTACTTTCTTTTTTCTTTTTTTTTGTGGGTCAACGAGGGTTAAGTGACTTGCCCAGTATCACACATCTAGTAAGTGTCAAGTGTCTGAGGCTGGATTTGAACTTAGGTCCTCCTGAATCCAGGGCTGGTGCTTTATCCACTGCGCCACCTAGCTGCCCCCTACTAAATTACTTTCAACCTCAGTTTCCTCATCTGTAAAATGGAGATGATAATAGAGCCTATTTTTCAGTATCATTGTGAGGATCAAATATACATGTAAAGCAGTTAAAGTATTAAACACTGCAACCCAAAAGTCTTAGTGCAGTTTTAAACTATTAGAGCTTACTATATTTAAACTATCACTTATGACAATGATGATGATGATGATGAATAATTTTTATTAATGATGAAGCACTTCAGGGCAGCTAGGTGGCGCAGTGGTAAAGCACCAGCCCTGGATTCAGGAGGACCTGAGTTCAAATCTAGTCTCAGACACTTGACACTAACTAGCTGTGTGACCCTGGGCAAGTCACTTAACGCTTATTGCCCTGCAAAACAAACAAACAAACAAAAAAACCTTATGAAGCACTGAACATTAGGGAGGGAATTCTCAGTAAAAGGTAAGAATTCCTAACTATAGCCAAGGCCTTGAGGAATAACTTAGAACTAAACTTGAGTACCAAAGGGTCAAAGCAGTCTGGTAAGAAATATTGATTTTTAGAGGGACCTAAAGAAGCAGGCAATAAAATTCTTATTTTCACTAATAATTATCCTTCCTCTTCCTTTTCTACTCTTCTTCCTTCATTTTTCTCCCTATCACTTTGTGGCTTTTTGTGTCTTTCAAGTTAATTTAATCTTTTTTTTCTTCCTTTTCTCATATCACCATTATCAATCCATGAATCCCAATGGTTAACTCTTTTTCCATCTGCTTCCTTGGTTTTACAGGACCAGAGAACGCACCAAGCCTACCTATGAAATCCAACGGGAAGCATGTGATGATTACGCTCTCTGTTCACGCTATGCCTATATTCATGGATATGGTGCTGCCTACAATCGTTATTTCAGGCAGCAAAGAAATAACTGAATCTGGGATTTTGGAGTCTCCCTTTCCAGAGCCTGGAGCCTGGATTTGTATGCAAATACAGTAGTATCATTGAAACATAAGGATGACTTCTTAACTGCATGTTACTTCATCTCCTACTTTTGTCTTCTTCCTTGATCAAAAGATTATTAGACTTTCCATTACATCTTTCAATAAGTGTAGTGGAGGTCAGAGGGGAACTGGGATTTATGCTTACTGCAAAATAAACTCCTGGTTTGATACCTTTATTCTATAAGTTCAATTTTTATGAAGACCCTGTTGAGTTGCTTAATATTCTGCACACCTAACTCACTGGAGGATCTGCCAGAGTGGACATTCAACACATATATAGGATCAATTTGAGAGTGAATTTCTTAAATTCTGTTAGTTATGGAATCCTTTCTATGAACAGGGTTGGTGGGGAGGAAAAGGGAAGAGTCTAATATGCCATTTATGTATCCATGATACACTTTCATCCCTCTCTATCAAGGACTGGTGCTTGATTATTTCTGCTAACATATTACTGAGTGTTTTGCTTATGTAACTTTTAAATGTCATGACTGTATTTTTATGAGAGGATGGGGATCATTGGGAAGTGACAATGATGTAAAATAAGAAAAAAAGCATCAATAAAACCTTTAAGAATTTTTTAAATGTCATGAATGATTGATTGCATCATTCCCTTCTTCAAGAACCTATAATAGTTCCCAAGTGCCTCTTATCGACATCAAAATCAACTTTAGCTTCCCACTCTACCTGCCTTGACTCTTTAGCCAAGTCATAGGTGATTTATATAATTATAGAACTATAGAGCTAGAGTGGACTATTGAGGTAATCTAGACCAACTCAACTGACTGATGAAAAAACTGATACTAAGAGAAATGAAGTGGGGGGCAGCTAGGTGGTGCAGTAGATAAAGCACTGGCCCTGGATTCAGGAGGAACTGAATTCAAATCTCACCTCAGACAGTTTGACACACATTTAGGACTTGTAAAATAAATATAAAGAAATGTTGGAGCTTAGAATGGCCTCATTTAGGAGATAGTGTTGAGCTGAGTTTTTAAATGTAATGGGGGAAATGGGATACGGGGTTGGGTTAGGGGTTGGGGTTCTTAGGAATTCTTCTTTAAAGAATTACACCCACTTGCACACAAAAGTAGTTAGAATAAGGTGGTAGTTTATTTAGGGGCAAGGGAAGGGAAGGTGGGAAGGCAAACGATGAAAGAAATCCTTGGACTTCTCATGGGGAGATAGGTATGGAACAAAGCACATGGCTCTGAGGTACCAATCTCCTTGAACAGGAGACCAGCAGGTACTTTTATAGGGGACTGATGGGGTGGGGAGGGGTGACCATTTGACCGTGGAAAGTTCCTTTAGTGAGAGAGGACCATCCCCAACTGGTGGTAGCTGGGGGAATTGGGTGAGGAGTGGAGGACCATCCCCCACTGGTAGTGACTAGAGGAATTGGGTGAGGGGTGGCTACAGATCCCTCTTCAGGACACAAAGGCTGCAGCCACACCCAAATTTATCTCCCTAGGGTAAGGGAGACCAGAATGAAGGGTTGGTTCTCTCTAGGTGTTATCTGTCCTCCGGTTTAGTTTCTCAAGGAGAAGATTCCTTGATATGCCCCAGAGAACTTCTGGGGTGCTCTGCACCCCATGACATTTCCCCACTTCTCTATATATAAGGAAAGGGGATGAAGATTCTTCTGAAACCGCTTCATGCTGACCAGGGGTCGAAGAAATCACAATGCAAGGGAGGGTGAGGGGAGAGAAGTGGAGAAGGCCTGGAATGAACAGAGCTGTGAGGGGCCCAGAGAGTCCAGAGGCAACACGTAGGCACAGTGTCATGAATCCTTGCACCTAGATGGAACAGACTTAAACAAAAAAAATTAAAACTGACCAGAGCAAAAATGAAAAGGGACTTTATCAGATCAGGAGTAAAGTGTGACTGCTTTTTTTTTCCAGTGGAAGCTGGAAAAGCTGAATGCAGGACAGGGTGTGGCCTGCTTTACCAGAGTTAAGTAATCATATAGTGTCTGTCTACATTTAGGGTCCTTTTATCCCATCCCAACTTTGTGCCTTGATTGCATGCTAGGACCTGAACCAGAGAGTAAGACAGAGGTTGCCTCCAAACCATTCTTAGGCTTGCCTCCTATGTTCAGCTTGGCCATGGGCTGACAAGGTGCTGGCCAGGACAGCAAGCTGCAGAGTGCTGGATTTTTGCTAAGCCAATCTCTTGGGTGCTGCCCTGGGGACAAAGAGGTAGGAGAGCTGGCCTCACCTTTGTGCGGCATCCCCCACTTCTGCATCCCGGTTTACTGCAGCTGCCAAAATCTCAGCCAGCCAGAGTTCTGCTAGTAGCAGATGTGGTGATGGCTGCTGCTATTATAGAAGCTTGGTCTATGGAGCGGGCACGAGCCATCTTTTCTCTCTCTTTGGCTACTGCAAGGTCCCTGTTATTAAAAATCTTAAAAGCAATGTCAAGGAGTTGTGAGGATGGGATCTGGGGACCCCAGTCTAACTTCTGGAGTTCTCTCCTAATGTCAGGAGCAGACTGGCTGATAAAATGAATATTGAGGACAGTTATTCCTACATCTCTTTGGGGGTCTAGGTTGGTATATTTCTTCAGAGAGTCCACTAAGCAGCTCATGAAGACAGCAGGATTTTCATCAGACCCCTGTGTTACCTCCCTCACCTTTCCATAATTGACTTGTTTCTTAATCCCCCTTCTCATTCCCTCAATCAGGCAGGTGACCATGTGATTTCTACAAGCCCTGTTTTCCCTGTTATCATAGTTCCATCTCGGTTCTACAACTGGCACAGCTGTAAATCCAGGGACCCCAACCCAATTTCCAACCTGCAAGTATTCATCCTCAACTTGTACCGCCAGGTCCCAAATCTGTTTTTTCTTGTCAGGGGTACAACAGCTGGCAAGAATAATTTTCAAATCGGTCCAGGAAAGGTCAAACTCCAGTGTCACAGACTTAAAGCCATCTATGAACTTTGTGGGGTTCTCTGAGTAGCTCCCCAATTTCTCTTTAATCTGAGATAACCTGCTTATGGAAAAAGGAACATGCCTTAATGTTGTGCCCTTCCCAATGGGAAATTCCCTTAATGGAAGCAGGGAGGCAGTGGGAGACACTGGTAAGGACCTGGGTTGGGGAGATAGCTCAGGTGGAGGCCAAGACAGAGGATTGGGCACAGGGCCCAGTGGGGGAGGAGTGAAAGCCTTTGGCTGTGGAGTAGGTGGGGGAGGGGAAACGGTCTTTGGCTGCGGTGGGTGGAGATGGGGAAAGGGAGACGAGCTTAGTAGACAGCGACTGCAGATTAGGTAAAGCAGATGGGATCATCTGCTGAATGGAAAAAACAAGAGAAATGGGAATGTATTGGAGTTCCCCCAGATTGTAAATGGGGTAGAGCAGGATAGGAGACTGACATCCACTCCCCGTGTGGCTGGGGCTTGGCTGTGGAGGGCACAGAGAATTGGTTCTGAGATCAGCCGGTGGGCAAGGAGAGGTCTCAGTCATAGAGTGATATGACTGTGGTTGACCCATAGGTACGGAAGCAGGCGGGGAAGAAGTGAAACGAGAAACAGGTAGGGAATGAGTTTGAGGAGCAGGGGCGGGTGGGGTCTCAGAGGAGGTGTTGAAGGGTTAGCTAATTGCTTGGACTTATGGTGATTCTCAACGGGCAAGGGGACCTCATCCTTTCCTTTTGACTTCTGGCTTAAAGTCATAAAAGCCGATATGTATGTAATCTCTGTCCATCTCCCTTAACACTTGCAAAACTTGACCAATTGCAAAATGGTATTATAATTAAGGGTGCCATGTACAGACCAGTTTCCTTCAGTTCCTAGCAGATAATGTGTCCATAAATTGTTACAAAAATATATCATGCATCTCTTTCTCAAATTTTTAAGTTCTAGTTTAGTCCAATCTCTTAGGAGGCACCCCAGAGGTGAATTTTTTGGAATACTCCCTTTCTGCCCCATAACTACTGTCTAAGGAGAATAGTTTGAACCAAGAGCAGAGCACCAAGGGATAGACACATAAGCATAAGAGTTCTTACCCAGAAATGTGTAGTCTGAGGGTCCGAGCGTGGTTCCGACATCTAGGAGTCCCAGGCTGCTCTCTGCTGTCATGCAGACACCGACCATCTCTACCTCTCTGTGACTCAAACAGGAGGTTGAGTCTGGTGGGAGAGGGAGAAAAGAAACCCAGAAGGTAGCGCCCTACCTCCAGGTTTTGTGTGCCAAGCGTGGTCCAGACATCTGGTTGAGCTTTCGGCAAGGGAGGGAGACTCAGGCTACCCTCCGCTGTCGCATGGAAGCTGACCCTCTCTCTACCTCTCTGTGACTCCAACGGGAGGTTGAGTCAGGTGGGAGAAGGAGAAAGGAAACCCATAAGGGAGGTTCCCACCCCCCAGTTTTGTGTGCCAAGAGGAAAGAGGAAATTTCTGTGTCCCTTCAGATGTTCGGGCGCCAAAATATAATGGGGGAAATGGGGTATGGGGTTGGGTTAGGGGTTGGGGTTCTTAGGAATTCCTATTTAAAGAATTATACCCTCTTGCACACAAAAGCAGTTAGAATAAGGTGGTAGTTTATTTAGGCGCAAGGGAAGGGAAGGGGGTGGGAAGAGAAACCATGAAAGAAATCCTTGGACTTCTCATGGGGAGATAGGCACAAAGCACGTGGCTCAGAGGTACCAATCTCCTCGAGCAGGAGACTGGAAGGTACTTTTATAGAGAACTGATGGGGGGAGGGGTGACCATTTGACTGTGGAAAGTTCCTTTAGTGAGGGAGGACCATTCCCAACTGGTGGTAGCTGGGGGAATTGGGTGAGGAGTGGAGGACCATTACCCAGTGGTAGTGACTAGAGGAATTGGGTGAGGGGGGGGCTATGGATCCCTCTTTAGGACACAAAGGTTGCAGCCACACCCAAATTTATCTCCCCAGGGTAAGGGAGACCAGAATGAAGGGTGGGAATCCGAAGCTAGCTTAGTCCAATTTGGTTCTGCTTATCTCTCTAGGTGTTATCTGTCCTCTGGTTTAGTTTCTCAAGGAGAAGATTCCTTGATGTGCCCCAGAGAATTTCTGGGGTGCTCTGCACCCCATGACATAAACAAAGTAGAGATTCTAAGAGGCAGAGGTGAGGAGGGAGGGTATTTTGTGCATGCAGAAGAGCCAGTTTAAAGCATAGTGACAGGGGGCAGCTAGGTGGTGCAGTGGATAAAGCACTAACCCTGGATTCAGGAGGATCTGGGTTCAAATCCAGCCTTAGACACTTGACACTTACTAGCTGTGTGACCCTGGGCAAGTCACTTAACCCTCATTGTCCTGCCCCCCCCCCAAAAAAAAGCACAGTGACAGGAGATAGAATGCTGTATGTGAGAAATGGCAAGAAGGCCAATTTGTCTAGACCGGAAAGTTGTGTGAAGAGGAGTGAAATATAAAAATGCTGAAAAATGCTTTAAATGGTGTATTATTTTGTATTTGATCCTATAGGGAATGCGGTGTTTATTGGGCCCACTCCCATGAGTGACATGGTCATAACTATGCTTCAAGAACATCATTTAAGATAGGTTGGAGAGGGGAAAGACCTAAGGGAGGGAAATGACATAGGAAGCTATCATAATGACCCAAGCTGGAGGTGATTGAAAACAAAAGGATGACTTTCAGAGGTGTTGCAAAAGAAGAATCGATAAGAGTTGTCCATTGGTTAGATATGTAGGGTAAGGAAGGGTGAGTGAGGAGTGAAGAATGACTCCAACACTTTGAACCTGTTACAGGGGTGGGAGAGCAGAGGGAGGGATGGTGATGAATTTGATAGAAATAGCAAAGTTCAGAAGAGGGGTAAATTCAGAGGAAAGAATAATGAGTTCTGTCTTGGATATGTCCACAAGGTGAACCTGGAACACCATGGCTCCTGATAGCGAGTCATTTTGGCTATTACTATTTCTTTGCATATTTTCCATGCACATACTCCTACCACTTTAAAACCTTTCTAGGACTCCTATTGAGGTTGTAGCAGGGGTCACTTTCCTTAAAATATTTAAAAACATAAACCTTAAACAACTCCATTTCCTCTTTGCCCAATTCACTAGGGTCATTACTTTCCTGCAAGACTGATATTTTTGTTGTGATAATTTCTTGTAGCTATTTCTTGTACCTGACCAGATGAGAAAACAATATAGCAATGGTCACAGCTTGTGTTCAGTTTGTGTAACTTCTTGGAAAGGATGCAGCAAATTCCATAACAGAAGCCCAATATGTATAAACAGCCACTCTTTCAAAAGGTGATCTCCTCAAAACAAAATCTTTTGTGGCACTTAAAGCTCAAAACACTTTACATAATTCCTTATCTTGTTCCATCCTCACAGCAATCCTTTGATATCAGTAGTAGAAGTATTATGACTTCCATTTTACAAATGAGGAAATAGAGCTTTAAGGAGGCCAATCTAATCTTCTGACTCCAAGTCAAGTCTCTTTCCACTATACTACAGTGTCCTTAAATAAGTTCATTCTATGTAGGTCTAGATTCATCTGGGCCAGTGGAGGATATACTGTTGGGGAGGGGTCATTGAGATCATTATTCAACCCAGGCTAAGCCATGGTTCTAACAAGGTCTGGGTTCCCTAGGTTCATTTGGAATTGACACTAAAGTGAAATTAAACAACCATTGCATCGTGAGAATCTATTTCATGTACAATGAAATACATGTATGATGGCAATGACTTCATGTCAGGCAACAGTCTAGTGAAAAGGCCTGGTGTCAGGAGATGGAGTGGAAAGTGAGTGGCAAAGATAAATTTCCCATACAATGTGATATAAGTATCCCAGTAGAATATGACAAATCCAAACAAAACAAAACACAGAAAAACATGCTGCAGGAAATAATGACTAAAAGAAAACTGGCCTGAATTTGTGAATCTAGACAACAATGAACTAACTGATTGAAATCACAGATTTCTACTAGAGGAAAAATCCCACCCTTGAAAACTCCTAAGCACACAATAGTTAATTTTTTATAATTTTAATGCCTAGCAACAAATTTTGCAAGCAGCCAGAAGAAAAGATACCAATTTCAACAATGCAAAATTACTCTTTAAATTTAAGAAATTAGAGGAGCAAAGAAACTCAACTTGCAACCCAATATAACAGACCCTTCAAGGCAGATCCTAATCACCATGAAGAAAGATAATAAAAAAGAACATCTAATAAAAAAGAGACATTTGAGGAATTCTTTGGGGGGAGGGGAGGAGGTCATCAGAACTTCAATGTTCAAACACTCCAAACAAAAGACAAGAAATACAAATAAGTACAGTTATAGAAAAAAAGATCAAGAAATGAAATTAATTCTCTCATGTTTATAGACCTTTTTTTTAAAAGGAAAGAAATTGGACAGAGGAGTAAAAGACAGAATGAAGAGGAATCATCAAGCGACAAAAAGTATGTAAGGATTTAAGGGAATCAGTAATTAGGAGAGGAGAAGGAAAAGGTACTTTAGAATTTCTGAGTACTAAATCCCCCATGGGGCTGTGGGAGGTGTAACACAGTGGAAGTTAGGAATGAGGGGGTTGAGAGGATTGGGGGGGGTGTAGCCATAACCATATTGGTGCCAAATTTAGTGTGATCAGTTTAGTCGACCATAGTTAAAAAATCTTGAGCTCAGGCTTCCTCAATAGGTGGGATTATAGGCATATGCCAGCACATCTACCTGGAAAAGAAAAGATTAAAAAACTGAATATAGGGGCAGCTAGGTGGTGCAGTGGATAGAGCACCGGCCCTGGAGTCAGGAGGACCTGAGTTCAAATCCGACCTCAGACACTTAACACTTACTAGCTGTGTGACCCTGGGCAAGTCACTTAACCCCAACTGCCTCACCAAAAAAAAAAAAAAAATGAATATATCATTTTTAAAACAGAAGACAAGGGGGCGGCTAGGTGGCGCAGTGGATAAAGCACCGGCCCTGGATTCAGGAGTTCCTGAGTTCAAATCCGGCCTCAGACACTTGATACTTACTGGCTGTGTGACCCTGGGCAAGTCACTTAGCCCCCATTGCCCCGAAAAAAAACAAACCAAAAAACAAAAAAAAACCCAGAAGACAAACAAAATGAGGGGCAGCAGGGTGGTGCAGTGATTAGAGCACCAGGCCTGGAGTCAGGAAGACCTGAGTTCAAATCTGGCCTCCAGCTATGTGTCCTGGGCAAGTCAATTAACCCTCTTTGCCTCGGTTTCCTCAACTGTAAAATGAGCCGAAGAAGGAAATGGTTTTCTTTGCCAAGAAAACCCCAAATGGAGTCATGAAGAGTTAGGCATGACTGAAACAACTGAACAACAGCAAACAAAATTAAAATTATTACAAAATAGGAAATCTGTATTACTATGACAACATGCCTATCAAAACCCTGAGGAAGCCACTGGAGCACCTAATGATGTGACCCTTTTAAATTCTAACAACTAAGAAGCTCCACCAACAGTCTGAACCTTCGGGCATCAGAGCCAATTAACCAGGTTTTCTCAACTCCAAGTTTAGCTCTCTAGCCCCTATGTCACCTCATAACCCACATGGTATGTGATTCTGAATGCTATTCCTTCAGTCACAGCATGCTTATTTCATTTGCAAATGGCATGACATTGGGAGACATAGCAAACATATTGGATACCATAGTCAGGATCCAAACAAATTAAACAGGCTAGAATAATGGGCCAAATATGCAGGAAGGTAAAATTTAATACATATAGAAATGTAAATAGGTTCAAGATATTAACTGTATAAATACAAGATGGGAAAAACATGGCTAAACACAGCTAGTTACCTCCCCACAAACCCCGCCCCCATTCTCTTACTTATCTCAAAGCTGTTTCTCAGTCTTCTTTGCTGGATCTCCACTGTGCACCTGCTGCCCTGCCTGGCTTCAGCTCTACCAAACAAGATGCCTCTCCCAGGATAAGATCATCACTTCTAAACTCACCACAGTGCTGCTGACTCAAGCCTTGATTGACATCACCTCCTCAGCCTCCACTTCCCAAAGATTGGAGGAATGGAGGATAGAGTACCAAACTCTTCCCACTGGATTCTCAGTTCACTCCATTTTGCATTTGCTGCTCTGCCTGGATTCAACTCCATGAAACAAAAAGCACCATGTTAGTTATTTCCCAGTGTCCCTTCCCTCCCACCTACCCCCCCCTCCCAGTGCTTTCTTGCCTCCTTTTGGGTGCTATTTTCCCCCTTTAGATTGTAAGCTCCTGGAGAGCAAGGACTGTCTTTTTATTAATTGTATCCCCAGTACTTAGTACAGTGTCTGGCACATAGTAGGCATTGAATAAATATTTAGTTAATTGGATTAGACTGGATCGGATCTTCATCCAGGTTATGTCCAATAACCATGAATGTTCCACACGGCTCTCTCCTGAACCTTCATCTCTTCTTCCTCTATACTATTTCACTTGATGATCTCATCAGTGCCCCTGGATGTTTTTTTAAAAAGGAAAATACCTATGTACACAAAAATATTTATAGCAATTCTTTTTGGGATGGCAAAGAATTGGAAACAGAAGAGATACCATTAATTGGGGAATAGCTGATCAAGTTGAGGCATATGATTGTGATAAAATACTATTATGCTATAAGAAATGATGAGTAGGATGGTTTTTTTAAATCTGGGAAATCTTAATATGAACTAATACAAAGGTAAGTGAGCAAAACCAGAAGAACACTACATAGTAACAGAAATATTGTTTAAGTGATCAATTGTGAAGTACTTGGCTACTCTGAACAATACAATGATCAAAAATAATTCCAAAGGACCCATGATAAAAAAGCTATCCACTTCCAGAGAGAGATCTAAGGAACCCTGAGTACAGTTTGAAGTGCACTTTTTAAAAAAACTTCCTTGGTTTTGGGGTGTTTCTTTGCAACATGGATAATACAGAAACATGTTTTGCATGACTTCATATGTATAATTGATATGTTGCTTGCCTTCCCACTGGATAGTAGAGGGAAAGAATTTGGAACTCCAAAATTCTTTTAAATAATAAATACACACACACACACATATAGATATATAGTGGGGCAATGAAGGTTAAGTGACTTGCCCAAGGTCACACAGCTAGTAAATGTCACGTGTCTGAGACTGGATTTGAACTCATGTCCTCCTGAATCCAGGGCCAGCGCTTTAACCACTGCACCACCTAGCTTCCACAAAAATATATTTTTAAAGGAAAAGAAATCTCATTACATTTCAGGATTGAAGGAGATTATTCCCATACCTTTTCTTCTTTCTGCCTTATAGTAGAGTTAAATGTTCTCAAGGGTCTTTGGCTGCTTTGTAGAGTCCACTGACCCAAATCCCTACGGGATTAACTGCTCTCCCTAGTTTTTATTTCATCCAAATACAAATGGCTCTCAAGAAAATAAATTCTAGTACAAAGAAAGTAAACCCAGGAGGTGAGATCCTGAGGCTTTCTCACACTCCATGAGTTCCACTCCACGTTGGTCCCAGATTGCTCCCCTCCTGTCCACAACTTCAATGATATTTCCTTTTGTATCCCCATCCCCAAAGTCACACACACACACACACACACACACACACTGTCCTAGTTGACTTTTCTTTTGTCAGTGCCTTAAGCCCACCTCAAAATTCAAGGTGATAACTGATATATGAATTTCTTCCTGTAGAAGTAAGGTTATGTAAGAGTAAATAATTTACTGCTTAATGCATGTCTAAGTATGCTAGTAAATTAAGTTTATAACTTGCAGAGAAGGTGTTAAAGGGCTTTTCCTTATCTAGGATTTGTCTTTGAAATCGCTGATATAGGCCCTATCCCTACCCTTTAGCTATAAACCTAGATAGATTCTGTATGAATGTTCACACATATTTGAAGCAAATTGAAAGAGAAAATCGAAGGGAAAGAAAGTCTTTCTCCTAATATTCATATTTTTCTGAATCCATGATAACATCTTGTATGCCATTATGCTTATGTTATATTTGACTATGGTTGCTAAGTATAATTTATTTCCTTTATTTAACATTCTTGAAACTAGAACATTCTTAAACCTTAAATAAAAATGCAAATGTATTCAAATGCACTAAGTTAAGTACTTTTTAATTTGTCATAATTTAATATCCTTAAACAGAGTCCTATGACTTCAATATCAGTAAACTATGGGGCCAAGAGGACCAGCCTTAGGCAAAACTGTCAAGTTTATCCTCAGCATCCTTGGTCTCTCTTTACTTTGCCTTCTCTTCTAAGTCAACTGCTCTTGTGGTTGTTTTTCTTTTCCTCTCTGAATCAAAATCTGCTCTCTCCTCTTCCATGACCAAAACTTGTTCTCAGAAAACATCTGATAGGACATTGCTTTCTCTCTTCTATAAATTTCATACGCATCTACTCAGCATTCAACACCCTTCACAGTTGGACATCTCCCTCCCTTCTCAATTTTATCTCATCTTCTTAATGGCTATTATCCAACCAAACTATATTACTTGACATCTCCTTTATATATCCCATACTTTCCCTCATCCAAATATATGGTCATAAGACTCCCTATGCTTATAATGGTCTCCCCTTTGTTCTTCCACATATTGAATTGCTACTTGTCATTTAAGGCCCATCATAAATGTCATGTCTAGTAAGCCTTTTCTGAATTTTCTAATCTGTTGTCAGGTTCCATTTCTTCCCACCTCAAGTTGCATTTTGCATCTCTCATAATACTTATCAATTCAACACTTATTGAGTGCAGACGAAGTGCCAAATGTACATATCATGTATAGACAGTTACGGAATATTCTTCTACTAGACTATAAAGATATTTAAATTTTATACCTTGATCTAGCACAAAGTAAGCTCAATAAATATTTGTGGAATTGAGATGTCATTAATATTTTAAATTAGGACTTAATGCACTACAGAGTATGTTTTTCAAGTTTTAAGTTTTAACTTAAAAAAAAAAAATTTTAAACCACATTTCCATACAAACAGCAGAGAATTTTTTCAACTATCCTGCATTCTGTGCTTCCTTCTGAACTTCCTTCTGTTCTCTTCTGTGCATGGCTTTTTTCAGTATTAAATAGCCCTCTTTTTTTTGCATCGCTATTTCTAATCCCTGTCCCTCCTCCTCCTGTCCCCCATTAAAACCCTAAAGAAGAGGAGAGAAAGAAACAAAACCTTTTAACAAATAAGAAATAGTCAAGCAACATTAATCTACATAATGGCCATGTCCAAAACTATATGTCCCTGAACCTTGTGTCCATCCCCTCTCTATCGGTATATGGGTATCATGATTCATCAAAGATCCTCTGGATACATGGCTTGTTCATTAAATGGATCAGAGTTCCTAAATTTTTCAAATTTGTTTTTGTTTTTGTTTTACCATGTTGCTGATCTGTTCTTATTCTGCTCATGTCACTCCCAGATTATACAATTTAGGATTTGCTGAAGTTATCTCTTTCATCATTTCTTACATCCCATTACATTCATATATCACAATTTGTCCTGTCATTTCTCAATTGTCTAAGAGGAGATCTTGGGCACTCCCTTGGATAATGTTTCTTTTCTCTTTCCTCAATTCTTAATCCCTTCTTCAGGATCAGGAAATTCTGCTTATATTTTGTTCCCATCATCCTTAAACTCTCCCCATCCTGTCCCTGCTTGTTTCTCTGACGAATATGATTTATTTATATGCCAAACTTTGTTTACATGTGTACACAATGAACGTTTTGTCCATTTCAGATAAGAGTTAGGTCCATCTGATGCTCACTCACTCTCACTCCTTCCTTTGTTTATAAACCTATTTTTTCAGGCACTTCAATAATAAGAATTAGCAAGTTCTATGTCCTTTTTTCTCCTTTCTAGCCCAGTATACTTCTTTTACCCTCCCTTCTCTTTTCCCTCTTCTCACTCCCTCAGAACAGAACCAACCTACCCTCAGGATCTCTTTTTATTTAACTCTCTCAATAACATTTGAAGACATTAAGGTTCTTAAGGGACATTTGTTTCTTCTCTCTTTATTAGAATGTGAGTACTTCATCATCATATTTCTTATAATTACTCAAATAAATTATTCTTTCTAGATTTCTCTGTACCCTTGCACTTGCATGTCGAAGTTCTTTCCATTAGAAAGATTTGAAAGTCCTCCATTATGTAAAAGGCCATTCCCCACCCCCACCCCCCTTAGGATGATACACAGCTTTGCAGATTATTTATGGAAATAAGTGTATACCTTTTGCCTTTTGGAATGTTGTATTTCAAGATCTCCTCTTATTTTCAGTAGAAGCTGCCAGGCCTTATAGGATCCCAACTACAACTCCTTGGTGCTTTACTTTCTTCTTTCTGGGGGCTTGCAGTATTTTTTCTTTGACCCGGGAGCTCAGGATTTTGGCTATGGCATTCCCAGGACTTATCCTTTAGGGGTTTCTTTCAGGAGATGAATTTTTTCCTTCCTTTACTTTGGTCTCTCATTCTAATAGATTTGGATAATTTTCATTTATGCATTTTTGAAATATAGCTTCAAGACTTTTTAATCATGGTTTTCAGGGAACTAGTTTTAATTTTTAAATTATTCTTAAATTAATTAAGACATTCTTAAAAGATCTCTCCTGGATCTGTTTTCCAGTTCAGTTGCATTTAATATCAGGATATCAGCTTTTTTCAACCCTTCAACCTTGTTATAATATTTCTTTCTGTTTCAGTCCTTGATTTCTGTTTGGTTTACTCTAGTTTTCATGTATTCAATTTCTTAGGTAAGATTTACCACTTTCTCTTTGAAGTTACTTATTCTATTTCTTTTGGGGGGGCAGGGCAATGAGGGTTAAGTGACTTGTGCAGGGTCACACAGCTAGTTAATTGTCAAGTGTCTGAGGCTGGATTTGAACTCAGGTCCTCCTGAATCCAAGGCCAGTGCTTTATCCACTACGCCACCTAGCTGCCCCCTATTTCTTTTTTCTAGAGCTTTTATTTCATTTTTAATCACCTACTTCATTTCTTCTATTAATATAGATATTCATTTTGTTCTTGGGGAAACTTTTTTTTTAGTCTCTTGCTTACAGTTGTTAGTTTCTCTTTCTTTAGGGTGATTTCTAGATTTGCAATGTATTTTTATAGTAATTGATGTTTCCTCTGATCTCATCTCTTCAGCTTTAGTTCCTGAATTGGGGCTTTGTTCCAAGGTCGGGCTTTACCCCTTTGGAGTATGGTGATGCCCCATGTGGTCTTACCCTGGATCAATTGGTTCTTGCGCTGACCCTGTACTTCCTGAGTCTTTGAGGTTCAGGGAGCTGAACCTTCAGGGCCCTCTCTGGTATCTCCACACAGAGCATTAGGAACCTCAGAGACCTTAGGTCCAAGCTGGCACAACCTGAACCCTGTGGCTCAAGGCTAGCTGCTGCCTGCTACAGTTCCCTAGGACTTTCTTCCTGAAGAGAGTTCTTTGCTTTTGCTGCTTATGGACACATAACCTTTCTGGGTATATGTGTCCCATCTCTGGTACACCACAGAGCACTCCAGGCTTTGCTGGAGGTGCCCACTTTTCTATTGCCTGTGATTTTCTTTTTCTGTAGTTCTGGAATGGAAGAAATCACTTGCTATAGTTTTTCATTAAATTTCTTTTTTTCCCATTAGATTTCTTGATCATTAACTTCAAGGTATTATTGGAGTAGGTTTGTGGGAGTTTGGTGGTCTGCCTCCTATTCAGGCCGCTATATCGACAAGAAGTCTTACTCCAGAATATTTTAAACTCCAACTCCAATTGTGATATGAATTACTTTGATGATTGTCAAGATATCAGCAATTCAACAGGGACTGTTTGAGAGAAAATGTTCCCTTTGAAGTACCCCTGAAACCATGCCACATAGATGATTATATACCTATCCTTCCTCTGATTAGGCCAATGCTATATGAAGCAAGTCCTATTTAGAGTCACATATCTTTAAAAATCAAATTCCTAATCGCCCATCTCCTTAGCCAATACTAATTGGCTGATGCTGACATGCTAATATGACAAATGCTGATTCTTAATTTGTGGTGTGGGTAGGATCATGTGCCTTGTTATTAATCACCTAGTGTCAATGTTTATATAATTATGGTTGAAATCCTGAGGCACCAACTTGGTCAAACTTTCTTTCATGATCTAAAGGTACAGTGGTGCTTTTATGAACAGTTTACATGAATGTGGAACTGTGTGGTTATGGTAAGCTGGTCTGCAAAATGATGTTTTTCTTGACTACAACTTGGATTTTGCACAAAGATCTGCCAGGATGAAACAAAGTTGAAAGGCAAGTTTTGAAAATTAAAGGTGGTATTAAGCACTAAGAAATAATATATCAATTTTGCACATCTCAAGAGTTGACTTGAGTAGCCTTTATGCAATTGAATGTACTTAGTATACCTTGAATTTGTACAGCACCTATGAAAAGGTAAAACTGTCTTACAAATATTATCTTCAGAAAGATATATTAATGTCTCCAGCACTCCTGAGGGGTATTGCTTTTCCATTTCCATAAATAGGGAAATAGTTATAAGGAAATCCTGCACAGTTGTGACTTAAAAGAATTCTATGCTTTTTAGTAAACAAAATAGAAACTGAATATGATAGAGTAGAAAGTCACTATACAAATGAAAATGTTGTTATTATTTTATTTTCATTATTGTTGTTGTTTTTGTTGTTGTTGTTTAATGTATCATTTAGATAACACATCTATTAGAGTGGGAAATAGTCAGGACCTCAATGGATTTCTGGAGTTTTTCCCTCATCTGCTGAGGGTTTAGAATTGATGAAGGACTAAATAAAAGAAGAGGCTGTCAAAAAGAAGAGGGGGAGAACAAATACAATGAGAGGAAAGCTATGGTGCTTCTCCCCAGCAGCTCAGGGCCTCAAATTCCAAATCCCAGAATCCTACACAGGTCTAGAACATTCTTCCCCTCTCTGGGGAAAATGATACAATCATTTTGTTCTTCTCATCCTTTTTGGTCAGGTTGATAAAAACAGTTCTAGGATAAGTAGATATACTGTTATTTATTTATTTTTATTTTTGGTGAGGCAATTGGGGTTGACTTGCCCAGGGTCACACAGCTAGCAAGTGTTAAGTGTCTCAGGCCAGATTTGAACTCAGGTCCTCCTGACTCCAGGGCCAGTGCTCTATCCACTGTGCCACCTAGCTGCCCTAGGTATACTGTTATTATTCCTTGGTATTTGATCTTCAGATTATTGAACATATTGATAAAATAAATGCTTTTATAGTTGAATAAAAAGGTTAGGATGTAAGCTCATTCTCTGTAGGCTCATTAGCATCTTTGCTAAATCCCCAGTAGCAGGGAGGATAACAAGGATGATATGTACCTCATCTTATGCCTACATGATTGTTAATCTCCTCAGCCGAGTCTCTATTATTCTTTGAAAACTTTTCATTCAATGTAGCTTTGATATTATGCCTATTTGAAATGATGTCCACTATAAAGGTTGTGCTTAAATTGTTATGAATCATGTTATACCTTACTGATCATGGGAACATTCTATGATACTATCATCTTCTATGGTAATAAAATGAATGGTTCCAGGGTAATATATTGGTTGAAATTATCCAGGATATTTTGAAGCCTGTGTTTGTAATAAGGGAATTTCTCATCTGACAATCCATGAAAGAGAGAATGTTTCTGATGTGTAATTCTGGACACAAGGCTATATCTTGTTAGATATTGTTGCTAAATTGTTAGTTTTCAGTAATAAACAATAGTTTTTGCCATTTCCTTGTACAATCTACACGGATCATTAAACTGGGGTCCTTAAGGATAACTCTTCTTAATTTCTGGTGGCAATGACCTATTCCTGACATGGCCTAATTAAGTCCTCCATTTTGACAAACAAACATATATTAGTCATTTGTTCTTCCCTTCTTTGTTGGCTGTCTCCATATTGATATCATCCATCAAGGGTATTTTTTCTTTTATTCCTGGATCTTTATTATAAGCTCCATCCAGGGAAGCCATTCTTAGTTAAATTTAATAAATCCAATGGTACATACACTCTTATCATCCTTTACAGTCTTGTTTGGTTAAAGTATTAGCTCACTTATTTCAAAAGTATTTCAGCAAGTGGTTGACCTGTTTATCGTGTGCTTAAAAAGCACTTATCAATATTCTTCTTCCTTTTGGACATGGAAATATTCATCTATCTATCTATAGCTGTCTTAGCATGATAAGCCCTATGTTTTGTTAATAAAGTACTAGTTTTTAATAGGATACTTTCACAATCCACACACTTTATTTTACAACTTAGAAGGTGTAAGTATAATATTACACAGATGTTAATTACTTTAAATGTGTTCTTTCTAGTTGGCTTTCATTTCAGACTTCTTTCTCCTTGATGTTTTTATGCTCAACATGATCTTGGCTGGAAGGAACCAAAGTATTTGTAGGCATTACCTTCATCCTTCATTCAATGTGACTTCTGAATTCAACCTTAAAATCTTCAGTCTGTCTCTCCTTGTATTTCAAGAATTTTATATTTATTACATTCAAAAGACATTTTTATATCATTGAAGAAGAGTGACACAGCATAAAGGAGCTGTTTAATTTGTTTTTCAGTAGACCCATATAATTTGATGTCTTTCATAAACATCAAAAGTGATTAATAATATGTTCTGGTTGGTCTCCTTTAATTTCCAAATTAAGCCATACTTAATTCCAATAAGAAGAAATGACAATGGATTTAAAGATAGACAAAATCATATAGGGCTCCAATCATTTCCTCAAAAACACTACATTTTATATGAATTGTTCTTGATGTTATTCTGTTAGTGGCATGTTTTAAATAAAAAATAGTTTTCCATATGGATGGCAAACAGACCAAGTATTCTCACTATGCTTGGATGTACTTTATATATTCATATAACATGAATAAAACATGATTTGGAAGTGAGTCAAGAATGCTATACTAATGAACAAAGCCAATCGATATGTTATAGTACTTTCAGGCAGCTTGTTCTCTCTCAAACCACTCTGCAATATCCTGCTGTAGCACACGCTATTTGGGGAATCTACAGGTTCTGTTTCACCATATGTTGGTTCAATTTCCTTTATCTTACAATGTCATATTTGGGCTAGGCTTTAGATTTCCTAATAGAGCAGAGGTGTAATTTACCAACAGACTAAAGTATAAAGTTGGTTTATGTGTTAGGCCAGAGCATAAAGGTTGGTAGAGGAGAGGTGCTGAATGAGCACCTTCTGGTTGGTTATTATCTATTCAGTTCATAAGCACCTTATACTTCTTCCTTTCTTGTCCTCTGGGAATAGCTATAATTACTGTATCTCTGGCACATAATTCCTCTTTTTTTGGAGTTACTGGGGACTGGAGAAAATGCCTACTTATCCATCTTGTTAGACACATAACCTAGAAATGTATACTGATCAAAAACTTATTAAAAACATACAGATTGGGGCAGCTAGGTGGTGCAGTGGATAGAGCACTGGCCCTGGATTCAGGAGGACCTGAGTTCAAATCCAGCCTCAGACATTTAACACTTACTAGCTGTGTGACCCTGGACAAGTCACTTAACCCCAATTGCCTTGCCAAAAAATAATAATAATAATAATAAAAACATACAGATCTACATGGGTGAGAGTGAATTAAGCAGTCTCCACTGGATGGCCGTGTATTCTTTAAAGCATAAAAGAAGATGGCTCATACAGAAAAATACACTTAAAATTCAAGCACAAAAGACAGTTTCTGCCTTCTAAAACATGTGCATTTACCTGTATTATTTTATATATTTTTAAAGTCTGGACCTCTAATTTCATTGGCATCAGGAACTCCTGGTAAGGAAACCTCCAATACAAACGCTGATCGGCAACTGCTTATAGTCTTATGTCAACTTATAATCTATTTGGAGCATTGAGAAGTTAAGTGATTTGCCCAAGTATCACACAGTCTGTATGTATCAGAGGTTCAACTTGAACTCCATGCTTCCTGATTCTGATTCCAAGGTGAGCTACTATGCAGATACACGCACGCACGCGCACACACACACACACACACCATATGTGTGTATACCCACATGGGTGTGTTTATGTGTATGTAGATATATGGATGAATTAAAATGAAGTTTCAACTTTAATAACATCAAATAATTATCTAGGTATTATTAACAAGGTTTTTAAAAGACTGGGAAGTAACCAAGGGCCCCAATTCATTTTCTTTCTTTTTTTGGTGAGGCAATTGGGGTCAAGTGACTTGCCCAGGGTCACACAGCTAGTAAGTGTTAAGTGTCTGAGGCCGGATTTGAACTCAGGTATTCCTAACTCCAGGGCTGGTGCTCTATCTACTGCGCCACCTAGCTGCCCCCCAAATCATTTTCAAAATGTTATATAATCTAGAAAGTTCTATCTCTACTCACCTTTTCACCCATTCTCGTTCTCTAGAAGCTATTTGTTTAATTGGGTTTTTCCTGGGGGAAAAAAATAATTTACTAGAAAGATTACAATATAAAGTGAGAAGATTGGCCCATTCTTTGTTTTAACAGCTGTTAAATGCTGCTAGGTTTATGCTAGGTTTATGCTGCCCTCTCGTGATCATTTCTGAAAATACATAAATTCAAGTTCTGAAAGTACATAAAATACTAGAAAAAAAAATTTCTGACATTTCTGTGGCTTTTTCAGGTTTTTGAAGTGCCTCATATACATTGCTATTTGTTGCTCATAACAAATACAGGAGGTACCTTTCTTAAGTAGTTGCTTCCTTCAATGTGCCTATTTCATATCACATAAGAAGGAAAAAGGTCTTGAATGCCATCAATTCTACCCTCCCCTCCCATTAAAAAAATCACATTAATAACTTTTTTCATATCACCTTTATTTCTGATATATGTCCTCTGCCCAGTGATCCATCCCTTATAACAACTAATGAAAAATGTTTTTAATTATCTAGTGAAATTAATCACCACATCAACTGAGTCTGATAGCACATGCACTGTTCCTCACCACCTCTACAAAGTAGAGATACATTTTCTTCTGTCCTTTCAGGACCAAATTTAATCACACAGCATTCATATTTGGTTTTGTTGTTGTAGTTCTTTCCAATTACATTGTTGTTATCATTGTGTCACGGCATAATTTATTTTCCTGGTTCTCCTTCCTTTTTATGTAAATAGTATTTAATTTTTTCCAATTACATCTTTCTTTACTCTGCATCAATTCATACAAATCTTCTCTGATTTGTAGGCTTCACTGAATTATCCTGTTCATTGTTTCTTTCGGTCCATTAAATTAGAGTACCACAATTTTTTTAGCCATTCCCCAATCATGGGTTCCTGCTTTGTTTCTAATTCTTTACTACCACAAACAGTACTGCTTTGAATATTTTAGTACTTTAGTACATTTCTATCTCTGACTTCCTTACAATACATACTAGGCAATGAAACTTTTGGGTCAAAGGATCTGAACATATTTTCTGCATAATTTTTATAATATTTTTGTATAATCACTAATTGCTTATAATATGGTTGAACTAATTCACTATTCCACAGTGTATCATTGTCCTCATTTTCCTCTAGAATTTTCTTTATTATTTCCTTATTTTGTTAACTTCGCAAATTTGTTGCCACCCTTCTCATTTTCCAGATGATGAAATTGAGTGATTGTGACCTACCTTGTCTTTAAGAATTATCAGAAAGATTATCAGATAATCCATTTGGTTGTTTTTATAGCCAGCACTTCATTATTTATAATAACTGAGAAGGCATAATGTGAATAAATGAAATCAATTGCCTTTCTTTAAAGATCAGTAATTATAACTTCTTATCTCCTTACTAACTCAAGTTGTTAGCAAATAGACAGATTTGATGTTCGTTAACCTCTTTCCACCCCCCACTAGCCATGTATGGCTGTGAGAGTTGGACTATAAGGAAAACTGATTGACACTTTTGAATTATAGAGCTGGAGAAGACTTTGGGGAGGTCCCTGGATGGCAAGGAGATCAAATCAGTCAATACTTAAAGAAATGAATGCAGGCTATTCACTGGAAGATCAAGTACTGAAGGTGAAGCTTAAATGTTGTGGTTACATAATGAAAACAGAGGACTCATTAGAAAAGACCCTGATACTGGGGAAAATTAAAGGCAAAAGAAGAGAATGTCAGAGAGTGAGATGGATAGATAGGGTAATGGAAACAACAAATATGAACTTCGACAGACTTAAAAAGATCGTGGAGAACAGAAGGGCCTGGAGAGCTGTGGTCCATGGGTCATGAAGAGTTGGACATGAATGAATGACTGAACAACAACCTCTGTCTACACAAAAAGAGAAGTAGCAGTAATGCAAATAAGAAGAGAATTTTGGTTCAATACAAGAATCATTTCTTCAGCACCTACTATGTGCTAGGCACTATGCTAAGTTCTAGGAATACAAAAAGAGGCAAAGGATAGTCCCTGACCTCAAGGAACTTACAACCTAATGAGGAAGACCATATACAAACACATACATATACTTATATATGTGTGTGTATATATGTACATATATGTATATATAGTTATACATGTATGTATGTGTGTATATAAAGCAAATTATATGCAGAATAAATAGGAAATAATTAACAGAGGGAAGGCACTGGAATTAAGATGGGATGGGGAAGGTGATGATTTGAGTTGGGGCTTAAAGGAAGTCAGGGAAGTCAATAGTCAGAGCAGAGGAGGGAGAACATTCCAGGCATGGGGGACAGCTAAAGAGAATACTCAGAGTGGAGAAATGAAGTGTCTTGTTCATAGAACAGCCAGAAGAATGGTGTTACTGGATCAAAGAGTATGTGTTGGAAAGTAATGTGGAAGAAGTCTGGAAAGGTAGGAAGGGGCTTGGTTATGTTGGGCTTTGAATGCCAAACTGAACATTTTATATTTGCTCCTAGAAACAAGAGGAAGTCGCTGGAGTTTATTGAGTAGGGAAGTGACATGATCAGACTTGCATTTTAAGAAAAGCACTTTAGTGGTTGAATGGAGAACAGATTGGAGTGAGGAGAGACATGAGGCAGAAAGACCCACCAGCAGGCTATTATAGTATTCAAGGCATATGGTAATGAGACACTGCCCTAGAATGGTAGCAGTGTCAAAGGAGAGAAGGTATTGTTAAAATATATATTTTCATAACTGTATCCTATGGAAAACAGAGTGAGAAACTCACAGAACAGATCAAAGACCAGTTAGGAAAACACAGAACCAGTTTGTTGCCCCAAGTGCAAGCAGTATGTACATGCAAATACTCTTTCCAAAGAAGGAGCTCAAAATTCTTTTGTGAATGAAAGTATTTAAACTTTTGCTCACTGGTCACAGACCTTGGTCATCCAAGTTTTAGTTCTCTATTGGTAAATCAATCAGATCTAGATTGATTAACTTTTGGTTTTCCTGGCTTGTTAGTACAGGATGTTACCAGTTCCATTAGCATGATACAAATCAGCTTGACAATTCAACTTAAAAGCAAACTATGACAAGAGTATGTGATTCCAAAGGGGTTGTCACAGATAAGAATACCTAGATGTTTTTAGAACTATTGGGGAGGAAAACAGGATGGCTCCAGCAAACAAAGGTGTTCATTAGAAAGTCATAAAATCTACCAATTATCCTGGGCAAATAAGTCAAAGTAGATGGGAGCTTATCTGCTAGCTATAAACTCCCAGACGTTTGGAAAGGCAAATGGTATGCAACACCCCAAATAACACTGGGGTTTGCTTGACACTTATATATTGTTTGGGTTTAGTTGGAGGGCATTTTGATCTTGTGAATCCAAAGTTTCCTAAGATTCTTTTGGATAATAAGGCAGCTCTGGGTGGTTTATATATTTATTAACTATCTCATTTGTATCTAGATTATTAAATTTTGCCTAACAGGGGCATATTTGAGAGATGTTGCAAAGGTCAAATGACAGGCCCTGGCAACAGCTTGGATTTGGGGGGTGAAAGATAGTGAGGAATGCAGTATGACTCCTAAGCTGTGAACCTGAGGGACTAGGATGGTGATGGTATCCTCTGTAGTGATAGAAAAGGTAGGAGGGAGGGAAGATTTGGAAGAGAGATAATGAGTTCTTTTCTGGACACATTGACTTTAAAATGTCCACTGGACATCCAGTTTGAGATATCTGAAAAACAGTTGGACGTGTGAGACTGGAGGTCAGCAGAGGGATAGAACCTTGTGGGACACCAGTGGTTAAAGGATTTGATCAGATGGGGGAATCTATCCAAGGAGAGAGAGTGGTCAGAGAGGTAAGAGAAAAAACAAGAGAGAATGGTGTCCAGAAAATCTAGAGAAAAGAGATATCAAGGAGGAGAGAGTGAGCAACAGTGTCAAAGGCTGCAGAGAAGTCAAAGAGAGTAAAGATTGAGAAAAGGCAGTTAGATTTTATATCTAACAGATTATTAGTGACTTTAGAGAGACTATTTTCAGTGGGAATTACAAGGTCAGAAGCCAGAGGAAAGAAAGTGGACAGATTTCATAATTAATCCCCAAATAAAATATAAAGTACATATTAGGGGAGGCCAAGATGGCAGATTAGGGGCAGCCACCCAGCTGAACTCTCCAAACATTCCTCTCCAAATCACTTTAAAATAACACCTTAAATCAGGCAGAGTAGCAGAGCCAACCAAAGGTTGGGGTGAGGCACTTTTCCAGCCTAAGAAAACTTAAGAGGTTAGCAGGAAAGGTCTGTGACCCTCAAAGTGGGGGCTTGTCTGGAGCCCACACATGGGCTACAACAATAGCCCACAACAGCATCAGCAGCCTTGGGAGCTCTAAGCCCAGAGAAGGTAAAGGAGTCAGACAACTAGTCAGAGATTACAATTGACCCTTTGCTGGCACTGGGGCAGGGGGGCCAACTTTCATGCCCATACACAGTTCTGGGTCTCAGTTCCAGGATGGAGAAGAGTTCTGGAGATCAGTCCCAAGGGATCAGGGGCCCCAGTTGCAGTTCCAAGGCAAAAAGAAAGCTGCAGGGGACCAGGAACCCTTCCTAGGTAATGTGGCAAGTAAAATTCCAAGAGACAAAGTTTCTGGGTATTAAAAATCAATTTATTAATTAGACTAGCCAATAATCAATAAATTGATGGTCATTGGATTCTCTCAGTAACCAAAAATACTAAGGGAGAGTCCTGCATCAGTATAAATCCAGGTCTGTCTTCCTGACAGGAAATTACTGGAAACTCCCCTGACAAGAGAAAAGCAACCACTGATTGATGGATATTAAATGAGATGGTAGGCTAAGAGCTCTTAACTCCTCCCAATTACTCACTGTTGCAAGGGCAGAGGCAGGGTCAGCTGAGAAATGTAGCGTGGTCATGAATTTTGAGTCCCCTCCAGCAAATTGAGCACCCTGATCAGGTTCTCTCTGATTTTATTTCTCCTTCATGAACCAGGCCACCCCAAACTCTAATGAAGGAACAAAATCATATCAATGGTTCTTGGTAGTGAGAATCAGCTCAGTTTAGCTTTTGTTTATGTGATAAACAGAGAGTCCCAACCATGCCCTGGGAGGGTTTCGTATGTAACCACATTCCTTGGCCAGTTTTTGGAAATGGCTTTTCTATGTGAGGTTCTTCTATAGTTTTAAACTGGGAATATATAAATAAAATGGGAATATTACAAAGTAATAATAATTAAATGATATACCATTAAAATAATTTTTCCTCAGTAAAGCCCAGAATGTAGACCAGGAGAGCAGTGACCATACTTTCCCCAGGCTCACATCACCTTGGAAATATCAAAAACTTGCAGTCCTCCAGAATTGGCTCTGAAAAAGCAGCATGAAAAAGCCTGAAGGTTGATAGTGCCTTCCCACCACTAGATAAGTGGAGCCAACATTAATATAAAGTTCAAAGTCAGGAAGTAGGCTTCAAAAAATGAGCAAACAACAAAAAGAGAATTTGACCTTAAAAAGTTAATACAGTATCAGGGAAGAGCAAAACATAAAGTCAGAAGAAGACAACAATGTGAAAACAGCTCCCAAAAAAGTCTCAAATAAAAATACTAATTGGACCCAAGACCATCAAGAAATCTTGGAAGAGTTAAAGAAAAGGATGAGTGGTAGAGAAAAATTGGGGAAAAAAATGAGAGTGATGCAAAAAAATTATGAAAAGAGAATTAACAGCTTGTTAAGAGAAGCACAAGAAAATACTGAAGAAAATAACACCTTAAAAAGTATAATTGGCTTAATGGTAAAAGAGAGACAAAAATCCACTAAAGAGAAGAACTCTTTAAAAAGAAGAATTGGCCAAATGGAAGAAGAGGTACAAAAGCTCACTGAAGAAAATAATTCCTTAAAAATTAGAACTTCTCAAGTGGAAGTCAATGACTCCATGAGATATCAAGAAACAAAATAATGAAAAATAGTAGAAAATGTGAGATCTCTAATCAGAAAAATAACTGACCCGGAAAATAGATCAAGGAGTAATAATTTTAAAATTATCAGACTACTTGAATGCCATGATCAAAGAAAGAGCCTAGACTTCATATTTCAAGAAATTATCATGGATAACTGCTCTGATATCTGATACAAAGGGCAAAATAGAAATTGGCAAAATCAACCAATCACCTCCTGAAAGAGATCACCATTCTGAAAAAAATTTTAACTAGTTTACCTAATCTGTAAACTTCTGGCTGGCTGGCCAATCTGAAAAAATATATTAATTGCTATCTGAAAAATTAAGTCCTGCCACAGTCGCTATTCTGTAAAATGTTATAACTGCAAGAGCATGAGAGTGAGCAAGAGAGACAGACACAGACACAGAGAGAGACACAGAGACAGAGAGAGTGAGAATAAAATGGTATGGAGGGAATTATACCATTAGTCATTATAACTGTGAATGGGATGAGCTCACCCATAAAATGGAACCAAATAGCAGAATGGATTAGAAATCAGAATCCATAAATGTATTGTTTACAAGAGAGACATTTGAAACAGAGAGACATATACAAAGTTAAAATAAAAGGCTAGAGCAGAATCTATTATGCAACAGCTAAAGTGAAAAAGGAAGGAGTAGCAATCATGATCTCAGACAAAGCAAAAGCAAAAGTAGACCTAATAAAAAGAAATAATCAGTGAAATTAAATTATACTAAAAAGTACCATAGACAATGAAGTACTATAAATTTTTTTACAATAAGTTTCTCTGATAAAGACCTCATTTCTCAAATATATACTGAGTATAGAATTGAGTCGAATTTATAAAAATGGGAGCCAATCCTCAATTGATAATTGGTCAAAGAATATAAGCATGCAGTTTCAGAAGAAAAAATCAAAGCTATCTATAATCACATGAGAAAAAAAGTCTCTATTGATTAGAGAAATGCAAATTAAAACAACTCTGAGGTACCACATCACACCTATAAGAAATAACATGCTGGAGGGGAAGAGGGAAAAATTGGTACACTAACAAAATGCTGCTGGTGGAGCAGTGAATTGCTCCAAGCACTCTGGAGAACAATTTGAACTATACCCAAAGGACTATAAAACCATGCATACCCTTTGATGCAGCAATAATAACTTGGTCTGTATCCCAAAGAGAGTAAAGGAAAAGGACCAATATGTACAAAAATATTTATGGAGCTCTTTTGTGCTGGAAAAGAATTGGAAATCAAGGGGATACTCATTAATTGGGGAATGGCTGAACAAGTTGTGACATATGATTGTGATGGTGTACTATTGTGCTATAAGAAATAACAAAGGGGGTGGTTTCAGAAAAACATGGCATCATATGAACTGATACAAAGTGAGGCGAACCAGGAGATCATTGAGCACAGTAATAACAATGTTGTGATGATGATCAACTGCAAGACTTGGCTATTCTGATCAATACAAATGATCTAAGACAATTCCAAAGGACTCATGATGAAAAAAATGCTATCTACCTCCAGAGGGAGAACTAATGAACTCTGAGTGCAAACTGAAGTATATTTTCTCATCATCCTTATTTTTCCTGTTTCTTTTTAATTTGGTAAATATCAAAATATGCTTTGCCTGATTTCACATATATAAGTGATATTGTATCACTTGTCTTCTCAGTGGGCATGAGAGGGATGAGAAAGAGGGAGAGAATTTGGAACTCAAAATTTGGAAAGAAGAAATGTATAAAATTTTTAAAAATTAATTTTTAAAAAATAGAGTGCATATTAACCTTGGGGCTTTTAAAATTAGTCTTTGTCTGATTAGAACATATTTTTTAAAAGCTGATGGACAGATTTCATAGATAATTCTTTTGATACAAGAGCCAGCCAATATAAGGCATGTTTCATATAACACTTCCCAGTCTAACATTGCTTTAAAATAACAAATGAAAGGGAGAGAAATTGTTATTCTGTATTCTACTCCACCACTACCACTACCAGTATCAGCACCAGCACCACCATCTATTGAATTCGTATAGTGGCATCAAAGGATATAGTCACAAAGGATAAAGCTTAATGTGTAGACAAAATGAATGTATGCTAGAAATCCCTTTATGATGTTTGAGCTTCTTTGTTTAGGTGAAGACTAAAGTAACAAGATAAGTTTCTCTTTTTTCTTCTGCTTTTCTCTCTCCTTTAATCCTCCATTTTTCCACCACCACCACCACCCCACCTTAGCACAACAAAAAGTTACACCTAAATAAAACTTCATGAGGACTCCATGAGAGAAGAAAGAACTTCCAGTACCAGGAATGGTGAGTTATCCCCCTGTCATACTTGTAGAGAAGATGTGTGCCTCTCTACCATAATACATGAAGCCTGTGTCCTCTGCTACCATTGACAACATGTGTATTGGAGGTACATTGTGCCCAGGCTTTGTTTTATATTGTTATTGATATACTTTTTTAGTAAATGCCTTTACTAAAAGCTCATTGCAACTCTCCATCCTCGGCTGACTACTGATTTCCCTGGCTTCCTTTAAGTCCCAACTAAAAGTTCACCTTCTACAGGAAATCTTCCCCAACCCCTCTCAATCCTAGTGCTTTTCCTTTAGGTGGTGCACTGGCCCTGAAGTCAGGAGGACCTGAGTTCAAATCTCACCTCAGACACTTACTAGTTATGAGACTCTGGGCAACTCACTTAACCCCAATTGCCTAAAACATCCAGGGTCATCTCCAGTCATCCTGATGTATAACTTGCCACTGGAACCAGATGGCTCTGGAAGAGAGAGTGAGGCTGGTGACCTTGCACAGCCTTCCCTCACTTAAATCCAATTCAGCGCAAGTCATGACATGACCTCCTGATGTCATGGTCCTCTTCCGGAACCAAGGACAAACAACAACTTGCTTTGTATATATTTGTTCGCTTGTCTTTTCCCATTAGATTATAAGTTCCTAGAGGACAGAGACTGTCTTTTGCCTGTTTTTGTATCCCCAGTGCTTAGCACAGTTCCTGTGACATAGCAGGCACTTAATAGGTATTTATTGATTAGTTGATTGTTAATGGGGAGTACACTAGTAGGGGCTTAGAGTTGTTGATTTTATTTGTCTCTCAAGTTTCCAGAGCAGTATAACTCTCTCATTCCCCTATGGTTCCCCTAACAATCCCTGTAACTTTCTATACCAAAATATTTCTCCTTTTCTATTCTTGGTATGTGTTTGTTGTTTTTCATTTGTTTCAGTTGTCTGACTCTTTGTGACCCTATTTGGGGTTTTCTTGGCAAGGATACTGGAGTGGTTTGCCATTTCCTTGGTTGGCTCATTTCTTCTCAGTGTCTGAGGCTGGATTTGAACTCTGGTCTTCCTGACTCTTGCGGGCAAAGTATTATTATAGAATTATTATTAGAATGTAATTCTAATTGAATTACATTATTAGAATGTAAGCTCCTGAGGGAAGAGCCTGACTTCACTTTTGTATTTGTATCCCCAGTATTTATCAAAGTGCTTGTCACATAGTAAGAGCTTCACATTTTCATTCATTCATTCATTCGTTTGTTCATTTCTTGGCAAGTATAAGAGAGCTATACTGCTCTGGATACTTGGGAGACTAGTACAATCATAGTGGACTGTTGCTGACTTACTTGCTTTTTTTTTTTTTTGTGAGGCAATTGGGGTTAAGTGACTTGCCTAGGGTCACACAGCTAGTGTTAAGTGTCTGCAGCCAGATTTGAACTCAGGTCCTCCTGACTCCACAGCCGGTGTGCCACCTAGCTGCCCCACTGTGCCACCTAGCTGCCCCAGACTTACTTGCTTTTTAACAGGAAAAAAAGCTATTCCAAAATTCTGTTGGCTCATGACAACCACTGTGGGCTGTGCTATTTGAACCAGAAGGATGATGGCTTGATTTGCATATTTCACACAATTGAAAGATTGTTAAGGACATTTCTGGGGGGAAAAAAATACATGGAATTATTTACAGTCAATGTTGTCTTTTACAAACTGCTAGAATTTTCTTGGTTTAAAGTTTCTTGGTTGCCTATTTCCAATCTGGAATTATCTCTTCTGTTTTGGACATAATAAAAAATTATTTGAGTACTGTCACAAGGAGGACTCCAAAACAGAAAGAACTGAGGTCTCCCAGTGGGCCTCAAGATGATTATTTGATGCCTATGTTTTGTTAAAAACAAGTGTGTTTCAGGGGCAGCTATAATATAACTTGCAGTGATAGAAAAACAAAGCTTGTCCTTTGCTCCAAAGTCTAGTATAATTGGGAATTTTTTTAAAAAATTTTAATTCTGGTCACAAAAGAAATGGATTATTTCTTTAAATATGTGACTCCTATAAACCACAGACATACAAAAACATGTTTAAGCAAGATTAATAAAGAAGTATGGCAGCTTTCCTACAGGATTCCCTCATATTTATTTCTTAGTGCAGGCATGTCAAACATACAGCTCATAGCTTTGTACAGGCCACAGCACTCAAGGGTATGAGATTTAGATTAAAATGTAATTGGGGGGGGGGGAGAGGGGGCAGCTAGGTGGCACAGTGGATAGAGCACCAGCCCTGGAGTCAGGAGTACCTGAGTTCAAATCCAACCTCAGACACTTAACACTTACTAGCTGTGTGACCCTGGGCAAGTCACTTAACCCCCATTACCCCACAAAACAACAACAACAAAAACCTCTGTAATTGGGAAATATTTATATCTAAAATAGAACTCATTATTTTTCATTTAATCAAGATTTCCCTATTACCGTTGAGGACATCACTATTTTTTCCCAGTCATCCAGGTATGTTACTTACTTTTACTCATTCACCCCTCTTCACCACAAATACATAATCTTGTGTCTACCTTCAGAACATCTCTTATATAGCCACTACCCTAGTTCAGGCTCTTATCTCTTGCCTGAACTATTGTAATAGCCTTCTCATTGGTTTCCCTTCCTCTAGTCTCTCCTAACTCTAATCTATCCTCCCAATCAGCTACCAAAGTGATTTTTCCTAAACTATAGGTCTGACCATGCTTGTTATTGTTTAGTCGTTTTTCAGTTGGCTGACTCATGACTCCTTTTGGGGTCTTCTAGGCAAAGATACTGGAGTGGTTTGTCATTTCCTTTCCAGCTCCTTTTACATTAAAGAAACTGAAGTAGTTAAGTGACTTGCCCAGGGTCACACAGCTATTAAGTGTCTGAGACCATATTTGAACTCAGAAAGAGGAGTCTTCCTGACTAGGCTCAGGGTTCTATCCATTGCCCCACCTAGCTATATTATACCTACAAATAGTAATTCATTTTTGCTTCCAAGATCCAATATAAAGTCAGCTTTGCAATTGTAGGTCTTCATAACCTAGTCCCTTCCCACCTTGCTTGCCTACTTACACTTTATTCCTTTACACTCATCCTATAACCCAGAGACTCTGGCTTATTTGCTGTTCCTTACACAATACCCCACCTCTGATCTCTGTGTCTTTGTACTGGCCGTTCCTCATTCCTAGAATGCTCTTTCCTCATCACTACTCGTAATTTTTCCTAGCTTCCTTCTAGTGTCAGTTCAAATTCCACCTTCTGCAAGAGGTCTTTCCTGTCTCTGTATAGATCTTGTATGTTCTCCCATTTGATTAACTCCCTGAGTGTAGGGACTGTCTTTACCTCTATACCCCCAGCACATAGTTCTATTAAGTGCTTAATAAATGATTTTTGATTGCTTAATATTAACTCATCAAAATCAATATCACTTCTCTCATTATTCTGGTCTGGCAAGGTTCTAATAAGGTATAAGCAAATGAAATGATCAACTGTCCAAAAAAGGTTTACGGAACAGTCCCAGAAGGTGAGTGGATAAAAGTGGTATTAAAGTGGTCTGGAACTCAGTGAGAATCAATCATAATGCATTCTTTTTTTTTTTTTTTTTTTAGTGAGGCAATTGGGGTTAAGTGACTTGCCCAGGGTCACACAGCTAGTAAGTGTTAAGTGTCTGAGGCCGGATTTGAACTCAGGTCCTCCTGACTCCAGGGCCAGTGCTCTATCCACTGCGCCATCTAGCTGCCCCATAATGCATTCTTGATACAAATTTGGGAGTATCTATTCATCAGTCTGCTGTTATCTTGTCTGCTCTTTACTAATGAAAATTATGGCATTTGAAAATGATTCTTCTGATATCCAAAATTCCCAATACCATTTCTAGAAAGGCCAGACACTCATTCATTATGAATGAATCAAAAGGAAAATTATTTGCTATTTCCCTGGTTAACTTTTTTTAATGAAATGACTAGAGATCCTGAAGCAACCGTTCAATTGAATCCCACTTTCTTTCCTTTCCAACATCTGTCATATGTGAGGATTGGTTAAATAACTTTGCTTCATTCAGAACTGTTTTATATTTCTTTAGAGAATGATATTTTAGTTTACTTTTCCCTATCCCATGGTCAGCTGAAATCTGTACCTAATTAATGTTTAGGGGGTTTTTGCCTTTTCCAGTTTTGCTGCCAGCATTTGTATCTGTCATTGGATCTTGTCTCTAACTCCTAGTGAAAAAGCACACATACACAAGCTGACATAGTGGAACAGTGTAAACAAAAGCTGTATTGTGAGGTAATGTCAGGGAGTCAATTGGGCACAACCCACTAGGCTACAGACTGTTCAATGACCAGTGAACAGGATTAACATCCAAATTGGTCTCCACTTATAGAAAGGGTCTGGAAGCAAGCCAGAGATGCCAGCCTTTGGGACACAATCAGTCTGAACAAGATGACACCCTGGAATCAGCACTCTAAGATACTGGTGACTTCTCATAAAATTGAGGAGCTATAAGAAGCCAGCGGATGACTCAGCTCTGTCCTTCACTTCACTCTGTCCCTTCACTGTTTCAGAAATATAGCCCAATGACGATGAAGACAAAGATAAAATAGAAAAATAATTTTTAAAACCAGCATTGAAAAGGACTAAATGGTGACCACTACTGCTTCCTGGGGAACCATGCTGACCCAAAGTCCTGGAGTCTTTGGAACCTATGCTTACCTTAAATTATAATGATACCCTCAATCAGAACACGCCCCACCCAATCCAAAGCAGGGACAATTTAACAACTCCCTGCATTTTGGGGTTGGAGAGAATATAGAGGTTTTTAGGTCTTTCTCTACCCTGTGCCCTGGTCTGGACCTGTCAATTCTGTACACACTTACCATGGGTAAGCTCAGACAGCTAGAAAGGAGTCTACCATCACTAGAGTACATGGAATCTTCATTCCCAACTCCTAAGCCTAACTTGAGCTGGGACCCACTACATGGTAAAACCCACGTATCAGTCCCAATAGAAGCTCTTAGGAATTACCTGGTGTCCTACCAGAGCAGTGTTTAAGTTCCTTCTGGCTCTTCCTCCCCAGACTCAAGCATGAGGAAGGGCTGACTCAATTCTTCCTTCCCCGTTCATCTGACCAAAACCTCAGTAATTCATGCCCTGCCTTATCTGAACATGACAATGAGTAGTGACTTTTAAAATGGCAATTCAATAAAGAATTTCTGTGATATAAAAGACTAAAGCAGAGGTTTGAAAACAGAAGTATGTGTATTAGAATCTTGTCCATGGGGTTACATTATGCAACTAATTTTAAAAAGCTATTTTTTTCTTTGAGAGAAGTACTCAACTAATTTTTAATATTTATTGATGCCTCTCATTTCAACATCACATTAATTTCCAACTATATCCCTGCTATACCCAGTGAATTTCCCTTGTAACAAAAGTTAATTTTAACAAAACCAACCTGTTTATCAACTGCATAATGCCTGCATCCCCAAGATTCCATATCCATAGTTCCTTACCTCCTTTTAATGAAAAGAAGGGGGTACATTTCCTCATGTCTTCTCTGGACCCAATCATGATTTTGTTTTTGTCTACACTTATGTCACTTTATTTGGCATCATGTCTTCCCCAAGCTTCTCTTAATTCCTCATATTCACCATTTCTGATAGCATAACAATATTCCTTTCTATTTACATGCCACAATTTGCAGTGCCATTCCTAATCAAGTAGCACTCACTTTGTGCTTTGCTACCACAAAAAAAGGGCTGCAATTAATGTTTTGTCATAGATGATATTCTTTTTTTCCATTTCTACCTCCTCAAACTCTATGTACAGCAGTGGCCTTGTTGATGCAAAAGGGATGGATATTATAGTCACTTTTCTTTGCATAATTCCAAATTGCTTTCTAGAATGTCTGGACAAATTTAAAGCTCCGCCAACACTGCATCCAGTCCAATTCCTGCAATATCAATTTCCATAGTCTGTCATCTTTGCTAGTATGGATGGTATGAGGTGACATGTTTCTCTCATTATTAAGTGATTTGGGACAATCTTTCGGATGCATATTAGTTGTTTGCAAAAACTGTTTATTTTATCTACAATTAGAATATCTCTTGGTCTTAGGCAGATATATTAATTCCCAGGGATAGCTAGGTGGCACAATGGATAGAGTGCCAGGCCTAGAGTCAGACTCATCTTCCTGAGTTCAAACCTGGTCTCAGACACTTAATTAACTGTTACCCTGGGCAAGTCATTTAACCTGTTTGGTTCAGTTCATATGTAAAATGAACTAGAGAAGTAAACGGCAAACCATTCCAGTATCTTTGCCAAGAAAACCAAAAATGGGGCCACAAAAAATCGGATGTGACAGAACAAAATAATTAATTCCCCTATATATCTTGTCGTACCCAAGTATTTAGAGATAAAAAGTCATTTAGTCCAATATCCCCCTTTAAAGAATGAGGAAATTGAGGCCCAGAGAGCTGAAGTGACTTGCAACAGTTATTAAGCAACAGAAGCAAGAATTACAAGATGCTAGAAATAAGACTTCCCATTACAATGCTAAAAATATTTATTAAAGGAAGATTATATAGGAAGTCATCCGCCATGCAGTCTAGAATCACTGCTCTAACATGGCAGCTTCAATTCAGTCTAGTTGACTTCCAGGTTCAGCTTCTTTTAATTTTCTTTTTTTTTCTTTTTTTGGTGAGGCAATTGGGGTTAAGTGACTTGCCCAGGGTCACACAGCTAGTGTCAAATGTCTGAAGGTGAGATTTGAACTCAGGTCCTCCTGAATCCAAGGCCAGTGCTTTATCCATTGCACCACCCAGCTGCCCCCAGGTTCAGCTTCTTAAACCCTGAAGTATACTGTGAGCCACATTGATATAAAGTATGTGTAGCAACACATAGAATACCCACTTCCTTTGGTTACCCAATTCTCCTATAGCCACAGTGAAGGAAGAAATACCCCAAATGGTAGCATTAGTTAGTAGACAATACTTGTTGAGGTGGTCACTGGTCAGTCAGCCCCCAAAGGGATTCTAACCCTAAATGGTACGTCCTTTTGGTTATTCCATATTAAACCTGTCTAGCACATGCAGTAATCCCTAGCCCAAAAGAATGGTGCCAGGGGACAAACATAAAAGATGGTATATCACGTTATGTATAAAGAAACAATGTAATATTGGAACTGACTACATACTGAATAGATTAAAATTGATTCTATATAAAATTTTTAAATGATCCTATTTATAGTTCATTGGTTTTTATCCCATTACTGCCCAAGTCATGGTTCTTTGTCTCTGAATTTAGTGCAGAAATTCAGACAGCCTGTAATGAATTAAGTTTAGAAATCCAGCTCTCCTGCTAATCACTGTTTATTCTTGCATTAAGGAAATCTCTTATCCTTGGGGGATGTAAATGGATCCCAGTGATCTTGGTCCAGTATCTGTACACCAAACAAACTGACCTTCAAGGATATCTGGTCCAGTATCTTTAATCTTGCAAGTAGACTCAAACAATGAACATTTATTTGTCACAGGAGGGAAAGAGGGGGTTGTTGCTAGTCCTTCATTCCTAATTTCCAATCATATTGTCCCTTACACTTCAGATATGTGACCAATCATGTTGTCTTCATCCCCCCCATGATGTTGCCAACCCTATAACCAACGGTATTATTCCCTCACCAACTTGTTCTGTTCTTTGTTCTGTACTCCCCAAAACCTATAAAAAGGGAGCTGTCCTTCTGCTTGGGGTCTTTCACATAAACCAAGGTACCCACTGACCCATTCTATTGGCTGGTAGCATCTCTGTTAATAAAATGTTATCTTGCTTAAAGAAAACATGCCTCAGTCTACCTTTGTTGAATTTCACTTGTGACAATACTGAATACCTAATTACAAGATAGTGATATAGATAAATCTAAAAAAATAGAATATATATATATATATATATATATATGGATAGGATACACATTTACAGGGATTTGTGAATCACCTATTGCTTCAAGTTAAGATGAAGAACAACAAATGTGTTCACCATAGCAAGCAAAGATTCACTGATTACTTCTTTATCACAGCATTTTTCTCCCAATCAAGAGTTTCCCTTTTATCTTAGCTATATTTTTATCTTACTTATGAAAAAGCACCTTAATTTAATGTAATAGAAAATGTCTATTTTACATTGTGTAATTTTTTGTTAATAATGATCACTCTAGCCATAATTATACTACCATCTATCTTCATCCAATTTTGTTTTATGATGTGATCTTTTACTTTTAGTCAAGTATTCATTTGATACCTATTCTGTTATATAGTACAAGATGAGGAATTAATCTGGTTTTTTTCTAAAACTCCTTTGTATCTTTTGTACATAGTTCTCAAATGTTTTCTTGGGTTTATTTTTCACTGAGGTATAAAGAAGAGTATTTTTTAAATCAACAAAATTGATAAAATATTTACTACTTTGATTTTTTTAAGTGAGGAAAACCAAATTACCAAAATAAAAATGAGAAGGATAATTTCCCAACTAATGGACAAGAAGTTTAAAAGAAATTAGTATGTCCAATCATATACAAACAAAATTGAAATTTAGTCACATTAACTCAATGCAGCAGTATTTAGAAAAAAAGATTTGGATTGGTGCGAGGGGAAGAGAATCATTGTATTAAACATCCCAGATAAAAGTCTTACATCCAAAATCTATAAGAAATTGACCCAAATCTTTGAGATTAAGGACCACTACTCTAAAATGTAATTGGTTGGATAACACCCTAGTACATAAATTTTTGAGACAACATAATAATATTCAATAAGTCACAGAGCTCATCATACCTTCTGACATGGCAATTCCACTGTTGGGACCTGATCTCAAAAATATCACAAAAGGGAACAATTTGTAGGAAAATATTCATTGCTTCTTTTTTTATAATGTAAAACAACAGGAAATGACCTTTATATCCAGCAGTTGGAGAATTGCTAAATAATGATATTTGAATGTAATGATATTAGAATGTATAAGGAATGGTCCATAGTAATTTAAATCTTTAAAACAACACAACTGGCTAAAAGGGATAGTGTAGCCATCTAGTCCAATCCCCTCCTTTTATAGAAGAAGAAACTGAGAAACAGGGATTTACCTAAAGTCACACAGCTAGTTCATCAGTGGCAGGATGTGAACCCAGTTCTTTGGCTCCACAGCCAGTGTTCTTTCATCATGCTGATTGCAGTAAGGCCTAGAACACTACAGAGCTTCCTAAATGACATCCATAATCACCCTAAAAATTTTAGCCAAACTATCCACCTCCACAGAGAAAGAACCAAGTGGACGAAGAATGCCTACAGTCCAGACCGTGATATGCAATGCAGTTAGATGAACAATACATAGAGCTCATCTATTTGTATGTGGATATATACACAAGACAGACAGTGCAAATGGACTATGGCCCCAAAGTGAAGAGATGAAACAGAATGGATTGCCTTTTAGAAACTATAAAACTTTTTTTTTAAACGAACCCAAACTTCTCTGAATTAAAAGCCCATTTTGCAACACCAATATTCCAGTGTTGTTTTATATCTGAGAATAAATCTCCCAAAAACTAAAATGCAGGGTTTCTGAAAGAGTAATAAAGAGCTACATGATGAGTATTACCAGGTTAATACTATTTTGAAGTGAAATATCTTTATGGGTTTGGGTAGGGAAGAGGTTTGAATCCCCTAGGTGGCAAAACCTCTTATGGTAGGGACATTGTACCTAAATAATTCTTACTACACTGAATTATCTCTATGATTTCACTAATTGTATAAGTCAAACCAAGTGTAATCTCAATTGACTCATTTAAAACATTGCAGTCTCATCATTGCTTAGTTACTTTGTATGTATGTGTGATATGAATGTAATTTTCCCATCTACTTGAGGATGGAAAATTATTTTATGTATAAAATGCATATAGACTTTTATAAGGGCCTGTGTTAAATAGTGTAGCCATTAAAAGGAATGAGTCACTTCTTTCTCAAAAGCAATGTCATACTACCAAACTTAATATTTTCCTTGGCCTTTTCCAATCTGATGCTCACTCCTTAAATTTCTTACTTAACTTTAATATATCGAAAGGAGAACTTTACTAAAGCTTACTGCAAATGCTTCATCGTGATATGGCAGTGACCTGTTCTCTCAAAGGGTATGCCAGCTCAGGCAGGTTCTAACAAGATTTGTAGTACAATCCTAGTGTTTGAGAGCCAGCTGACCAAAGTTCAGAGACGTTCATCATCAAAAAGTTGGCCAACAAGTGATGATTATTTTTTGGCCACATAACAAGATATGTAGGATTTCTGAGCTACACAAATGAAGAGAACACCCACATTGATAAAAATACATATATTTTTAAGAAGTAACAAAATATACTGCCCACAAGTTGGGACAAGTGTTCTTAAACTCGAAAGTTTGGGGGTGAGGAAAAAGGCAAAAAAAATCATAAAATCATAGAATCTGATCATCAGAAGGGATCTCAAAGAGCTATCTAGTCCAACTTATAACTGAACATTGCTTCTACTACTACATTACCAAGTAGTCACCCAAATTTTGTCTAAAAACCTCTAGGCAAGGAGTCATTTATGACTTCATGAGGTGGTCCATTATATATTTTGAGATGAAATTCACAGACAGCTACACTGGCCCAATTCCCAAAAACCACCACTACATACTCACTTGGGCCACTTCTTTCTGGAAAAACAAATCAACAAACATTTATTGTGCACTTACTATTTGCAAGACACTTTTTAGGCACTGTAAGAACTGGCATGTGTGATCCAGTAGACAACAAAGCTAAATAGGGTTTTTTTGTTGGATTTTTTTACTGCTCTAAGCCTCATCATCTCTAAGGGTTGCTTGCTAGTATCAGCCAATATCCATTGTTCAATGATAAAACTTATACAGTCTTGGATTTGTCAGGTTTTGCAGGAAATGGATTTATAATATAAACTATCTGAAAGTTGGAATACCAAAAATTTTAGTTTTGCATTAAGAGAACCACTTAGTGCTCAGGAAAGTTGTCATATATAGTAATAATGTTGGTCTTTGGAAATTTTTATATTTTGTTAAGCAGATGCCACTCCAAAGGGGATTTATTTGAGTTTTAAACAAGCAAGAAGAGAAGTAAATGAACTGCTGTTTGACAGCTGCCTAGCTTCATACTTCTAATTAAATAACAGGTCTAGGTTTCCTGAAATCATAGCACCTCAGTGCCTCTCGTCCAATAGTAAAGGAGCTGCCTAGCTTTTTATGGTGAGAAATCACTGGATGAGAACTGCTCTTCTACTAAGTAAAACATCTCCTCTGCAGTCCCACTACTTACTAATTGTAGAGCTACTTAGTTAATTTTAATAAGTCCAAATTGGCTTCTATAGCCTTAGCGACTTGTTGTAGTTTGTCTGCAACAGGCTCCATAGTCTTGACAATTTCTTGGAGATTATCTGTAGGTGGCATCGTGGGGTTAATGGAGGCTTGGCAATCTACCAGCTTGCTCAACTTCTCTAGGAGGTCTGTAGGTGAATTTATTGTAGAAGTTATGCAGCAACTCGGTGAAGCTTGGGCAGGACCTGGTTGTTCACAGGGATCTTTCTTGCAGAGGTCAGTCAGTCGGACGTTCATGATTGAGGACTTCATCAGTTGGGAAAGAGCAGATTCCATACTCTCAAAGAAGTTGACGTTTTTCAGCATAAGAACAAGTGGCATCGGGGCACACTCAGAAATTTCTTTAGCTGACTCACATAGCTTTTTAGCATTTTTTAGACAGGGGTCTTTCTCTAATATAGAGCTCATGGTTGCTGTTAACTTGGAAAATTGAGAACATTCAGCCTTGGTTTTGTCCTTTGATTCAATATCACCCTGGACCTTCTTCAAAGAACATACTACTTCTTCAAAATAATCCTTAACAGTTCCACTTTCATTCACAATGATAGAAGGTATTTGGCTTCCCAGACAATTGGTGAGTAATTGAATAAAGGTATTTATGGAAGAATTAAGTTTTAGTAAGCAATTGTAGAAAGTGTTACCAGTCTGCATACATCTGTCGTTATCCTTGTCTGACATCAATGACATTCTTCCAAGAAACAAGTGGCAGCACTGCAAAACAAATCAGGAAACCAAAGTGAACAAAAATAAAGTATGAGAAGAAAAAACAACAATAGTCTCTAAGGCACTATAAGGTATAGCTATGTCAACTCTATATAGACTTACTGTAATTCCACATTACATCGTTAACTCCTACAAGATAAAGCTCAAATAGTCTTATATACTTCCTTTAGTTGGAAGATGTCTGGTATGATTTATGTGAGTTCTAATTCTGTCTCTTGTCAATACTTATTATTTAGCATTGAGTAAGTAAGATCACATTACCAGAGATTAGTTTATAGTTTTAGAGCTAGAAGGAGCCTTAGAGATTATTTATTCCACTTCTACAAGTAAAGGAAGTGAGGACCTGGGGTGATAAGTAACTAACCTAAGTACCAGATTTGATCTGAATTCAAATCAAGCATTTCTTCCCCTACACTACACTATGCAGCATCTATAAGAGGCTTCAGTTTCTTCATCTATAAAATGAAAGAGTTTTAGTATATATCTCCTATAATCTTGTTATTCTATTTTGGAAATTAAAATTCCACTATGAAGAGGAAATAGCCATATATAAGGAAATGGTAACAACATTAACCAACCCACTGTGTAATCACTGTAATTAGGGGTCACTTGTTAGGTGATATAAAGAAATGCTATATTAAATACTGATCCTACCCTAAAAGGCTAATAACCCTTTTGGAAGAGAAGGGGAAGGTGCTTTGGATTAGGGTCTTCATTTAAGAGCTTTCAACCCCCAAAATGGTTTCCAAATTTGTGCAAGGAAACAATGTAAGGTGATTGTACAAATTGTCACAGCAGCACAGACTCTCAAAATAGGAATGAACTTCAGAGACCATTTACTCCAACCTAAATGAGATCATCTTCCCCTACAGTATCAGTAAATGGTCCTGAAGACCTTTCCCAAAAGGAAATGCATTCAGTCTAGAGGCAGCCAATCCCACTGATCTTGGTCAATGAGAAAAAAAAAAAAGAAAACTGCCTCAACAAAAGGAAATATCAGCAGAGTAAGTGGAGAAG
Source organism: Dromiciops gliroides (assembly GCF_019393635.1). Lineage (NCBI taxonomy): Eukaryota > Metazoa > Chordata > Mammalia > Microbiotheria > Microbiotheriidae > Dromiciops > Dromiciops gliroides. Next base: position 187,499,474 of record NC_057865.1, read on the forward strand.
CCCAAGATCAGGGAGTACAGAATGAAAAGGGTTAGAGGTAATTCTTAATTCTATTTTATTAATTGCCTGCTATGGACAAGCCAGTATACTAGGGACTGAAGATACAAGACAAAAAAAAATACTCTCTTCCTTCACCTCTTCTAATCTATTCTTACCTAAGACTTTGTCATTTGGATTGTGACACCTGGATAAAATGGGGCACCGTTTTGGTAAGGCAAATGGGACCTAATAAAAAAAAAGTGCGGCTATAAGGACCATAAGATCTAAGAACTTGAAGTGTTACGGGGAACTTATTTCTTCAAAGCCAGCACCTTTCTACCTTTCTAGTTTACTTACACTAATATTATTCCTGTCCATATACTTCTGTGGTCCAGGGTCATACCAGCCTTCTTATTCTTCTCAGAACACTCCAACTCCCATATCCCTGCCTTTGCATATGCTGTCCCTCATGTCTCAATGCTATCCCCCTTCTTCACCTCTACCTCTGATATTCCAATGTTTTCTCCAAGATTCAGCTCAAGTACAATCATCCACATGAAGGTTTTTCTGCTTATGCCTTCCTTGTTCTCCAAGCTACCTTCAATTCATTTTGTATATATTCTGCAGTGCTTATATATGTAAGTGTTGTCTCTACCATTAGAATATAGGAGAAGTGAGGGCACCTAGGTGGCACAGTGGATAAAGCACTGGCCCTGGATTCAGGAGGACCTGAGTTGAAATCCAACCTCAAACACTTGACACTTACTAGCTGTGTGACCCTGGGCAAGTCACTTAACCCTCATTGCCCCACCAAAAAAAAAAAAAAAAAAAAGAATATGAGGATTGTTTTTAATCTTGTCTCTGTATCCTTCCAGTGTATAGCACATAGTAGGGGCTTAATATCTTTATTTATTGCTACTTCCCCATATAATATAATCTCTATAAAATAGATACAGAAGTATAACAAGGAAAAAAGGTGGTAAAGAAGTGAAGTATTTGCACTGGAGATACAAAGTTAACAATTAAAATGGTCTTTTGAGACCAGCCCTGAGATATGGAAGCACACTCTAGTTTTAGCCAAACACTATAAATAAAACATTCCCCAAATTTCAGTGTATCTTGCCAGTGAGCCTAATCTGTGGATTTTGTTTTTTTGTACTGTAGCTACAACACATTTTAACAACACAAAGTAAAAAAAATATAATTCAGAAAAGCAAACAAAGAAAAGCTAACTTATTTGTCTTATGATTTTTATTATACTAAAAAAACCTAGACTAATATTAATAAGAAAGAAGGTTTTTTAAACACTAAGAAATGCAGAAATAACATAACAAGGCAGGCAGCGGGACCTAGCAGACCCAACAAACAGAATAAACCTGGGTCATCACATTCCAGAAACAACCAGATGAATAAACATTCCCCATAATTCTCCTAAACATTCCCTGGGACTACAGAACTCAGACGTCCAGACAGGTAGGCAATCCTAACGCTACTGAAATCTCACTGTAATATTATCCATTATAGGGTGGAATTTGGCAAGGCATATCAATCTTGAACTTCATCCAAGGAAAATTTAATTACTTAAGTATGGGCCTTGTGGTGCTTGGTTTCTCCAGACTCCAGAGAAATTTCTGGGGTAGCAAGAATGTAAAGGTAACAATCCTAGGAGAGTAGCAGAATTAGAGTTTAAGAAGCAAATGTGTACAACTTAGAAGGTTTAAAGGATTAAGTAACTATTGTATGAATGTGCATATTAGTTAAATGATAATGTTTCTATTTGATGTATTTCCTAATCACTAGGACCACCAAATATTCCTTTGTTGGTATATTAGGTTCTCTTAATTCACCTGTATGCTGTGTATAAATGTGCTTAATCAGGTTGCATATTTTTAAATTGATTGATCGTAAACTTGAGATGGATAAGGGTATCTGTCACTTTTATATATCCCTTTGTTGTCTAATAATAATAATAGTAATAGTTCGCATTTACATAGTACTCTAAGGCTTATGAAGAATGCTTTCTTTACAACCCCATGAGATAGGTAATGTAAAAATTATCACCCCCATTTCATAAATATTTATAATAGATATTCTGTAGATGTTGGTGATGACCAAGATACAAGCTTTGTTATCTGGAACATGAAGATTCTTCAAAGCAGCATAGATTCTAAAAAATCAGTCATGAGACCATTATCAAATTGGTGATTGTTAAAGGCATTTTCCTATAGCTCCAAACTGATGTATGTGGATAATAAAACGTAATGACCTTGATTCTTTATAGTCTAAGACTAGTATAAATGCACATAAGAACCCCCTGGGCACCCTCATAAACTTGTCCCAGGGGCAGGGAAATGTGGAATTCTCCTTGCAATTTGTGACCATTATTCGACTTATTGTACAAATGCTGAAGTGACCTAGTACTTCTCCTTATACATTGTCAAAGCCAAATAAGCAAGATTTTAGCGTCCAAATGGATTTGTAATGAGTCAGAGTGCAAACCATTGAGATTCTGCCATTGGGACAGGAGTTCTCCTCACACTGTAGCTACTAACTACTAAGAGTTGTTAGCTCCTTACAAACAGTGACTGCGCCTTAATCATGTTATTCATCAGCATTTTGTAACAAAAATACCAAAAATAAATGCCTTCTGTATGTATAGCACTATGATATAAGCATGGGGGAAGAAACAGTTTAGATAAAACAGTTTCGACCCTTATAGAGGGTATATGGTACTGGAGAGAGCTAGGTGGCACAATGAAGTGTTCTGAACCTACATCCAAGAAGACCTAGATTCAAATCTGGTCTCACAATGTGGCTTTTAAAATCTAAACGTGTGGTCACCTTAAATTAGAAGCTTTAGCACCAGTCTTTGGGCATTAAGCATTTATTAAAGCATACTCAGTATTAGTAAAAGGATAACACTTGGAGTTCAGAAAGTTAAGAAAAGGCCTATCTAGCCTAGAGTTCTAGCCTGGTCTGGTTCTTCCTCAAGTCCTCCACCAGGAGCCTGCTTCAACCATAAACTGTCCCAGCAAACTGAGTGTGGAAACTTTTTATAGGTCTGGAGGAGAGGCAGTCCTTAAACACTGCTTCAAGCTGAATGGTTATTGTCATCCAAAACCACTGGTTCACTGGACTTGAGGGTGGTCTTGTGTTGATGTCATAGTCCACAGCCTCTGAGAACATTCTCTCTTGGGAGTCAGCCAGGTGTGGCTTTAATTGAATTAACTTTAAGTAGGTTAATCAACAGTCAATCACTCTCAATCAGTCTCACTTAATTCAATCAGTTCTAAATTAATCTCAGGTAGGGGCTTTGAGTATCTATCAAATTCTTTTTTTTCTCTTTTTTTCTGGGGCAATGAGAGTTAAGTGACTTGCCCAGGGTCACACAGCTAGTAAGTGTCAAGTGTCTGAGGCCGGATTTGAACTCAGGTACTCCTGAATCCAGGGCTAGTGCTTTATCCACTGCGCCACCTAGCTGCCCCTTGTTTCTTCCTTTCTTTCTTTCTTTTTATCTGCCAAATCCCATGATTTTCTCAAACATACTTTCTGGCTGTATAACCCAGGGTTAGTCATTTAATCACTGCCTGCCTCAGTTTCCTCAACTGTAGAATGGGTATAATAATACCCAGGATTGTTGTAAGGACAGAGGGATATATTTGTATAGCAATTAGCACACTGCCTGACACAGTAGGCACTTAATAAAATACAAATAGCTAGAGACAATATTACATGGTGTAACACCCCTTTGGGCCACTTTCTCAACTCCCACTCCCACTGATAGGCTGGGTCCCAGGAAAGTGGCTGCAATATATTTTCCTCATGACCCTATGGATAACCCTGAGGCTAGGGTTTCTAGTGCTGTGCATGGCTCAAAAGGTCCCATGGGTGTGTATCCCAATGTTCTCAATTAACTTTTAGTAAAGGCATTTACTATGGTAGGATATGTAATAATACCTTGTAAAAAACATTTCATACCAAAATCCTGGGGCACACTGTCTTATAAGTACAAACAGAGCCCAGGGGAGAGTGGCCTTCAACAGAGGATGATGGTAGTGAACACATGTGTAGAAAATATGTGTGACCAGGGCAGCTAGGTGGAGCAGTGGATAGAGCACCGGCCTTGGATTCAGGAGGACCCGAGTTCAAATCCAGACTCAGATGCTTGACACTTACTAGCTGTGTGACCCTGGGCAAGTCACTTAACCCCAGTTGTCTCAAAAAAAAAAAATGTGTATGACCAAAGGGTAAACCCACAACTCCTGGTTTGGGGAAGTCCTTTCTTAAGGCTATCGCTCATTTTGTTTCCTGGTTCAAGGGGCTACATACATTGAACCTGTTTCCTTCTCCTCGGGTGTATAACTCTTTGTCCTCAGGGAGGCAATGTCTCTGCTCCCAATTTGGTACAGTAACTCCTACTGGTTCAATTTCTCCAATAGCATGGCCCTGAGGTGGGGATTAGGGGAAGTATTTATCATACTGTCTAGGCTCTGTTCTCAGTGTCTGCTCTTTACTGTCCTCTGGTACAGGTGCAAAACTCTAATTCTTCAAGACACTCCTGAGACTAGAAAATTCTAAAATTTTTCTGCTTTGCTGCTCAACTAACTGCTGAAATTTCCTCTGGGGGCTGTTTAACACCCCCAAGTAGTATTCACCTTGTTTGTTAGCCAATCACATTAAACCAATCAAATGGACCCGCCCCCCTTATGAAGGACCACAGAGTTCACACATTTAAAATTCCACCACTACCTTTAGATTGCCTTAACTGAATACCTTTATCAGAAGATAAAGATTTTCTATTTCAAAACTAGTAAAAGTTTACACTTTTCCTCATTCAAAAAACTTCATAACGCATGAAAAAATCGAGGTGGGGATAGATAGGAGTTTAATGGGGAAATCTAAGCTACTTTTATCTGTACTTTCCTGTGAGGAAAACCTATTTCTGCAATACTTCCTTTGTCCAATCGTCATTCTTTTTTTTTTTTTTTATTTTTTTTTTAGTGAGGCAATTGGGGTTAAGTGACTTGCCCAGGGTCACACAGCTAGTAAGTGTGTTAAGTGTCTGAGGCCGGATTTGAACTCAGGTACTCCTGAATCCAGGACCGGTGCTCTATCCACTACGCCACCTAGCTGCCCCCAATCGTCATTCTAAAATGCAACATTGAATCAATGTCATATTTTCAAGCATCCCCTGAACATTGAGGACAATGACTACAGTTTTGATGGATTCTCTGAAATTCATTTTTTGTACAAAATATCTATTATTCAGACAGCCATCCAAGTCCCAAACAGATCACTCCTTTCTTTTCTTTCAGTTTCAAAGACATAAGATTAAACCAATTTGGGTAGCAAAGTCCTCAGAATTTTCAGCCAAGTAAACATTCCCTTTCTCTAGGTGTTCAGTGAATAAGTACAGCCAAGTGTGTGAAAACTCATCCCTTCCTTATTACACTGTTAATTGGACTAATGTTGTTTTAACTTTATCCATGACATAGTATTATCATTCCTTCCTTAATTGATGGATAAAATTTTTTTTAACTGCCCAAACCCTTTGCTGCCACCCCTACTCACCAGGACCCATAGCTATTCCTTTAAGAAGTTTCTAAAATGAGGTGGGGTACGGGAGGATGGTAACAGTATGGCCCATAATGTCCAAGCCTGTACAGCTCCCTCTCCCCTCAAACCCCCAGGGATTTGTCCTGGCCCCTCTCCTAACCCCTGATTTTCTGCTGTCTCAATCTCTTCCTTCCAGCAAGAAAAAAGTTCTAGGGTAGGGTAAGGGTTTACCCAGCGATATCCCCAGCCTTATTTCTCTATTCTTACCCTCCTGGCCTATAGATATGTCATCTGATCAATAGCAGTGGAGGAGAGCAGGAAGAAAGAAAAGCCCCAGGAAGTCAGAGAAGGTACCCAGTCTTTTGGGATAGGGTTGATAGAGAGAAAACACATGTAAGGAAGCTACCCTACTGTTCCAATCTCACCACATTTACAGGTAAAGTGTTCAATTATAAATTAAAATGGTCAGAAGCTCAGGGGCCCCAGGATGCTCCCTGTGTCAAACACCAAACACCAAGAAAAGCACATGGCAGGACCTCCAGCCAGGCTTCTCAGACTGATATTAACTTTTTATATATCTATACATCATCATCATCATAATTTGGAAGACACCAAATTATTATTATTCAGAAGTGGAAAATCTCCGACTTGGTTTCAAAAAAATCAACTTCACAAGTTCAAGATAGGGGAGGTATGGCCAATGTTTAGTAAGAAAAAAAAATCTAGACTGCAAACTCAAAATGAATCAATACTGCAACATAGAAGTCAAGTAAGCTAATGAGATTTTTGGCTACATCAAAAGAGGCTTAATGTTCATGACAAAGCTGGTAATAATCTCTCTGTACTGTATCTACCTTGGTCAGACCACATGTTAAGTGTTCAGTTCTGGCTGCTTGAATGAACAAACACAAGAGGCCTAGAGATCAGTTGAACATCTCTTTAATCTCCTTTGTATTTCTTCTCCTGAATTTGATGTTTTTGAAATTATTTTTCCTCCTTAGTAGTCCCCTGCCCTCAGCAAGGGTTAATGCATGAATTTTATATAATATGCTGTAACGATTGGAGTGACACCACCTGCTGGAGAGTTACTGTAGGAAAGCTCCATCATGAGGAGAAGGCATCTGAGGGCAAGCCATGTGGCTTTTCCTTGGCATCAGGGAGTGATGTTTGCTCGTGGGTACTGTCTATCAAAGCTACCAGTCAATTAGCTTGGAGCTGTGTGTGTGTGTGTGTGAGCATGTGGATGCGATGTTCCTGGTTCTACAGGAGGTTTGTGGAAGGAAGAAGGGGTGAGGCTGGCTCTCTCTCGCTCTCTTTTGTCAGGACTCTCATGGAGAGTGGAGCAGAAATGCGGGTTTCCTGAGATAGCTGAATCTAGGCCTCTTTCTCTCTTCACCAAATTCTTATTCTCCTTAATAAATGCTTAAAAGTCTAACTCTTGCTAAAGCTTATAATTTATTGGCGACCACTCAGATATTTTAGACAGACTAGCTAGAATTTTAGCCCCTTACAATGCTAACTTGTTATACATCCCACTTACTTTTCCATATATGTCCCTGTGCCAATCTTTCAAAGCAGAATGTTGCTTTGCTATGCATGACATGAAATACTTCCTAGTTCAGTACACTGAAATATCAATACTTTCCTAAGGCTGTTAGAAAACATTAAACTTTTCTTTTTCAGAGATCTGTTTGAAAGATGGCTCAGAGTGATTTTTTCTACCCAGAGAACTCAAAGAGGAGACAGGAACTAAACAATCTACACCAGCAACTGCTTGATTGCTTATCAGACAGCTTTGATGTCACCAATGAACTGAGTGGGGTTCTGAATACACACTTGGCCTGCAGGCTGGAATCCATAGAAATGAAAAGAAATGGCACCATAAAGGAAAACTGTGACATCATCGTAAAAGCCATGAAGAAGATCCAAGAAGAAGTACAAAGGGTTGATGATGGGCTAAAAGAAAAATTGGAACCAACATTGTATAGAAAACTTCAGGACGTCAGAGAAAGGGAAACAGAAAAAATTGCAATTGTGCAGAGGGTTATTTCAGTCATCCTGGGAGAAGCCACTTCCACTGCCAGTACAGTAGCTGTAAAACTCATCTGCTCAAATGTTACAACTGTCGTCATTAACAAATTGGTCACCGTATTAGCCCAAATAGGTGCATCTCTGCTTGGTGGGATTGGGGTTGCTGTTCTCAGACTTGGACTAGATATGATCCTCCATGCCATACTGGGGGCAGTAGAGAGAAACCAGCTTCAAGCAGCAATTAAAAGTTATGAGGAACACCTGGTAGAATTTAAATCTGCCTCAGAAAAATACCATCGTGCCATAAAGGAGGTCACCAAGACTCTGAAATGCAGGTTGAGATGAGCAGTCTGTATTTGACTTGAAACTGCAGTTTCTATTATTTCCATTTCAACCTCAGTTCTTAGATTGGGTTGATTTCCCACATAGTTTCCACTTCAAGCTGTAGCAGTTAGCAGTGGCTATAGCGGCTGTAGATGGGAAAAGGGAATGCAATCCTGAGGTGCTAGGACAAAATGCCCAACTCCAAAACATGCTTCTAAAACTATATTTACTAGTTCAACACTCCCTTCATGAGCTCAGGCTGCTCTTACGGAAAGGGGATCTCAAATCTGAAATACAGAGTATACCTCAGAGTTCCCTAAACCACTCTTCCAAACTGTCCAATTAGATCAGTCTTTTATAAAACGCTAGGCATAGGAATGCCCTCTCTTTTGTCTCTTCCACCCATTCATTTGGCTAAATACACTAAAGAAATATGCCAGTGGTTTCAGGGATCATTTAGATATATAATACTACATTTCACTAAGTCCTGGGCCATATATGCAAAATATAAATAATCAGCTTAAGTACTATACTCTGAAAGTTGGAAGTGAATGAAAAGGTTTGAATGCTAGCTAGGAATGGAGGTGAAATTAAGTAGTGGTGTTCAGCAAATTCTACTATTTACAGAATTCTCTGTATCGTTCCAATTTTAGTATATGTGCTGCCAAAGCGAGCACCAGAATTCTCAATAAAAATGTCACAGATACTATAGTCTGGGTAGAATAGTGAACTATAGTTAGGGATAACCAAGTTCTATTTTCAATTCTGGGGAATCTTCATTTCTTTGCTGTGTCATGATGAAAAGACTGCCACAAGCTCCCTGGAGCAAAAAGAATATATACACAGGTAATACTTTGAGATTCATAGAATACATAATATCAGTATAACCTGAATGATATAAGAGGAATCATCCCTTGCTTGAAAAGTATATCATTTAAATGAAACCCTAACTGTATTAGTATATAAGATCATAGAAAAGTTTTTTTTTTTAATCATTATAGTTGTGGTGCCTGAAAAAGAATAAGCCATTGTCATTGATGTGAATGGCCCTTGGGAGCCACTTTTCCAGTTTCCTGGGAACAGGACAATGTAGATGGAGTGATGGAGGCATATGGTTAAAAATCCAGTTTCCCTGCATATCTCAATCATTTCCTACTAAGCCTGCTACAAGTACCTAACAAAACTGTCTTTATTTCAATTTCTTACACTTAAAAAGTAGATTTGCCATTGATGTGAGAATGTAAATTTGAGTGCTTGGTTCACATGAAGACAAAACATCACAAAATAAAATGTTCAGGGGGGAAAAAAACCTCTAACTTAAAAATTCATTCCTTCATCATTTTCTCTCTATATGTTTCTGTTATTGACTAAATCCAATTTTGTCTCCAAAAATTAAAAAAAAAAGCCTAGTAAAGTTACTTACCTGGATTTAGAAGCTTTAATTCACATTAACTGGTTATTACTCTTCTAGGGTACTCAAAACTCAGGCTAAAACCAAATCAAATAGAAAAATTCACAAAGACAAAGGTAATTATTATGTAATAATCTGTATATCTAAAAATCCAGTTCAACATTAATAGTTTCTCACCAGTACTTAGAAATGTTTATTCATAATTGAGAAGATGGCTTGGTTCATAATTGAACTGATTACCTATAAACTGGAAATGCACTTAAGTATGCTGGAAGTGTCCAGAATTTACAGTTTATGATTATATATTCTAACTATCCTTACCTGTATCTTTTCATAGTTATTTGGGGAAGGAAAGAGAAAAAGAGAAATTTTAGAGAGAGTGAAAAGAGAGAAAGGGAAGGGAAGAAGCCAGAGTGCTTCAAGTGAAGTAGAGAGACTACATAGAAAAATGAATATCTCTGAATAGCAGAGATGAAACAGTGACCTCATAGAGGCCTTGAAGTACCCAACTAAGCAACAGACTAAGAAAGTCACCACTTTACATTTGTTTTGTACTTTATGCTATTCCCAAGTATTTCAGCATTTTCTCTTAATCAATCTTCAAAGCAACCCCATGCCAATAAAACATTGATTGGAAAACATTGGAAAATTGATCCTGGCCTACACATTTAACTCCCAAATCTACATATTCAGCCCTTATCTCTGTCCTTAAATTCCAGTCCTAGCATCTCAAACTGATGGCGACACTTCTGCTTATATGTCCCATAGGCATCTCAACCCCATTGTATCCAAAACTGAAGTTATTCTCTTTCTCCTTACAATTCCCCTCCTTTCCCCCACCAATTCTAATCTCCCTGTTTCTGTCAAGGGCACCATAACTCTTTCATTCTCTCAGGTTCAAAGCTGGGAGTCATCTTTGACTTTTACCATTACTCACATATGCAATCAGTTGCCAAGTTTTGTCAATAATATACATGCTCAACTTCTCTTCAATTTCTTCTCTCTATTCACACTATAATAGCAATGGTCCAGGTCCTCAACACCTCTCACCTGGACTTTTAATAAAAATTGCTTCCTAATTGTTTTCTCCCTACTCCCAAATCTGTCCTCCAGAGGTGCCAAATTGTTATTCCTAAAGCATATGACCTGTCAGTTTCATGCCCATGAAGTCAGCTAAATTGGAGTAGTGGATAATGGAATCAGGAAGAGTTGAATTCAATTACTGTCTCAGAGGTTTTCTAGTGTGTTACCCTGCACAAGATCTCTTTGTCGCAGTTTACTCATCTGTAAAATGAGGACAGAAATCAGCACCTAGTTTCAGAGTTGTGAAGATTATATGAGAAAAACATGTATAAAATACTTGAAAAATCATAATCACTATATAAATGCTAGCTTTTCAGGTGTTATTAAGAAGAGTTGATAGCTCCCCATTACTTTGGGTCAAAATACAAAATACAAACTCTTCTTTTGGAACTGAAAGCCCTTCATGATCTGCCTCCAGTCTATCTTTCCAGGCTTTCCAGGATTACAAATTATATCCCATCCTCCTCCATACATTCTATCTTCTAAACAAACTTGTTTCCAATGTTATTCCCCGTACACATTCAACTTCTGGTCTGTGCATTTTCACCAGCTATGCTCTCCACCTAGAATCCAATTCCTTCTCTTCACCTTTGCCTCTTAAAACCCCCTGGCTGAAGTGCAACCTCCTTTGTACAAGAGGCCTGTATTGATTTTTCTCTTCCCCCTTAGTGTTACCCTCTCCCATTCACTTTGTATTTATTTTGCATTTATCTTGTAATTACTTCTTTGTGAACATTTTGCACTACAGTATATTAGATCTGGTGCTTAAAAATAGGGTGTCGTGTGTGTGTGTGTGTGTGTGTGTGTGTGTGTGTGTGTGTGTGTATTCGTGTCTCTGATGCCCAGCATACTAACACAAAGTAGGCTTGACAAATTTTGCAATTGAAGCAAAGTGGTCCTGTGACTTGGCCAAAACCACAAAAGCTAGTTAGAAACTGCAATGGAATTAATCTGGCTCTTGCCTTAGTTGGTCAGATACATATAGTGCCTTGTACAGTAACAGAACATACATATATGAGATGGGAATGCAGTCCTCCACTAAAATCTAACACTACAACTGCCCTCTCAGACTCCATCAGCACAGCCACAGAGGGAAAGCCAGAAGGCCTTCTTTTTGACTAAGCTGAAAGGGTTTCTACCGTTGTGTCCGTGTTTTATTCAAAGCTCTTCACAATCCGGCCCACTCCTTTTCAAACCCATCTTCTCTATCTCACTTCGCATGACCTCCCACCCCTTTTCTACAATCCATTAACACTGGGCTCAGTTCCTCAAAAGAGACACCATCTCCCAACTCCAGATATTTTAATGCATTAGATGCCCCCACCCACCCCTAAGTGCTGGATTCTCTCCTTCCTCATCTCCACCTCCAGGCTTCCCTTGTTTCTTTCAAATTCCAATTCAAACCCTCCCTTCTACAGGAAACTTTTCCCAGTTCTCCTAAATCTTAGTGCCTTCCCTCTGTCAGCTCCCATTTCTCCTACGTAGAGCCTATTTTGTACTTATTTTTTGCGTGTCGTCTCTCCCGTAGGCAGAGAGGAGGAACTGTTTTTCTGTAGCAGTGCCTGGCACATAGTAGAAGCTTACTGAATTCTTACTGATTTCTTACTGATTGGCTGTGTACCCTTGGGCCTCTTTCTTCATTTGTAAAATCTAGATATTCGCCTATTAGGCCTAGAAGGCCCTTTTGGCTCGATCCTAAGAAGGTGGCCTAGAGGCAGGACCCCTTCCCACAAAATTCCGGCTCCTTTAAGTATTCCCCTATGTAGGGGTGGGTGGGGGAAGGATGGGGCACCCAGAGGCTAGAGAAAAACGACGGCGACTCATTTAGAAACCCAGTGAGGGTGAAGATGAGGAGGGTAGAGAGCTGGGAATAGCGAAAGAAGCCCCTAAAGCTCGGGCCGTCGGGGAGAGCAACCCAAGACAAGCGGGTTACTCGACCGGCCCGCTGCGGCGCTCGAGGGTGGGACAAAGCCTCCCCCCAGCCAATCAGATTCCTGCCTCGCTTCTGTGCCTCTTCTTCCGTCCGTCTGCGCCTTCGACAATAGTTTCGGGAGGCTGAGTTTGCAGTCGAGAGCTTGGTGGCGGGGAGGGGGAGAGGGGGGCGGGGAGGAGGGGACGGGGATGGGGAGGGAACAGGGAGCGGTGGGGAGAGGGGCGGGGAGAGGGGTGGGGAAAGGGGCGGGGAGAGGGCGGGGAAGGGTGGGTCTAAGAGCAACGTAGCGACGTCAGGCACCAAGCCCACCTCCTTCCCAGTCTGCACTGGGGAAGCGCGTGGCGGGACGAACGAATTCTAATTTTGAAGCGGAAGTTTTTCTAGCCCCTAGCTTTCTCTATGGTTGCAGGAACCGGAAATGCTCTACGACGTTAGCAACGCACCTAGAAAACAGAAGTGACGTGAGGAGGCGGTGCGGCGCTCGGTTTCAAGATGGCGGTGGCGTAGGCCCCGAGCGAGAGGCGAAGGTGAAGGCCTCCCGCCCCCGGCCCAAGGAGAGCGAGGAGAGCGCGCGAGCCGCCGGGGCGCGCGGCCCTGCGGCCCTCGCTGACTCCAGCGAGCAGCCGAAAGGTGAATTCGAGGATATTTCGAGGCTCTTCTTCCCCGCTTCCTCATCCCTGGTCCTCCACTTCCGGACGCCTGCGCGGTCCTTTTGAAGCATCCGGGGAGAGATCCTCCCCCTGGCCTCAGGTGGCGGCGGGATACAGCTGATTCGGGCCTCGCCGACGAAAGGAGGCCGGCACGGGGTCGGGTTGCTGACTCGCTTGGGCTGGTTTGTGGCTCTCCTGTTGCACTGGGTTTGGGGAAGGCTTGTTGTCCTCCCTTGTGGGCCCGAAGTCGGGGGGTCACTCGTCACCGTGGGTCCTCCCCAAGGCCTGGATGCCTTTTGTGGCTGCCCCTGCTGTTGCTGCCCGTTCTAGGTGAGTGTGAGTCGGCCAGGCCCCCGGTATGGGGGGACTGAGCCTGAGTCTTGGAGCCGAGCTGGGAGTTCTCGTCTCTCCTCCCCACTCCCCTGTTCCCCCTCTAAATTTTCAGAGGATCTGGAGGGTATTAGGGCTTTCTTCCAGCAACTGGCATTTGTCTGTGGGCAAGAACTTAGCTTTCCAGATATTTGTGGTTCCAGATATCTGTTCCAGTTTCTGACTCTATTGTAGTCAAATGACTATTATTGGAAAGGGGGAGAGGGAGAATTGTGAGAAGCGAAAGGTTTGGAAAGGATTGGAGAACAAATGGTAGCTCTTATTTGTATAATTTTTTCACAATAGGGCTAAGAGCTGGAAAAGGGGGTTTCAGAGGCCTCTCATTTTACGAATGAGGAAACTGACGTCCAGGGAGGTTGTGTGACCTGCCCAAGGTCACTGCACATAGAGTAAGTGGGCATAGGTGGAATTTGAACCTAGCTTCTCTGTCTTCAAGACGCACTGGAGTACTCTTGCCGAAGTAGTGGCTCGTTATTAAAGTACAACCATAGGTAAAGCAAATATTGTGTACCTCTTGCAAATGATAAAAGTAGTCTACACACAGTAACTTGTCTAATTCCACACTTGAATGTAGGTTTAGGAACTGGGGTATGAACTAAAGTCTCCAGACCCCAGCTTTCCATTTTATATCCTTCATCTCTAGGGATCTAGTGATAATTTTGAAGAAAAAACAATCTGTGGATCATCAGAGAAGCTTTTGTGTTCTTCACCCAGACCTTGAGAAGGAAATATTAATCTTCAAGCAGGCTATTTTTCAATTGAATCAATCAGTAATTTATTTAACTCCTAGCATGTGCTTAGGCTCTGGGAATACTTTCAAAGAAATACTCTATTTTGGAGAAAATAGCATGTACACAGTTACATAATGAATAATACATAAAAACACATGCAAAACACTTCCTTAATAAATTACAAAGTAACTCATGGGGAGCACAAACAAGCAACCTGGATCTTCCACAAGCCCTAAAGAACAGTTAAGGTATATGAATGACACTGTTCTTTGAGAGAGGTTAACAGATTATGATGATTTGTTACAAACTGTCCTGACCAGACCTTTAGAACTGCTAGAGAGGAAATTGTTTCTTTATGTTTCTGAGCAATTTATCTCTCCTTTATGTGAGTACATATGTTAAACATACATGTTATTTGAAGATTGAAAGTTAAGAAAACTAAAACTTTTTCTGTGGGGGCAGAAGTGGTATAGAAAGTTGCAAATTACTGGAGAAGTTGAATTGTAGAATGTTTTTAAAGAAATCTAGTTCTATCTCTTTCTATTATTTCATGTTCAAATATGCACGAATAAGTAGCACATTATATAGCATAATAAAATTGCACTCAATAAAAATATAATTTGTCACATAATGTGATGATCTCAGTTTTGGCTAATATCAAAAATACTTCATATCGTAAAATTTCAGAGTTAGAAAAGATCTCCACAGTTTAGTAAAAAAAAAAAAACATAGTTGAAGTGGAATCTCCCTACATAATAATTGACAAAACCTCCAGTGGTGATAAACTCACAACTTCCCAAGGCAGCTCATTCTTTTTGAAACAGTGCTGTTAGGATATTTTTCTTTCTGCATTTGACAGCATAATCTGCCTGTCTGCAAACTATTCCCTGTTCCCAGCTGTATTTATTCAAAATAAGTCTTGTTTACTTTTCCATGGTAGCAAATCTTCCCATAAATAACATTATTGTATGTCCCTTAGTTTTTTTCTTTTATAGACTAAATTTTCCCAATTTCTTCAGCTGACCACTATATAGTATGTTAAATTCCCTCTGTTTTCCCTCCAGTTTCACTCCAGCCTGTCAGTGTGCTTCCTAAAAAACATGGTACCCAGAACTGAATCTATTACCCTTGATGTTATCTAATCAGGGTAAAGTAGATTATTGCTTTCCTTATTCTAGATAATATGTTTCATTCAGTAGCCTAAGATTTCACTAGCTATTTTGATTTCTATTATTGAGGCTTTGAGTTTGCAGTCCGCTAAAAACTCCAGGACTTTTTCATTTGTTTAGCCACATTTTCCCCACCCTCTATTAATTGCAACAGTTTATTATGAGTGTTATTTCTGTTAGCTTTAAAATGAGAAAGTGACTTGAAACTTGAGTTACCTAAATTCGAAATCTTGAATAAATCCATTTACCTGAAAAGAATTACCAACCATTACAGAGATATTAATATGTCTTATAGTGTGCTTTTAAGAAAAGTTACTGAAAAATAAGGATTCGAGAAGTGAAGATACTTTAAGAAGATCACTTTTTTTTTTTTTTTAGGTTTTTTCACCCCCTTTAACTAAACCATATAATCTGTGAAAATGGGGAGGAGATCTACATCATCCACCAAGAGTGGGAAGTTCATGAACCCCACTGACCAGGCTCGTAAGTATGCACTGAACGGGATTGTAAAGCACAGATTAACAAATATGAATTACAGTTATTAAGGAGTTTGTTGTGCTTAATTTTATTAGTAGAACAGCCAACTAGGATGGTTTAGTTATTTAATTTGTCAAGTTAGTTTCCCAAATTTAAACTTTTTGACTTGAAAGTAGGGGAAAAATTTATTACCCAAAAGACTTTTTTCCTTTAATTATACTGTGTAAAAGGCAGATCTATCTATCTATCTATATATGTTCTCTGGATCTGGGGAATTTTGAAGGCCTCTTTGTATTCAGTAAGCCTTTCTTTTGATAATACTAGGGTACATAGCATGTATTTTTTAGTTTGTTTCAATTGGTGCATCAGATATACTTTACCCATAGTGATATTTCTAATAAAAACTTAGAATTTTAATCATAGCCTTAAAAGACAAAGTATTAAGAAGTTCTTAAGTTATTTTGTGGCCTTTTAATATCTTATTTTTATTATGAAAAAAAAAAAACTTGAAATACAGTCTTTTGGGGAACATGCTTTCAGGCATTGAAGATGTGGACTAGTAAAAATTGGCACAAAGAAGGAAATGCTGATATTTAGGATTTTATATTATGTGTTCTTTTCTTTCTTTCCTTTATAGGAAAAGAAGCTCGGAAGAGGGAATTAAAAAAGGTATATTTCCCCCCCTGGAAATAGCTACTCATACTATTGAACTGAGCAGTGTTGTTTTAAAAAAAAAAAAATTGAAGTTTAGGGATCAACTGTTTCCAAATCCAAATTTACCTTTTTAAGAAATTGCCCATCTCACATTGGTTTGCTTTTTTTTTTTTTTCAAAGTAAAAATATTTTTTAGGAATTATGTTCCATTTCCCAATTGATAAAAGATCAAAAGATATGAACAGTTTTCAGATAAAATAATAAAAGTTATCTGTTGCCTGTGGGGAAAAATGCTCTAACTCACTGTTGATAAAGATGTAAGTCAACACAATTCTGGGGTACTACCGCATACCTATTGGATTGGATAATAGGACAACAAAGGGAAAGGATAAATATTGTAGTGGATAAGGGGGAAATGAGACATTAATATACTGTTGGTGGAGTTGTAAAAGGATTCAACCATTCTGTAGAACAATTTGGAACTGTGCCCAAAGGGCTGTAAAACTATGCATACTCTTTAACTTAGCAATACTACTACTAGGTCGTATTCAAAGAGATAAAAAACAAAAAGAAAAGGACCTATATGTACAAAAAATATTTATGTTTGCTCTTTTCTGGTGGCAAAGAATTTGAAATTGAGGAGATACCTATCAGTTGGGAAATGGCTGAACAAATTGTCTGTGATTATGGTAGAATACTATTGTTTTATAAGAAATGATGAGCAGGATGCTCTCAGAAAAACCTGGACTTACATGAGCTGATGCAAAGTGAAATATACTTTGTACAAAGTAACAGCTGTGAATGATGTGGCTGCTCTCAACAATAAGTGATCCAAGACAACTCTAAAGGACTTTGGATGAAACAGGCTATCCATCCCTAGAGAAAGAACTGATGATATCTGAATACAGATTGAAGCATTTTTTTACCTTATTTTTCTTTAGGGGTTTTTTTGGTCTGTTTTCTTTCACAACCTAACTAATATGGAAATGTTTTGCATGACTACACATGTATAACTTATGCTGAATTGCTTGCCTTCTTAAAAGGGGGGGGTCAGGGAGGCAGTAGAGAAGAGAATTTGGAACACAAAGTTTTTTTAAATGGATGTTAAAATTGATTTTACATGTAATTGGGGGGAAATAAACTAAATAAACAAACCAAAAAAAAAGGAATTACATTTATTTTGCTTTTCAAATACATGTAAAATCTGTTCCAACCCTTTTTGTAAAAAACCATCCCACTCATCCAAAGAAAAACATAAGTAGCACAAAATTAACATTTGGCTGTTTATATTATGAACAAGTGTGCAAAAAGCTTTGAGTCTCAGCAGCAAGAAAAACATTGAAAGAAAATCACTTGGTATTTAGCACAGCTAAATGCCTTTGCTATAATTTGTAATCGGTTTTTTGGTTCAGGAAAATTAAATTTTCCATTGTTTCCTTATTTTTGAATCTCATTTTGAAATTTGTTACTGTTAGGTTTGTGATATAAGACAAACAATGTTCATTTTATTAATTTATACAGTAGACATTGATAGATATTAGAGGAATAAACAAATGATTCCATACTATATTTTCATATTGTAAACCATTTAATGAGAATTAAATCAATTAAAGAAACTTTTTTTACCAGAAATGATTGGTAAATGGTTTAAATTATCTTAGAATTTATCTGCAAACTCTACTGAAGGGTGCCACTGCACTTAAGGGTTGTATATTAAAATAGCATTATAGAAATCTACTAAAGACCTAATAGGGATTTTAAAACTTTTTCCTTTTTAAAAACAACATGTGATTCTGTTTTTAACCAAACTTTAGCATGTTAAAATAGATGAAGACTATGATTTAGTTTCAGTTAAGTTGAAATCAAAGATTATTTTAAGTTCAGCCTTTTGAATGTGTGCCATCCTTTGATGTTCTTAGAATAAGAAACAACGAATGATGGTACGAGCTGCAGTACTAAAGATGAAGGATCCCAAACAGATTATTCGGGACATGGAGAAATTGGATGAGATGGGTAAGAGGATGCAGAAGGGCCAGATTTTTGAAGACAACAACCCAATTTTCTATGTGCATACTTTGGTTTATTGAGTCATAGGATAATTTGTTGAAAGTTCTAGGACTTTACAGAGTTGAAAGTAGTCATTCTTAGGGAAATAATTATTCATATTTATACTTGAAAGCTAGTGCTATTTCTCTGGAGACGGAATGACATATATTTGGTGTTTGAGACCATTTCTAAGTATTTGGGAAGGGGGTGGTGAAAATTGCGTAATCATCAAGGTTGCAGCCCTTGATTTGTGATGCCATAGAAAGTGTTGGATTTTAATGGGAAGACTTGGATTCAAAATAATGGCTCTTCTACTTATAGCCTATATGGCTTAACACATCTGGGCCTCAGCTTCATCTACAAAATGAAGGAGTTGCAAGTGATGCCCAGCTCCAAATTTGTGATTTCTGAAATCTCTCTATGAACCATATATAACCCAAGAAAGTAACCCTTTCTTTAAAAAAATAATCATCTGCTTCTCTTTGATCAGAGTTCAATCCAGTACAGCAGCCGCAGCTAAATGAAAAGGTGCTAAAAGATAAGAGGAAAAAACTTCGTGAAACTTTCGAGCGCATTCTCCGACTCTATGAAAAGGAAAATCCAGATATCTACAAAGAACTTAGAAAGTTAGAGGTGGAATATGAGCAGAAGAGGGCTCAGCTCAGCCAGTACTTTGATGCTGTAAAGGTAATTGAGTTTTTTTGGTTTTGTTTTGTTTTTTATGAAGAACTTCAAAAATCAATTAGTTTTACTTGTAATTTAAAAAAAAATTGGTAGGACTTTCAGTTCAAATTTTTAATAAAACATTTTGTGCTATATGAATTTCATTTGTGTACTCAGTCTCCCATTGGCATGAATAATATTTGGCTATATTTGATAGAGAGCTTGGGTGGTGGTAGGGAGGACTAAAACCTAACTATGAATTTTCTCTAAACAGATATTTTATAACAACTATTTAAAACAAACAACAGATTGCCCCCTAGTTACATGCTAGATTAGATGTTGCATATAAACTGGAACAAAAAATTTCAGGAAAGGTGACAAGTTTGTAATGAGGAGAGAATGTTGGTCGGTTTAACTTACTTGTACTATAGAGGAAAGAATTTCTTATCAGTTAATAAAGGTGTTTTGTGACAGCCCTCTTACATAAGGGAGACTCCTAGGAGAAAAATAAACTGCTTGTTGACAAAATATCACTTCAGGGACATAACCATACTGTCCTTTGAAAAATATTGTCCTCAATATTTTCCCAAGAATGTTTTCTATAAGCTTACAGCCTCCCTTCATGAAAAACTGTCATGGTACTCCCAAGACCACCAGGTCTAATAAAAAAAGGTTTATTCTACACTTGGTGATAATATAGAACATGATCACAGATTGTTCTTTATGATAACTAAATTAAGCCTGGTTTTAAAGTTATTTCATCCCTTAGTTTTATGCTATTATAAAATTTTATAATATCCTTTTCCCATTTACCCAGAATGTTAAATCATACACACTCAAATACAAGGTCTTTCATCATCATTTCTACTTTATTTCAAACAAATCACAACCAAAAAAGGGTAGAATTAAAAGGAAAAAAATGGACTGTTTAGGCTTTTTGGTTGAAGAGAGAGATGTCTTTTATTAATTTAAGACTGCATTTTACAGATTGTTGCTATTATTTTCAAATTTACATTTGAGTAGAAATTAATCCAGTTTGTAAAATAACTGAATTGATATTCCTATATTGACAGTGTCCCCCTTTTTTTATATTGATTTACCATCTACTACTTTTTTTTCCCCAGAATGCTCAACATGTCGAAGTGGAAAGCATCCCCTTGCCAGATATGCCTCATGCTCCTTCTAACATCTTGATCCAGGACATCCCGTTGCCTGGTGCACAGCCACCCTCTATTCTCAAAAAAACATCTGCTTATGGGTAAAAGAGCATCATTAAATAGCAGTTATTAAGCACTAAACATACTCTTAATATGCAATGGGTAGAGAGGGAATTAAAAATATGTACATCTGTGGATGGACGAGAGATAACATCCTTAGCAGTGTACTAGTATACATGACATAGTAAGACCTAGCGAAAGTCCTATGGCATGTGGGCCTCCTTTGGAGAATTTAGTAAAACAATTGACAAGAATCCTGTGTGATAAGTAGACATGAATGAGTTCCAGTCTGTAGTAAAGAAAGGGTGGGATAGAGAGGCCATCCAGCAAAGTGAAAAGAGCCCTCTACCTGGAGTCTAACTAACCCTGTCCCTGATAACAGGTTTTTGTTTTTGGTTTTGGTTTTTTTAGTGAGGCAGTTGGGGTTAAGTGACTTGCCCAGGGTCACGTGACACAGCTAGTAAGTGTTAAGTGTCTGAGGCCGGATTTGAACTCGGGTACTCCTGAATCCAGGGTCTTGTGCTCTAAATACCTCACCACCCTGATAAGTTTTATCACCACGTCAAGTCACTTAATCTCTCTGAGCCTTAGTTTCCTGATCTATAAAATGGAGATAATAGGTGTTCATGAGGCTTAAATGAGATAAATATATGTAAATTGTTTTTGCAAAACTATATACATGCCTATTGTTATTTTTATTACCTATATCAATACATTTATAGATCCGTCGAAGTATTTTTTTTTTTAAGTGAGGCAATTGGGGTTAAGTGACTTGCCCAGGGTCACACAGCTAGTAAGTGTCAAGTGTCTGAGGCCAGATTTGAACTCAGGTCCTCCTGACTCCAGGGCAGGTGCTCTATCCACTGTGCCACCTAGCTGCCCCTGAAGTATTCTTAAAGCTTGTGTGGATGTGAGCCTGAAGTTGCTTAAAGTTCTAGAACTAAAAGGGAGCTAAGAGATGATGTAATCTTACCTTGTGATTTTACAAATGAGTAAACTAGAGCCCAGAAGAGATAAGTAACTTGTCATGATCACAGAACTAGTTAGTGACAGACCTAAAATAAAATCCTGGGTGGATTGCCCCTTCTATAGGACACTGCTTCTCAGGAAGGAATCCCTTGATTACATTTGAAATATGGAATCCCTTGCTGTATTCAGAACATAAAAATCAGTAAATATGTTCTCTTTCCAGGCCTCCCACCAGGGCAATTTCTATACTTCCTCTTCTTGGACATGGTGTTCCTCGTTTGCCTCCTGGCAGAAAGCCTCCTGGCCCACCCCCTGGTCCACCTCCTCCCCAAGTTCTGCAGATGTATGGCCGTAAAGTGGGCTTTGCCCTAGAACTTGCCCCTCGTCGTCGAGAAGAGGATATTTTATATAGTCCAGAACTTGGTAAGATGTCAGCTGCTTCTTTTGCATCTGTTGTTTTTCATTGTCATCAAAATTTTTTGAATAGTTCCCAGAAATGGGAGTTTATTGAAGATTCATTTTGGTTCAGTTCAGTGAAAAAGGTTACAGAATCACAGTTTTATAGATTTAGAGCTAGATGGAAACTGGGATGTCAGCTACTCCACCTGTTTGATTTTATAAATGAGTGAAGCCTGGTAGCTTAAGTGACTTTCCCAATGACACACAGCTAGGAAATACCAGAGCTGAGATTGAGCCACATCCCCTGCCTCCACATCTATCACTCTGCCGAACCATATACTTGTTAGGTACCTATTTGGATGTAAAGCATTGGGGATACAAAGACAAAAATGGATCTGTCCTTAAAATTTAAGATCAAATGCCACTTAAATATATCTATATCTATCTGTCTTGTGGGGAGAGACCAAAACTGTGATTAGCACAGAAGAACTGTAATACTGATTGACACCTACTCTGGAATTTCTAGTTTTAGAGAGTTCCCTTGGAAACTTAGAGGTTAAATGGTTTGCTCAGGATCACACACATTCCTCGAATGTGTCATGTGTCAACCACAAGACTTGAACCCAGGTGTTCTGCCAGCTGGTTGTGGTGGCACATACTTGCAATCCCTGCTTCTGGGGAGGCTGAGGCTGGTGGATCACTTGAGTTTGTGAGCTCTGAACTACAGTAGGACTAAAGCTGATTGGGTGTCTGTACCAAGTCTGGCACCATTATAATGCCAGGGGCAGAGTCACCAAGCTACCTAAAAAAGGGTGAACTGGCCCAGGTCAGAAAAATGAGCAGGTTAAAGCTTCCCCATTCATCAGTAGTGGGATTGGGCCCATAATTGTCTCTAGGCCAAGTTAGGGAGATTCAGTCACAAAAATATATATATATGTATACATACATACATACACACACACACATATACACACAGAAATATACCCGTCATCAAATACATGCATACTTTCTATTTTATCCTAGGTAGTATTACATATACAAGTGTGTTTGTTTTTGGTGAGGCAGTTGGGGTTAAGTGACTTGCCCAGGGTCACACAGCTAGTAAGTATCAAGTGTCTAAGGCCGGATTTGAACTCAGGTCCTCCTGAATCCAAGGCCAGTGCTCTATCCACTGCACCACCTACCTGCCCCTTGAACTGAGTTTTAAAGAAAGTTAGAGATTCTAAGTGGCAGAACTAAGAAGGGAGTATAGTAAAAGCATGAGAGACAGCCTTTGTAAAGACTGGAGTTGGAGTGCCATGTGTAAAGAATAGCAAGAAAATAATTTTGACTGGATCATAATGTGGATGAAAAGGAATAATGTGTAATCCTAAAATGATAGATTGGATCCAGATTGTGAAGAGGAGCTTTAAACATCAAACAGGAGTTTTTGTTTATTCCTAAGAGTAATACTAACTACTGGAGTTTATTGAGCAGGAAAGTAACTCGGTTAGACTTTTGCTTTGGGAAAATAATTTTGCAGCTGTGTGGAGTGTGTATGTATTGGAGTGGAGAGCACTTTGAGGCAGGAAGATCAATCAGGGGGCTGTGACAGCAGTGTAGGTTAGAGGACCTGAACTAAGGTAGAAGGAATCTTAGATGACTTTGCAGCCAACATTAATTTTACAGATGAGGAAATGGAGACTAAAAGAGGTTAAGTGACTTATCCAGGGTCACACTTTATAATCATCACAAGTCAGGATTTGAACTCAGGTCTTCTTCACTATGAGCCCAGCATTCTATCCACAGTGCCATTTAACTGCCTAATCTTTGATAAAGGTACAAAGATCTGCAGGCTCACCGGAACTTCTAACAGTGGGGTGATGCCTATCACTTGGGGAAAAGCTGAACAAATTGTGGGATGAGATTAGGATTAAACACTATTTTGCTAATAAGAAATGATGAGCAGGATGCTCTCTTAAGGATTTAGGAAAAATAATTCACCTACAGAGAAAGAACTGATGGTATCTGGATACAGATTGAAGTATTAATTTTTTTTTGATACTCTTTCTAAAGTTTTTTTGTCTGTTTTCTTTCACAGCCTGACTAATGTGGAAATGTTTTGCATGACTGCACTTGTATAACTTATATTGAATTGCTTGAGTTCTTAAGGGGAGGGAGGGAGGAAAATAATTTGGAACACAAAGTTTTAAAAATTGATGTGAAAATGTCTTTATACATGTAACTTGGTGGAAATTATAGATGATAGATAGAGCATGGAATGGAAAAGTGAATTTCAGTAAAAATGACATTTTACCTGTTTTCAGTACTCCAGTCTGACTCATGCATGGCAGGTGCTTTGTCATAACAACACATAGCTGCTTTCAAAAAACTGTTAGTTTTATTTCTTTTTCCTCCCAATTTTAAAAGGTCTACACCACACTGTAGAGCAATTCTTCCAGTTGCTAAGTCTCTCTGAAGGTCTTGTTCCTGATAATTTAGCTGTTTTGAAATGCTTGATTGGGAGGATAGTGTCGAGGGGTTTTGAGATGTAGTAAAAAGGAAAAGAGGAAGCTAATATGAATGCCCTCTTATTTTTTTCAGTAAAGTGAGATGTACTAAGAAGGTAATAAGATAAAAATATAATGGGGCTTAGATTTTGAAAAGATTTAAAATAGCAACTGTGGGTGCTGTGGTAGGGAATCAAGGAAAAGTAAATTATTGCCTTATTCTAGTGAGAATACAATTGAGGCTAGATAACCCAAATTTGTAGTTCATCTATTCAGCATGATTTAATGACTTCCTCCAGCAGTTAAGTAGGAGCCAATAAGGTAGATGATGGGAGTAATTTGTGTTTGTTTTGGCAAAGCATTAGTAGCAATAAGACAAGAGGGAAAGGAAGTTGAGAGTAGAGAATATCGTTATAATGAACTGGTTAAGCAGAGTAACAAGATTGGGATGGGTGAATCCAGATGCGGCCTAATGGCCTGGGAAAGTACTAAGAGATGCAGTGTACTGGATGTGAAGTTGACAATACAGAATAGTCAGTCAGTCATGTTAAAAAATTTCGGCATTCTTGATCACAGGTGTGGAATACTTGTGGATGACAAAAAAGATCAAGGATGGGATCATCTCTATGACTGTGATGCAGAAAAGGAGCAGGTTACAGGAGTTGGGATTGAAGAACTGAGAGGCCAGTGTTTCAATATATGTTGAAGTCTCCTGAAATAAAAGAACGGTTTAGGACAAAAAAGAAACACTGTAAGCCAGGAACAGAATTTCTTGATAAACAAGGGAGAATAACCTGGGGGCCTGTAGATACCTGCCACCATTATCACGTTTGGAGATATAGTTAGATGGAGGGGGTTGCTGAGTGAAGGCAGCAGAGAGTTTGTAAGTGGAAATGTGGTTCAAGTATCAACTCCTAGAAACAGTGAATCAGGTTGGGGGAAGGGAAAAACATGTAGCAAGTACTGGAAAAGGGTGACCAGGGATGCAGCACTTTCTGGAAGGATCCAGGTCTCCATGAATGCCAGAAGATGGAAGGAGCAAGAGAGAAAGTAGTTTAAAACGAAAAGCACTTTGTTAATGATGAAGTGTTGCAGAGAACACAATGGAAGGGCCAGGCAAAACATGGGACATGTGAGAGGGTTAGTAATGTGTCAAATGTGTAGGGGCAGCGAGGTAGCTCCACAGTGGATAGAGTACTGGCCCTGGAGTCAAGAACTTGAATTCAAAATCTCACCTCAGACACTTAACCCAATTGCCTTAAAACATCCAGGGCCATCTCCAGTTGTTCTGATGTATATCTTGACACTGGACTCAGATGGCTCTGGAGAAGAGCGAGGTTGGTGACTTGCACAGCCCTCCCTAACTTAAATCCAGTTCAGTGCAAGTCATGACATCACCCCAATGTCATGGTCCTTGTCAAGAACGAAGGACAAAACCCAAACTTTAAAAAAAAGAGAGAAGAACGGAGGACAAACGACAACAACAAATGGGGTGGGGATGCAAGAGTGGCAAGTGGGGGACAAGATGTGGAGACAGGTCCTATAAGCTGTTCTCCTTAGTTGGAAAAGATGTTCTTTGAGTGATTTATTACTAATCATTGTTCTGAATCTAGTGCCATATTTTCACTAGACTTGCTGCTATTTAAATCCTAAAAATTTTCAAAGTTTCATTTAAAACCAGTCGAGAATGAGATTGTCATGATGCCTGTTATGAATGAGAAATAAACCACTTGATAGAAGTATTTTAACAATTTATTTACATAGGTTTTATTATATCCTAAATAATGGTGTATTTCTCTATATTTTTTGTTTAGTAATGTAAGGAAAACTGTTAATACTTGTTTTATGTTTCCCTCCTTTTTCAGCTCATCGAGGTCATGATGATGATGCTTCCAGCACCAGTGAAGACGAAGGTTATCCTGAAGACATGGATCAAGATAAGCATGATGACAGCAGTGATGACAGTGACACTGACAGGTCAGATGCTGACAGTGAAGGAGAGGAGTTCATGCATCGTGATGAGGAAGAGAGAGAGAACAACGAGGACAAAAAGTCAGGTGTGTACATATTCAATCAGTTGAGCATTTATTCACAAAAGTACGATTCCGTTTATACTTAGGTATAGCACATTTTATAAACTAAAGGTACTTTGAAAAAAAGTCTGTAAGTTAAGAAAGCTTGCATATAGTTTGCTTTGTATTTGGTGACATTGAATAGCATAGGGAAATGCTATTAACGAGTGCCCTCGTTAAAATTAGGTGCAAAAGAAAAATAACCGCATGAAGAATTTTAGCACTCCAAGCTTCACATTGATGAAAAAATGCAGTCACGTGTCCAGATTTGAAGATCCATGGACTTCTGTATCCTGACGAGGTTTATGGTGACCCCAAAGAGCTAGAAACCTATGGGGAGGGGAGTATATTAAACATGTATGTGCATGCTTAGCTGGTTCTCTTCTGTGCCTAGAAGTAGCATTCTGGGATAAAGAATGGTTGCTGGCCCTAGGTTTTGTATTGAGGGAAAAGTTCAGAAGCAAATAGTAGCTATGTATCTCTGACCCCATGAACAAAGTAGGATCTCAACTCCAGCATCTATCCTAGTCTGAATCCTGCAATGAAATAACTCGGGTAGCAATCCCTTGTCAGATGAGAGCCTATAGTTCTCCTGCTCCGAATCTTCAGAGCTTCCCATTTGGCTGATAGGTTGTGAGTCCACTAACAGTCTATTGAAATGTCCACCAAGGGACAGGCTTTTGGTAGTTTTACTCATATCCAGAGTTGAGTCAGGAACTTGCAGGACTCCAGCCTGAACTCTCCCTGAGATCCTGGAATAACACAACACACTGTACCCTAAGAAGACAAAAGCTCAGCCCAGCTCTCCTTCCTCCCTGCTCCCCAAAAAAGTACATCCCTAACAAAGTCCAAAGGCAAGAACTGGATTGGAAGAATAAGCAAACAAAAAAATAATCTCATAGAGATCTAGTATGTTGACCAGAATACCCAAAACACAAACCCAGAAGAAGAAAATGCCAAAACATCTATAGGCAAAACCTCAGTTTAAGTAAAATCCAACCAGAATTCCTGGAAGAGAAGTAGAAGAGTTAACAAAAAGCTAAAAAGTGATTTTTGAAACCAAATGGCAGTACTAGATGAAAAATTGGGAAAAGAAATGGGAGCTATGGAGGAAAGACTTTAAAACATTTACAGCTAGGTGTAAATCTTTACCTAAGCAGCAAATTCCCTGAAAATAATGAATCAAATAGAAGCTAAAATTTAAAAAAAAAAATCAAAAGGCTCAAATTAAAAAAAAAAATTAAGGTACCTCAAAACAAAAACAGTTGACCTGGAAAACAGATTGAGGAGAACCATTAGACTGCCTGAAATCCATGAACAATAAAAATAGTCCAAACATTGTTTCAAGAAATCATGAAAGTAAACTGTCCATATCTCTTAGAACCAAACTGTAATATAGAAATAGAATCCACCAGTATCCCCCTCTAAGAAACTCCCAAAAGAAAACTTCCAGGAAAATAAAATAAAAATCCCAAGCTTCCGGGCAGCTAGATGGCGCAGTGGATAGAGCATCAGCCCTGGATTCAAGAGTACCTGAATTCAAATCCAACCTCAGACACTTAACATTTACTAGCCGTGTGACCCTGGGCAAGTCACTTAACCCCAATTGCCTCACCAAAAAAAAAAAAAAATCCAGAGCTTCCAAATCAAAAATGTATACTAAAAACAGCCAGACAGAAAGAATTGAAATACGAGGGAACCACAGACAGAATCACTTGAGATTTAGCAGCCACCACTAAATTGAGCAGAGAGCTTGGGATATCATATTCCAAAAGACACAAAAGATCTAAGCTAATAAACAAGAATAATTTACCCACTAAAACTGAGTATAGTCTTACAGAACAAAGATGGATCTTTAGTGAAATAAAGACTTTCCAAGGATTACTGATAAAAAGACCAGAGCTGAGTAGAAAATCTGAAATGCAAACACAGATAAAGAAAGCATTGAAAAGTAGAAAAGCTTAAGCAATTATCTTTAAACAAGGATAAACTTTATATTTTAATATAGAGAGGTGATATAAATAGACTCTCAGAACTCTATCATCATCAAGGGTCATAGGAGGGGTCTTCATTATAACAGAGGGCCTTGGAGTGATTCTATTATGTTTTGATAACCTTAAAAGGAGAATGGAAAAGAATAGAGGACTATACTTAGGTGGTAGAAGGAAAAGTAGAGGAAAGATTAATAAAATCTCATAATTGGGTGCTGTGATGTTTGAAATCTAAATTGTGGTAGCCTTAAATTAGAAGCTTTAGCACCAGTCCTTGGGCATTAAACATTTATTAAAGCATACAGATATTTACAAAGAGTTCAGAAAGTTAAGAAGAAGAAGTCCTACCTAGCCTAGAGTTCCAGCCTGGTTGGGTTCTTCCGGAAGTCCTCCTCCACGAGCCTGCTTTAATCAGGAACTCTCTAGCAAACTGTTTGTGGAAGCTTTTTATAGGTCTGGAACAGAGGCGGGCCTTACACACTGCTTCAAGCTGATTGGTTGGCATCGTCCAAATCCATTGCTTTTGAATGTGTTCTCAAGTTGAGTTCAGAGTCTAGCTTCTGAGAACATTACCTTCTTAAGGGATAGCCAGGTGTGATTACAATCCAATTAACTTGAAGTAGGCTTAATCAGCAGTCAATCACTCTCACTTGATTTGATCAGTATAGATTAATCTCCAGGTGGGTCTTTGAGTATCTGCTAAATCCCATTATTTCATCACAGTGCACAAGTAGAAGTCTATACAAACAAGGAGGGAATGAAAAGTAAGCAGCATTTGAACTTTATTCATCTGAATTGGTTAAAGGATTGAATGTACATGTACACTGTTGGGTACAGAAATATATTTGATTCACCAAAAAAACAGTGGGAGGGAGGAGAAAAACAGAATCAGAGGCATAAAAGAACAGGATGGAGAAAAATATACAGTAATAGAATTGTGAATGGGATGTACCTACCCTCAAAAAAGCAGCAGGGAGTAACAGAATCACACTTAAAGTAGAAAAATGCACTCAAATTTCAAAGGGGAGGTTAGGGGGTGGCATTGAAGCAAAATCTGAGTTTCATTTGAAGTACAAAATGAAGAAGAACCAATCGTGAAATATGATGTGCAGGTTAAACTTTAGTGCTTCTCTTTTTTTTTTTTTTTTTTTTAAGGTCTCAGTGTACGATTTGCTGATATTCCTGGAAAATCACGAAAGAAAAAGAAAAACATGAAGGAATTAACACCTCTTCAAGCAATGATGCTTAGAATGGCAGGTAATGATCAGTAGACCCCAGATCTTTCATTAATGATGATTATTTAATCATGTTTCCTGTTTTTATCAGTTTCAATTGTCAGCAAACATTTTTATAGTAATAATAATAATTGACATTTATATAACGTCTTATGGTTACAAACTACACATTTCATTTGATCCTCATTAAAAACCCTGTAAGGTCAGAACCATAGGTATTATCCCTGTTTATAGTTGAAGAACCCAAGGTTCAGAGGTATTTGTCTAATTGCCGGTGGTCATCCAGCTCATAAATAGGAGGTCCCTCCGGACTCCAAGACCCATATTCTTCCAACTTTCCCTCATTGCTTCTGATATTTATTGCAGTATCTATTGCAATGAGATGCTGCTACACTGAGAGAAAGAGTAGGTTAGCTCTTTTCCCAGCTATCCACCACCACCACTGTCTTTCTGTTTGTACACTTTTCTCAGGTCAGGAAATTCCTGAAGAGGGCCGAGAAGTGGAGGAATTTTCAGAGGAGGAGGATGATGATGATTCTGATGACTCTGAGTCAGAGGACACAGCACAGCAGCAACACAAAGAAGAATCTCTTCCTGATGGGGCATCGTCATCTCCTGCTTCCCAACAACAGCAGCCACCGCCACAGTCCGTTCCTCCGGCTCAAATACAGGCACCTCCCATGCCAGGACCACCCCCTCTTGGACCACCACCTGCTCCACCATTACGACCACCTGGGCCACCCACTGGCCTTCCTCCTGGTCCACCTCCAGGTAAACATTTGATACCCAAGTCTTTTACCCCTGGAATTGGTTACAGGATAAAGAAGAGCCATCTATGTATCCTGGAGTTCAGCCTTGAAGCATTCATTTCTATAACAGCCCATGATGGCATTAGATTTTTTTTTTTTGGCAGGGCAGTGAGGTCACCCTCATTGTGACTTGTCCAGGGTCACACAGCTAGGAAGTGTCAAGTGTCTGAGGCCAGATTTGAACTCAGGTCCTCCTGAATCCAGGGCCAGTGCTTTATCCACTGCGCCACCTAGCTGCCCCCCGTTTCTAACATGAAATACTTTCACAGTTGTCCATTTTTCTCCAGAACTTTCCTCTGATCAATTGCTTCATTTCCTCTAATCATATCAATGAGAGCCTCACGTATTTGTCAGAATCAGTTTTATGCCCAACTCACAGGTGCATCAGGGCTGCAAGTATTGCTTTTATGGGAAGCATTTTTGGGAGCATTTAAACCCTTGATTATGGAAATTTGGGTTTTCATACATTTAGTAGATTTGTGGTTGAAATAACAATCTTAGTGTAGACCATTCTGTTCTTAAATAGAAACCATGACAGATAATGAACAATGTCTTATGAACAAATATATAAAGTTATTTACTACTCCAGCTGATAATTTATAGAATCTGTTATTTGTGATTCTTTTTCTTAAATTATTAACCCAAAGCATTTATGATTGGCAGAAAAGCTTATTTTGCTCTGGTTCCTAGTGGTCCACAGCTGTGTCCCATATCAAGCTTGATATGCTTTATTGTGACCTTAAAGATTTGTTCTGTTTGCACTGATTATCTACTTTAGTTATTACCACAAAGACATCAGCAAGCATTATTTCAATGGTGAATCTTAGAGTTATAGAAATAAGAGTGATAAGTTTGTCCAATGACTATTGGTGTGAAAATTTCATTAATTTTCCAGAATAACTTTTAAGTTAAAGTGATAGTTTATCTTTTACTGGCATTTCATTTCCAAGTAAATTTGCTGATTTAATATTTTTTTCTTTTACAGGTGCACCTCCATTCTTAAGACCACCTGGAATGCCAGGACTTCGAGGACCTTTACCTCGGCTTTTACCTCCTGGTCCTCCACCAGGCAGGCCTCCTGGACCACCACCAGGCCCCCCTCCTGGTCTTCCTCCTGGTCCTCCTCCACGAGGTCCACCGCCGAGGCTACCTCCCCCAGCACCTCCAGGTAAAGGATTAGATTGGGGTATAACAGTTAGGGGACCATTTTTCCTCAATGTTGCATGGGTAAAGAAGGACATTATAGGGCATATACATTTTATGTTGACCATAAAGAATGTTGAATTTATAGAATTTGGATCTAAGAATTATTCTACCTCATTTGCATGATACCTTTTCCAGAGCTCCTCAATGTGAACAAGTCATTTGTCAAATTAAAGTAGCACATTGGAACCTTTCAAGATTTAAAGCAGCTCAAGCATTTGGCTATTTAGAACCTTGCTAGAGTTACAGGTTTTGACTGTCACTCTTGCTGCCTCTGTTTTTCCTTTCTTTTCTCAAAACTCTTGTGCTCTGAATCCAAGTGCTTGCTAATCAGAAAATAGATATTCCAATATTTTTGTGATAGTTATATAAATGTCAAATTCCTTGTTTACTACACAAACCATGATACATATCTAAATTAAGAAACTGAGAGCCTTATTAATGAAGTATTTGGAAATTTTTTAAATATGACTACTTCATATTCAGATATAATTCTGCTGTCCTTGGTATATGGGGGAAAGACTGGTGTCCTGTTAATAGGACATATGCTATTTCTCTAATAATGATGTCAGATTCTGTTAAATCATACTCTTTGTCCTTATGCTGTATGCATTCCAGGCAATATGGAAGGTAAATTAAACCTTTTGAATGAGATTATGTCTCTTGGATATGGGAACAAAGCTTTTAAACTTGGTCCCAACAATATTGACTCTAAACAACGGAACCGATTCATTCAGGCTAACAAGAGAATCTATGACTATCAGTCCCCTAGCAGGGATTAGACAGAGACCAAAAAAAAAAAAAAATCACCCAGCTACCTACCAGTTTAAATTACTAGACAGATATAATGTATACAGAAATAGGTAAGTTTATGTTAATTGGAGAAACTAGAGGAGATTTGCCAGGGTAAGAAGATGATTAAAAAAGTAGTTGGACATCTAGGAATTAACATCTGAGCTGGAAATTGAGAAATAGAGGAAAGGAGAGTACGTTCATGGCATAAGAGATAGTCTGTAAAATTACAGAGGGAAATTATATGGTTCATCCTGTTTGACCAAAAGCTATTAAGGCAGTTTGGCTAGAAGCAGTACATGAAGTGGAGTAATAGGAGGTAAATCCAGGAAAGTATAAATTAGAGCCAGATAGTGGAGAACTTGAAATCCCAAAGTAAGAAGTTTGTATCTTATTCAGAAAGATAGTGGGAATGTATGTAGGGCAGAGGAATGTCAAAATCAGACCTGTGCCTGAGGAAAGTTATTTTGTCAGTTGTGTGTACTATAGGTTGGAGAGGAAGAATCAGGGAGACCCTAAATGACATATATAGATTTGGGAAGTTACTTGCAAAGAAAGAGGTAATGGTTGAACAAACCCATGAAAGCAGATGAAATTACCAGTGGAGAAAATGCAGAGAAAGGGAAGAAGAGAATAAAAAAGACAGATCTTTTGGAGAACAATCATGCTTAAGAGGCCTGAAATTGATGATGTTAAAGAGATTGGAGTGGTGGAATAGGCAGAAAACTAGAAGACTGTCTCTCAGAAGCCAAAGAAGAAAGTATCAGTGAGAAAAGGAAGTAGTGAATGGTGTCAGAACTCCTTTTACCTAGTTTATGAGTGAAAAAATAAGATATAAAAGACAGCCTGAGGAGATCATCAATAAACATATTAAAGGCCTACCATATTGCAGGTTAAATGAAGTTTTTTCTTGATGTTAAGATTTGGGAGGCCTGGTCTGTAGGCAGTGGATCAATAAATAGGGAAAGATTAGAGGGGAAAGAGAGGGCATATTTGCAGGCTTCCCAAGGTAATGGTAGGGGATAGGATTAAGGGCACAAACCGAAGGGGTGACCTTTGCAAAGATAATCGATTTAGAGCTGGAATGGAATCTCTAATCCAGTGTCTCGTTTTAAAGAAACTTATAATTGAGAATTATATTCTGTTTAAAGTTTACAAAGCCTTTTTGCCTAAGTTATCTCATTTGCTCTTCACAAAGAGAAACATTGTATTATCTCTATTTTTCAAATGAGGAAAATGAACCCAGACAGCTTAAATGATTTACCTAAGGTCACACTATTAATTTAGTGACAGTTCCCTAATTCAAACCAAGTCTTCTGATTCCTAATATAGTGATTGTTTCTCTGCACAAATCAGGATCATCTTTTCCTCAGACTGAATCAGATGAGAAAAAGAGGATGATATAAAAGCATTTCAAAGTTGTTTAGGAGAGAAGAACTTCTGATTCTTAGCTTTGATTTGTTTTTTCCCCCCTCACTGGCCTAAAGGAATAGAGGATAATACTGAGAGTTGCCTGAGTGTGGAGTTAGTGTTTTAGGCTTGAGAAAGTGTAGAAGGTTTGGAATAGTCTTTGTGGGGATTATGTGATAGTCAGTGAGGATATGATAAAAAAGATTGCTATGCAGTATTTATTGTTATTGTTTAGTTGTTTTAAATCATGTCCAACTCTTTCTGGGGGATTTTGGCAAAGATACTGGAGTAGTTTGCCATTTTCTTCTCTAGTTTATTTTACAGATGAGGAAACTGAGGCAAATGAGGTTGTGACTTGCCCAGGGTCACACAGCTAGTAAGTTTCTGTGGCTAGATTTGAACACAAGGAGGTGAGTCTTCCTGGCTTCAGGGCCAGCACTCTCCCCACTGCACCACCTGGCTGCCCCTGCTATGCACTATTGTGAGGGTCAAATTTAGATGAGGTAGCAAGCTTGTAATGATCCCAGTTGTGAAATAATAGAAGGCTTTTTGTGGAGATAAGAACACAAAATAGGGCCGAGGATGTCAGGGTAAAGACTTTCTTTAGATTCAGGCACCTTTTCCTGATAGCTGCCCCATCAGTTCAGTGTCTTTTTTTTTTTTTAAGCTTATATAGGTAATTTCTGCTGTTCTCATTTTCCATGGTTTTTGTTTGTTTGTTTGGTTGGGTTTTTTAACAGGCATCCCTCCACCTCGTCCTGGTATGATGCGCCCACCTTCGGTGCCTCCCCTTGGAGGTGCTCCACCTGGACTTTTTCCACCAGCTCCCTTGCTGCATCCAGGGGTTTTAAGTGTCCCACCTAACTTGAGACAGAGACCCAAAGTGGATGATACCAGTGCAGCCACTATTGAGAAGAAAGCCACGGCAACCATCAGTGCCAAGCCGCAAATCAACCATCTTAAGGCAGAAGTTACCAGATTTGTGCCCACTGTGCTGAGGGTTCGACGAGAAAACAAAGGAGCTACTGTTGCTCCCCAAAGAGAGTCGGAAAAGGATTCTACTTTACCCCTTGCCAAAGCAGTTCCTAAATCTGGCCCCTCTGCTTCTCTTTCAGTACAAACCAAGGACCATGTATATGAAGCCTTCATGAAAGAGATGGAGGGGCTACTGTGACAGCCTTTGATGCCAAGGGAAGTTTTAAAACCACAAATTCGTATTAGAGAACATGGTTCATAAAGGAAGGAGTCCTTAATATATTGGACTCGAGTACAGAGGAGTTAACTTGCACTGAAGTTAGGAAATGCTCTGACAGAGTGAAAGGATTGTCTTAATGTTATTTAGTTTGGGTCAGGATTCACTGCACAGAAGAAAAAGAGGTTTCATTCAGTCAGAGTAGACTGATAAGCTTCTCTAGCAATATCCCTTCCCATCTCTAGTATACCCTCCCCACCATTTCCTTTTTTCCTTTGGAGGCATGAGATAGCCGGAATTTTAAGGCCTGTACTCTTATTTTTGAAATCCTTTCAAGTGGATTGGGTAAGCCACTGGAATAGATATTTGTCAAAACCAATGCACTTCATCCAGTGTTTTTCCTTCTGGTTTTGTTTGGTTTTTAGCTTTCCTTGTAAACATGTTGTAACATTTTACTTGTAGTGAAATGGATCACAGCTTCATTTCCCTACTATGAAGCAGGATGTCTGGGGCAGGAAACTATACATATGTATTAATTGAGATGACTTCTCAGTGACAAAAAATTTTCGAATGTCTCTCATGAAAGAAATAAATGTTCTACAAAAATAAACCTTGTCTTTATTCTTCAATTAATGTATAAATACAATCAACTAGTTAATGTAAGCAGAGAAAAGAACAAAGAGTTTAGAACTCAGGTTGTAGGGGCCAAATCTGATTAAGAATGGGAGAAATAGGGAATGTAGCTAAATGTTTTAAGAAGAATCAATTAGACATTATTAGAGGGAAAAATTTAAATGTAAGAAAATGAAAAAAAGTCCTGTACTTTAGAAATTTCACACTGGCCTTAGAACAATGATGATTAAAAAGTTGAAAGAGACCAAGTTTCTGGGTAAATTTAAATCAATTTTATTGACTACATGTAGAAAATAGTTAACAAAAACAGGTTTATTGTCCCCTCAAGTCTTTTGAAAAAAGGAGTGCACCTGAGAGTGAAAAATCAACTCTCATCAAAAAGAATATTATAATGGAAGGTGGGCTATGTTAAAATGAGGGTCTTGGAGTATGTGACCTGTGTCACCAAAATGTTGACATTAATTTATTTCCCTATCACCTGTCTGACAAAAGGGAGAATCCACATTTTCCCAGACCTGTCTGAACAAGCACAAAGAGAAGGAAGAATACACCCATTAGCCCAAACTTAGAATTTCTTTTACTGTCTTTTTAGAGCTTTGTTTGGTCCATCCAGTCTTTAAAAGAGATTTCCCATACTAGTTGGTTTCTGGATAAGGAAATAAAAGAGAGGAAGAACATTGGTCCTCATTCAATAATTGGTTATTAAATATGAGAGAGAAGTTCTCACAAGATTTTATAATAGCTCTGTAGTTTACTGTTTGTTTTCTGTGGTTAATAGCCTTTTAGCCTGGCATATAACCACCCTCTAGAACCTTGAGGACATTCTGAATTCATATACCTTTCAGTTACACCAATAATGATTATATTCATTGTACGATATATGTGAAACATCCTTACCAGGAAATTGTTAAATCCTTGGCTATGAACCTCTGGGCCATGTGACAAACAAGATAAGGCCTAGACATTTTCTCTTGATTCCCATGACCTCTCAGACATCTCCAAAACAAAAATGCTGTGCTAAAGATAAGCAACTTAATCTGTCTCCATGAACACCTGGAAGGAAAGAGGCAGGAAACATGTCTGGGTTTGAAATAGACCTTAACCACATTCCCTCGAGCCCCCTACTCCCAGAATCTCAGAGACCTAAACTCCCAATTGACAAGTCACTCCTTCCTGGCTGCAGTATCTGAATTGCCTCACCAGAAAACTGAGGAACAAGGAACAGGACAGCCTACCAAGCGCAGTGGTTTGTGTGGAGGGAAAAAAACAGCATTCAGCTGGGGCACTTGTCCCCGCCAAAAGTCCCTTGCAGACAAAGAACTGAGCTGATGAACCATGAATTGCCCAGCCTACAAGGAGGCTGAGATGCTTTTGAGATCCAGCTCCCAGGGTAACTAACATCAGAGGGGAATGAGTCAGAAATAGAGGAATAAGGAAAAAGAAGGGGGTGAGGTGAGGGGGGTGAGACTGAATTTACCTATGGTCTTGGGAAGAAGAAAACTCAAAGACCTTGAACATAAGCAGATAAATCAACAGGGAAAACACAGCAGAAGGAATTACGGCCTCCAGATCAAATAAATAGGCATCTCTAAATACTGCAGAAAGAAAGAAAGAAAGGAAGGAAGAAAGAAAGAAAGGAAGAAAGAAAGAAGGGGAAAGGAAAGGAAAGGAAAGGAAAGGAAAGGAAAGGAAAGGAAAGGAAAGGAAAGGAAAGGAAAGGAAAGGAAAGGAAAGGAAAGGAAAGGAAAGGAAAGGAAAGGAAAGGAAAGGAAAGGAAAGGAAAGGAAAGGAAAGGAGAGAAGGAAAGGAAAGGAGAGAAGGAAAGGAAAGGAGAGGAAAGGAAAGGAGAGAAGGAAAGGAGAGGAGAGGAGAGGAGAGGAGAGGAGAGGAGAGGAGAGGAGAGGAGAGGAGAGGAGAGGAGAGGAGAGGAGAGGAGAGGAGAGGAGAGGAGAGGAGAGGAAAGGAAAGGAAAGGAAAGGAAAGGAAAGGAAAGGAAAGGAAAGGAAAGGAAAGGAAAGGAAAGGAAAGGAAAGGAAAGGAAAGGAAAGGAAAGGAAAGGAAAGGAAAGGAAAGGAAAGGAAAGGAAAGGAGACACTTGATGAGACAGGACAGATGAAATGAGTATACTGTGCCTGAGTGGTTTAAGAGAAAAATGAAAATTCAAAATGTATCAAAATGTATACTGGGGGCAGCTAGGTGGCGCAGTGGATAAAGCCCCGGCCCTGGATTCAGGAGTACTTGAGTTCAAATTTGGCCTCAGACATTTGACACTTACTATCTGTGTGATCCTGGGCAAGTCACTTAACCCCCATTGCCCTGCCCAAAAACCAAACCAAACCAAAAAAAATGCATACTTCACAGCAGGAAAGAAAAAGGAATTAGTAAAACAAAATTCCAAAGGTAAAGAGGTAACAAATAGTTGGTGGAGCTTAGGAGGGGGATAGGGAGAAGGGATAGCCAGTGGGAATAGGGCCACCTTAAAAAAGAATAAGCTAAAGTAACTTAAAGAACATAGTATTCTATTTCTAGCCGTGAGGGAAAGGTTGTAATCCCTATGGTCTCAGAAAATAACCTGCAGAAGAGTGAGTGTGCAGGAGGAAGAAAGGATTGAAAAGGGGGGAGGGGAGACCTTGCTTTGGTTAGTAAGGGGGGAAAAAGTAACAGGGAGGAAACAATATTAGAAACAAATAGAGGAAAATAGAAACCTATCTCATATCCTTACATGTGAAGGAGTTAAACAATAAAAGGAAAAAGTGACAGATTAGATAAGAAAACAAAATTCTACAATCTGTTGCTTACATAATAAAATAGAGAAGAAGGAAAAATTTTTACTATTCATAAGTGAATTTTAAAAAGCAGATGTTGCAGTCAGAGTTATCTAACAAAGCAAAAACAAACATTCAAAAGACTAAAAGGAATAAAGAAAATTATAGTGTGCTGAAAGAAAATGTAAACAACAAACTAATATCAGTATTAACTATATGCTCAAAATACCATAGCATCCAAATTCATAAAGGAACATTAACTGCTATAAGAAGACATAGTAACGGGGGCAGCTAGGTGGCGCAGTGGATAAAGCACCGGCCCTGGATTCAGGAGTTCCTGAGTTCAAATCCAGCCACAGACACTTGACACTTACTGGCTGTGTAACCCTGGGCAAGTCACTTAAGCCCCATTGCCCCGCCAAAAAAAAAGAAGACATAGTAACACAATACTGGAAGTAGACCTCAATATCTCTGTTTTAGATAAATCTAACAAAAAGATAAATGAAAGGGAAAATACAGAACTATACAAATTGTTGAATATACAAGAGTTATAATACTTATCACATCTTTTAAATGTGACTACAAAAAAATATACATATTCATATGTACATATACATGCATATGGAACTTTTATAAAAATTAGTCATGTATTAAGACACAAATATTGCAAAAAATATTTTAAAAGACAAATAGTATATTCTTTATAGACCATAACACAATTGGTTCAGGGTCCATAAATGAAAGATACAAACCCAAATGAACACTTAACAATGAAATTCTAAACAATGAGTCAAAGAAAAAAACATAGAAACAACAAACAAATATATAAAAGAAAATTATAATGATGAAATAACAGACCATAACTGTGGCACAGTTAAAACAGTTCTCAAGGGGGAAAAACATATCCCTGAAAACATACATTAACAAAAAAAAAAATTTTAAGGTTAATAAACTGGATTCGCATTTTTAGAATTTTTGTTTGTTTTTCAGTTGTGACTGACTCTTTATGACCCTTCTTAGGGGTTTTCTTGGCAAAGATACTCGAGTGGTTTGCCATTTCCTTCTCTAGTTTATTTTGCTAATGAGGAAACTGAGGAAAACAGGGTGGAATGATTTGCCCATGGTCACACAGCTATTAAGTGTCTGGGGACAGATTTAAACTCAGAAAGATGAGTCTTCCTAACTCCTGGCACTCTATCCACTATGCCACATATTTCCCCATTTAAAAATTAGGAAGCCAACAGATAAATCTTAAAATGAAAACAAAAAAAGGCATATTAAAAATTAGAGGGGAAATGGATGAAATGGAAAAAACCCATTCAAATGATAAATAAAACTAAAAGCTAATTCTTTGAAAAGATTAATAAAAACTGATAAAGCCTTAAACTAATCTTGATTAAGAAAAGAGCAGAAATTTGAATCAATAAAATAGCAAATGAGCAAGATAAAATCACAACAAAACCAAAAGAAATAAAAAGTATAATCAGAACATATTATGCATAGTTATAGGCTAACAAAACAAAAGAAAGGAATATCTTCAAAAATAAAAAATACCCAAACTATCAGAAGACTAGATAAAGCTCTAAACCCAATCTCAGAAAAGGAAATAGATCCAGCTGAAAAAGAATTACCAAAGATAAAACTTCTGGTTCTGATGGATTTATAAGACAATTTTGCCAAATTAAAAGAAATTAGTACTCATACTTGACAAATTATTCTCAAAAACTGAGAAAGAAAGCACCTTACATGAATCCTTTCCAATACCTAACCCAGGGAAAGATTAAACACAGAAGGAAAACTATAGGCCAAGATCATTAATGAGGATTCACTCAAAAAAATTAAACAAAATCCTGTCAGACTACAACTATTTATCTGAGAAATCATTATGATAGTGCAATTTATACCAGTAATGTAAGAATGTTTCAATATTAGGAAAACAAACAAGATAGATTAAAAAAAAATCCAAAACTACATGCTCATCTCAACAAATGTAGAAACAGCCTTCCTTTTATTGGAATGTGAGCACTTCATCATCATGTTATTTCCTTCCAGGTTTCACTTGATTCCTGTGACTGCATTTTGACAAATTTGGTCAGCTTTATTAGAAATGTTTGAAAGTCCAGATCCATATAGGATTGTATTCAGATTTGCAGGATAACATCATTTTGCTTCTGGAATATCTTATTCTATTATTCCCCTCCTTTATTCCCTTAACTTCTTAGTCCTATATGACCATAAGTATGTTTCCTTGGAACTCAAACTCTTTATTTCTGTCTGTTTGAAATATTTTTTTTTTAAACTGGATGCTCTGGATTTTTGGCTCTAGTGATCCTGGGAACTTTCAATTTAGGGTTTCTTTCAAGAGGTGATGGTTTGATTCTATTTTTACTTTGCACTCTGATTCTCATAGTTTTGGGAAGTTTTCATTTATGATTTCCTAATATATGACATCTTGCCTTGTTTGCTCATGGTTTTCAGAGTGTATAAAGATTCTTAGATGATTTTACCTGTTTTCAAGGTCATTTGTTTCTGATAGTAGATACCTGATATTTTCCTGTTTTGATTTGGTTTTTTCAGTCTTTTGATTCTGTTCTAATATTTCCTATTGGGGTTTTTTTAATCATTTATTTCTGTTTGGTTTGTTCTAATTTTTTGTTCATCACTTTTTGTTATAAGCTGTCTCCTTTCAATTTCTTCTTCCTGAGTTGTAATTTAAAATATAATTATATTTTGTATCTCTTGCTTCCCCTTCTTTCAACTACTCTTATAGTCCTTTTGACCAAGCTACTTTTCACCCTTTGAGGATATGTTTAGAATTGGTATGTATTTATTGTCTTCTGGGTTGTACTTAAGCTTCTCTGGAACTATAAAATTTTTTGATAATCACTATTAATTTTTTTTATTCATTCACATTTCAGTCTCAGGTCTTGAAGGGAAACTATCAGTTTACAGAATGCCACTGTTTTCCATGAAGCATACCTTAAGCACACCTCCCATACACACTATCAAGCTTCTGCTTTGCTTGCATGCCTTCATTCTGGTATTTATTTTGAGGTCGTTTTTCAATTTCTTTCAATTTCTTGGTGCTTATTTACTTTAGTGCTATCTTTATGTCTTTGCTGGACTACATGACATAGCTGGGAAGTTTTTTGTCCTTCACTCCACCATCTTAACCTCAAAAATGATCTTAGGCACCTTTAACAAAAGTGTGGCTTCCAAGACAAGGAGACAAGGTGTGTGTTTGTGTGTGTGTGTGTGTGTGTGTGTGTGTGTGTGTGTATCCACTGTGCTTTGTCCCCATCAAACTTCATCTGGAGTATTGTACTCAGACCTGAGTGCCATCATTTTGGATTTTGATACTCTGGAGAATATCCATAAGAAGACAACCAGATTGGTGAAGAGACTCAAGTCCTTGACATTTGAAGAGCATTTTAAAGTACCACGTATGTTTTACCTAGAGAAAAGTCATGGGAACCTGATAGCTGTCAATTAATATTTAAAAGACTGTGATATAGAAGAACTTGTTTTGTTCTCTTTTACCTCAATGGATAGAAGTTGGAAAGAGGCAAGTTTAAGCTTGTCAGCAAAACCTTACTATCAGAGCTGTATAACACTGTGATGGGATGCTTTCAAAGAGCAGTGGGTTTCCCCTCAATGGAGGTCTTCAAGCGGAACATGAATGACCATCATTGTGAAAGGTTTTTTTTTTTGTTGTTGATTGTTTTTTTAAGCTCCGGTTAGGTCTAGATCAGTGGGCATCAAACTCAAATAGCAACAGATCCCTGCCAGATGCATATTGACTTAGAAAATCACAAATTAACATCATCTATTTTTATTTATTTTGCTAAACACTTCCTAATTACACTTTAACCTGCTTCTAAAATTGGAGAGTGGCTCGAAGGCTGTGAGTTTGACACCTCTGATTGATCAGGTCCTTTTCAATTATGAAATTCTGTGATTCTGTCATAATAGCTGCTAAA
The DNA here is from genome assembly GCF_019393635.1 of Dromiciops gliroides. Lineage (NCBI taxonomy): Eukaryota > Metazoa > Chordata > Mammalia > Microbiotheria > Microbiotheriidae > Dromiciops > Dromiciops gliroides. Next base: position 187,541,727 of record NC_057865.1, read on the forward strand.
ATAATTGTCAAGAAACTCTCATCACCTTTCCTGTAACTATCCCTCATGACATTGATATCTTAACTTTTTCTGGCAAAGTTAAACTTCCTCCTCTCTTAAATGTTCAATGACTCACAAGTGTCTCATTTCTTCCCCAAATTAAACCCGAACTTAAGATGTACTGGTGTTGTAGCTATGCCTACCACACTTAACCAACTTGCAGGTGACACAAAGTGGAAGGAATAGCTAACACCATAGATGACAGAATCAGATCCAAAAGGACCTTGATGCTCTGGAGCACTGGGCTGAATTCAATAGGGATAAGCATAAAGCTTTAAACTTAAGTACAAAAAACCAACTCCACAAACATACCATGGGCAAGGTATTATTGTTGTTAGGCCTAGAGGGCAGAACCAGGAGCAGTGGGTGGACAAAATTCCTAATAATTAGAGGTGGGGGATATCCCCTTATTACAAATGCCATAGTTGGGGTTCCTTCAGGTATCAGTTTAAGTTTATAGCTCTTTCAGTCTCAGATTGTATGATTCTGATTCTGTGACTGACGCTAAGGATCTTCTGAGATAGAAGTGTAATGGGAGGATTATGGGCCCCTAGACTATCTCCTAGCTGAAGGTGGTGTGTGTATGGTTCAGAATACATCTTGTTGTGTGTATATTAACAATTCAAGGAAAGTTGAGACCCGAGTACAACATCTCCATGACATCTCTCACTGGATGAGGGACACACGTGAGCAGCTTTTCTCTCCTCACTCAGGTTCCTGGAGTTCTTGGTTCCTTTCTTGGTTCACTCCCTTCATTCTGATAGTGATATTAGCCGTTCTTTTAATCTTTGGCCCTTGTCTCTTTAACCTTTTTGTTAAATTTGTCTCAAGCAGACTCAAGGCTTTCAACCTTATGGTAGCCACTACCCCAGCCTACATGCCTCTTCACTCCCTGGACCAGGCCCATAATGACTTCTGCTGTACCCCCAATGATTCAGGGACATCTCTACATCCATAACCAGCAGGAAGCAGTTACAGAAGATGAGACCGCCGCCCTTTTTCCCTAGATATAAGAAGGGGGGAACGTCATGGGAGGATTATGGGCCCCGGTTACCCCAACAGTTCTCTGGGGGGTTCAAAGAACTTTTTCCTTGAAACCTCAGGGGTTTTCCCTTGAAATCAAGTAGGCCTCTCCTTGAACTCAATCAAGGACACACACACACACACACACACACACACCCAACGGAGATAAGCGGCACCAGATCGAACTGAGCATGCTCCAGGACCATCACCCTATATTCCAGTCCTGAGCACCTGGATGAGGTAATCCAGGAGAAGACCACCTGGAACCGCCCACCAGCAGACTGCTTAGACCCATCAGGACAAAGTTGACACCCACCACCAGATCGCTCAAGAGGGATTCCTCCTACCCCAGCGCAAGGAGGGAAGACCACCAGCCCCTCACCCAATAAGAGACTCTTACCCACCCCATCTAAACCCTATAAAATGGCACTCCACAAGCTAGTCAGGGAGGAAAGCATTTTGTTCAGGCAAAACCTTCCTCCGGGCCGGTTTCTCTTGTACCCCAGTAAACCTGTTCTTTTATTCCTAATTAGGTCTTGTGTGAGAGTGTAATTCTTTACAGAGGAATCCTAAGGACCCACATGCTTTCTCCTATCGGTTTCTCCCCCACATCAGAAGAAAGGAGATCTTACATCCTAGACATGGGGCAGGAAATGGAATGCTGACTTAAAATAAGAACCATCTGTCCTATTTAAATAAAGGCTTAAAGTTTTGCATTTCCCCTTTTGTTTTGCATGGTATGAATCAGAAATGACCAAGATGGTAACGCTTATCAATCTTATGCCATCAAGAAACAATTTGTTTTCTTTTCAACAAATGTTGTCACTGGTTTACAGAGAACATTATATTACCAACATGTAATAGTATTCTACCCTTGCTTGGACAGATAAGAACAAATGATCAGAAACTGTCCTCCAGAAGACATTGCTTAAAGAATAGTATTGGTGAGACCTCTTTAAAACTTGGCCATTTCCTTATTAAAACAAAACATTTAACTGCAGTCTTTCAAGTGATTTGGAGAAACTGATGAATCTGTTGAATTTCTAGGAGTCAAGCTTGTTATAGAAAATAACCTTATTTTGTCCTTTATATTTGCTATGTGGGGAGGGTCCCCACATGGTTTCAAGTATGACTCTGACGGTGACTTAATTAGTTTTTAGTTCCAAAAGATATCAAATCAGAGATTTTTTGAGAGAGCTTAGAAGGGAAAAACATTTTTTTGATAAGCTCAGGTATTTTTTTAATCAAATTTTTAGATAAGATTAAAAAAACTGTACCAAATGTGATTTAGTAATAATGTTAACATTTATATAATGCTTTAAGGTTTGGCAAGCATTTTACATATATTAACTCATTTCACCCTCAAAACAACCCTATGAGAAAGATGTCATTATTGTCCCCATTTTGCAGATGAGGAAACTGAGGTACAGAAAGGATAATCCTGGACAAGGCACACAGCTAGTGTCTGAGGTAAAATTTCAACTCAGGCCTGTCCTGACTACAAATCCTGAATGCTTTCCACTGCACCATCTAGCTGTCCAGTAGTAGTTATAACTTTGTCACTTACTTCACCAAGAATCACTACCCAGAAAAATAATTAAATTACCAATATCAAAACAAATTTTTAAAAATTGTTTTCTCTATGAAAATTACATTTCTTTAAAAATGTGTGTTGCCCTCAATAACATCATCTTTGGTCCCTTTTATTTCTCTCTGCATAAACTTAGCTATTATCATTACCACCAGTATCACCACCATTATACCTTACATTTGTAGTAGGAAGTTCATTTTGATTGTACTTTCTAGTTTACAAAGTAATTGCCTCACAGCAAAACTATTAGGTAGGTAATGAAAATAATAGCACTTCCATTTTATAGATTTCAAAACCAAGACTCAAACAGATGAAGGATGTTGCTCAGAATCACCCAGCTAGTAAATGGTAGAGTTATAATTTGATCCCAAATTCTATATCAGGCTGACAACCCTAGAGCTTTATAAGCAAACAATTTTAGAGTTGGAAGAGCCTTTGGAAATCAACTAATCCAAGCTGTTCACTTTACAGATAAGGAAACTTGAGGTTCAGAGAAAGTCCATGACTTATTCAGTATTGTATAGTATTGTACATGTACTTACTCAGTATTATACAGTATGGAACAGTATTGTACAGCTTGTAATACAAATTGGATTAGATCCTTGGTTTCCAAACTCCCAATCTAGTGTTCTTTCCAGTATATTTCATTATTTCTAGAGTACTTTATACCTTCCAAAGCATCATAAAGTCAGATTTTAGAGATCATGACATATAGAGGAAGGACTGAGGCCAAGGAAGACTAACTTGCCCAAGATCACACAGGTGAAAATATTAGAGGTGGGATTTAAACCCAGGTCCCCTGGCTGGAAAGTCAGTACTCATTCCACTGTGCCACCCTGGAATTTCAAAACTCCACTTATGTTTTTGATAAGATCATCAGTTACTATTGCCAAAAAAATGCCCAAAAAATTTTATTTTCTAATTCCATTTGTGTGTACATTTAAATGAGAATTTTGTTTTGAAATAACTTTTAAATAAAATAGGCGAGAGGATATTTTGAAAATATAGAGCTAATGATTGGTTCCTTTGGGTGAAACTACCCTTCTCCATGGTCTCTTGTGCAAGAGGGATATTTCCCTCGAATATTTCCCCAATAGCTAAAGTCCTAAGGAGTGTGAAGAGAGGAAACTAATATAAAAGAGGAAGGGACTTTCCCAAAGATTCCCAGTCTGAGATTACTTCCCATTTACATTGTGTATTTTGCTTGTACACAGTTGTTGACTGACTGACTGATATCTACCTGGTATCAACCCATGGGGAGGCATTGAGAGCCTACTTCTGAAAGTGCATGATAGAAGAGCAGCCCTTTACCTACACACTCAGAGCATGTGAAGATATCCTCTATTTCTTGCCAGCTTGCTGTAATGATGACAAACACTTTAATCATTTGGTGAGCTGGAAGTGAATGTGTATACAAAGACATCAAGAGATAAAAGCTTGGTATCCTTGGTGGCTTTCAAGTGAGGAGAAAGGAGGGTGGAGCCAAGATGGTGGAGGAAAGACATTAAATGCACAGAGCTCCTTGTGATGAAATAATGAGATTTAGCAGATACTCAAACACCCACCTGGAGATTAATCTAGACTGATTGAATCAAGTGAGAGTGATTAACTGCTGATTAGCCTACTTCAAGTTAGCTGGATTGTAATCACACCTTGAGAACACCTTCAGAACCAATGGATTTGGATGACAACAACCAATCAGCTTGAAGCAGTGTGTAAGGACCGCCTCTGTTTCAGACCTATAAAAAGCTTCCACAATCAGCTTGCTGGAGAGTTCCTGATTAAAGCAGGCTCGTGGAGGAGGACTTGAGGAAGAACCCAATCAGGCTGGAACTCTTGGCTAAATAGGCTTTTTTTCTTAACTTTCTGAACTCCATGGGAATATCTGTATGCTTTAATAAATGTTTAATGCCCAAGGACTGGTGCTAAATCTTATGATTTAAGGTGACCACAATTTAGATTTTAAACATCACATCCTGATACAATCACCCCCAAAACAGCAATAAAAGAACCCCTGGAGCAGAAAAACACATAAAAATACAGGCTGAGATTATTCTCCAGCTATAGATAGATTTCAGGGGTCTGTGCTAGACCATGAGTAAAGTCTAACCATGAGATCATGCTGACAGACACACCAGACACACTGCCAGAGGAATTTACCCCAGAGCCTCTAAATCAGCTACAGCACCAGCGTCTAGAACTGCATGTGTGATCAGGTGAGAGGGCTGATTGGCTGGTAGGGCAGGTGGGGGGGGGAGTGCAGGGGTACCAGCAGGATGGGGGAGAAATTCCCCCCAAGCAGGAAACCCCAGCAGGGAACCAGGAAGAAATCCTGAGTGGTGGGGAGGCCCAGGTGGGGGAGGAGTGCGAAGCTAAGAACCACACCACAGAAAGCTTTGCTGGTTGGTTGTTTAGTAAGTAGACTTGAGGTTATCTCCAGACCAGAGAATAGGCCAGGCGAGAGTAAAACCTGCCCTCCCTCAAACCAAAACACCTGGGACCCTCTGAAGCTGGGAACAGGAGTGAAGCTGAGAAGCAGACCCCACCCACCCCACCCTCCAGTGAAGAGTTTAAAATCAAGTAAAAGATGAGCAAGCAAAGAAAGTTCAGAATTATAGAAAGCTTTTTCAGCGACAAGGAAGATCAAGGTGCAACCTTAGATGAGGAAATCAACCATAGGGCCCCTACATCCAAAGCTTCTGTGTTAAGATAATGGAATTTGGTAGACGTCCAGGGGTCCGATTTGATTGACTTAGTAGTGTTTGAATTGGGTGTGAATGAGTAACTACTAACCCACTTAAAGTTTCAGAGGTTTTCTTAGTAAATATCCCTTTGTAAAAGCTAATTTGTATTAACTGACGAAATGATATTGAGGAAGGTAGTATATCACTAGGTGATCTCTGAGGTATTTTCTGCTCCAGAGTTTATGATCCCATGATCTACATTCTGGTAAAACAAATCCTAGGCCTAGACACTAATAGATCAGGTTGGGGGAGGTGGGGGAAAGACTGTCATTCACATGCCCTTTTTCCCATTCATCATTCTTAGCTGCTTTACTTACAGTTGAATAAATGAAAAGCAATTATTCTTTCCCAACACAATCTATGGTCCTGATTTTTTTGTGATTTCTCCAGGTGTCCTACATTCTCCAAAGATCATCATGAGTTACTTTCCTTTAACTACTGTGAGATGATAGAAGTGGTGGCTTGTGACAGTGATAGCTTTGAGGGAGGGAAGTACCTTCTACTAGATGCAGGGCAAATGCTTTGCCAATTGAAATATTAAAGTAACTATTTCCTCTTTCATAAGAGTAGGATAAAAATTACTCATCTTGGTTTTGCTCTAAGGTTAACTGTAGGTAAAAAGATGAATAAAAGGGTATCCTTAGGTCTCTTTCAGTGCTTTTTAAAAAACCATTATAGGAAAGGTGGGTTCCAATTTTCCCAGGGCCCTGTTTTGTTTTTCACTTTTGTTGTATGACTCCCCAACAAACCTATCCCTTTTGTTTTATGTAAAGGAAAGTATTTAATTAGTTCTTCATGATCAACAATGTTCTAGGTCAGCTTGATATGATACCGATTACACTATATGCTTTGTTTCTAGGATACTGTAAATGGCTGAAGAGCCACTGCAAAGCCAGTAAATAATTGGATTTTTTCAAGTCATTAACCTTTGACATCAAAGGTCAGCACTGACATATCAATGGGCTCCAAAAGGGCTAGAATATATTGACACTTATGAAAGGTCCTAAATTTTGTTGCCTTTATCTGAATACACTTTACCATGTCAATGTCCCTCCTAACTGATGCCTAGAATTGTGATGTTTAAAATATAATTGTGGGGGCAGCTAGGTGGAGTAGTGGATAGAGCACCAGGGGGAATGTAATGGAATGTATTAATTTGATCATTGACAATGCTATGCTAAGGTTTAGTAAAAATCCATCAGTTCAACAGCTAAAGAAGTGAATCCAGCTTTCTAGACCAGTGTCCGGTTTTCTCCTGGTGACATCTTACCACTCCAAGAAGACAAGAGCTCAGAGACTTTATATGAACAGTTTTGTTTTGTTGGGTTTTTTTCTCCTTCTGTTATTATATACACCATCTGTAACATGTACTCTCTGCAGAGGCCCTCCCTTTGCAAGACCAATGTCAAAGTGTCACGTTCATAAGGGACTGTCCCTCTGGACAAAACTTTTCTCTCTCCCTTTTCTATATTGTTATTTATATATATTGTTTGTTAGCATAGGGTGTGTTTCATCAAGGAACACCCTGTGCCTTGAAGAAACAAAGGGGGGAATGTGTTAAGATAATGGATTTAGCAGATACTCAGGGACCTACCTAGAGATTTAAACTGATTGAATTAGATAAGGGACTGACTGTTGACCACTTACTAGATTGTAAGCACATCTGGCTGGTACTTAAGGGTACTTAAGAAAGCAATTGTTCTCAGAAGCTAACAACTCTGAACTTTGACCACCTTCAGGCCCAGTGAACCAATCAGCTTGAAGAATCTCCCATTTCTGGGAGGGGAACAGGAAGGCGGAAGTGGACGCTGTTGAGAGAGCTTGGCCTCTTTGGCTGTGAGAGATCAGCGTGGTGGCAGAGGACTTCAGAAGTGGAAGCTAGGGAAGTTTAGGATCGCCAGGTTATAGGAAATCTGTTCTCAATCTTTCTTTTTCTTTTACTATCTTTCAATAAACCCTTAAAAAACCTGAACTAATTTATCAGTGATTTTAGTCAGTTTCCAAAAAAAAAAACTGGGGGGACAGATTAGAACTCATATTTAGAATTTTAAATTACAGAGAATTAAACATGAAATTCCAAATGTGGAGTGAGCAACACAGAGTACAATGGGACCTCCCTTATTCTGAATACTATACATGTATAAATGATGCTTAAGTTCCTATTAGGCACTTTCTGTTGATTCATATTGAACCTGAATCAACTAAAGCCCCTAATTATTATTCATGTGTAATGCCTTCCTAGGATTGCACTTGTAATTTGATTTTTTTTTACCCCAGTACAAGAACTTAAATTTATTTCTATTAAATTTCTTCTTGATGGATTATGTTCCTTATTTTATCCCATTGAAATCTTTTGGGATCCCCATTTTAATAATGCATTAAATACTCCTAACAGTTTTGTATCATCCACATATTTGTAATGCATTCTATTTTTATCTTTACTTAAACCATTGATAAAAAATGTCAAACAGGACAGAGTTTAAAACACAAAACCATGTCTCTGCTTATATTAAGTTCTGAAGAGGCCGTACCAGTGGATCACAATCTTTGGCATGTTCCATAAAGCCAGAAAGGCTTCAAATGTACAGTCCAGGCAACTGTGGTATGAGAACTATAAATCATTGCCCATAACAACACGCAAAATTTATAAAAATACAACATGACTTTCAGTGTATTACTGTCCTCTGTAGCTTCTACAGTAGTGAGTTGTCAGGAAAAGTGACCACAGCATAGTACCAAGAAAAAAAACTGGCTATAGAGTTAAAGACCTTGGTTTTGAATACTGGCTCTCCTACTTAGTACCTGTGTGACTTGGAACAAGTCACTTTGCTTCTTGAGGACTTCAGTTCCTTATTTGGGAAATGAGGGTATAGGGGGAGACTTGGCTTTTAAATATCAGGATGAAGAATTTTCTTTTGTCCTTTTGTCTTTGTGTCTTATGCCTAAGAAGATGGTGAATACTTTTTACAAAGACAGGGGCATTGTGAGACCAGAATCTTAAGAATAATAATTTAGTAGTTGTGTTGAGGATGGATCAAGGGAAGAAAAGACTAGAAGTAGAGATGGCAAATAGGTGGCTATTTCAATAGTCCAGGAGACATCTGATGAGGGGCGAAATATGAGCCACATGAATAAAGTGAAGAGGATGAATAAAAAAGAAGTCATAGAAATAAATTTGATAGTACTTGACAAATAACTGGTTAAGAGAAAGGATGAAGAAGAAGAGTCAGAAATGACTGAATTTTCTGACATAGGTTACTAAAAATGATGGTTCCCTTAAGAAAAAGAAGTTTGGAGGAAGGAAGGATAATGATGGAAATATAATGAATTCTGTTTTGGACAGCTGAGTTTAGATAGTTGAGTTAGAGCTGACCAGTAGTCAGTTGGCAGTTCAGGACTGTAGTTCTGAAGAAAGATACAGCCTGGTTACATAAATTTGGGAGTTATTTGAATAAAAACTAAAAAATAAATCCATCAGTGTTGAAGAGATCATGAGGATAGAAATTATTAGAAAGAAAAAAGAGGAGCTAAGACAGAGTCTTATGTGAAGGATGCCCACACTTAAAGGAAAGGAAATGAATAACAGGAGACTGAGGAGTGGTCAGACAGGTACAAGGAGAATTTAGGGACAGTAGTATCACAAAGTCAGAAAAGCAAAGAGTGTCCTGAACAAGAGGGTAGACAGTATCAACAGTTGCAGAGGCATCAAGTATAATCAGGACTAAGAAAAGGTCACTGGATTCAGTACTTAAGAGATCATTGAGAAGACCAGCCAAAAGGAAGTGATACTATCAAGCTCTCCTTCACAACCATTTCACAAAAAACTAGAAAACTCACCAGATGGAGTCTTGGTCAGTAATTTAAGGGGGAAAAAATCACAATGAATCATTGTTCCAGAGCAAGTTAACACAGGGAAACTGACAAAGGGATAGAAAGAAAGAGGTCTATAGACACTGGGTACAAGAGTGTATCCAGGACCATGCGTGGAGACTTCTAGTGCAGGGACTAAAAGGCGTCCTGAATGTGGCTGAGGACCAGGACAAGAAGAGGTCCCAGACATAGCACAGAGGGGCCTGATCTTGTGCAGTGAGTATCACAAGTGCCACTACCCATTGATGAGTCACAGATCCAGTGCAGACTAAGGAAGGAACTTGAACCTAGATTTGGTGATCCAGACAAGGAGTGAACCAGGGTCCTTGGGCTGTATACTAAGCAAGGGGCAGATACAGAAGCAAGCATCAACAAGAATCAAAGGAGAATCTGGGTCACAGACTAGGGAGCCCAGTCTGAAGCCTGCAATGGCATAACCAGAGGAGGAAGTTCAGACCAAAGAGGAACCTATAGTTCTGTCACATTGATCCAGCAGAGCTTTCTATTAAGCTAGTAGTGGCTGAGTCTACTAGAACTTCAGCCAGGGGAAAGCTTACAGTCATATTGCTCAGATCCAGACCCAGGTGAGAAATTTGCAGAGTTTGTGAGGAACCTCAGATGGAGAAGGTACTCTCAGACTTTTTTCTAGATTCGACCATATTAGGAGCATTGAAAAGCTTGCAAGTCCCCAGCATGAGCTGTCCCTTAGATCCTGGAATAACATAACACTCAATACCCCATAGAGCAGCTGAAGTACCCATGAGGACACACGCTCAACCCAGACACTCCCTTCAGAAGTGCACAGAAGTTGGCCCTAATATAATGTCTGAAGATGAAAAGTAAGGCTGAAAGAATGAAAAAAGAAAAATCCCTATTATTAAAAATTATTACAGTGACCAGTACATTTAAGGACAAACCTCAAAGAAGATGATCCCAAAATATCTACAAGCAAAACCTCAAAGAAAAAATGGTTTGGTTACAAGTTTAATTAGAATTCCTGGAAGAGATGAAGCAAGAATTTTTTTTTTTTAAAGAGCTAAAAATGATTTTTTACAAATGAAATGAGAGTGCTAGAGGAAACTATTGGAAAAGGAACTAGAGTGTTAGGGTAAAAAAAATTAATAAAATGAGAGCTATGGAAGAAAGAAAGAAAATTAATAGCTTGATACTGTGAGAAAATAATGGGTTTAGGGACACCCATGGGCCTGATTGGATTGACTTTGCTGATTGACTCACTTGAAGTTGACTTGGTTGAAACCACATCTACCTAAGAACCTGGCTCTCAGGGGGTGGGTTCTCTGACCTCACCACATTCTGCTCATGGACTGCTCTCAAGTCCAGTGAACCAATGGATTTGGGCGATGTTAGCCAATTAGCTTGAAGCAGGGTGTAAGGACTGCTTCTCCTCCTGACTCAGAGGGAGCTTCAACTTGGATTTTGTCTCTCAGATAGGCTTGTGGTGGAGGACTTGGAGGAAGAAGCAGGCTGGAACTCTAGGCTAGATAGGCCTTTTCTTAACTTTCTGAGTGAGGTGTTCTCTTTTTACTAATACTCGGTATGCTTTAATAAATTCTTAATGTCCAAAACTGGTGCTAAAGCTTCTAATTTATAAGTAACAAATATATTAGAAACCCCAGCTAATTTTTCCCAAACTTGGGACAGAAATAAGGTGATCATACATTAAATTTTACACGTCAAAGTTTAAAAGGACAAAACCTTACCCAAGCAACAGATTCTTTGAAAATTAGAATGAACAAAACAGAAGTTATTGACTCCATGAAACAAAAAAATATTTAAAACAAAGTAAAAAGACTGAGACAATAGGGGCAGCTAGGTGGCACAGTAGATAGAGCACTGGCCCTGGAGTCAGGGGTACCTGGGTTCAAATCCGGCCTCAAACACTTAACACTTACTAGCTGTGTGATCCTGGGCAAGTCACTTAACCCCAATTGCCTCACTAAAAAAAAACAAAAACAAAAACAGCAACAACAACAACAAAAAAACCACTGAGACAATAGATAGACTTGGGCCTTACCCCTTTGAAGGTTTCATTTTCTATCCCCTCTCCCAAAGGTGGCTAATGAGCTCAGTTAAGACCTCAGTTATTGTGTCTTTGTTGGGCCCAATTAACAGAATGTAATATAATGTGGCAATGATACAAAGAATGATGAGGTAACTCTCCAGGTCCTAGTGAATCGGGGTATGTCAAAGAGCCATAGAAATCACATATCTTTGAAGCAGGATGAAAAAAGTATTTTGACAGCCATGACAAGTAAAGACAAAATTAATCTAATGGCCAGGATGCCCCGATATGGGGGAAGCAGCATTAGCAAGATCTAAATCTAAATCTAAACAACAAACACTCACCGGGTGCATGGTTCATTTTTCATGGTTTATTCATGGTTCTGATAGTTATTACATGAGGAACATTAGGGACAGCTATAGTTACAACTCCATTTCAACATTTACAATATATTATCAATCTTCAAGACCCATTAGTCTTCTTTTCAAGCCAGGCTGGGGAATAAAAGGGGAAGGTCCCATGGTATTTTAACTTTCCATAGGTCTTATATAGCAGTTTTCATTTCTAAAAGAGGAAGTTATAGGGACCTTCCCTTTTAACCCTTATCATAAGGATGACACCATCCCCTCTGACCAGGGAGTCTCCATAAGGATTTATATCCATTCTTAAGATGTTATCAGGGGCTAGAGCTGTTGAAATGGAGTGAGTGGGGCTGGTTGCCTATGGGGCCCACAGATTAGAGCCAGGATTCGTGTGATTACTTTGTCCTATGTGCTCCAATATGTACAGGAGACTCCTCAAGTTTTCCTAGACATGCTGGAGATTAGAGGAAGTGTGTAATAATAGTCCTTGAAAATTTTATCATAGTCCATTCCTAAATGTGTTACATTTGTAAAGAGCCTCAAATCCTTCCCAGGGAGGGAAAGAGTAGAAGTAATAACCCACATGCATGACCAATCTTCCCACTCTCTTGGATTTCCCTGGTCTGAACCATCAATACAAGTGCCTGGAGTTCTTGAACTGGCTGAGATAAAGGTAAAGTTGTGACAAAGGACAGTTAAGGGTTGGCCAGAGAACTTTTATGCCATTTAACTCCTAGATCCCCTTCTCCTTTATGATATGACAATTAAGTAGTCACACTCCAAAGCCCCTTCTAGTTATATTCCCAACCTTTGTCCTCCCTTGATTGTTGTACGTTGAGCTTTTTGTGTGTATCACTTGTGTCTAAACCTGGGTCCTCTCTCCTTCCATCCCCATTTCCATGTCAATAAGAAATACACTCAGGGGCAGCTAGGTGGCGTAGTGGATAGAGCACCGGCCCTGGAGTCAGGAGTACCTGAGTTCAAATCTGGCCTCAGACACTTAACACTTACTAGCTGTGTGACCCTGGGCAAGTCACTTAACCCCAATTGCCTCATAAAAAAAAAAGTAAGAAATACACTCTACTAATGTCTTGCTGTGTGAAAGCAGAAATGAGGGCATCTCTCTGGATGCTTGGGACCCCGTATATCAGTTGGCTGGGATAGTGGAGTTTATTTAGAAGACTCAGGGCCATGATATGACATGGAATTGGGACCAGAGTGGAGCATGATCCACGCTATCATTCATTTTTCCTGGAATTTTTGGGTTTGCATCCTTATATCTGCTTTGTTCTCTCAGGTCCCTCCATAAGCCATCAGCAGACAACAGGCTACCTCTGGAGCTAAGCTTGGAGAAAACAGTTCAGGAGAAAATTGGCCTGAATGAATATACATATGTGCGTATGTATATATGTGTGTGTATGTATACACATTATACACATATACATGCATTCATACATACGTGTGTGTGTGTATAAAATGAATGGATTAGAAACTAGTGAAGACTCTCTTACTAAAGAGTGATGGGACTATATCCACCCTGATGAAATTACAGAACCTTGAAGGTGAAATGAGCACAGAACCAACTTAGGTGATATGACCAGGATTCAAAAAAAAAAAAAAAACAAGAAAAAACTTGTTCAAAAAGCAAAATAAAAGAAATTGGCATTATTCTCAGATTGTTTTGTTTGTCTTATAGCTCCAACCAGATAATTAGCTCCTTCAAAGCTTAAATTATTGTCCATTTTTTTTAATTCACCAGGCTTAGTTTATATTGTTTTCTCTAAATGAACTCCATCCTTTCCATCCCCTAGACCACAACCCAACCCAACATCTATGTGTCATCTGGCTCATCAACTAGTTGGAAGGTAACTATGCTCACAACTTGACCACATTGTGCCCACAGCATATGTTAACATTTGGAACTATGTGGTTTTGCAGTTGCTATACTTGATGGACATATTTGTTTTGCATAAAAGTTGCTGTTCTCCCAACTTTTGTTTCTCTGGTGTATACTCTCTTCAGTTATGAGCTTAAATCTGTTGCATATTCAAAAATCAGAATAGGACCCCTAAAAAGACCACTTTTAAAAATGCTTCATGCTATTTAAATTCCATCTTTAGGGAACTTCTATGTGATATCATGAAAAGGCTGTCATTTGCAAATACATAAATTTCCTATCATCTATGGTGAATTATGTTTGCCAAGTATGTGAAATTGCTCTGAAAACATCTTCTACTTCTAGAACAGTATGAACAACTGATGTCTACAAATCTGAATTAGTATGTTCTGTAACTTAGCATGCTTACCAGTCTTTGATAGAAAATCAGTATAGATGGAAAGGACAAAGAGTATTTCATGTACAGATAAAGATCTACAGTAGAACACATGCATTACCTGATTATATTATACTTGGCTTCATCTGAAATTGTAGAATATACTTTTTCCCAATTAGACCAAATTAAAAATAAAGGTTTTCTGTATGTTCCTCAGAAACTGGAAGGATTAGAGAATGTGATTACTTTTGTTTTGTTATTCCATACTTGCTTTCAAAACTGAATTTGGACATAGACAGAAAAGATAGCCACCTACCTGTTTTGATTTAAGGAATCTCTCTCTCTCATATATACACATATATACTTATATATATGTATATATGTGTATATTTACACACACATACATACTTGCATACATATATACCCATACATATGCACCTATAGATAAAATATATGTACATGTATATAAATACATGGGGAAGCTAAGTAGCATGGTAGATAGAGTGCCAGGCCTGATGTCAGAAAGACCCATCTTTCCGAATTCAAATCTGGCACCACACACTAAGTATGTGACCCTGTGTAAGACGCTTAACCCTCATCTGTAAAAAATGAGCTGGAGAAGGAAGTGGCAAACTATTCCAAGAAAACCAAATCAAGTACTCCTTTGGTAAACTAGTGAAACCCATACACCTCTTCTTAGAATATTATTTTTAAATCATGAAATAAAATGCAAAGGATTAAAAATGAAATCAATAATATTGAAATAGTTATCAAGATATTTGTTTAAAAATTCGTGGACCCTGGCTTAAAAACCCCTCTTTATGTATAGGCTTTATATCATGATGAGGATAAACTTGAATTCCATGGAAAATTACTGGGTATTTTAATAGGATTTCCTTGAAGTTCAACCACTTAACAACTTTCTTTGAAATGTTAGCCTTATCTGAACAATAATTCTGGTGATCATCACCAGCATTCCATAGAGGACCATGAGGGTCAGCAAGAGTATGCATTAGAGCGAAGACTATTCAGAAGTCAAAATTTCAAAAGAAATAACAATACACAGAATATCAAAGAATAAGGAAGATGCATTGTGGAGAAGGCTAGGATTAAAGTTAACCTTACAACTGGAAGTGAAGGTGTCAATCCATAAATGCTACAGTAAAATATTGCTTTAAGAAATTTAATATACAATTTTAACAGAAATACTAATTTGATCAAACTGGTTGACAAAGGTTTGAATAATGCTTATTCATCATCTACATGATTTTAAATGAATGTTTTCTACCTGCTAACTGATTATTAATTGTAAAATATAGAAATTAGTATGTTTTCACACACAAAACTATTAATCAATTTAAAGGGCATCTATTATTGACTAAAATTCTTAGTATGGTTTGCCAATTTATATTTATTAGAAAAATCTATGTTTATGGAATGGCCTTCAGTCCCAAACCATTCAAAAGATTAATTATTTTTAAATTTTCATTTATAGTGTGAGAGCAGTAAATGATGATGTTGTGTGGCTGGAGTTGTGTCAGGCTAAAACTGATAAGGATTCCACTGTGGGGCATATGTTAGGATCTTGGGTTGAACCCAGGTTGGGACCCATAGGCTAACAGCCACCATAAGTACGGGCACAGGGGTATAAAGTTCTCTTTTCCCTTACATAACTATAATAAACCAAGTTAGTTTTTTCAGTAGTTTTCAAAATAGCAATATAGGGCACAGAAGGAAATGGAGGGATTTCTCCCCTTTACATCCCTGCAAAGTGCATGATTATATCCTTAGGACTTGAAGAGTCTTGGGAAGGTTTGGAGATGTTTGGTCTATCAGAATTGTCCTGGGTTTAATTTTCTTTGTACTTACTCTATTCTAAAGAAATCTTATATGAAAACTTTTGAAGAGTGGTATTTGTTACTCACAAAAAGAAACTAGACTTATAAGGAGAAGAAAAATTAATCTTTTCAATGACATTGTGTGACCTTTGAGGTTGCTGGAATGTCAGAATTATCAATGTTTAACTGGGGTAAGTTGCTTCAAATAATGTTGATACAATCATGTTTCTTAATCGGTCTCTCCTCAAAGTACATCTGAGAACAGAATGGTTTTTACGTGTAGAACACCCAGAACACCGAGAACAACTGATGCTCATGAAAATTAATTGGTTCATAATGTAATTTGATGTGAATTCTATTTTTTATGTAGAAAAGGCCATAACTATATCAGCATATTTCATTTACAATGATAATGATGTTCCATTGAAGAGACATGGTTTATGTACATGAATACAAATGAATCAGACAGGATTCTAAAAACCAATTCATCTTATTCACTTTGGTTCATATGTATTCACACCATTTGGCAGAAAATCCAGAATTGTTAACTTTACAATTTGTATAAAAATAAATAAGGAGGTCCCTTGGCAACTTGATCATATCAATATCTGATTTTCAAGAATCATTAAGATATCATCTTGAAAATCTGCCCCCAGAGTAAGATGAAAAATAGTCCAAAGCCACTCTGTGGGATTGTCTTCTTTCCCTTCTTTTGCTGAGAAAAAAATGTTTTAAGGTACTCCAAATCATTAAAAGAGAACTATCTTTTCTTCTTAAAAGGAGGAAACGGAAAATTAGTGCATAATACCAGGCTGCATTCTTAATCCCGGTATAAATCAGATCCCCATTACATGTGCTCAAAGAGATCAATTTAGTTTGTGATCTGTCCTTATCAGACCCTTTTATTTACTTAGCACCAAAAAGACATCATGGTAAGGTAGTTTTACCTATAAGTGAATGTTACAGCAATACTATTTCCACTGATCAATATAGAAAATAGGTGGCCCAAGTTGTATAAAGTTCAACTTGCTAACTTAAAATGCCCAAGAGGTGGGGGCAGCTAGGTGGCGCAGTGGATAAAGTGCCGGCCCTGGATTCAGGAGTATCTGAGTTCAAATCCAGCCTCAGACACATCACACTTACTAGCTGTGTGACCCTGGGCAAGTCACTTAACCCTCATTGCCCTGCCAAAAAAAAATGCCCAAGAGGTATAAACAATATGTTGTATAGCTGTGTTTCCCAAACTGTAGGTCTGGGTACTCTGATAGTCTGTAAACATTTAGTGTCTTACACAAGAGTCTCAAATACCTCTCCCACGGTGCAGCGTAACCTGAACCCGATTACAATGTAAAAATACAATAGAATATAACTTTAGTATGTATTTTAAGTCAATAACCAGGACCCTTATGTACATTTCTATTTGAGTTTGACACCACTGTTTTACCCTACCCATATTAACGATCTATCTTCTATTTCTGGCAGTAAGTTATTTGTGATACTCCTCAGTAAAGTCTCATCCAAAACAGAACCCTTCCCCTCATTAATTCTACCCAGGAATTTTTGGCAGAAGTACATGTTCTAGTAAAATAGTTTGTAGATGGGGGAAAAAAAGCATTCAAAAAATAGTGATAAGATCAAATGGTCAGACATTGTTCTTCCAATAATTCTGATTGGAAGTTCTTATTCCACGACTGGCTAAAGTGCTCCTCAAAATCCCCGGTGTTCACTTCAGTTGTATTTAAAAACCTTTAGTTCAACATAGCAAACAGAGAGGAAGGTCTTTGGTGTCATCAGACAACGAGCCAACTATGCACTGTGACTTCTTTCTCCTGCTTCTGGTCACCCTGTGCTGGCAGCCCACAGAGGCTGGTAAGTACGATGTAATGGAGACTTTATTTGGTAACCTGAACTTCAGCTTAGATAATTTTGTGAATTTAAAAAAGTAATAATATGTTGACCAGACCAGATTCTTCTTAAATTGTTAAATAGAACATTTAGATAAATGAATGTTTTCCCCTAATCCACGGAGTAAAGCAGTAGCAGGCACTAAGTAAGTGTTAGGTAATATTATTCTTATACTTAGCCATAACCTACTCCATCCTAGAGTTGTGAAGTTGATTCTTTGAACTCAGGTATAAGAAAAAGAATCTCTCAAGCCATATGTTTCCATTTTACTTTGCATCTGGTTTTATGCAATTTTATGCATCAAAATTTGCCTTACCTTCTTTAAGGTTGGCACACCATCAAGAACCATGTATTTGGATTTGAGAATGGGGTGAGTGTCCATTCTCTCTTCCCTTCATGCATCTTTCACACTCACCCCATTCTCAAATCCAAATACATGGTAAGGCACTAGGGGCAGCTAGGTGGCGCAGTGGATAAAGCACCAGCCCTGGATTCAGGAGTACCTGAGTACAAATCCGGCCTCAGACACTTGACACTTACTAGCTGTGTGACCCTGGGTAAGTCACTTAACCCCCATTGCCTTGCAAAAAAAAAAAAAAAAGAGGGCTTTTGGTTTTGAAAGAATTTTTTCATCTTCTTCACCAACTCGCCGTAAATTTCCTTGGCACTGTCCTCCAGGAATCCATGGTTCTCCCTGTCTCCTTTCTTACTCATTTGCTTCTGGGTCCTTCTTGCAGATTTTTTTTACCAGAGCCTAAACCCTAGATTAACGTACCCTGAATTTTCTGAATCTTGATCTTCTTTCATTTAGTCATTACTGTCAGTTTCAACATTATTTTTCTATCCTTTCTTGATCCCTTTTGGGTCTTTCCTTAGCTCTTCTCAATACCACTCCCAGGTATCATTTTTCTACATTACTTGACTCAGAAAATACAAATGTCCAGGCTGCCCCCTAGGAAGCCCCTCCCCCATCTTTCCTTTGATACTTTGGTGAACCCAAGAGTTCACCATGGCAGCTCTCTCCATCACTGTAGATCATAACCCAATTATGTTTTTTGTCCATGTAATCAATTTTTCATTCAGGATCTATTCATGTGCTAAAAGACACAATATTGGACTGTCATGACTAACTACATGACCAACCCATTCCCAATACATATATATCTTTGATGAAAATTGTTATGCAACCTCCTGTGTACAAGTCATCAATAGGAGTGTGCTATATCTCTCAAATAGAAATGGGGGCAACTAAACCATGCATAAGGATCCCTGAAGTTGCATATTGACTAAGAGAACCACATATTAATGTTATGTAGGTTCCATTGTATTATATAAATATATATATATTATATCTTTTGTTAAATATTTATCCATTACATTGCTGCTTGTTGGTGTTTAATAGCTTTGCTATAGCGTACTTACACCAATCTTAGCCTTTTCCAGCATTATCCTTTAGGTTCCCTAAAATTTTTATTCTTTTGTGAACATGGTGATCTATGAATTGCAACCATATAGTGTCATGGGAAGAGAATAATGGTGGACTGGGGAGTTTTGCTACAGGATACTTATGGTATGCAAACTAAGTGTATTTCTCTATACTTTTTTTTTTTTTTTTTGCGGGGCAATGGGGGTTAAGTGACTTGCCCAGGGTCACACAGCTAGTAAGTGTCAAGTGTCTGAGGCCAGATTTTAACTCAGGAACTCCTGAATTCAGGGCCGGTGCTTTATCCACTGCGCCACCTGGCTGCCCCCTCTCTATATTTTAATACTTTATTTTTTCTATTTTTTCTTGTGTAAGGGCTAAAATTCTAGCTATACTGTCTAAAATATCTAATGAGTGGTCACCAATAAATTATAAGCTTTAGCAAGAGTTAGACTTTTAAGCATTTATTAAGGAGAATAAGAATTTGGTAAAGAGAGAGAGAAAGGCCTGATTCATCTATCTATTAAAGGGAGAGAGCATTCCCAGCTCCTCTCTCCGACAGAGTCCACACCAGAGAAAGAGTGAGCCAGCGTGCCAGCCTCTCCCTTCTTCCTCCCACAAGCAAATGTCACTTCCTGACACCAAAGAAAAGACACATGGTCCTGCCCTCAGAGGCCCTCTCCTCATGTTGGAGCTTTCCTATAGTAAGTCTCCAGCAGGTGGCGTCATTCCAATCATTACACTTGGTGGTATTTATTTTATTTTCCAATTACATGTAAAGATTATTTTCAACATTCATTTTTGTAAGATTTTGAGTTCCAAATTTTTATCCCTCCTTCCCTTCCCTCCCTCCCCCAAAACAACAACCAATCAGGTACTGGTTTTCACACACACACACTCACATACATACACACAATCATGTTATACATATTTTCATATTAGTAAAAGAGGAATCAGAATAAAAGGGAAAAAACACAAGAAAGAAAAAAAGCCAACAACAAATAAAGTGAAAATAGTATACTTTGATCTGCATTCAGAGTTCATAGTCCTTTTTCTGGATGTGGAGAGCATTTTCCATCATAAGTCTTTTGGAATTGCCTTGGATCATTGTATTGCTGAGAAGAGCTAAGTCTTTCATAGCTGAACATCACACAATGTTGCTGTTACTGTGTACAATGTTCTCCTGGTTCTACCCACTTCACTCAGCATCAGTCCACTTAAGTCTTTCCAGGTTTTTCTGAAATCTGCCTGCTCATCATTTCTTACAGTATAATAGTATTCCATTACATTTATATACCAAAACTTGTTCAGCCATTTACTAATTGATGGCCATCCCCTCAATTTCTAATTCTTTGACACCACAAAGAGAGCTGCTAGAAACATTTTTGTACATGTGGGTCCTTTTCCCTTTTTTATGATCTCTTTGGGATACAGACCTAAAGGGTATGCATAGTTTTACAGCCCTTTGGGCATAGTTCCAAATTGCTCTCAGGAATGGTTGGATCAGTTCACAACTCCACCAAATATGTATTAATGTTCCAATTTTCCCTCAACTAGGTGTATTTCTAAGGTAGAAGGCCAATTATCTAAAACAACTCTGAGGTATCACTTCACACCTGTCAGAATGGCAAATATAACAAAAATAGAAAATATTGGATTTAGAGGGGATGTGGGAAATCTGGGATGGTAATCTACTGTTTGTGGAATTGTGAAAAGATCCAAGCAGGAGAGCAATTTGGAACTCTGCCCAAAGGGCTACAGAACTGTGCATACCCTTTGATATAGCAATATAACTGCTAGGTTTATATCCCAAAGACATCCCCAAAAAGAGAAAAAGAAATATTTGTACAAAAATATTTATAGCAGCTCTTTGTGGTGGCTAAGAATTGGAAATCAAAGGGATGCCCATCAACTGGGGAATGACTGAACAAACTGTGGTAAATGATGGTGATGGAATATTACTGTCTTACAAGAAATGACAAACAAGACAATTTCAGAAAGGCCTGGAAAGATTTGTATGAACTGATATATAGTGAAGTGAGCAGAACCACAAAAACAGTGTGCACAGAGACAGCAATATTTTTTGATTAATAACTGTGAATGTGGGGCAGCTAGGTGGCACAGTAGATAAAGCACCAGCCCTGGATTCAAGAGGATCTGAGTTCAAATCCGTCCTCAGACATTTGACGCACTTACTAGCTGTGTGGCCTTAGGCAAGTCACTTAACCCTAATTGCCCTGCAAAAAAACAAAACAAAACAAAGCAATTATGAATGACAACTATTCTCAACAATGCAATGATCCAAGACAATCCCAAAGGACTATTGATGAAACATACTATTCACCTCCAAAGAAAGAACTGATATTGATTGAACACAAACTGAAGCATGCTATTTTTCACTTCCTTTCATTTTTTCTTTTATTCAAGTTTTCTTGTACAAAATTATTAATATAGTAATGCTTTACATAATGACACATGTATAACCCATATCTGATTGCTTACAGACTCAGGGAGGGGAGAGGTGAGGGAGAGAAAAAGAGATAAAAATTGGAACTCAAAACTATAAATAAAAATGTTCATCACAAGAAAAAAAAGACCGATTATCAAAGTCAGCTAATGGCTTAACCTTTCTATAGTATAATAATAATAATAATAATAATAATAGAATTGAGATTCTTAGACCTGAGAGAGACATTGGGGTCATCTATTCCAAATCTCTTATGTAACAAGTGAGGAAACTGAGACCAAGGGAACTTAAGTGTATGACCCAAGGTCACATAGCTAGAAACTGCTAGATCTCGAACCTACATCTCCTGGCCAATACACTTTTCACTAGCTCATACTTACTACCAGTTAGTACCTGTCAATGAATTTCTGCAACTATGTTGCATTTTTTTTAATAAAGTGCTAATTACCAGTCAACGACAAGGTACATTATATTGTACAAGATGACAAATCATTCTTTTCACAAAAACTCAATCAGTTAATTGAACAAGCACTGATTACATACTAACTATGTACCAACCTCTCATAAGAGGTCAGGGCTACAAAGACAAAAGTGAGAGTCCCTGCCCATGAAGAGATTACCTTATATCAGTGGAAGTGACATGTGTGTGTGTTTATGTATGTGTGTGCATGTGTGTATAAAATTTTGATATGTATGCACATAGAGGGAGGTAGCTAGGTAGCACAGTGAACAGAGTGCTGGGACTGGAGTTCAAATGTGACATCAGACTCTTACTAGTTATATGATCTTGGCAAATCACTTCCCTCTAATAATAATAACACCTACCTCCCAGGGTTCTTGTGAGAATTAAATGAGATAATAATAATTCTAAAGTGCTTTGGTATAGTGCCTGGCATATGATATATATGCATATGTGTATATATGTATATGTGTGTAGACAGACAGATAATTGCAAGCATGTGTTTTCATTATTGCTATATATATATATATATATACATACATCTATATGTAGCAATCTGGTAGACCTGAATTTAAATTAGCTGTGTGACCATAGGCAAGTCACCTAACCTCTGCTTGCCTCAGTTTCCTCATTTATAAAATGGGGATAATCATAATGATTTTAGATAATGACTTGGGTTTACAATACATTCAGTGAACTGGCAAAGGTTCGCTGGTAGACATTAGCTAGGAGAGGTTTGAAGTGTGTGTTCATATATATATGTGTGTGTGTATACACACATATATGGATGTATAATATATAGCTAGCATATATAATATATACTATATATATATATAACACATCCATAGCATATATAGTACTATGTATACAACTATATATACATATACATATGTAGTTGTTGTTGTTCAGTTGTTTTAATCCTATCTGACTCTCTGTGACCCCATTTGGGGTTTTCTTGCCAAAGATGCTGGAGTTTTGCCCATTTACTTCTCCAACTCATTTTACAGATGAGAAAACTGAGGCAAACAGTTAAATGACTTGCCTAGGGAAATACAGCTAGTAAGTGTCTGAGGCCAGATTTGAACTCATGAAGATGAGTTCCTGATTCCAGGCCCAGCCCTCTATCCACTATGCCACCAAGCTGCATATGTTTGTGTGCACAGATGTACATATATGCACATCATACATATGCATACATATATACACATACCTATAATGTCATTTGGGAGAGCAGGAATGAGCAAGTGGAGGAAGCAGGAAAAAAACTGATATAAAATGTGGTGCCTGAAGTACACTTTGAAGGAAAGTAGAGATTCTGAGAGGGGAAAAGCCAGTACAGGGAGTAGGGAGATGGCCTGAAATGTATGAAGACCATGAATAAAGGTCACTCTGTTTCACTGTGGAGTGTGTGAAGGGGAATGAAGTTTAATAAAGCTCAAAAGGTAGGATAAATTGAGGTAGTATGGGGCTTCAAATGCCAAAAAGAATTTGTAATAGGAAGCCAGTAGGGTTCATTAATCAATCAGTAAACATTTATTAAGTACCAGGGGATACAAAAAGAGTCAAGGACCTCACCTACAATCTAATGGAAAGAAGGAGGGGAATAATCACTTGAGGAACATTGGAGAGGGGAGAGACAGGAGGTGTATATGGATTATGTTTATATTCTAAATTAAAATTAGGTCTTCTAGTTGGGTGGGGTCCTGCCCCAAATTGAGGAACAGGTTCCTTGAGAGCTAGGAGCAATCTCATCAATCAGCCGTGCCCTTCAGAGACTGACTGACTAATCTTAACAGGAGTTGGGCCTTTACAGAAAATAGAAGAAAAGTGGGTGGATCACAACTAATAGTTATTCATTTAATAGTATAATATTTATTTCTCTTATTCCCCCTTTGATTCACTTGGGAGACACAGTCCTCTCAGTGAATCACTAACAAATACTTCATCATCTTAACCATGGGGCTTATGATGGGAAATAATGTGAGGAGAAGAGAGAGACTGACCAATGCATTGACAAGAGCCACTGGGGGCAGTCTCCTTTGGGAGCATTCCTTAATGGCAAACTCTCTTTCTTAGTAACCCATTCCCACTGTCCATTTCATTAGTCCATCATACCTTAGGGCTCAGATGTCTCATCTGACACAGTGGTCTGGTTTCTGAAGCTGTTGCATTAGTCCTGACAAGAGAAATAGAGAAATTCTACCCAATAGAATAAAAAACTCTTCAAGGAAAATTGTGTTTGCATTTTTGTACTTCTATTGCCTAGAACAGCACTGCGATGGTTTTTTCCCTTAATCACAATAGCTTTTGCAAAGCACTGTCCAGACAATATCTGTCTGTATCACATCAACCTTGGGAAGTAGATACTACTATCATCCCAAAGAGGCAAAGAGGTTAGTTGACTTGTACATAGTCACTCAGCTGGTAAATGTCTGTTTCTGTATATGAACTCAGATCTTCCTGGTCCCAGCCCCAGTACTACACCACCTACCTGCCTCTTTTCTTGTTTGGGACATGTTTTCATTGTTTCTCCATCTATGGAGATGCAAACTAGTAACTGCTCCATGGATACTATAATCCAGAAAAGAACATTCAGTGTCAGAAACCGACAATGACTTTAAAGAAGAGACATTATCATCTGCTTTGACACTAAACTCCAAGAATCATGGGACCTTTCCATTTGACATGCAGCTGAAATATTATTTATGGGTTGTCTCTCTTACTAGAATGGAGTTCCTTGAGGACCTTTTTTATTAGCATCCCAAGCACAATGCTTGACACCTAGTAAGCTCTTAATAAATGATTTATTCATTCAATCTTTCATTCATCAGAATAACTACTCTTGGTATGGAAACTCTTCCTCCCTCCACTAATGAAAATCAACAATACATCGATAGATTAAAGTCTTAGAGAGATGCCCGGAATACCCGAGGAATTAAATTACTTTTTGAGAGACACATAGCTAATACAGTCAGTTCTGCCAAAACACAATACAGTCATCCCCTAAAAGCACTGTACTATGCAAAAAATCATGCAATAAAAGCCACAGGCTTTATGAGGGAAATGGAGTCAGGGGTACAATAGTCAAATGACAATAGTTAGTGACACATACAAAAAGGACTGGGACCTAATAAAAACAGTCAAATGATTTTATATATAGTAAATGGTTTAAAATATATATAAAAACCACAACAACTAGTGGCAGTATCCCCAGCCTCTGGCTGCTACTTGGATAGGGCCATGCTCACAGAATTGATGATTGCAGGTGACAGGGCAGAATTGATCAGCATCAACTCAGAGAGTGGGATCCTGAGTGAAAAGTGGGGACAAGAAGTAGATCACAGGTATGAACAGTCCTTCTCCAACCCCAACTCCTATTGCACATTATGGTACACAATAAGTATGGTACTTTATCTTGAAAATGACTTGAAGTTTGCTTGTGGAGATGGTTATGGCAAAGTGATGAATTATTGTGAAGTGTAGTTATCCGGCTTTGCAGGATGACACATAAAGTGAACTGAAGTCGCTGGTAGATGTTTGAAGTGTGTCTGTTTTGTGCTCAGTTCAGCTGGATGCAGTTTTCTTTTTTCCCTGACAAAATCTCACATAAGAAAACCAAAATTCAGGTAATACTCAAATTGTTTCCTAAGAAATCAATTGCATTGGAAGAAGTTTGTATTTTCGAAACAAGTGTTATAGTAGCATTGACTGTATCAGAGAAAGGGTTTGAAGACTAATCTTAATCATCATGTATTTTTAGATGAAGAACCATTAATGAAGGAAAACACCAACTTCATTCAAATGGGACCTCCTAGGGGAATTGAATCCATAAATTCTGACCATCGAGAGACACTTAGTTTGCCCAACATTTTTGAACATGGAAAGATGAGTGAGTACATTTTTTTTTTTGCATTCAAGTTGATATTGAAAGATTGGAGAATGTATTTTTCTAATTGTATGTGTTCCAAAAATAAAATAATTGTTTACAACTGAGATGAGTGAAAACACCAAGAGGCCGTGTTTCTGAGTAATTAATAATAAATTTTTTGATTATTTTAGCCAATAATCAATAAATTCATCTTCTGTAGTTTTGATAACCAAAGATAGCAAGGGAGACCCTGAAATGCCTTAAATCCCTTCTGAAAAGGAATTCCCCTGACAAGTGAAACTCAACCTTGATGGGTGGACATTTAATAAGGAGGTGGGCTAAGGGTCTTCAGCTCTTCCTGTGGAGAATGTGGCTTGATCATGAGACTCAGCAGCCTCCAACAGCAGCCAGGAGAAGGTATTTCTATC
The DNA here is from genome assembly GCF_019393635.1 of Dromiciops gliroides. Taxonomy (NCBI): domain Eukaryota; kingdom Metazoa; phylum Chordata; class Mammalia; order Microbiotheria; family Microbiotheriidae; genus Dromiciops; species Dromiciops gliroides. The sequence continues at coordinate 187,568,041 of NC_057865.1, forward strand.
CAGACCTCTCTGACTGGTTTTTGCCTTTACAAGTCAGATCACCCTAAACTCTAATGGAGGAGATCAAGGACAGGGGTTCCTTCCCTCCAGGTAAGAGCTGGCTCAGACTGGATTACATTTATACTCTAAACCCAAATTAGGTCTTCTAGTTGGGTCCCAAATTGAGGAAGGAGTAATCTCATCAATCAGCCATGCCCTTCAGAGACAGACTGACTTATCTTAACAGGAGTTGGGCCTTTACAGAAAATAGAAGAAAAGTAGGTGGATCGCAACTAATAGTTATTTCTCTTATTCCCCCTTTGATTCACTTGAGGGACACAGTCTCCTCAGTGAATCCCTAACTGGTATGACAAATGCTTCATCATTTTAACCATGGGGCTTATGATGGGAAATAATATGAGGGGAAGAGAGAGTGACCAATGCATTGACAGAAGCCATGGGGAGCAGGCCCCTTTAGCCAGCATCCTTTAATGGCAAAATCTATTTCTTATTAATCCATTCCCATTATCCATCCCACCTTAAGGCTCAGACATCCCATCTGACCCAGGGGTCTGGTTTCTGAAACATCTCCTGATGTAGTCCTTTAGACTTTGGAAGCTCTCTCTCCTCTTAGACATTCAGGAATGGGTGGGGTTTCAGGACAACTTCTAGTAGATTTGCTTCTCTGGTTCTGGTCACTTGCAGAAATCCCATTTTCTGCTCAAACCTCTTGCAAAATACATCTTAATACAATTTGAGCTTTCTTTGCCAATAACCACATCAGGGAGCGAGAGCTAGCTCCAACCTTAGAGCTCTAATAAGAACATCAAATTAGGAACCTCTAACCCAGAGGATTTACATTTCCCATATTTCTTGCTGCTTCCATCCTTACCTCAACCTACCAGCAACAGGCTGAAGGGAGAATCTAAAAGAATCTTTGAGGATCTGACTTGTACGATAAATCCTTTTGGTTCCAAATTTGATATTTTCCAATGTAGTTATGAAACCTAAAAAGCACATTTTAAATTGGTGTTGACTCTACCACCATTTAACCTCTGATGTTCATCTATTTCTTTTTACCCTGGATTCAAGTCCCAGAAAGGGAATGAACTTTAGTTGATCATCTATAATTGTCTTACAATGTAAGTTAGTAAATTGTTGTATTGATATAGGGGTTCACTATTTCCAGTTTATCCATTGTCAAAGATTTCAAAAGTGACAGCAATCTACCCCAATTATCACACATAGGAACCCATTGCTTACCAACTTTCTTTTATCTCTCTATAAATTTCTCCACTAGCTTTCAAAGCAAGCTGGAATTTTCTTTTCACTACTACTACAGCTCTCAGCCTTTCCACTTGAACAAAGTCAAACGTCCTCAAACCCTCTCAACATGCTTAAACCTTTTTTTCATTTTTTATATATCTCTCCTATGATTTGAAAACCCATATTTTCCTTCCATATTTTCCCTAAAGCTCTTATTTCTCTTTCCAAATCTCAAAACCTATTACTCCACCTAGACAAATCTACTTGGGTCAAATTGTACTTTTCAACCTTATCTCAGACTGTATTCATTCTACTGAATGTTTCCTTCATAATTTTAGCACATATTGTTGTTAAATCCAATGTCTTATAACCTTACTTCTCTAGCTGTTAGTTAATTTTAACCCAGATGATTTTCTTCATTAATTTACTCATCACGATTATACTGTTGCTTGATGTTTACAATTCAAGTGTTCTCTAGGAGATCAAAGAGCTCGAAATCTCTCTCATTCTTCCAGAAAGGAGTTAGAACCTGTCCTGCCTATTACAAGTCCCAGAAGATGTTTGTGGGACAAATACGTTTAAAAATACATTTTAAAAACTTGTAAGAAGCTCGTTGAAGTACAAGAGTATGGTGCTGCCTTCTTCCAATCCTGTTAACAGCTGATCTGTTAAGTTTTCTACAGAGATCGACTCAAAGCAGTTTTCCAAATTAAATAATACTTACTCTCTTCTCTTTTTTGCTTACTTACTCTTGACTTTTCAGAATCTGGAGAGAGTTAATACTTTGTAATTCATAAGTCAAGAGAGTTGTGTTTTTCAAATCTTACTAACATTTCTTATGTAAACAGCTTTTACAATAGTGACATACATTTTAAACATAAATTACTGAAATTCTGAATGATTTCATTTAAATCCACTATAAAGAAACGTAGATCAAAGTGTGTCTTAAAGAACAAAAACTTATTTTGCAGTTGTAAAAATGTTTCCCCATGTCAGATATTGGGTGGGTAAAGACAATTCCCAAGATTTAAATTGAATATAATCTACCAATTTTAGTTTGGGGATCCAATTAAATCTGAATTTGCAGACTTTTAGTATTCAAGATCATTTTCCATGTAGTATATGAGCAAGGTATGGGAAGGTGTGATAACAGCAACATTTGCCACAAAGGTGGGGTGGGGGAAGGTTGTTGGGAAGTGGCTTGGTTTTGACTCATGAAACTGTAGCCAAAAAAAAAAACCCTTGACATTTTACTGGTACTATTTGGGGGGGGAGGGCAGGGGGACGGGGCAATGAGGGTTAAGTGACTTGCCCAGGGTCACATAGCTAGTAAGTGTCAAGTGTCTGAGGTTCGATTTGAACTCAGGTCCTCCTGAATCCAGGGCCAGTGCTTTATCCACTGCACCACCTAGCTGCACCCTACTGGTACTATTTTCAAATATGCCTATATGTTTTTAACCTTAAAAAAATTTCAAAAGAATGCTACTTTGAGCCCCACTATGATAAAATTAGCATATAACCCACAATTTAGAGAAATCCCCACTAATTTCCAATTAGTTTATGATGTCAAAAATTACTATAAATTGGGGAAAAGATTCCCTTCTCTATCTTTTAATTTTGGCCACAATCAAAATACAGAAAGATTTTTTTAAAGTCTTCTTTTTCTCTCTTGCCATTTAATCATAGATAACACAACAAAAGAGGCAGCAGAAGTGCCTCTTGGCAAAATATTACTGGTCTAGTTGATTAAGACCCTGCCCTTTTCTTGGCTCCCAGCTTGGCAAAATTGAACTCACACAGAAGCATATTACAGGTAAATAAGGGCTGATCTTCAAGTCAAACTATAGGCACACAGAGACAAGAACACACCCATGAAATAACTTAGTGACTAGAAATAAATATGACTAGAAATAAAAATTACTTTTCCTCATTCATTCCTCTGCTTAAGGCAATTTTTTTCACTCAAAATAAAAATACCTAAATACTTCCTCTACTCAAGGACATCTTTTCCACACAGAAGCCTAGCTGGTAACTGTTTTGCTTTTAGGATCTATGCTGAAGCACTTAATCTGCTGATATGTCTCCACACAGAGACCGGCTATCTGACTTGGACTTAGTGAAAGTACTTTTAAAGTTTATTCTCTCACAGATCTATGGCCCAGACTTCACCTGTAGAAATCCCAACTCCTGCAAAGATTTGGGGTATACCGTGACACAGCTTGTGGCTCACAGACAGAACTCCATAATACACCAAATCCTGAGGTGGCCAACAATTGTATATACAGTTTATCTCCCTGGTCTACTTCAGTAGATCTCTTTCAATTAGAATGTGTTTTATTGATGCCCCCACTGTGAGAGTGAAAGTTTAATAGAAGCTGCAACGCAAAGAAAACACTCAAAACAGACACAGAACATCTATTCTCACCCAGCGAAGATCTAACTGCTGTTAATAGGGAGAGAATCAATCTACAGCTAGAATCCCTAACAGAAAGTTTCTCCTTATGGACAAATTTTTCACTCGAACCCAGAGTTTTCTGATAAGAATCTGGGGGTAAAAAGCTCTGGTCCCTTTGTAGGTCACCAACTGAGACACTTTGTAGGTCACCAACTGCTTCTCTAGCTTTCTTATTTTAAACAATAAGAATTATGTATATGTTTATGATGTGACAACTGATATCCCATATTTATTCCTGAAATTAAGATTGCACAGAAGGGTAGAGTTCTCTGATCAAGTGGATGAGATCAAGGTGAAAAGCTCACTTAATTAGAATTTTTGATTGCCCATACCTCTCCCTATAGGGAATGTACTTGCATAGAAGTACCTTCTTAACAAAAACTGATTAAATTTCAGTGGCTGAGGCTGCTTCAAGTTAGCTTGGATTCTTTCCAGGGAGAAGCCACTCATTTGTGCTAGTCCATAAAAGTGAGCTGACATATACACTCAGACCCTCTGGCTTTTCTACTTTCTTCACCTTGGTCACAGCTTTCTGATCACAGGTCAGAGACCAGAGAGTAGGCTTTCCAACCCAAGAGATGACTTTATCTAGCATAATGATGGAGTACCCTGGAAAGATGCCTGGGAGCTGCATATGTTCACCAACATAACTGAGGGGTGTCCGTGGACAATGGCATTCCAGAACCCTAAAAGGAGAATTTTCTGGCTGTCTAGTGTGTGAAAAGAGATTTCCTGGGGGACTTACCAGTCTCTAGGTTTTTCTTAAGTCTAATATTAAGTCCAAAAGTTCATAAATCTGATCTTATAGAGAAGTTTCTGAGCAGCACACCTTCTGACAAGAAAAGAGTAATGTTCACCTGACTTTTGTAGCTAGAGGATTAATAAAATCTTATAATCATGATGTTGGGGGGACTTGAGACCTGGATTGGGGGACTAGCTCATCCAAAGAACTGGAAGCTTATCACGAATCATGTAAAATAAAAAGATTTATTAGGAGAGAGGAATATATGACTGGGAGACAGAATCACTATGGAAACTGTCCCACTGAGTAAAAGAAGAGCTGGTCTTTTGTATGTTTACAAACAAAAGTTGTGTGCAAAGCAACTGGGAAGGGCAAAACAACCAGAGGGGAAACAACCAGGAAGGAATGCCTGGGTATGAATGGCTCTCATCCATATCAATATATCTTTGTTCCTTACAAACCGGGGCCTTCGTGCTTGACCACACTGTATTACTGAAGTGAGAGACAGAGCTGCTTTTTCCTTGGGAAAGTTTAAGGATTCCTTGAGGATGAGGTCTTTGGGTTTCTTGGGGCCCCTCATCCCACAACATTCCCCCCTCTCTTATTTCTGGGGAGAAGGGAGCAAAGGTCCATATTCTGTAGCTTCTTCAAGGCTGAAAAATGGGGCTTCAAGATGTCCCTGTCGATTTAGGAGAGTTGGAGCGAAATGTGCTTTGGATGTGGTCCAAGGGTCACAAAGGCATCACTGTGGCTTCAGGGAAAACTTTAATCCTGGAAGCAACCAGAGAAGTGACAATATTACAAATTTAAATTATAGGTGTGGAAGAAGAAAGTAGTGCACTCCTGGTAGCAGGGAATTCAAAAGGTATGGGAGAGCCAAGAGGATGGAGAGGGGAGTGGCCATAGGTGGGATGGTTCAGTCCCTAAAGCAGCAGGCAGTGTGGGAACAGGGGCAAGAAGCAGAAGGGTCAAAAGTGAAAATAAGGAGGATACAAAGAAGATAGAAGGAATACTCATTCAAGGGTGTCTGTCAGCAAAAGAGAAACTTGAGATCCTTCACTGGTTCACAGGAATATATGTCCTTTTCCCCCACTGTTTGATTCTGAGGGGACAAAGGGTTTAATTGGAGAAACATGAGTCCATTTATTCTCCCCTCAAGCATCACAACTGTGGGTGTTGATAGGATGATTCAATGGAGACCCTCCCATCAAGGCACTAGTTGGTTCTGTCCCTCTAATTTCCAAGTTTTCAGAAACACTAGGTCCCCTGGCTGGGCTGGGTGTTGAGGTTCCTGACAAAACCCCTGTAAAAGCTTAGGAAGGATTTGATTGGCATAATCTCTGAGGGCTTGGTGAATGGGTTCGAGTTGTTTAGAAAACTGAGTAAGGGAATGTGTTTCTGGGTCTAAGAGAGGATCTGTGGTAAGAAAAGGTCTTCCATAACGGAGTTCAAAGGGACTTAGTCCCACATTGTCTCGAGGAGCCATTCTAATTTGGATAAGTGCAATGGGGAGTGCAAGGATCCAAACAATCCTTGCTTCCTCGCAGAGTTTGGTAAGGGTCTTCTTACTAAAAGGACCCTATACCATTTGCAATGTGGTAGGTGAATAAAATCTATCTTCCAATCTTCCCCTGGTAGTTCTCCTTGTCTTTGGATTGGTTTAAGGGTGGTGGGGGGGCTGGGACGTTTAGGCCCTCAATGGTATTAGTTTGGGCTCAGAGGACACAGAAATTGCAGGCATCTAGGATGGTCTTAGAGATGCCCTTGCCATAAAGAGAGATTTTACTAAAGTGGTTAGAGCTTCCCTGCTCAGGTTAGTGGAATTGTGGAGGCCCATTGCAAGTTTCCACATCATATTCCTGGGGAAAAGCAGCAAACAAGGAACCAGAAAACCTTGGGAACTTTATTTTATTTATTTGTTTGTTTGTTTGTTTGTTTATTTATTTTGGCAGGGCAATGGGGTTTAAGTGACTTGCCCAGGGTCACACAGCTAGTAAGTGTCTGGGTTTGAACTCAGGTCCTCCTGAATCCAAGGCTAGTACCTTATCCATTGCGCCACCTAGCTGCCCCCCTTTGGGAACTTTATTAAACTTCATTCTTAACAATTATAGAAGAAATCATAAAGTTGTTTTGTTTTGTTTTGTTTTTCCTGAGAGAAATAAAAGCAAAAGACTATCATCTCTGCTAGAAACTTATCATCCTAGAAATAGATTTCTATTTTTTCACAGTGGATCTCAACAAATACTTATTGATTTGGCTTAATTTTATTATCTTTTGCTATTTAATATTTGGATAGAGCTTTGACTGACATTGGTATTCTCTCCAATAATTCATAAACATATATGATGCTAATCCCAGTGCCTCTTTACCCTCTGAAACTCTTAATCATATCCTTTTAGAAATCCAACAAAGGGAGCCCACCCATTGTCCTGGGAATACTCCTCTAGGTCTCTAGACATTGTTTGGCTACCAATGAGTCCTACCCATCGGTTATTCATCAGTCTTCCTATGTGACTGGCCTATCTTTTTTCTGATCATACTTTTTCTGATAGATCACGGAATCAAAAGATTTGAGGGTTGGATGCTGGTGGGTGAAAATCCATTGTTAAATTTTCAGTGTGAGCATTTATAGCTCAGACATCAATCAGTACATGCTAGAAATCATGGCTTGATTTATTGTTTTGTCAATTATCTAGAACTGAGAAATTGATGGAGAAAGTATTAGTAGTTGCAGATTAAACTTAAAACTGTGTGTGTACATTTTTTCCTGAAGAGTCCAGTTGTTAAATATTTACTAACATAGCACTAGCATACTCCCGTATTGCTTTATAAATAGGAGTGCCGTAGAAGACTTAGGAAATAAAGTCATCACTAGATTAGAGGACTGGTGACTGCAGATGGTGATGATTATAATCACAATAACAACAACTGACATTTATATAGTGCTTTAAGGTTTACAGTGTGCTTTGCATCCATTATTTTCTTTGAGCTCGACAATACACACACGTGTGTGTGTGTGTGTGTGTATATATATATATATATACACATATAAAATATATATACATGTATACATGCACAAAGACATATAGACACACATATTTTAAATATTTATTTAAATATGTATTTTTATGATATTTTATTATATTACATCAATATGTTATTTTATATTTCTGTTATATAGAGTTATATTTATAATATATGTGTGCATATCCGCTTTGAATACCTAACTGTATTTATCTGGTCCCCAAGTTTTTCCTTCTCTGGGCTAAATAAGCCTAGTTCCTTTTTCAAATTACATAGACTCAATGCCCTTCATATCCTCATTATCCTCCTCTGGACACTTTCCAGCTCATTAATGTCCTTAAACTGTGATGCTCAGAATTGGAAAAAAAATGCTCTGAATGTTACACAAACAGGCCATAGTATAATGGGATTATTACCTGCTTATTCCTAGAAGTGATGCCTTTCAACATAAGAGATTGCATGAACTTTTTTTTTTTAGTGAGGCAATTGGGGTTAAGTGACTTGCCCAGGGTCACACAGCTAGTAAGTGTTAAGTGTCTGAGGCCGGATTTGAACTCAGGTCCTCCTGACTCCAGGGCCGGTGCTCTACCCACTGTGCCACCTAGCTGCCCCAGCATGAATTTTTTTGACTCATATTGAGTTTGTACTCTACATAAACCCCCAAATCTTTTTTTTAAACAAAACAAAACAAAAATTGCTGCCTAACCATACCTCCCCTATCCTATACATACAAAACTGATGGTTTTTTGCCCCAAAATAAGAATTTATATTTATCCCTATTGGATTTTATCTTATTATGTTCAGTCCAATACCTTCAAGATATTTTTAGATCTTGACTCTGTGATTTACTGTGCTACAGGGCACAGTGATTAGAGCATGAGGCCTAGAGTCAAGACCCATCCAGCTTCTGACACTTTACTGAGCAAATCACTTAACCTCTCTTTGCCTTGGTTTTCTCATCTGTAAAATGGGGATAATAATAGTATGTTGTTGTTGTGAGGATATATTTAGGTAACAATTGTAAAGCACTTAGCATAGTACCTGGCACATGATAAATGCTATATAATTGTTAGCTATTATTGTTATTAATTACTGTCTGCAAATCTAATGAGCATGCCAATGTGCTATTTTTTTCAAGTCATTAATAAAAAAGTTAAACAGCACAAGTCCTAGTAACATTCCACTGGGTCCCTCCTATCGAACTGACTTTGAATTATTAAGGGTTGATCTTGAAACTTGCCTTTTCAATCAATTGTGAATTCATCTTATTATATTGATGGAGAAATTTCCATAAGAAAAGTATGAGATATTTTATCAAATACTTTGCTCAGATCAACGTACTTCAGGTTCTAGGTTCTCTGTGGCTTCATATCCCTTCAAAATGATAGCTAGTGAGCCCTCTCTTTCCTAACTTTTTTTCTAGTCAAACACAGGCCTAAATTAGTTCAAAACAAAGAAATTTAAAGAAATCTCCTAGGAACAGTTGAGCACACTCTCCCATGAAAAGGAATACCACTGCGGGGAGAGTGAACATTCATAGGGATCATATAACAGGAGCCCACACTTGGGGAATACATTTGGTGGAGAAACTTACACCTCCAACATTGTAAAACACCTGATCTCTTCTAGTGATATCATCACACCGCTCCCACTTAGTCAGCCCCTTGCTAAGTGTTGCATCTGTAAATGCTGGGGGCATTGCTCTGAGGGGTTGACTTGATCTGCTTTCCACTGGGAAGAGTGTTTCTGTTTGGCACATCACTCCTTTGGAGTCACTGGGCTTATTCCTTCCCAGGTGCATTGCTCTGATGGGATCAATTTCAGTGGAAACACGGCTCTTCAAAGCTAGCTCAGCTTCAGACTGCTGGGGTAAAGTGGCTAGAACCTTTCCCTAATAAGGGCAGGCAGTAAGTCATAACCATCCCACCCAGCTAAGGAAAGTCAGGCAGAGAGCCCACAGGCAAAGATTATTTCTTCCCTTTACATCCTCCTTATCTGGAAAAGGAATCAAAGTCGTCTATTATAAATAACTACCTGGTTTAGTGTTGAGACAAAAAAAAAATCTGTTGAAACAGAAAGATCTTTTCTGGTTTAGCTGCAAATTAATTAGAATCCGAAAAAGATAGGCTAAAGAGGCAAGATTCTCCACCCACCTAATGAAATTCCTGTCTTTACTCTGTGTGTGTGTGTGTGTGTGTGTGTGTGTATCAGAGGTGTCAAACAAGCAGCCCATAGCCCACAATCCACAGTGTCCAAGTGCAAATAGAACCAGATTAAAATGCAATTGGGGGGCAGCTAGGTGATGCAATGGATAAAGCACCAGCCCTGGATTCAGGAGGACCTGAGTTTAAATCTGACCTCAGACACTTAACACTTACTAGCTGTGGAACCCTAAGCAAGTCACTTAACCCTCATTGCTCTGCCCACCCCCAAATATAATTAGGTAATATTTGGGGAAACAAATTTTTAAAAAATGATAAACCATCAAAACTTTACATCTTAAAACTAAGTCAATATGTAGCCTGCAGAGATATCTATGCATGAATTAGTGGCCCCCATTTATATTTGAGTTTGACACCAATGATAGAGATTATCTTTCACAAAATTTATAGATTTGGGGAAAAGGCATATGAGTCAATAGTTATTGCTATTCTCTCGGTTGGCTTTTTTTTGGTACCAAGGCTTCTAAAACTTTGGTATTTTTGCCCTAGTCAGATACCTTGAAAATTAATCCCTCAATGTCCTCAATATTTGTTGCCACCAGCAAAGATTTCTCAGGATCCTTAGTCTCTTTATATTCTTGCCATTGTGCTTTTTTCCAGGATCATTTCTACTTCCTCATCTAGCATAACCAGGATTTTGATGTTAGAGTACAAATATGAGAGTGCCATCTTCTTTGATGGTGAAAAAAATAAGAAATATTTACAGATCTTTTCCCCTTTTATCTGTTTATTGTTCTCTTTCCAGTTTTATCCTGAAATGCCAACAGGATGTTGAAAACTGTTGGGTATGAATATATGATGCTATGATGTGAATCATCTCTCAGGTACACTCAGGAGAAAACACAATACTCTTCTGTGTGCCACTACCTCATCTTCTTATAAATTTTCTTCTACTAGGCTCAAAGGCAGTCTGGTGTATGTGCTCTGGAATATCTCATTAATTATCAAAATTACAGAAAACTTCCTCTAATCATCTCGGAGCCTTTACAAAGTAACCTTTGGGAAATCTCTTTTCCCATGGGTCATATTCTCTTGGCTCAATTTCAAATTCTGAGTTTATAGGCTTAGACAACATCACCATTAATGGCCACTTCTTAATGCATCTTAACAGTATCAGCAAGGACATAGGGATAGGGAAAAGGATAGGGACTAGATCTATGGTTCATTGATATAGAAAACCTCCTGTGAGGAAACCTCTGTGCCACCTTCTCTGCAACTTATGGTCAGAGAGTTGCCCAGTGTACCAAGAAGTTAAACAGCTTGCCCAGGGTCAGATAGCCAACATATCAGAGGTGGAAAATGAACCTAGATCTTCCTTCTATGAGATCTCTGCTATTCCCTGTTGTCTTCCACCAGGCTCCTTTCATCTTTATTTCTAGCAAAAGCATTAAAGTATAGAGCACAATCAAGCAGTAAAGAAACATAAAAAATAATTAAACAAAGTAAAGACTGCAGTAGGAACTGTAGTCAGAGAATCCTCTGGATCAAGATCTGTTGCTTAGATTTCACTTTCACTATAACTATCACCAACTGCTGTTTTGTTCAGGTCTCAACTTTACTCTGCCACATACCTATCTTTTCTTGCACTCCATTCTGCATGTGGTGCTCCCCAACTTCAGAGGTTGCTCCTTCCTCAAGGCTGCTGGAACTTGAAAACAAAGTGGGTTCTACTGAACAAAGGAAAACTCCTTTCACAATATCCATTTATAGTTTATTTCTTTTCAGAATGTAAGGTAACCAACCATCTCTGTAAATCTAAGTAGAGTACTAATATCTAAAGTCTCTGGGATCCTATATCTCAGCAACCCAGGACTATACTTAGCTAACTCTCTTGCCAAGTTTTCTTTAAACTTGCTTTTCTCTGTCCTGCTTCTCACTCTTACCTAAGCATAGATTTCAGCTATCCCCCTTGGTAAGATTTTGCAAATGAATTTATGTTCTAAACTAGTGTTGCCTTGGATTACTTTACCTTTCTGTTCAGGTAATTAATTTATATTGCTTAAACTTCTTTAGGAAATGTAAATTTCTCCATCCATTTCCCAATCTTTGGTACCAAAAGATGCTTTTTAAATCATTCAAGAATTATAATCCAATCTTTTCCTCATTTCATTCTTTCTCATAGCTTTGCATTAATGTTGATCTTTGCCCTAACAAGTTTTCTAATTATATACAAACAAAGTTGATTTAGGAATGACTCCCACATCAATCATTCAGTCAACAAACATTTTAAAGTAAATACTATGTGCCAAGCACTGTTGGTATCATGGATACAAATACAAAAATGGTACCATGTACCAAGTATACACATAGGGTTAGAAACAGAGATATGTGTAAAATAAATGCAAGGTAATGGAGGGTAATAAGAGATTAGTTGTTTTTTTTTGTTTTGGCTTGGTTTGATTTTGCAGGGCAATGAGGGTGAAGTGACTTGACCAGGGTCACACAGATAGTAAATGTCAAGTGTCTGAGGCCAGATTTGAACGCAGGTCCTCCTGAATCCAGGGCCAGGGCTTTATCCACTGCGCCACCTAACTGCCCCCCAAGAGCTTAGTTTTTTAAGAAAAAAAAACATATCAGTGAGTAGAAATGAGGTGGCATGCATTCCAGACATGGGGGACAATTAGGGCAAAGGCATATAGATGGGAAATGGAATGTCATTTGTGGGAAACAAGAGGAAGGCTGAACCACATAGTGTGAGAAGGGGAATAATATATAATAATACTGGAAATATAGATTAGGGCAAGGAGGGGCAACTAGGTGGTGCAGTGGATAAAGCACTGGCCCTGAATTCAGGAGGACCTGAGTTCAGATCCGGCCTCAGACACTTGACACTAGCTGTGTGACCTTGGGCAAGTCACTTAACCCTCATGGCCCCACAAACAAAAAAAACCAAAGCAAATAAACAAAAGATTAGGGCAAGGATGTGATAAGCAATGTTACTTCCTGCCTGTTCAAATGTAACCAAATTCATTTTTGTCATGTTATTTTATACTCATTATGTCTATTATTTTCCTCATGATCCGTAGGCATATCTTCTGAGTAGGCTGAGAACTTTTAGATTTTCATTTCTTAACTCTTGGACTATATTTCTCAACTTACTTTGTTGTCCTTTTCTATAATAATCTTTGTAAAAGAGCCATGAGATAAAGTTTGTGTTGATTTAATTTGTAAGATTGTTATCAAGTTATTCAGTTTTCCTGTGTTCAGCATTTACAATAGCTGTAGGGACGCAAATATGAGATAGCCAGACATTCCATGAAATAAAGTTTCTTATTGCCTCTGGGCACACACACAAAATTAAATCTGCTAGTTCCTATACTTGCCTCTCCTAAGAGAACCATTCATCCAATTAATAGCAACTTTCTTTTCTGGTTTCATTTATAGTGAAAATGTCAGTATCAATACAACTAATTTGTTCCATAATATAGCCATCTATTTCTTGCTAGAAAAGAAATTAATATTTAAAGTATCAACAGTAGGGGCAGCTAGGTGGCACAGTAGATAAAGCACTGACTGGCCTAGGATTCAGGAGGACCTGAGTTTAAATCCAGCCTCAGACACTTGATACTTACTAGCTGTGTGACCCTGGGCAAGTCACTTAACCCTCATTGCCTCTCCCAAAGAAAGAAAGAAAGAAAGAATCAACAGTAGAATGATTATGACTTGATTGATCTAATAGTATAAAAACTGTTTATCAGCATGCTGTGCCCTCTGTTTTCTTCCACTCTGTCACCATGATTATTACCTTCCTCCCTCCCTCTTTTCTTTCCATCCTCTTTCTCTACTTCCTTTCTTCTTTCTTTCCAATACTTTTTGTCTTGAACATCAGGCATTTTCCAACAACCTTCCTTCCTATGATACTTTCTCACCAGAAAACAAACAAAACAAAAACCAGCTAAGAAAAAGTACCTATAATACACATAATTTTCTATATTGAGGTGAGCATGCTAATTATTGAAAGACAGAAAACATTTGTGTTTTTACTTTAGTAATTTTGAATTAACACTACAATTATATTTTACCTGAATTTTTCTGGTTTCTGGGGTTGTCTTCATTTATATAATTATCTATCTTGTTCTTTTAGTTTCCTTTCTTTGTTCTTCAAAAGTTCACATCTTCCTATGGTTCTATGAGTTTTTCATATTGCTTCTTCCTTCTGTCCATTCTATCTATCTACCTACCTATCCATCAAATTTTTTTTCATCCTTCCCCTACTTGCAGGTCACAAATATTTCCAAATGTCGCTAGTACATACAGTATTATTATGAATACTCTGCGATATTTGCCCCTTCTTTCTAGCTTTTACCTCACTGAGGGAATAACCTAGTAGGAGAATTTCTGAATCAAAGAATATGAACAATTTAGTAACTCGTCTTGATAATTTCAAATTAATTTTACAGAACACTTAAGACAATTCACAGCCTAACTAGCAGCTTATTGATGTCCCTATCTTTTCATAGTGCCCCTCTCCAATACTTACTCTTTCTATCTTTTAACATCTTTGCTATTTAATGGGTGTAATCTGATACTTGCGAGTTGGTTTAATTTGCAATTTTCTTATTATTAGTGATTTTGAATATGTTTGACATGATGTGATTAATAGTTTATAATACTTGCTTTTTTAAAAAAGCTGCTGGGGCAGCTAGATGGCACAGTGGATAGAGCACCGGCCCTGGAGTCAGGAGGACCTGAGTTCAAATCTGGCCTTAGACACTTAACACTTACTAGCTGTGTGACCCTGGGCAAGTCACTTAACCCCAATTGCCTCACTAAAAAAAAAAAAAAAAAGAAGAAGCTGCTTCATCTCTTTTGACCACTTTATTTGGATATGATGTTTTTGTACATTCATTGTAGATTTCGGATGTCAAATTTTTTGAGATGTTTAATGGAAAGATTTCCCTACTCCCCAGTGTGTATCTCCTTTTTTGTATTAAGGTTTTATTGATTTTTTTGTGATTTCTAATTTCTGTCCAAACCCATGTGAAAAAAAATTTAATTAATAATAATGATCTATTTTAAAATTTCATATATCTTCTAATCTCCACTTGTTTATGAATTTTATGCTTAACTACAGTTATGAAAAACATAATCTTGCATTTTAATTCTATTTTTCATTAATTATTTTTCTAATCCGTGACTCCATTATATTACTACAACTTAGTCTTAATGATTAATCCATTGTTATATTTCTGCAGTCTTTTCATTTCTATTTTTTGCATCAATATTTATTAGTCACATTTATTTTTCTCTTTCTCTGTTTCATCCTTTTCTGCTTAGGGTATCAGAACCATAATTGTTTTATAAAAGGAGCTTGACAAAACACATTTTTTACTAGTTTTGAGAAAATACATATGACATAAGGATAAATTACTCTTTAAATATTCAACAATATTCACAGTTTTAAAAGTTGAATTGATGTGTTAGTTTTTATATTACATTTACAGATTACCTCCTACTCTGTGAGGGGATCTTTTGTGACAAAGGAAAATAATTAAGTAAAACTAATAATACAGGAGGCAGCTGGGTGGTACAGTGGATAAAGCACAGGCCCAGGATTTGGGAGGACCTGAGTTCAAATCTAGCTTCGGATATTTACTACCTATATCAGCTTGGGCAAATCACTGAACCCTCATTGCCCTGCAAAAACAAACAAACAAAACAACTAATAATACAATAACCTCATCTGAAATTGAGGTCATGTGCAACATTCTACATCTGTAGTGCTCCCCCATCTATTTTTTAAAAACTTAACAAAAATCTATTTTCTCTCTCTCTTATATAATTAGTCAAAGGGAAAGATAAACACATTCCTTTTACTGAATATTTCAAGTAAAATAAATTGCCTCAAAATCTATATAATATATAGGTATGGAGATATATGTGTGTGTATACACATACCTATTATACATATTTAAACTATACATAGTAAGAATGTTTTTCAGGTTTTATTTACTTTATTCTGCTGCAGTTCATATAACTCTTTCCATGTCTCTGGGAAATCATCTGTTTTTTTCGTTTATTATAGCACTATCTTACTATTGTGTTATCATATTACATCACATTCATATACCACAATTTATTCAGCAATTTCTCAATTGATGGGCATCCTCTCAGTTCTAATTCTTTGCCAACACACACACACACACACACACACACACACACACACACACACACACAGAGTTGCAATAAATGTGTTCATCCATTCAGTAGTATTTTACTCTTCGTGATCCCATGCCCAGCCTTTCTGTCTTTTACTAGCTCCTGATTTCTGTCCAAGCCCATGTTCACTGCTACTATGACACTATTTAATGTCTCATTCTCTGCTATCCCTTTCTCCTTTTGCCTTTAGTGTTTCCTAGGATCAGAGTCATTTCCATTGAGTCCTGTCCTCTCATTTATGTGGCCGAAGTACTTGTCAGCTTCAGTATTTGTCCTACCTATGAAAAGCTAGAGTTAATTTCTTTAAGTATTGATTGATTTCCTTGCTGTCCAAGGAACAGTCTTCTCTGGCACCGTAAGTAGAAAGCATTGATTCTGTAGCCCTCAACTTTCCTTAGAGTCCAACTCTCACAGCCATACATAGATGCTATAAATATTTTTGTGCATGTAGTACTTTTTCCCTTCTTTGATTTTTAGGGTGATTTTTTTAAAGTGAGGCAATTGGGGTTAAGTGACTTGCCCAGGGTCACACAGCTAGAAAGTGTCTGAGGCCAGATTTGAACTCAGGTCCTCCTGACTCCAGGGCCAGCGCTCTATCCACTGTGCCACCTAGCTGCCCCTAGGGTGATTTTTTAGTGAATTATTGTGTGTAATTCCAAATTGCTTTTCAGAATGATTGTACTTAGTCACAGGTTGACTGACAGAATATAAACATGCCTTTTTCCAGAAGCAAGTCCTACAGGGTTTGTCATTTTCCTTTCCTGTCTTCTTTGCCACTCAGAGGGGTATGAGATAGAAGAACCTCAGGATTGCTTTAACTTATACTTCTTTAATTATTAGTGATTTGGATTTTTTTTTCTTAATGGCTATAGATAGCCTGATTTCTTCTTTGTCTACTCATAAAGTTAAATCATTTCTCATTTGAGAAGAGCTCCTTTAAAAAATTTTTTTTAAATTAGTTCCCTATGTATCTTTATCAGAAAAACTTGTCTAAAGAATTTTTCCCAGTTATTTCCTTTTTTAATCTTAGTTTTAGACTTGTTAGTGTGAAAAATCATTTTAGGTTTATGAAATAAAAGTATCCATTTTGTCTTCTCTGATACTCTTCTATCCCTTGTTCATTCATGAATTTTTCTGTCCATAGATCTGATAGATAATTGTTTCCACATTCCTCTAATTTGTTTATGATGTGATTTTTTTATATCTAGGTGACACATCCTTTTGGAACTTATCTTTGTATAAGGTGTGAGATATTGGTCTACATCTAATCTCTTCCTGACTACTGTCCAATTTCTCTAGCAGTTGTCAAACAGTAGTCCTAATTCCAGTAGCTGGGATCTTTATGCTTAGTAAATACTATGATATTGAGTACATTTGCTTCTGTATGTTGTGTAGCTAATGTTAACCAGTACCAAATTGTTTTGAGATCCTGTAGTTTGAGATCTGGCACTTGTAGTTCTCCTTAACTCCCACTTCCTTATTTTCATTGAGATTCTTGATCTTTTATGTCACCATATGAGTTGTATTATATTTTCTAGTTCAATAACAATCTTTTGGTGGTTTGGTATGTCATGGAACCAGTAAATTAATTTATGTAGTATAGTCATTTTTGTTTTATCTTCTTGTCCTACCCATAAGCAATGAATATTTCCCCAATTATTTAGGTGTGTCTTCATTTCTACAAACAGTGGTTTGTAGTTTATCTATATGGTTCTTGTATGCATCTTGGAAAGTAGACTCCCAAGTATTTTGTGCATTCTGTAGTTATTTTAAATGCAATTTCTCTTTCTATTGCTTCCTACTGGCTTTTATTGTATTATATCGAAATTTGGATGACTTGTGTAAATTTATTTTTATTAACTGCAAGTTTGCTAAAGTTATTATTTCAATTAATATTAGTTGACTCTAGGATTCTTTAAGTATAAGATCATATCATCTGCAAAAACTGATAATTTTTTTTCTTTTTATCTATATTTATTGCCTCAATTTTTCTTGTCTCATTGTGATAGCCAGCTTTTCTAGCACTATGTCAAATAGGAGTGATGACAACGGCCATCCTTATTTCACTCCTAAATTTAATGGAAAGGATTTTACTGTATTTCTGTTATATATAATGGTAGATCTAGGTTTTAGATATATAATATTTATCATTTAAGGAACTAGTCCATTTATTCTTTTTTTGTTTTTGTTTTTTAGTAAGGCAATTGGGATTAAGTGACTTGCCCAGGGTCACACAGCCAGTAAGTGTTAAGTGTCTGAGGCCGGATTTGAACTCAGGTACTCCTGAATACAGGGCCAGTGCTCTATCCACTGCGCCATCTAGCTGCCCCCCATTTATTCTTATATTTTCTAATGGTTTGGGGGTTTTTGTTTTCTAGTGTTTTTAACAAAAATAGGTATTGTATTTTGTTAAAAGTTTTTTTCTGTATCTTGACATAAGCATATTTTTATTAATATGATAAATTAAGTTTATAGTTTTCTTGCTATTCATTGTTACATTCTTGGTATAAATCCAACATGAAAAGTATATATAAAGCATATAATCTTTATAGTGTGTTGTTTGGGATTATTTAATATTTTATTCAAATTTTGCACATATATTTATTATAGATATTGTTCTACAGTTTTCTGTTTTGATTCTCCCTGGTTTATGTATCCAGACCATATCTGAGTCATAGGAAGAATTTGGTAGGATCCCTTGTTTTGCTATTTTTACAAACAGTTTTTGTAATATTGGATTTTTCAACTCATGTCCTTTTACCCTATAATATTTCTTCATTTCATTGGAGCAACTTTTTTGTTATGTCATTCTTTGTTATGTCATTTTTGGATCTCTGATGGTTTTTCTGTGAAGGTTTCCTTAAGATAAATTCCTTTTGGGGGCAGATAGGTGGCACGGTGGATAAAGTACCAGCCCTGGATTCAGGAGGACCTGAGTTCAAATCTGGTCTCAGATACTTGACACTTACTAGCTGTGTGACCCTAGGCAAGTCACTTAACCCTCATTGCCCTGCAAAAACAACAACAAAAAAAACAAAGATAAATTCCTTTCTCCCATTTTTATTGCCCTCCTGTCAGAAGGCACAAAATATTAATTATTAAAATTTTAATAATCATTAAATTATTTAATTTTTGTTTGCACAAGATTATTAAGATAAAATGAAATGAATAATAAAACAAAATAATTATGAATGACCTGCCCAACCATGTAAATGTTATCATATTTGTATGGAACATATTGAAAAGGATTTGGAAATGACCACCAATTGTCCTAGATTATGTGGTACAGAGGTAGTTTGAAGGCAGGGGCACTACATGGCACCATGCTAATGGTGTAATATGGCCACTCAGGAGCTAAAGCAGCTAATTGTAAAAAACGGTAAAGTGCAACCAGATCAGAGCATAGCAAAAAGTCTCCCAGCTCCTTCAGGATGAGGGGTTGGTACTAGTCCAAATGAGCTTCACTTGCTCCTGTCCCCCTTCCTGTCACACTGGCACATGGGGCTGTAGAGATAGGAGGGGGAGAGGAAACCCTCGTGGTTCACTGAACCTCGAGACAGGACTTTGACTGCAATGTAGCCTTCATCAAAGTGCATTCCGGACCATTTTCTGGAGACAGGGTCCACCTTCACTGTCTTGCATGATTATACTGGCAGACTTCATCACTCTTCGTGACATGTAGGAACATCTTCTCTGTGGAGCCACCCCCTGTTCCCGGGTGCCTACGGAGGTGGCCTTCTGAGATGCTTGTAAAGCCTTTAGTACACTTTCTGGTACACAGTAGGTATTTAATAAATGCTTGTTTGGGGGCAGCTAGGTGGCGCAGTGGATAAAGCACCAGGAGGACCTGAGTTCAAATCCAGCCTCAGACACTTAAAACTTACTGGCTGTATGACCCTGAGCAAGTCACTTAACCCCAATTGCCTCACCAAAAAATAAAATAATAAAATAAAATAAAATAAAAATTTATTTTAAAATAAATAAATAAACAAATGCTTGTTTCCTTCATTCTAAGTCCTGAGCAGTTAACTGCTTTTGATGCTTTTTATTTGCTTGATTCTATCATTTCTGTTTAAGACTTCTTGGGGGGGGAGGGGCAAAGGGGGTTAAGTGACTTGCCCAGGTTCACACAGCTAGTAAGTGTTGTGTCTGAGGCCGGATTTGAAGTTAGGTCCTCCTGAATCCAGGGCCGGTGCTTTATCCACTACGCCACCTAGCTGCCTCTGTTTAAGACTCCTAACAATAATTTTTAAATGTATCTCCTTCCATTTTCCTTTTTTTTTTAAGTGATGTTTTTATATTTGGGTCATACTTATTTGAAGTTTATTGTGATAAATAATGTAAGCTGTTTCTAAACCAAATTTCAGCCATACTATATTGTATTTTTTCCTCGCAGTTTCCATTGAATATAGAGCCCTTTAGACAAGTAGTTTGTATTCTTGAGTGATAGAACAGAATGGAAAGAGCTTATGCCCAAGGTAAAAGGTGATTTGAAACTTAGCTATGGCTAGTACTCAACCTCCGAAGTAAACTCCAGAGACCATGACCAGGTCCACCTATCCCACAACTTTATAAGACTAAGGACATCCAACCTCATGAATACATGTAGCAGGGGAAGGGAGGAACACTGCTTAACATATGCCTATTGTTTAGCACAGTACCTGGCACATAGTAGGTACTTAATAAGTGTTAGTTCACTGACTGAGTCAACTGAGAAACCAAAGACTGGAGAGGTAAATAAGAAATGTGACTGGAAATATAGGAGAAGGCTGAAAGACCAAAAGTCCAAGGGGGAAAAGCTTAGGTAGAAATCTAGCTCAAAAATTGAAAAAATAGATGCAGTCTTATCACCTCCTAAAAGCAAACCCAAAATGAAAACTCCCAGCAACACTATAGTCCAAATCTAGAACTTCTAGGTCAGAGAAAAAATGCTATAGGCAGACAGAAATAAAGAAATTCAAGTACTGAGGAGACATGGTCAAAATCATACAAGATCTAAAAGCTGCCACTTTTACAGAAGAGGCAAGCTTATAATGTGGTGTTCCAGAAGGTAAAAGATACAGGTTTACAATGAATAATAACTTACCCAGCAAAAGTGAGTATAATTCACAGAACAAAAAAGAAAAAAATGAATCTTTAATGAAAGAGCATACTTCTAAGCATTCCTGATGAAAACACCAGAGCTGCATAAAAATATCAAAGTGTAAACACAGGAATCAAGAGAAAAACAAAATAGAAAATATGAGTGAGCAATCATAAAGGAGTAAAAAAAAGGAATAAAATATTTACAATTCATCATAGGGAGATGATATAGATGTCCCTTCAAAAATCTATCATTGGGGCAGCTAGGTGGTGCACTGGATAGAGCACTGGCCCTGGATCCAGGAGGACCTGGGTTCAAATCTGGCCCCAGACACTTAACAATTACTAGCTGTGTGACCCTGGGCAAGTCACTTAACCCCAAATGCCTCACCAAAAAAAAAGAGAGAGAGAAATCTCTCATCACCAGGGATCATATAGTATTAGATGACCTGGTATTAATTTTTTTGTGTGTTTTGATGCTCTTAAAAGAATAATGAAAAAGGGAAGAAAGAGAGATAGAAAGGGAGAAAGGAGAGGAGTTGAACAGGTATAAGTCTAGACAAAGAAAGATGAAAGAGTAGGGGGAGAGGGTGATGTGAACTTCATTCTCATTTGAACTGGTCAGTGGAGGGCAAAATACACATACAGTTGGTTACAGAAACACATTTCACTCATTATGGAAACAGGAGAGAAAGATGAGAAGGAAGAATGAAGTCTAAGAAGGAAGGTAGATTATGAGTCATTGGTCCTAAGAAAAATAACTCTAAATCTGAACGAACATATTATACCTTGCAATTATAATTATTGGTATTGGGTTTGAAGAGAATTGAAAAAGTTTCCTTCCTCCTTCCATCCCATTGTAGAAATGGGGGGCTTTTGGTGTAGAGTTAAACATGTGCTGTCAGACATGATTTAATGTGATTAGCTTAATGTGGTTTTTTCAGTCACATCCAACTTTATGATACCATTTGGGGGTTTTCTTGGTGGAGCTACTGTAGTGGTGTGCTATTTCCTTTTCCAACTCATTTTACAGATGAGGAAGTTGAGGCAAACAGGGTTAAGTGACTTGCCCAGAGTCACACAACTAGTAAGTGTTTATAACCATTGAAATGACACCACCTGCTAGAGACTTACTGTAGGAAAGCTCTACCATGAACACAAGGCCCCTGAGGGCAAGACATGTGGCTTTTCTTTGGCATCAGGTGGGAGGAAGAGGGGGTGAGGCTGGCACTCTCAGTCTCTTTTGCTAGGACCCTCGTGGAGAGCAGAGCAGGAGAAATGCGCTCTCCTTTAATAGATAGATGAATCTAGGTCTTTCTCTCTCTCTTCACCAAATTCTTGTTCTCCTTAATAAATGCTTAAAAGTCTAACTCTTGCTAAAGCTTATAATTTATTGGTGACTACTCATGAGATATTGTAGACAGACTAACTAGAATTTTAGCCCCTTACATGTTGAGGCCAGATTTGAACTCAGGTCCTCTTGATTCCAGGCCCAGCACTCTATTTACTGCGCCACCTAGCTGTCTCAAATGTGATTTAGCCAGTGATTTCTTCCTCTTTCCTTTTACATCTTTGTTATAAGCTATTGCTTCCTGGGGATGGGGAAAAGGAATACATTCAGAAATGAAGAGGATATTAATTCACATCAATAAAAATAAGATGCATTTTTTAAAAAATGAGTAATCATTTCTTCCTTCATTAAAGAGTACTTCTTCAATTGTCTTTCTGGCTGCTTGCAATATTTTCTCCTTGACCTGGGAGCTCTGGAATTTGGATATAATATTCCTGGAAGTTTTCATTTTGGGATCTCTTTCAGGAAGTGATCAATGAATTCTTTCAATTTCTATTTTACCTTCTGCTTCTAGAATATCAGGGCAATTTTCCCTGACTATTTCTTGGAGGATGATGTCTAAGCTCTTTTTTAACCATCCTTTTGTGGGTTCTGCTGCTCCAAGAATTGTCTTATGGCATTATTTGAAGGGATTTGGAGGGATTGTGGGGAGAGTTCCAGGAAGTCACTGCCTTTTCTCCACCATCTTGGCCCCGCCTTCAATTGTCTTAAGAAGGAATGATGGGGCAGCTAGGTGGCACAGTGGATAAAGCACCAGTCCTGGATTCAGGAGGACCTGAGTTTAAATCTGGCCTCAGACATTTGACACTAGCTGTGTGACCCTGGACAAGTCACTTAACCCTCATTGCCCTACCAAAAAAAAAAGGAGTGACTATTTTTCTCCCTTGGGTGGTAATTCAATTCAATCTTTACTCTCTTATCATTTCAGACATATTATCAGTGAGAAAAAGAACCTTCCAATCCAGCACCATCAGTCCATTAGGATCAGCTGATCATGCTGTTGATGGGTCTTTGAAAAGTGACTTCAATAAAGGCTCTTGCACTCAGACACTAAAAGAGACTAATCCTTGGTGGATGGTGGATTTAGGATCAAAGTCTCTTGTGTGGTTTGTTATTATCACTAATCGGGAAGATTGTTGCCATGAAGAGATAAATGGAGCTTTAATTTTGATTGGAGACTCACCAGTTGATGGTGGCATATCAAATCCCAGGTACTTATAAAAGTTTTGAACTTTAGACAGAGTATATGAATGAAAATAACTTATTCTTCTATTTGGATTCCCATAAGATTTAGAGTTTTTCTAGACACAGATATTTGTTTGGGGGAATTGAGGGGAATGTCTTGATAATTAAATCTTTTAAAATGCTTTTGGTCAACTATCTATATATTTTGAGTAAATACTGATAATTGTCCCATGTTCTCTACTTGATACATGCAGAAATAACCAACTATTTAATTAATTATATTTATTTTTATTTATATATAATTATGATTATGTCTAATCAATTATATCATTTTTACAAGCCATAGATTTATATTTAGAATTGAGTTCAATTGCTATTAGAAGATAGCCAAGCCCTCTGCTATCCTAACACAAATATCTTATACCATCTTGATTTTTACTATGATTGAACAATTTCTATGTTCTCTATTAGTTGATATGAAGCAGTCAAAGAAGACTTCAATATTTTAGGCTAGGGTGCTTTAGAGCATAAATGTCCAATATGCTTCTTGCAGGTTACATACAGCCCACAACACTTTCAAGTGGAGCCTGAACCAAACAAATTAAAATATAATTGGGAAATATTTAACAAAAGAAATAAAAATACTACAAAACATAGATATTACATTTTAAAACTAAATCAACATGTGGCCTTCAAGAATCCTTATGTATATGACATAAGTGACACCTGTTTTTATTTGAGTTTGACACCACTGCTTTACAGGATAATAGAGTCACTTGCATTAATGGGGATGTAAGGGCCAAATTTAGTATGGGAAGAGTTAATTGGGCAGCTCGCCATAGTATTGGGGTAAGAAAAGAAACAGCCTCTTTCAAAAACAAAACAGGTTTATTAATGGGAACAAATTTAAAACAATATCTGAATCACACAAGTGAGATTAATAGAACTAGAAACAATACATAAATCTCTGGGGTAAAAAGGCCCCAGTCACCCCAAACCTGCCTCCAGCCCAGCCAGCTCCAAAGAACTAGCTTTGTCTCAAAAAACCAAACTCACCAACACCTGAAATCTGTAGCTCTAAGGAGAATTAGCTGTATAGTCTCTTCTGTTTTTGTCTGAAGGTCAGACACCAACAGCTCCTCTAACTGTCCCTTCCTTCCCCTTCTCTCAGAACCCTCTCTAACTGCCTCTCCAAAAACCCCAAAAACTCCCCTCTGACCAACTTCCCTCTCCCTCTTCCTCTAACTGCCTGTAACTATTTAACTGTCTCTCCCACAGGAAGGGGAGGGGAAGTTCTTAGCCATGCTGAGTCTCTGATTGACTCAGCACACCCACATGGGCTGTCCCCATTATAATCTGGCCAGACCCATGTGGGCGTGGAGAAGCTATTAGAGGAAGGCTTAGTTACTTAGTTTCAATAAATGTTCCCTGTGGTCAGAGTTCCTCTTGTTTGTTCAATTATCTCCCAAAGCACACACCCATCTTCTTTTAGGCTTTTCAAGATTACATTTTTTTTTCAGTCTGACCATAATGAAGCAAAGATAGGGTTATGAAAACCCCAAATCACAATTAATTCCTTACAGAGAAGACAATGAAAAATATTCTTGGAAGGGATTCTTATATTTTCTCAGCATCATAACTAACTGTTGTAGCAAAGATGACAATAGCTTTGTGGTACAGCATTGAGGCAGGCAATCTAATCCAACAAATAAGCACAGTAGTAAGTGCTAGAGATTTTTTATAAATGAAAAATAGTTACTGGACTCAGGAAGTTTATATTTTCTTAGAGAGTTACAAGATTTATTCATGTAAGTATAAGTTAGAGCAACATGAAAAAATAGGATAGAAACATTTTTCCATAAGAAATGGCACATGCACATGATTCTTGACAAAAAGCTTAGAATTAATTCTAAGAGTGAGGGCACAAGAGAGTGCAGCCTTGGCATAACCTACGCATGGTTAAATGGGTAAGAGGAAAAGGAATGCTGAACTCTGTGAATAGCAAGTAGGCCAGTTTCTCTGAAACATAAAGCATGGGGGTGAAGCCAAGATGGAGGAGAAAAGGCAGGGACTTGTTTGAGTTCTCCCACATTCCCCTTCAAAGATCTTGACATAACACTTCAAAATAAATTCTGATGCAACCAAACCCACAAAAGGACAGGGTGAAATTATTTTCCAGCCCAAAACAACTTAAAAGGTTAGCAGGAAAAGTCTATCTCACAATGGATAGAGAACTAAGTCAAAATTATAAAAATAAGAGCCATTCTCCAATTGATATCAAAGTATATGAACAGATGAAGTAATTAAAGCTATCCATAGCCATATGCAAAAATGCTCTAAATCACTATTGAGTAGAGAAATGCAAATTAAAATAATTCTGAGGTACCACTTCATACCTAATTGGCTGATATGATAGAAAATGAAAATGACAAATGTTGGAGGGGATTCAGAAAAATAGGAATATTAATGAACTGTTGGTAGAGTTCTGAACTAATTCAACCACTCTATAAAGCAATTCGGAACTATGTCCAAAGGGCTATAAGACCTTGCATACCCTTTTACCAAGCCATACCACTACTAGGTCTTTATCCCAAAGAGATTTTTTTAAAAAGAGAGAAAGAGAAGGACCTATATGTATAAAAATATTTACAGCAGTTATTTTTGTTGTGGCAAAGAATTGGAAATTGAGGATATGCCCATCAACTGAACAATAGCTGAACAAAATGTGTTATGTAATTGTGATGGAATATGATTGTTCTGTAAGAAATGACAAGCAGGATGTGCCCTGAAGAGCCTGGAAAGACTTACATGAATAAAATTTAATTTTTTTAAAATTAATTTTATATTTTATATTTCCCTCAATTTCATGTAAAAACAATTTTGCCATTCTTTTTTTTTTTAATTCTGAGTTCTAAATTCTCTCCCTTTCCCTCTTCCCTCCCCACATCATCAATAAGTCAAGCAATTTGATATAGGTTATGTATGTGCAGTCATGCAAAAAATTTCCATGTAAAGTCATGTTGTGAAAGAAAACAGACAAAAAAATTAAAAAGGAAAGAAAAAGCATACTTTGATCTGCATTCAGATTCCATCGGTTCTTTCTCTGGACATGGATGACATTTTTCATCATAAGTCCCTCATAATTGTCTTGGATCATTGTATTCCTGGGAATAGCTAAATCATTCATAGTTTATCATCACACAATATTGCTTTTACCATATACAGTGTTCTCCAGGTTCTGCTCATTTCACTTTGCATGAGTTCATGCAAGTTTTTCCAGGTTTTTCTGAAACAACTCTGCTTATCATTTCTTATATCACAATAGTATTCCATCACAATCATATATGACTTATTCAGCCACTCCCCAATTGATGGACATCCCCTCAATGTCCAATTCTTTGCCACCACTAAAAGAACTACTATAAATCTTTCTGTACATATAGGTCCTTTTCCTTTTTTTAATCTCTTTGTAGTGACATTGGTTGGTCAAAGGGTATGTATAATTTTGTAGCCCTTTGGGCATAGGAACTCAAAATTTAAAAAAATATTTTAAAAATTGTTTTCACATGTAATTGGGGAAAAAATAAAAATGAAATTTTAAAAAAGAAACATAGAGGATATAAAATATTTACGTGTGATAAACTTGTAAAAGGTAGGTAAGATCGTGAAGGACTCTAAATTTCTTTTTTTTCTTTTTTTGGCGGGGCAATGAGGGTTAAGTGACTTGCCCAGGGTCACACAGCTAGTAAGTGTCAAGTGTCTGATACTGGATTTGAACTCAGGTCCTCCTGAATCCAGGACCAGTGCTTTATCTACTGCGCCACCTAGCTGCCCCCAACTCTAAATTTCAAATTGAAGAATTTGTATTTTTATCCTAGAGGCAATAGGGATCTATTAAAGATTCCTATCAGTGGAGTGACCTGGTCAGATATGTATTTTGGAAGGTTATTTTGGCAATTGTGATTCAAATGGATTGTAATAGGAAGACTGGAAGTAAGAAATTTAATTAGGAGACTATCATTATAATAGTTTAAGCTAGACATAATCAGAACAAAACTAGGGTGATGACTATGTGAGTAGAAAAAAGGGGACTTACAACTCTAAGTGATGTTCTAGAGATAGAATCAGAAAACTTGGCAAATGACTAGAAATGGGGTAGTGACAAGAGAAAATGAAATTTTGAGGATGACTCTAAATTTGGAACTTGTATGACTAGAAGGATGGTGGTGCTCTCAAAGGAATCAGGGAAAATTGGAGGAGGGACAAGCTTCCAGAGGAAAATAATGAATTTCTATCTGTTAAGTCTGAAATGCCTCTAGGACATATAGTTGGAGATATTCAACAATGATTTGTCAGTTCAGGAATGTATCTCAAGGGAGAGAGCTGAGCTGGGTAGATCAGAGAATCATGTGCATTGAGATGATAATTGAATCTATGGAAACTGATGGGATCACCAATGGTGGGCAATAGAGAGTCAGAAGAGGTAAGGGTCCAGGGCAGAGGCTTTGGGTACACCCACAGGTAGGGAGCAGAATATACATGAAGAAGTAAAAGAGAAAGGGGAGAAAATAGATAAACAGATAGGAAGAGAACCAAGAGAGGAATATTGTGAAAATCAAGAGAAGAAAGGGTTTCCAGGAGGAGAAGATGGTCAGCAAATAAATCAAAAAGCATTAAGGTTGAGAAAAGGCCAACAGATTGAGCAACCTTTCAAAAAGATTTCGAGTGGTAAAGTCAGAAGCTAGACTGCCTAAATGACAGTATGACTATATGAGTTTAGATCTAATGGAGTGACCAGATCTATTAATGGTTCTGTTTCAACTTGGAAAGACTTCTACAGTGGAGTCTTTGACCCTAATCTGTTTCACTTTTCTATCAATGACTTAGATGATGCTTATCCAGTTTACAAATGACACAAAGCTAATAATGAGAACACAGTGGTTGCAGGATCTGAAAAAGATCTTGACAGGCCAGATCATAAACTGGTAAATGTGGTCGTCCCCCTGTTTTTATCCAGCCTGTGAGCTAAGCATGATTTTCATATTTTTAGATAAAGTTTGTACCAAAATAAACAGTGGGCTGTATTTGTCCTGCAGGATTTGCTTCATTGACCCCTGTTTTAGATTATTGGCCAAATTCAAACAAGATAAATGAAATAGGGATAAATGTGGAATCTAAGTGTGGAATCTACTAATTTCATAAGTATTATATGGGAATATCATAGTTAGTTTGTCTTTTTAAAAAATCTGGGACTTTTGGAGGATTGGTAGTTAAATAAAGCTGATGCAATCTTAGGCTGCATCAAGAGGCATAGCTTCCAAGAATAAGTACGGTACAAGTCCTCTGTACTCTGCCCAGCTCAGGCCACATTTGAAGTTTTACATCCAGCTCTGGACTCCACAGTTTAGGAAGGTTGTTGGTAAGCTGGAGAATGTCAAAGTTAAGGACAACCGGAATGGTGAATGTTTTCAAGTGCATGCCTTAAAAGGGTCAGTTGAAGGGGGACAGCTAGGTGACGCACTGGATAGAGCACCAGCCCTGGATTCAGGAGGACCTGAGTTCAAATCCAGCCTCAGGTACTTGACACTTACTAGCTGTGTGACTCTGGGCAAGTCACTTAACCCCAATTGCCTCACAAAAAAATTAAAAAGTTAAAAATTTAAAAATTGAAAAGGGTCAGTTGAAGGGACTAGGATGCTTAGCCTGGAGAAAAGAAATTTCAAGTGGAACCAGAAAGCTATGTCCAAGTACTTGAAAGTCTTTCAAGTAGAAAAGTTATTAAAATTGCTTTGCTTGACTCTGGATTAGAACCAGGAACAAAGAAAATTGGCAAAGAAGAAAATTTAGATTTGATACCAGGAAAAAGTTTCATAGCAATTAGAATAACCCAAAGGTGAAATGGGCTGCTTTGGAAGGGAATGTGTTTTCACCACCTGTATCTTCAAGCAAAGGCAGTTTCAGAACAAGTCATGTGTGTTTATATTAATTATTCTTTTGAGGGAATTGGACTAAAATAAAGCTTCTTAAATTGTGGCATCATATGGGATATGGGATTGTGGGATCATATAAATGAACGTGGTTGTCACAAAAAATTTGGCAACAGCACAAGGTTATGTATAGCTATTTTATATACTGGGGATGCATAAAAATATCTTGGGCAAAAAGGGGTTGCAAACTGAAAAAGTTTAAGAAGCCCTGGACTTGGGGCAGCTAGGTGGCGCAGTGGGTAGAGCACCGGCCCTGGATTCAGGAGGACCTGAGTTCAAATCTAGCCTCAGACACTTGACACTTACTAGCTGTGTGACTCTGGGCAAGTCACTTAACCCCCACTGCTCCTCAAAAGAAGAAGAAGAAGAAGAAGAAGAAGAAGAAGAAGAAGAAGAAGAAGAAGAAGAAGCAGCCCTAGACTTAAAGACCTACAGGATCATTATGAACTCTGAGATTTGTGAATGAAAGGAAAAGAAATAGTGGCAATGAGTGAAGATAGATTTTTCTCAGGGCTTGGCTGGGAAAAGAATGAGAAATAGAGCCTAAAGAAATGATATGGTTAAGTGAAAGTTATTTGAAGATGGGAAAGACCTGGCCCTACAACAGATAGTACCAAACTAATTGCAGCTGAGTGGTGCTGTTCCATTACCTGTGGAGGTGGTGCTACTGAGGTTATTTGAGGAGGAAAGACATCTACATTTAGGACTTTTGGAAACTTCTGTTAAGACGCTTCCCTCATGTAGGTTTTTCAGTTTGTGCATTGTACACTTCAGCGTGTGTCTCTGCTCTGTATCTTGATGGGCACAGAAGATGGCACTTGATGCCATCTTCATGTGGAAAGATGCTATTATTCAAGAAAGAACTGAGGCTGTAATCAGATGGGCTGTCAGCAATAGATCTAGTTGCATCTCTGTTATGAGGCTGATTTTTATACTACATGTACATATACATATATAAAATATATATGTGTGTGTGTGTGTGTGTGTGTGTATGTGTATATATGTATGTATGTATATAACCCATTGAAAGGGGCCAGCTAGGTTGCACAGTATAGATAGAGCGCTGGCCGTGGAGTCAGGAGAGCCTGAGTTCAAATGTGACCTCAGACACTTACTAGCTGTGTGACCCCCGGCAAGTCACTTAACCCCATTTGCATTAAACATCCAGAGCTATCTCCAGTCCTCCTGATATCTATCTTGCCACTGGACCCAGATGGCTCTGGAGGAGACAATGAGGTTGGTGACCTTGCACAGCCCTTCCTCACTTAAATCCAATTCACTGCTAGTCATGACATCACCCTGGTGTCATGGTCCTCTTGGAGAACAAAGGACAGACATACACATGCACATATGTACACACATAAATATATAACACATTGAAACTTACTCCATTGCATTATCTGTACTTACTCAATTAATCATTGACATGGCCTTAAGAAATTTGCATTTTTTGTCTCCCCAGCACCAAGCACAATGCCTAGCACATAATAGGTGTTTATTCACAAGTTTGCTTAAAATGATAAGACTTTAGGGTTGTAGTTTTGAGGGGACAGTAAGATAAGTATTTTTTTATTTTCATTTTTTAAAGGATAGATTAGCTCCTTGACAATTTGAAAAGTTTGGTTAAAAGGAAAGTCTAAAATTAATGGGCTGAATTCTCATTGGTCATTTTCCACTAGCTGAAAACTACTTTTAGATGAGTCAATAGGTGTTCTCAAAAATAACAATGTGGTTTCTATCTAGATGTACAACAATTTCTTCTTTGGGTCCTGGAGAAACAAAATCTTTCTTATGTGGTATGATGAAAGGACGATATGTTACTGTCACCATTCCTGGATTTAACAGAGTTCTAAATTTATGTGAAGTGCAAGTGTTTGGCCAGAGGTTTAAATCACCTAGTACTTTCAATCCACCCACTGAATTTAGTTTTGAAGGAACAGCCATTGGTAAGTTTGTTTTCTAACCTCAGATGAATAGATTCAACTTCTAGGAAAATTTCTTTCTGTAATATACATAGTTTAGAATAAAATTATTTGTTAAAACCAGTATTAAATATAGGATGTTAACCAAATTTGCTTTTTCTTCTTTCCAAAACTATGCAAATGAGAATAAGCCAGACATAATTTTGGGTAGGAATTTGTAATTCCAATTTAATGTTTGTTAACTTTTTCTATATCAGTAATACTTATACTGCATTGTTTATATATAGAAGCAGAGAGGATGACGATGAGTGAAAAGCAGAGATGGTCAACTCTAATTATTTTGTTTCCTCTGACAAGGAAAATTATATTCTTTTGGGAAAAGATAAAATAAACATGAATAATGAGTGATTGATACCCAGAACAAGTAGGACTATAGTAATAGAATGTATAGCGACCCTTGATCAAGTCAGTCAATAACATCAGATAAGCTACGTCTTAGAGTTCTGAAAGATTATTTCTGAGCCATAATCTGTCATCTTTGAAAGATTGTGGAGAACAGAATAGATATTGCAGAACTGGGGAAGAGCAATTAGTCTTTCAAAAAGAGAGATAAGAATAGAGCCTCTAAAAATTATAATCTAGTGAACTTGACTTCAAATCCTGGCAAAATTCTGCAATGTATTATAAAAGAAATGATTAGTGAACATCCAGACAAATGAAGCAATGATTACAAAGGGTCAGAATGGCTTCCTGTGGGATGTGTGTGTCAAGCCAGAATAACCTCGTTTCCCTTTTTTTGACAGTTACTAGAATAGTTGATTAGAAGCAATGGTGTATATATAATTTACCTAGCTATCAGGAAGCATCTGAAAAAGTCTCTCAAGCTATTCTTGCGAAAAGGATAAAACAATATGGAAAGGATCATTAGAAACTCATTGAATGACTGGAAACAAATAATAGTCATTGGTCAACTCAGAAGGAGATCTCTAGCAAAAATGTGGGCTAGACACTGAACGGTCTCATTTTTTATCAGTGACTTGATGGCAAGCTCATCATATCTGAATACGATTTAAAGCTAGGAGATGTATTTGATCCCCTAGTTAACAGTCAGGATCCAAAAAGATTTCAACAAGCTAGAATATTGGTCCAAATCTAATAAGATGAATTTTTTTAAACTGAAAGGATAAGTATAAAGCTTTAAACTTGGATTTAAAAAAACAATGGTATTACAAGGACAAAAGAGGGGAGCTATAGCTAGAGACATCAGTATATCTGAAAAATATCTGGGGGCCTTTGAAGACTTCATGTTCAATATAATTCAAAAGCCAAAAAGGCTTATGCTGAATTTAAAGATATTCTGCCCAGAATGAGGGAGATGGTAGTTCTTTTTCACTTTGCCCTGGTCAAATCATAACTGGAGAATGATGTTCAGTTCTAGACAACACATTCAACACATTGTAAGAACAACATTAATGATCTAGAGAACATAAGAGGGCAATCTATATTAAGGGAACTGATGCCCACTTTAAGTAGGGAGATGATTAGAGAACACCTAGGTGTAGTTGATCAGTTCCAGTGACCAGCCTCATTCCCTATGAGGATTATTTTAATCAATTGGGAAATGTTTAACCTCAAAATACAGATACAAATGCTCATCACTGCACAAGATATGTTTTCAAATATTTCAAGGGCAATGATATAAAAGACACATTAAATTTGTTCTACTTGACTCCAGAGAGTGTAACAGAGCAATGGATAGAAGTTGTAAGAATGCAAATTTAGGGGCAGCTAGGTGGCGCAGTGGATAAAGCACCAGCCCTGGATTCAGGAGTACCTGAGTTCAAATCTGGCCTCAGACACTTGACACTTACTAGCTGTGTGACCCTGGGAAAGTCACTTAACCCCCATTGCCCCGCAAAAAAAAAAAAATGCAAATTTAGCTTCACAAGGGAAAAGCTTCCTAAAAATTGGAGCTATCCACAACTGGACCGAGGTAGTTCAGAAAATAATGGGTTCCTCCTTGCTAGTAGTCTTCAAACCAGAGCATGAGGTCTACACTATGGCTATGTTGTAGGCAGTCTTCTTGTTCAGATGTAAGTTAGTCTCACTGGCCTCTGAGTTGCCTCTCAATTCCAAAATTCTGTAATTCTATAATATGGCCAAAGGTTTATATTTCCAAGATTACTGAGCAGGCATAGGCTTCTTCTTGAACTTACAGAGATAGAAATAGGGATATTCTTAACATTATATTCTCTAGGCCAGAATAACAATAATCAAAGAAAAACATTTTAAGAGTATTCATACTTTATATTTTATAGTACATTGTAATTCTCGAAGTTCTTTTACCTCATTAATGTGATTTGATGTAATAATCTTTAGACCTACATCAATCTGCCTTCCAGTTGAATTAACCAATCTCATTTCATCCCTCTCTCTCTCTGTCTCTATACATATGCATGTATGTATATTTTTGTGTATATTTGTATATATGTGTGTATACATGTTTGAATTTATATATTCAGTCTACATATTTAGTGGAAATTTCTATGTGTGTTCATGTATGTATATGTAAACACAATCACAATACGTATAAGTTGTCTCAATTAAATACGTAGATTAATTGAATGTTCATTCAACATTTACAAATGTAGATAGAAATGTAGTAAGATCACTGGTTAGTATTATAGATGCCATATTATTTAACTGTGAGTCAGAATTGAATCCAACATGCAAGCAATTAATTTTTCAGTGTTATGGGAAAAGAGACATTGAAGAAATAAATTCATTGATAAGCTATCGACACATAATCATTTCATGATTTTATGGTAGCATAGGTTTGAGGGAGATGGCACAATGTAATCAAGCAAACAAGGAGCAGGCTCCATTAAAAGATGCTATGTGCTAGTCACTGGGCTAAGGGAAACGAAATCAGAAATGAAACAGCCCTATCCCTTAGGGAGTTCACATTCTATTGGATTAGATAATACACACATACTACATATATATGGAATAAATAATAAAGAAATACAAAATAATTCTGGAGGCACTAGCAACTTAAGGGAATAGGAAAGATTTCATGTGAAAGGTGACTTCGTGTAAACTGCTCTTGGAAGGAAATTAAACATTCTAAGAGAGACTGAATAACAACAACAACGGTCTGTGTTCCTCCTGCACTTTAGGGCATTTATTGTGAGTGAAAAGCTAGTAGCAAAATTAGTATGACAATTGCTCTGTGCCCTCTGTGAGGAAAATTCCTAACTTTTAAGCAGAATTTAGCTCTCTGCCTTAAAGTACACTTAACTTCTGGCCTCTTTGTGGTTGAGGCTGGACTCAGGCCATAGGCTGGAAACATTGGGGTGATATGACAGTGTCTGTGGATAGAAAGGTACCCAAAGAGGAAGTTGGAGGGGAAAAGTAAACCTTTTTCTTAAAAATCTGTATGGCCTTGAGGAGATGAGTACAATTAGTGGTATTAGCTCTAGTCTTCTGGTCTGAGATGCTTGTAGGGCTGATAGATTTCAACATATCCTTTCTCTGTCACAGTTTAGTTCTACCTTCTCTTTTTCCTTTTGCTGGTTGCCCAATGGTCTCTGTTTCTTTCTATCTTAATACTGTGTATGACCCTATTTGTCTGTATATGTTTTGTCCTTGGAAGTTCCATGGGGAAATCTTATCTAACTCTGTATATCCCCCAACACAGTGATCTGTACCAAGTAGATGTTGAATAGATATTTGTTGAGATGTATTTTTTTTAATAGATGGAACATTTATCTCCCTATGGCGTTTATTGTAGCATTTAAACTTTGTAATTTTCACAGAATCACAAAATTTTAGAGGTGGAAAGGACTCTCAGGGTCATGTAGTTTAAAGTCCTTATGTAGGTATACCTTTTAAAATATCTTTGAGAAAAAGTCATCCAACTTTCTATTTGAATATTTCCAATGATTCTTCTCTTGTTGCCGTTCAGTCATTTCAGTTAGGTCCAACTCTCCATGACCCCATTTGGGGTTTTCTTGGCAAAAATACTGGAATGGTTTTCCATTTCCTTCTCCAGCTCATTTTACAGATGTGGAAACTGAGGCAAATAGAGTTAAGTGACCTGCCCAGAGTCAGACAGCTAGTGTCTGAAACCAGAATTGAAATCAAGAAGGTAAAGCCCTGCACTCTAACCACTGCACCACCTAGATTCCCCATTTAAATACTACCCATTACTTTATGAGGGAGCCTATTCCTTCCTTAGAAAGAGCTGAGATCTAACACCCTGTAACTTCATTACATTTAGTATCTGTTCTATCTGGGAGAATACAAGTCACCAACTCTCTCTTCCCGTCTACAAATATTTGAAGACAGCTATCATTTATCCCCCAAGTTTTCTCTTATCCAGAATATGCATCATTAGTTCAATCAACTTATGTTCAGATGACATATAAATCTCCCCTCATTATACTGGTCACTACACTATCCCACCACAGATGTTCTCTGGTTTGTCAATATTTTTCTTAAAATGTGGTGCCCACATCTGAACCCAGAACAACAGATGTGTCCTAAGGATTTCAAAGTACAATGGGACTGTTACTTCTGCACTCTCTATTTTTCTTAATAGAGTCAAAGATTTTCCTGAAATTTCAAAATAGATATATCAAAAACTAAAGTCTGTTTATAGGAGATTATTATAGGGAATTACCAAAGGAGCTCCTTCTATGACTTGCCCACATAGCCATTGTATGGCAGCAGCAACACTTGAACCCAGGCCTTGAATCATGTTTCTCTGAAGTCAACTCCATCCTTTATGTTATGTTTCCTTTCAAAGTCTGTATATATTCTACTGAAATAAAATAACAGTAAATTAAGATAAATAAATTGACCAATATCTATCAGTTCTTAGATGAAAGCTGTAGTTCACTATGAAGAGTATTTCTTTCTACTTGTTTAATGAATGAATTTCTTTTGTGGATGGGTACCTATTTCTGTTTTTCCTTTCTGATTACTGACATATTTTACCTTTATGTATCATCATTTCAGTTGAAGTGTCAAAAAACAAAAAAACCTTCCAATCCAGTACCTTAAATCAATTTGGAGTTCCTAAAGAAATTTACAATGGGAGCTTGGCAAATGATTTTAAAATGGAATCTTGTATTGAGACACAAAGAGAAGAAGATCCTTGGTGGATGGTGGATTTGCAATCAATATACCCAATAGAATTTGTTTCTATCATGGGTCGGAGAGATTGCTGCCAAGATGAGATGGATGGAGCGCTTATTCTGGTTGGAAATTCACCAGAAAATGGTGGTAAATTAAATCTCAGGTACTGATATTTGGGCAATTTGAGCTTTTATCTTTGTTAAATATGAAACCATTTATGGATAATAAATTCATACTTTATCTGAAGAATTATAATAATTCATGTTTAAGTTTTATTCATTATTAATACTTTTTTTCAGTGGATTTTTATCATTTTAAGTTGTCATTTTGTAGGTTATTTACAAAGAATGTGCCTTTTTTTTGCAGCACTTGGTTCAGTACAGTAAGTACAGTACTTATTTGCCTTATGTGGGTGGTAGAAGACCTGGTACCATTTCCATTTCCCTGAAAGCCATTTGTTGTTCAGTCATTTCAGTCATGTTTGACTCTTTGTGACCCTGTTTGGGGTTTCCTTAGCAAAGATACTGCAGTGGTTTGCCATTTTCTTCTCCAGCTCATTTTACAGATGAGGAAACTGAGGCAAACAGGGTTATATGACTTGCCCAAGGTTACACAGCTATTAAATGTCTAAGGCTGGATTTGAACTCAGGAAAACCTTCCTGACTCCAGGCCTGGTACTGCACCACTTACTTGTCCTATTTCTATTTCTATCTAACATATTAAGACTATATCAATAATTCCTATATCTCCTAGATTTAATGCATACTTAAAAGTTTCTAGTTAATCTCTGTAAAAATTTTTTTTCTTTTTCCCTATGCTATAGTGATTTAATTTAGTAATTTTATGCTATTATTAATTTAGTGAAAGAACTGGAAGATGTGCTTCCTTCCTGAATTACTCTATTGCTTTCATATATCTTGTATTTTCTCATCTGTGTGCATGCTTCCTCCAAATAAAATGTGAGATCCTTAACAGGGACTGTTTCATTTTCTTTTCTTTGCCTGCTCAATGCCCAGCATTGTGTCTTGCATATAATAGGCACTTAATAAATTCTTGTTGAGAAAATGAATGAGCTAAAATTTGAATTGTGGAAAGAGAATGAAATTTGAAAAGACAAATTAATTCCTTTCATTTTCATAATATGAGGCTTATCTTTGCTTATTAATTAGGGAGAGGTACTAGACCTATAATTTCATTCATCTAAGGACCTCATAATTAAGGAATCTCCCTTCTCCAATTCAGGTCAGCGCCTTCTCTGAAACTTGTAGTCTTAGAGAATTGCTGGTACACTGAGAGGTAGTGACCTGAACCCAGGTCTTTCGGGCTTCTAGGCTGACTTTCCATCCATAATGCCATATAGCCTTCAGAAATAGCTTAAAAATATGAACAAAACCCCCTTGGTCAACTCTCTGTACTTATTTAAAATGAATGTTTCATTAAAATATGAATGATGCTGATGATTATTTCAATTTTCCCACATCATTTTATGTATTTAAGCACAACTTGTAACTAGAGGATATCCTCCCACGTCAGTGAGGGAAGTGAAATATGCATAGTGATTCATTTGATTGGTAGTTGTGCTTTGTTCTATGAGATAGTTCCCGATGTTTAATGGGTGACAACACAGAGAGGTTCAACAGAGCTAGAAGACATAATTCATACTATTGAAGAATTGACTATCTAATCAGAAAGGTTAAAAACAAATTAAAATGCATAAGTTCTCAAAGGAAATATGGAGTATATATATTTATATGGAGTGTATATAAATATGAGTATATATATGGACTATACATGGAATATATATTCCACATATACATAAAATATATATATTAACTACATTTCATATCTATCTGCCTATCTATCTATCTCTCTATCAGCCAAACAAAGACGTGATCTTTTCAGATGAGGAATAAACTGGATTGTGGACAGTGTAGAGGCTTAAAGGGTACTTTGAAGAACAAGAAAAAATGAGATGTTCAAAAAGGAATGAAGGGAGGTCATCTCTGAGGAAGCTCAAGGGAATTCTTTGTTATATGAAAAGGCTCACTGGGAAATGGGAAAGGAAGGATACAGTAGGAAATGTAGGCAACATAAAAACAAAATATATTAATTAAAACTTATGTTTTAAAAAAAGCTAAATGCTCAGGGGCAGGAGGAAGTGAATCTGGTATGGGGAAGAGTAGGTGTAACATACTGTAGTGGAGAATACAAACTGGTATATGTGATGATTTGGCTTCAGAATAGTTACAGGTTTTGAACTGCTTACCTGAGTGTCCAAGCTAAAAAATTTCAAATACTAGAAAAAGTTCAAGGAGAACGAGGCCTGAGAACAGGTCATTGGATTTCATAATTAAGTGGTTCTTTGTAGTCTCAGAGAGAAGAGTTTCATGGGCTTGAGAAAAAAATGTTGGTGGAAAAAAAGAGGAGGGAGCAAATATAAACATTTTCTAGAAATTTAGCAGTGAAAAGGAAAATAGGGCAATAACCTGAGAGAATGACAGTGTCAAGGGAAAACTTATTAGAATAAGAGAGCCCTGAACATGTTTTTTGGCAGAAAGGATGGAACTGGTAGTGTTTGCACTAGAGTGTCAAGATTGGGGGAGTGGGTAATTTCTGCCAAAAACGTCCATAGACTAGCATCACCACAATTTGTATTCCTCTGCCTGATGTAACCACTTCATGTATTTTTTAGGGTAGTTAGCCCTTTTGTATTTTTAAGTATTAACCCAGAGGCATAGATTTAAAGTGAAAGACTTCATTTTTTTTACTAACCCATGGAGGATACATTATTTGTTTCCTCTCCCTTTAAAGAAACTTTTATTACACCTTTTTTAAAAATTTCACTGTCAGGGGCAGCTAGATGGTGCAGTGGATAGAGCACCAGCCCTGGAGTCAGGAGGACCTGAGTTCAAATCTGGCCTCAGACACTCAACACTTACTAGCTGTGTGACCCTAGGCAAGTCACAACCCCAATTGCCTCACCAAAAATAAATTAATTAATTAATTAAAAAAAAATTCACTGTCATCTCCAATGATTCCTTTGCCCTCTACTCAAGAGAAAGCCTTCCCTTATAACCAATATGTTGAGTAAAGTAAAATAAGTCACATATTGGCCATGTCTGAAAATGTATGCCTCATTCTACTTCTATGTTCTATTTCCTTTCTACTGAGAAGAAGGAAGCATACTTGACTATCACTCCTCTGAATTCATGACTGGACACAGCATCTATCGAGTACCAACGTCATTCAGCATTGCTTTCTTTTACATTTTTGTAAATCGTTTCCCTGGTTCTACTTATTTCTCTTAGCATCAGTCACTTAGTCAACAAGTAGTTATTAAGTGCTTTGGTTCATACAAGTCCCACATTTCTCTGCATTCTTCATATTTGTGATTTCTTACAGTATGATACTGAGTTATTCTCCAATTGATGGGCACTACATTCTTTCCAGCTCTTTGCTACTACAAGAATTTCTGCTAAAAATTTTTATATGTGTGAATCTTTTCCCTGCTAGCTTCTCCTTCCCTAGAATATATTCCTAGTAGAATTATTATTATTATTGTTGAATATGTATATTTTAGTGATATTTTTATATTATTTAAGCAGCCTAAGCAGTTTTCCAAAGAATGACAATATGATCTATGTCTAGATGTGCTATGATTCCTACCTTGACTCCGGGAAAAAAACAGTATTTCAAATGCAAGGGAATGGAAGGACAATTTGTGACCCTCACTGTTCCAGGATCAGGAAAGATTTTGACAATGTGTGAAGTACAAGTGTTTGCTAAAAGACCAGATCTTAAAAACCTATCGACTATGATTGAAAATATTGACCAGCACCAGCCCACTGGTAGGTATTTTTTCTGTACTCAGTTGAATGAAATGCCTTTTGAGAAATGGTTCTCCCATATAATATAAAATTTAGAATAAAGCTGTTATGAAAATTGCAAAGGAAACTTAATGTACCTAAAATTGGGTTTTGTCTATCCCAAACTGAACAAAACAGAATTAAGCAAATAAAGTCACTGCAAGGCATTCATATTGTAAGAACTAGTTTCCGGACTATATCCTTAGTGCTTAGCACATAATTTTGTATGTACTATGTGGTGATTGCATTGATATGTTTTTCATATGTTTTCAGAATTAATTATGTGAGCAGTTCTCAGGAATCCCACTTATTTTATAATTGACTCTATTGGTTTCTACAACATAAAGTGAAGGTGTGAATAACAAAATAAATATAAGCAATATGAATGAACTCCCCCACCAAAACCCACCCAGGTTGAGCTGTTTGTTTGTACTTACCAAGTATCTGGTGATCTTAAAGAAAAACTGCACAAATAACAAATAATAAGCTTATTTGTTTGATTTATTTTATTTTAGGAGACTAGACAAACATAGATTATAATTTATAAGACTGATTCCTATAAATTTTTATTAAATTTATAGATGAGTGGGGGCAGCTAGTTGGCACAGTGGATAAAGCACTGGCCTTGGATTCAGGAGAACCTGAATTCAAATCCAGCCTCAGACACTTGACACTTAACTAGCTGTGTGACCCTGGGCAAGTCACTTAACCCTCATTGCCCTGCCCCCCCCAAAATTTATAGATGAATAAATATATTGTGATAATATTTACTATCTTCCTTCTGGTTTTATGTGCGTGATGAGTGAGTATGTACATATTCACCAATCTTTTCATTTCCTGCTATTCAGTTGAGTAGTGGGTAGCAAAGAATGACGGGTCAGAGCCTAAATTTTTCCTTTCTATCTGGTTGTCTTAAGTTGTATTCACAAGATCAGTTCGCTACAGATATTCATTAATTGATCCAGCAGTTTTAATTGATTGGTTGATTCAGTGAAATAATTAATCAAACCATGAGGATGTTATGCTCATTGCTTCTGAAAATAAATGTCCATCAGAATAAAATTTGTTTATGCTTATAAGCATAGCTACATTATCTTCGAGTTTTGTTAGGAAAATTAAAATGAAAAGTTACAAAGGGTCAGCTAGGTGGTGCAGTGGATAAAGCACTGGCCCTGGATTCAGGAGGATCTGAGTTCAAATACAGCCCCAGACACTGGACACATTAGCTGTATGACTCTGGGTAAGTAACTTAACACTCATTGCCCCAGCCCCCAAAAATTTGTTTTTAATTTAAAAGTACAGAGGTAACAATTTTGGTTGTGTGGTCACATTCTACCCTGTCCAATTTGGCATTCTATCTTTTATGTCTTCTTTCTTCACAATCTATTGAATCTTTCAGAATTTTAAAGTATGCCATCTTGTAAGGACTTAGGAACCTTAGGACTGATCTTTAGTCAATGACTAGAATCAAAACCAAATGGAGTTTTGAGGAAATTTTTCTGATAATTATGTAGGGTGTGCCTCACTCATCTCTTAACTTTTCCACATACTTAAGATTTGGTCAAATTAATGTAAAAAGCAGGATGCGTGTACCAGTGATCTCACATAATCATAGAATCTTAGAGATAGAAGAAACCACAAAGATCATCTAATCTTTCAGACTAAATCACAGATCCTTTCTCTCTATCAATCTTGACAAGTGTCCGACCATCCCAAGACCAAGCCCATTTCATTTTTAGACAGCCTCATTGTAGGCAAATTTTTCTTTGTGTCGAGTTGAAATGGGCTTCCCTGTAGCTTTTATTTATTGATCTTAGGTTGTTTTTCTGGGGCCAAGCAGAACAAGACTAATTTTCAGCAAAATAACCCTTCAGTATTTAGAGGAATCTATCATGTTCTCCTTAAGTTTTCTCATCTCCAAGCTAGGTACTTCATCCCAACCTCATAGGGCATGATTTTTAGTTCCTTTATACTCCTTGTCACACTCCTGGATTCCTGGTATCCTCTGGCCATATTGATATGACTCTTGGTCACATAAAGACATTAAAAAGGCTTAGCCACATGTAATTAAGGCCCTTCAGACTTAACAAGATGACACTGGTCGCTATACCCCACCCTGTTAACCAGGAGCATTTCCTTTCTATTCTATAACTAAGTAAATCTTGTATTTTCTAAAATTATTTGCTACTACTGTATTTTATAAATGCTATTTATATATAATGGCTATTACACCAGTTTGTCAGTAAGCATTTATTATTAATGAATATTATACTTCTCATGGTCTCAGACCTACATTGTCCAAAAAGGAAGAGCCCTCACCAAGAGACAGCATTCTGAGCCAAGGGAGCCAAGGTCAAGGGAGCCAAGAGAACCTGACCCTCCGTGGTCAAGGGTTTTATCCTCTTTTGATAGAGGCAGGTCATTATACATTGATCAAAGCTAATTGGTTAGCATCATTAAATTCCATTGGTTAACATGACTTGAGGGTGGTCTAAATTAAAAACGAACTCTACCATACATAAGCGAAGACACCCTCACTGAAGGGAAAGGTGAAGTCCAGTTTCTAGGTGTGGTTTAATCCCA
The DNA here is from genome assembly GCF_019393635.1 of Dromiciops gliroides. Classification (NCBI taxonomy): domain Eukaryota; kingdom Metazoa; phylum Chordata; class Mammalia; order Microbiotheria; family Microbiotheriidae; genus Dromiciops; species Dromiciops gliroides. Next base: position 187,611,006 of record NC_057865.1, read on the forward strand.
TCAGTTGACTGAGCTAGAAAAAAGAATCAATCCCCATTTCTTTTGTTCCTTTGGGCTTGTCCCACACAAGAGCTGAACTTCCTCAAGAACTGGACTTTCTGGAGTTGGGGGGGGGGGGTGGTTGAGGAGAGGACTGAAACTGATCTTTGGGTCCCCCCCAAGAAATTCACTGTTAATAATTAATTTTCTCACAATCTCCTTTTACTAGCTACTAAATGACCTACAAGTGTCTCATTTTATTCCCCTACCAAACCTATACTATCAGGGCATTTAGCCCAAGTCAGGCCCAGCTCTAACAATGTGGCTGAGGTGGAATTGAAAAGGCTAATGAACTGGAAAGCCATGATGTTTGAGGAGTCATCAATATGTATATTAAAGTATTAAGGGAGGGATTTTGTTGTGAACCAAGTACTGAGCTCCTTAATAAAAGAGGGAGAATGAGCTAGAATCTGGAATCAGTAGATAATTGCCACCAGGATCTGGTTAGGTGGTATATCTGGATAGAGTGAGCTTCAAAGGAGAAGTTGCTAAATGATAAATGGATGAATGAATAAATGAATAGATGGGTGAAGAATTTATTCGGCATTATATGCAAAACACTGTACCAAGCACAAATATAAAAGTAAGACAGTCCCTGCTTCTCAAGGATCTTCCATTCTAATGGGGGAGACAGCTGGAAGTTAGATGGAAAGGCCTCATGGTCCTTTGGGTGGAATGGCAAAAGCAGATGTTTATGCCTCTTCTTTAATGTGAGAATGGCAGAAAGAGGGTCTGGAAGTATTTGTGAGGAGCCAGAAGTGTACTGAGAAGGAAGGGTGTTCTTAGCCAGGCCTGATTCAGGTTGGGTAAGTGTTTCAGGCTCAGGATTGGAACAAATTGAGACACTTATAGACTATTTAATAGTAATATCTTACCTAATAATCACATGGAAAGGATGCTCAGCAAAGACACAGCTTTAATTCAGACAAAAACAATTTCTCTCTATCCTGAGACTATTCAGAAGGATGTGTTGATTCAAACAGCAATGAAAAACTATGTTTAATGCTACAGGGAGGAAATGGATCTTTAATGAAAAGACTTCCAAACATTCCTGTTTAATTTAAAAAAAAAACCCAGAGCTGCAGAAAAATTTTGAAGTTCAATCACAGGAGTTGAGACACATAAAGGGGGCAGCTGGGTGGTGCAGTGGATAAAGCACTGGCCCTGGATTCAGGAGGACCTGAGTTCAAATCCAGCCTCAGACACTTGACATTTGCTGTGTGACCCTGGGCAAGTCATTTAACCCTCATTGCCCCGCCCCCCCAAAAAAGGTAAACATGAACAAACAATGATAATTAACTAAACAAGGATAAACTAATATGGAAAATAAATTCAAATATGGAGAGATGTACATGTGTCCCCTCCAATCCCTGTCACCATTAGGGTTCATAGAATCCAATTAGGTAAAAAGTGGGAGTGGTTCTATTATGTCTTGATGATCTTAAGAAAAGAATAGAAAGAGGGGAAGAATACACTAGTTGATGGGTGGGGAGAGAAGTGGAAGAAAGGTTAGTGAAGATTATCTCACATAATGAGGTTGCACAAATAGACACCAATACAAACAAGGAGGAAGAGCAGGAGCAATTGATTCTTGAACCTCACTCTCATCAGAGAGTGGTCAAAAGAAGAAAGAATGCACATATGCATTCACACAAAGAAAGCCGGGTACAGAAATACATTTCACTCAAAAATGAAATAGGAGAGAAAAAGGGAAGGGAAAAGGGGGAAATAGAGAGAGGATAGATTAGGGGAGAGATTTGTCCTAAGCAAAACAAATTCTTAGGATGTAAATATATATATGTGTGTATATATACACACACACACACACATATATATACACACACACACACATATATATATACACACACATACATATACATATATATGTATACATACATATATATGCATATATATGTATAGCTATTTTTGAGGTGGTAAAGAACAGGAATATAAAAGGATATCCCTAAATTAAGGGATGGCTAAACAAGTTGTAGCATATAAATATGATGAAACATTATTGTGCTGAATTCTTATCAATATAATGACTGACCGGGATTCCAGAGAACTATTGATAAAACATGCTATCCATCTCTGGATAGAGAGGGGAGGAAAGCAGAATTCAGAACAAGACAAATATTTTTTAGGACATGACCAATGTGGACATTTATTTTGAATGACTATACACATGTGTAATGGGTTTGGGTTTTCTTGGAATCTCAATGAAGAAGACAGGAAAAGGAGGGAAGGTAAGAAGGAAAATCTTGATTTAAAAAAAAGTGAAGGGGGCAGCTAGGTGGCGCAGTGGATAGAGCACTGGCCCTGGAGTCAGGAGTACCTAAGTTCAAATCCGGCCTCAGACATTTAACACTTACTAGCTGTGTGACCCTGGGCAAGTCACTTAAGCCCAATTGCCTCACTAAAAAAAAAAAAAAAACAAAAATAAGGGAGGATAAAAAAAGTGAAGGGACAAACTATACAACAGGTGGAGATCACATGGAACTAGTGACCCCAGTGGGATGTACAGGCTGATAGCGAGCATATTCAAGAAGAGTTCAAATAGATTCTTCAGTAACATGCAGAATAAATTATGAAGCTCAGAAAATTTGGGGGACATCCAGAGTCTCTGGAAGTGATTTACAGTCAGTCATCCATGTACTTCCACAGCACTCTGCTAGTTCCCCTGTCAGGCACTGGGAAAGATGTGACAGTTAGAAGAGGTTCTGAGAACTGGCCCAAGGCAGAGCTAAGACCTTATTCCTGTCTCTAAACACCAACCTTCTTTCACATTAACCTCCCTTCTCCCAAATATTTGATTGGAACTTGATACTTTAAACTCAGGGCTCATTATTTTTCAATCCATTCTGGTTACATTTTATCTTTTTTATTAAGTATGCCACTGATAAAGGATAACATGTTGTATACTTGAATGAAAACCTTAGTAGATAGTTGCAACTGCAGCACCCCAAGCTGTCCTTTTTACCTGATGTCTGACATCTGTCCCACATTTGTCATCATTTCAGATCCAGGACAGACAGAAGTACAAATCTTTCAGTCGACTGTCTTCATTCCTTCTCAATTTCCTGATAGACTGATGGATGGGTCTTATCGAAGTGGTCACTGTGTTCAAACATTGCAAGAAAATGACCCCTGGTGGATGGCAGATTTGGGTTCAACACACATTATAGACTCTGTGTCACTAACTAATCGAAAAGATTGCTGTCTTGGCCAAATAAATGGAGTTATTATTTTGGTGGGAGACTTACCTGATGAGAATGGAAAGTTGAATGCCAGGTATGGATCTAAGTTTTACCTTTTTGAAAGTTGGTGAAATGATAATGAGCAGAAGCCCACTGTTACTTTTTTTTTTAAGTGAGGCAATTGGGGTTAAGTGACTTGCCCAGGGTCACACAGCATCCATTGTTACTTTTTAAACCTATTATTTATGAGGGTAAATTTTCATAAACTAAAGTGAAATGAAAATTTTAAGTTGATTCTAGCATAATACTGAACATATTCACTTTTTGGTAGCCACAGTCAGTCTTGCCCTTCTCTACTTCCTCCTCTCTCTCCCATGGGAATTTTTGAGACCATACAGCAAAAAGATTTTTTGTTTATTTAAAAAAGATCTTGGAGCCCAAAGCAGTGTCCAAAGATGATATTTTTGAGTAAAAACAACAACAATACAAGTTGAAACCTGAAGATTGAACTAACCCAGTTATGGTGGGAGATCAGAAGTGAGGCTACAAAGAGTTTAACCCCAAGGATATTCTTCATCCAACCTTTCACTAGAGAGATGAGATACTATTAACCCAATTTCTTTCCTGTTTGTAATAATTCATGCAAGAAATATTTATTGATTCTTCTGTTCATTTATTTGCTAACTCATTCCTTGGTTGCGGAAGCATGTATTATGTTCCTGCCATATGCTTAGCAGTGAATATACTGATCATTGTTACAGATAAAATATTTAGAATAAAGTCATCATTAAAGGAAAGGTCATCTAGTTTTTGCATGAAGACTTCCAGTGAGGGAGAACCCACTAACTTACAAGGCCTACTCAATCAATTAGCTAAATGTGGGACAGTGCTCTTAAAAACAAACCTAAAATGGCCACTTTGTTTAATACACCCATTAGTCCTTGTTTTGCCCTATAAAGTCCAAAAAGAACAAATCTAATTCCTTTTTATTTCCTTTATTTACATGCAACAACCCCTCAAATTTCTTTCAGGTCAAAAAGCCTCGGTTCTTTCCACTGACTCTCAAATGAGATTATCTCAAGCCTCTTCACCTTATGAATATCTTTCTCCTGGATGATCTTTAGCTTATCAATATCCCTTTTAAAATATGATAGCTGCTCATAACTCTAAATGTGGGCTGACCAGGAAGAGTATAGCAGGACTGTAAATTTGCTAAATCTTGGATACTATTCCCCTTCTAATGTAGCCCAAGATGCAATGGCATTTGTCACAGACTTGACTCATATAGGGAATATTGCTTGAAAAAAATGCGGCATGGGGTGAGTAGGCAAAGAGTAACCATTCAGTGATAACAGGGCTTTGACTATCACAAAGTTTTTATTAGGCTTGATTGACAATGCCCAGTGCCCAAATGGTTCCTGGAAGATAAAAGTCTTACTTGAGAGATGTTGCAGGAAAAGAGTTTCAATGTATAATGAAGTACTGACAGCCTAGTCTGGGAACAAAGCATGGAGTGAGATGTGGACGAGTCAGAGATCACTCTTTCCCCATCTGTGTGAATGAGATTTTAAAAAGAAATGCTCATATATGGCTTTCTATAATTTCAGTCTTCAAAACTTATCATGTTAGCAGGACACCTACAGCCCTCTACTGGGCTGTAGAGTTTTGATAACAAAAGGGAATAAATCATTTACCTATAGTTGCCCTCTAGTGCAGGCTGCATTCAATCACAACAATATTTTTATTAAATGACAATGTGGTTTCTCTTCAGATGTGCAACTATTCCTTCCTTGGATCCTGGGATGACACAGGTTTTCAGGTGTGGAAGAATGAAAGGAAGATATGTGACAATCACCAATCCAGGAGAAAATAAGGTTTTATCATTTTGTAATGTGAAAATCTTTGGAAAACCCTGGGATCCAAACAATTTGGCAACTTCCAGTGATACATTTTATTCCTTGTTACCTAATTTCGATGATATCCCAGAAACATCCTGGAGCAGTAATTTTTCAGCTACATCATATAATTTTGATTTCTCAGAAAACAACTTTGGTGAGTACATTTTCTTCAATATAGTGAATGAGTGACATTTTTGTAACACTTTCTTCAAAGCATGTATCCTTTAACATTTCTAGAGAGCACCCATGTCCTATGAGTTAAAGTGCTCATTTGCAGAATGTTATCAGTTGGTTGGACTGAAATAATATTTGAGTCTAATATAGCCAAAAGTTGTTTTTTTATAATGCCATGCTATTTAGACTGTAGTTGCCAACAACATTAAATAAATGCTTATAAAAGCCAGCAGATGTGCCTTGTAGACAATTCTTCTAACCTCCTGCATCATTTTTGCAATTCATCTTAACATCATTTCTAACCTCCCATTTGCATATTCTTAGCTTGTCACTATTTTTCAGAAATTGTAAATATCAGAATAAAATAAACAGGAAAAATGGCATTTGACCAATAAGCCAGGACTTCACAAACAAAGTTGAACAGAGAATTATGATTATAATGCAAACCATAATGTGGTCTTCATTTTTCCTTTCCACATAAATTCTTAGAAAAATATATTAGCATAGTATATTTATTGAATTATATTATGAATAAAGCTGAGAATGAGATATATTAACAAGGAGAGTGCATGATGGCTAGTCATTCTATATCACTTCTTTAACGTAATAGTACTTCTTTTGTCCCTGGGTATAAGGGACAACTCTTCTTTCTAGTAATGGACTCTGTACTTGGCATATGATGGCTGATTGACTTCTACCCTCATATATCTCATCATTTCAGCTCCAGTGCTATCAAAGGGAAAACCTGCCTTCCAGTCCAGCATCTCCTCTCCCTTTGGGTCTCCTGAAAGAGCTGTAGATGGGTCTCTACTTGGTGATTTTGAAAAAGGCACTTGTATTCAAACAAACCAAGAGACTAATCCCTGGTGGATGGTGGATTTGGGTTCGACAGAAACTGTGAAATCTGTGGCAATCACCCCCCAAACTAATTGTTGTACTGAAGAATTACAGGGAGCATTGATCCTGGTGGGGGACTCCCCCAATGAAGGAGGCATGTCCAATAGCAGGTATGAATCTCAACTTTATTTCTTTAAAACCAATCTTGAAGATCAAATGAGATAAAGCATGTAAAGTGCTTTTTGGTCTTTAAAATACAATGTGAGTGTTGGCTATTATTATAAATGAAAGAGGATAATATAGTAATAGTCAGTTCTGCCATATGCAAAGTACCATATGAGACAAAATCACACAATAAAAACCATGGGTCTTGTGAGAAAAGTAAAGTTAGGAGTATAGTACTCTAAAACCCCAACCTCCCCACCAAAAAAGAACCTTAAGAGAAAAAACCTCCAAGCGAAAGCAGAAGAAAAGGACTGAGAAAAAGCCTCTGCACTCACCTGTCTTCCCCCAGCCATCACTTGCCTCATCAGTATCCTTGTCCAGCCGCATGGGCTCCTCTTCCTCCTCCTCTTGCTCATCTGTCCCCGGCCCCCATATGTCCTTGAGGCCTCTGTGGATGGTTCCCTTCCCCCCCCCCACTTCCTTGGCCAAGTCGTCTGGCCCACAGCACTCTGCCACATGGCTTCTTCCCCTGTGTACCACCACTAGGACTATTGCTTCCAATTCTTGCCCTCTGTTCTTATCCCCTCACCTCTAGAAAGGTGACAGCTGTCACTGCCCACAGCCTGAGAGTCTGCCCCACCACCCAACTGGAATTGTCTTTATAAAAATTAGACTTCATTATGGGGACACTGAGATTTTTTCTTTCTTTTTTTTTTTTTTAGTGAGGCATTTGGGGTTAAGTGACTTGCCCAGGGTCACACAGCTAGTAAGTGTTAAGTGTCTGAGGCTGGATTTGAACTCAGGTACTCCTGACTCCAGGGCCAGTGCTCTATCCACTGTGCCATCTAGCTGCCCCTTCACTGAGATTTTTTCAAAGTCCTTTAATTGGAAAGAACTTGAGGGCTTCCTGAGGGTCCACTTGAGAGGAGACAGGGCCATTCTATTTGTGGACTCAGGATTTGAACAAGAAAGTTTGAATCTTAGATATTACCTGGGAAAGGGGGGAGAAGCAGCCCCTTTTTGTCATGTTTGTCAGTGTAGTTTGTTAAACATGTTGCTGTTATTCCTAGAAAATCATCTCTACGTTTTTCTTAAGGTTCCCCAAACTTCCATGATTGGCTCAGCTTTTCTTTTGGCTCTTATCTATTACTAAATTTTGGCTGAGGTCAATTTTTTTAAAGTCTTGTCTTCCTTTTCCCCTTGCTTTGGTTCTAGTAAGAGTTATTCCTGGTGGGGCTTAAGGCATTAGGGGTTGGGGGGTGGGGAGATGAACACTGCTGCCAATAGTTACCTCATGGCCTCCCTATATGTGGATAACTCACACTCAGATGTCACTGGGTCTGATGTCACAGAGTCATGCTCTATGCAAAGTTCCCTTCTGCTGTACCTGTGCTCTCGATCCAGACCTACAGGGACATGATTACCAAGTAATCCCTGGGGTATGCTTATGTCAACTTCCAACAACCAGCAGATCCTGAACAAGCCCTGAATACCATGAATTTTTATGAAATTAAAGGCAAACCAATCTATATCATGTGGTCTCAATGGGATCCCTCATTGAGAAAAACAGGAGTTGGAAATGTTTCCACTGAAAGCCTGAATAAAGCTGTGGACAACAAGACACTTTATGATGCCTTTTCAGCATTTGGGAACATCTTGTACTATAAAGTGGTGTGTATGATGAGAATGGTTCTAAAGGCTATACACTTGTGTGCCTTGAGACCCCTGATGCTGCAGATAGTCCATCAAGAAGATGACAACTGCAAAGTATTTATTGATATATTCAAGTCACAGAAAGAACAAGAAGCTGAGTGGGGAGCCATAGCAAAGCTATTCACCAATGTTTATATCAAAAACTTTGGCAATGACATGGATGATGGAAGATTCAAGGAACTTTTTAGCAAACGTGGTAAAGATCTGATGTAAGAGTAATAACTGATCCTAGTGGAAACCCCAAAGGCTTTGGTTTTGTGAGTTTTGAGAAACATGAGGATGCCAATAAGGCAATTAAAGAAATGAATGGAAAATTCCTCAATGGGAAAATGGTATATGAAGGTTGGACACAGAAAAAAGTTGAACTCCACACTGATTAAAACAGAAATTTGAGCCACTAGAACAGGAGAGAATTAGCTACTACCAGGGAATGAATCTCTATATTAAGAAGCCTGTATGACACCATTGATGATGAAAAATTAAAGAAAGAATTTTCTGCTTTTGGATCAACTACAATGCCAAAAATGATGCTTGAAGATGGGCAAAATAAATAGGTTTGGCATTGTCTGCTTTTCTTCACCGGATGAGGCTACCAAAGCAGTGACAGAAATGAATGGGCACACTGTGGGTTCTAAGCCCCTGTATATTGAACTTACTTACACAAAGGAAAGAATAATTTTATCAATTAGTATAGAACCCTCTATGACAAGACGATCCTTAATCAGCTTCAGCCAAATCATGGGGGAATGCTTCATGCCAACAGTGCCCCAGACTCAAAATAGACCTCTTTATTATGCTTCTAATCAAACAGCCCAGATGAGACCTCGGAATACATGATGACAACAAGGCAGGAAACTTCCAGGCTTCCAAGGAGTGCTAAACACCATTTACCAGTCTGGGTCATGCCCAATGCTCCACCACCTGGCTCCAGCCAGTAATGCTCAGACTTTTTGCAATCTCCCTAATATACCTCAGTGAGTGGGGGGTGGGTGCCTACTGCTGTGCTTTGTAGTTGTGCTCTGCTATAGAAGTTCCTGAATCTTCTATTGCTGCCCCTGCACCTAGAGCTGCCCCTCCTTGAAAATATGCCACAAGTGTCTGAAGCCCCCATCCAGCCATCCAGTCTTAGCAGACACCTTGGGCTACAGTCCATGTGCAAGGCCAGGAGCCTTTTACAGCTTCCATGATGTCTGTTGCTCCTCCCCAGGAACAGAAGCAGATGCTAGAAGAAACATTTGTTCCAATTCATTCAAACCATACACAATCATTTGGCAGGGAAGATCACAGATATGTTGCTAGAGGTTGATATTTCAGAACTGCCTGGCATGCTTGAGTTTCCAGAATAGCCATGCAAAGGTGGAGCAAGCCATCGCAGTATTACAAGATCACATGCCCAGAAGGAAGCTGCTCAGAAGGTGGTTATTGCTATCTCTTAGACCAGTAAAACTGGGTATTCTGAAGGTAAATAGCTCCTTTGTTAGATGTTCACTTAATGGGGCAGCTAGGTGGCACAGTGGATAAAGCACCAGCCCTGGATTCAGGAGGACCTGAGTTCAAATCTGGCCTCAGACACTTAACACTTACTAGCTGTGTGACCCTGGGCAAGTCACTTGACCCCAATTGCCCTGCAAAAAAAAAAAGAAAAAAAAAGATGTTCACTCAATACATGGAGACTTTTTCATTGTACTACAGATGAAACAACAGATGGCAGAGAAGATACTGCTATTGTGTATGTTTTTTCTTTGGGAAAAATCCATTTGAAAGATCTGTTCTTAAAAACCTTAGAGTTTTCAGTGGTCAAAATTTACAGGTTTCTTGTACGTGGCCTGAATTCTTTTAACCTTTAATTTAATTTTATTCTGTTTTTCTCTTTTTTAAAAAAAATTTTCTGACAGTGTTTTGGTCTTGGTTTTATCAGGAATTGCTTTTATTTGAAATATCCAATTTACAGAGACCAGACAATTGTTCCTCAATAAAGAAGTAAAACCTTCTAAAAACTTTATCAGTGACACATAAAACAAAATGGTAACCTAATTAAATGGTTGCAACAGTTTTCTGTATGATAAATGATTTATATATATGAATACTGCAATGCATTGTGGTCAAGTCTATATCTGGACTTCTCCATGCACTTGGGCAAGGTACAACTCTTGGGGAGAGGCATTGGTGGAGGCCATGGCAAAAGTGTTTGGGGGTAGAGATAAGAATAACTTCTGCATCAAAAGTTATTCAATAGGGAGCAGCTAAGTGGTACAGTGGATAAAGCACCGGCCCTGTATTCAGGAGGACCTGAGTTCAAATCTGACCTCAGACACTTGACACTTATTAGCTGTGTGACCACAGGCAAGTCACTTAGCCACACAAAAAAAAAGAAAAAGAAGAAAAAGAAAAAAGTTATTCAATAAACATGACACTTTTCCTTGGCAATGACAGTAAGTTTGCTTGTGGAAATGGGTGTCAGAAGGGTTTCAGGCTTGTGAATTATTTTGAAGCGGTACAGTTTTCTATATTCTCACTGTTTCTCAGAGAAGGAATTATGCAAAAGCAAACTAGAAATTTGGATTATGCTCAAAGTGTTCCCTTAAATGTCAAATGAGTTGGAACAAATTCAAATTTTTGAAACACATAATAGCAGAACTGACTGTAGATGCATGTTGATTCCCTTTAGACATGGAGTTCTTTTTATAAGCCATAACTGTGAATAAGAATTGAGAACTTTTTCTTGACAATTGAAGCATACAACCTTTCCCACTCCATCATCACTTTCCCACCTCAGTCTTTCAACATCTCATGTTTAAATGCGTCTTTGTCTTAATTCCCCATATTTCATGAAATTAAGAATTTCCTAGCTGCTCCAAGTTTCCTTTCCATAATTATTTTTTCAGTCATGTGGTAAAGATATTTTTAAATGAAATTATATATTCAGAAAAATTGGAGAGGGTGCCAGATTTGGCTGATAGACCAGTTTGAGACCTAAATGGGAACTAAAGCTTAAAGGGATGCTACATCTTATTTGATTCAGAATGAGTCCACATGAAGAAATTATTCCCCTCTTCCCATTTGCTTATCCAAACTAGTAATTGAGCAATCATTTTACCTCATTAGTTTCCCATAGTTTTATAAATCATTCATATCATTTTAAAAGGTGATATGTGGTTAGTGTAGCATGGAGTTCACACTAAAGAAGGTAGAAGGGGCTGGGATCAAAGATGTGGGAAAAGGTGGCCAGAGATGCAGTGTTGTTAGGAGGGAGTCAGGTCTCCATAAACACCAGAAGATGGAAAGGGTGACAAATGAAAAGGTTTAAGATGAAAACAAGTTTATTAATTATGGAGCCGACCTGCCAGGGAACATTGAAGGAGCAGAAAGATCTAGAAATTGGGTGGGGAAGAATGTTGAGGGAAATCGGAGTAAGAAAGCAGGAAGTTGGGGGTGGGGAATAGAGTTTATATGCTAGCAATAAAAGGATCAGAAAAATCACTGAAATTTGGAGAGTATGAGGAGGTGGGATGTCAATGCCAAGCATTGAGGACTGAGTACTCAATTAGTTGCTAGAGAGCAATCCCTTGAGGAATGTGGGTGATGAGATGTTTCAAGGTCCTCGGTAATGAACCTGTGAGGTCCAGAAGGCCAACCTCATAGCATGTCTCTGGAGACTCAGGTCAAGAAGCATGATGTGTCAGTGGGAGATGGGTGTTGTCTGGCTTGGCCTCTTGAGAACTGGAGAAGGCTCTGGGTGAAACCTCAACCCAGGAAGATACTAGTAATTCCCCCATAAGAAGAGGTCATAGCCAGGTGGCTGGATTCCTAAATGAAGCAGAATTGGCAGGCCTCTATAGGAAGGTCTCAGTAGGAAGAACGTCTAGAGCTGGGCATCAGCGATGTTAAAAGACCTTGAGTTCATGCCTTTTAGAATCCTGTTCATTTGCTGTTTTCCCTTAGGGGAAAGGAGCAGCAGGAGATGGAAAGAACAGGATCAGAGAAAAGTCTTGTTTCTCTTTTCACCTGAGGTTGGAGATTAGGGGGCACTGCAGGAAATGGGTCATCTTCTCTTGAGTCCCTAGCCCTCTATTCATTTCATGGATAGCACCCTGCCAAGCTTCAGCCTTACATCCACCAAGAGGCCCTTTGCTCCTAACACACATGCTGCTGAAAGGAGAGGGGGAAATCATGCAACCATTCTGACTGGTTCCAATACAAATTTCTATTACTCAATTTCAAATGAGCCCTCACAGCTGTTGTTGCTGTTCATCCATTTTTGGAAAGGACCATCTCACAGCTGCTAGGCAACCCTACCATCCAACCTCCATCATCAACTCACTCTCCTGCTGTTCACAGCAGCTCTTCCAAAGTTTTCATCACTCCTTAAAACTTCCATGTCTCCCTCTCCCTCACTCTCTCAGCTGAGAATCTTGCTTCATATTTTACCAAAAAAAAAAGGCCATTGGGGCAGCTAGGTGGCACAGTGGATAAAGCACCGGCCCTGGATTCAGGAGGACCTGAGTTCAAATCCAGCCTCAGACACTTGACACTTACTAGCTGTGTGACCCTGGGCAAGTCGCTTAATCCCAATTGCCCCGCAAAAAAAAAAAAAAAAAAAAAAAAGGCCATTAGTTATGATCTCCCTCTCATCCCCTCTTCCTCATTTCATATCAGTCATATGCCTTCTGCCACTATCTCCTCCGTTACCCCTGACTCACATGATAAGGTGGTTTTACTTCTTACTAAAGCCAACCCTTCTACCTGCCCAAGCAATCACAATCCGTCCTTTCTTCTCTAATAAACTGCCCCCTCTGTCATCCCCCCTTTATTGCTTATTTTCAGTCTCTCTCTCTCTCTCTCTATTGGCTACTTCCCTACTGTCTACAAGCATGCCCGTGTTTACCCCATCCTCAAAAAACCCTCATTCTATCCTTCCATTCCCCACTACCATCCTCTGTCTCTTTGGTCTTTGGGGGCTAAACTCCTTGAAAAGGCTGTCTACAATAGGTGGCTCCACTTTTTCTCCTCTCATTCTCTTCTGAATCCCTTCCAATCTAGCTTCCAGTCTCATCATTCCACTGACACTGCTTTCTCCAAAGTCACCAATGATGTCTTAATTATCAAATCCAAAGGCCTTTTCTCAATCCTCACCTTTTTCCAGCCTGTGACACTATGAATCACCTTTCTCCTCCTTTATACTCTCTTCTCTGTGGGTTTTTGGGACACCCCCCTCTCTGGGTTCTCCTCCTCCTTCCTCATCTGACCAGTTTTCAATTTCCTTGGCTGAGTCCTCATCCAACTCTTGTCCTGGAAACATAAACATGTAACAGTGTTCTGTTCTGGACTCTCTTCTCTTCTCCAACCACATTACTTCACTTGGTGATCTCAACTCCCACAGATTTCATTACGATCTCTATGCTGATGTTTTTCAGATCTGCTCCAACCTCTCTGGTGACCTCCAATCTCTCATCTCCGGGTGCCTTTTAAAACATCTGGAACTGGATGTCTAGTAGACATTTTCAACTCAACATGTTCAAAACTGAATGCATTCTATTTCTTTTTTTAATTTTTTTTATTTTTTAGTGAGGCAATTGGGGTTAAGTGACTTGCCCAAGGTCACACAGCTAGTAAATGTTAAGTGTCTGAGGTCGGATTTGAACTCAGGTCCTCCTGACTCCAGGGTCGGTGCTCTATCCACTGCGCCACCTAGCTGCCCCCTGCATTCTATTTCCTTCTTTCTAATCACTGCTCCCCTTCTTCCCCTTTCTAGTAAGATAGAAGGCAATACTATCCTCCCAGTCCATCAAGCTCATAATCTCAATGTCACTCTCAGCTCCTCACTCTCACCCTGCATCTCCAATCTGTTACCAAGACCTATTGAGTTCACTTTTGCAACAGCTTTCAAACAAGCTCCCTTCTCTCTCCTAACACTACGGTGATACCCTCATTATCTCACACAGGGGGTTATTACAATAGCCTGCTAGTGGCTCTGCCTGCCTCAATCCTTGTTCCATTTCAACCCACCCCCATTTAGCCATCAAAATGATTTTCCTAAAGTGTGGGCCAACCAGGCCACCACTCACATATCCACCCCGACCCCTCATACCCAATAAACTCTAGTGGCTTTCTGGAGACAGTAGCCACCAGCATTAAATACAAAATCCTCTAGAGTCCAAAGCCCTTCGTAACCTAGATCCTTCCTACCTTAGCAGACTTCTTACATCGTACTCCCGCTATGTACTCTTTGATCCAATGACACTGGACTCCTTGCTATTCAATGAACAAGACATTCCATCTCAGCTCTGGGGATTTTCTCTGGCTGTCCCTGTGCCTGGTGTGCTCTCCTTCCTTATCCCCATTTGCTGAAGATGAGGTTTCCTTTAAGTCTCAGCTAAAAATCCATCTTCTACAGAAGACCTGTTACAATCCCTCTAAATTCTAATTTCTTCCCTTTTCTAAAATTTTCCAACTTATCCTGTATATAACTTGCTTGTACATAATTGTTTTTAAGGTTTCTCCCCATCAGATTGTGAGCTCCTTTAGGACTGGGACTATGTTTTATTGCCTCTTTTTGTATCTACAGCACTTAACATATGGTATGCCTAAAAAATGTTTATTGACTGACTGACTGAGCTCAAGATCTCCCCAGATTTGAGAGCCTTTCTCCAAAAATTGCTTTGTATTCATTCTGTGGATACTTAAGTATTTGCTTGTATGGTCTTCTCTAAAAGAAGGCAAGTTCTTTGAGGATTCAGGCTGTCTCCTTTTTTATCTTTGAAACTTCAGTGCCTACTACAATATTTGGCATACAGGAGCAGTTGCTAAAACAAGGCTCATTAATTCATTGAAATGCAACTTCCTTATACTTCCAGCACTTGACGCCCTTCATATTCTTCTCATCTAATACCCATTAATCTTTCTTATATGAACTTTATGGTGGGCACAAATAGGTCCTTGTATATGACTCCAAGATATGCTAGTGCAAAACTAGGAAAGTAAAGAAGAGATGTTGTGTTCAAGAGATACCATTGCTTCCAGCTTTTGAATATCAGGAAGAAAAACTGTTATTATATTTGATTGGCAGGCTTATAAGTATATGATCATGGTTAGGGAAATTATTAGACAGGAATTGTGTTTGAGAAAGGAAGACCCAGGTAACTGTGACTTGGGTGAACTGAAAGAGGAAGAATCTAAAAGTAGAGACTAATTAGAGGACTGTTTATGATCACCCATTCAAGAGGTGATGTGGGCATATACCACATAAGAACCAAAAGCTTTTATTCAATTACATGCCAGCTGACAGCCATTTTGAAGTGTCTACTATGTTCTAGTAATGTACTCAGGTCCAGGGACCTCGAGTTAGGTGTGGAAGAGAAGAATAAAAAGTTAAATCCGGGAGGGGGGAGCTAGGTGGTACAGTGGATAAAGCAGCAGCCCTGGATTCGGGAGGACCTGAGTTCAAATCTGACCTCAGACACTTGACACTTACTAGCTATGTGACCCTGGGCAAGTCACTTAACCCTCACTGCCCCCCCCCAAAAAAAAAGTTAAACCTGGGACATGTCAAAGATGAGGAAGAATAAACAAGATTTAGTAACTAGGAGAAGAAGCTGTATGGAAGTTGTGTGAGGATAAAAGATAAAAGGAAATTATCATACCTATCATAGATATTCCAAAGTAGGCGATGATGTCATTTGCAGATGTGAGGACAACTTTCTGTAATGTTCTTCTTGATAAGACTTTTTATTATTCCCAGTGCATAAACCAAGTTTAATGTTGGTTTGACAACCCCTCTTAAAATAAGTGAGGCAAGGAAGTAAACATCATTGACTGACCTCTATGTAATTGTTTTCAACTAACACATTTGATTCTCTTTTTTTTTGTATATTTTCTTTTCTTTCTTTTTTTTTGGGGGGGGGGCGGGGCAATAAAGGTTAAGTGACTTGCCAAGGGTAACACAGCTGGTAAGTGTCAAGTGTCTGAGGCCGGATTTGAACTCAGGTCCTCCCGAATCCAGGGTCGGTGCTTTATTCCCTTCGCCACCTAGCTGCCCCATCACATTTGATTCTTTACAAATAAAACTATGGTTTGCTTTTAGATGTGCAGTCATTGACTTTTTGGCCTACGGAAAAACAGAGTTTTTCAGATGTGGAACAATGAGAGGAAGATATGTGAGTGTTGTCAACCCAAAGAAAGGAACGTTTCTATCTTTCTGTGAAGTACGAGTCTTTGGGAAAGCATCAGAAACATTCTCTCCTGGTGTCCTATCACCCAGTTCTGAGTTTGGGCCTTCATCACCCAATGCCAGTGATGTCACAAGCTTATTTGGTGAGTATTCTAGGAGGCACAGTGGATAGAATGCTGGTCCAGAAGTCAGGAAGACCTGAGTTCAAATCTGACCTCAGACATTACTAGCTATGTAACCCTGGACAAGTTACTTAACCCTGTTTGCCTCAGTTTCCTCATCTGTAAAATTAGCTGGAGAAGGAGATGGCAAAATACTCCATTATCTTTGCCAAGAAAATCCCAAAAAGCCATCAAAAAGGGTCTTACATGACTGAAAATGACCTAACCGCATTCTTTCCTCATAATAGACTTGAGTAGCATAATCTAGAATTCTCATAAAGCCAGAGTTCTTAATCTAGGGTCCAGGAACTTGTTTTTAATAGTTTGTTTGTTTTTTTAATTTGTATATCAATATATTTGGCTAGCTGTGAACTTCTATGTCCTTTATATTATACATTTAAAAACGCTACTCTGAGAAGAGGTTCGTAGATTTTCCAGATTTCTCCTGCTCCCTGTGAAGCTGGAAAGCCTGCCACTGGAATGCTGAATTACCTTTCTCTTTTGCTCCTCTACCCTATTCCTCTTCCACTATTGTAAGAGATCTAACCCATTTTGGACAACAAGGACCAGTTAATGGTGGTTTTCCTCTCCAAAAGAGATTTACACCTGATGACACCCAGCCTGGAAACATGATATCCTTGAGACTCTCTCTTGTTACCCCAGAAATCAACCAGTATCAACCAGGAAGAGATCAAGAAAAAAAAAAAGAAAACTAGGTAGAAACCTCAGGAAATCTTGGCCACCACCCAAATACTTACAACTCTTTTTCAAGTCTTGCCATGAAAACCACAGAGACTTACATGAAACCTCAAGTCCCCTTTCACAAAGCAGTTTCAATTTGTCAGTCTCTGAGTCTAAAGTTTTGGGGTGACACTCTGTGGGGAAAAAATACTCTTAAAGGGAATGACATATTTATTGCAGAAAGGAAATATGATTCTTTTTCCTGATTAAAAAGGCAGGGCAGGAAACCTTCAGACCACCTTCAGTTTTCTCTGTCCAAAGGAATTAAAGTAAGTAAAGTTGGGATTTATTTACCCTTCCGTTGCTTACTGCTTTTAAACAACCAACCTGAAGACACCAAGCAAGCCCTGCTATCAGCCCCTACATTGGGACTCCCAGATTGAAGGTGAATCCCAAAGTGCTTCCAACTTGTTTTAAAATCAGGAAGCAAGTGAAAAGTAAGTAAAATTTCATATTTTTCTGTGAAGGCTATAAATATATATAATTTATTAGGATAAGAAGGCAGAAGAAATGGACTTACCCTTTGAGCAATCTGAAAGGAAAGAGAAAAAGTTATACCTTGAGCCCTTCAGAAAATTAGTTTCCATCAGATGCTTTTTTTTTTTTAGGAGTACAATTCCTGTTAACTGAAATTAACCTATGAAGCCAAAAGTTTGTTGTTGTTGGGTTTTTTGTTTGTTTGTTTGTTGTTGGTTTTTTTTGTGGGGCAATGGGGGTTAAGTGACTTGCCCAGGTCACACAGCTAGTAAATGTCAAGTGCCTGAGGCTGGATTTGAACTCAGGTACTCCTGAATCTAGGGCCGGTGCTTTATCCACTGCACCACCTAGATGCCCCTGATGTTTTTTTTAAAGCAGATACTTTAAAACAAGAAAACATTATGTTAAAAATCAAAGGATCTTTCAAATGCAAATCATCATTGACCATTTGACAATATGGCAAATTTAATTATAGATGAAAAAGGATAATAATCTGCTTTACTATCAAAGAGTTAGTGAAAGTGGTAAAAAGTCATTAGGGAAGGCTATCAAGTCTATATAAGTCTCTTTAAACATGGAAGAATTTGTAAAATTACTGTTGTTTAATTTATACGTACTTGTTTTAACCAGAACCAATGTGACATTCACAATTGTATTCCAATAATTATAATCTCACCATCACTTTTCAATTTGAGTTAGTTTTTAAAATTAAAGCATGAGAGGGGGCGGCTAGGTGGCACAGTAGATAAAGCACTGGCCCTGGAGTCAGGAGTACCTGAGTTCAAATCTGGCCTCAGACACTTGACGCTTACTAGCTGTGTGACCCTGGGCAAGTCACTTAACCCCAACTGCCTCACTTAAAAAAAAAAAAATTAAAGCATGAGCTAACTGATCACAGTAGGCCCTGAACTTTAAAATCCTGGCAATTAATGACCCCTGTGAAAATTGAGATTTTAAATTCTTAATAGTGATTATACAATCAAATTAGTGTGATAAGGATTTCTGTTCATTTAAAATCATTAGAAAATTAACTCCTCTTTGATGAGGGACAAACCAAAAACTCCTAACTGCTTAATTAGATACAAAAATTTCAAAACCTACAGCATTGGAAAATATCACAAATTTTGTAAAAGGAGGCAATTAAGAACTAAGATCTTTCATTGTTAAAGAAAAAGTGCTTACAAGTTTCTTTACATTTTTAGGTACCAGAACCAAAATGGAAGTTGCTTTTATACAATATACTGTGAATTGAGAAAACAGTTAAAATGGGGAGGGGGACTGTATGTAGTAATTAAAAATTTACTGTTACACAAAGAGCGACAGAAACCCTTTAAGGTACCATTATCTGTGAGGCTCCTGTTCCATAATTGGACTCTTGCCAATCCCCCATTGCTGAGTAAGCTCTTTGTTGAAATAGGTAGATGAATGCTTCTCAAGGACCAAAGAGGTTAACTTTGAGGAGATAGCTGATTTCTTCATCCTGCTTACTGAAATCTGTGACACTCTACAATGAGGAATCCAACAGAAAGAGAAAATGCATACTTTTACTTAGTCATCAGCTTTAACACCTACATTTTCCACTATTGCACTTTGTGAGAATGATTCTTGAGGTCCTTTTTGTATCTGCCTTATTGATAAATAAAGTTAGACTGTGGAAGGTTTTGTTGAAATCTTAAAAAAGGATTCACCGGCCCTGGATTCAGGAGGACCTGAGTTCAAATCTGGCCTCAGACACTTAACAATTACTAGCTGTGTGACCCTGGGCAAGTCACTTACCCCCAATTGCCTCACCAAAAAAAAAAAAAAAAAGATTCAGATGGACAGTGTTTTCTTCTTCTCTTAATTGGAAAATGTTTCTCACAGTGCCTGTCATGTAGTGTGTTATATAATTGTTGCCTATTGCTATTGAGCTACTTTAAGGTTCTAAGTTATTTTAAAATATAGAGAGAAAAGTCACCTTGGTCGAATTTGCAAATAATAAAGAAGTTGGGAGGGAGGGTCAATATGGCAGAAGACTAAATAAAGGGTGAAACACTTTTCCTCAGGCTGCAGTACTAGAAACTAGAGGTTGACCTCCAGATCTCCAAGAGTTAAATACTTTGCAGAACTGAGGCCACTACAACAGCTTTTTCATGGTTGTGGGTTTTTTTCTTTTCTACAAATCTGTAGAGAAGAGTCAGGTCAATGGCATATATTTCATGGTATGTGATCATTATAGATGATAATAGATAATAACATTAAGAGCGACATATCTTGGGGAAGTTAGGTGGCACAGTGGATAGAGCACCAGCCCTGGATTCAGAAGGACCTGAGTTCAAATCTGGCCTCAGACCCTTGACACTTACTAGCTGTGTGACCCTGGGCAAGTCACTTAACCCCAGTTGCCTCACCAAAAAAAAAAAAAGAGTGACATACCTTGACAATGATAGCAGGTAATTGATCCATGTTACAAATGTCCCTTTTGCCCCTGGAGTAGTTCTTCCTTCTCAGCATGAAGTCACAGGACCTGAGATGCAGAACTTAAAAGGTCCTCAAAGGATTTGGGGTCAATTCAACATCCTCATTTTGCAGATGAGGAAAGAGAGGCCCAGAATGATGAAGGGTCTTGTCCAAAGTCTCACAAATAGTATGTGTCAGAACTAAAACTTGAACCCCAGTTTTCTGAACCCAAAGCAGCAATCTTTCCCAAATACTAAGTTATAATCCACACAAATTGCCCCCTAGGATGCACTTGTCACCTGGTCTCTAACATCTAGTCTCACTTTTCTCATCACTTCAGGTCCAATACTGTCAATACAAAGACCAACCTCTCAGTCCAGTGTCTTCATTTCTTCCCAATTTCCTGAGGGACCTATGGATGGGTCTGTTCTAAGTGACTATTGTGTTCAAACCCTACAAGAGAATGACCCTTGGTGGATGATAGATCTGGGTTCAACACAAACTCTAGGTTCTGTGTCCATCACCAATCGAAAAGACTGCTGTCCTGAACAAATACAAGGAGCCCTGATTTTGGTGGGAGACTCACCTGATCAGGGTGGAAAGTGGAATGCCAGGTATTGACCTAAGCTTTGTCATGTAAAAGCTGGTGGGTTGGGTTGTAATGGAGTGATGAATCACTTTTCCAATATGGTATTTGTGAAGGTAAATTTGTATACAGCTGACATGAAAGTTTTAGGCCAATGAAATAGATTCCAGTATAATCTTCAGCATATTCACTTCTTGGTTGCCACAGCCTGTGCTCCCTTTTGTTCCTACTTTCTCCTTTCCCTCTATTAGATATGTTTGGGACCATAAAGTCATAGTACTTTTTCTTTGCTAAGCTAGGACCTGAAGGCAAAAAAAAAAAATAGTATTCAAAGATTCTATATCTGAGTAAAGAATATATGTTGGAAGAAAACATTTTTTTTAATTCTTAGGGAATAAATAGAGCTCAACTATTGGGCTGTAGAGTCATAATAACACAAAAGGATGAATATTCATCCTTAAGACATTACATCCTCCTGTATAGCCTGTATTTAATTACCACAAAACTCTCACAAATAACAATATTGTTTCTCTCCAGATGTGCAGTCATTCCTTATTTGGGACTAGGGATAAAACATGTTTTTAGCTGTGAAGAAATGAATGGAAGATATGTGACACTCATTAATCCAGGGAGAGAAAAGGTTTTATCATTTTGTGATGTGAAAGTCTTTGGAAAAAAATGGAATTCAGACAACAATGTGTTCCATGATTCCTCTTCTGATGATAACCAAGATATAACCAGTCATGGTTCCTATGATCTCTATTACAATTTTGATCTCACAGAGAACAGCTTTGGTGAGTCTATTTTTTTTCACCACAATGTATCAATAACTTTTTTTGTGTCTTTTTCTCTCATATCATATGTTTGAGGGAGCATAATTCCTAAAAAGTTTTGTGAAATGTGTGTTCTCTTTTGATGCTACTCGCTTCCTTTAAAAAATATTTCCAATCCTCACTCAGTTTCCCATTCACTTTCTATTTTTTGTTTACTCTTTCCTCTAATCCTTTTGCCTATTCCTCTCAACATTCATATCCAGCTCACAAAATATGAGTGCATCCTGTATTACAGGTTACCTTTCAGAAAGAACTCTAGGAATTGTGATAAATATGGTGGGGAAGAATAATACCATAAGAGCTATCAACAGAATCATAAAATATTAATGAGTTCTTCTTTTCTTACATAGACCCTTTTAGATTTTAAGAACTAGATATTTTAAATATTTCTAAATATATTCTCAATTTTTTAAATTTTTCATCTGAAATGCTTTGTGTAGAATTGGCTAGAATTAATTTATTCATTTTGCCCTTAAAGTTTCTAGTCCTTTTCAGCAAAAGAATGAGTTTTAAAATTGAGTTAAAATGATCACTTGCAGAATATGTCAATTGGGTTAAAGAATTGAACACACACAAGATGGCATAGTAAAGGCAGAGATTCACCCAAAATTTCCAAAATTCCACTCCAAACAACTTTAAAATATGCCTCAAAACATATCTTGGTACAGCAAAACCAACAAAGGACCAGGTGAAACTATATTCTAACCCAAAACAACTTAGAAGGTGGACAAGAAAAATCTGTCTCACTGGGGTAACAGTGGAGTGAGGTACAATGCAGCTGTACCTAGCAAACCAGCTAGCACAAGTCAGAAACAATGCCCTTTGCCTTGGCACAAGCCAGCAGTGAGACCCTGAGCTCCTCACCAAGCAGTCAGTAGTGGACCACATCTGATGCAAGCCAGCAGCAGGCCTTGAGGCAACTGAACCTGTGGCAGTGATTTCTGGAGCTTTCAGCCCAAAGATGGTAAGGGGATCAGACAACTCATCAGAAGAAGATTACAAGGGACCTTTTGATGGCACTGAGTGCAGGACTCTGTTGCATTATCTATACTCAGTTCCAGGTATCAGTCCCAAGGTAAGGAGGAACACTAGCACACTAGAGTTTTTAGCCGGAGGGGAGAGGAGACCTTGGTCACAGTTTCAGGGCAGAAAATGGTACTTAAGGCTGCTCACAGACCAAAGTACAGGCCAGGAGAGAAATGACCACACCTCTACTTAGATCATATCACCTTGGAAAAACCGAAAACTTACAAATACCCAGAAGTAGCTGTGAAAACCACAGAACAAAAAATCTAAAGGTTTGGACAGTGCCTTCAGACAGGAATTATATGAAAACAATTATAAAACACTTCACACAAATAAAGTCAAATCTAAACAATTGGGAAAATATAAATTGCTCTTTAGTAGGCTATGCCAATATAATAAAAATGCCTATTTGACCTAAATTAATATACTTATTGAGTACCATATCAATCAATCTACCAAAAACTTATTTTACAGAGGTAGAAAAAATGAGAACAAAATTCATCTGGAAAAACAAATAGGTCAAGAATATCAAGGTTATTCATTTTTTAAAAATGAAGAAAGGTGACATAGCCATATAAGCTCTCAAATTATATTATAAAGCACTAATCATCAAAATAATCAATGGTACTGGCTAAGAAATGGAGTGGATCAGTGGAATATATTAGATACATAATATATAGTAGTAAATTACTATAGTAATCTCATGTTTGATAAACTCAAAGATCCAGATTTTGGGACAAGAACTCACTATTTGACAAAAACTACTAGGAAAACTACAAAACAGTTTGGCAGAAACTAGGTATAGACCAACACCTTACACTTCATAGAATATAACTTCAAAATGGGTACGTGATTTAGGCATGGAGGGTGAAACCATAATTAAATTAGAGGAACATGGAATAGTTTACCTCTCAGATCTGTTGAAAAGGGAAGAATTTATGACCAAAGAAGAATTAGAGAACATTATGGGATGTAAAAGGAATAACTTTGATTACATTAAACTAAAAAGGGTTTGCACAAACAAAACCAATGTAACAAAGATTAGAAGAAAAGCAGAAAACTGGGGGAAATTTTTACAATAAGTTTCGCTGATAAAGAACTTATCTCTCAAATATGTAGAGAATTAGGTCAAATTTATAATGGTATGAGGCGTTCCCTGATTGATGTGTCAAAGGATATGAATAGGCAGTTTTCAGAAGAAGAAATCAAAGCTATTTATAGTCATACGAAAAAATGCTTTAAATCACTATTGATTAGAGAAACACGAATTAAAAAAAAAAAACTAAGGCACCACCTCACACCTATCAGATTGACTAATAACAGAAAAAGAAAATGATAAATGTTGGAGGAATGTGGGAAAATTGGGACACTCATACATTGTTGATAGATTTGTGAACTGATCCAACCAATTTGGAGTGCAATTTAGAACTATGCCCGAAGAGCTATAACATTGTGCAAACCCTTTGACCCAGCAATAACACTATTAGTTTTATATCTCAAAGAGTTCAAAAACAAAAAGGAAAGGGCCTCTATCTACAAAAGTATTTACAGCAGCTCTTTTTGTGGTAGTAAAGAATTGGAAATTGAGGGAATGCCCATAAATTGGGGAATTGCAGAACAAGCTGTGGTATATGACCATGATGGAATATTAATAATAATTAATAATATGTGTTATAAGAAATAATGAACAGAATGGTTTCAGAAAAATCTGGAAAGATTTACATGAATTGATGCAAAGTGAACTAAGCAGAACCAGGAGAATATTGCACACATTAACAGTAATATTATAAGATATTATGAATGACTTAGCAAAGATCCAAGACAATTCTGAAGGATCTATAATGAAAAATGTTATCCACCTCCAGAAAAAGAACTAATGGAATTTAAATGCAGATCAAAGCATACTGGTTTTTTTTTTTTTTACTTTATTTTTCTTGGGGTTTTTTTGTCTGTGTTTTCTTTCACAACATGTTGTAAAAATATTTTATTAACTAGGCCTAATTTGGGGGGACTAATCTGTGGATGACTAATTTGGGGACTTTTGACTATTTGGCTATCTGACTGCTATTAACTTAGCATGGGCCGTTTATAAAGTTCCACCACACTGCTCCACTCCCAAATTGATAAGCAAAATATTAAGAAGCCTCTTAACTAAATAATCAAAGCAGAGTTTATTTATGAGATACTATTTAAAATTAAGAATACAGGGAAATAAAATGTACAACTGACAACCGGTGCTTCCACCTGCTGCCCCTGGAACTTTTTTAATACAATAAGGGCCGTAGCAGCCTCTTGCCTTAGGGTATGCTCCACCTTTCTCTAACTTTCACTCTTTTTCTCCTTCACTCCAGCTTCCCTGCTTCACTTTCACTTCTAACTCCACCTGCCTTAATCTTCTCTTTCTCCAACCTGTACCCTGTGCTGACTGTTTCTGTGCTCTCCGCTGCCTCCTGTTCTGTCTGTCTGTCTGTCTGCTCCGTCCTCTGCCACCTTTGCTGCCCCTCTAATCTTGTCAGCTGGCCTCCAGTCCTCTTGTCAGCCCCACTTGCTGTCTTACTCCCAGGTCTATATATATCTTTCTTATCTCCACTCAAATCTCGGGGCCTTTTTGTGCACCCATGGACCAAGCTAATCCACCAGCCAGGGCTGTGCCTGGGGCTGGGGGGGGACACTCAAGCATCACGTGCCTCAGAACAGGCTATGTCAGAGCCCCAGCCTGGACAAGCCCAGGATCTCTCGGTTAGCTCCGCTCAGGGAGGAGGGAGCTAGCACTCCCTCCCCCCAGCTGTCTGACCTGGCCCACGAGGCTTTTTGGCTCAGCTGAAGCAGAGGGGGAGGGGCACCAGCACCTCCCACACAGAAGAGACCCTGAGGGCCTAAGGCTTTTTAATTTCAGCCCAAAGGTAGGGTCCCCAAATCAAAATAAATTTCCACAGTGTCTAATATTGAAATGTTATATATGACTGTACATATATAACTTTTACCAACTTGCATGCCTTCTCAATGATAGGGGAGGAAGATATCAAAAAAGAGGGAAAAGGATCCATTTGTATGAAAATATTTATAGCAGCTTTTTTGTGGTGGCTAAGAATTGGAAATGGAGGGGATGCCCATCAATTGGGGAATGGCTAAACAAGCTGTGGTATATGATTGTGAATGGTATATTATTGTGCTATAAGAAATGGCAAGCAGGATGATTTCAGAAAAACCTGGAAAGACTTACATGAACTGATAAAGTAAGTAGTACCAGGAAAACATTGTACAATAGCAACAGCAATATTGTATGATGAACAACTGTGAATGTCTTAGCTATTCTCAGCAATACAATGATCCAAGACAATCCCAAAGAACTCTAGATGAAACATGCTATCCACCTTCAGAGAACGAACTGAGGTTGTCTCAGTACAGACTGAAGCATATTATTTTTCACTTTCTTTTTTGTTCAAGTCTTCTTATATAAAATGAATAATATGGAAATGTTTTACATGATTGCACATGTATAACCCATATTGGATTGCTTACTGGCTCAGGAGGGAAGAAAGAGTGAATAGGAAGGATAGAATTTGAAACTGAAAAGTTAAAAAAAAAAAAACACCAAATGTTAAAAATTGTTTTAACATGTAATTGGGGGAAGGTGGGCAGCTAGGTGGCGCAGTGGATAAAGCACTGGCCCTGGATTCAGGAGGACCTGAGTTCAAATCCGACATCAGACACTTGACACTTTCTAGTTGTGTGACCCTGGGCAAGTCACTTAATCCCAACTGCTTCACCAAAAAAAAAAAAAAATGTAATGGGCGGGGTGGGTAAAATATTATTTAAAAAACAAAATGAAATAAAAAAAGTTAGGGAAGGGGAAGTGAGGATGAGAGAATCTGGAACTCAAAATTGTAAAAAAAAAATGAAGGTTAAAAATTATTTTATATATAATTGGGAAAAAGTGAAATATTAAAATTCAAGAATTAACCACACAAAAGTTTGTGGTTGCTATGGCATTTAGACTGCAGGTACCAGGAAAATTAAATAAATGCTTATGGAAGTCAGCAGATGCAACATGGAGACAAGATCCATAGCTGCACCACTTTGCTATTCACCTTAAATATAATTTATTATCTTCTAATTGTGTGTGATTAACAAATGTAAGTATCAGGATGAAAGAAGCCAAAAATTGCTTTTGTTCTATAATGGATGATGAGTATGTTACCTATATCACTTATTTATGATAGTAGTACTTTTTTCTCTGGATGGAGGGGACGACTCTTCATTCTAATCATGGAATTCGCACTTTGCATCTGGTGGTTGATTTTTACCCTTATATATCTCATCATTTCAGCTCCAGTGTTATCAAAGGGGAAACCTGCCTTCCAGTCCAGCATCCTCTCTCCCTCTGGGTCTCCTGAGAGAGCTGTAGATGGGTCTCTACTTGGTGATTTTGAAAAAGGCACTTGTATTCAGACACAACTAGACTTCAATCCCTGGTGGATGGTGGATTTGGGTTTGTCAGAAACTGTGAAATCTATAGCAATCACCCCTCGAAAAGATTGTTGTATAGAAGAATTACATGGAGCATACATTCTGGTGGGCGAGTCCTCTAAAAATGGTGGCATTTTCAATTCCAGGTATGAATCTCTTGAATTTTATCTCTTGAAAATAAAATGAGATAACATGGGCAAACTACTTTAAGAACTTCATATTCTCTTTTAAAAGCTAATATAAATATTATTTAATATGATTAAAAGCTCATGTTATAGCAAAAATGTGTATTTTGACTCCCTTTAGATATGACATTCTAAATATATGCCAGAATTGGCAAGAATTGAGGATGTTTTCTTGTTAATTCAAGCATTCTACCCTTTTCCACTCAATAATCCCTAAATATCAAATTTGAGATTTTGTCCTTGACTCTGTCTCCCACATTCTATGAAATCAAAGCAGTGAAGTTGATGTCATGTCCTAGTTTTTCCAAGTGTTCCTGTCTAAAATTATTTTTACTATCATGTGATAAAGCCATTTTTAAAAATAAGATGAAATATTCAAGAAAGATAGGGGAGTTTCTAGTTTTGACTAACCATCCAATTGGAGACCTCAATGGCATCATACCCCTAAAGAAATACTACATTCTATTTCATTCGAATAAATCCAAATGAAGAAAAGATTCCCTTTACCCCACTTTCTTATCAAAATGGTTAATCATTCTGCCATATGACTTTGTTGATTTCTCATATTTTCATGAAATATTTATTCCTGTTATATTCTGAATACATTGAATGATAGGAATAGTAGGAAGTCCATTCTGGAACTTAGGGAGGTTGGAAGGAATGAGGGTAGAAGCAAGAGTATATGTAAAATGATTTGCCTTAGCAAAGAAAGGCTATAGTGAACATAAAGCCATGTCTGGAATCAGGAAGACTCATCTTCCTGAGTTCAAATCTGACTTCATATACTTACTATCTGTGTGACCCTGGACAAGTCACTTAACCCTGTTTGCTTCAGTTCCTCATTTATAAAATGAGTTAAAGAAGGAAATGGCAAAGGACTTTTAGTATCTTTATGAAGAAAACCCCAAATGGAATCACAAAGAGTAGGGCATTACTGAAACAAATCAACAACAGCAACAGCACCTCTTTATGTGAGTCAGGCTGAAGGAGCAAATAGTAAGTCAAGATGTGTGAGTGAAGTGAGATGAATAAGAAGAAAGACGAGGGTAAGAGCTCTTAGTATATGACGACAATATTTTTTTGTTTGTTTGTTTGTTTGTTTTTTTTTAGGTCAGGCAATTGGGGTTAAGTGACTTGCCCAGGGTCACACAGCTAGTAAGTGTTAAGTGTCTGAGGCCGGATTTGAACTCAGGTACTCCTGACTCCAGGGCCGGTGCTTATCCACTGCGCCACCTAGCTGCCCCCACCACAATATTTTCAGTGAAGAATGAGTCAAGTCCTCAGCTGACTCTTTAGGAGGGGTGTTATGAGTAGCTGAAGGGAGGAAGAAAACATTTTTGACTGTCTCTATGAGGAGTTCGATAACAATTTGATTAGGAAAGTATAAAAGGATTTTCTGGCTACAGTGGTTATCATATCACATAAATTTGTAGTAAACCCTATCAGTATGGTTTCTTGATGTTCTCCAACTTTGTTTAACAACATGTGAATAGGGGCAATGGAGGTGGATGATGGAAGAAATCTCAAGCTGGGATTTGGTAAGGCATTATCATTGATAGTAAAATGAGGCAAGGGTTTTGACTGTTGAAAACAATATAGGTTTTAAGTGATTCATGAATGGTAGGATGATGGCCTAAAAGGATTGATGATTGGAAAGATTATGGGTTAAGGGTGAGGACAAAGAAAATAGGCAGGGATCATTAGGTCTAGGAAAAGATAGAATGATCAAAGATAATCCAGTAAAATAATTCTGTATCTCATGAACATAGAAGTGGACCATGTAGGTGAATGCATACGCAAGGCTATGATCATATACTGTGTGACTGATGGGAAGTAGGTGATGAGGACATTAGATGGTGGCATAGAGAAGTTAGGGTATTTGAAGGAAAATCAATATGGATGTTGAAGTCCCCTACTATGAGGACAAAAGTTGTATTGGAGAGAAAGGCTATGACCTGGGCACTGGTAAAGGAAAGAAGGGGAATGTTCTGGAAATCTATAAAAAAGGGCCACCCAAACCCAGAATGGGTGATGAACTTGAATTTCATGGCTCCCAAAGCAGAGACTGCTGAGTGAGAGTGGTGATAAAAGAGTCTGGAAGAGGCTATGGAAGAGTCATCTCAACTCCAGAGAACACAGTGGAAGAAGCAGATTTAGAATGAGTGTTTGCAGGGATAGGGTTGAAGGTCATCATAGTTTTGGGACCATAGGATTGGGACTGGCTTTTGTATACTGGCATTTGAGGCTTCAAAATCGCCAGAAAGGGGTGAGCATATGCTAACCATTGAAGGATGAGTCCAAAAGGAGTATTTGTAGATAGAATGAGATCCATCGAGGGAGGGACTGGAGCCCAAGAGGGAGGGATGAAATATATTAACCTTCACCTAAAGCTTTCCATTTAATACATAAATAAATTTGCCTGTACCAAGGAGTTGTTATAGAATTTCACTTGAGTGGAGAACCATATAGATGTTGCAGCAGAAGATGATTCAGCCTCTTTTTTATCAAATACTTTAGTCACAGAGTCATGTTTAGAAGAGAAAGACCCTTTCCTAAAAGATTGGAGTATCACTGTCCACCCCCTTGATTCAGTTGAAAGTGTCATCAGGTTCTTATTACATTTCAGGAGTCCTAAAGGAGTGGTGGAAATATGCCCTAATCAAGTGAAGGCATATAAAGATACAGACACACCCAACACCCATTTTCCTATAATGCCCCAGGAAATTACTCTTTTCTTTCATTACTGGAATGGCTCCACTCAAGGGATCAGTCATGAAAGCCACCTTCATCTGGCACCTGAAAAATACATGCAATTGTAGGATGTACATGGAGGTTTCATATGCCAGCCCCCATTCCTATTCTTGTAGCACAAAATAAGGTGGTCTGGAAAGTACTTGGTGGGCTAGAACATCACATGTTCTGGTCTCATAGAGAAAACTATAGTCCACTAAGGGGCCTATCATGTTGAGCAACAAGATCTGTTGATGGAATCTGTATCTCTTGGAGTTATTCTCTTAATTTCTGTATTGTCATTCTCAAATGATGAAGGAAATCAATCCATTCTACTGGCTTTGTGAAGGAGCTACTAATTTCCTTTGTTGTATACTTTCCATTGCAAAAATGGAAGATCCTCAGAAACAATAAAACAAATATGCTCACCAGCAGAACTTGACCATCTTTCACGTAATACTAATATGGAGCTCCAGGTGGACTACAATTTCTTCCCCCTTCTCCATTAAGGAACAAAGGTTGATGGGTCTAAATCAGATGAACTTCTCTCCATAGATACATGCTGATTAGATGCAATTAGCTAAGTAGATAAGAAGCAGGAAAGTCATACAACTCAAATATAGAGAAAGAGGAAAAGAATTCCTAGACAACTGAAGTGGGAAGAAGCAACTTATTGCTCTAGGTTTAGATCAAATATGACAATTGCAAATGTATAGAGCATACATCACAAAGCTCTTACTTATATGTCAGAATGAATGGCTTCATTCTTTAAAGCTCAGCTCAAACAATCTCCTTCCTAAAGAAGAGCCTTTCTAGATCTCCCTACCTATGAGGACCTTTCTCCAGATATCATCATCTACTTATTCTTTAGACACTTAAGTATGGGCATATATTGTCCTCCATAAGAGAATATAAAGCTCCCTGAGGGTAGAGGCTCTCTCCTTTTTGTCTTTGTCCAGTGTCTAGGACAGTATCTAGCATATAAGAAATGCTAAATCAAAGCTCATTGATTTATTGAAATGTAAATCCTGTTGTTTACCTAAAGTTGACTCACTTTGTATTCTTCTTGTTTAAAGCCTACTAATCTTTCTTGTATGGACTGGAGGGTGGGCAAGAATAGGCTCTTGCATATATTTGCAAGATATGTTAGTGTATAAATAGGGAGGTGAAGAATAAATCTTGTGGTCAAGAGGTACTTGTCATTGCTTTTAGTTTCTGAATGTCAGAAAGAAAAGCTATGATTAGAATAAATTGGCAATGTTATTATTACTATAAAATCATGGTTAGGGAAATGAGAAAGGAAGACCCTAGTGGCTGTGTCTTGGAGAAACTGAAAGGGGCAGAGCCTAGAGGTGGAGAGACCATTTATGATCACCCACCAAGGAGGTGATATGGACATAGACCTCCTAAGAAGCAAATGCTTTAATTCAATAATATTCAAATCAACAGGGGCAGCTAGGTGGCACAGTGAATAGAGCACTAGCCCTGGATTCAGGAGGACCTGAGTTCAAATCCGGCCTCAGACACTTAACACTTACTAGCTCTGTGACCCTGGGCAAGTCACTTAACCCCAATTGCCTCACCAAAAAAAAAAAAATTCAAATCAACAGTCATTTTGAAGTGTCTACTACATGCCAGCATTGTGCTCAAGGCTGGAGACACCAAGCTAGGTGTGGAAGAGAAGTTAAAAAAGTTAAACCCAGAACATGTCACAGAAGAAAAAGAATGAACAAGCTTCAGTGACTAACAACAGAAGCTGTATGGAAGTTAAGTGTGAAGATAAAGGGGAAGGGGAAACGATCCTACCTAAGAAGGATATTCCAAGGAGATAGTGGATGACAATGTAATTTGCAAAAAATTGGGGACAACTTTCAGTGATGTCCTTTTTGACAAGACATATTATTAATCTCAGTGTAAAACTGGTCTTAATGTTGGTCTGAGAATCTATCCTAAAATATAAGTGAGTCAAGGGATTAGTCATTCTCTACTGACCTCTATGTAGATGTTTTCAAACAGCACATTTGATTCTTGACAAATAAAACTATGGTTTGCCTTCAGATGTGCAGTCATTGGTTCCTTGACCCGTGGAAAAACAAAGTTTTTCAGATGTGGGACAATGACAGGAAGATATGTGAGTGTTTTCAGCCCAAAGAGAGGAACATCTCTATCTTTCTGTGAAGTACGAGTCTTTGGAAAAGCATCAGATTCAATCTCTCCTGCTCTCCCATCACCTAGTCCTGCATTTCAGCCTTCATCACCCATGGATAGTGATGACACTGCCTTAACTGGTGAGTATTCTTTCCTCATGATAGGGACTTCAATAACATTATCTAGAATTCCTTCTGTGAAAGATTCATAGTTGAGAATATCATTCATGTAAAGTCAGAGTTCTTGAACTATGGGCCAGGTACTTGTTTTTAAAAGTATTCTGTAGTGGATAAAGCACCAGCCCTGTATTCAGGAGGACCTGAGTTCAAATCCAGCCTCAGACACTTGACATTTACCAGCTGTGTGACTCTGAGCAAGTCACTTAACTCTCATTGCCCTGCAAAAAGAAAAAGTATATATTCTATTATTTGTATAGCAATATATTTGGCTGACTTTGAACTTCTATGTCCTTTATATTACACAATTTTAAAAATTATTCAGAAAATAGATCCATAGATTGTTCAGATTTCTGCTCTCCGTGAATTCCAGAAACTTGCCACTGGAAAGCTGATCTGCCTTGCCATATTTGTCATTCACTATAACATTGCCCTTTGCTATCCTCCTCCACCATCCTTCATTGGCACTGTGTGCTTCAGGCTTTCTTAAGTAGGATCCACTGACCTCTCTGCCCAGCCACTTCTACCCACTGCTGAAAAATGTGATTTAGCTTTATAATGAGACTCCATACCCCAAACTAGTTGGTATGCCTTTATTTCAGCCATTAAAAGTCTTACAATCTCTGTCGACTTGAGCTACAAAATGGTGGTTGAAGGGGCCATGAAACTTCCATAACTTACCTTTCCAAAGCAAGGTCCCTAGTATCTTCTAGTTGTGTTAGAGTTATTGAGATCCTTTCATCTTCCCTGGGTCAGGATGGATGTGGGCCTCCCTTCTCTTCACAGAAACAACACTTTACCTGATTGTTTATGAGTCTGGCTATGTATACACAAGGATCTCTTTTAATTTGTCTTTTCATCTCCAGCCATACATGTTTATGCTTCTCACATAGAACCTCCCAACCATAACACTGGCCCTAAAGTTGCTATAGGGCTTTAGAAAGCATGGAAAACAATGGTGGATATTCTTGCTATCGTCTTGCTATCAACCCTTCTATGATTCTTCTATAGATCAACAGGAAAATACTGTGAGGCCTAAGGGTACCACTCAAATCACATCAGATAGGGAGAATGCCAATTCCAACCTCTCCTAAATCTAGATATGCGAGGCTGTGGTATCACTTTTGCTACCTAAAATAGCAACCTTTGGAATCAGTGAAAGCCAAAATTACACATCAGACAAAGATCACAGGGAACTAGTGACACCAATAAGGGGGTAAAGGCTGAAAACAAAAAGGTTTAAGAAGATGTTGAATACATTTCTCACTAATATATGCAAAATGAATTATGAAGTTAATCTCAAGAAAGTTTGGGGGATTATCCAGAGCCTCTGAG
This sequence comes from Dromiciops gliroides, assembly GCF_019393635.1. Taxonomy (NCBI): domain Eukaryota; kingdom Metazoa; phylum Chordata; class Mammalia; order Microbiotheria; family Microbiotheriidae; genus Dromiciops; species Dromiciops gliroides. The sequence goes on from NC_057865.1 coordinate 187,644,503, forward strand.
GGTGATTTTCTAAAGGTCATATATGCTTCCATAAAACTTTTCTGGTTGTCCCTGTCAAGAACAGAGCCTTAAGAGATAAGAAAGAACGTCAGAAAAGGTCCTGAGAAGGCCCAAGCCAGGTCTGAGACCTTACTTCTATCTAACAGACCAACCTTCCTTCACATGAACCTTCTATTTCCCAAGCATTTAATTGGAATTTGATCATTTGAACCTAAGGCTCACTGATTTTCGCTCGCTAATGTTAAATTTCATCTTTTTAGCAAGAGTGACAATGATAAAATATCATATGTTCATCTTGGATGAACATTTTAGTAGAGAGTATTGGGGCAGGAGAAGATACAAAAAATTGGGAGGTGAAAAACAAGTGCCTACTTTGCCAAGTGTGCCTGCTACACTGAGAAGTGATTTGGCTTCGTGAATAGAAAGCCAGTCTCCCAAAAACCAAGATGACGTGGGTTCAATTCTTACCTCTGATCTATACTGGCTGTTTGAACCTGGGCAAGTCATTTGACCTCACAATGCCCCAAGAAACTCTCTAAAACTCTTAAGTTGCAGAGAAGTGCCAACCCACTTTAGTGGAGGGATTTTTCTCTCCACAAAGACCCCTTTAACCAAAGAAATTAAAGGTCCAATCAATATACTTTTCTTTTTTTTTTTTTGTGAGGCAATTGGGGTTAAGTGACTTGCCCAGGGTCACACAGCTAGTAAGTGTTAAGTGTCTGAGGCCGGATTTGAACTCAGGTACTCCTGACTCCAGGGCTGGTACTCTATCCACTGCGCCACCTAGCTGCCCCTATAAAACAGTCTTTTTTTATTTTTTTGGCGGGGCAATGGGGGATTAAGTGACTTGCCCAGAGTCACATAGCTAGTAAGTGTCAAGTGTCTGAGGCCGGATTTGAACTCAGGTACTCCTGAATCCAGGGCTGGTGCTTTATCCACTTCGCCACCTAGCTGCCCCAATATACTTTTCTATTCACTGACTTAGACTAAGCACTAAGTGCAGGTATATGAAGGAAGGTCATTTGGTTTTTTAGAAAGTGTAGAAGAACTGAAATTTGAGATATATGGGTAAATAAAGAAACAATAAAATACAATAATATATGACTATTTGCAAAGAGTAATGATTAATAAATAAATGTTCATCTAAAGGGTCTGGGTGAGACCTCTCTACCCATTCCTGTTCGGGGTTCTTTGTTTTGTCAGTGATTTTTTAGAAATATGTAAAAGTCAGCTTGATTAGATTTACAGATGACAAAAAGTTATGAGGAAAAGTCAATATGGCAGATGACTAAATCAAAATTGAAAAATCTTCCCCTCAGTCTGAAGGACTGGAAAGTAAAAGTTGACCTCCAGGTCTCCAAGAGTTAGACACTTCGCAGAACTGAGACCCCTATGACAATTTGTGGATGGGTGTGATTCTGTGGATTTGTAGAGAAGAGTCAGATCAATAATGTATGCTACATAGATTGTGGTCATTATAAGTAGCAATAGATCCTAAAATTAAGAGTGACATATATTGACTATGACTTGAAGTGAATGTTCCTTTTGTCCCTGTAACTCTTCATTCTCAGCAAGAAGTCATAGAATCAGAGATGCAGAACTTAAAAGGTCCTCAAAGGATTTGGGGTCAATTCAACATCCTCATTTTGCAGATGAGGAAAGAGAGGCCCAGAATGATGAAGGGTCTTGTCCAAAGTCTCACAAATAGTATGTGTCAGAACTAAAACTTGAACCCCAGTTTTCTGAACCTAAAGCAGCAATCTTTCCCAAATACTAAGTTATAATCCACACAAATTGCCCCCTAGGATGCACTTGTCACCTGGTCTCTAACATCTAGTCTCACTTTTCTCATCACTTCAGGTCCAATACTGTCAATACAAAGACCAACCTCTCAGTCCAGTGTCTTCATTTCTTCCCAATTTCCTGAGGGACCTATGGATGGGTCTGTTCTAAGTGACTATTGTGTTCAAACCCTACAAGAGAATGACCCTTGGTGGATGATAGATCTGGGTTCAACACAAACTCTAGGTTCTGTATCCATCACCAATCGAAAAGACTGCTGTCCTGAACAAATACAAGGAGCCCTGATTTTGGTGGGAGACTCACCTGATCAGGGTGGAAAGTGGAATGCCAGGTATTGACCTAAGCTTTGTCATGTAAAAGCTGGTGGGTTGGGTTGTAATGGAGTGATGAATCACTTTTCCAATATGGTATTTGTGAAGGTAAATTTGTATACAGCTGACATGAAAGTTTTAGGCCAATGAAATAGATTCCAGTATAATCTTCAGCATATTCACTTCTTGGTGGCTATAGGCTGGGCTCTCCTTTTCCTCTACTCTCTACTCTTGCTCCTTTAGATATGTCTGGGACCATGAATTCAATGAGTTTATTATTTTTCTTAATTAAACTAGGACCTAAAGGCCAAAAACTTTGTCCAAATGTGCTTTATTTGAGTTTTAAAAAATATGCTTGAAGGAAGCTTTTTTTTAACTTCTTAGAGAATAAATGGAGATGAATTATTAGACAGTAGAGTCATGATAACAAAAAGGAATATATAATTCCTCCTTACTTTTCCTCATGCATAGCTCATAATGCAATCCCCAAAATACCCTGCCAAATAACAATATTGTTTCCCTCCAGATGTGCAGTTATTCCTTATTTGGGACTAGGGATAAAACATGTTTTTAGTTGTGAAGAAATGAATGGAAGATATGTGACACTCATTAATCCAGGGAGAGAAAAGGTTTTATCATTTTGTGATGTGAAAGTCTTTGGAAAAAAATGGAATTCAGACAACAATGTGTTCCACGATTCCTCTTCTGATGATAACCAAGATATAACCAGTCATGGTTCCTATGATCTCTATTACAATTTTGATCTCACAGAGAACAGCTTTGGTGAGTCTATTTTTTTCACCACAATGCATCAGTGATATTTTGGTTACTTTCTTTGTTCAAATCAGATATTATCGAGTAAGTATAATTCCTAAACCTTTCTATGAAATGTATACTCTCTTCTGATCCTACTTGCTCAAACTTTCTTACTTTTTAAAATATTTCCAATTTTCATTCAGCTTCCTCTCCACTTTCTATTTCTTTGCTTACCCTCTTCTTTCCATAATTCCTTTAACTATTCCTCTCAGCATTCAAAACAAATTTACAAAATATGAATGCATCCTGTATTGCAAGTCATCTTTCAGAAAGAACTCTGGGATCGTGTGAAGTTTGGTGAGGAGAGTTAATACAATAAGAAACACAATCAGAATGATAAAATATTTAGTGAGTTCTGTTTTCCCATGGAACCTTTTTAAATTTTATTAAGTAAATATTTTAAACATCTCTAAATATACTTGCAGTATTTTTAATTCTTGGAAATTTCCACTAGAATATTGTATGTAGAACTGGCTGGAATCCATTGACATTTTTCCCTTGAAGTTTGTAGACAGGATCCAGCTCCTTTATAGCAAAAGAATGAGTTAAAGTGCTCATTTGCATGATGGGGTCATTAATTTAAAGAATTTACCTCACAAAAGTTGGTGGTTGCCATGATATTTATTCTGCAGTCAACAGAAAAATTAATAAGTTCTTATGGAGACAAGATATACAGTGGCTTACACCACTTTGCAGTCCACTTTACACATCAGTTCTGACCTTATAATTGTGTGTGATCAAAATAGGGAAATATCGGGATGAAAGAAGCAGAAAACTTCTTCTGATCTATGAATCAGGCCTTCACAAGCCAAGTTAAATGGAGAAATGTGAATGCTATACAGACCATCCTGTAGGCTTAAGTTTTTTATTTCCACTTTCCTGCTTAGAAGAGAAGGGAATACTAATGTACCACATTTTATTTGGTTTTATTGTGAACTCATTAAAGTGAAATTAAAATATATTAGCAATGTAAGTGAATGATGACTACATATTCTATATCACTTCTTTAAAGTACAGGGTGGGTCAGAAGTCACAATATTCAATGATTCCTTTATTTTTAATTTAAAATATCATAGCATTATAGAGAGTATATGACTTTACATTAGATGTGAAAAATAAAATCTCATAAATGGTGAAAATTAAAGAAAAAATAATTTTCAAAAAGTTATTAAAACATCAGACCCCTTCATGACTTTTAACCCATCCTGTATGTAGTACTATTTCTTTTGTTCCTGGGTGGAGGGGACAATTCTTCATTCTAGTCATGGAGTCTGTACTTTGCATCTAATGGTTGATGGATTTCTACACTCACATATCTCATCATTTCAGCTCCAGTGCTATCAAAGAGGAAACCTGCCTTCCAGTCTAGTATCTCCATTGCCTCTGGGTCTCCTGAGAAGGCTGTGGATGGATCTCTACTTGGCGATCTTGAAAAAGGCACTTGTATTCAGACACAACAAGAGATCAATCCCTGGTGGATGGTGGATTTGGGTTCAACAGAAACTGTCAAGTCAGTGGCAATCACCCCTCGAAAGGATTGCTGTACTGAAGAATTATATGGAGCATTGATCCTGGTGGGGGCGTCCCCTCAAAATGGAGGCAGTCTCAACTCCAGGTATGAGTCTAACCTTTATCTCTTGAAAACAAAATGAGATAATACTTCTAAAGGACTTTACAAACTTTATATTGGCTTTCTAAAGCAGATGATGGAAGGAATTCAAGATTGGGTTTTAGTAAGGTATTATCATTAATAGTAAATTGGGATGAGGGATTTGACTTTAGAAGACAATATAGATTTGAACTGATTCATCAGTGAGTAGGAATAGGGAAGAAAGGCCAATGGAACCAGTGCTGGGTGATGGACTGTGAAAAAACTAATGTTTGGGAAGATTGAAAGTTAGGATGAAGAAAGTAGGCAGGGATCAAAAAGTGTAGGAAAACATGGTATGATAAAAGATGATCAGATAAAATAATTTTGTATCTCATGAATATAGGGAGGTGAATGCATGATCAAGGGTATGATCCTACATTGTGGGACTGATTGGAAGTAGAGAAGTAGGTCGTGAGAACGATATTAGATTATGGGATAGAGAGGTTAGGGTATTTGAAGGAGCATCAATATGAACGTTCAAGTCCCCTACTATAAGGGCAGGAGTTGTAGCAGAGATAAAGAGTATGAGCTAGGCACTGACCAAGAGAAAAAGAGGGGATGTTCTGGAGATCTATAAATAATAACCACAAAGATCCAGATTGAGTGATAAACTTGAATAGCATGGATCTCAAAGGAAAGACTGCTGAGTGATGGTGCTAGGAGAATCTGGAAAAGGCAATGAAAGGAATGAGTCATCTCAACTCCAGAGAGCACAGTGGAAGAAGCAGATTTAGAGTGAGTGTTTGGGGGCGTAGGGTTGAAGGTCATCATAGTTGGATTGGGATTGGATTTTCTATACTGGCATTTGAGACTTCAAAATCACTAGAAAGTGGTGAGCATATGCTAACCACTGAAGGATGAGTACAAAAGGAGTATCTGTGGAAAGAATGAGGTCCATTGAGGGAGGTAGATTATTAGACTTTCCACAACCCTTCCTCAAAATTTGAGCTTATAGCAGACAGGGATGCAGTGTTCAGTGAGACCCACACATGCCACGTCACAACAGAAAGTACCAGATAAAGGGCTGTCCTACCACAGTCAGTATGAGAGCTAGGAGGTGGCAGTGAGAAATGTTTCTAGCCTGTGGATGGTCTCCAACACACCAGAAAAGGTCCAGTGGTAAAGAACTGATCTCAAGATAATGTTGGGAAGGCCCTAAGAGGAAGACTGAGGCCACAGACAAGTGATCTATCCCCAAAAGAGGTAGGATATACAGGGCTCTCTGCAGGGAAGAAGATCCACAGAAAGACAGCTGGAATTTAAAAGTTTATGTTCATTCCATTAATGATCATTTGAATGAAATGGAGATGTTCAGTCTGCAAAAGGGAAAACATAGGGGGAGATGACAGCTATGTCCAAGGACATGAATGTCTGTCATGTCTGAAAGTAACTTAAAGTGTCATAGATCATGGGCTCTGAGGACCACAGACTTGGAGGTGGCCCAGGCAATTGAAGTTATCTAGGTTCCTCTTTTGTAAGATGCAGAAACCAAACCAAAGTTACCCATCCATTAAGTGGCAGAGCAGGAAATAAACCTAGATCCTGTAACTCCAAGTTCAGGGAAATTTCAACTTCAATTAAATTCAAAGACATTTTGAACATGTATAATATAAGCCAGGCCCAGAGCTAGGTACAGGTGGTACAAGGGCAAAGAAGGAATTTATCATTTTAACCATTAGTTGGTGCTACTACACAATCCTATTAAGGAAGGATCCTAGTCAGACAAATTCTATGCCAACCTCGATACTGGCATGGTTCACTCATCATATGTAAGGGCTTCAGCAGTACCAACCTCCCTGTGGATCCAATAAAAGGAATACTCTCCTAGCCCTCCCCTCCAGCTCTCTCCATGGGTACACAGAGCAACTCGATGTCTGGGTGAAGTATTCAACATGCAACCAGCTCTCGAGCTGCCCTATCTGGCAAACCTCTCTTCTCCTGGCATATGCTATACTTTACTGAGTCCTTATATGTGCCTGTTATGCAACAAAGTTGTATCCAATAGAACATGCTTAACTTTAGAAATTGCTTTACTCTCAGCATTGACTCAATAAAGACAATAAAACCTTACATAACAACCATCTACTACTGTGCTCCTGTAGTTTCTTCAAGATTCAGACAATTCTGGATAGGACATGGGCTGTTGTGAACTTAGGAGTCCTAGGGATGACATAGTTACCAACTGATATTGAACTCAGACATGCAGTCATTAGGTGAAGACTCAGAGACTTTGGACTTCTCACAGCATAAGATAGAAAGAGACTCAGGATCCAATGAACTGAGGAAGAGGAAGAAGCTCCTTTTAAAGAGTAAATATTTTCCTATTTGATGTCATACCATGAGCTACTTCCTATAGCTAATTCATCATGGAGTAGGGTGAATGACCTTCCTTAAAGCTGGTTCTATAATGGTGAAATTTGCTGTCCCATACTGTCTCTGCATCTCTCTGACCTTGACTTTTTTATAATAAAAGCTAGCATTCATATAGTGTCAGAGTTCACAATGTGTTTTTTTTTCTTCTTTTAGCCTCACAACCCTGTAGGTAAATGTTATTATTAGCACCATTTTATAGGTGAAGAACCTGATTGGAGGGAGAATAAGTTGTTTTTCCAGAGTAACACAGCTAATAAGTGTCTTAGTAAGTGTTCCCAGTGTATAAACCAGGTTTAATGTTGGTCTGAGAAGCCATCCTAAAATATAAGTGAGTCAAGGGATTAGTCATTCTCTACTGACCTCTATGTAGATGTTTTCAAACAGGACATTTGATTCTTGACAAATAAAACTATGGTTTGCCTTCAGATGTGCAGTCATTGGTTCCTTGACCCGTGGAAAAACAGAGTTTTTCAGATGTGGGACAATGACAGGAAGATATGTGAGTGTTTTCAGCTCAAAGAGAGGAACATCTCTATCTTTCTGTGAAGTACGAGTCTTTGGGAAGGCATCAAATACAATCTCTCCTGCTCTCCCATCACCCAGTCCTGCATTTCAGCCTTCATCACCCATGGTTAGTGATGACACTGTCTTAACTGGTGAGTATTCTTCCCTCATGATAGGAACTTCAGTAACATAATCTAGAATTCCTTCTCTTTTTTTCTTTTTGTGGGGCAATGAGGGTTAAGTGACTTGCCCAGGGTCACACACCTAGTGTCAAGTGTCTGAGGCCGGATTTGAACTCAGGTCCTCCTGAATCCAGGGCTGGTGCTTTATCCACTGTGCCACCCAACTGCCCCTAGAATTCCTTCTGTGAAAGATTCATAGCTGAGAATATAACTCACATTAAGTCAGAGTTCTTAATCTAGGGTTTTTAATGATATTTTGAAATTTGTATATCAATATACTTGCCTAGCTTTGAATTTTTATGTATTTTATATTATTCATTTAAGAAGATTACTCTGAGAAAAGTTGCATAGATTGTCCAGACTTCTCTTACACCCTGTGAAGCTGGGAATTCTGTCACTGGAAAGCTGAACTACTTTGCCATTGCTGTCATCCCATCCAGCTTTGTTCTTTGCTCTCCTTCTCCTTCCTCCACTGGTACTCTTCCCTTGTTCTTCAGATTTCTTAATTATAATCTTCTGAGCCTTGCCTGATTTCCTACTCCCCACTGCTGAAAAATGTTACTAATTTTTATAGTGTGATTCCTTGACCTCCATATCCCAGGCTACTCATGATGTCTCCATTTTAGTCATTAGAAGTCCTAGTCTCTGTCTAGTTGAGGTACAAAAGGGTGATTAAGGTGGTGGCTAGACTTCCATGACTCATCCTCCCAAAGCAAGATCCCTACTATCTCCTGGTTGTGTTGGAGTGGTTGAAATCCTTTCATCTTCCATGAGTTGGGATGGATGTAGGCTTTCTTTCTTCACAGAGTTAGCACTTTACTATGAGTTTTCTGAGTTTGGGGATATATACAAAGATGCCTTTTATTTTGTCATGCCTGTTTATTCTCCCCAGTAATTACCCCCCAACAATGAAAATGGCTCTAAAGTACCTATAGGATTTCAGAAGACATTAAAAAAAAAACTAGTGTGGGGCAGCTAGGTGGCGCAGTGGATAGAGTACTGGCCTTGGAGTCAGGAGTACCTGGGTTCAAATCCGGCCTCAGACACTTAACACTTACTAGGTGTGTGACCCTGGACAAGTCACTTAACCCCAATTGCCTCACTAAAAAAAAAGAAAAAAAAACCTAGTGGATATTATAGTTATCCTCAAAGGTCCTTGGACCCCTTGTATGGCTCTTCTGTAGGTCCCTCAGGAAAAGACTTTGGGGTTTAAGAGCACCCCTTAAATCAGATAAGGTAAAGAGGATGCCAATATCAACCACTCCTAAACTCAGGTATGTAAAGTTTTGCTCTCTCTTTTGCCATCTAAAAAAGCGATCTTTGGAATAAATGAAAGCCAAAGCTACTCATCAGATAAGGATCACGTGGAAATAGTGACACCAATAAGGGGCACAGGCTGGAAATAAACAGGTTCAAAAAAGTTCAAATAGATTCCTCAGTAACTCATGAAAGATGGATTATGAAGCTGAGCTCAGAAAGTTTGGGGGAATATCCAGAGTCTCTAAAGATGATTTGCTTGGGGGCAGCTAGGTGGCGCAGTGGATAAAGCACGGGCCCTGGATTCAGGAGTACCTGAGTTCAAATCCGGTCTCAGACACTTGACACTTACTAGCTGTGTGACCCTGGGCAAGTCACTTCACCCTCATTGCCCAGCAAAAAAAAAAAAAAAAAAAAGATTTGCTGAAGGTCATGCACGTGTTTCCACAACAATCTGTGTCAGGAACAAATCCCAGGAAGTGATAAAAAGTTTGGGCAGAAGAAGTCCTGAGAACAGGAACAAGATAGGCCTGAGATCTTACTTCTGCATCTAACACACCAACCTTCCTTCATACGATCCTTCTACCTCCCAAGCATTTAATTGGAACTTGATCATTTGAACCCAAGGTTCATTGATTTTCATCCACTACTGTTCAATTTCACCTTTTTAGGAAGAATACCGATGATAAAGGATCACATGAGGTACTTGGATTGATATTATGTAGAGTGTCAGGGTTGAAGAAGAGATTAAAAGTGGGGAGGTGAGAAACAAATGCCTACTTTTCCTTGGGTGCCTGCTACATTGGGATGCAATTTAGCTTAGTGGATAGAGAGCCAGTCTCTACAAAAACAAGAAGAGCTGGGTCCAAGTCTTATAACTTATATATACTTTGTGACTAGGCAAATCATTTCATCTCTCAGTGTCCCAAGATAAACTCTAAAACTCATAAGTGGCATGAAGTACATCCTGAATTAGTAGAGTGAGTTTCCTCCCCTGGTAGTTCCCTTTAACTTTTCAAATCAAAGGTTCACTGCCTATGCCTTCACTAAATTAGACTAAACATTTTGGTGAAGATACATAAAGAAAGGTCATTTGGTTTTTACAAAATGTAAAAGTGAAATGTGAGCCAGGTTATAGTACAATAAATTATAATTACAGATGATTTAATAGCTGCATGAAAAGATCAATGTTCATCTGGAGGGAAGTGTCTTGGGGAGGCCTCCATCCTTGTCCCTATTCATTATTTTTATCAGTGATTTGAAAGAAAATAAAGAAAGGATCCTGATCCCATTTGGAAATAACACAAAACTAGGAGGGATAGTCAATATGGTAGGTGACTAAATCAAATTTGAAAGTCTTCTCCTCGAGTTGGAGCATTGGAAGTAGGAGTTGACCTACATTTTTATATAGGTTGCTGAATTGACACCCCTGGGCCAACAGTTGAACAGACATGTTTCAATTCTTTGATAAATCTTTTGGAAATGGTTGAATTTCAATGGTATGGTATTATTTAATTATAAGTAGTATGATTTTTCATTTGGCAGCTAAGGAAATTGAAGCCCCAAAGGTGACAGATCTTGCCCGAGGTCACACATATAGTATCAAAAGTGAAGCCTGAAACCAGTTCTTCCAATTCATAGTTAACCAGCTTTCCACTCTAATTCATCTCATATAATTTCCCCTAGACTGTACTTTTTACCTGATGTTTAACATCTGCCCCACATTTTTCCTCATTTTAGGTCTAATACAGACAAAAGGATTAAAAGCAACTCAGTCCAGCATCTTCATTCCCCCTCATTTTCCTGATAAACCAATGGATGGGTCTATTCACAGTGGCTTTTGTATTCAAACATTGGAAGAGAATGAGCCCTGGTGGATGGCAGATTTGGGTACCACACAAATTATAGACTTTGTGTCAATCACCAATCGAAAAGATTGTTGTAAAGAACAAATAAATGGAGGCATGATTTTAGTGGGAGACTCATCTGATCAGGGTGGAAAATTCAATGCAAGGTATGGAATTAAGATTTGTCTTTTGAAAGCTGGTGGCATGATAATACATTTCTTTATAACTTTTAAAATCTATTCTATTTGGGGATAAATTTGCATAGAGTTGAAATGAAAATTTTAGGACAGTGAAATCAATTCTAGCATAATTCTGAGCATGTTCACTTCTTGGTACCCACAATCTGTCTTCTCTCTTTCCCCCTCTCCCTCCCTTATATATACTTGGGACCATAAAGTCAATGCATTTGGAGAAGGAGGAAACTAAAATAGGACTTCTACCATGAAATAGTGTCCAAAAGTGCTACATTTGAGGAAAAACAAATCTATCACCAATGTTTTTCCTCTATTTATAGCCATTCAACCATGATCTCCAAGAAACATTCATTTAATCTTCTATTTATTTGCTCACTCATTCCCTAATTGAGGAAGCATTTATTGTGTGCCTGATATATGCTTGGCATTGTACATAGGTCTTTGTTATAGATATATATTAAGTAGAGGAAAGGTCATCTGCTCTCAAGTAGTTTACGATTTAGTTAAGGAAGCCAAAGGTCATAGGTGTATGTAAAGTATAAAACAAGTATGACATACTATGTGCTCAATGCTCATGACACTTTTCTGGCTTTTACAGCCATCATCTATTACTTCCCTTATTCCTTTCTGTCCATGTGTCTGTTTTTTCTAACTAAAGTAGGTACAGTCTAGATGTTGATACCATTTCTAGTAATGTGGATAAGCTTTCTACAATTCCAATATTTAGCGATTGATCATGTTGGCTGGAAACCTTTTTTTGTTTTTGTTTGTTTGGTTGGTTTTGGTTTTGGTTTTTTGTGGGGCAATGAGGGTTAAGTGACTTGCCCAGGGTCACACAGTTATTAATTGTCCTGTATCTGAGGTCAGATTTTAACTGAGGGCCTCCTGAATCCAAGACTGGTGCTTTATCCACTGCACCACTTAGCTGCCCCCAGTCTTTTTTCATTATTAAGGAATAAATAGAACTAAACTTTTAGACTGCAAAGTCATGGTGACACTAGAGAATGAATCATCCATCATTTTTCTAACTAAATTAGTTTCCAAATTCCCTATACATTCAAATACATATCAGTCTCAATAGAAACCTATTCCTATTTTTCTCATCAGAACTGTACCCTAATATTTCTTTATAATTTCAATATTTCCCATCCTCTCTGGACTAATTTTCTCTTTAGAATTTTAGTTTGTGGAATCCAACTAAGTCTTTCCCTGAATACTTTGAAAAATTCTCCCCAGACTTAAGATGCATATCATACTACTCCTTGAGTTTCTTTCTTTTTCTATAAGAAAGCATATGAATTTTAAAATATATTCCCCTAGATTTGATATTGTGTAGGCAAGTAGGTCAAGAATGGGAAGAGTAAGCAAAAGACAATAGGGCTTTGGATAATATCACAAGTTATGATTAGTCTTGATTGACAATATCCATTGGCAAGCTCATGGCTGGAAAGGGGATGGGGTGGGGGGGTTCCAAGCCTAAGAGATCTTGCAGGCTAAGAAGTTTCATTAGGAAAGGCTGGCTGGACAAAAGCATGGAATGAGATATGGAAGAGTTAAAGATCACTCTTTCCACATCTTTGTGAATGGGATCCAGGATAGAGGTTGGTGCCATTTCCAGTAATGTAGATAAGCTCTCTACAATTTCAATATTTAGCAATTGATCGTGTTGGTAGAAAGCCTTTTTGTAATTATTAGGGAATAAATGGAGCTAAACTATTGGGCTGCAGAGTCATAATAATGCAAAGGAATAAATAATTCCTCTTGTATAGCCCATATACAGTCATCACAAAACTCTCACAAATAACAATATTATTTCTTTACAGATGTGCAATCATTCCCTCCTTGGGTCTAGGAGCAAAACATGTTTTCAGTTGTGAAGCTATGCATGGAAGATATGTAACAATTATTCATCCAGGGAGAGAAAAGATTTTATCATTTTGTGACGTGAAAGTCTTTGTTAAAACCTGGAATTCAGAAAACAAGGCTTTCGGTCACATGGTTTATACTTTATTACCAATTTCTGTGGATGACCAACAGATAAGCAGGATGTATGTATTTCCCAAAAGATCATATGTTTATACTGTCAAGGAGAACCATTTTGGTGAGTATATTTTCTTCACCACAATACGTCAGCAACATTTTTGTGGCATTCTTTCTTCAATTAAGATTTGGTTGATGGGGCAGCTAGGTGGTGCAGTGAATAGAGCACCAGTTCTGGAGTCAGGAGGACCTGAGTTCAAATCCAGCCTCAGACACTTAATATTTACTAGCTGTGTGATCCTGGGCACTTAACCCTAAATGCCTCAAAAAAAAAATATTTTTTTGATGTAATGTAATTCCTAAAAAGTTTTGCTTATAACGTTAATCCCTTAAACTTTCTTCCTTTTAAAAATATTTCCAATCCTTACTCAGCTTCTCCACTTTCTATATTTTTGTTTACTCTTTCTTTCCCTAATCCCTTTTTCTACTTCTTTTTTTTTTCTTTTGTGGGTCAATGAGGATTAAGTAACTTGCCCTGGGTCACACAGCCAGTAAGTGTCAAGTGTCTGAGGCCAGATTTGAACTCAGGTCCTGCTGAATCCAGGGCCAGTGCTTTATCCACTGTGCCACCTAGCTCCCCCTTACTTCTTCTTTTAGCATTCATATCCAGCTCACAAAATATGAATGCAAGCTACCTTTCAGAAAGAGCTCTGTGGATTGTGATAAATATGGTTAAGATTAATGCTCTAGGGGGCGGCTAGGTGGCACAGTGGATAAAGCACCAGCCCTGGATTCAGGAGTACCTGAGTTCAAATCTGGCCTCAGACACTTGACACTTACCAGCTGTGTGACCCTGGGCAAGTCACTTAGCCCCCATTGCCCTGCAAAAAAAAACAACAAAAAAAACTTAATGCTCTAGGTGGGCAGCTAGGTGGCACAGTGGATAGAGCACCAGCCCTGGAGTCAGGAGTACCTGAGTTCAAATCTGGCCTCAAACACTTTTAACACTTACTAGCTGTGTGACCCTGGGCAAGTCACTTAACCCCCAATTGCCTCACTAAAAAAAAAAAAAAAAAAAAAAGATTAATGCTCTAAGAACCACTCTGAAAACCACAAAGTATTTAATGAACTCTTCTGTTCTCACATGGATCCTTTTATATTTTTAATAACTAGATGTTTTTTTTAAATTCTTAAGTATATTTCTTCTTTTTTTTTTTTTTTTGCAGAGCATTGGGGGTTTAGTGACTTGCCCAGGGTCACACAGCTAGTAAGTGTCAAGTGTCTGAGGCCTGATTTGAACTCAGGTACTCTGAAATCCAGGGCCGGTGCTTTACCAACTGCACCACCTAGCTGCCCTCTTAAGTATATTCTTAATATTTTTAGTTACTAGAAATTTTAGCCAGGATATCATATGAAGGATTGAATAGATTTAATTAACTCATTTATTCCTTAAAGTTTCTAGAGAGAACCCAAGTCATTTTTAGCAAAAGAAAGACTTAAAGGAGATAAAAATGTCCATTTACAGAATGTATCAATTGGTTTAAGAATTAACCACACAGAAGGGCAGCTAGGTGGCACAGTGGATAAAGCACCGGCCTTGGATTCAGGAGAACCTGAGTTCAAATCCGGCCTCAGACACTCAACACTTACTAGCTGTGTGACCCTGGGCAAGTCACTTAACCCCAATTGCCTCACCAAAAAAAAAAGAATTAACCACACAAAAATTTTATAGTGCCATGTTATTTAGACTGGAGTTCCTAGAATCAGTAAATAAATGTTTATGATAACCTGCAGATGAAACAAGGACTTAAGGCCCCCAACCCTGTAGCATTTTACAATCTGGGTGTAAGGGACAACTCTTCATTCTAGTAATGGAGTCTGCACTTTGTATCTCATGGCTGATTGACTTCTACCCACACATATTATTGTTGCAGATACAGTACTATCAGGGGGGAAACCTGCTTTCCAGTCCAGCATCGCCAGTCCCTCTAGGACTCCTGAAAGAGCTGTAGATTTTGAAAAAGGCTCTTGTATTGAAACACACCAAGAGAACAATCCCTGGTGGATGGTAGATTTGGGTTCTACGCAAACTGTGGAATCTGTGGCAATCACCCCCCGAGAAGATTGTTGTATTGAAGAATTATATGGAGCATTGATCCTAGTAGGGGACTCCTCTGATAATGGTGGCACATTCAATTCCAGGTATGAATCAAAGCCTCATCACTTGAAAATAGAACAAGATCACATTTGCAAAGTGATTTGCAAACTCTAAAGTAATATATAAATGTTAGTTACTAGAAAATATAATTAGAGCTAATTTGATAGCAAAAATAAGTATCTTGGCTCCCTTTGGAGATGGTGTTCTGATTTAATTGAACTTTACCTGCTACCTTTAGTCAACTCTGTGCTGCTGCTAAGTCTTGTCACCTTATTTCTCAACTTCCCCACAGTTTGAGGAGGGAGAGCACACTAGGGAAGAAGGTTTCCCATAGGTATCACTTGAGTTGGACCTGAAGAGAATCTAAAGAGGCAGCTGAGTGGTGCAATGGATAAAGCAACAGCCCTAGATTCAGGAGGACCTGAGTTCAAATCCAGTCTCAGACACTTGACACTTACTAGCTGTGTGACCCTGGGCAAGTCACTTCACCCTCATTGCCCAGCAAAAAAAAAGAGAGAGAGAGAGAAGCTAAGGATTCTTAGAGGCTGAGGTGAGCAGGAATGGCATTCCTGGCACACAGGACAGCCTGTGAAAAGTCTCAGAGACAGGAGATAGAATGCTAATTTCATGGAACTGTGTAATTTAAATTTCTAAATGTAGGTTCTAATCTGTCCCCCCAGTTTTGGAGGAAACTGACTAAAATCACTGATAAACAAGTTTAGGTTTTTAAGGGTTTATTGAAAGATAGTAAAAGAAAGAGAAAGATTGAGAACAGAATTCCTACAACCTGGCAATCCTATCTTTCCTCAACTTCCCTGTGAAGTCCTCTGGAGTCTAGTCTCCACCATGGCCAGGTCAGGAACCAAAAGAGAGCAAACTCCCCCGCCAGCATCCACTTCCCACTTCATGTGTTCCTCCCAGAAAATGGGAGGCTCCTCAAGTCGATTGGCTGGTAGCCTTGATAGACAGTACCCATGAGCAAATGTCACTTCCTGACACCAAAGAAAAGCCACATGGCCTTGCCCTCAGAGGCCTTCTCCTCATGGTGGGGCTTTCCTACAGTAAGTCTCCAGCAGGTGGCGTCATTCCAATCATTACAGAACAGAAAGTAGATCCACTAAGCTGGAATGCTAAATACATAATAGGGAGTAGTAATATGAAATAAGTCTGGAGATGGAGGCTGAATCCAGCCTGGGAAAGGCTTTAAATGCTGATCTGAGGAGTTTCTATTTCATCCTAAAGACAATAGCCATCCTTGGGGCAGCTAGGTGGCGCAGTGGATAGAGCACCAGCCCTGGATTCAGGAGAACCTCAGTTCAAATCCAGCCTCAGACACTTAACACTTACTAGCTGTGTGACCCTGGGCAAGTCACTTAACCCCAGTTGCCTCACCAAGGAAAAAAAAAAGACAATAGCTATTCACTGAAGATTCTTGAGCAGAGAAATGGCATGGTCATAACTCTACTTTAGGAAGATTATTTTGGCAACCAACTGAAAACAGGGAGACCAAGTAGGGTTTGGGGAGTAATAGAGACAGAGGGGAACTTGGAACCAGGAAAATCAATATTCAAGTTCCACCTCTGATACAGACTGAATGAGAGACCTTGGGCAAGTCACTTGGGCCCTCTTTGCTCTAAGACAATGAGTTGTAGAGAAAGTGCTGACCAGCATTTTTAGGGGGAGTTTCTTCACCTAGGAGTTGCCTCTACTTATGGAACCCCCTATCTCTGTCCCTTTCCCTTTACTAAATAGACCCCAGGAATTAATACACAGGCAAACTCTTCCTCCAAATTGAGCACAAAAAACCAACACTCTGACTAGAGCCCAAGAGGGAGAAATGAAATATATTCCTACCAAACCTTTACCCAAAGCCTTCCATTTAATCCATACATCTGCCTGTATCAGAGAGCTGTTCTAGAATTTCACTTGATTGGATCACCATATGAATTTTTCAGTGGGAAGTAATTCAGCCTCTTTTCATCAAAAACTTTCCTCAAGTGACTTTTAAAGTAAATGACTTTATTTAAATGACTCTTTTCTTTCATTGTTTGAATGGTTATACCAAAGTGGCCCATCGTGAAAAGGTCTTCATTTGGTTCCTGGAAAATATGTGCTTGTTGTGGAATGTATGCAAGCCCCTTGCCTGCTATATTCTTTTCCTATTCTTGTTCCTTAAAATAGAGTAGTCAAGAAGTACTTGACCAATGAGTACACTATAAGTTCTGGCCTAGTATAGAAAATTATAGTCTCCTGAGTGGGACTCTCATGGTGAGTGGCCAGCTGTATTTGAGAAAAGATGATTCTAGTAACTTTGTCCTGGGTAAATTTAAAGGGGCAGAGCCTAGAGACTTAGCTAGAAGACCCTTTATGATTATCCACCCAAGAGGTAATAGGGGCATATGCCACATAAGAACCAAAATCTTCAATTCAATTATATTAAATTCAACAAGCAATTTTAGTGTCTTCTATGAATCAGCAGTGCTGGTGGCACTGTTAGGTGTGGGAGAGAAGATAAAAGAAGGTAAAAGATAAACACAGGCTTGTCAGAGACGAGGAAGAATGAAAAAGACTTGGTAACTGTAACAGCAGGAATGGTGGGAATATTAACTTTGAAGATAGAGGAAGAAAAGAAAAATATCACACTAATCCTATGTAGCAGACAATGGATGCTTATGTCCTTTACAGCTATGAGGACAAATTTCTGTAATATCCTTTTTGATTGAATTAATCATCTTTGACTTACCTCTGCGTAGCTGTTTTCAATCAGTACATGAGCATCCTTACAAATAAAACTATGGTTTGCTTTCAGATGTGCAATCATTGGTTTCTTGAGCCATGGAAAAACGGAGTCTTTCAAATGTGGTTCATTGCATGGAAGATTTGTGAGTATTTTCAACCCAGGAAGAAAAAAATTATCTCTATGTGAAGTACAAGTTTTGGGGAAAGCATCAGATTCTGCCAGTCCTGAATCTTGGTCTTTCTCACCCAAGGGTAACGATGACATAGGCTTAACTGGTGAGTATTCTTTCCTCATAGTATGAACTTCAATGACATAATCTATCATTCCTTCTGTAAAACATTAGAGTTAAGAATATGGTTCATACAGGACAACATTGTACACAGTAACAGCAACATTGTATGATGATAAACTGTGATAGACTTGGCTCTTCTCAGCAATACAATGATCCAAGACAATTCCAAAGGACTCATGATAGATAATGTTCTCTGCATCAAGAAAAAAAGAACTGTGGATTCTGAATGTAGATTGAACCATACTGTTTCTACTCTTTTTTTTTTCTTTTTTGAGGTTTTTTCCTTTTGTTCTGATTCTTCTTTCACAGCATGACTAATGCACAAATATGTTTAATGTGACTGTACACAAATAACCTATATCAGTTTGCTTTCTGTCTTGGGGAGGGGGGAGGGAAGGGAGGGAGAAAAATTTGGAACTAAAAATCTTATGAAAACAAAAAAAACCAACCACACACAAAAAATATGGTTCATATTAAGCCAGCATACTTAATCTAGGGTCTAGGAACTTGTTTTTAAAGATATTTTGAAAATGGTATGTCAATATATTTGGCTAGCTTTGAAATCTTTTTTTCTTTTCTTTTTTTTTTTTTGCGGGGCAATGGGGGTTAAATGACTTGCCCAGGGTCACACAGCTAGTACGTGTCAAGTGTCTGAGGCCGGATTTGAACTCAGGTCCTCCTGAATCCAGGGCTGGTGCTTTATCCACTGCGCAACCTAGCTGCCCCCTGAAATCTTATGTATTTTATGTCATGCATTTAAAACTATTTCTCTGAGAAGAGGTCCATAGATTGTCCAGAATTCTCCCTCTGAAGCTGAGAAGTCTGCCATTCAAATGCTGAACTCCCTTGCCATTGCTGTCATCCACTACAGTTTTGCCCTTTGTTATAATTCAATTCCCCTTTCACTGGCATTGGGTCATTATGCTTCAGGCTTCTTAACTATGATCTGCTGAGCTCTGCCCAGTTCCTACACCCCATTGCTAAAAAATGTTACTAATGCTAGTCCACATGACTTCAGTTTGACCATTATAAGTCCTATAGTCAGGGCAGCTAGGTGGCACAGTGGATAAAGCACCGGCCCTGGAGACAGGAGTACCTGAGTTCAAATCCGGCCTCAGACACTTAACACTTACTAGCTGCATGACCCTGGGCAAGTCATTTAACCCCAGTTGCCTCACTAAAAAAAAAAAAAAAAAAAGTCCTATAGTCGGGACAGCTAGGTGGTGCAGTGGATAGAACACCGGCCCTAGATTCAGGAGGACCTGTGTGACCCTGGGCAAGTCACTTAACCCCAATTGCCTCAAAAAAAAAAAAGTCCTATAGTCTCTGTACAATTGGTGTACAAAAGGGTTTTTGAAGTAGCTGTGAAACATCTATGAAGTACCCTCCCAAAGCAAGGTCCCAAATAGCTCTTACTTGTATGAGTGACTGAATTTCTTTCTTCTTCCATGGATCAAGATAGATGTAGACCTTCCCTTATCACAGAGACAACACATCACTATGAGTCTTTCCATGTCTGGAGGTAAACACAAGGGTCTCTTTTAATTCAGCCATTACCTTTGTCCTCCCCATTAATTAGTCCCCAACCATGAAAATGGCTTTAAAGTAATTATAAGATTCCAGAAGGTATGAAAAACAATAGTGGATATTCTAGTTACCATCAAAGGGCCTTGGACACCTTATATGGCTCTTCTGTCCATCACTCAGGAAAATACTTTGGGGCTTAAGAGCACCCCTTAAATCATATCAGGTAGGGAGAATGCCAATTCTTAACACTCCAAAGCCCAGGTATGTGAGGCTACGGTATCTCTTTTGCCATCTAAAATAGTTGAGTTTGGAATAAGGCAAGAATCACATGGAACTAAGGATGCCTATTAGGATTACCCCCCAAATGGAGCATATGGTGAAAATGTTCAAGAGTTCAAAAGTTTAAATATGTATCTCAGCAACATATGCAAAATGCATTATGAAGTCAAGCTCAGAAAGTTTGAGGAAAAATCCAAAGTCTCTAAGGATGATTTATAGGAGGTCATTTCACTGTTAAGCACAAAGCCCTGGGAAAGATGTGGTCAGAAAACGTCCCGACAACAGACCCAAGATAGGCCTGAGTCCTTATTTCTGAATCTAACACACCAACCATCTTTTACATAAACCTCCCAACTCCCAAACATGTAACTTGAACTTGATAATTTAACTCAGGTTCATTATTTTTCATCTACCCTGATTAAATTTCTTCTCTTTAAGCACCAGCCCTGGATTCAAAGTACTTGAGTTCAAATCTAGCTTCATACACCTGACACTTACTAGCTGTTTGACCCTGGGCAAGTCACTTCACCCTCATTGCCCTGAAAAAAAAAGAATATTTACAATGATGCTATTGTGATGTGGGACTTGAATGAACATTTTTGTAGAGTATTGGAATTTGAGTAGAGATTAAAAGTCAGGAAATAAGAAACAAATTGTGCTTACTTTGTGTAAGCAGAACCCCAAATCACATTGGTATGGGACTCTCTCTTCTTTGTGGAGACTAACACCATGCCTGCATGAGGGGCTGGGCAAAGTCAGCAAAAGCAAGAGAGAAGAAAGATCTGGTCTCTTTTAGTCTCTTTGGGCTCTTCAGTTGCTTTGGATGTTCTGCCTTTCAGCTTCAAGAGAGAAGATGGACAATACCAACCCCACTTCAGGTTTTGAATGGAAAAAAAGACTCTGGGAAGAAATCAACATGAGAGAAATTTGTAGTCTCCATCATGTCACTATCCCTAGCTTTATACATTAGAGATTTTGGAGAATTTCTACCTTTGTGTGAAACTGGTGACCGTCTTGGTTGAGCTGAGTAACCTTACTCTCTGTGAGAGAACTCTTTTACTATGTATGATCTGGAATATATTCTCTCTGGTTTCTATTTTGCTATCAACTTGTATTTATTGGTTTCTTTGCCATATGCTATATATGCTTATTGTGCAACTGGCATTTGGTGGGAAGTGGAGCCTTAGATACAAAGTTTGAGATTCTCCTTTCCCTTTTAAGAAATAACTATCAGGGGGGCAGCTAGCTGGCACAGTGGATAAAGCATTGGCCCTGGTTTCAGGAGGATCTGAGTTCAAATATGGTTTTAGACACTTGACACTAGCTGTGTGACCCTGGGCAAGTCACTTAACCCTCACTGCCCCACAAAAAAAAAAAAAGAAAAAGAAAAAGAAAAAGAAAAGAAAAAAGAAATAAGAAATAACTGCCAGGGCAGCTAGGTGGCGCAATGGATAAAGCACTGGTCCTGGATTCAGGAGGACTTGAGTTCAAGTCCAGCCTCAGACACTTGAACAAGTCACTTAACTCTCATTGCCCCACAAAAAGAAAAGAAAAGAAAAGAAATAACTGTCAGGAGTTTAGCTTGAACCTTGGAAATGACAACCTCTAGATGTTTAAGGGAACAGATAGATAGAATTCTAACCTGGCACCCATCTCTCTGAGAAGAGCAGAGCAGCTGCAGCCTCAGGCCCTAACATCCTATATCCCCTCCCAGAAGGAAAGTTTGGGGAGGAATGAGTGGAGTAGATTTGAAAGATATGTCTATTCTGACCTTCCTTTGAGCCACATCAGGAAATTCCATGCTGCATATCAGGGACATCCTTATACTACATTTACAATGTGTACCTACTGCCCTGAGAGGCAGATGGGCAGTCAGTCTTCTGAAAGCCAAGAATAACTGGGTTCAAGTTTCACCTCTGACATACTGGCTATGTGACCCTGGAAATTCTCTGAAACTCTCTTTTTTTTTTTTGAGGCAATGAGGGTTAAATGACTTGCCCAGGGTCACACAGCTAGTAAGTGTCAAGTGTCTGAGGCCGAATTTGCCCCCTCTGAAACTCTTTAAGTTTCAGAGAAGTGTTGACCTGCATTATTAGAGGAAGGTTCCTCCCCTGGAAGTTAAATTACCAGTGAAATCAAAAATCCAATCATGATCCCTATCCCTTCACTGAATTAGAATAAATATCTAAGCATATATACATAAAGGAAGATCATTTGTGTTTTTAGGAAGTATAGAAGATGAGAAATAAATTACAATTTTAGATGATTTAAGAGTTATATTAAAAGAGTAACATTTCATTGCTCTTAATCAATTAATTAATTGATTCTTTAGTTAATTAGGCAGTTAGGTGGTACTGTGGATAAAGAACTAGCCCTGGGGAGTCAAGAGGACCTGAGTTCAAATCCGGTCTCAGACACTTACTAACTATGACTTTGGGCAAATCACTTCACCTCTGCAGTTTCCTCATCTGTAAAATAAGGTTAAAAGCAGCACCTACCTCCAAGGATTCTTCAGAGGATCAACTAAGATGATAATTGTAAAGTACTTAGTTCTGCTAAAGAGAATCTGTACTTTTTACTGACACAAATAACTCACAACCACCAATGCCAATCTCTTCTTTCCTTTCAGCTCCATTGGTATCAAGGGGAAAACCAGCCTTCCAGTCCAGCATCTTCAGTCCCTTAGGATCTCCTGAGAAAGCTGTGGATGGGTTTTTATTTAGTGACTTTAACGCAGGATCTTGTATGCAAACTCGCCTAGAAAATGATCCCTGGTGGACAGTAGATCTGGGTTCAATCTACGCTGTGGAATCCGTGTCAATCACCAGCCGAAAAGATTGTTGCTCCGAACTGATGAAGGGAGCTGCGATCCTGATCGGAAACTCCCAACACTTGGATGGCAGGTTGAATCCCAGGTAAGTGATTTACTAACCACTTTTAATTCCCAGAAAGTCTGAGTTTTTAATGCAACTGGAATGAAGAATTGAATCAATTAGCTATATAAATCAAGTATTTCTTTTGACTGGCTATGTTTTGTTTTTCTTTAGTTTTCAATAGAAATGAGGGTTGGATTTGGGGGTAGAAGGATGAAAAGGTGGATTTTTACTGTATGTGTGTATGTATGTGTGTGTGCATGTATGTATGCATGCAAATGCATGTGTGTATATACACGTGAACATGTATATGTGTATATACACATGAACATATATGTGTGTATACACATACACACACATACCTGCATATGTATATATACATTTTTTAAAGAGAATCCTGGGAGGGGCAGCTAGATGGTGCAGTGGTTAGAGCACTGGCCCTGGATTCAGGAGTACCTGAGTTCAAATCCGGCCTCAGACACTTAACACTTACTAGCTATGTGACCCTGGGCAAGTCACTTAACCCCAATTGCCTTACTAAAAAAAAAAAAAAGAGAGAATCCTGGGAAATGTGATATACAAGACTTAGAAGGATGAAGGATAAAGCTATGACAATAATACAGTCATAAAATAATGGAGGCTTGTACTCAGGTGGTGCCTAAATAGACAAAGATAAATATAAGATATTCAATTCAATGATATTCAGCAAATATTCTCATATTTCATAAGTGCCTACTATGTTCAAAGCACTGTGTCAAGTGAAAGCAACACAAAGGAAAAAAGAAATAGAGCAATCCCTGCTCCCATTAGACTCCGAACTCAAGAGCAAGGATTTTATTTCTTTTTCTTTTTTTTTTCATCTGGGAGGGGAGGCAGGTTGCCTTTCTTTATACCTCCAGTGATTAGTATAGTTCCTGGCACACAGGAGGTGCTTAGTTGATTCTAGTTGACTGAACCTTCAAGAAGCTTATATCCTGCTCAGAAAAACAACATGAAAAAAAAAAACCGAAAGCAAACAGAAAAACAACATGTACACAGATCAATGTATACAAACTGCACAAATGCATATTTTGTAAATGCAAAAGTAATTTCCAGGGTGGAAAGAAGAGTACTAACTAGAGGCTTGGGGAAAGCCTCATATAGAGAGAAACAACTGAGCTGAGGTTTAGGTTTTCATACAGATGAAGTGGAGAAAGGTGAGCATTCTAGGCATGGAGGGACAACCTGCGCAAATACCCAGAGAGAGAAAATGAAATGTTACCTACATGGAACAACATATAGGTCAGGTTGGCTGGAACATAGAGTATATGAAGAGTAATCATGTAAAATTAATCTGGAAATATAAGTTATAAAAGAATAACTATTAGGGTCATGGGACCATAGACGTATGGAAAGGAAATCTGGGAAGGATGAAAAAAAGAAGGTAGCATCAAAGGTTCTTGTGTATGTTGGAAAAAGGGAACAAAGTTAGAGCCATAGTCAGGAAGGAGGACAAGCTGTTTGTTATATCACTGCTCAATGGTTTACCTTATTAGAATGAATTCAGGGAATTCTTTTTAGTATTTCCAGGGGGATACATGGAGCAGAAATATTAGGCAAAGAAACCTCATTAAAATGGATGAGTAGGGCAGTTAGGTGGTGCAGTGGATAAAGCACCAGCCCTGGATTCAGGAGGACCTGAGTTCAAATCCTGCCTCAGATACTTGACACTTACTAGTTGTGTGACCTTGGGCAAGTCATTTAACCCTCATTGCCCTGCCCCCCCTCCAAAAAAATTGGATGAGTGGTTACTACCTATAGAGGTCTCCTCTTCTTATGATTCTCTGTGTACTCTGCTTCCTCTCACTGCAATAACTTCTCAAATAAAAATATGGTTTCTATTCAGGTGTGCTATTGTTCCTGCCATGAGGCCTGGAAAAACGAAGTCTTTCTCCTGTGAGTCAATGAAAGGAAGATATGTGACCATCACCATTCCTGGTAAAGCGAAGATCTTAACTATGTGCGAAGTACAAGTCTTTGGGAAGGCATTCAAAGGTTATGACCCTGCTATTCAGGGGCCTTGGGAACAAATTTTTGATTCAGGTATATGGTTTCATGTGGGCACTTTAATGTATACACTTAGCACACCTGTTGGTTCTCCAGTGATATATTGTAGCTATTGTAGGGCAGCTAGGTGGCTCAGTGGATCAAGCACTGGCCCTGGAGTCAGGAGGATCTGAGTTCAAATGTGACTGTTTAACCCAATTGGGTTAACCCAATGGCCTTAAAAATTAAAATTTTAATTAAATTAAATTAATTTTTAAAAAAACCATCAGGGCTGGGGCAGCTAGGTAGCACAGTGGATAAAGCACCAGCCCTGGATTCAGAAGGACCTGAGTTCAAATCCGACCTCAGACTCTTGACACTTACTAGCTGTGTGACTCTGGGCAAGTCACTTAACCCCAATTGCCTCACCAAAAAAAAAGAAAAAAGAAAAAACCATCAGGGCCATCTCCAGTCATCCTGAGGTATATCTTGCCACTAGGGCCAGATGGCTCTGGAGGAGAGAGTAAGGTTGATGACCTTGCATAGTCCTCCTTTACTTAAATCCAATTCACTGCAAGTCATGTCATCACCCCAATGTCATGGTCCTCTTCAAGAACAAAGGAAAAACAACAACAAACAACAACTCTGGGTATTATTTCCCAAATGACACCCTCTCATGAGTAGATTTACTTGTGGAAATGAGATCAATGATGTAGCAAAGCTCTTGCTATGAACCTTTAACAGTTTAAAGAAATATTCATAAGACATGGCATGAAAATCTATATTTGTCCTAGTATTGATCCTTTTCCTGTCAGAAAATCATCCTTTCTATTTTTATCCCTCCTAACTCCCCTTTGTCTCCAACTTCTACCTTTCTTTCTCCTTCTTCACTTCTTCCTCTTCCCTCCTCCCATTATTTTTTCCTGTTCATCATTCCTCTTTTGTGATTCTTTATATTACTGGGCCAAAGATGCTCAGTTTCGACATATCTTTATTACTTTGCTTTCAGGCAGATGGGAATTTTGATATCTGTGTCTGAGAAGCCTTCATTTTTTGACCAACTCATGAGTGCTGACTCCATCCCTATTCTAGTTCAGTCTAGCCTCATGATGCTAAACAGTATAAGGGATTTTTAACTAGGCAAATCAATTTGATGGCAGAGTTTGAGATAAGGCTGAGTTTGAAAATGCCTGATTGTGCTACCTTAATCACTTACTCATGGGCGTTTTTACTGGTCCTGTGATTCTATTGGTATAGAAACCTCCAGATGAGGAAACACCCTCTACTAATGCATATCATTGACTGCTCTCATACACTGAGAATATCCACTGCACCACCTAACTGTCCCTGAGCCATTATTTATTAGAAGCGATACTTAGGGCAGCTAGGTGGCGCAGTGGATAAAGCACCAGCCCTGGAGTCAGGAGTACCTGAGTTCAAATCCAGCTTCAGATGCTTGACACTTACTAGCTGTGTGACCCTGGCACTTAACCCCAATTGCCTCACCAAAAAAAAAAAAAAAAAGAATGGTAAAAAAAGAAATGGTACTTAAACCCTGGACTTTCTGATTCTGAGGGCAGTGACATTTAGACACCTCCAGTTAGCATACTCCCCCCAAAAAAATACACAACACACTTTTAAGTTTAATTTGCATTATTAACATTTTCTCCATCATTTTCTGAAGGCTGGACAATTGACAAAATAATAAATATAATTCTGGTTTTATAACATTTGCTGATTTCCAAGGGGTAAATGTTCCCACTGATAAATGGTTCTAGTAAGATGGTATGAACTAGCTTCAGAACAACTCTGAAACACAACTAAACCTCAAAGTCCCATTGTGTCAGTTCTCTACATGCAGAATAGTAACAGCCTTCCCACATCCTTCTGTACCAACATGATTTCGACATGTGAAATGTCAGCATTCTATGCCCTTTCTTTTTCTTTCTTATTTTTTTCTTCCTTCCTTCTTTTCTTTTTTTCTTTCTCTCTTGCACACTATCTTGTATTTATAAAGCTGATTTCTTGAATTCAAATTTTAAAATTATACATTTATCCCTATTAAATAACATTTATTCAATTCATCCTGATATTCTAACCTGTGAAAATATTTTTGAATCCTGACTGTTATCCATTGTGCTAACTGTTCCCTACAAGTTTAATGTTTTCTGCTAATCTGAGAAGCATTTCATGGCTACCTTCATCTAAGACATTGATAATAATGTTAAACAGTACAGAGTTCCCAGGGCACTCTCCTGGAGATGTCCTACCAAGCTGACCTGGAATTATTTACAACTACTCTTTGGGAGTTATAAACCCACTTAATTTTATTCTAATTGAGTCCACATCTCTTCATCTTGTCCATAAAAATATCAGGAGAAACTTGATCAAATACTTTACTAAAATTTAAGCAATTTACATGTACAATGGTATGGGTTAAGTCTGATTCAAGTTAATCTAGTTGTTCATGATTAGGATTAGAACGAAATGAGAGGGCAACTAGGTGGCACAGTAGATAAAGCACTGGCCCTGGATTCAAGAGGATGTGATTTCGAATCTGACCTCAAACACTTGATACTTACTAGCTCTGTGACCCTGGGCAAGTCACTTAAGCCTCATTGCCTCACAAAACAAACAAAAAACAGAAAAAAAGAATGAAATAAGACAGTCCTAGACTACATAATATCCAATAAAAAATGTTTTCAAACAACATTGTAGAAAGTATATTTGGCAAAGATACAGTACTGATTCAGTTGGATGTAGCTTTCCTCACCTCTGAATTTGCCACGGTGGCAGCCTGGTCAGGAAGGGTGTATAGATTCACATAGCAATGGTACATCTTCAAGTTTAAAGAACCTGGCATCCTTGTGTAGTGGACGTTTTATGCATAAGTGATTGGCAACATCAACATTTCAAGCCTTAGTTCCCTGGACTAGTTAAATCTTGAATTGGATTTCATTGGCTTTTGAGGAGAAAACTGGACTTGCTTACATGTCAGGGAATTTCCCGTCTTTATTCCTACCACATATGCCATAACCTCTGTCAAAAAGAAAAAAAGGAAATGGTGTTACTCTAGCAAGACTTGTTCTTTTTGAAACAAGTTTGGTTCTTTGAGATGACTACTGCCACTCAAGAAGTCCACTAGCCATCACTTAATAATAGATTTTAGAATTTTGCTAGCAACTGAAACCATTGGTTAACCAACCATTTTTCAGGCATTATCCTCTTCCCTTTTTGGAAAACCATTACCATTCCTCAGTCCTGTAGTACTCCCTCTCTTATTCACCACAGTTTTTCAAATAACACTAACAGGGGTTCAGTGATCACCTTATCCAATTTTTTTTTTCAGTTATGAAGGATATAGTTCATCTGGATAAGGTGACTTGAATTAATAAAAGCTAAATATGTGTTCCTTTAGTAACTCCTGTCTTAATTTGGGCATAAATTTCTCACTAGCTAATTTTGTTCTGCCCTTTCATGTTCAAAGATCACTTTCATAATGAAAGAAAACTTGTAAAAGAGAAGGGTTAAGTTTTCCTGCCTTTCCTTTGATTCTCCTCTTTTCCCCACTGTGGCTTTCTTTTTCTAAAATAAAAAAAAACAACTCTGTGTGTGTGTGAGAGAGAGAGAGAGAGAGAAAGAGAGAAAGAGAGAGAGAGAGAGAGAGAGAGAGAGAGAGAGAGAGAGAGAGAGAGAGAGAGAGGAGACTTGAACTCAAGCCTTCTTGACTTTGAGGACTACCCTCTTGTCGCTAACCCATGCTGCCTTTGATATAAAGTTGGAAAGAACTTTAAAAATTATAACTGATTTAAAGATGAAATCATGACCTATAAAATTAAAGATTTAGAGAAGCTAAAACAGTCATTTCTAGGGTGTGGGGTTTTGTTTTTACTATTCTGAATTTTTATTTACTGGCAAAAATAAGAATTCTAAGAGTATGGGGGAGAGGTAACTGTCATTGAGTAGTCATTCAAATTCTAAAAGATGAAAGTGACATGGTAACCAAGGCAGTTTTTGATGTATTTATTTTGTAAATCAATTATTTAAGAATTGAAACTTTCTATTCTTTTTTGTACAAAATCATTCCTCATTCTATTCAAGAGAATTCCCACTTCTCACTTGATGACTATGTGCTGACATTATGAATGTCTTCATTTCAGTTACATTACTGTCAAGGGGAAAGTCAGCCTCCCAGTCCAGCGTGTCCTCTCTTTCTGCATCTCCTGAAAGAGCACTGGATATGTCTTTCCAAAGTAACTTTGGCAAAAGTTCTTGTATTCAAACACTCCAAGAGACTGATCCTTGGTGGATGGTGGATTTGGGTTCAACATCTTCTGTTGTCCTTGTGTCACTGACCAACCGAGATGATTGTTGCCAAGAACAAGTCAAGGGAGCTATGATTCTAGTTGGAGATTCATCTCATCAGGGTGGCAAATTCAATCCACAGTAAGTGATTCACTCAAAATCTTTCCTCCTGGGATCCCTAGTTTAATCTGTGCATAACATTTGAAAGTGAAGATTCAGATCTAGTATCAGGAAAATGCAATCATAGTGTTGGGGCCGAAATTTAATATATGGAGTGTTAATTGGGTGACTCACCAAAATATTGGGGTCCTGGAAATAATGAGGGACCTCTAGGTTCAAAGCTCCCTCCCCTCCAAACTGCCCTTTTGGATATTTCTCCCAGACCAATAAGAAAAGAGCCTTACAGCTTCTTTTCCACAAAAGAATCAGATTTTATTACTTGGGAATTAATTAAACAACAAAGGTGAAATTAATAAAAATCAAAGATAAGGAAATAGGAAAAAGAAATACAAATAAATTCTCTTAACTCACCACACCTGGAAAGTCTTCTAGCTTTCTCACATCACCAAGAAGACGGAGGAGCCAGTGGGCAAGCGTGAGAGCAAGAGCCTCTCCTCCCCTCAGAGAGCGTTCAATCTCCCTCCCCCAAAGGGGAGGTCTTTCAAAACTGCCTGTGGAGAGTTCTCCTTCTGACCTCAGTAGCATACATAACTTCAGGGTGGGCCAGGTGTGGCCCCTCCCAAATGAGTCAGCTAAAATTCCGATAATTTTTTTACCGCAAATAATTTTTACCACAATAGATATCTTTTCCCTTGATTTTCTACTATCCTATACGTAAGCATGTTTTTGCCTAAGTCATTCAATTCCTGTGAATTTAAGTGACTAAATTTGTTTCCACACAAGGTCACAAATTTGATGTGTGTGTCCCCAAACTCCACTCCCCTAGAATATATCCAGTCATTCATTGGACAAACTTACAATAAGTGTCTACAATATATAGGGATTTGTGTTTGGAACTGGGTAAATCTGAAAAGAAATGATATGCTCTCTGCTGTCAAGGATCTTATACTCTAATAAAGCAGAAGAAACATATACATAAATAATAAAAATCACATAGAATGTGATGCATTCATAGGAAGTGTACAAAGGGTTATGAGAGATCACTCCCAGTTAGGGAAATTGAAAAATATTGTATGGATCAGGTAGCATTCGGGTTTGTAATTGACCAGTAGACAATCAGGGTTTGGGAATATGGCTTTCCAAAATGCTAACCCAGACAGAAACAAGAAAGCCCAGCTCTTATTCTACATTTGCATTTTTCAGCTGTATGGTCTCAGACAGGTCAATATTGGGATTACAGGGTTGTAGAAACCTAAGAGTTCTACAAGAACTCTTAGTCATATAGTCCAGCCCCCTTATTTTACAGATAAGGAAACTGTGGCACAGTAAAATTAAGTTACATTAAAAAGTTACATAAAAAGGTCATGCAAGTGACAGTGTTAAGATTCAAACCCAGGTCCTCTGATTCTAATTCAATTTTCTTTCTACTACCCCATGCTACCTCTTTCTAATAATAATAATATATGTATAGAGAGTATCCCAAAAGTTTTAGTGTAGCTTTGACTTCATAATAATGCCGTGAATTAGGTAGCATAAGTATTATTATCCCCCTTTTAGAAGTGAAGAAACTGAGGCTCGGGTAGATTAATTAGCTTGCTCAAGGCCAAAAAAGTGAATGAAGGAGCCAAGATTTGAACCGTATTTTTTTTTTTAGCAACAACCACTTATTTTATTTTTTCCAGTTACATTGAACCGGATTTTTTAAGTCTAGTGTTCATTCTACCACAATGCCTCAGTTACTCTATATTTTGGTTGAATAACATGAGAAATCATTGGTTTTTTGTTTGTTTGATTGATTGCTTTGGGGGGGAGCAATGAGGGTTAAGTGACTTGCCTAGGGTCACACAGCTAGTAAGTGTAAAGTGTCTGAGACCACATTTGAACTCAGGTCCTCCTGAGTCCAGGGCTGGTGCGCTATCCACTGGGGCACCTAGCCGTCCACTCAGTTCCTCTATTTTTAAAATGAGGATCATGATATATGCAATAACTGCCTCATTTGGTTGTTCTGAGGATCAATTAGCTATTTCAAAACTTTAATGAATCTGTGATTTCTTTGATATGGTTATTCTCTAAAATAGTATAAATCACAACCCATCCATACCTTACCATCTGATATAGTTCTTGGCCACGTTCTCCCATAAATTCTCCATAGAATATATACCCAATGTTCTAAAGGATTTTTATACTTTTAAACATTCTGGGGGCATTTGCTATCCTTCATTATTATTTCAGCATTTTTATTTAAAGTTTTGAGTTCCAAATTCTATCCCTCCCTCTCCTCCCCCCTCCCTGAGTCAGTAAGTAATCAGATATAAATTATACATGTGCAATTATGTAAAACATTTTCTTAGTCATTTTGTACAAGAAGTAGAACAAAAGAAAAAAAATGAAAGAAAGTTTAAAATACCATGCTTCAATCTGTATTCAATCAATATAAGTTCTTTTTCTGGAGGCAGATAATATGCTTTATCATTAATCCTTTGGGATTATCTTGGGTCATTGTGTTACTGAGAATAGCTAAATCATTCACAATTCTTCATTGAACAATATTGTTGTTACTGTGTACAACATTCTTCTGTTTCTATTCATTTCACTGTGCATCAGTTCATGTAAGTCTTTCCAGGTTTTTCTGAAATCATCCTGCTTGTCATTTCTTATAGCACAATAATATTATATTACAATCATATACCACAGCTTGTTTAGCTATTCCCCAGTTGATGGGCATCCCTTTTATTTTCATTTCTTAGCCACCACAAAAAAAGAGCTACTATAAGTATTTTTGTACAAATAGGTCCTTTCCTCCTTTTTTTGGAAGTCTTTGGGATATAGACCTAGCAATGGTATTGCTGGATCAAGGGGTATGCACAGTTATATAGCCCCTTAGGTATAGTTTCAAAGTGCTCTCCAGAATGGCTGGATCAGTTCACTACTCCACCAACAATGGATTAGTGTCCCAGTTTTCCCACATCCCCTCCAACATCCAATATTTTCCTTTTTTGTCATATTATCCATTCTGATAGATATGAGATGGTACCTCAGAGTTGTTTTAATCTGCATTTCTCTGATCAATAGTGGCTATTCTTCATTGTTAAAAAGTAAAATATTATATGTATTGGTCTTGACATACACATACAATTCTGGTCTGGACATACACATTCAGACCAGCATATCTGGTATTTTGCCATATAAATAGATATGTTACATATCTAATATACATACATTTATATATGCATACATATGTGTGTACATGTATATGTACAAATGCAAATACATAATATATACTTGGAAAACAGGAAAAGATTAGCTATGGTAATGATGGAAGAAAGGGCAGGGAGAACTGATTATTAATTGTTAAATAAATTATCCTATTGACAACAATTCTGACAATCCTTTATTACTAGGGACTAAATAGACCAGGAATAATGACTGGAGAAAGCCTCTTACAATGACTTGACAATATAGTCTTTTTCTTGGAATCATTTCTTCTGTTCACCAAAAGAAAATCACAATGACTTCATAAATAATTTTCTTTCTACTCAGATGTGCTACAATTTCTTCAATGCCTCCAAGAAAGACAGTATTTTTTAACTGTGGAGCAATGATAGGAAGATATGTGACTATCATTATTCCAGGAGGAGGAAAGGTGCTAACTTTGTGTAAAGTAGAAATCTTTGGTGCCAATGACAGCCAACAATTTACTCCTCCTCAAGTGGATTGGTTTTCTACAAGTACTCGTTTCCCAGAGATAATCTTTGCTTCTAATCATCGTCAGAATTCTTTGGGTGAGTACATTTCTTTGTGTACGTGAAAGCAATAATGATTTTCAAATGTCTTTTGAACCAATTATAGACATGGATAATGTAATTCAGGACAAGTGGTTTGAGACTTGAAATGCCTCCTGATGTCAGCTGGTACCTATTTTATTTCTGGTTCTTTGCTAATACAAAAGGCTCTACTATGCATAGTTTAGTGTATAAAGAGGATATTAATATCTATCATCAATTTCCTTGGAGCATGGGGCTATAAATAGCCATGGGTCAAAGGATATGAACATTTTAATTACTCTATCAATATAATTTCAAATAACTTTCCAGAGGGGTTGGATCATTCCTCAGCTCCAAAAACAGTGTAGTTATAGAAAAAGAGAGAGAGAAATAAGTGAAAGACATAAACACTGGCAAAAGGAGACAAACAGCAACTGTCTCGCAGGACTGTTCTGAGAATCAAATGAGATCACAAATCTATGTAGAGCGCTTTGCAAACCATAAAGATCTATATAAATGTTAGATATTACCCTATAAGAATTTACTTCAAAAACTCTTCGTAATGAACAAAGAAATCAGCTGATATCATTCACAACCCCAGTAGTAACAGAATAGCAACATATAAAATAAGTCCATAAATACTATCATTGTGTTATATTCGATCCAATCCTTATTTCATTTGTCATGGGAAATTCTTGAAGGAAATCTCTCCACAAATTCACAGTAGTTTCTGCACCTTAGCCAGGCTACTAAGAAACTAAGTAACTGAGAAGCTCATCTAAGACCAGGATGGTGACATCAGAGCTTTCCTTCCCCTCAGACCCTCTTAACATTTATTAGTTCTACCTTTCCTCCTCCTAGCCAGTTTTCTAGGTATTAGATGAAATTTCAGAACTAAACTAAACTTGTTTGGTTAAGAATCCTCCTTTTAGTCATAGTAGTGAAAAATATGTCCAAATTCTTTAGGATTTGACCTTTTGGCTACATTCACCCATTTAGAATATACTATGGTAAATGGTATATAGTATAAGACTGGAGCATCTAGGTGGTGCAGTGTCAGTCCTGGAGTCAGGAAGGATGGATGGAAGGAAGGAAGGTATGAAGGAAGGGAGGGAAGGAGGAGAAAGAAAGAAGAAAGAAAGAAAGAAAGAAAGGAAGGAAGGAAGGAAGGAAGGAAGGAAGGAAGGAAGGAAGGAAGGAAGGAAGGAAGGAAGGAAGGAAGGAAGGAAGGAAGGAAGGAAGGAAGGAAGGAAGGAAGGAAGGAAGAAAATACCTAGAAGCTAGGAGATACATTTCATCTGGAGAGAAGAGGACTTAGCTCTTCCAAGGGTCAAATGAAGAAAATAGTTCAGAATTGAACTGGATTGTATAAGTAGCATAAGTTAGCAATAAGAGACATTGAATGGAATGATCAGGACTAGAGCAGGAACTAATCAATAATAGGGAGGGGGAGGGGGGAAGGGGGAGCTTAATAGTTTAGACATGTAACACCTAGCATATCCATCAATGGTGACAGCATGGAATCTTCTATGCACATTCCAGTGGGGTCACTTATGCATTCTCCAATGACCCCCTTTATTTCTAGTCCCCTACAAGGACCCTTTGATAAGTATTTCTTCACAAAAGTAATTCAGTGACATTCTTTGCTTCTTTCAGTCAAAGTAATGATTATTATACAGGGAAATAGATGAGGGACATTATTAGGTAATCAATTATATCAAGCCATTCTTTCTTCTCTGTACATAGAACCTAACTTTTATTTGCAAATAATGATTTCCAACAAATTCATACAACATTAACTAAATGACTATTTTTTACTAAGTAATAATAGTTAGCATTTAGATCTCTCACAAAGTGCTTTCCAAAATTATCTCATTTGAGTCTCACTACAACCCTGAGAAGGTTAGAGACTATTATTACATACATTTTACTGATAAGGAAAATTAAGCAAATAGAGGTTAAATGAGTTTCCCAGGGTCACACAGCTAGTTCATGTGCTCTTCCTTACTCCCAAGTCTAGCACCATATCTACTGCACCAATTAGCTGCCTGTGCTGAAGGAGGTACTAAAATGAAGGATCTACTAAAATAAAAGATCTACCTTTCTTACTTACTGACTTCAATGGTAACATTATCTTAAGGACAATAAAGCTAGTAATCAAGGACTTTCTTTTCTTCATTCTGATTTGGTATTCATTTCATATTTTGTATCTTTATCTTACTAGATTTTAAATTTTTCATTGGATTTTTTAAAGACCTCCCCTAATACTTTCCCTGTATTTGGTTGTTCTCTTCTGACAATTTTAGATGGGTTGTTGCATATCAGAATGGTATTTATACCCATAACCCATTCAAACACTCAGTTCTGACTTCAATTTGGTAAAATGAAAGTATGATGTATTTGTTCTTAAAATGAATCAAGATGTTCATTTTTAGAGAATTTGTTGGGTGTTTAACTAAACTGTAGTCAATTCTGTCCAACTTATATCATGCATACCATTTAGTATATCGTACCCAAGAACAAGAAATGTACAAAAGTGGATGCTGTTTGCTTTGTACAATTTGACAGTATACCCAAGACTTCATTTCTGATCTCCTCTTCCACTCAAAATACTAAGCCTATCTTAATCTTTTTTGGAGTGTTTTGTTTGTTTGTTTGTGGGGCAATGGGGGTTAAGTGACTTGCCCAGGGTCACACAGCTAGTAAGTGTCAAGTGTCTGAGGCCGGATTTGAACTCAGGAACTCCTGAATCCAGGGCTGGTGCTCTATCCACTGCGCCACCTAACCACCCCCTGGAGTGTTTTAAACTGAAGAAAACTTTAAAGATTTCAATTGACTTTCCTCTCAAACACTTGTTCCCTCACATGCAAAAAGTTATATAGTATTTATTTTTATACACTTTTATGTGCTTATTTATATATGGATTATTTCCCCAGATAGAACAGAAGATCTTCGAGGAAAAGAATTGTTTAATTTTTGTCTTTGTACCTGTAGCATGTAGCACTGGGCCTGGCACATAATTGTAGGAGATTAATAAATACTTACTGATCGACATGAATCAACAACATGAATTTGCAGATTGATGCTACTATCCAATCACTGTATCACTCTGTTCCTTCCTTTGCTCCTTTTTGAAAAGGGAAAATAAATTTATTTCATTCAATTTACAATTCACAATAAACTTAGTTTTAGGGAAAGGATATTAAAATTAAAACCAGCCACACATCTTGTTATAAATGTGCTCTAGAAACAGTGGGCATCAATTTTCCCTCTCTGGACAAACTAGGAAACTTCACATGAGGCTCCCCACCAGGTTCCTCTAGGTAGGCTGCTTGGATACAGTATTCCATGTGCACTTTGCTACTGCCAAGTTTACAAATAGAAAAGAAAATAGTGGGAGTTGTTGAAGAGAGGGGAGTAAGGCAACTGTCATTAAGAGTTTTATGTGATTGTAGTAGATAAAAAAGACACACATTAGCCAAAGCAATGGATGAAGTTCCAGAAAGAATCTTTTGGCTGTGGAAAGAGATATGAATATTAACCATTCTAGGGTGGAGTACAAGTCTTTAGAACAGTATTTTTATTGAATTTTGGTGGATATTGGATTTAAATTGGACTCAAAGTGTGAAATGTTTTTCAGTCACCAACTGAATTGTTGCCTAAGATTAGTTTGTAAGTCACTTATTTAAGAAATTAATCATTCTTACTCCCTTGAGTAAATGAGCCAACTTCCCTAACTCATTTGGCTGCTGATTCACGGTAACATCACATCTCTTTTCTTTTCAGCTCAAATATTATTAAAGCAAAAAACAGTTTCCCAATCCAGCATTTTTAATCCCTCTGGGTCTCCTGAAAGGGCTGTGGATGATTCTTTAGAAACTGACTTTGCTAGAGGCTCTTGCATTCAAACACACCAAGAAACTGATCCTTGGTGGATGATAGATTTGGAGTCAACACAAACTGTGGAATCTGTGGCAATCACCAATCGAAGAGATTGTTGCCATGAGCAGATAAATGGAGCTGCAATTCTGGTTGGAGATTCATCTGATGATGGTGGCAGGTCAAATCCAAGGTATGAATCCAAGCTATTATTACCATTCACTTTCATAGGATTTGAGGTTTTAATTACATGACTTGGAAATGAGGCAATAATCTGTAAAAATTAAACACACCATCCTTTTCTACAGGGTCCTGGCTATCTCAAGACCAAGTACATCCCTATTTAAATTCTCCATTGTTTAGGAAACTAAATAATTGAAGTTGATTCTAGCATCCTAATCCCAGATTTTGCTCCTTTATTTCCTCCATGTAATCAAATCAAACAATCAAATCATCTTTAAACGGCAGCTGGTTAAGAGCTGACTTATCAAGTATATTTGTTCTCCAATTTTTTTCTAATAATCCCCAATAGAAACTGTTTTATTCCCTTTTCCCCACAATTAACAATCCCTCATCTCTTTCTTTGCTAAGTAATAGCTATTCATTTATTCAGCTGCTCAAGTGGCATTGATCAATTGTCTACTGTGTGCCTTACATTATGCAAGACATTCTGGTAGATAGTAAAAGATAAAGCCCTGAACAGCTCATTGGTAATGTGACCACCTGGTTCCTCTCCCCCATGAAATGTGCTTCAGCAATAGAAACTGGTGACTAAACTCAGCTATGCCCATAATTTACATAAACTGTACTAATAGTAATCAGATTTTACAGCTCCTGTAATTGCTTCCTCTATACTAATATACAATGTACTGAGGGCATGAGCAACCAGTATACCAGCTCTACACATAAATATACATATAAGTTTTATGTCTGAACATTCTAAACATATCTTAGGGTAATGAGGTAGAATCTCAGAATTAGCACTAAAGAATCCCAAGAAGGGAATCTTTTCAGGCTAATAATAGCACCTGCATCTCTCCCTCCTTGGAGGGTTCAGTGGGTAAAGTGCTGGGCCTGGAATCAGGAAGATCTGAGTTCAAATATAGCTTCATATTTGTTTCCTAGCTGTATGACCCTGGGCAAGTCACTTAACCTCTGTCTTAGTTTTCTCGACTGCAAAATGGGATAAAAACAGTGCCACCTCTCAGGATTGTTGTGAGGATCAAATGAGATAATATTTGTAAAACACTTAGCACAGTACCTGGCATGTAGTAAGCATTATATAAATACTTATTTCTTCCCTTCCTCCATCTCAGCCCCACAACAGTTTAGTCTTCTGATGCTTAATAAACTGATTAAGCAAACTAAACAGATTCAGGAATTAACTAGAGGGAACCATTAGCAAATGCACAAGAATGAAGAATAATGTTTATTAATAATAAGTGCTGTGGTAGCAGTGACTAAAGAGATTTTGAGCATGTACCAATCACCAAGGGAGTCCTCTGGGAAAAGGTAAATTTTCAACCAATTCTTTTTTGTGGGGCAACGAGGGTTAAGTGACTTGCCCAGGGTCAAGTAAGGTACGGGTCAGGGTAAGTGTCCAGTGTCTGAGGTCGGATTTGAACTCAGGTGCTGCTGAATCCAGGGCTAATGCTTTATCCACTGCGCCACCTAGCTGCCCTCACAACCAATTTTTAAAGAGAAGGATAAGCCTGGATTTCTGTAAAGGAAGAACATTGATGACATGGGACCTAGTATGAGCAAATACAAGAAGGAAGAAATTAGTGAAGATGAGAGGACTGACTTGGTTTAAGATAAGGGGACCCTTGCTAGCAAGCAAGCATTGAAGTTTAATATTATATAAGCAAGGGGCAGCTAGGTGGCACAGTGGATAAACCACCACCCTGGATTCAGAAGGACCTGAGTTCAAATCCGGCCTCAGACACTTGACACTTACTAGCTGTGTGACCCTGGGCAAGTCACTTAACCCCTATTGCCCCCCCCTCCACACACACACATACACACACAAAATATATATATATATATATATACATAATTCAGCTTGTTTTCATTCTCTACACAAGCAGTTTCACAAATAATAATCTCTTTTCTATGCAGATGTGCTACAATTTTTTCCTTGGGTCCTGGAAAGACAGAATCTTTCAACTGTGGGTCTTTGATGGGAAGATATGTAACCATCACCATTCCAGGAAGAGGAAAGTTACTAACTTTTTGTGAAGTGCAAGTCTTTGGCAAAATGATACCGTCTTTACCTGGTATTCAGCCATCATATCCTAGTATCCCTCATAAGTTGTTATCCATTTCTAACAAAGAGGCATCAACTCCTTTTAGCAGTGGTACCTCAACAACATATGTTGGCACAAAAAACTACATCAGACCTTGTGGTGAGTATATTTTCAGCAAAAAAATCAATTAAATGTTATTTGAAAAGGTTTTCAAAAAATTATTCAAAGTTCAAGGCAAAGTTAATGATGAATGGACTGAAAACTGATGCCCTGTGGAGCTTCTCTTCCTACTTTCCATTTACATGACTTAAATTTTCCCTCTTCATCACCCTCTGCTTTTTCTTTCTTACCATACAATTCTTACTCTTTTCCCTTACTTCCTTAGCTCCCAGTATATTAAATATTTTTCTCAAATTCTTCTTCATTCTCTTCTCTTTATAGCTTTTTAGTCAAGTTTCTCAAGACACTGTTTTCCCAGTTTTCACTGTTGAAACTAAATCAGGGATTGGGGTCTTTACTTCTAAACAGCCTATAATCTTGTCTAAGCAATCCTAAATTTTCCCTTCTTCCATTTACGTAATCCTGTTATGGTTGATAGTTCCCAGTCAACTAGGTCTCACACTTAATTGTCTTTTTAAAAAGAAGAAACAAATTGATATTAAGCTCTAAACAGAATGGTGTAGCTCTCTTGATTACATGTCAATCTCTTATTCTCATACCATGATTTCAAAATTACATACACACACACATACATGTCATGAAAAAATTATGTGGACTTTTCAAATAAAAATTTTAGAAAAAGAAGTATATATTCTCTAGACTATTACCTTCTAAATTATTTTTTTCTGCTAAAACCAGTTGAAAGAAATGTACAGTTACTTGCCTAGAGCAACACAGCCAACAATAGGTATCAGAGGCAAGACTGGAACCTGGGTTGCTGTTCTGACTCTAGCAAGAGCTTTCTGTCCACTGTCTTATGATATCTCTATATTTTTATTGGTATTGCATCAAATCTGTAAATTATTTGGGGTAGTACTAATATTTTGCTCTAATTGCTTAGCTCAAATCAACCAAGAGCAATGGCTTTCTATTTGTTCAGTTCTTCCTTAATATTTATCAAAAATCATTTTGATGTCTTTTTTAAAGGTCTCTTGTATACTTTGATGAGTTAATGCCCATCCAAATAGTTGATATGTTTGGATATTATTGTGAACAACATTTTTCTTTGTTAGGTTTCTTTGATTCTTGTTAATGGTACATAAAGATACAGATTCTTTCTGTGGGTTTATCTCATATCTATTACTTTACCAAGGTTCTTTATTACTACCCTTGATTTTGTTGTGGTTGTTGACCATCTCAGGTATTCTAGGTATATAATTAATCCCAAGGCATATAAGTGAAATAGAGGTCAGTTAAAATCCTGCCTCAACCATTTATTAGTTGTATTACCCCTAGGTAACCATAAATTACCTAATCTGCCTCATAGTTTCCTCATCTGCAAAAGGAGATTAATAATAGAACCTATCTCACAGAATTGTTATAAGAATAAAATGAGATAATGTTTGACATATATGAATCCTAAGATGGTTTATAAATGATAGTTATTACTATTATTATTAACTTCTCCATAGATTGAAATTTTTTTACTCCTTCATTGACAGGTTTATTCTTCAAATTTCTCTTTCATGCTTTAATGCTATTACTGCTTTCAAAAATTCTATCAGTTGTAGTGGAGAAAGTACATTACTGTTTTATACTTTTTAAATATTGGAGTCCTCTTAGTGTTTCTCCATCATATATAATATTAGCTCATGATTTTGAATATGTATGCTTTTTAATCATAGTAAGAACAATATTTCTATATTTTAGCATTAACACAAATGAATACTGTTATATTACCAGAGGCTTTCCCTGCATTCAGTGCAGGGAAAAACTTTATTTTTTTGTTGCTATAATTTAGTATATAGATTGTTTTCCTGATATGAAAGCATCCTTGCTTCTAGAGAAATATTCTACTTAATCATAACAGATCAACACCTCACTATGTTTGGATTAATATTTTTAAAGTCAATGATCATTAATAAAATGCATTAATACAAATAGCCATATGAATAACAAAATAGATTAATATATTTTTCTATAACTTTCTCAGTTTTGTCTCTATTCACTTAAAGGACCAATACCAGACATATCTTTCAGAAGGACCATCACCATCTTTCTCAATGTTTTGAGGCTATATAGTATAGGAATTGTTTACAGTTGCTTGTCTAACTTCTTCTGAGATTGATCTTTTAAAATTGTCCACTCCTTATTTTATTCTTTTGTAAATAATCTATTTCTTTTAGATCCTCAAATTTGTCAGTATGTGTAGTCAATGAAATTATACTGAGGCCAAAAGGGCCTTGGGATCACGAATATTTGCTTAGATGAATATGAACTAGTCCACAATACCCCATTCCACAAGGGAGATAACAATTTCGACTTCTGTCAGAGCAGGAGGGCCATGGCTGGGTGCTCACTCTTCCACTCTCCCATGTCTAAGAAGGACATACCTATCTGTT
Organism: Dromiciops gliroides; assembly: GCF_019393635.1. NCBI lineage: Eukaryota > Metazoa > Chordata > Mammalia > Microbiotheria > Microbiotheriidae > Dromiciops > Dromiciops gliroides. The sequence goes on from NC_057865.1 coordinate 187,686,190, forward strand.
ACACATCAGATATTTGCAGTCTAGGGGCATGATGCTGTATTTAGAGGTTCATAACAAAATCTACTTTTCCAGGTCACTCTAAAGAAAAGGGTAGCTCTTAGCTTACTGTGTCAGACAGACAGCTTAACTTCCCTTGCACTGGACACTTATAATACAAAAGCTAGTCATGTATAGCAAGCTATAGAACAGAAATCAAGAAGGTGACACATTTTTAAGGTAGATCATGGAACACACAAGAGTAAATAAATTCTTCAACTCAAGAGCAAGATAAAATTTCAGCTCACTCAAGGAAAGAATCATCTCACCAGAAAAGTCTTCTTGGTTTCTGAGGGTTCCAGTGCTGAGAATGAAGGGACACATTTGGGGAAGAGATAGAGAGGCTTTCTAGACATAATCGATTTGAGGACTGCCATTAGCTTTTCAAAAGTTCACACCTTCTCTCTTGCCTCCTCTCTTAAACCCCTGCTTTTCCAATTCTCTTCAAGTCTCTCTCTCTCTCTCTCTCTCTCTCTCTCTCTCTCTCTCTCTCTCTCTCTCTCTGTGTCTCTGTCTCTCTGTCTCTGTCTCTGTCTCTGTCTCTGTCTCTCTGTCTCTCTGTCTCTCTCTCTCTCTCTCTCTCTCTCTCTCTCTCTCTCACAATTTGGAACTATGCTCAAAGGGCTATAAAACTATGCATACTTGGGGCAGCTAGGTGGCGCAGTGGATAGAGCACTGGCCCTAGAGTCAGGAGGACCTGAGTTCAAATCCAGCCTCAGATACTTGCCACTTACTAGCTGTGTGACCTTAGGCAAGTCACTTAACCCCAATTGCCTCACCAAAAAAAAATTTTAAAAACCCAAAAAACTATGCATACTCTTGGATCCAGCAACATCACTGCTAGGTTTATATCCCAAAGACATCCAAAAAAAGAGAAAAAGACCTATATGTACAAAAATATTTCTAGCAGCTCTTTTTGTGATGGCTAAGAATTGAAAATCAAAGGAATACCCATCAATTGGGAAGTAGCTACACAAGCTGTGGTATGATTGTGATGGAATATTATTGTGCAATAAGAAATGGCAAGCAGTACGATTTCAGAAATACCTCAGAAAGATTTATATGAATTGATGTATAGTGAAGTGAGCAGAACCAGAAGAACATTGTGTACAGTGACAGCAATATTATTCAATGAAGAAGTGTGAATAACTTAACTATTTTCAGCAATACAATGATCCAAGACAATCCCAAAGGATTAATGATGAAACATACTATCCACCTCCAAAGAAACTACTGATATTGACTGAACACAAACTGAAGCATGCTATTTTTCACTTTCTTTTTTTTTCCTTTTATTCCAGTTTTCTTATACAAAATGACTAACATGGTAATGTTTTACATAATTGTAAAAAAATGATAGGCTCATTGCAGACACTCAATAAATGCACAACATCAGTTAACTGAGTACCTACTCTGCCAAAAAACAAAACAAAAATTATTAAGTTGTTTTAAAAAAAAAAGTTCCGGGGCGGCTAGGTGGCACAGTGGATAAAGCACCGGCCCTGGATTCACGAGTACCTGAGTTCAAATCCGGCCTCAGACACTTAACACTTACTAGCTGTGTGACCCTGGGCAAGTCACTTAACCCCAATTGCCTCACTAAAAAAAAAAAAAAAAAGTTTCTCTCCCTCACCTTTGCTGTACACTGCATCATGGGCCCAGAGTGCCTCTCAGTCCATCATGAGCCATATTTCCCTATATACAGCTTAGGACTATCCTTTAAAGAACCAACCAACTCTCCTAGGGTGGGAGTGTTACATGTAATAATCTAAGATAAATGTTTTTATTTATGATCACTCCCTTCTCATTTCTGATTTTGATGGTTTGACCTTGTTCTCTTTTTTCCCCACTAATCTTATTGTTGATCAAATTAGATTTTCTAAATTAACTCATGTCTACCATTTCTTCATCTCATCATTTCAGCTCCACTGCTATCACAAGGAATGAAAGTTTTCCAGTCAAGTACCAGTAGTCCCTTTGGATCTCCTGAGAGAGCCATTGATGGATCCTTGGCTGGTGACTTCAATGAAGGATCTTGTATTCAGACATTATCTGAGTATGAACCCTGGTGGATGATAGACTTGGGCTCGTCATATGTTGTGGATTATGTTACAATTACCAACAGAAAAGACTGTTGCCATGAACTACTAAATGGAGCTATGATTCTTGTTGGAGACTCATCAGCCAGTGGTGGCAAATTTAATCCCAGGTATGAATCCTTTGTTTGTTTGGGTTAATCAATAGATACATAGATAGATAATTTGATAGATGTATACATGCATAGTAGATAGATCCATTCATATGTGATATGTGGTATTGTCTTTGAGGGAAAATTGAAACGGAGAATTGTGGCAAATATATATGTATATACAAATATATACACATATGTATATACAATTTCAACCACATTTTTCTCTCAAATATATGTTAATCTTCCAAATGAAAGTGTCTATCCAAATCATGATAATTGTGTACCTCGGTTCTCTACTTCATTTTGTGTGCATGTAGACACAATGAATGACCAAATGTCATTCTCCCAAAAACAAAGGCAGGCAAACTAAATTCAGGTACAGTTGTATCACAAATAAACCATAAGGAAGAGTGGAGGATGGGTGTCAATGAAAATATCATAATGGTTCTACTTTGATACAAAAGTTGTGTGTTCTTGAGTGCATAGAAGTATTTCATGTACCAGTATTTAAAGTTACAAAGGAAATAGAAAACATCTCTTTCCCTGAGGATTCGACAATCTGACCAAGAAGACAGTAAAGATGAAAAGTAAAGTCAAGGGGGAAAGCAATTGCATCAACAATTCTCTAGCAACATCAGCAACATCAAGGTCACAACTCACACATACACAGAACTACTAGGGCTTATAAAGTTCTTTCCCCAAAACAGACCTGTGAAGTAGATAAGTCAAGCACTAGACCCATTTTATGGATGATGAAATGGGTTCATAGAAGTTATAACTCCCCCTTGGTCACATAACATGTCAAAGTCAGAATTCTGACAGTATGTTAATGATTGTTTGAATGATGGTGATGATTAGATCCTATAGCAGTTAATCAAAGCAGTCATCCCTTGTAGGTGGTGAATCATCAACAAACTTATGGTAACAGAAAAAAACACCTTTATAGCATTTCAATAACTAGCGTTTGTGTAGCTCTGTAAGTTTTGCAAAGTGCTTTACAAATAACAATTAATTTTATTATCATAACCCGGAAAGATAGGTTCCATTATTATCCCCTTTTTCCCCCTGAGGAAACTAAGGCAGGCAAAGGTTGAGTGACTTGACCTGAATTACGCAGTAAGTATCTAAGGGCAGATTTGAAATCTGGTCTTCCTGACTCCGGGTCCTGTGCTCTAACTGGTGCCACCTGGTAGATAAGTTTTTCCAGGCATATGGCATTGAGCTCCAAAAACTCTGAGTTAATAAATGCAAAAGGAATCAACAAAAAAGGACCCACAAAATGTATATGAAATGAGACATGAGGAGAGTGAGAAGAATTTGCTAAGCTCTTATCCTGATGTATAAAGATTATGAAGGAAGGATATTTCTAAGCCTAAGTATGAATTCAACAAACTTTGTCTTTGGTTCTCTTCTTCTATCTCTGCTATCGGGACCCCTCCCTTTCTCCAGGTATTTATTTCATCACTGCAGGTCTTTCTTGGTAAATGTTTTTGTTTTTTGTTTTTTAGTGAGGCAATTGGGGTTAAGTGACTTGCCCAGGGTCACACGGCTAGTAAGTGTTAAGTGTCTGAGGCCTGATTTGAACTCAGGTACTCCTGACTCCAGGGCCGGTGCTCTATCCACTGCACCACCTAGCTGCCCCTTTCTTGGTAAATGTTAAATATTTTCCAATAACATTTTAATTTGGTTCAGACTGGACTTGATAAATATTGCTCCTATGAGCTGAGTGTCGGACACCTCTGGTATAGACAACTCACTAAGAAATACTTGATTAGTTGGAACACAAAGTTTTTTCAAAATTGGTGTCAAAATTTGTTTTTACATATATTTTACATATATTTTGTATTCACATATATTTTGGAAAATAAAATTCTAAAGAGATTTTTAAAAAGAAATGCTAGTGGGGCAGCTAGATGGCACGGTGGTTAAAGCGCTGGCCCTGGATTCAGGAGTACCTGAGTTCAAATCCACCTCAGACACTTGACACTTACAAGCTGTGTGACCCTGGGCAAGTCATTTAAACCCCATTGCCCTGCCAAAAAAAAGAAAAAGAAATGCTAGTAAACTATATATACATTTTTTTTTGTTTGTTTTTTGTTTTTTTTTTTTTTAGTGAGGCAATTGGGGTTAAGTGACTTGCCTAGGGTCACACAGCTAGTAAGTATTAAGTGTCTGAGGCCGGATTTGAACTCAGGTACTCCTGACTCCAGGGCCGGTGCTCTATCCACTGCGCCATCTAGCTGCCCCTATATATACATTTTTAAAAACTTTATTGAAAAAACTAGACATTTATATTAAAGAACACTACAAATAAATATATAAATAAAATTTTTCAATAAAAAAAAATTTGAAAGAACACTACACAAAATGTCCCAAAAGTCTTAGTTCCATTTGAAACCTTATTATTAAGCCTCATTAGTTAAATGTAATACCTTTTAATGAAAGCTTTTTTAAACTCTCAATACACGTAAGAAAAAATGGCTTTGTCATTAATACTCATCAGTTGTCAGGGAGTCTAGCTCTGGTTTTCTTCCCCTACTCCATGGGAGTGTTTGTACCCACTGTTTATGCCACAGGCCATAAACTCAACTCCAGCTTTAAAGTACTTCAACTTAAATCCCAGCTTTTCTCATCTCATTATCCAAATTAAAGGGTTGACCTCTGGCTCTTCTGCTCCGATCTTATCTGAATGGGTCTGGTTTCAGTCAAAGTTGCTTCACAAATGGGGGTAAATAAGATGGATGGAAGCTTTCTTGCAATCCTAGAAATAGTCATCAATAGCCTTCTTGCACCAGTGGTTCAGAAATCCAGATGATGCCTTTACCTATATCAGTTTCATCTGTAGGCAAAAGGTAAAGTTCATACACCCCTAAATCCTATATTTGTTCTTGGTTTCCCCATGATTGTCTTCTTTGAATCAAAAGGGAAAGGTTTTCCCTCCTTAGAGGGAGAAAGTTGCCTCTTTGCCACCAGGTATCTAGCAAGTGCAAATTGACATCTACTTAAAAAGAAGTCCCTATTTCTAAGTCCACAGTAGGCTTCCAACACATTTACTTTTGGAATAATGACTGTTCTCTGAAAAAGAGATATAGTTCTTTTAAAGGGACCATGTACCTTTTTCCAAAATGATAACATAGGGGCAGCTAGATGGTGCAGTGGACAGAGCACCGGCCCTGGAGTCAGGAGGACCTGAGTTCAAATCCTGCCTCAGACACTTAACACTTACTAGCTGTGTGACCCTGGGCAAGTCACTTAACCCCAATTGTCTCACCAAAAATAAAAATGATAATATATATATGTATGTATGCATATATATGTATACATATATATAATTGTTTTAAAGCAGAATGTAACAAGGTTTTTTAAATGGTGTATAAAGTGATTTTTGAAGCTTTACACTTTCCATGGATGGATTTTTACATTTTAATAGAGGATCTTGGAATACTGATAAGCCTTTAAGACCAAGAAACTCAGCCTGCCACCCTATCAAATAATATTGGTACAAACTTAGTCACCTCTGCATGTTCAAATGGCTGACTTAGAACAACATTAATACAGTGTCATATCCTATAGACACTGTGACTGAAAAAATGAAACAGAGGTCAAGGTGGTGATGGGGTGGAGTGGAAGAACATAAGGGGGAGACTGAGAAAGAAATAGCAAACCACTCCAGTATCTTTGCCAAGAAAACCCCAAATGGGATCATAGAGAGTCAGACACGACTGAAATAACTGAACAACAACAATAAATAGGGGGATTCTGAGCAGTCAGAAAAAGGAAGAGATTTTTTAAAAGAGACAAAACAGTATGAGAAAATCAGGGAACATAGGATGGAGAAAACTGAATCAAGTCAGAGAAATTTTCAAGAACTTTTGAGGGAACAGTACTATATTCAGTGTCAGATGACCTAGGTTCACATTTTGACTCAGCTACATCCTACTTATATAATTTTGGATAAATCATCTAATCTCTCTAAGCCTCAGTGTTTATGTCTGTAAAATGAGAATATTAGACTAGATAATGTCCAAGGTCCTTAGCACCTATGAATTCTACATTAATATTATGAGTTTTCAAGCAGGAGTCCTCATCAAATGGATGAAAAAGCTCAGAATAAAAGAAAAAAGAACAGGTGGAGAAAATTAATGAGAGTGAAAGTAATTCTCATAAGAATGGTATAGACCCAAAGAATTTATGGCAAAGAAAATGGAAGCAAGCAGGATAGCAACATGTTCAAGGTCATCTCACTCCAGAAAATTCATTTAGTGCCATCTGAGTAGTCGAGTTGACATCAGTGTAATTCAGATATCACAATAGCTGCAGATTGACTTATTCCTGTACAGAAATACGGTGGTGACATGGATTGGATATCACTAAGATTTTTTTAAAAGGCCCTTAGATCTAAAAAAAATGTTTTAAAATAAAGAGCTGAATACCATCTTTTACTTATGTTGTATTCAAAGTAATTAATTTGAGCAAATCAAAATCCTCCAAAATAACAATGTGGTTTCTATTTAGATGTGCTACAATTTCTTCCTTGGATCCTGGAAGAACAGAGTCTTTCTTCTGTGGGTCAATGCATGGAAGATATGTGACTATCACTATTCCAGGGAGAGAGAAAGTTCTAACTTTCTGTGAAGTGCAAGTCTTTGGCAAACTGTCTCCTTTTCTTCCTCATGTCTTGCCAGAATCTCTAAATGAGCTTCTCAGACCTATGGGTGAGTATAATAATACAGCACTTTAAGGTTTGCAAAGCACTTTATATATCATATGATTTGATCCCCACAACAAACTATGAGACAAGTATTAAATTGTTATGGTCGCTTTTCTTCTTGGGTTCACTCTCGAAAATTCCCCCAATTATTTTACAAAATACTAGAATACAATAGTAATAAATGCAGTTGATATATTGCAAGGCATTTATATAATTTTCCAAGCACTTTATATGTGTTATTTCATTCAAGCTATACAACAACTCTGTGAGGTGGGTATTATCTATCATAACCATTTTACAAATGAGGAAACTGAGGCTCTGAGACATTAAGTAACTCATTCACGGTCTAAGTGTCAAAGTCAGAATTCAGACCCAGGTCTTTCCTGCCTCTAAGTTCAGCAGTCTTTCCACTATATATCACACTGCCTTTCTACAAGTGTACAACATTAGATTTTATATTCCTTTCTTATTGTTTCAGGGTCCCTTCAAAATCCCAAGTTCGTAGGAGTTCTCTTTCAGAATCATAGTTATGTAAATGCCATTCACTCCCTTGCAGCAGTCTTTCCTTATTGTTGCCAGCCATAAAAACCTTTAGAAATTCCCAGAAGTGCTATGTGCTTGCTTCAGAAGAACAGAAGCCCTCAGTTAAGAAATAGATGTTCACACTAGTGGAAAGGAACTAAGAAAACCCCAAATGGGAGCTTGAGGAGTCAGATACAACTGAAAACTACTGAACAACTCAACAATCATTAAAAATACCAAGAATGCTTTCTTTGATTATGTGCTTAATTAAATTATTTACGTTAATTAAGTTGGTCAACTGGCAGTTACCTAGAATCTTTAGATAGATTTTCATGTTACAAATTTTAAAAGAGTTGAGATATTGTGATTTATTTCAAACTTCAATATGTATCAGGTTCCTTATTTCTATTTCCTCACATTCTTTGTCTTCAAGAAAGCAGCAGGGGCAGCTAGGTGGCGCAGTGGATAGAGTACCAGCCCTGGAGTCAGGAGTACCTGAGTTCAAATCCGGCCTCAGACACTTAACACTTACTAGCTGTGTGGCCCTGGGCAAGTCACTTAACCCCAACTGCCTCACTAAAAAAAAAAGAAAAAGAAAAAAAAAAGAAAGCAGTACAGTTGTCATTAATATAGAAATTTCCAGTAGTATAAAGAATAGTATGGTCATTTCATGTACAAAAGAGATTTTGGTAATATAAATAGATACAAATTTCCTTAAGATCTAAAATATCTTCTGACTAAAATCCCTTTTAAAGTAAGCTTGCAAAAAAAAAGTAAGCTTGCCTTTTTCCAGTATGATTTGTCAAACTAAATAACAATTTCTAATTGGTCAGGGATGTAGGTGCATCGTTTCTCACCAATAAATGCACATAGAAAATGTGAATTTAACTCCAATGTGACCCAATATAGTTTAAAGTTTTCCCATCTTAAATTTTAGAAAAACAATATTACATCATGTAAATGTAAGATACCTTTATCCAATTTTTAGCTAGCTATAAAGGCTACAAACATTCAAAATGCAATCACACTTTATCGGTTCATATTTCAATAGTGTTTACTGCATTAATGATGAGAATCTTGGTCACATTCCATGGATGTATTTAGTTGCAAGAGACAATGTATTTCTGTAGGGTTAGTCTCACATTGAGACAGCAAATTGTAGTTCAAGTCATAATTTTTTGCAATAAATATAGTCTAGTGGCCATGTAATTGAATTTTTTTCTTAAATATTTTTGAACATCCAAATCACTCGTGGTTGAATAAAACATACCAATGAAGACATGCTAGGATAAAGCTTTGGTGGATCCTAGTAGTGGAACCTATGGAAGGAAGGAAAATGGACTAGAGTAACAACTCTTTGTCCTGTGGAAATTAAAATGCTATAGTTAGACACAGTATCTCTGGTGGAGGCAAAATGGAGAAGGCACAGGCATCTTAGCTTCTCTATAAAGGAGGAAATTATTCAGACAGACTCATATTTGTTACAAAATCCACTGGAACCTTTGGTTACAATCTGGAACATTAGAATATTTTCCTTTGAATTGCTCGATTGGAGAATTAAGAATTTGAATGTTTTTAATCAGCCTTAGCTGATTTAATGGACAGCTCTGGGAAGGAAAGAGTGCCTTCATTGACTCCTGTTTACTAATATAACCAATGTATGTTGTTGTTTTTTTTTAATGTACATTGCCCCACAAAATAAAATTAAATTTTTCTAAAAAACTGATTTCAACTATGTTTTTGGTTGGGTCAGTTACTATATTATTATATGCAATAAATGTTGAAAGGAGAAAGGCTTTTCCTACCATTTATCTCTTTCTTTCTCTCACTTCAACTGGTCAGCTCAGAGCAAGGGAAGAATGGGAAAACACTGCTCAGAAATGAGTGTGGGCACTTACTGAAAAACTCTTGCTTCTTCTAGAACTTCCCACAGCTAAGTCAAAAGTTGTTTACCAATCTCACTAAATTAATTGCATCACATTTACAAATATAGATACAAGACCACAAAACAGATGCTTTTGCCTGCAAATTAATTCCTAGGAATAAATTTCTTCCTAAATTCTTTCCTAGGATCCACACCAGGTTTTGAGATTTTATCTTTTCTCCTTTTCTCCCCGTTTCTAGAAAACATTCACTGTTTCACCTTACTGAAAGAATAGTTTTTGTTATTTTGAAGAAATGAGTCTCAATTGTTTCACTTGAATGCAGTTATGATCGTCCATGTATCAGAGGGAAAAGAAAATTTCTCCCTTTACTATTTTCTATTTGAGTTTTAATATGTTGTACTTTTTCTTGAGTGTACTATCAAAGACAGCCTTTGCTGTCACTCCTCAGATCCCTGCCAAGGTGGGAGCCTCTCAGACCAAAGGATTAATTCACCGAAGGAGATACAACTCCACCTGGAAAAAAGGAGCTCCTGAAGAAATGAGAGCTTGTCTCAGTCTGGTCTCCCCCTCAAAAAAAGGTTCTGCTAAAGTGACAGTTTCTCAATCTGCCAAGAACTGGCAAACAAAAATAGAACAAGATTCCTCTCAGGAATTAATTTACACAAATAGAAGGGGGGTGAGAATAAGACATGAAAGTCCTTACTGACTTGTTAGAGGGAGGAAAAAATTGGCTGGGGAACCTCTACACACCTTTCCTTTGAAACCACAAAAAAAAAATGTAAAGATTCTCTTTTACCTTCACATTGCGTCCTGGGACTCAAAAAGAAAGAGTACTCCATCCTCCTCAGATTCATATGCTAGTCACACCATAAACTCTCATGGTCTCACTTGTCTCAATTTTAAGCCAGATGAGTAGAAACTTTATTAAAGAACCACAGAGAAACAGAACTGTGATGTACCCACAGGGATACTCTTTAAGAGAGCAGCCCAAGGGGGCAGCTAGGTGGTGCAGTGGATAAAGCACCAGCCCTGGATTCAGGAGAAGCTGAGTTCAAATCCGGCCTCAGACACTTGACATTTACTAGCTATGTGACCCTGGGCAAGTCACTTAACCCTCATTACCCCACCCAAAAAAAAAAAGAAAGAGAGAGAGCAGCCCCCATGAACTATACTTGAAGAAATATTTTTAATATTACCTCAAGCACAGGAGCAGGTGAGTTAATCTGCATTTCAGCCTTCATGTAGAACTTTGGCATTCTTAATAGTACAGTGTGCTGTAAAAGGGAAAGAGGAGAGGGGCAGCTCAGACACTTGACACTTACTAGCTGTGTGACCTTGGGCAAGTCACTTAACCCCAATTGCCTCACCAAAAACAAAAAACAAAAAAAAAGGGAAAGGGGAAAAAAAAATTATGTATTATCTTTCTCCAGGAAGATGGTATAGGATAGTTTCACTGTCCTCATGTTAATCTCTAACTCATCTTTTTACCAGAACCACCTCCTACAGGCCTGATGAAGTTCTTTAACCCAGATCAATGCCTAAGAACGGTTTCCTAAGCTGAAATGCCCAGGATAGCTTTTATTTATAAGTTTAAAAGTTGCTTGTCAAGGGGGCAGCTAAGTGGCACAGCGGATAAAGCACCGGCCCTGGATTCCGGAGGACCTGAGTTCAAATCCAGCCTCAGATGCTTGACACTTACTAGCTGTGTGACCCTGGGCAAGTCACTTAACCCCAATTGCCTCACACACAAACAAAAAGTTCCTTGTCAAAAAAAAATCCAAATTTTCCTCAGAAACAAATAGATCTTATTTCAGTCCTATGAGTACCCAGAGATAGATAACTATCCCCTTGTGCTTCTTCATCTTTCCCTATAGTATCTAAGTCAATTGAAAAAAAAGAAACATAGGAGAGAGTCCTCTTTATGGAAGGAAAAAGGACCAGAAGCAGAAGCTACTTTGTTATTTTTCCTTTGTTATTGTTAAGCCCAGTCTCTTTCTCTATTGCTGCTAGTAATAAAAACCCCTAGGAGCCCCCAAAGTGCTTTGTGCATTCTTCAAAGTTAGAAAAGTCAAGGAAAAACTGTGAGACATCATTCTCTTCCACCTCAGACTAATGAAAATATAAACCAAGGCTGAAAGGAATGCATATTGGGAGTGGAAAAGATAATAAGCCGATCTATCTTTAGTGTACTAGAAGAAAAGAAATAAGACTAAAGAGCCACTAAGAAGTGTTCCCAGGGGTTTACACCGGGGCTAAGTCCTGCCCCTCGTGCCTTCTCACCTTCTAGTACTGCAGAGATGTGTTTCAAGAGTCCCAAGTTACAAGTCCAAATTCAATTTCCTGTAGAGACTTTGTTATACATGGTGGTTTGGTTCTACGATACCATAAGTTACAAGACCATGTTAAGTATATTATGGGTTATTTGTTGGGCTGACCTGAAAACCAATACTCTATGTAATATTACAGTGTTAATATGGCAAAATACATGCTCTAAGTTCCTAACAACTGTCTCATAAACTTCAAAAGAAACTCTCATGAGTAATTTTGTAACCATGCATGTGAGTGTTCCTGAAGATACATGTACATTGTAAAGACATACCTATCAGAGATAGAAATGACAAGGTATACTAGCTGTGCGACCCTGGGCAAGTCACTTAACTGTGCTGTAAAAGGGAAAGGGGAGAGGGGCAGCTAGGTGGCACAGTGGATAGAGCACCAGCCCTGGAGTCAGGAGGACCTGAGTTCAAATCCGACCTCAGACACTTAACACTTTCTAGCTGTGTGACCTTGGGCAAGTCACTTAACCCCAATTGCCTCACCAAAAACAAAACAAAAAAAAGGAAAAGGGGAAAAAAATTATGTATTATCTTTTTATTAAATCAATCCACTTAGGGTTTAATGAGGTTTCTTTCTATGAGGAATTTTCTTTTTCATAATAAATAATAACAAATTTGAAATTTTTATGATGTATTTCAGGTGTCAATATAGCATTAGGGAAAACTTCTTACCAATCCAGTACTTTCCACCCCCTTGGCTCACCTCACAAAGCCATTGATGGGAATGAAGCCAGTGATTTCTACAAAAATTCTTGCACTCACACAAATGATGATTTTGAACCCTGGTGGATGGTTGACCTAAAATCCAGATTCATCGTGGATGATATTATGATCATCCCTAGAGGAGACCATTGCACAGGAATGACTGCAAAATATGAAATTAGGATTGGAAATGCAAAAAAGAATGGTGGCAAATCAAATCCCAGGTATGATTTCACTCTGTAAAGTGAATGCACAGTTTTTGTTTTCACTGTAACCTTTCAAGCAATGTATTATGCTATTCTCCCAATACAATAAAGGGCCTTTTACCAAATATATATATATATATATATATATATGTGTGTGTGTGTGTGTGTGTATGTATATACACACACACACACATATAGATATACATATATATGTATATATATAAATGCCTTCCTTCCCTGTCCTCCTGATTACTCTCCATGAGCCAATCTAACATAAACCTTCAGGGCAAAATTTCTCAGCTGAGACCAAGATTCATTGTAAATTCAGATACAAAATATTTCCAATCCATTTGTGTATTCTAGACCCCTTGACAATCCAAACCCAGTGTTCCTCTGTGCTGATTTTCAGAGGCAGTGGCCAAACACCTTTCCTGGGCCCTCTTCTTTCTTTCCTTTCTTAGAATGACACATTACTGTTCCTCCCCCAACCTCACCCTCAAACAGCAAAGACCAATATAGATAAGGAAACCTTTTCTCCTCTCTTTCTATATTCTCCTGTATTAATTGTGTACAGTGCACAAGGCACTGTGGTAGGAGTTTCAGATAAGATTATTTTCAGGGGCAGCTAGGTGACACCAAAAAAAATTTAATTTTTAAAAGATAAGATTATTTTCAAATGATAACAATCCCTGGTCTTGTGAAGCTTACATTTCTATGGAGGGAGACAAAAAGAAAAATAGATAAAGTATATTACTCAAACTGTCCCATGGATTTGAGTACTCTTTCCAACCTTATTCGTGTCTCCCCATAAATTCAGCATAGGAATTCAACACAAAATATGGGGGACTTGCTTCACTTTCTCCTAAAATCATAAGGATACCAATGGAGCACCCATTTTGAACTTTGGTTATATTGCCCTCTCATCACATGATCAACTCATCTTTTTTTTTTTAGTTATGTTTCTTTTACATTACTTCGACTTCTCAGTTCCTGTGTGTGTGTGTGTGTGTGAGGCACTGAGGGTTAAGTGACTTGCCCAGGGTCACACAGCTAGTAAGTGTCAAGTGTCTGAGGCCAGATTTGAACTCAGGTCCTCCTGGATCCAGGGCTGATGTTTTATCCACTGCACCACCTAGCTGCCTCCTCAATTCCTTTTTTTTAACGTGTTACACAACCTTATCAGCCAACCACTGTCCTTTGACTGTTTTTCAGTTTAAGTTATTCAGAGATGTTAGTATTCCATGATTTGCAGTAATGCAATACCAGAAGCATAGCGGTATTAAAGAGATGGACCTTTGTTTCAGTGATGAACTTGGGGGTCATTAAAAGAACTCTAGGGGGTGGCTAGGTGGCTAGGTGGCGCAGTGGATAGAGCACCGGCCCTGGAGTCAGGAGTACCTGAGTTCAAATCCGGCCTCAGACACTTGACACTAACCAGCTGTGTGACCCTGGGCAAGTCACTTAACCCCCATTGCCCCTCAAAAAAAAAAGAACTCTGCAACTTCTGAAAGGCAATCTAGCCTATTTTCCTCCTCCATTATAGATCTGAGCCCAATTTGGAATCTGTTTGTAGTTTCACAAACATAAATATATAATTAATTATACTATATAACATATAACAATAATTAAAACATTATATGATTACTATTTTATATCTGTGTTATATGTGCGTGTATGTATGTGTATGTATATATATGTATATATGTGTGTGTATATATATACACACATATATACATACACATAGAGAAAGAGAGAGAAGTGCTGTAAGTTATCCATTCACTGTATGTCATGTTCCAGATCATTGGCATTATTCATCTAGTTACTTTTTCCCATGTTTATAATTAGACCAAATTCTTTAGAGTGATTATGGATCTCATTTAAAATATTCTGCAATGTTTTAGGACTTATGCACTAAGTATAATGCCATCCATAAGTAGGAGCATCTACAGGATTACTGTTTTATGTCTCTACATTAATGGTCAGAGGGTCAATGTTATATTTTTCAAGGAGTCTTGTAAATTATAAATTACACTTTATTAGAGGAGGGTATTTAAGGTGTTTTGCTCTATGGAATCAATATATTTTATGCAAGGGCACAGAGAGATCTTGCATTCTCTCTATCTTTTGGCCAATTATATAAGAGTAAAATATTTGATCTTGGGCATAAAGTCAGAATGACTCATGTTCAAACCTGGCCTCAGACCAGTGTGACCCTGGACAAGTAACTTAACCCTGTTTGCCTCAGCTTCTTCATCTATAAATGAGCTGGAGAAGGAAATGACAAATGACTCCAGTATCTTTACCAAGAAACCCCCATAGAGTCACAAAGAGTCAGATATGATGAATAAACAGCAATAACAACAAAATATACACACACACACATATAGATACATATATACATATTCACACATATAGATGCATACATATATATGTGGCCTACCATGGAATATCACTTCTGGAAGCCTGCCTGTTCCTTTCTAATAACCTCATCAATGATATAATTTATATATAAAGTATCTCAAAAACATCTTTTAAAAGATGGAAATGTCGGCATAAGGGATCAGTAATTATTGATATCATACTGGGGTGCTTCCTTCTCACCCATGGGACCCTAAACTAGCTATGTCAGGTTCAGGCTACTCTATGGAACCATATCCACTCAAAACCACAATTCATGAGCCCCCATTGATACATTTACTTTTTTCTCTAGTCAGACAGAGGACCCAATTTGTAAAAAAGCTAGGGCATCTTATTAAATTGAGACCGATATTCTAGTCTATCAGAATCTTTTTGGATCCTAACTCTTTCACCCAGCTCTCCCTCACAGGTTTGCGTCATCTGAAAATTTTATAAGCATGCCATCTTTGCCTTTATCTAAGTCACTGATAAAGATGTTAAACTGCACAGAGTTGAGCACAGATCCCCAAGGACACTCTAATAGAGACCTCCTTCTAAGTTGAAAAATCCATTGTTTCTCTTTGAGTCCAGACATTCAAACAATTCCAAACCAACATAACTGTAGGCCAAATTTCTCCATCTTATCAGCAGAGATAGTATGAGAGATTTTTATCAAATGCTTTACTAAAATCTAGATAAACAACATTCCCCTCATCTATCAATTTAGTAATCTTATCCAAAAAAGAAATCAGCTTAGTCTGGTTTGGATGAAGTTATGCTAGCTCTTTATGATTAACTGTTCAGTTTTCTAAATGGGTCACTATCCTTTTAATAATATGTTATAAAATTCAAGCTTTGAAAACTGAAACAATATCTTGTTGTTCAGTCATGTATAACTCTTTGTGACCCCATTGAGGGTTTTCTTGGCAAAGATACTGGAGTGGTTTGCCATTTCCTTCTCTTGCTCATTTTACAGATGAGGAAACTGTGGCAAATAGGGTTAAGTGACATGCCCAGGATCACACAGCTAGTAAGTGTGTGAGGCTGGATTTGAACTGAGGTCTTCTTAACTCCAGGCCTGGCACTCTATCCACTGCACCACCTAGCTGTCTGAGACAATATTTACCCTTCTCCAATCCTACAGAAATCTTCCTATTCTCAACAGACTTTCAAAGACCACTGACAACTCAGCAATTACATCTTCCAATTACATCTTCTTTAATACCCTGGAATGTGGTGCATCTGGACCTGGTAATTTTAACTTATAAAAAGCAGCTAGATGCTCTCTTACTGACTTCTGTTACCAATTTTTGTTCTATGCAAAAATTACTTTCTGGGGCAGGAGAAAGAAAGGAAAATAGAAGTTGAATCTCTCGCCTATTTCTCTCCATCCTTGGTTAGTATTATCTCATATATGCCAAGCAATAGCACTATTCCCTCTCTGATCCTTTCCCCAATATAGCTTTAAAAAAACAAAATAAAATAAAGCTTTCTTCACCAGCCTCAACTCAATAAGCACTTTTTTTTTAATTTTAGTGAGGCAATTGGGGTTAAATGACTTGCCCAGAGTCACACAGCTAGTAAGTGTTAAGTGTCTGAGGCCGGATTTGAACTCAGGTACTCCTGACTCCAGGGCCGGTGCTCTATCCACTGTGCCACCTAGCTGCCCCCTCAATAAGCACTTTTTAAAGATTTTAACTTCTCAGATAATATTGTCAAGGCCTCGAAATCATTAACATTGTAACGTAAGCTATCTGCTTTGTGAGTGGACTTTTAAATAATTCCTGTTTCAGAGAGATAATCATCAATATGTGCTCATTTTTAGGTGTGGAGATAAAGCCAGAATTAGTCCAGGGCAGAAACATATTTTTAAGTGTGATGGAATGCAAGGGCGTTTTGTAACTGTTACCATGCCAGAGGTGAAAGAGTATCTCAGCCTTTGTGAAGTAGAGGTGTTTGGCAAGCAAGTCATCAATTCTGGTAAGTATATTTAATGAGGAGGAGAGGGGAAGGAGGAGAGAGGGAGACAGAGAAAGGGAGAAAAAGAAGAGGGAGAGAAGTGAGGAAGAAGAGAGAAGGTATGTAGAAGAAGAATAGAGGGGGAGGGAGAGAAAAGGAAGGGGAAAGAGAAGGCCAGAGAGAGGAGGAGAGAAAACATTTATGTGAGGGTGTGTTGGAAAATATGGCTAGGGGAATCATTGCCAAATAAAGGGGAAAAACCCTATCAAATTTTCTTATTATTGTGCAAGATGGTATTTTATCATTAACTAAAAAAATATAATTTTCAGGTTGAAATCACCACAATTTTTTTCCCTTTTCATTTCTGATGAAGAAAATTTATCAACCAATCCTCTGATTAAAACACAATTCCAAAGGAGCCACACAATGGAAATCTATTCCTTTTTCTTCCAGTGTCTACATCTAAGAGTATAACTATATCTTAGCAACCAGTAACAGATGTTCAGCTTTAAACAATATGATTAGGAGGTATCTTTTATCTTGATAAATTCAATATCAGCTTATCCATATGACACAAGAATCTGCAGTCTCATAATCTTGGAATAGAAATAGATTCCTAGAAATACACATCACATGGCACAGAGAAGGTAGTTGTGATAGAACGTTTAAAAAAAAAAAAGACTCATTCTGTCGTAATCTTTTGACATCCAGAGATCATGTTGCTTGATATATGTGTGCCTCCAACTAAGAACTAAATTAAAGTCGTGATTGTGATTATAGTATTTTAAGAAAATGAATTGTGAGAAAATGTATTTTTCTATAAGGACAACTTATTTGGATGGCCAAATTTTATTTCTGTTCATCTGTAATTTAAATTCAATAAAAATATCTCTTTGAATACAATCAGATGCTTAATTTTGCATTGTTGATACACACACACACCCTTTCCTATGGACAATCGGTTGTAAACCCTTCCCTTTTACCTCACATGCTCCAAAACTATTCCATTCTTCCTCAACCTTTGCTGAACAGTGACCAGGCTATCATGTGCCCAATGGCTTAATCTATGGCTACTGCTAATTCACTATCTCCTCCCTAGTAAATAAGCACTTACTGTACCTGGAGCACAATAGACACAATATTTATTGACTGACTGATACCATAGCTCCTTCCTAAAGTGTTTTTTTTTTAAAGTGAGGCAATTGGGGTTAAGTGACTTGCCCAGGGTCACACAGCTAGTAAGTGTTAAGTGTCTGAGGCCGAATTTGAACCCAGGTACTCCTGACTCCAGGGCCAGTGCTCTATCCACTGCACCACCTAGCTGCCCCCTAAAGTGTTTTCTTAACCTACTAAGAGCCTTTTTAACAATGCAGATTAAATTAGTGATTTAGAGCCTTTTTATAGGACTAACAGTAGCTTGTATTTCTTTCTTTGAAAGCAGTCCCATTTGTCTATTGGGTTATGTCTCTTATTATCAATTTGAATCAGTTCCTTATGTAAATTAGATATGAGATCTTTATGTTTTTTAAATGCAAAGCTTTTTCCTTGTTACTTGTTTTCCTTTCTATTTTAATTTCATTAGACTTGTTTGAGCAAAAACTTTTTTAATTTTTATAATCAAAAAATTGTCCATTTTATATTCTGGGATACTGTTTACCCCTTTTTTGGTCATGTACTTTCTCCTCAGTCATAGATCCAAAAGGAAAGTTTGAAAAAGGACTATATTGGGGGGGGGGGAATGTGTTCTGTTTTGGACATGTTGAGTTTCAGATGTCTCCATGACATCTAGTTTTAAATATCCAGCCAGTTATGTAGAACTGAAGCTCAGGAGAGAGGTTATAAAGATCTGGAAGCCATCTGCATAGAAATCATAATAACCTAGCCCCATCCTCCCTTTCCAGGCTCCTCATACTTTGCTCTCCTCCAAATACTCTTCTATCCAATGACACTGGACTCCTTGATCTTCTTCCTCACACAAGACACTCCATCTTGGGGGGCAGCTAGGTGGCGCAGTGGATAAAGCACCGGCCTTGGATGCAGGAGTACCTAAGTTCAAATCTGGCCTCAGACACTTGACACATACTAGCTGTGTGACCCTGGGCAAGTCACTTAACCCTCATTGCCCCGCAAAAAGAAAAAAAAAAGTAATGAGGGACTGAACTAAGTGTGAACTGTGTAAGTGAAGGAATCAAGTGTGAAAGATGTGGAGGTAGAAATGGCAAGGTTTGGTAACTCATTAGATATATGTAGTGAGAAACAGAGAGGGATTGAGAATAACACTAGGGTTAAGAACCTGGAATGCTGGAAGAATGATGAAAACTTTGACAAAAAAAAAAAACCAGGAAAGTTTTAAAAGGACTATGGGGGGGGGGGTCGGAATAATGTGTTCTGTTTTGGACATGTTGAGTTTCAGATGTCTCCATTACATCTAGTTTTAAATATCCAGCCAGTTATGTAGAACTGAAGCTCAGGAGAGAGGTTAAAAAGATCTGGAAGCTATCTGCATAGAAATCATAATAACCTAGCCCCATCCTCCCTTTCCAAGCTCCTCATACTTTGCTCTCCTCCAAATACTCTTCTATCCAATGACACTGGCCTCCTTGATCTTCCTCACACAAGACACTCCATCTTGGGGGGCAGCTAGGTGGCGCAGTGGATAGAGCACCAGCCTTGGATTCAGGAGTACCTGAGTTCAAATCTGGCCTCAGACACTTGACACTTACTAGCTGTGTGACCCTGGGCAAGTCACTTAAACCCCATTGGCCCGCAAAAAAACCAAAAAACAAATAAACAAAAAAAGACACTCTGTCTCCCAACTCTTTACATTTTCATTGTCTGTCTCCCATGACTGAAATGCTCTCTTTCCTTGCCTCTACATCCTGGATTCTCCTCTGCAAGAAGCTTTTCTGGGTTCACCTTAATGTTAGTGCTTTTCCTCTGAAATTACTTTCCATCTACCTTGTGTATATTCATAGTTGTTTGGATATTGTCTCCCCCATTAGAATGTGGGCTCCTTGAGGGTAGTTATGCCTTTCTTTGCATCCCCAGTGTTTTGTGCAATACTTGCCATATTTTGTTGTTGTTCAGTCGTTTCAGTCATGTCTGACTTTCTGTGACCCCATTTGGGGTTTTCTTGGCAAAGATATTGGAGTGTTTTGCCATTTCCTTCTCCAGCTCATTTTACAGATGAACTGAACCAAAAAGGGTTAGGTGACTTGCCCAGGGTCACATAGCTAGTAAGTGGCTGAGGCCAGATTTGAATTCACAACAAATGTTAATGAAGCAGATTAAACTTAAAAGTGTATCCTGCCTATATTTTTCCACCCTGAGACCCAGTTGTTAAAATTTCACCAACATACCCCAAGATATAGGCCAATAACTTGAGGGGATTCCAGAATCTAATGAAAGTTGTTTTGTTTTGTTTTGTTTTTAAGGATGGGAAAGACTTTGTTACGTTTGAAGCCAATAGGGAAAGTGATAGATACAAACAAGTTGAAGGGGAGAAAGAAAAAGAGAAAGACAGAGGGAGAGAGGGAGAAAGAGAACAATGATTAAGGTTTCAATCTGCTGAATAATCAGTGAGAAAATAGGATCATAACTGGTATTTCATAAATACTTGTTAATTTAGGGAAAGATGGAATTACTACCCATTCTCCTAAGGTCTTTAGTTTCTTGATGAAGATTGTTATCTTTAGCAATCATTTTTAAATTCCTGACACTGCTCATATGAATTGCCAAGTCTTGTGAGGTACTTTGTAATATCTTGGGTATGTGACTCTGGAGTAGATCAGACCTCCCTGTTGTTCTCAGGTCAAGGTAGAGCAGCGTTAAGACACCACCCCAGTAGGGAGTCACCAACCACCCACTACTAAGCTAATCATCTTTTATTTCTCTGAACTTTTCAAAATGATCTCTCATTTGACAGTACCTGTGGATATATGTGTGTGTGTGTTCATATGTGTATACACATATACATATACACATATACACATATAATTATTTCTTGAAGGACAGGAAGTTTGCCCTTCATAGCATCTAACTCTGAATTCTTTGAGAAGAGACTCAAATGCATTTTGTAGTTCCAAGTGTCAAGTGATTCCTCTTTCCCTCTCTGTTTTGTGTGGTAGTTTGACAGAACAAGATTCTCCTCTGCCTCTTCAAATCCTTTTTCTTCTTTCTTTTCTCTTCTTTCACTTTTTAAAAAGAACATTTCATTCTCCCTGAAAAAGTTTCCCTTCCAGACTCTTTACCTTCTCTTCTAAGAGGAACACTAGCATTTACTTTTAGGATACATTAGTAGTCACCTACCAGTGGAAAAACCTAAATAGTACATAGTTTATTGACATCACCACAAAACTGACCTTGGTCTCTCTATTTGATGCAAGTGAAATCATAAGCTTTTGTCATCCTTGCTAACAGCATCCCCTAGAGAGCTGCAAACATTTGTGAAATTCATTTTTACATATGCCCACAGTGGTTAAGTGATTCACCCAAAAGTTTACGTAAGAATATAACTCCTAAATCCTGTACTCTTGCCTGGGCAGCCTGGCCTAACAGTAGACTCTGACTCAGGAAGGTCTAAATTCAAATGCCACTGCAGATACCTGTTAGCTGAGTGATCCGAAATAAGTCACTCAACCTCTCTGAGTCTCAATTGCCTGATCTGCAAAATGGGGACAATAGTAGCACTTCCCTCTCATAGGACTATTAGGAACCAAATGAGACTTTATATAGTGCATTATGTGATCTCTAAAGAAGCATATATGTCAACTATTATTTTAATTGCCTATACATCAGACTATCTCTCTCCCTATAGTTGGACAATATTTCAATATGTTGTAAAAATTGGAGTGACGCCACCTGCTAGAGAGTTACTGTAGGAAAGCTCCATCATGAGGAGAAGGCATCTTAGGGCAAGCCGTGTGGCTTGGGAGGTCAGTTCCTTGGCATCAGGAAGTGACGTTTGCTCGTGGGTATTGTTTATCAAAGCTATCATCCAATTAGCTTGAAGCTGTGTGTAGATGGGATGTTCCGAGTTTCAGAGGAGGCTTGTGGGACAAAGAAGGGGTGAGATTTGCTCTCTCTCTCTCTCTTTCGCAAGGACCTCAGCGGGGAGAGGAGGTAGAAATGCTGGGTCCCTGAGATATACAGCTGTAGGCATCTAGGCTTCTTTCTCTCTTCACCAAATTCTTATTCTCCTTAATAAATGCTTAAAAGTCTAAACTCTTGTTAAAGCTTATAATTTATTGGCAACCATTCATTAGATAATTTTAGACAGTATAGCTAGATAGCAACTTTACAATGTCAAGGATCCATAATTTCCTTTTATATGTTTTTGATATGGAGTTCCATCTACCTATGTAGACTGCAACCTATTTATAATCTGTAGTCTTAGCAAATTGCCTAAGGCTCAGAGACATAGAATGATTTCACAATAGCCACACAGGTGTCAGAGATGGGATTTGAACTCAGTTCTTCCTAACTTGAAATTCAGCACTCAATCCAATATTTAGTGCTGCTTCATGGTTGGGTGATAGTTCCTAGGTGGTCTTGGCTTCCTTGAAACTTATATCATTCCTTACATGGGGTAGAAGCAACCCTACTCAGAATCTGATTGGAAACCATGGCAGCAAGCCCCACTGCACAGAGGGAAATTCACCACACATGCCTAAGAAGACTGCAATATCTCTTCCCTATAAACTAGTTTTCCCCTAAAATATCAATGAAACCTTCCATGAAACTAATACTCAAACCATTGCTGTAGCTTCCTGATCACCAATGGTATGAAGCCCAGTCTATGAGTAGTCAGACAGTCTATGAGTAGCCAGACAGTCTATGAGTAGTCCTATAGTCTATGAATAGTACAACAGTTTATGAGTCCTCAGATCTGACAGACTTCCCCACTGCCATGTGAGTCAAATACCCTTCTGACCAGGTGCTCACAGTGGCAAATACGGAGTCAAGACAAGCTGCATTTAACTGAAACAACACTGTATCTTTGCTGAATCTCTTTACCATGATACTTTTGAGTAAACTTCCTGTTGTTAAATGATATATGGTATATATGTGACTCATTTTCCAGTCCCAAACCTGAACCATGGAACCAGCCTGAGTCACTTCTCGCCCACCCAGAACACTATGGTAATATGTGCTTTATATCTCATTCCTAATCCTGCCTGATCTTTATGTGATTAAACTTGAATATTGTCTCCTTAAGTGACCTATTTTGCTCTGAAAATTTCAACTATGACCTTATAATTTATTTGAACTTAATTCAACCAACTTTAAGCACCTACTACTTGTACAATACTTGGAGATACATAGTTTACATAAAGTCCTTAACATCACAGAAAGTTAGTGTCAAAAAAAAAGAAAGAAAAGAAAGTTAGTGTCATATGAATGACTACACAATTTTAATCTCCAGGTTTTACCTCTCCCCAAAGTTCCAGGTTTGGAGTTTTTCTGACTGCCTACTTTATATTTTCATTGGGTTATATAGATACCACATTTCCTTCAAACTCAACATATTTAAAAATGAACTCTTCATCTCTTCCCTTTCCCCCCAAAAAACCACCCAACTCCTCCTGACTTCCCCATTTTTATAAAAGGTACCATCAATTCTCTTAGGCAAACAGTCTTAAAACTTAGAGTCATCTATAAATCCTCCCTTTCCATTGACCTCCACATCTAATGAGTGATCAGGTCCTATCAATTCTCCCTTTATAAGTTTTCTCATACTGGATGCAGTTTTATTCTAATGGGATCCCAGAAATAGTTATTAGGTACACAGGGGTAAGAAGATGATGTCTTCTCCCTCTTTCCACTAATGTTATTAAATGACTGAACTTTCAATCAACTTGGAGCCAATGAGTGAACATCTTAATTGGTGGTTATGCCTTTATTCTCTGGCCAGATGCTAACTTGACAGTTCAACCAGAGATCAAAAGATGAAGTGAGAACACTGGAAAATGCTGGACAAGAATATAAAAAAGTCTTAAGTCAAAGTCTGAAGATTAAAAGTGTCCACTATTGCTCTGAAAATGCTGGAATAGTTAAGAGCTAAACTTTATTTTTGTTATGTGACCATCAGTTGATTCAAATTAGAACACGTGATATTTTCTTAGTCTTTCTTTAACAATCTTTTTTTTTAATCCACCAGAAGGGAATGCATTCTGTGTTCTAGAAAGCAACATAGAATAAACTTCTGAGAAAATATTGAGGACCCAATTATATTGAAGATTATATTTTCCCTTCCTTAATCATAATATCTTTAAAAATCATAAAGTTTAGTTTCTTTTTCATTAATATCCTTATTTTTCAAATTTCATATTTGTATCCATTTATCACATTAATTTCAAATACTTGAAAATTAGTTAATAGGGGAAGCTAGGTGGCGCAGTGGATAGAGCACTGGTCCTGGAGTCAGGAGTACCTGAGTTCAAATCTGGCCTCAGACACTTAACACTTACTAGCTGTGTGACCCTGGGCAAGTCACTTAACCCCAATTGCCTCACTTTAAAAAAAAAGAAGAAAATTAGTTAATAGTCTAAGGTAATAATTTCCCATTATAATTCCACTACCAATTTAGTCATTTCATAATCTAACACAACCCTCCATGTATTATAACAATTTCTGCTACTCAGAAGAGGCCTCTTCTGAGGCCTTCATCTAGCTGCCTTCATTGTGGAGCAATGAAAAGACTACTCAATTTTCAAATTCAAAGACCAGAGTTTGACTCTCAACTTTGTCACCTACTCGCTGCATAGTTTAGGGCAAGTTATTTAATCTCCCTGAATCTCAGGAAATGCATGAGGATAATGGGTTAAATTTAACTAAACCCAGCCCAATCTAAAATAGAATGCTGTACTCTTACCTCCCTCTTTCTGAAGCTAATCTTGGAAAATCCCTGGCAAGCCTTAAGGACATGTTACCTCAAGATCTTGGGGGGGGGGGATGGCTAGGTGGCACCTAGGTGGCAGTGGATAAAGCACCGACCCTGGAGTCAGGAGTACCGGAGTTCAAATCCGGCCTCAGACACTTAACACTTACTAACTGTGTGACCCTGGGCAAGTCACTTAACCCCCATTGCCCCACAAAAAAAAAAAAAGAGCTTGTGGGGATTCTCTTCCTTTCAATAGGTATCAGTTAACTAATTACATCTTGGTGTCTAAACAGTATAAACTGAGAAAAAAAAATGTAGCTTGTCTGCTCCCAGAACAGTAGGGAAGTAATGCTGCCCTGTCCCCCCAAGAAGTTGTGCTTAATCTTCATGTTAATAAGTAAGAAGGACATCAGAGGACATTTTAATTAGTCAATCAGTAAATAAGGTTAAGTGCTTCATTTTCTCAGAAAGTCCAGTTTAGTAACTGAGAACAAGAGGAAAGAATATGTGGATGGCTCTACACTCTGATTTCCTAGTGGACATGTTCATTTTTTCCCATCAAAAACCACCCACTACCTCTACTCATAAATTTGAAAATCAGGAGAGGATTTAAGTCCCCTGGTCTGGTTGCGAATATGCATGCTTTCTTTTTAGAGGGCTCTGTCAAAATTCCTTAAAAGAGCTGTTTTGTAAAGTGATTGCCACTAGAGGGCTCTTCAGGGTTCCTGCTAAAAGCCCCTAGCTAAAGGTAGCACTAAGAGTAACTGAGCTGTCCAGATGCTGAATGATGACACAGGAGCTATTTCAGTTCGAGGAACGTCTAACAGAAAGTACAACCTGTCTGTTCAAGACCACTGGGGTGGTATTGCTGGAGAGAGAGAAGAATTTCTACCAAAAAACCTGGTGGAATTGTTGGCCTAATAACTCTGAACCGAATCTGTCAGCGATTAATAGAGATTCTAAACAATATCCCAGCCCTTGATTTTCTAGCAGGAGAGACAACAGAGAAACAGACTTATACAGATTTTTGGGGGTGGGTGAGGAAATGAAACTTGCTATTAAGAAACACATGGAGGAATACTAATCCACACTGCTAAAAAACAATCTAAGCCTCAAAGGTTGACATGGAAGTGATGCTAATGTAATACTTCACCCACCCACGCACACTTCGAAAGACCTTCTTGCAGTTTCACACAAACTGGATCTGATTGAGAGGCTGAAGTCCAAAAGCCTGTGTTTGATTCCTGACTCTGTGATTTATGAGCTGTCTTTGAGCAAGTCATTTAACATCTCTGAACAAAAAGTACATAAAAATTTAGTTAAATTAAGCCATATTAACCACAAATATTCTGCAGCCCTTCTAAGTATGAGAGGATTCTGGAATCACATTGCCTAGAAGACCAAAATCTCCACATCTCATCCATGATTAGGTTCCAGAATATTGTCCATGATGTCTCTTGAGCTGAGTGAGAATACAAGTTTACTTCTACCTGGTGCTTCCACAGAATCTATCAGAGCTCTAGAAGCAACCATTTATTATGGAAAGTCTGCTCTTGGGCACTCTCAGCTCAAACTATGTACAAGCATACTCTCATGTGCTTCTGCTGCAAGTTTCCATCAACTGTCTATGCAAAAGGTGATGCAGAAGTCAATTCCCTTTCCTTCCTTGAGATGATCTCACTGATCATGGACTTTCCCTAATCAACTCCCCAAACTACTTTACAACAGCATTAAAAATATGTCTGACTGAATTAGAAAATCTATGTGTCACTTCACCCACTCTGGGCATCTGTGTCTTCCTCTCTGAAATGCAGGCATTATCCTCAATGGTTTCTAAGGTCCCCCTGAGATCTGACACTCTATGAGCCTTTGGGATTTGATATTGGCAAAACACTTTTGTTAGAGAATACAATCTTCAGGCATTTGTTCCCAAAATAATCCGAATGTACATTTGTGTCCATTTCTTAGAAATTTTGTATGTCAGATTTTCATTGGAAGTGTTTGATTCAATGATCTTTCTAAATTGTTTTTTACCTTATTTATTCAGACATACAGACATACACTCTGACTTATAACCCTAGAGACAATTACAATCCCAGTCTATACAAATACATTCAACCACTGACTTTTTTTCCAACCACTGACTTTTACACATAATCACAGCTTTAACCTGAGTTTCTCTATTAGTTTATCACTGTAGTTTTTCTTCCCTCCCTTCCTTTACTCTTTGTTTGCAGATTCCCCAGTACCTACCCACAATACTCTTTCTAGTTTTGGATTCATTCAATAAACTCTGTAAATGTCTTTATAGGTATATGTATTTGAGTTGGGGGGGGGGGGTGAGAGGATTACACTTTTAAAGTATTCACTCCCATCCAGCCTCTCACCATTCCTAGATAAGGAGTGTGGCTTTTAAGATTACTAATACTAAGGGCAGCTAGATGGCACAGTGAATAGAGCACCGGCCCTGGAGTCAGGAGTACCTGAGTTCAAATCCGGCCTCAGACACTTAACACTTACTAGCTGTGTGACCCTGGGCAAGTCACTTAACCCCAATTGCCTCACTAAAAACAAAAAACAAACAAAAAGATTACTAATACTTCCCTTTCCTTACCCCAGGCCTGTTTACTTCATATTTGTGATGCCCCAAATTTTTTAAAAAATAGTATTCTTAATTCTCTCCCCTTACCTCTTTTTTCTGTTTATAAGTATATGAATGTTATTTATGTAGAGTCTACACCAAAGAGGATCTAGTTAAGAATGTGATGAGATATATCAAAGAACCTGAGCCTCAGAACCCCAAAACAGAAATTCTCTCTGTTTTCAAGGACTAAGAAAATTGGGAGTTGAACATCTAATACATATAGCTGGGTTGCCTCATCCCTTTCCATCTTTTATTGAGGCTACAGGAATATAAGCCAGTGAGAGTCCATTGTCTGGTCTGGAAAACCTAAATAAGTTATTTATTAATCAATAAGCAAATTTGATCAAGGATATGCTAGATACTATATTATGAGCTAGGAATAAAAAAAGTTCCCTCCCCTAAAAGTGTTTGTATTCTAATGGCATAAATAACATGTACACATATGTCCCTTTGGCCTAACTCCAACTCCCAAGATGTATCTGGAGTACAGACTAGGGGTTTGGGTTTGGGACTGAAATAAAATGAGACCTCTATAGACCATCTAGCATTAATAAAAGAAGCACCGTAAGGATATTCAGCAAGGATATATCATCTTGTTATGGGCCCAGAACACCCCAGAAGTTCTCTGGGGCACATCAAAGAACCTTCTCCTTGAGAAACTAAACCAAAGGACAGACACACCTAAAGAGATGAGTGGAACCAGATCGGACTGAGCTGGCTCTGGGACCCCCACCCTTCATTCCAGTCTCCCCCACCCCTGGGGAGATAAGATTAGGTGTGGCTGCTGCTTTTGTGCTGGGAAGATGAGAGAGATGGCTTGAGAGATCTGCAGCCACCCCTCACCCAACTCCCCCAGCCACCACCAGAGCGGGGTGGTCCTCCCTCAATAGGGGAACTTTCACAGCCAGATGATCACCTCATCAGACCACCATCGGACCTCTATAAAAGTATCTGCCTGTCTCCTGTTCAAGGAGATTGGTATCTCAGAGCCACTCTTTGTGCCATGCCTTTCTCCCCTTGAGAAGAAGTCCAAGGATTTCTCTCTTGGTTTCCCTTCCCCAGCCCCTAAATAAACTACTATCTTATTCTAATTGCTTTTGTGTGCAAGAGGGTATAATTCTTTAAAGAGGAATTCCAAAGGACCCCAAACCCCCACCCCTATCCCAAACCCCCCTACCCAATTTTCCCCACATCAATCTTTAAGGCAGGGTTTGTAAATTTGGAGAGTTTACATCTATCTCTAGTTGCTGAATGTCCAAGAAACTGTTTTCTTCCTCACCCCTGGGATAATAAGGGTTGCCTCTCATTAAGATTGATGATGGACATCACAACGGATCCACATCTGTTGGCTCTACTCCAATCACTGTCCCTTCTGAAACAAAAAGGGGAGAAGCAGGACTCTTCCTGGTCATTCCCTGGAGCTGAGTCCACTTCCCAAGGGACACCCAATGCATACATGAGATGCTATGAAAACAGCAGACAGGATTGCTTGGGAAGAGTGGGGAGTAGGAATGTTCCCAAGGGTATCAGCACAGCTGTTACTATGGTTGCCCAAGTCATGTTTAGGGTATAAATTCCCAGAGGGACTGATACTGGTTCAGAAGGGGGAAGGTTGGGAGTTTGCATGGCAGTGGAAGGGAGCAGAATGATGAGTGTCAGAGCAGGAGGTGGAGAGAATGGGGTGAAGGGTAGGTATGGTTGTGCTGGTGTTAGGCACAGGCTAAGCTGATTGTCACATTTTCAGTGTGAGCTTTTATAACTCAGAAGTCAGCAAACACTACAAAACAAAGCTTGATTTATTGTTTTGTTCATTGTCTAGAACTAAGAAAGTGATGGAGGGGCAGCTAGGTGGCACAGTGGATAAAGCACCGGCCCTGGATTCAAGAGTACCTGAGTTCAAATCCGGCCTCAGACACTTAACACTTACTAGCTGTGTGACCCTGGGCAAGTCACTTAACCCCAATTGCCTCACTTAAAAAAAAAAAGTGATGGAGTAAATGTTAGTGATACTGATTAAACTTAAAAGCATGCTGTGTATACATTTGTGGTTGTTCTCACCCTCTAATTAGCTCATCACACCCCCTTCAGGTCATACCCCTGATCTAGAGAAGCTATGTTTACATTAGAACCAGAAAGAAGAAAAAAGTAGGTGAAGAGAGATAGGATGAAATAGAGTTTGTTAATAGATCAAGGAGTGTGAGAGAGCACAAAGGAATAGGAAGACAAACTAAGATATAGACATCATATATGAATTGTCCTCTGGGACAATTAGAGCAGGAGCAGAGCTAGAAGCTTATTTATGAGACTGTCATGGGACTGGCAGAAGAACTTGTTGATTGAAGTCCCCCAAGCCTACCAACTCCAGGGATGACAAAGTAAGGGGATTAGTGTCAGTTTCCAGGGCTGAGCTAATGGTACTGGGGGTGGGGGTGGAGAGATAGGCCAACAGGAAGGAGACAAGCTAATAGGTCTATCCAGGCCTATATCCCTAGAAGGGTCCCACACCATTCTGCTCACCTGCCCCATAGTTCTGTTGCTTTTCCTGCTGGCAAGGGCACATCTCTAGCACAATGTGTGCCCCACCATGGTCTACTCCACTGATTTCTACTGCAGGCATCAGTACAGGGACACCATGAGGTGAGAGAAAATGGAGAATATCCTATACCTGTCTTCACCAGTAGAATTCTCCCAACCACCATTATTCTACCTGGAATAGTTAACGACCTCTTACCCTCTCTTAACTTTCTCCATCTTTTTGATACAGAATTCTAGTCTACTGAAAATAACCCACCCCCATATCCCTGTTGCCTCTTCATTTATCCCCAATGACTTCAATACCAGCCCCATGATGTCCCACACTATAACTTCCTGACTTCAATATTTTTTATCCTTTTTAAATTTATATTTTGAAAAAACAAACAAAAACAAGTCAAGCACAGAAGAAGCAGCTTCCCAAGTGATCTGCTTGACCCAGATCAGCAAAAGATGAGATTCTGCTAACAACTTGTCTAACAGTTATGCTATTATGATGTGACTCTAGAAACTGCTCTAAGTTTGAACCTCTTCAAACCTATACTTGAACCAGAAACAGAGACAGTATAGGAGAAAGCATGCCCTAGGTGTATGGGGGGGAGGAGGGGAAGGGGTGGAGAAGGGAGGGGAGTTTGTACTTCTGTTCTCACTACCAATAATCCGCAGACAAATGAGATAAAGAAAATTGGTTCAGGATAGAGCACCTGACCTAGAGTCAGGAGTACCTGAGTTCAAAAAGAAAAAAAAAAATTTGGTTCAATAAAACAAAGCTTCCAAAGGCATTTGTCATCTGTCTGGTAGAAGTCTCACGCTTTCAGCTATGGGTTGTGCTAGTAAATCTTTAATAACTAGTCTCTGGGGGAAAAAATGTATGCATGACATATATTTAAGTGTAGCCTGCATTATTAACACTTTCTCCATCACCTTCTTAAGTTCTGATAACCAACAGAAGAACAAATCAAATCCTGATTTATAGTGTTTGCAGATTTCCAAGGTGTAAATGCTCACAGTGAAAATTTAACAATCAGTTCAAGTTGGTAGGACTTGGCTCAAGGATACCCCTGCATCTCATCCTCCGTAAGATAGCCAATACTGGTGAAACAGACACAGAGACAGAGACAGAAGGAGACACAGAGAGAGAGGGAAGTAGAGATAGACAGTAAGAGACAGAGGGAAGGAGGAAGAAGGGTCAAAGGTTGTGAACAATTTGGTAGATTGTCTTGAATAATTTCAAATCCTAGTCCTTTTTTAGAGGCTTCTGAGTCTCAAGGTAATTTGTGTGACCCCACTCACCCAGGAGGAGGATGAGAAACGGAAAGAGGGGTTGGTGCTTTTCCCCATCCCAAAATGACTGCGGCAGGGGAGAGATAAGGGAGGAAAGCTACCCAGGTAGAAAACATTCTGACTTGGCACAAGGAAAGGAAGAGGTGCATGCAACCAGGTTGCCTTAATTCACCATGAGTGAGAATGGAGAACCTCTGGTTGAAAATGTATAAGAGGGGAGGTGGGGGCAGCTAGGTGGCACAGTGGATAGAGCACCAGCCATGAATTCAGGAGGACCTGATTTCAAATCCGGCCTCAGACACTTGACACTTACTAGCTGTGTGACCCTGAGCAAGTCATTTAACCCCCATTGCCCCGCAAAAAAAAAAAAAAAAAATGTATAACAGGCTTGAGGAAAAGGAACAGAAATAGTTAAATGTCTCAGAGGTACCCCAACCCTGAACTTTCCTGACAGTTCCCTTAGGAAGAGAATAGATCACCAAAGGAGATGAGAGGACCACAGTGTGCTAAACCTTATTAGAAGCAAAGGCTCTCCACCAAATCAAGTGGTCAACTTTCTAAATCATTGCAGATGCTTATAGCCCCCTCTAGTGGTCTTGTGCCAATCTGCAGTCAGATTTACTCTAATACAGCAAACTGAGTCACTAACCGTTTATTAAGCACCTACTATGTGTCAGGCACTTTGCTAAGAACTATCTATACAAAGAAAAGCAATAAACATACATAGTTCCTGTCCTCAAGAAGCCTACAACCTAATAGACCCTTTGATGTGACAGGATTGAGATAAAGCAAAGAAATTAAAAGAAAGATCTGAAAATTTACAATTTGAATGTTGAGAAAAGATGCACTGAAGGAAGAATATCTGTTGAAATACCTATAAACTCTTAAGATGAAAAAGAATCTAAGAAAAGAGCCAGTAGTAAAACTCCATGGCTTCAAACGTATCTACACAAATGCACAGTGTAGGCAATAAGCAAGAGGAACAAGAGAGCATAATGCAAAGAAGCAAATTTGACCTCATGGCTATCACCAAGACTTGGTAGTATGAGACCTATGTCTGAAATTCGGGTCTGCAGGTATATGCCTTTTGCAAAAGCAATAAGATCAGTACATTCATGTGAATCATCAGGAACAGAGGACTCACAAGAGCTTTTGGGTAAAGATCAATGGAGTCCGAAACAGAAGTAATTTTGACACCAGAATATACTTCCAACCACTTGGACAGAGAGAGGTAATCTATGAGAAATCTAAAAGAAATCACGGTAAAATGGTGGGACATATCAATTATCCAGACTGCAAGATACACTCTCTTGTCAGAGTAGCTAAAAATGTCTTGATATGCCTGAATGATTATTTCTTCCTTCAAAAGGTAGAGGAAACCAACAAGGAGAAATTTCTACTCTGGATCTGATTCCCATTGACAGGAAGTGCTTGTTGTAGTATGTCAATACATATTCAAGCTTTGGGAAATACCAAAAGCCAGTACAAGGAAACCGGAGGCTCACAACAAGACAGTAAATCTAGCCAGCTTAATTGAGGAATCATGTTCACAAAATGAAGAGCAGTCAGAAAAAATGGTGGAGGGGGGCAGCTAGGTGGTGCAGTAGATAAAGCACCAGCCCTGGATTCAGGAGGACCTGAGTTCAAATCCAGCCTCGGATACTTGACACTTACTAGCTGCATGACCCTGGTCAAGTCACTTAACCCTCATTGCCCTGCACCCCCCCAAAAAAGAGGTGGAAATAAATCCTTTAGGTCCCAAGGTAGAATTGGGTACCCACTGGGGACCCAAAAGAATTGGGGTATCCCCTCCTCAGCTTCCCTATCAGGTGTTTTTGAGCTTCTGTTAGACTTTTTTAAGTGAACAGAAAGGATAATGTATTCCTTATATGGTAAAAATGATGAAAATGTTGAAAGAAAGTCTTTTCCTCCTAGATTTTGTGACAGAAATGCCAAGTACACATTCTAGAATTTAAAAGAACAGAGGGTTTTTTTTTCCTTTTTCTTCTTTGCATTTTTAACTTTATATTTAAAAACTTAATAAGAGTACATTTCAAAGGGAGGATAGACAGGAAGATCAAAAATCTCAAGAATTAAATTCTGAAAAGACAGAAAAAAATCCTAATGAGGAAAAATTGAAATCATTAACAAGCATTTATTTTCTCTCCCTTCTACCTCCTCCCTCCCAATTAAGGAAAAAAAAGTCTTGTAACAAATAGATATAGTCAAGCAAAACAAATTCCCACAATGATCATATCCAAAAACGTATGTCTCATTCTGCATCTTGAGTCTTCTTAAGCATCATTTTTCATCATTTGTCCTCTGGAATCATGGTTATTCATGGTATTGATCAGAGATCTTAAGTCTTTCAAAGTTGTTAAAATGGAAGTCATTTAAAGAATACAATGTGGGGGGCAGCTAGATGGTGCAGTAGATTAAGCACCAACCCTGGATTCAGGAGGACCTGAGTTCAAATACAACCTCAGACACCTGACACTTACTAGCTGTATGACCCTGAGCTAGTCACTTAACCCTCATTGCCCCAGAAGAAGAAGAAGAAGAAGACGACAACGACAATGTGGATGCACAGAGAACTCACCAACCAATCTAGATTTGTTAAAAGACAAGAGTGGGGGGGCAGCTAGGTGGCCCAATGGGTAAAGCACTGGCTCTGGATTCAGGAGGACCTGAGTTCAAATCCAGATTCAGACACTTGACACTTACTAGCTGCATGACCCTGGGCAAGTCACTTAACCCTCATTGCCCTGCAAAAAAAAAAAAAAAAAAGACAAGGGTGGAAGCACAAGCAATTAACAAAAGATAAATACAAAGGCGTAATAGAGTTCTGTAAGAATAGTGTCAGGAGGGGACAGCTAGATGGCGCAGTGGTTAAAGCACTGGCCCTGGATTCAGGAGTACCTGAGTTCAAATCCGGCCTCAGACACTTGATATTTACTAGCTGTGTGACCTAACCCCCATTGCCTGCAAAAAAAAAAAAAGAACTAAATAAGAATAGTGTCAGGAAAAAAAACAAACAAAACAGCGGGCAGCTAGGTGGTGGATAGAGCACCGGCCCTGGAGTCAGGAGTACCTGAGTTCAAATCCGGCCTCAGACACTTAATACTTACTAGCTGTGTGACCCTGGGCAAGTCACTTAACCCCAATACACACACACACACAGAATAATGTCAGGAATGCTAAAGCTCTAAATAATCTGGGGCCATCAAGGAAAGCAAAGGAAAGCATAAAGGGTTCTAAGAGGTGGAAGTGAAAAGGAAGGGGAAAGGAAAGAATGGCAAGCAGACCAGTTTATAGCTAGAATATGCATGGTATGTGAAGGGCAGTAATATGTAACCAATAAGTCCCATTAGAATGTGAGCTCCTTGAAGGAGAAGGAAAGAGCCTAGAAGACAGACTTAGGCTACAGCACACATGGATGAGGATCTGAAGGTGAGAAAGACTGTCCGACAGGTAAGAAATCCAAGAGAGAGCAGTTTCACAAAAATCTAGAGAACAATAATCCAGAAAGAGGAGGTGGTCAAGGGTCAAATGCCTATGATACTAACAGCTAGTATTTAAATAGCCTCCTTAATTTTGCAAATCACTTTACAAATATCTCACAACCACCCTGGGAGTAAAGAAATTATCTCTATTTTGCAGATAAGGAAACTGAGGCAGAGGTTAAATGACTTCCTCAGTCAAACAGATAGAGTAAGGTTGATTTGAACTTGGGTCTTCTGGACTCCAGAAGCACTGAAATGCTCAGGATACAAAGGCTAAAGTGAAATAGTCCCCGACCTCGAGTTTACCTTCTAATAGACATGAGAACATATGCACATATTAGTATAATCCTGTAATCAGCAGAGGAGCTGATGGATAGTGTTATTTTTCCCCAGCTGGAAGGATGGACAGACGAAAGAATTATGAGAGGCAGGAACTTTTGAGCTTATCCAGCCCATGTGACAAGGCAGTGGTGAGAGATCACAAGTGAAGGGTTCTACTATCCCAGAGTGAATGTAATCCTGACAGTTGGAACCTTCTCTGGCTCAATGATCTGCTTAAGAGTGATCACCCTGGGGGGCAGCTAGGTGGCACAGTGGATAGAGCACTGGCCCTGGAGTCAGGAGTACCTGAGTTCAAATCTGGCCTCAGACACTTAACACTTACTAGCTGTGTGACCCTGGGCAAGTCACTTAACCCCAATTGCCTCACTAAAAAAAAAAAAAACAAAGAAATACCTGGCATCTGGTTCTCTAAGTTTTATTACTGGCTCAGGTAAAATCTTTTTTTTTCTTCCTTTCCCCATCTTCAATAGAGAATTTGGTTTTGCCCAAACCTGTGATTTCATCATAACAGCTAACACTCTCTTCCAATGCAGATCAATAACTGTTCTGAATTTGATCCTATAGAATTGCCAGGAGCACTGACAGCATTGACAGGTTAAGTGACTTGCCCTAGATCACAAAATCGGTATGTATCAGAAAACCAAGGATACCCTGACTCCAAGGCTAATTCTCAATCCACTATGCCATGCTGCCTCTCAAATAGGGAGACTGATACTAAGGAAATAACAGCAGTATTAATTAATTATAAGTGAATTAGAATGGGGAAAAAATTTTAAAGCCACCTTTAAAGGATGAAGAATGATTCTGGCTATCATTAAGACTACTCAGGGGCAGCTAGGTGGCATAGTTGCTAGAGCACCAGCCCAGGAGTCAGGAGGACCTGAGTTCAAATTTGATCTGACACTTACTAGCTGTGTGACCCTGAGCAAGTGACTTAACCCTGATTGCTTCCTCCCCCCATCCCCCTAAAAAGACAAATCAGGTACCTCAGTTTCTAAAGACAACTCCAAGAATTAAAAAAAAAAATGTTTTAAGTACTAGTTGTAGCCTCTTTTTTTTTTTGAAGAGGAAACACTTACTTGAGTTTTTATTGTATTTGTTAATATATATATGGGCAGCTAGGTGGTGCAGAACACCGGCCCTGGATTCAGGAGGACCTGAGTTCAAATCTGGCCTCAGACACTTAACACTTACTAGCTGTGTGACCCTGAGCAAGTCACTTAACCCCAATTGCCTCACTAAAAAAAAAAATACACACACACACACACACACACACACACACATATATAACTGATGTGGTAGTACATTAAAAGAAGAATTAGATGTCAGGAAATCTGGATTTTACTCCTAGAACAAATCATAATTTATCTAGGCCTCAAATTCCTCATCTATAACGTGAAGGGGGTTATAACAGGAGAACTCTACGAATCTTATAGCTCTAAAATCTATGCCTTTCAGGTTTAAATTGATATGTCATCCCAAGCATGAAATACTTCAGATTAAATATCATTTCATTACTCACTTGAAGAAGTTTTTTAAAAAAAGGA
This sequence comes from Dromiciops gliroides, assembly GCF_019393635.1. Classification (NCBI taxonomy): domain Eukaryota; kingdom Metazoa; phylum Chordata; class Mammalia; order Microbiotheria; family Microbiotheriidae; genus Dromiciops; species Dromiciops gliroides. The sequence goes on from NC_057865.1 coordinate 187,722,870, forward strand.
AAAAGTAAAAGCCATCCATAATTATGCTGTGATAAATTGACTGCAGCTTATAGGTATGAAGTCCTTTCCTATTTTCAAAAAAAATATTTTCATTTAAAAATATAAAATAAAATAAAATCTATGCTTAAGTTTATAGTTACATCTTGCACTGTTTTGGGAGTACAAAGAACAGTAGCTGAGATATAGTAAGGAATATCCCAGATTGTACTAAGAGAAACAAAGAATTGTTCACAGCTGATAAAATCAAATATGGGGGGCTTCAGAGACCAAGGCAAAGCATTATTGCTTTAAATAAACCTAGCCTAATATCTGAAAAGTCCAATGAGTTTCTTGAGAAATAAACACAATTCTGAAGTGTTCCTACATTGTCAGTCAGAGGGCTCAGAAAAACATAATCAATAAACCAATAGGGTAATCAACAAGGCAAATCAAGCTGAAACAGACACCACCCTTTTCTATATTTTAATTACCATTATTGCACCAATACACCTTATGTTTTATATACATATATATCTTTTTTTTCAGTTTTGCAGCAGTTCATATACATAATATATTATCATCTTGGGGAATGCAAAGTAAGAACAGGTGAAGGAAGATGAGAAAAGAGGCTCCCAATGGTTAACCACTAGTGATTCTCCATATTTTCTTTTAGTGTTTTCCATCTGAAATTAAAAAGGACCTTCTAGAGCTCAGCAAGTGCAGAACTGCTTGATACACAGCATAGGAATAAATAAGACAAAAATAAACCTGGACCCACAAGTCCATGGAAAGGACAAGAAAAGACTTCAGGGATAGGGAAGATCATATGTGTTTCCAGGTTGGACTCAAAGGCTCTTCATCCAGAATTAAAGAACAGCAAAAGGAATGATACTGATTTATCACAATAAATCCTCCCCTCATCATAATTAGCTCATTAACAGCAACAAATGAGAATGTCCTTTCCTATTGGAAAGGAAACTCTCTTCACAGCATTGAGGAGGGAAAGGGAAGTGTTGTTTAAAAAAAAGCAAACAAAAACCCCTCCAGCTTGACTCTGCTATTCCTCTGGGTCACGGCTGTCAGAGCCGCCTTCCATTGGCAAAGCTTGTCAGACCAATGTAGCTATGGTTCTCCTGGGCTTTCTTTACTAATGGCAGGGACCAGCAGAGCAGCAGTCCTTCCTTGAAGAGCTGAGTCAGGGGGATTTCTCTGGTTACAAGGGCCAGGCTTTATGGGAAATGGGCAGAGAAGACAGACATGGTCCCACAAAACTACCCAGGTCAGACGCCAGGTGCCAAGAAAAGAAGGAAGGGAGGGCACATTACACCATCACTTGCAAGAGGACTAAGCACTCTGTGCTTCTCCAGTACAGACCCTCACTCCCTCAACTCTAGGTCACACAAAAGGCAAAAGAAGGGAAGGTCTTGCTTCCAATGAAGCGACTAGATGGGGCTGCAGGAACCTAACGCCTACCTGGGGCAACTTGGGAGAACAGCCAAAATCTTACCCTGGTCAGAGACATTGCCCTGGTGAAGAAACACAAGGTGATAGAGCAAATGGCACCAACACAACCCTCTTCTCAAAGGGAGAGACGTGTAAACATAGAAGAGGGCAATGGAGTTGCTCCCAGCACTGTCACTTCCCCAAATGAGATTAGCAAGAAGAGAATATGGCAGAAAGTGGGGAGCAAGAGCTTCACAAATCTATCTCCATACCCTTATGCTCACCTGTCACCACTCATTTTGTAAACACACAGGCCTGAAATTAATCTCAGACAACTCTATCCCAACTAGCTCCGGATAAAGAAGACAGTGATGGGGTCAGTGTCTCCTTAGCTCCTAACATCTATTCCCAAAGGATTAAGTCCCTTCAGCTGCAGAAACCAAATGGAGCTGCAAAAAGGTTTGCACCTACCTACTGTGTTACTTGAAAGGCCATTCAAACCCTCCCTGCCACAATGCCACCCAAAAAAGGCAATGGGCCACCAGATGGCCTTGGAGAAGGGTAAAGAATGAAAAAGGGGGAGCTGAACAACTGTGAGAATAGGTAAATTCCCCTTGAAATAGAGACCCTGGCCTTGCAAGCACTGCATGCTCAGGTACAAGTGGGCTCACAACCCTCCTCTCAGCCTCATTAGGCAACAGCTGCTCCCTGGGCTGTCCAGCGTGTAATCAACAGTAGGGAGGTGCATAAACCAGCTCTTGATTGCAAGAGGAAAGCTTTTTAAAAGACTGTCCAGGAATTTCAGTTCTGGAGAAGGTGGAGTGTCCCAATTCCCCCCCTCAAATTGGTGCCCTTGGATTCTCTTGGTCTTCAAGTTTATCCCTGCTGCTCAGAACTGGACCCAGTTGGACGGCTGTGGTGTCTGGTTTGGAACAGAGCTGCATTCCAGGAGACAAGAGAAAGAAAGCCAAGAAAGTAACATTAAGAAAAAAGCTACCCAATTTTTTACTCACAGCAATTCCCAAAAAATCTCAACTTAGTGTTCTATAGTCTAATGAATCAAAACAATGATCCCTTCTCTAAAAATACTCTAAAAAATATACTCACACCTTACACCCAGATCCCTTGATCCACTATGCATAATATCCTCATCAAGAGCATCTAACCTCAGGGCAGGCAGGCTAATCCTATTTCCCAGATTAGGACTTTCATATGACTACATATATTCCACTCCAAAATTTCTACCCCATCCTCAACCCCTGCTTATGAGTAAGCTTCTTCTTCCTGACCATTACCTGGATGCAGTACTGAAGTCTCCCCATAGATCAGTCACCGCAGAAGCAGGAGCAGGAGCAGGGGCAGGTGCTGGTGTCTTTGAGACAGGAACAGGAGAATCAAAGTCTAACAGGATATCTGAGCACAGAGCAGATTGCAGAGGAAAATGCAAAAGAAAGAGTTATTAAATTTGAAAAGAAATGGGAGAAATTATCTGGTGCGTTTCAATGTCCTTGAAAAGTCCAAAAACCCAAACCATCCTTTTTGCCCCCTGGCCTACTACAGGAAAAAAAAGGAATCATCCTAAGTAATCCAATAATAACAAAAACTTGATCTTATTTGGTACACTAACAATTTTTTAAAGCACATACATCACAACAGCCCTGGGAGATAAGCAGGATAAGTATCATTATCCCATCTATCAGTTGAGAAAACTAAAGCTCAGAGAGGACCCAGAGATAAGGAAGTGGCAGAGGTGGGAGGAGAACATGAATCTCTGGACAATACCCTTACCACGCAGGCATACTAAGGAAAAGCATGGCTTAGGAAACTGTTAGGGTTCTTGGCTGGTTAACTCCTAGTACAAAGATTTTAAGGAAAGTTTCATTTCTTATTTCAGCATCCTCATTCAGAAAAAGGAAGCAGGGAGGAACAGAAAGGCAAGTTCCCTTGTCCCTACCCACTTTCCAAAAGGGCCATGAGAAAGAATGAGAATATCAACAAAGCAAAAGGTTTATTCCAATCCCCCAATCATGAGATAAAATGATAATGGAACCAACCCTAAAGCCTCCTGGAATATAACTGGGATCTGTCCTTTTACCATCAAGGTGGAACTAACCTGGAAGCCTAGAGCTGATAAGTTCCACTTCACAACGTCCATGTATCTTTCGGTCAGGACAGAAAAGTCCACAACCACCTAACTCCCAAGGCACACTACTATGACTCAGATAAAACAGAAGAGGCTAGTTTTCAATGTGAAAAGTAAAGAAGGGGGCAGCTAGGAGCAGTGGATAGAGCATGGGCCCTGGATTCAGGAGGACCTGAGTTCAGGTCCAGCCTCAGACACTTGAAACCTCCTAGCTGTGTGACCCTGGGCAAGTCACTTAACCCTCACTGCCCTGCCCCAAAAAAAGTAAAGCAGGATTTACCTGCATCATTATTGCCACTTTGGCTGGATTTCTGGATGGGAGGTGGGGTGACATGATTAGCAATGGGTACTGAAGTTGAAGGTGGGGGAATAGTCACTTTGCCCCCAGGTGGAGGTGGCAGTAGGCTCAGGCCCCCAGTTCCTGCAGGTCGAGGCTTAGAGGTTCCTGCTTTCTTTGTTGTAATATTCTAAAAGAGACAGAGTTGCACAAACAGATGAAGGCATAAGAAATAAAAACAAGGGTATTGGTGGAGTTGGGTCAAAAGAATATATACAAACTTACCCCAATACTCAATTTGATAGTTTGTCCTTCCTTAAAGCCTAGATCCAACTTGGGGCGAGTGTCCATTTCCTGAGATTCTTTGGTGATCTCAGATTCCTGCTTTACCCATCTTCAAGGAAAGGAAAAGGTGGCTAGGGGTACAACAATAGATAACTCCCCACCCACAGTTCACAAACAACCCTGATGGAGTTTTCTCTTTCTTATGAAAATTACAGGTGAAATCCTATAAGAATAAGAACACAAACCCCAAACTTCAAAGAAGCATTCCAAACCCAGATTTACAGAAATAGGGGATGGAAATGTAAAATGGATGTAAAACCATGGGTGGTAAGGGGAAAGGGAAGGGAGGACTCTGGATCACAAGAGATGGGGTAATTCATGTAGGCAGTAGGAGAAAACAACAGAAGACTATTCTCCCTGATTTAAGAGACAGGTCACACTCACTTGAAGTGATCTTGCAGAGAAACGTTGAAGTCAAACGCATCACCCCGATCTGTGAAGCCGATACCAATGAAAGCGCTACGTCCTGTAGGAAGGAGGGCAATGCTCAGGACAGAATGTGTCTTCTAGGAGAGACCCTGCTACATGGAAGTCAGTTAGCCAACTGCTAGATCCTTCGCTACCAATGCAATGACCAAGTCCCTGGTCCAGATCTCTAACATGCACTTGAAGCTACTCCACTAAAATTCTACTCCAATGCCTCATCATAACATGGAGATGGCCTGACTAAAAAAGCTTTCAGTACCAGCTTGCTAAGCGACTGCATATATATTGTCCAATGACCAACTACTTAAGATCCAAAGAGACTCATTATCAGGTTTGCAGCATGCTGATCAATTATTCAGTCATAGTAGCTCTCGAAGAATATCCCTAAGGCACAGCAAGGTTGTAATTAGCACCAATGGAAGGAGTACCCACAACAATTAAATTATTGATTATTGATCTAGTGAAGGCAGTCTTGTACTACAAAAGTAAACTACAAAAGGAATTCCTGTAGGATAAGGTCACACCAAACCTCTGAACTCTCTGAATAAGCATTAGATCCCCTCACTTGAACTGAGAAACTAGACTAAGTCTCCATCTTATCTACACACAGTCCTGAGCATAGGATGAGAATTCCCTCATATATGGATAAAAAACCCCAGAAAGATAACAAGATAAACATACCATCCATCCTCTAAAAACTGTATATAAGCCTAACTCACATTTACTACTATTACTTCTCCTGTCTTCTCGCCATATGTACCTTCAATCTAATAATCCCTCTAACTCTACTAAACATGTGTTACAGGAAATATATACAGAGATTCCCACAAACACCAAACACACAGAGAAAAGGAGCTATAAGAGTTATTCATTTTGGAGGCAGCTAGGTGGCGAAGTGGATAGAGCACCGGCCCCGGAGTCAGGAGGACCTGAGTTCAAATCCAGCCTCAGACACTAAACACTTACTAGCTGTGTGACCCTGGGCAAGTCACTTAACCCCAACTGCCTCACAAAAAAAAAAAAAGTTATTCATTTTTGTTAGACGTTCTGATTGGCTGGCTCAAGTCTACTTATGAAGCTTGTCTTGGTTACTGTGCTCATCTCTATGACTTATCAAAATTCCCCTACCGACCAACAGAAGAAACAATGAAACAAGGGATAATCTCCCTTTCAGTATCTCTAATGAGTTAGTAGGGAGCCAAGAGAGTTTGGGTGAGACAGACACAAACGTACCTGAGCCAATACTGAAATGAATAACTGGTCCTCCCTTAACCCCTACCAAACTCCAACGTTGGTTCCCTTACCAGTGCCATCTTGAATCCGGATCACAAAATATCGGCTAGAATCTGTTACTGTCTCCACAGCAATGCCAGGATATTGGTCCACTGGTGCCTGAGCAAATAGCTCCCCTAAAGGATTAAAGGGGAGGAAGAAGGGAAAGGTATCTTTTGAGCTAGCATTCTTACTTAAGATATCTCACAATGCCTACCTGAGCCTAAAACCTAAAGATGCAACTCTGTTAAAGGACCCATTGACTACATTACCTGATACTTTGTCTTCAAGTTTGATGTAGGCAATCTTCCCTTTGGAAGTGATTCGGAGACGACCAGTCCAATCAGGCTGATCCAGTTTCCAGTCAGATGCCCTGGGACAGGAAAATGAGGAGCTTCAGGTTCATAGTAATGTTCTTTTTTATTTTTTTTTTGTAATGTTCTTTTACATCTAACATTTCATCTCCACTCCTTGGTACTAGATTCCAAACAGCTGTATCCCTCTCTATTCTGTCTACTTCATTATTTAGTCAATAGCAATTACTTTACAGAGGGAAGTGACATGGAATAGTGTTGAACTTGGAGTAAGAAAGGCTTGGATTCTATTACATTCTGAAATACTTATTAGCTATGTGACCCTGAGCTCTCCGTGAAATAGGGATAATATTATCACTTGCCTTGTGAGAATCACTAGGTAATGTGTATAAAGTCCTTCAAAAACCCAAAAGAACTACTGAAATGTTAGCGGTTAGTGTTGTTATTATTATTATTACTCTAAAGTGAAACTCCTTCCTAGATACTATAATTACTAAGTATCTGAGTAAGTGTAGAAGGCACAGAATCATCAACTAAGATATGAAAAAGCCCTTAGGATCACCTAGTCCAACCCCCTCATTATACAGATCAGAAAATTGAAGAAAAGTCCGAAGAATGAAGTCACGCAGCTAGTAGAGGCAGCATTTGAACCCAGGTCCTTAGACCTCTAAATCCATTAGTATTTCTACTGCATTACACTTACTCCCCAAAATAATTTCATTAGCTTAAAAACCTTCTCAAATGCCTTGACAGTTAACAATTCACATAAAGTGCTTTATGTATTACAAAGACCTTTTCCCACAACAATCCTGCAAATCAAGAAGTGCATTAATTGTTATTCCCATTGATATATAAGGAAATGGAAGATTGGTTTGCCCAAGATCACATAGCTAGTAGGACTCAGAAGCAAAATTTGAACATCGGTCTCCTGACTCCAGTTCTATCATTATTTCCATTATATCATGCTGCCCCTCTCATTACAATATTCTATTAAATAAAAATACTCTATAATAAGCCTTCACAAGTTCCTACCCACTTAAGAGTTACTCTCTATATAATAAAGACATTGTTGTAAGGGATTTATGATTCATGGTACAACTCTATACAAAATGTAAGCTATTCTTAATATCTGATACAATTTTTTTCCTTTTTTTTTAAACTGTTTGCCTTTTTAGGTATTGTTTTGTTTTTTAGAGAGAGTGGAAGAAAGGACAAGAAGTTGTTAGGAATTTAAACACTCAACAATTGGAGAATGGAAAGGTGATAGCAGAGTCAGGATGTATAAACAGTAGCAAGGTAAAGAAAAGGCTGATTAGAAAAGCTAGAGGGAAAACCAAATAAAACAAAAAATTACCAAATACTAGAACCCATAAACAATATCACTCTGTCCATCTAAGTAAAATTGAAATATTTAATAAAACAATTTATTGTACCAAATTCTTTAAAACATGGGTTTAACCTCTAAGTGCTATATAATCTTAGCTATTTGTACCAGCTAACAATTATTCATTCAACAAGTCAACAAATATTATTTCCTATGTTCAAGGCACTGTGCTGACATTGGGGAGACAAAGATCTTATGTCCCTCCCCTGGGAACTTAAATTTTAGAAATACACAGATACAAAATAGTGTATAAATGAGTTAAATAAAAACTCAAAATGTTCTAGGAATACCTAAGGAAAGCGTGAGGAAGAAAATACTAATAGTTCTGAAAAGTAGGACGCTAAGGACAAAGCAGCACCAAGCAAGGTGCCCTGAACCTAGTAGGCACTTCATAAATGTTTACTGAAATTAAAACCAAAATTCTAAAAGATGGAAGATAGAGAGTGGGGAGGGAGGGAATTCCAGGCATTCCAGTTTGCACAATTGGGAAACAGTTAGCAGTCCAGTTAAGCTGGAATAAAGGGTGCATAAAGAGAAGTTATTGTTCAGTCTTGTCCAACTCTTCTTTACCCCACTAGGGGTTTTCTAAATATTGGAGGAGTTTGCTATTTCCCTTTCCAACTTATTTAATAGATGAGGAAACTGAGGCAAAAAGGGTTAAGTGACTTGCCCAAAGTCACAGCTAAATATCTGAGGCTGGATTTAAACTCAGATCCTCCTGACTTCACAGGTGGCACTCTACCTATTGAACATCTAACTGCCTCATATACATGCATACATACATACATAGACACAAAGATATATACATGTAAATGTATTCACATGTTTATATGCACATGTGTGTAAATGTGTGTGCATTTATGTGAGAAAGGTCCGTGTGTGTGTGTGTGTGAACATACACATATATGAGTTTATGTGCACCTATACATTTATACATATTTGGGATTCATCTACCTAGAGTTGACTGATGATTCTTCAATCTATGGAAGATAATGAGTGTAGATATAAAAAGGGCCCAGGACACAGCCCTCAGGGACACTCGTGCTAATGGCCCAAGAGAAACAGATGATATAGCAAATGGGAGTGAGAAGGAGCAGTTAGCACTGTTGCCCTGACTGGACACAGCCCTGATCCTACATATAGCATGGTGTAGTACCTTTTGCTGAAACTAGGTTATCATGGGTCCCTGTGCTGCCCAGAAGCACTGCAGTGACTACTTTGGGAGGTGCTAAAGCTGGTATATCAGTTTAATATGGGATGGGTGGAGACTGCTACTTCTGGCAAGTAAGATAAAGCACCTAGTTCTTTCCCACCCTAAGAGGAGATCTGGAAACTGCCTCTAGCTTTCTCCCCCAGTGCTTGTAATTAGGCCTCTACTCTATCCTTTTGACTAACAGCTGCTTCAATGACTTGTCTCATTCTAAACTTCTCCACTGATCTCCCTCAAAAGAAAAAAGAAGGATGAGGAGAAAAGGACATCTTGAAAACTGTGTAGGAAGACAGGATGGTCAGTAATGTCAACAACTGCAGAGAAATCATGGAGGGTGAGGGCTGAGGAAAGGTCATGAAATTTAGCAGTTAATAGGTCATTGGTAATCTCGGAGAGAACATTTTCAGTTCGTTTCAGAACATTCACTTGGGTCAAAAGCCAAATTGCTGGTGGTAAGCAATCTGGCAAAGCGAACATAGATAATCAATGAAAGGAAGGAGACATATATAGAAAGGTAGCTTAAGGGATGACAAAAGTTAAGGTTTCTTTAAAACAGGTTAGAGCTGAGCAGGTTTGTAGGCAGCAGGAAGGGTACTAGTTGATAGAGAAACTAAAGACAAGAGAAAGTGAAGTAATGATTCCTGGGAAAATCACTTAGAGGGGATAGGATACAGTAAATAAGTAAAGGGGTTAACCTTAGCAAAAAGAAAGGCTATCACATCCTCTGACACTGGACAAAAGGAGAGGATGGATAATGAGGTTTGGAATAAGAGAAACAGAAACTTACAAGGTCTGGTCTCCCATTTTCTTTTCGTTAAGGAGACAAGGTCAATCTCCTGAGAAAGAGGGGGCAGAGTACCATTGGTGTTTTGAAGAGAAAGAAAAAAGTCTAGGACAGCCAATGTGGGAACTCTAATACTAATGTTGCTACGTAACAGAGAGAGACCAATTCAGTTTAGATAACATTTATTCATTGTGGACCCATCTGACATAGTTGCCTAACTTCCTACAGCAGTGAATGTCAGCAGGAAAACAGAGATGGACAGATGGTGGGATTACGGAGATTTGGAGACTTGGCATTTGGTGGAAAAACAAGGAAACACAAGAGTCAATGCTGGAATCTACTGTAGGATTCAATGCTATGAACAGAAAAAAGGCTAGAACAAGGAAAACTGACTGAGAGAACAAAGAGGAACAGAGATCAGGAAGAAAACAAAGAATGAGTTTAAGAAGAATGAGGTAGAGATGTGGAAGGAGATTGTCATCAGAAAATTAATTTCAGAGCTTTAGATGATAGAGGTAACATTACAAAATAGTCTTGGATGATGGTGAGGCATAGTATATGACTGACAGCGCCTGTGAAGAGCTAAGATAAAGTGGATGTTTTGGTCATGAGAGTTCAAAAGGTTGATGAGGGGCAGCTAGGTGGCTCAGTGGATAAAGCACCGGCCCTGGATTCAGGAGGACCTAAGTTCAAATCCAGCCTCAGACACTTAACACTTACTAGCTGTGTGACCCTGGGCAAGTCATTTAACCCCAATTGCCTCTGTAATGATTAGAATGATGCCACCTACTGGAGACTTGCTGTGGGAAAGCTCCACCATGAGGAAAATGCCTCAGAGGCATTGTGGCTTTTCCTTGGCGTCAGGAAATGACGTTTGCTTATGGGTGCTGTCTATCAAGGCTACCAGCCAATCAACTTGAGGAGCCTCCTATTTTCTGGGAGGAGACAGGAAGGAGGAAAGGGAGCCTGCGCAGAGAGCTCTTGCGCTTTTTGGGTTCCTGACTTGGTGGTGGTGGCAGCAGAGGACTTCACAGGAAATTTGAGGAAAGATAGGAATGCCAGGCTGTTGGAATTCTGTTCTCAATCTTTTTCTTTCTATTTTCCAATAAACCCTTAAAAACCTAAACTCGTTTTATCAGTGATTTTAGTCAGTTTCCCCAAAAAACTGGGGGAACAGATTAGAATCCACATTTAGAATCTTAAATTACACACCTCATACACACACAAAAAAGTAAAATGGGTTCAAGGAAATAGTTTCGCCTGTAATAGGGAAAAGCTAAGCTTGGGAAAAGATTAAAGGAAAGGTAAAATGCAGAAAAGTTAAATAAAGAGTGACTAATGACAAAATCCCTCCTGGATAATGAAGTGATGATTCTACTAAGCCGAAAGCTGGGAGAACACAGAGGAACAATATGACAACAGCACAATGAGAGTTAATGATGAGAGGAGAGACAGTATTAAAGTGGTGTAGGGAAAAGCAATGTGATTAGCATAGGGAAATAAAGCAAAGAATCCAGCTAGGCAAAGATGACTGTCAAGTCTTCAGGCAGAAGAAATAGCACTTCATCTACTCTAGAAAGTCCTAAACTATGCAAAGGTGGCCAATCTACCCTCATGAATATTGATTGTTTACATTTTTCTGTCAGCAAAAACTACTTCCCACATTCATGTTTGGTGCTTATAGCTACAAACAATTTAAGGAGGGCAAAGTCACTTTTTGCCTACAGTTTATGAATCTCCTAGATCTCACCCAGGATTTGTAGGTGCTAAGGTATTACTAATTAAGAGAGGTAGGGGGACATCTAGGTGGCACAGTGGACAAAGCACTGGCCCTGGATTCAGGATGACCTGAGTTCAAATTCGGCCTCAAGCACTTAGTAGTTGTGTGACCCTAGGCAAGTCAATTAACCCTCATTGCCCCACAAGAAAGAGAAAGAGAGAGAGAGAGGGAGAGAGAGTTAGTTGTAACATGGTACAGTGAAAATGGAATGAGAAAACCTGGGTTTGAATCAAGCCTATGAATCCTACTTAGCTGTGTGACCTGAGCACACTGTTCTGTTCTGGCCCTCAGTTTTCTCATGTGTAAAATGTGGATAATAATACTTGTACAACCTACTTCACAGGCTAGTTGTGGGGGGGAAAGGCTTGTAAACCTTCAAGTACTATATAAAAGTGAGTCAGAATAGTGATGATTATGATAATGATAGGGAGGGAAAGAGGAGAGAGAAGACAGACTGATAATAGTGAACAGAAAAGGTTGAACTGGGAAATGTCATGGGATAAAGACCCAATGGTGATTTTGGTCAGAAAATACAGCCAGGTGATTGCCTCATACAAAGAGAAAACTGATAGTGAAGGAAGAAGAAATCAGGGTTGGCAGAAAAGGAAAATAATACTTTTTTATGACAAATGGAACAAGAATAATAATTTCTGATTACTAGAAAACAGGAAGGGGGAGGTACGGCCTAGTGACTGCTGGCTTCAGAAGACAAATGGCAAAATATGAGGGCTAGATAAGGATAACTAGGAAATGGGAAGAAAACAGGAAAAGGAGGAATGGGGGGAAAGTAACCTGAAGGAAGCAGGGAAGACTATGGGGATAATATGGAAGAGGATTAGGGAGTGTAGTATATGGGGCTCACTGTGAGTAGATTTCATTTTTATACTTGAAACCCCAGAGTCTAGGGCAGAGTGGGGCACATAGTAGGTGCTGAACAAATATTTAATGATTTATTGAAAGCACTGGAGTTAATTGGGGGGGGGGGGGGTGAGGGAGGGAGTTAAGGGTGAAGAACAGATTGAATGAATAAAAAGATACAGAAGAATTAAAAAAAAACTCAGATGGGCTGGGATTAGTAGTATTTCAGGGGTGGGGGCTATTTTAATGTGGGAGCCTGGCACTTAGTGCTTACGGAACAAGCCAGAAAGGGGGTTAAGAAAGGTATGAGGTGGGAGATGACAGGGATTCTGAGGGAGAATCCAGAGGCAGGATGGATAATGATCATAAGGGGGAATAAAGAAATAGGATGGGAAAGTGATGTTCCTTCTGGGAGTGAGGGGGACAAAGGAGGAAGGGAAGATGGCAATGACTGTGAAGAGATGATCCAAAGATGGGATGGGAGATGGGGGGAGTTTCTAATAGCAATCCTCCTGGGGGTGGAAGGGTGAATCCAAAAATGGGACGAGGGTCCCAGGGGTGAGATGTAGGGGTCCAGAGGTAGGTTGGGAAATGGCAACGGGTGGGAAGAGGAAAGTGGTTCCCTACAAGAACTGTCTGAGCTGATGGAACGACTGGAAGTACCTTGGTTGCTATTAGCTAATAAGAGCATTTATATAGCGGTTTTTCAGTTTGCAAAGTGCTATCTCATTTGAGATAACGCAGGCACAGGGTATGAATAGGGACCAGCTGACAGGTGTCCCTTCCACTGGGTCAAAATTCCCGGCCTTGTTCTTCCCGGGTCTGACTAGCCGTAGGATGAGGATGGTCTCAAGGTGGAAGGGAGATGCTCATCCTACCGGGGCGAGGGGTCCGGAGGTGGGACGGCAAGTGGCAAAGGGGGTGGGGGGTGGCAGGGGTCCCGAGGTGGGATGGGGTCTAACACCTGAGGAGGGAGGTGACAGGCAGGGATGGGGGGAGGCGACCAAAGGTGAGACGGGCTATGACAATGCAGGTTGAATCTGGAGGTGGGTTGGGGACGCGGCATCCCAAGGTGGGGCGAGGGACGGCAACGTCCTGCGGCGGAGGGGTCCGGAGGAGGGCAGAGGGATGGATGACCACGAGCGCCGCGGGGGTCGGGAGGAGGCAGAGGGGAAGGGGGCAGTCCTCAGGGGTAGCGGGGGGGGGGGGGCGCGGAAGGGGACAGAGGGATGACAACTCGGGGAAGCGGCTGCCGAGGTGCGGGACGATGGGCGTGGGCGAAGGCGGCACTACCTGTAGCCACGGTTGGAGGTACGCGGCGGGATGCGGTAGACGCTGATCTCGGGCTTCACGCACAGGATGGACTCGTATTCCGCTTCAGCCGCCATCTTGGATCCGCTCTCCGAGTCTCTGGGAGAAGCGAGTGCAGAGACCTCACCGGGGGCGGGGGCAGGGGCGGGGGAGAGAGGGCTAGAGGGTGACGTCACCGAACGCTGTACGGCTGCGCCACTTCCGTGCCGTACCGGCCGGGGCTCCTGAGAGCCCCCAACAGAGGGTTGGCGTCGCAAAGCAGGGCCGCCAAGTTGAAACCTGCACGGGGTGAAGCCGCCCGTAACTCGGCGGCCATCTTGGACACTGGCAGATCCGCCTCTTCGATTCGCCGCGGACAGCCGTGGAAACGGCGCTTACCTTGGGAGAGCCATATTGCTTTCTGGCAAAGGGCCTGCGCTTCTCTGCCTAAATAGCCATCTTTGAAACTGGCAACGCTTCGTGCCCGACCGATGGACCCTACTTTGATCGCTGAACTTTGGTCTGTGTGGTGGCCACACCGTCTCCCGCCGCAGGGCACGGAGGCCAGAACTATCTGAGCTGGAGCAATGGCTGAGCCAATCAGAGCGTGTATAGAGCGCTCTCGCGGTCTCAAAGCGCTTTTCATAAAGATGATAATCGCGGGAACACTGGAATTATGGACAAGCTGACAGGTGTCATGGATACTTTCAAAATTCTCGGCCTCAGCTCTCTCCCCTTGGCTTCTAACTACCTTTTCTCTCTTGCGATAAAGAAAGTAAGAGGGAAATAAACATTTAGTAGCGGCACACCATGTGCCAGGAAGCGCTTTAGAAATATTCTCTCATTTAATCCTCACTGCAACACTGGGAAGTAGGTGCTATTTTTTACATTTAAGGAAACGGAGGCAAACAGAGGTTAAGTGACCTGCCCAAGGTCACACAACTAGCCGGGGTCTTCCAGCTTCCCTATCCTCTCCATCACCTTAGCTGCTGTGAGGGAAAAATTCATCCTCTTTTCAATAATTCTCAGGAACATAGCAGCGAGGTGACAAAGGCTTTATTTTCTTCTCATGAGAAGGAGGCACCCTAGTGTGCAGCTAGTGGGTGTCCCTAAACGGGCTCGCAGGCCCTGTTTTATACCCTAGTCCCTAACGGGAATGGACCTTCCCCTTTTTCATCACTGGTCCCATTACTCAGGGGTTACAATCTACGCACAAAAACTAGCTAATCAGAACGCAGTATTCCCACCCCTCTTCCTTGTATGGGCATAACTCAGGAGTGGACCTTATACTTCCTTATATGGACAGAACTCTGGAGAGGACCTAATTGAGACCAGGGCTCCTTGAACCATGTGACCTTGCTAACCTGAGGGGGAGGAGGGGATCTGAGACCTTTGTCCTACAAACAGGTCAGGGTAGTATGACTTAATGTTATATCCACATTGAGAGGAGACAACTACCCATTTCTCACAGCTGCCCACAGTGAAATTCCGTCTTCTCTCCGGAAAACAAGTCATTTCTGCTCCGAGGGGCACAGTTTCCCAATCTTTCAAAAGGCCAGGGTTCTACTAGATTATCTCTAAACTTCCCTCCAGTTCTGCCATAATTCTTCCCCCACCCCACCCCCACCCCTGGGGCAATGAGGGTTAAGTGACTTGTCACACAGTTAGTAAGTGTCAAGTGTATGAGGCCACATTTGAACCCAGGTCCTCTTGAATCCAGGGCGGGTGCACCACCTACCTGCCCCCCATGCTATAATTCTTTAAGGACAATTTAGGGGACAGCTAGGTGGCACAGTGGATAAAGCACTGGCCCTGGATTCAGGAGGACCTGAGTTCAAATCCAGCCTCAGACACTTGACACTTACTAGCTGTGTGACTCTGGGCAAGTCACTTAACCCTCATTGCCCCACCAAAAAAAATTTTTTAAAAAATAATTTAAGTAAAAGTTTTTATTATTTTGCTCACCAAGATATGGCTGGGAGAAGTCTAAACTTCAACTCCCCAAACAAAGAAGATGATAATTTTATAGAGGAGAGAAAGGGGTGGGGGGAGAGACTTAAGACTGAGAAGTTACAGCAGTTTGAAAATGATGATGCTAGCTTCCATTAAAAAATAGATACATGAATAATAAAAATTCTACATTTCTAACGAGATTATTGTCACTACCTGGTCCTAATCTCATAGCAAACATGACTGGCTCCCAACTAAGCTCATACTATAAATTCAAGGCGCCTAGCTTTCTGGGTGTCCCTGACATGTCAGCTTGATTATCTGTTTGGTGAGTAATTTCTAACTCTCCCTAGCAAGCTGATCAACCGTATTTCTCCATGAACAGTGTCCCCCTCACGGTCAGAGCATCTCTAACTGGGCCCAGGCCTACCAGACTGCTACTACATGCATCATACATCCATAGCACCCCTCTGGACTCCCTTGCCCAACTCCCACTTGCACTGGTAAGTTGGGTCACCAAAGGGCAACTATTATCAGCTTTCTAGGGGTAACTCTTAGGGTCACTGGAGTTTCTAACAGTATAGTTCCAGAGCCCTCATCCCGGTTACTCTCCACCATCAAACAACCATTAGAACTCTCTTAGCTTTTAGATAAAGGACATTTGCTAAAGTGATATAAGGGAAATGTTACAAAAACATTCCTCTCCAAATTCCAGGGACTTAGTCTCCCCTTAGACAAATAAGGTCCCTATGGAAAGTGGGCTTAGAGTTGACTTGAGGAATACTCTAAAGAGTTCTACTGGCATTGAAAATCCTTTTACTCCTTTGTGAAATCCTGAGGAAGTTCCCTTTAAGTATAGCTTTTTGCTGGATTTGAAATATTGGTGCATTTTGTAGCTGGCTCTCTTCCCTTCAAAGGTCACACTCCCTGAAGCCACCACCATCCTTGGATGACCAGCCTTCCATTTCCATCTGCCAGGGTATTCTCTGTTATCAGCCATTGTCATTCCCTCTGGTGGACTCAGCTACCAACCCTGTTTGGCACCTCTGATATCTCTCCCGATCTTTCAGTTTCCAGTCACAACTTGGTCAATTCTGCCTCCAGATACTCATTCACTTAAGATCAGGGGAGAATGAATACAAAAGAAAAAGAGGCACCATGTACTTATTAACACATGATGACCAAAAAGGGGAATTTGGCCCTCTTACTACTTGTGCATCCAGCAGGACACAGAGGTTCTTGCTTCACTCAACTTTGGGAAAGACAAGAACAAAAAGGGCCAACAGAGAGACACACTCTATTTATATGTGCACCCAATTACAGTTAAGCAGTTCATGAGTCATCAGTCCCTCCAGCTCCTTAGCCAAGCAAAAGACTCTTCATGACCACAAAGTACTAGCCTCTCAGTCACTCATGGCTGAAAGAAATAGGCTCTCCAAGTCTCCACTCATGGTTATATTAGAAGCAGGCAGAGGATATCTATGTCTGCTCTAAGGACTAAAACCAGGCAGAGAGTATGCCCCCCACCATTGCAAATACATACATTTGTTATGGGGGAAATGGGGTATGGGGTTTGGGTTAGGGGTAGGGATTCTTAGGAATTCCTCTTTAAAGAATTACACCCTCTTGCACACAAAAGTAGTTAAAATAAGATGGTAGTTTATTTAGGGGCAAGGGAAGGGAAGAGGGGAGGAAGGGAAACCATGAAAGAAATCCTTGGACTTCTCATGGGGAGATAGGTATGAAACAAAGCACATGGCTCTGAGGTACCAATCTCCTCGAACAGGAGACCAGCAGGTACTTTTATAGGGGACTGATGGGGTAGGGAGGGGTGACCATTTAACTGTGGAAAGTTCCTTTAGTAAGGGAGGACCATCCCCCACTGGTGGTAGCTGGAGGAATTGGGTGAGAAGTGGAGGACCATCCCCCACTGGTAGTGACTAGAGGAATTGGGTGAGGGGTGGCTACGGATCTCTCTTCAGGACACAAAGGCCATGCATACCCAAACTCATCTCCCCAGGGGTAAGGGAAATCAGAATGAAGGGTGAAGATCAAAGCTAGCTCAGTCTGATTTGGTTCTGCTTATCTCTCTAGGCGTATCTGTCCTCTGGTTTAGTTTCTCAAGGAGAAGATTCCTTGATGTGCCCCAGAGAACTTCTGGGGTGCTCTGCACCCCATGACACATTGTTGTTATAGATTATATAAAAATACCTACTTTGCCCAAGTAAATGGATGTCAATAAAACTGTTTTAGGGTATTGTTAGTCTGCCCTTTACCTTTGGAAATTTCCCATTGGGTTCTCTTGAGTGGTAGGGAAACCAAGGCTCAAAGTTGTGGCATCATGCTCAAAATTTTCAACAGCCCTTCCTTTGCCATCAAAGGATGAGATCCCAGAACTGGTACTACCATGTGTGCTAGTCTGGACCCAAGAATGACAAGGAGCAGGCAACTCTGGGTGCTCTATCTGGGCAAACCATCAGGGGACACCACCAGGACACATGTAAATATGGGAAGTCTAAAATCCTCTGTAATCTTAGAAACTTGAAAGGTTTTCCTCTGGCCAAGGCTGTAGACAAGACCTCTCCTTCTTCTCTACCCAAGTCATTCTTCCTCAGGGTTTTTGGGGGTTTTTTTTTGTTGTTTTGTTGCAGGACAATGCTAGTTAAGTGACTTGCCCAAGGTCACACAGCTGTCACATATCTGATATTGGATTTGAACTCAGGTCCTCCTGAATTCAGGGCCGGTTCTTTATCCACTGTGCCACCTAGCTGCCCCTCCTCGGGGGTTTTTGCTGGAATGTCACACTTGCTTAAATACCTTGAATAATCCTAGTTCTAAACTAACTTGATATTTTGAAGATGTCCTCCAAGGCATGACAAAGATTTCTCATTCGTGGTTCCTATACAACAGCCATGCCAGTTACAAGGATTTTGGATACTTAGTTTAAATCAACACTAAAGTCTATAATTGAGATTGACTGATTGAGACTTTTTCCTTGCCTGTTTAAAGAATCATTTATTCATTCAACAAACATTTATTAAGAGCCTACTACGTGCCAGGCACTGTGCTAATCACTGAAGATACAAAAAAAGGCAAAAGACAATCCCTTCCTAATGAGGAAGACAATGTGAAAAACTGTACAAACAACGCAGGATAAATTGGAGATAATCAACAGAAGGCACTAGCATTAAAAGGGATAAGGAAAGGCTTTCTGTAGAAGGCAGGATTTAAGCTGGGACTCAAAAAGCCAAGGGAGGCCAGGAGGAGATGAGGAGGGAGGGTATTCCTATCATGGGAAACAGCTAAATAAATGCCCAGAGTCCAGAGATGGAGCACCAAGCAAGCAGGATAGTGTCACTGCATCACAGGGGGTGGGGGAAGCAGGGGGAATGAAGGAGCAACCAATCTATGAGAGTACTAGAAAGGTAGGACAGGTCAAGTTATGAAGGGCTTTGAATGCCAGAGAATTCAGGGCATCTTATTTAAGTAGGGTAGAGCAACTTGATCAATTTATACAGCTAACTCCCTCCACTTGCACCCCTCCATCCATAGTGACCCCTCTCACCCTGACTGGCTTTCTGCTGTAGGGAAAGTGATGTCACGAAGCAATATGACAGAGATACAACGGACTAAAGCTCTGATGGTCAGAGAAATGAGAGGAATACCAGAGTAGAATGGTAGCAGGTCTTGTGGAAAACAAGGATTTGTTATATTGTTTGGAAAAATTATTTAAATCCGTCTTTTATATCTTCAGCTCAGAAAGGGTCCGGACCCCAGTAACTCTCTAGGAATGCTGGAAATGGCTATAAAGGTATCCCTTTTGGTTCCCCCACATCCTGGATCTACCCAAAGCATTTTTGTTTTGGGTTACCACACCCACGACTTGTTTGGGGTCCATCTAAGCATGTGTTCTGAGTTCCCTTCTTGTGATTTGTGTGTGACGCCTATGTGGAATTCTATATAATGTAAACCTTCCAGAACCTGGGGGAGGGAGTCACATCCCCTTTCTGGATCCTTCTCTCTCTTTTTTTCCCCCTTCCTCACTCCAAGGACCTAATAAATTTCTTTCTAAAACTTTTTCAGGTTTTGATGTTTGTTTGTTTGTTTTGGGGGGTTGTGTTTGTTCTTGAGAATTACAATCTACATTCACTACTTCAAAAACGATGGGTTAAATGGCACATGTATAACCTGGGGGGGGCGGGAGGGAGGGAATGAGGGAATGAGAGAGGGATAGAATTTGGAACTCAAAACTTTAAATAAATAAATATTTTTTAAATGATGGGTTAGCCATAGTGAGAAATAAACAGTTGGAGGTTCCTCTCACTTGCAGGATACAAAACAAATAGGCACTGAGTTTCAGTTCTTCCTGCGTCCTAGGTTATTCTCTTGCGCTGAGGCAAGGTCCTAGATTAGGTTTCTGAGCATTCATTCATCTAATGACTTGCCCTACTGGATGAGCACACCAAACAGTTGCAAACAGTGCTGTATTAGTTATGCTCCTTTGCCTATCTGGAAGAAGCATTGCCATAGGGGCTAAGCAAATTAAACTGTGCATTTCCTAGAACTGCCAGGATACATTGCAAGCTATGTATTAGCTGAGTGTGAAAAAGGTTGCAGGCTTGCAGTTCAACAGAAGGTGTTTTACTATGTATCATATTATTACTGTTATTGATTCTATGCCAAGAATAAAATACTAAAGAGTATCTAAGCATTTCCTACAAGACTGTACTCCTTTGCATTTCTCCATCATGCCGCCAGTAGCCTCATCATCCCATAAGATAGGTATCAACCTTGGTACTCACATCTCCTGAGTACCCTCTGCCTCTGATTGAAGGTGGACTGAAGAGGTCCTCCCAAAACCTCCTTTGAAGTAGGTCACCCATCTTTTCATTTCTCACCCAGCTGCATTCCTGTGGATTTCTCCATCCTGCCAACCCCACACTGCACTCCCCCCAGGTACCTTCCCCTTTCCTTCCCTTAACCCCTCCTTTTCAGCTTCCTTTTGCATGCTGTCTATCCCCATTAGATTGTAAACTCCTAGAAAGTAGAGACTATCTTTTTATTTGTATTGCAAAGTGCGTAGTAGGCACTTAATGTTTATTGACCGACTGACCAACTAAGCATTCTTTTTCTGTTCCTGTGGGAAGATGACTCACTTATCCTGAGGTCATGTGCTCAATGAAATATGGCCACGTTCAGGGAGAAGGTGGAGTTTTGATGCAGGATGGGGATTTGGAATTTAATTAGATAAAGTGTTACTACTCCACACTGCTCTCCTAGAGAGCAGCTAAGGATTAGAAGGTTCTTCCCCTCTGAGAAAAATAAATAGCTGGAGGAAAAAATTCAAGCCAAAAACATGGAGTCCTAGGTATAAAGTTCAAAGATACATCAGAGGCTATCTAGACTCATCTCCTGTATTTGAGAATAATCAGTTCTAGGGAGGTTAAATGACTTGCCCAATGCCACCCAGGTAGTAAGTATCAGAGACACAGGATTTGGTCCTCTGGAGTCAGTGTTAAGTAATCATAAGATAGGAATAAACATTTTTTTAAAATCAGATTATGAGTAATCATCTGAAAAATCATGAATAATCAGAGAAATGCAAATGATATCAAACCTAAAATGTCACCTCATAGTCATCAAATTGGCAAATGTTATGAGATGGAAGAAATCAGTGTTGAGGAATTTGTAGAAAGACAGCTAGTGGACCTATGAAATGGTCTAACTTTCTGAAAAACATTTTGGAAATATATAAAGAAAGTGATTAGGGGCAGTTAGGTGACGCAGTGGATAAAGTACCAGCCCTGGATTCAGGAGGACCTGAGTTCAAAGCCGACCTCAGACACTTAACACTTACTAGCTGTGTGACCCTGGGCAAGTCACTTAACTCCCATTGCCTCTCAAAAAAGAGAAAGAAAGAAAGAAAGAAAGAAAGAAAGAAAGAAAGAAAGAAAGAAAGAAAGAAAGAAAGAAAGAAAGAAAGAAAGAAAGAAAGAAAGAAAGAAAGAAAGAAAGAAAGAAAGAAAGAAAGAAAGAAAGAAGGAAAGAAAGAAAGAAAGAAAGAAAGAAAGAAAGAAAGAAAGAAAGAAAGAAAGAAAGAAAGAAAGAAAGAAAGAAAGAAAGAAAGAAAGAAAGAAAGAAAGAAAGAAAGAAAGAAAGAAAGAAAGAAAGAGATTATATATATATATATATAAGGAAAATTATTAGAATGAAAAAATTTCATTTTTGGAAAGAATCTGAGAGATCAACCCATAGCTGAACAAGAGGATCTCCTCTATTCCATACCCAACAAATTTTTATTCAGCATGTGCTTAAAGATCTCCTGTGAATAGTGAGTAGTCAATAAGCAAATGTGTGCCAAGGCACTGGGCTAAGTGCTGTGGATACCAAAAAAAGAAAAAGAAAAGAAAAGAAAAAGAAAGTCCCTGCCCTCAAAGAACTTACAATTTAATGGGAGAAGATAACAAACAAAAGAAAACTAAAAAGATGAAAAGGAGGTACTCACTGGCATGATAGAGAAGTCAGAGAAGTCTCAAAGTAGTGCAGCCAGTTGGGAAATGAAACATTATGGCTCTGCCCTCAACTGAGAGTGGTAAAGAGATGTGAATACCAAGGCTGATTCCATCTTCTAGGATGATGAAGTTTCCCAATTCACTGAGAGATTAATTCTTCCATTAAAAAAGAATTACTGGGGCAGCTAGGTGGCACAGTGGATAGAGCATCGGCCCTGGAGTCAGGAGGACCTGAGTTCAAGTCCAGCCTCAGACACTTAACACTTACTAGCTGTGTGATCCTGGGCAAGTCACTTAACCCCAATTGCCTCAAAAAAAAAAAAGAATTACTAAAATACTATTGGGCTATAAGAAATGATGAACAGGCAGATTTCAGGAAAATCTGGACTTACATGAACTAATGCTAAGTGAAGTGAGCAGAACCAGGAAAACATTGTACACAATAACAGCAACATTGTGCAATGATCAACTGTGATAGATTTAGCTCTTCTCAGCAATACTATGATCCAAGACAATTCCAAAAGGCTCATGAGGAAAAATGCTCTCCACATCCAGAAAAAGAACTGTGGAGTCTGAATGCAGATCAAAAGTATACTATTTTCACTTTATTTGTTGTTATTATTTTTTTCCTGTGATTTTTCCCCTTTTGTTCTATCTCTTCTTTCACAACATGACTAATGTGGAAATATGTTTAATATGATTTTATTTACTTATACACACACACACCACACACACACACACACACACACACACACACACACATACAAAGTAAAATTTGGACTCCCTGTTTTTCAGAGCTAAGGTCCCACAAGTAAGCAAGATGCACCTTGAGCTTGGCAGGACAACAATCCTTTGTGATCAACCTCTGGATGATCTCGCCTCTGGGCTAGTCATACAATTCACCAGGTGTTCTCTGATCAAAGACAAACACTAGACCAAGTCAGAACATCCTACAAGTGAATCAAACTTGTCACATGCTTGCTGCCCCCTCATTGTTAGGGCTACAATTCACTAAACAGTCACTAGTATAAGTATTGAGATCTCCCCACACTACCTCCGGTCCCCCCCACCCCACTAGGAGCAGGGGCGGCCTGCATATGTCTATAGCTCACCTTGCTTGCAAGCCTTTTTCCTCACTTAGAAAACAAACTTTCTCTGTAACTCCTGACACCAATCTCTGGCCTATTTTGTGCCGGCCACACATAGGTTAGAGACTGCTTCTGGAAAAAGTTATACCCTAAATACAGAGCTGAAGGCCAATATAGAGCTGGGTGTTTGCCCTCTCCTTCTCCACTAAGAGCTCTTCTCAGGTCTTGATAGGGTTCAGCTGGAGAAGGATTAGACCCTTTCCCTAACTCCCTGGCTCTTTATGTCCCTACTCCAGAACCACAGGCAAAATTACTTGAAGCTTAGAATTGGCTTATGGTAGGGTCCCCCCAAAAGAGAGAGTAAAAAGGGATTCCATGTACAATATATAGATCAAATATATTTCCACCATACAAACAAAATACTTATCACAAGGGATTCATAAACACTCATTAACAAAGGCTCAAAATAGGACATTATAACTTAAAACTAATATTATACTCTCCTAGAGGATGATACTTAATTTCAAAACATTGACAGCAGTTTGTGAGCTTGCTCAATAGACACTGTGACATTTACCTCAGCTCTGCAAACAAGGTTCACATCTTTTAATAAAAATTGGCATTCTTCCTTCTATTGGAGGCTATCTTCTCCAAGAAGAGTGCCATTGCAAATATCCTCCCACCATTCTAGTCAGCTCTAATTAAGGAATCTAGAATCTGATCCAGACTTCGCCAACTCCCATCTCAAGATTGCTTCTCACTTACCTATACTTAAGGAAGAAACAAAATAGAAGAAGCAGCCTAAAACTTGAGCTTGAGGGTTGCTTATGTAGAAGAAAATTTGCTTCAGCTGCCATGGGCCAACAGTTATCATACTTCTGGGATAAGGAGAAGTCATCAACCCTTTCCCTAATCCCTCTAGGGAGAGGCTCAGATGATCCTGGCTAGCTCAACAAACAGATAAAGAGAGAATAAGGGGGGCAGTTAGGTGGCACGGTGGATAGAGCACTGGCCCTGGATTCAGGAGGATGTGAGTTCAAACCCGACCACAGACACTTAACACTTACTAGCTGTGTGACTCTGGGCAAGTTACTTAACCCCAGTTGTCTCACAAAAAAACAAAAAAAAGAAAGAGAGAGAGAGAGAGAATAAGGGTTGAGGGAGATATTACTTCCAATCATATTATTTTCCCTATCTATGATGCTATAAGTTTTATAATCAATCATACCGCTTTCCCCATATTTGATGAGGCCTTCTATTCTGGATGTTCCTCCTTTGGTCTATAAAAGAGAACCATCCCCCTCGTTCGGAACCTTAGCTTTTTTGAGGGGGATGAAATCCTGTTTATTGGCGAATTGGTACTTTGTCAATACATTGATTGTTCTTGGAACTTCATGCATCAGTTTACCTTCATTTCAGTCATAACAATGCAAAAGTCCAAAGGAAATCCAAAAGCTGTGTAGCTGGTGGGAAATGGGGAAAAGACTGTGCTCGGCTCCCTCTGAAATGGTTTTTGTTTTACACCCACATATTTATTTGTATACAGACCCACATACATCCACATATATGTGTGTATAAGCTATTTATATATGTTAGATACACCTTTATGTGAGAAATTTGATGTGATTTTTTTCTGCATTAGACCACTTCTTATTCTAGATGAATTTTGTGCAAAAGTCTTTCAATTTCATGTAATTGAAATTATATTTTTTTCTTTTGTAATTGCATTTATCCTTTGTTTGAATAAGAACATATCTCCCAGTCAGAACTATGAAAGGAACAGTTATGTCCTGATTAGTACAAATAACAAATCCAAAATGGTCACATTATTTGAATTCCTACTATTCAAAGTTATAATTATATGTAAATATGGTCATTGGTTTTCAGTCCAGTGGAAGTATGCAGTGTGAATTTGAATAATATGACCACTTCATGGGATTCATTGTTCACACTAATTGGGACCTAGCTGTATATGATGTACTTCTGTTGCAATTTTTTATGTGATCTTTAATATTAAACTCATATATCTATTTTTAATTCATTGTAAAATATTTTGTAAGTTGTTGTTCTAAGGTTATTTTCTGCCAGACTACTTTCTAGTCTTCCAAGAGTTCTTATCAAGCAGGAAGTTCCTGCCTGAGTAATTTATGTTTGGGGATTTATCAAACACTAGGTTGTTGAATTCCATCATTTATAATTCCTCCTATGTCATCTGTTTCACTGATTTACTTCTTTATTTTTAATCATACCAAATGGTTTTGATGATTGTTGTTTTGTAATATAATTTGAAGTCTGAAAGTGTTATTGACCCTTCCTTATTACCTTTTTCCTGAATTTCCTTTGTTCTCCAAATGATTTTCGTTTTCAATCTATTATGTTCTGTAAATATCACTTTGATTGTTTGACTGGTATAGCATTAAAACTATACATTAACTTTGGTAGTTATTATAATTATTATGTTGATATGTACTAACCATGAACATTGTGTATTCCTCTTGCTATTTAAATTGTAATTGAAACTATAAAAGCATTTTGTGTGCTTTGGTAGACTGATCCTTAGATATTGTATATATTTTGTAGTTATTTTGAATGGGACTTTACTTTCTATTATTACCCCTTGGATCTTGTTATTATAAAAGAAATGCTGGGGGCAGCTAGGTGGCGCAGTGGATAAAGCACGGGCCTTGGATTCAGGAGTAACCGGGTTCAAATCTGGCCTCAGACACTTGACACTTACTAGCTGTGTGACCCTGGGTAAGTCACTTAACCCCCATTGCCCCACAAAAAAAGTAAATAAATAAAATTTTAAAAAATAAAGAAATGCTTGTGATTTTCATGGGCTTATATTCTAGCCTTAAATGTTGTTGAAGATAATGGTCTCAATTAGTATCTTTGTTGATTCCCTATGATTTTATAGGTAAACCATCATGTCATCATCAATTAGAATTAGTTTTATCTCCTCTTTACTTATATTTATGCCTTGGATTTCTTTCTCTTTTCTAGTTGATACTGTTAGACCTTCTAGAATTATATCAAATAACAGTGGGAAGAATGGGCATTATCCTGGCTTTTATTTAAATATAAACAATTGTTATTGTCATTATTATTATTATATTTTTGTTCATACACTGAGTAAATTAAAGAAATATTCTCTCATAGTCCAATCACAGATCTAGTGCAGTGTTAGAATATTAGAACATATCTCTCTAATTCATTGAGGGCACATTTTTTGAATGTGATAATTATAATAACATTTATGTTGAATTTAAGTTTTACAAATTGCTTTACATGCATATGAAAAGAAATTACTGGGAAAAGATTTTTAAAAACTGATCCAGCTATAATCCTGCTGGCTATTGGGCATTTTCAGAAACTTAAAATACTTGGAAACTTTGACCAAGGATGAAAGGAAAAAGGTCTCATATACACCAAAATATTTATAGTAGCACTTTTGTGGTAGAAAAAAAAATGGAAACAAAATGAGTTTCCATCAAATGGAGAATAGCTATTGAATATAATGCAATATTATTGAGCCATAAAGAATGAGAAATATGAGAAGTTCAGAGAAACATGGAAATATTTATATAAGCTAATACAGAGTAGCTTTAGTAGAATCATACTAATATACATAATAGCTATAATGTTGTAAATGAAGGTACCGTACCATCAGCTTTAAGGCCATTATCCTCTTCTTCCCACTAGAAATTTGCACCCTGTGCTTGAAGTCCCTGGCTTTGATAGGTGAGCTTTCACCTTATCTTGCTAGGGATCCAGACCTTCAGTCTATTTAAACACCATTAGTTCATCATGCTGCTGCAAGTTCTCCCTTTTCAACTCTTCTTTATGTGCTGTTTCACCCATTAGAGGGTAAGCTCCCTGAGGAGAGTATCATGTTTTTATTTGTACCCCTAATGCTTAACACCATGCCTGGCACATAAGTGATTAAATATTTTTTATCACTCTATTATCTAGCTAGCTAGCTAACTAACAAATGAAACTAAATATTGTGTAATTATAATGACCGAACTTAACCTGTAAGAAATGATAAAATGCATTTCCTCTTTTCATTGATGAAGTAAAGTTCTCCTAGTATAGAATGTAACATATACAGTCAGATGTAGCATGCTCAGCTTTGCTGAAGCCAACTATTTCACGTTTTTTTTGTTTTGTTTTGGTCAGGCAATTGGGGTTAAGTGACTTGCCCAGGGTCACACAGCTAGTAAGTGTCAAGTGTCTGAGGCTGGATTTCAACTCAGGTCCTCCTGACTCCAGGGCCGGTGCTCTATCCACTGTATCACGTAGCTGCCCCTATGTTTTGTTTTTTTTAATCTTTGTTACAAGGGAAGGTTTGACGAATGGGAGATGGGAGGAGGGGGAAGGAGAGAAGAGATGTACGTTTTTAGATAAATGTACATCTTCTGGCTATTAGATATTTCCAGAACCTTATAATACTTAGGAGCTTTGACAGAAGAGCAAAGACAGAAAGATTCCATACACATCAAAATATTTATAGCAATACTTTTGTGGTAGTCAAAAAAAACCCCTATAAACAAAGTGTGTCCATCAAATGGAGAATAGCTATTGAATATAATGCAATAATATTGCATTATTGTATGAAAGCAAAAGTCTTTTAAGTGTTTACATAAATTATGCCATTTTAGCCTCACAACAAATCTGTGAGGTAGAAATTTAAAAAACAGAAATGAAACAAAGCAGATCTACAGATATAAGACCACAAAGATATCTGCCTCCAGTACTTAGAGATGAAGCACTGATGAAGAACCGATGAAGAACTATCTACCAGAATAAGGGCTGTGAGGATAGTCAGGTGGACTTTCTAATGCCCACAAAGCTATTTCAGTAAATACCTAAAATTTGTTCCACACCTACTAATGACTAAAAAAATCCAATGAATAACTACATTAAGTCATTTCTTCCACTTAAGAATTGGGCAGCTAGGTGGCACAGTGAATAAAGCAGTGGCCCTGGATTCAGGAGGACCTGAGTTCAAATTCAGCCTCAGACACTTGACACTTACTAGCTGTATCACCCTGGGCAAGTCACTTAACCCTTATTGCCCCACCAAAAAAAAAAAAAAAAGGAAGTTTATTTGAGCAATGGAAAAGAGTTATATGTGTGTATAGTGATAGAAAAAGAAAAAACAAGCATCTCTTCAAAAAATGTTTTTCAAGAGTATTGATTAAAAAAAACACAGGTTCTGGGGCAGCTAGATGGCGCAGTGGATAGAGCACTGGCCTTGGAGTCAGGAGTACCTGAGTTCAAATCCAGCCTCAGACACTTAACACTTACTAGCTGTGTGACCCTGGGCAAGTCACTTAACCCCAATTGCCTCACTAAAAAAAAAACAAAAAAAACCCCCACAGGTTCTAAACCTGGAATGATTCAGTTATGAGGTTTTTAAGAGGGGAAAGAGAAAGGAAGATAAAAGTAATGTATTAATGTGTAGAAAGGAGGGAGAAAGGATGGAACTACATATCATAATTGGGATACATGAGAAGAGTGTAAAAAAGTAGAAGAGGTAGAGTGGTGTGAATTGGCATCAAATGAACCTCACTCATCTGAGCTATAGTAAATTTGAATACACAAACACAGAGAGAGTTTGGCATAGAAATATATCATATTCAACAGGGAAACAAGAAGTGGCGTGGAGACACTGAGGTGGCAGGGAATGGTGGTTCAGAGAGAGAATAATGCCAAGTAAGAAATAGTTACAACCAAAACAAACTTCATATTGAAAATGGAATTAAAACGTAAAAAAAGAAAAGAAATGAAAAAACTAGAATCTAAGGGGACTGACCAAATAAATTGTGGAATATAATGTAATAGAATAATATTACTCTGTAAGAAATTATGAAAGAGACTATTGCAGACACCTTGGTAGAATGAACTAGAGGTAAGTAAGCAGAACCAGGAGAACAGTTTATACAAAATGTATACAAAAAAGCAGCATTGTAAGTAAAAACAATTTTAAAAAGACTAGAACTCTGAGCTATGTAATGGCCAATCTTTTCTCCAGGGGACCTATGAAAAAGCATGTGACCTACTTCCTGACAGAGAGATGATGCCATCAAGGTGCTGAAAAGGATACATTTTTGGACACTCCCACTGTGTGGATTCATTTTGCTTACATATGCTTATTTGTTAGAAGGGTTTTTTGGGTTTTTTTCCTACTCAGTTTGTAATTGGCGATAGTGGTGGTGATGAGGGAAAGGGAAGGTATAGCAATAGTGATGAAAAAAGAGGGGGCCATTGAAATATTTTATTAAATGCACAAAAGGAAAAAAATTCAGAAAAAAAACATAAGCAGGACAGCTTAAAAAGTTGTGTGTGGAATTTACAATATGCTTTTTTTTTTCAGGGTAATGGGGGTTAAGTGACTTGCCCAGGGTCACACAGCTAGTAAGTGTCAAGTGTCTGAGGCCGGATTTGAACTCAGGTACTCCTGAATCCA
This sequence comes from Dromiciops gliroides, assembly GCF_019393635.1. Classification (NCBI taxonomy): domain Eukaryota; kingdom Metazoa; phylum Chordata; class Mammalia; order Microbiotheria; family Microbiotheriidae; genus Dromiciops; species Dromiciops gliroides. Next base: position 187,752,397 of record NC_057865.1, read on the forward strand.
GGGCCGGTGCTTTATCCACTGTGCCACCTAGCCGCCCCTTGCAATATGCTTTTAAACAAAATTGATATGAAGAAATTCAGTTTCATAGAGAAGCCTTGTTTTGTGTTCTGCAGGGAATATGAAAATGCTCTTTTTTTGTGTATTCAGAAAAAAAATTAATAGAGAGGGCCTAGGTAAGAGACCCTTTCCAAAAGGAATTTCCTACATCTTTGAGAACTCTAATCAGATTTAGAGGCTACAGCTAGACATCCTCAAGCTAATCTGTTCTATATTGCTTTGTGACTTTTAGATACCTTCACAGGAAACCTAAATCTAACCCAAAGAAAGCTTTAAAAATCTAAACCAATTGCATGTATTGTAGATCTAAGCTAATATCCTGTACGCAAAAGATTATTGAGTCTAGGATATATAAATCTAGGCAGCAGAAATCCTCAGTAAGAAAACACTAAGTGTAGTCGGGTACCCAGAAGAGAATAAGCCTTACCCCTACCCATGATTCCCCAAGTGATATTTGACTCAAGGCCCAGGAGGCATTCTTCTACAAGGGACTGTGGCTGTGGGCTTATATGGCCAAGATTTAAACTGAAGGGACATGACCCCTCTCAAACTCCTGGCCCCTACCTCAGAGTAAATTCAAGGAAATCTTTAAATCAAACCTTAGGTATGGCTCATGTCTGGGGCCCACCAAGACAAATTGAGTGATTACTTTCTAGTAAAGGTACTCAAGGATCAACATAGGTATCAGTTAAAAGATAATGGTTTGGGGCAGCTAGATGGCGAAGTGGATAGAGCACCGGCCCTGGAGTCAGGAGTACCTGAGTTTAAATCCAGCCTCAGACACTTAGCACTTACTAGCTGTGTGACCCTGGGCAAATCACTTAACCCCAATTGCCTCACTAAAAAATAAAAAAAAAAAAAAGATAATGGTTTGGGGGGCAGCTGGGCAGTGCAGTGGATAAAGTACCAGCCCTGGATTCAGGAGGACCTGAGTTCAAATCTGGCTTCAGACACTTGACACTAGCTGTGTGACCCTGGGTAAGTCACTTAACCCTCTTTGCCCTGCAAAAAGACAAAAAAAAATTAGTGGCAGTTAGGTGGCACAGTAGATAAAGCACCAGCCCTGGATTCAGGAGGACCTGAGTTCAAATTCAGCCTCAGACCCTTGACACTTACTAACTGTGTGACTCTGAGCAAGTCACTTAACCCCAATTGCCTCACCAAAAAAAAAAACAAAACCCGACAATGATTTGGGGCAGCTAGGTGGCGCAGTGGATAGAGCACTGGCCCTGGATTCAGGATGACCTGAGTTCAAATCCAGTCTCAAACACTTGACACTTGCTAGCTGTGTGACCATGGGCAAGTCACTTAACTCCCATTGTCCCCCACCCAAAAAAAGATAATGGTCTGTGGAGAACCCAGAAGGCTCTCTGTTGCCCCTCTGATCTAATTTATTTATTTATTTATTGGCATTCGGTTTTTAAAATTTTGAGTTCCAAATTCTTTTCCCTCTAGCCCTTCCCTCACCCATTGAGAAACCAAGCAACGTGATATCAATTCTATAAGTGAAATTATACAAAACATATTTCCATATTAGCCATGTTTCCAAAAAAAAGGAATGAAAATAAAGAAAGTGAAAAAAGTATGCTTCAATCTGCACCCTGGAGATGGGTAGCATTATTCATTATGAGTCCTTTAGAGTTATCTTGGATCATTGTATTGATCAGAGTAGCTAAGTCTTTCACAGTCGGTTACTATTACAGTATTTAATTTTATTTTTTTTTGCAGGGCTTAAGTGACTTGCCGAGCGTCACACAGCTAGTGCATGTCAAGTGTCTGAGGCCAGATTTGAACTCAGGTCCTCCTGAATCCAGGGCTGGTGCTTTCTCCACTGCACCACCTAGCTGCCCCCATTATTACAGCATTGCTATAACTGTGTACAATGTTCTCCTGATTCTGCTCACTTCACTCTCCATCAGTTTATATGTCTTCCAAGGCTTTTCTGAAACCATCTACTTCATCACGTCTTATAGCACAGTACTATTCCATTACAATCATATAATACAACTTGTTCAGCTATTCCCCAAATGATTGATATACCCATCAATTTCCAGTTTTTTGCCACTACAAAAAAAAGCAGCTATAAATATTTTTGTGCATAATGGTCCTTATCCCTTTCTTTAATCTCTTTGGAGTATTGACCTAGTAGCTAATGGTACTGCTGGGTCAAACAGTATAGAGTTTTATAGCCCTTTAGGCATAGTTCCAAATTGTTCTTCAGAATGGTTGGACTAACTCTAACAGTTCATTAATGTACCTATTTCCCCACAACCCTTTCAGCATTGTCATTTCTGATATGTGTAAGATAGTATGTATCTCAGAGCTGTTTTAATTAGCATCTCTCTAATCAAGAGTGATTTAAAGCATTTTTTTCATATGACTATCAATAGCTTTTATTTCTTCTTCTGAAAACTATCTATTCATATTCTTTTTTTTTTTTTGTGAGGCAATTGGGGTTAAGTGACTGGCCCAGGGTCACACAGCTAGTTAAGTGTTAAGTGTCTGAGGCTGGATTTGAACTCAGGTCCTCCTGAATCCAGGGCCGGTGCTCTATCCACTGCGCCACCTAGCTGCCCCTATTCATATTCTTAAAAACCATTTATCAATTGGAGAATGGGACTTATTTTTATAAATTTTATTCAGTTCCCTCTATATTTGAGAAATGAGTCCTTTATCAGAGAAACTTGCTGTAAAATTTTCTCCCAGTTTTCTGCTTTCCTTCAACTCCCAAATGTCTTATACATCCTATAGTTGTTTTAAATGGAATTTCTTTTTCTCTCTCTTTTCTTTCATCATCTAAAATCATAGTGGGAAGATTACCCCCAGGCCTTTTGTTGATCTTATTTAACTCCCTCGATAAAATTGGAAAATATTAGGACTTGGTTTTTTCTATTTTTAGATTTCCTTATCATATAGTTCCTTCCAAAAGTTCCAATCTATTTGTTTCTAGGTTTTCTCCAAACCCCTGTTTTCATTTCATCCTTGCTTTTTTCAATTTTGCCAGGTAAGTTGTTCATGGTTTTAGGTCTTTCTCTTTTTATTTTTGGAATATTGAATCTTAAGCGCTTTCATACTTTACAGAGTTAGCTGCTACGTTTTGTGTGATTCTTGGAACTTGAAGTCTTTCTGGCTACTTACAGTATTGTTTCTTTAACCTGGAAGATCTGAATTTAGGCTATAAGATTTGTACATGCTTTCATTTAGGAAGTTACTAATGAATTCTTTGTATTTTCACTTTGCTCTCTCATTGTAATAGGTTTGAGCAGTTTTTATTTAGGATTTCTTAAAATATAGCATATACTTTTTTTTTAGACTTTTTTTGGAGGGGGGGCAAGGCAATGAGGGTTAAATGACTTGCCCAGGATCACACAGCAAATGTCAAGTGTCTGAGGCTGGATTTGAACTCAAGTCCTCCTGAATCCAGGGCCGGTGCTTTATCCACTGCACCACCTAGCTGCCCTGAAATATAGTATATATATTTTTTAATTATTCATCATTTTAAGTAGTCTGATGATTCTTAGATTATCTATCTTTGTTCTGTTGCTAGGTCAGTTTTGTTTTTTTTTTTTACTTTACATTTTCTTCTAATTACTTTTAATTCTTTTTTTTTTTTTGGTCAGGCAATGAGGGTTAAGTGACTTGCCCAGGGTCACACAGCTAGTAAGTGTCAAGTGTCTGAGGCTGGATTTGAACTCAGGTCCTCCTGAATCCAGGGCTGGTGCTCTATCCACTGTGCCACCTAGCTGCCCCCTAATTACTTTTAATTACATAGATTTCTGATTGCTCCATTCTAATTTTATGGGAGTCTATTATTATTTGAGTAAGATTATATCCCCAGACTTATCTATTTATTTTTATCTAATTCTTTCCTTTAGTTCTCCTATTTCATTTATATTATAATTATTATCTCTTGTTTCATCTCTTCTAGGAATTCTGATGGACTTTTGTGGTCAAGCCACTCCTTTATCTGATGCTCTGCCCCTAGTCATTGTGGAGTTCTGTGTCCTGATCATTCCAGGATCCATTACATTTCTTTACCATTATCTGTATTTCCAGTTTAACTTCCAGAATCGGGACTTTTTGTCAGGGTCAGGTTCCAACTGCTCCAGCACATTTTTGTGAAACATTTTTTTAGTGGTAAATGCTGGAATTTTATTTTTCTTAACCATACATGTTTATAGTAGGGGTTTTGTTTTTCTTTCTTTCTCACATGAGAGAAAGGAGAAATAGAAGGTTTTTGTTGATTGAAAATTTTTCATTAAAAAACAGAGGGGGGGGGCGGCTAGGTGGCTCAGTGGATAAAGCACTGGCCCTGGATTCAGGAGTACCTGAGTTCAAATCCAGCCTCAGACACTTGACACTTACTAGCTGTGTGACCCTGGGCAAGTCACTTAACCCCCATTGCCCCGCCAAAAAAAACAAAAACAAAAAAACAGAGGGGGGCAGCTAGATGGCGCAGTGGATAGAGCACCGGCCCTGGATTCAGGAGGACCTGAGTTCAAATTTGACTTCAGACACTTGACACTGACTAGCTGTGTGACCCTGGGCAAGTCACTTAACCCTCATTGCCCTGCAAAAAAAAACAAACCAAAAACACCATAGAGGAGAGGACAGCTAGGTGGCACAGTGGCTAAAGCACCAGCCCTGGATTCAGGAGGACCTGAGTTCAAATCCAGCCTCAGACACTTGACACTTATTAGTTGTATGACCCTGGGCAAGTCACTTAACCCTCATTGTCTTGCAAACAAACAAACAAACAAAAAACATAAAGAAACTAGAATAAGTACCTTCATCCAGTCTTATTTGACAGTAGGAGCTACCCAGGGGCCTGCAGGAACTGAGAAGGGGGTCCAGCTGGAGGAAACAGGTAGTCAAGGTGCTCAGAGGCCTTATGGCTTCAACCACTTATGACCTCTACGAGAATTCCCAGGGTAGTTAAGCGTACATGTACAAGGAACCAGAAGATCATAGTGAAGCGGTTTCAGAATGGTTAAGTGACTGAGGATATGGATGATGGAATGAGAGCTGGCAAAAATGTAAACTTAACCAAGAAGGCAGTGACCAGTCCTTAGGCTCTATAAGCTCTGAAAGTTTGTAGTAAGCTGATATGAGTCATCTTTGATGGCCTCCAAGAGCTCTATGCTTTGTACCTAGAGATACAATGAAGCCTGGGACCTGCCAGCACTTTATTCACAACAGACCCCAGTGGAAGAAAGAAGCAGTGGCAGGAATAGTATTCTATCACATTTGTATACCGTAATTTGTTCAGCCATTCACCAACTGATAGGTACCCCCTCAGTGTCCAATTCTTAGCCACCACAAAAAAAAAAAGCTGCTATAAATATTTTTGTATAGCCTTAGAGTATGTTTGCTTAGGACTAATCCCTCTCTTAACCTACCTTCTCTCTAATTCCTCCCTTTTCTTTCTCAATCAATAAATAAACATTTATTAAGTGCCTGTTATATGCCAAGTACTATGCTAAGCACTGAGGATAGAAAAAGAGGCAAAATATAGTCCTTGCCCACAAGGAGCTTACACTATAATGGGGGAGACAACATACAAAAAAATATATACAAAGCAAGTTATATACAGAATAAATAGGAAATTTTTAACAAAAAGCACTAGAATGAAGAGGGATTGGGAAAGCCTTCCTGTAGAAGGTGGGAATTTAGGGGGGATTTAAAGGAAATCATGGAAGCCAGTAGTCAGAGTAGAGGAAAAAGAATGTTCCAAGCATTGGACATAGCCAGAGAAAGTGCCAGGAGCCAAGAGATGGAGTGTTTTGTTCCTGGAACAATCAGGAGGTCAGTGTCACAGGATCAGAGTGAATATATGGTGAGAAGGTGTAAGAACACTGGAGATGAAGCAGCTAGGTGATGCAGTGGATAGAGCACCGGCCCTGGATTCAGGAGGACCTGAGTTCAAATCCAGCCTCAGACACTTGAAATTTACTAGCTGTGTGACCTTGGGCAAATCACTTAACCCCAATTGCCTCACTAAAATTTAAAAAAAAAGAAAAGAAAAGAACCCTGAAGAAGTAGGAGGGAGTTACATTATGAAGGATTTTGAATGCCAAATAAAGCATTTGTATTAAAACCTGGAAGCAATAAAGAGCCACTGGCATTTATTGAGTGGGACTGGGGGAGGGAAAGGGGGGTTGACAGGGCCAAACCTGAGCTTTAGGAAAATCACTAGAAGGCCATGAGGTGATGAGAGCCTACACTCTATACTATAGAGCGGTGGCAGTGTCAGAGGAGAGAAGGAGGTATTCAAGAGATGTCAAAAAGGTGAAATTGACAGGTCTTGGCAACAGACTGGATTTGCTGCATTATATATGTGAGAGTGAGTTGAGGATGTGAGTCTGAGGGACTGGGAGGATGGTATTGCCCCCTACAGTAATAGGGAAGGGGGGAGGGTCTAGGGTTTAGGGGGAAAGAGAATGAGTTCTGGTTGATACATATTTATTTTAAAACATCTACTGGACATACAGTATGAGATGTCTGAAAGGTATTTGGATATGTGGGGCTGAAGAAGAGTAGAAAGTTTGGGGCAAGATAAATAGATTTGAGAATCTTCAGCATAGAGATGGCCATTAAATCCATGGGAACAGATGTGATCTCCAAGTGAAGTGATATGGAACAAAGCTCACATAACTGAATGTGGGGGTTGCAAAAAATTTGGCAGAAATTGATTTGTATACCTATTTTATATACCTATGTGCCTAGCATGGTGTAAAAATTTCTGAGGCAAAAAGGGGTTGCAAATAGAAAAAAGTTTAAGAAGCCCTGGTATAGAGGGAGAAGAGAAGAGGGCTCAGGACAGAAGAACCCTGAAGAACACTTATCATGAGAGGGCATGATCTGGATGAAGATTCTAAGAAGGAGCAGTCAGATGGGTAGGAGGAAAACTAGGAGAAGAGTGCTGTCTGAAAACCTAGAGAGAAGAGAGTATTGAGGAAGAGAATAATCAAGAATGTCAAAGGTTATAGAGAATTCAAGGAGAAAGAGGACTGAGAAAAAGTCATTAGATTTAACAACTAAGAGATTACTGATAACTTGGTAACCTTCTCCCCTTTCTCTCCTGTTTCCAAATTTACTGCAATGTATTTCTTTTTTTTCCTTAATAATATTTTATTTTTTCCAGTTACATATAAAGATAGTTTTCAACATTTGTTTTTATAAGATTTTGAATTCCAAATTCTTCTTTCTTCCTCCCTTGTCTCCTCCCTCCCTAAGTCAGTAAGCAATCTGATATAGGTTATATATGTATAATCATGTTAAATGTATTTTCACATTAGTTATGTTGTGAAAGAAGAATCAGAACAAAAGGGAAAAACCTCAAGAAAGAAAGAAAATAAGACAAAAGAAAAAGTAAAGATACTCTGCATTCAGATTCCACAGTTCTTTTTCTGGATGTGGAGAGCATTTCCCATCATGAGCCCTTTGGAAATGTCTTGGATCATTGAATAGCTGAGAAAAGCCAAGTCTATCACGATTGATCATCACATAATGTTGCTGTTACTGTCTCTAGTGTTCTCCTGGTTCTGCTCACTTAACTCATCATCAGTCTTTCCAGATTTTTCTGAAATTTAGTGCAATGTATTTCTGTAGCCTAGCCTGTGTCTCTGTCCTTCCTTCCTAGGAGCAGTTCAGGTGAGAGTGAGGTTTGTGTCACCTCCCATCACCCCTTCCTCCTTTTTTGTATAGACTTCTATTTGTAGACCACCATTATGTGAGATAATTTTCCTTAACCTTCCTTCCCCCCCCAAAAAAATGTATTCCTCTTCCTCTCTTTATTTATTCTTCTTTTAAGATCATCAAACATAGTAAAAGTACTCCCAGGACCTCTCTCTAATTAGACTTCTATGACCCCTCATGTTAAGAGTTCTAAGGGGAAGCATGTATTATGTCCCCAAATTAGTATGTAAACTGTTTAGTTGTTTAGTCCATTATGATTGTTTTTATTTGTACTAACATTTTTATGTTTCTCTTGACACCTGTGTTTGCAATTAAAAGTTTCTACATCTCTGGTATTTTCATCAAGAATGCTTAGAAGTCATTTATTTTATTAAAAATCAAATTTTTCTCCGTAGGATTACACTCAGTTTTGCTGGATAAATTATTCTTGGTTTGTAAACCTATATCATTTGCATCCTGGAATATAATATTCTAAGCTCTGCATTATTTTATAGCGGTAGCTGCTAAATCATGTATGATCTTGACTGTGGCTCCTCGGCATTTGAATTCTTTCTTTCAAGCTGCTTGCAGTAATTTTTCTTTGACCTGGAAAATCTAGATTTAGGCTTTAGTGTTCCTGGGAGTTTTCATTTTGGAGTTTCTTTTAGACAGTCACAAATGGATTCTGGCTGTTCTGTGTTCCAAAAGAACTCACTTTTTGGAAAGGAAAAGCTTATCAATACCACAATTCTTTTCTATTATTCCATTTCACTGGCTTTGAGCCAATTTTATCCTCTGGCTGACTAGTTTTAAAAGTAAATGCATTGGGGGCAGCTATGTGGCACAGTGGATAGAGCACCGGCCCTGGATTCAGGAGGACCTGAGTTCAAATTCGGCCTCAGACACTTAACACTTACTAGCTGTGTGACCCTGGGCAAGTCACTTAACCCTAATTGCCTCACACACACACAAAAACAAAAACAAACCAAAAAAATGTAAATGCATTGGAACTTTGGAGCTTTGGTTTTGAGTGGCAATGGAGTCACAGAGTACTTTGAACCTGGGTAACTTGCTAGAGGGGTTCCACATTTGGCTTGAAGTGCTGCATTCCTCCAGGTGCTATATCCCAAAGGAATCAAAGGAAAAAACCAGGCAATTATTTTGACAATCTTCATAATATTACACTGGAACTAAACAAGCAAAAAATATTATTTAGGTATATCAATGAGCTTATGCAATGTGTTCAGGAAACTAAGCTGAAATGAATAATATTTAATTCCCTCCAGTCTAGCCAAAAATGATTTCATCTGTTTGTATCAAAAAGTTTTATTATATGTATGTATGCTTCAGTATATGTTTCCCCGGGAAGATAGGCACTACACATATGCAAAATTCATATCTGGTAACACATTTCTTTATATTTTGGAGAACCACACATAAACTTTCCTCTAACAATGCCTTTTCTTGCCAAATCTCTCTTATCTAAGCAAAATTTGCAAAATTTGGAGATGACTCATTTTGACCCTTCCTGTTAGATTATACCACAAAGCAACAGCTAAGGGGCCAGACATGGCTCCTTTAAAAAAAAAAAAACAATACCATTCACCAGAAGGGAAAAAAAAAACAAAAACAAAGTTCCCAAAGATACTGAAAATATACTCTATGTTGATGAGAACCAGAGAGGGATGTGGCAAGGACGTCTAGATTCAGACTGAATCCTGCTCCCAACTACATACAAGCTACTGTCCTTTGGTAAGCAAACAGATTCACCATTTTGGGTCTTTCTATTTCCTTATGTCTGTCTTTCAATCTCCATCTCTCTTTCCCTTTGTCTCCTTGATTCTGATCACCACCAATCATCTTCTTCCATGAACTCCTGCCCATCTCTTTTTTTTCTTAATCAGTTTATCCTGGAACTCTGTATCTTTCTTATATTTATGCCTCTCTCCAGCAAGACAATTTCTCTTTCATGTTCAAGTTTTCATTGCTGCTCTCTTATTCCAACTCCTTAATAGTCTACGATTTTCCTTTAAACATTTCCCCTTTCTTATTAGATCTCCTTTTTTATCTTTTGTTCTTTTCCCCATTGCCTCTTTCCTCTCTCATTCAACTGATGCATACCTTACACTATTTTTCTCTCATCACTGCTTCCAGACAATGGAGAAATTGGATTTTAGGTTTTTATTCATTTTTAAGCTACAAGGTTAAAAATAAAATTTAAATGTTCAAAATTACTAAATTCTTCAAAGGGTCTTTACCATAAAAGCAATTTCTAACCACTTCTCTCTACCCACCAAAGTAAAATATAGATATGTACAAATAAATTGGGTATGATGTTTAAAGACTTGTCCTTTTAATCCTAACCCATAAAAACATTTTCTTTTCTGGAAGGAAGATATACATTACTTTAGACACTTTGTATTCCATATCACTCAGTCTTCTGAGTTACTTACTATCTTGCTTCTTCTCCAATCCTTATTGTTTCATTTTGACTAAAGTCAATTAGTTGCTTTCCCTTCTTTTCCTTTCTAACCCCTACCATTTACAAAATTCTAAATTTAACAAACATCAATTAAAATGTGCACTAGCACATACACAGTACAATAGAAAGAGAGCCTACAAATCTCTATTATGTATCCCTTGCTTTTCTTTAAAAGTATATAATAAATTAAACATGTTACTTTCAAAACTGTTCTGCTTATCTGTGATTCCTGCTGGCCTTCCTAGACAAGTCACTTAATGTCTCTCCATACCTGAAACAAAAATTTTAATAGCTGAGGCACTGAAGGAATTAATATGCCCTTCACTGGTAGGGTTCATAGTTTCTTTTTTAGTTCTCTGGGCTCCTAGGGCTATGGTCTCTCATCTATAAAATAAGGAAAAGTCAAACTAGATGTCTCCCGAGATCTCTTCCAGTTTTTAAAGCCTAAAATCCTTTCTGCTCTTAACGTTTCTAATCTACTCTTTCTTTAACTCTTTGTTGGACAATGAGTACATGTATTTTCGGGTGGAAGAAATATTGGTGAGATTCAGAGCTGAGTTAGCAGAACAATGAGACAGAATTAAAGAATCATTGAACTTCAGAGTTGGAAAGGACCTTTCTTTAAGCCACTCATAGGATCATAGCTTTTGAGTGAAAGGGACCGTTCATGTTTCTTTGACCATAAATTTCTTGACTCAGTAACCCATTTGGTTTACTAATGGTCAAACGCCCCGGTGTCAACATTTGCCAACACAGCAGAAATGTTTTCAATTTACAAAAATATCTTTGGGACATCTAAAAAAAGGGAAAATGTTGACGGACTAGATTAAAATAAGGAACTAGAAAAAAAAGAGAAGGAGCAACGGGAAACTTGGTGAGGCAGCACTAAGGCTATGAAAATGAGCTTATGTTGTAACTAAAGGAGCTTAGGGTAGCCAAAAGGAAAAAGGGGTTTCTAACTTAAAAAAAATTTTTTTGAAGCATTTGTTCAACAAATGTTTATTGAGAACTACCACATGCCAGAACTATGGAAATACAAAGATGAATGGCATAGTCATTACCCCAAAAGGACTTAAAATCAAGAAGGGATGAGGAGGAAGCTACACAAGTAATTATAATACTAAGCAATATGTGACTGGCGCCAAAGAGGCGGTATGATATAGGGGAAAGAATGCTAGTTTGGGGATCCAAGGGTTTGGAATCAAATCCCAACTCTGCTCTTTACTGCCTGCAAACCTTGAGAAAGTCATTTTAGGCCTCAGAAAACAAAAGAGGTTAGCTAGTTGATCATGAAGGTCCTTTTCACTTAAAATCTATTATCCTATGAGCGGCATAAAGAAATAAAGGAGTTTGAAGTAGGGAACAATCACTTCTAGGTGAAGGATAGCTCCATGGAGGAGTTAGCATTTGATGCATGACTTGGAAAATGAGTAATAATCATAATAACTGGTTTTTCTTTAAGGTCTTCAAAATACTTTGCACATAATATTTCATTGGTTCCTCATGATAATTCTGTGGGATAATTTGTATACTATTGTCCCTGTTCTGCAGATGGAACAAGATTCAGAGAGATTGACTGACTTGGCCAAAGTTACACAGCTATTAAGTGGGAAAGTCAGGTCTCAAACCTAGTCCTTCTGATTAAATGTTCCCTGACCCATTTCCACTTAACTACAACTGCCTCCTTCAAATAAGAATAAGGGAGAGAGGGGCAGCTAGGTAGCTCAGTGGATAGAGCACCGGCCCTGAAGTCAGGAGGACCTGAGTTCAAATCCGGCCTCAGACACTTAACACTTACTAGCTGTGTGACCCTAGGCAAGTCACTTAACCCCAATTGCCTCACTCACACACACACACACAAAAAGAATAAGGGAGAGAGCTAGAAAGCTACAAATATATACAAGTAGAGATATAGTTATAGATGTAAATATAGGTATAGGCAGATACAGCTATCTACAGATAGAGGTATATAGAGATATATAGTACATTAAAATATAGATATAGATGGATAGAGGCATAGATATAGATATATACATAAGTATATGTATAATTCTTATTTTATTCTAGAGGCAACAGAAGGGAGGCATTGAAAATTTTCTGATCAGGGAAGGTTTATACATGGGTATAAGTTCGTATATAGATATATAGATATACACAATGAATAATGATTCATCTAATGTGTCCAGATAATATAGAAAGTCTAGAAAGGCAATTTGTAGTCAGATTGTGGTGTCTTAAATGCCAAAGGAGCTTGAACTTTATCTGGCAGGCAATGAAGAGTTACAAAGTTTTTTTGAGTGATCAAAAGCACTGTGGGAAGACCAATCTGGCATTAGTGTTCAGGGTAGTTAATAGACAAAGGTGTGCTGGAGCCAGCTCCAACTATCTTGTTAAACCTGATTGTTAAATTTTCTGTGTAAGTATTTATACCTCAGAAGCAGGCAAATGTTACAAATCTGGACTTTGTTGTTTTGCTGATTGTATAGACTTTAGAAGGGAATGGAGAAAATGTTAATATTGCAGATTAAATTTAGTGTATTGTTTGCCCTTTTTTTCAGACAGATGATTGTTAAACATTCACCAGTATACCTCTGTTTATAGGGGAGGGAAGCAATACTCAGAGAATAGTTGTAAGGCTATTCAGATGGTCCAGATATTAAGTAATGGTGACCATGGCTTGCGCTAGGGTGGTAGTCGGAAAGAAATATGGCAAATGAAAATTTGCAGGACTTGGAGAGTGATTGGATATGTGCTGTTGAAGAAGAAAGAAAAAAGTCATCAAAGTTATTTCAAAGTCTAAACATCTGATTGATTAGAAGAATGGTAGTAATGCTAAGAGAAAAAGGAAGCCCAGCAGTATGAATTTATTTGAGATAGAATATAAGTTTGTTTAAGATATGTTGAGGTGCTTTCAAGATACAGAAGTGGCAATATTCAGTAAGTAAGTATAAAGGCAAGACAGAACCTTGATTTAGAGGTCAAGGCTAAAGATATTCACTAATCAACTGCATAATGTTGTTGAATATATGGGATCACCATAAATCATGGAGGGATAGCATATAGAAAGAGAAGAGAACAGGCTGAAAGTAAAACCTTGGAGAATGTCTCAACAACAGAGTAAGGGAAGAACCAAGACATTCCAAGGTAACAGAAGCCAAATGTTTGGGTTTAGAGAAGGATAGGATGGACAACGGTGTCACATTCTGCTAAAAGAACAAATATTGAGGGGGAAACCATTGGATTTGTTGACTAGGCGTCATTGGTAACCTGTGAGAGAGCCATTTCAGTCCAGTAGTGGGGAAGAAGCCAAATTTCAAGGGGTTAAAACATGAATGGCTGATGAACAAGCAGATGTCAGGAGGATAGAGTACTCTTGAAAAATCTGATGTTTTAAAGAAAGAGATAGGACTTGAAATGGTAGCAACATGAAGAAAAGTGTTCTTATACAATGGGCCTTGGAGAATGCTTATAGAGAGTGGAGAAAGAATACAATGAAGAAAAATTGAAGGCTCAGGAGAGAGGGGGCTTTCTAAAGAAGATTACTGCATTTCAATTGATGGAGATTTTTTTAAGTAATTAAAAATATTGAGAGATTATTTAAGTGCTATTCTACAGAGGGACAAAATGACCATTTGAGATCCAGTCAGGTCACTAGTTCTATTTGTGGTGAGATGAGAATAATTCACCAAACAATTAAGCTCAACAAGTACTGATTAATTGACGACTATGGGCAAGGCACTGCACTAGATTGTAGGAGTACAAAGTTGGAAACAAAATGGCCCTTGTTCTCAGGGAACTTTCAATGGGATTAAGGAAGAAGTTGAATTTGCAGGGGAGGTAGGAAGGAAGACTCTGATATGGCATATGTGTAAATATGATAAAAGACAGGGAGTGGTAGAGGTGGCAGAGAAAAGATCCAATATGAAGAGTAAGAGAGCATTTTCAACTAAAGGAGTCAGAGAAGGCTATCCTAAGGAGATAACATCTGAGCTGAACCTTTGAGGTCCATGAGAATTATGAGAAGCATAGGTGAGGTGGGGGTCCATTCCAGGCATGGGAGTTGGTCAATACAAATACACACACAGTCATGGGGCAGCTAGTTGGCGCAGTGAATAGAGCATCAGTCCTGGAGTCAGGAGTACCTGCGTTCAAATCCGGCCTCAGGCACTTGATGCTTACTAGCTGTGTGACCCTGGGCAAGTCACTTAACCCCAGTCGCCTCACCAAAAAACAAACAAAAAACAAATACACAGTCACAGGTAGTGGCATGTTGAGTTCAGAAAATAACTAATAGTCTAAGGTGGCTGTAATGTCAAATGAATGAATCAAATAACATAAAAGAAGTCTGTAAATTTAGGTTGAAACCACACTGGAGAACATCTTGACTGCTGGGCCAAGTAATTATTTTATTCTAGAAGTAATAGGGAGGCACTGAAGATTTTCTGAGCAGGGAATAACATGGTCAGCTCTGTGATTAGATTATTTTGGCAATATGTATGAAGGGGTAGAAAGGGGGGAAGCTAGAATTGAAGAGATTGGTTAGCAATAAGGCTATTGTGGTAGTCTAAGTGAGATTCCATTGCCACATATATAGTGTTTTGTTGTTGTTGTTCCATCTTGTCTGACACTTTGTGGCCCTGTGGATCATGCCGTGCATGGGGTTTTCTTTTCAAAGATACTGCAGTAGTTTGTAATTTTCTTCTCCAGTGGATTAAGGCAAATAGAGGTTAAGTGACTTACCCAGGATCACACAGTTAGTGCGTGTCTGAGGCTGAATTTTAACTCAAGGCTTCCTGACTCCAGCCCCAGGTCTCCGTTCACTGCCCCCCAACTAGGTAAGTTTTTAACATATGCTTATTGAATTGAATCAAAGTAAGAGGTGATGAGTACCTGATCTACTGTGGTGGCATTGTGAGTGAAGAGGAGGGATACATGTAAGAGATGTCATGGAGGTAGAATACATTGATTGCTACATAAGGCATTTTTAAAAAGGCAAAATAAATTAATAATAAAATAAATCCATACGGTTATGTTACACCTCACCCATAGGGGACATTCTACCTCCTGTCTTTATGCCTTTGTACAAGTGATCCCCCATGCCTGGAAGGTTCTCTCTCCTCATCTCCGTGTCTTAGAACCCCTTGCTCTTATCAAGGCCTAGTTCAATCATAGTTTACCTTGTATAAGAGGCTTTTCCTGATTTGCTCAATTAGTATTTCCCATCCACTCCCAACCCTGGAAATTACGTTGGTTTTCTATATATGTTGTTTCTTCCCAAGAGATGTAAGTTCCTTGAGGGCAGGTAGTTTTTGTTTTCTTTTTTTATTCCTAGCTCCCAGTACAATGCCTAGCCCATAAGAAGCACTTAAATGCTTGGTGGATTGAAGTGAATTGAATGTCCAGCAGACATTTGGAGATATATGACTATAGTTCAGGAGATTAAATCCACCAGTTCAATACAGTCCAAGAAATATTTGTCCCAACTAAGTGCAAGGCACTAAGGATACTTACTACCCCCGAGGAATTTACTTTCTACTCATGCACACATGTAGATAAATATGAAGCACATACTGTAGTGTGCAAATCAACTGGGACAAAGTAAAATAATTAAATGTATTGACTTGTAAAATAAACCTTTTAAAGTTTTATCTCTTTTTTTTTTTAATTTTTTATTTAGGCAATGAGGGTTGAGTGACTTGCCCAAGGCCACACAGCTAGTAAGTGTCAAGTATCTGAGACCGGATTTGAACTCAGGTCCTCCTGACTCCAGGGCTGGTGCTCTATCCACTGCACCACCTAGCTGCCCCAAAGTTTTATCTCTTTAAAAACATAATACGCAATATGGCCTCCCTTTGCTGTAGTTACTTCTGTTATACAGTTTGACAGTGATAAGATTTTGACACATATCTATTAAATCTTTATCATAAAATAACACATCAGATTATAGATTAAGTATAACTTTGGTTAACAGTCCACTTTTCCAAATCTAGCCTTTATTATAACCTATAGGTTTTCTTTTTCTTTTTTATTCTTCACTTAACAAACACACACAAAAGGAACAAAATACAAAATAGGATAGAAAAATAGAGTATATAGAAAACTGTGAATATCTATTGCAGTTTGCTTCTTTTTTTAAAAAAGTATATAACAAATTAAAAATTTTACTTTCTCAATAGATTTTATTGATATATTTTGTTTACATTGCCTAAATTTCCCATTTTCCTTATATAGCTATACTTTCTGCATCCTAGAGAACCATCTCTTATAACAAAGAATCTTTTAAAAAAGAAAGAAAGAGGGGAAGCTAGGTGGTGCAGTGGATAGAGCACCGGCCCTAGAGTCAGGAGTGCCTGAGTTCAAATCCGGCCTCAGACACTTAACACTTACTAGCTGTGTGATCCTGGGCAAGTCACTTAACCCCAATTGCCTCACCAAAAAAAACGAAAGAAAGAAAAGAAAAAGAACAAAACTTATTAATCATTGAAATATTTGATACTAGAGAGTGGGCCAAAAGTCATGAAGGGGTTTCAATATTCAACAAATCCTTTATTTTTTTAAATTTATAATACCAAAGCATCATGTACAGTATATATAGGAAATGAATTTATATAATGTGTGAAAAATCAAGTCTCATAAAATGGCAAAAATAAAGAAAAAATAATTTTCAAAAAGTTATTAAAACATCACAAATTTTGGCCCACCCTGTATATTAAACAGTCCACACTTGTGAACTTTTTCCCACCCCTGCAAAAGAATAAAGGATACTATCTTCTTGTATCTTGTCTTTGTGGTCAAGTATATTCTTTATAATTTTACAACATCTATCTTATTGTTTTTGTTTTTTGTGGGGGTTTCGTTGTTTCATGGTTGTCATTTATAATATTGTAGTTACTGTGTATATTGGTTTTGGGCTATGCTTGCTTAACTTTGAATCAGTTCATGTAAGTCTTTTTATGCTTCTCTACCCCAATAATATTTAATTTCTTTCTTTCTTTTTTTTTTTTTGCTGGGCAATGAGGGTTAAGTGACTTGCCCAAGGTCACACAGCTAGTAAGTGTCAAGTGTCTGAAGCAAGATTTGAACTCAGGTCCTCCTGAATCCAAGGCTGGTGCTCTATCCACTGCACCACCTAGCTGCCCCCAATAATATTCCATTTCATTCATGTACCACAATTTGTTTAACCATTTCCAATCAATAACCAACAAATGTCAACATTTTACTTTCTTTTTTTTTCTTTCTTTTTTTTTTTAGTGAGGCAATTGGGGTTAAGTGACTTGCCCAGGGTCACACAGCTAGTAAGTGTTAAGTGTCTGAGGCCGGATTTGAACTCAGGTACTCCTGACTCCAGGGCTGGTGCTCTATCCACTGCACCACCTAGCTGCCCCAACATTTTACTTTCAAAGCTGTCTGCTTACTTTTTTTCTTCTGAACATCTTTCTGTAGTGTATTTTCTTTTACACACTTCAAGGATCCTCTTTTCTTTTGACAACACTATAATTAGGCTCCTTCTTCCCACCACCAATTACCCATCCCCAATTAAAAAAGAAAAAAGAGAAACAAGTTCTTGCAACAAATAGTATAGTCAATCAAAACAAATCACACATTGGTCATATCAAAAAATGCGTGTCTCTTTCTATACCTTGAATCTATCATCCTTCTGTCAGGAGACACGGTAGTTTGCTTCTTGATCAGTTCTCTGGAATTGCAGTAGCTCACAGGTTTTGTGTGGGATTTAAGTCAAATGGGTTTTCAGGCCAATGAAACACAGTTAACTCCACCTCTTAGATAAATTTCTTAATTTTTCATGATGTAAGGATGTTTGTGCTGCAGTATTCTGTCAAAAATGATTCTGTTTCAGGGGCAGCTAGATGGCGCAGTGGATAGAGCACCGGCCCTGGATTCAGCAGTACCTGAGTTCAAATCCGGCCTCAGACACTTAACACTTACTAGCTGTGTGACCCTGGGCAAATCACTTAACCCCAATTGCCTCACCAAAAAAAAAATGATTCTGTTTCTCAGGATATCAGTATATTTATCAGAGTTCATCATTCCTTCAATGGAGATAGGACATCGAAGCCCAGTGAAAATTTTGAAATTTCCAAGATACTCAGATCTTACAGCTCAACTAGACTAATTGCACCCATGCTTTTGGAATAATCTTAAATGAAATTTAAGTTTAAGTTTAAGTTTAAACTCATTAAGAAATGAGTTTCATTAGTAAAAATTAACTTTATCCAATTGTCAATAATCCAGTATTTGTATTGTCTTCTCCAAAACAAGATTTATTTTCTTCATAGTGATTGTTAGCAGCTTTGTACACTTCTTTGTACAATTCTTACAACTTCAATAAACCTATACCATACTATAGAGGAATCAGTAACAGTCCCTCTGGATACCAACTATATCTGAAGGCCTTTGCTTATTTTCTGAGGAATAAATAGACTATTTCTACAGCAATTGTTGAACAATTAATGTGTGTTAAGTGTCTAAGGCCGGATCCGAATTCAGGCACTCCTGACTCCAGGGCCGGTGCTCTATCCACTGCACCACATAGCTGCCCCAATGGCATTATTTTTAATGTTTAACCCCACTGTCTTTTGAGCTTCAAATAAGTTATTCCTTTAACACTGTGGGTTTGAATGATTCTTGAAACACTTGAGTTTTGTACACCAATAGCCACTGCAATCCCCCTAACAGTCAGTGAAGTGTGCTCTTTATGAACTATAACTTTTGTTTGTTTCCTATGAGTAACATCTCCTCTTTAAATTATGGAATTAAAACAAAACAAAACAAAAAACCAATAAAACACTATGGCACAAAATCCCTTACTCAACTGACAGGAAACTTACTAGGTAAGGAAAGCAGCTCAAACCAATTTCATCTGGTCAAGATCAGACATTTTGAGCCAGCCTATTGTCAGTAGAAGCATGTGCACAAGACCATTGCTGACACAAAATTAAACCACATCAAAATTACTTATTCCATTCTTCTGCTAAGGCACATTTTGTATACCTTAATAAAAGCTACTTGGTCATTGTTGAAATCTTCATTTATAATGAAATTTTAAGATCATTCTTTGTATTATAATAAAGAGATGATTTTAAGATTTAAGTTTCCTAAGAGTATGAGTTGCTCCCTTTTCATAAAATAAAAATTGCCCTTCTTCTCTCTACTCCCAAAATTGCTTATCCCAAGTACTTTGCACTCTGCTGTACAACATAATTTGAGGAGGAAGAGGGTGTTAGTAACTGGAGAATCAAGAAACACCTCACTAGGAGATGATACTTGAGTTGTTCTTTGAAGATCAGTAGGGATTCCAAGAGGCAGAAGTAAGAAAGAAAAGCCTTCAAGACAAGGGGAATTTGTGTAAAGGCACAAAGTAAAGAGATGAAATATCAAGCATGGTGAATTTGTATTTTCACTAAGGTAATGAAGAGTCACTGAGAAATTTTGAGTAAAAGGGCAACAGGGTCAAATTTGGTTTTTGAAAACATCAGTTTTGTAGCTATATAAGGGAAGAGGTGATGAGAATCTGGACTAAGATGGTTGTTGTGGTGGAAGGAGAGAGAAGGGAATGGTTGAGAGCAATGTTAAAGATATAGAATAGGGGCAGCTAAGTGGCACAGTGGATAGAGCACCAGCCTTGGATTCAGGAGGACCTGAGTTCAAATCTGGCCTCAGATACTTTACACACTTACTAGCTGTGTGACCCTGGGCAAGTCACTTGACCCCAATTGCCTCACAAAAAAAATGTAGAATACATAAAACTTGGCAACTGATAAAATATAAGTACTGGAGAAAGGGAAGAGTCAAGGATAACTTCAAATTTATCGAGAAAAAACAGTCATTCTGTCCACAGAAATGTAGGGGGAATAGGTTTGGGGGAAAATATAATGAATTCCATTTTGAACATATTGAGTTTGAAACGCCTTTGAGACATCCACTTAGAAATGTCTAGCAGGCAATTGATAATACAGGAATGAAATTCAGGAGCAAGATTGGGATTGGACATGTAGATATTCAGAGTCAACTCCATAGAAGAGAGCATTGAACTCATGAAGGCTGATAAAATGACCAAAGGAGACCACGTAGCTAGAAAGAAAGAGAAAGGGAACCAAAATAGAGCCTTGAAGGACCTCCACACTTAGTGAGGTAGAAGATGATGACAATATAGCGAAAGAAACTAAGGAACAGTTAGACAAGTAGAATGAGAATCAAAAGAGCAGTGTCATAGAAGCTAAAGTAGGAAAACATGTACTGGAGAAGTTAGTGGTGAATTGGGAAGTGAGAATTAAGGAAATGGGGGCAGCTAGGTGACGCAGTGGATAGAGCATTGGCCCTGAATTCAAGAGGACCTGAGTTCAAATCCAGCCTCAGACACTTGACACTAGCTGTGTGACCCTGGGCAAGTCACTTAACCCCAATTGCTTTACCAAAAAGAAAAAATTAAAAAAAGAGAATTAAGGAAATGGGATCAATGTGTATAGACAATGCTTTCTTAGGAGTTTAGATGTGAAAGGGAAAAGAGAACTAGAATGACAGTTTAAGAGATTGGCAGGGTCAACTGAAGATTTTTTTAAGGAAGGAAGAGTTATAAAGCAGGGAAAGAGCCAGTAGTCAAGTACAGATTGAAGATGAGAAAAAAAGAGAAAATGATCAAAGGTGAAATCTTCCAACAGAAAAAGGGAAGGATAAAACTAAGGCCAAAAGTCTTTCACTTAGCAAGGAACAGGTTTCATTAGAGCCTCGAGTCAAGGAGAGGAGAATGGAGAATGATGAAGAAGCATTTTGAGGTGTGGTTTTCAGTTAAGTAGGAATTGAAGTCTTTTGCTAAGAGGGAGTCGAGAGGAAGTAGTATAGGAAATCTAAAAAGAAAGAAGCTTTACAGTAGCTGGTGTGGGGAGTATAATAGTCCATTGGGAAAGAATAAAAGGATCATCATGTTGCAGAGAGGGTCCAGTTGCAATTAGATGACAAATTTATAGTGAACCCCATTTATTCTCCAGGAAGACTCAGTAGCATATATATAGGGATTGAAAAGATGGATGGTTGGAGTTTGGAAAATTGTGTATGGTTGAAGTAGTCAACATCTGAATCAAGGCTATAAAAAGAAGAAAAAGAAACTACAGATGGATAAATGGATTGAATGGAAGAACAAAGAAGGTTGGATAGATTTGAGGTCATGGTGATGAATAGGCAGTGATGGAAGAATAAGAGAATGTGATCAGAAAAATTTGAGAGTTCTTGATTAAGAAGGTAGAAAAATTTGGGATAATGATCTATCATTAGCCTAATGATGTCAAGAGATGACTTTCCTTGGACATAGCTGAACTGGAGTGAAACTAGAAGTCATGAAACTTTAGGAGATTTGCATACTAGGCAATAGGGATTGGATTGAGAGGAAGACTGAAAGATGGGGAATTAAGGCTAGATATATAAATTTGGGAGTGAAAACTGAAACTCTAGGAGCAGATGAGATCAACAAGAGAAGTGTGGAGAAAAGATAGTCCAGGACAGATAGTCTTGAGACCCATCAATGGTTTGTAAAGTCTGTACAAAGGCAAGAAGTTTGTGAGGAGGTATGACTAAAATTTGCATTTCCTGTGCTTCCTTTGCAGAATCTGCAGAATGCCTCCAACTCTAACCAATACCAGTTCATCTGATTTGATTTCCCAGCCCTTGAGGGAACCCCAGGTGATAATTTCCCTAGCCATCTTCAGTCTCACTTTTTTGTTGGGACTGCCAGGCAATGGATTGGTACTCTGGGTGACTGGACTGAAGATGAAGCGTACAGTAAATTCAATATGGTTCCTCCATCTCACTATGGCTGACCTCCTCTGCTGCCTCTCTGTACCCTTCTCCCTTATTCACATGGTCCACCAAGGGCATTGGCCCTATGGCTGGCTCTTATGCAAGATCATTCCTTCCATCATTGTCCTCAACATGTTTGCCAGCGTCTTCCTACTTACGGCCATCAGTCTTGACCGTTGTGCCGTAGTGCTCCAACCAATATGGTGCCAGAATCATCGCACTGTGAGGATGGCCTTCACCTCTTGTGCAGGCATCTGGGTCCTGGCTTTTGCAATGTGCATGCCTGTGTTTTTGTACCGGGAAACCTTTACTGAGAACAACTGTACTGTGTGTATCTATAAGTTTGAGGAGCACAACTCACTAGATGATATGTACTTTAACCTAAGCTTTGAAGAAGAAAGCTTACTTGAGAATTTCGCTACATCTGAGTTGACTGGGACAATGGAAGATATCTTACATCCTTCACTTTCCAGAGCAGATACTTATGCCTGGCCTACCACAACTGATAAACCTAGAACTTCTAATGTTTTCTTCTATACTAAGGCCACTGGAGGTCATTCTGGAGGTGCACTCACTGTAGATTCAATTAACTTATACAGTCATCACCCCTATTCTGATTTATCAGAACAGCCTGAGGAATTTCCTCATGCTGAATCACCTAGGATTCCCATTGTTTTACCTGAGTTTACCAGTAATGATTCCAGTACTGATATACTGAGAAACTCTGATATTCTACCCAGGGCTTCTAGCAATCCTTTAGATATAGCTAAAGTGACAGAAAGTTCCTGGGATGATATTTATGGAGATGATTTCTATGAGAACCAACTGCCAAAAACCTTGGTGGTAATCACAATCACAAGATTGGCGATAGGTTTCCTTCTGCCCTTCATCATTATGGTGATCTGTTACACCCTCATCATTTTTCGTTTGAGCAGAAGTCACTTTGCTAAAACTAGGAGCAAAACCCTGAGAGTGGCTATAGTGATAGTAGTCACCTTTTTTGTCTGCTGGACTCCCTATCACGTTATTGGGGTCCTATCACTGTTTGCATCTCCATATACTCCATTTTGGAAGGCAGTGATGGCACTGGACAATCTCTCCATTGCACTGGCATCTGCCAATAGCTGCCTTAATCCCCTGCTCTATGCCTTCATGGGGAAAGATTTTAGGCAAAAAGCACAACAGTCCATTCAAGGCATTCTGGAAGCTGCCTTCAGTGAAGATGTCATTCAATCTTCTACTTGTCCTCAGAGCAAAACCTCAATGACTCAAGACATTGTCAGCACAGCTGTGTGAGAAGATGGAGTGGTGACACCACACAGCCCCAGTAAGGGTATGTCCTAGGCCATCTTCCAAGTGGAAGATGTCATGGTGTCTGGGAGATTTGGAATAGAAATGGATAGTTAGAGAGAACCATGAGAAATCATGCTGGGTCCTAGGAACGATATCCTAAGTCCCCAACCCATAGAGGTCGGTTTAGTTTTTAAATTTAATTGGTTCAGGGAAGTCGGGCTTTAGCTACTGAAGGAGCTTCCTCAATAAGTACTCAGGAACTTCCTGAGTACAAAAACATCCAGAACATGAGGGCCTGAAATGGTTCCTGTCTATAGACCAACAGCATTACTAACACAACAGAGCTATGCTCAGATGAGTCAAAGTTATACCCTGGATGAACATCCCTTCCCTGTTCTGAATTTCCTTCCCTGACTACAGCTTTCTGTACACTTCAAATGTCTTATCTCCTTCCAATTTTGAACCTGAGACACCAGACCAACCCGGTCAGACCTGATCTATAATAATCCCTATGTTCGAATAGGATTATATGGCATTGGACAAGTCATGTAAGCTCCCAGTTTCCTCATTTGTAAAAGGGTTGTCCCAGAAGATTTCACTTACAATTCTAAAATTCTGGTAGATGTGAGGCTTAAATTTACTTAATGCATAAGGCCAAGAGTGAAAGGTTTCTTGGCAAGAGATGGTGAAGGATAAGATCTATAGGCCAATTGAAATAGATAAAAATCTGATTTTTTAAATGTATTTTAATGTTTAACTACTTTTTCACTTTTACAAAAGCTTTTTTTATTTTTCAAAGATATAGCAAGAACAAAAGTACAAACATCCCTGCCCCAAAACTGTGGGGACACAGTCTCGCCACACCACTTCATTCCCAGGGCATAAACTTAGCACAGATTTTTTTTTTTTTAGCACACTTTCTACATAACATGAATCCTACCAAGTTCATATTCAAAGGAGGTATAACTGCCAGATGAGCCATGCTACTGCTCAGCTGGATCCAAAACGTCATTCTAGAAGGCTGGAAAGCTGGTCCGTCACTCTTTGCTCCTCCAGACATTGATGCTGGGCTGGCTGCAAGTCCTGGCCTAGATAAAAATTCCTAGTCTCCTGGAATCTGTAATATTTTGCCATTCTCAAGTCCTTCACTCTAAACTAAATTCTCTCCCTGCTACAATTTAACACCATTTATTCTACTCTAGTAAAAAATAAACAGTTGATGTATTCATGCCTTATATAAAAAGAATGTGAAAAAAAGAAATTTTGAAAGTCCTTGAAGATAAAAGGTGATGTATAGAATACAACTGGGACAGAACATAGCATATATGCCCTATGAGGGATTGTCCAGGGTTTAGCCAATTAGTAAACTGGAAAATATTTATTGAGTACCTATTGTGTATATAGAACACTGAGATATCTCCACATAAGATTCTTTTTAAATTATTTTATTTAATTAAAAATGTGTTATTGATTGTTTTGTTCATATTGAAATCCTTTCAACTTCCCACACCCATAATTCAATATTCCTTCATGTCAAAGAAAAACAATTGATATAGAGATTGTATCTGATAATATTCAGTCCATTGGACAGAATTCCACTGCCTTTCTATTTCAAGGGATCAAGAGGAGGGGGAGTTATATTTAACCATCAAATCTCCAGGATTTTCATTGTGTTTTCAACTACTCAAAATTCAACCTCCTTTTACAGGTTCTGCTTACTTTGATCTACATCAGTTTATACAGGATGTCTCAAATGTCTTAGTGTAGTTTTAAGCTGCTAAAGCTTAAGTATACTAAGTTTAAGTATTGTTTTTGCTGTTTGTCCTTTGTTTTTGAAGAGCACCAATGACATAATGGGGTGATGACTTGCCTGTGAATTGGATTTAAGTGAGGCAGAGTTATGCAAAGTCATCAGCCTCACTCTTTTTTCCAGAGTCATTGAAGTCCAGTGATAGAACAAAAGTCAAGATGACTGATGATGGTCCAGGATGCAGCAGATGACCTTGGCAACTTCAATGTCTGACCAAGCTCTAAGTGCTTCAGCCACCGTCATGGACATTGGAACAAATTGTTTTCATCTGCCCATTGTGCCTGGGGAAGTCTTCACATGCTTGTGGTAGGCATTCCCCTAACTTACGGACAGATTTGAGACCTGGTTACCCTTAACCTGGGTTAGCCTGTCTGCCAAGACAGTTTTACCAGGGTGTGGCCACGGTGCATGCCACAATTTCTTAAGGAGACTTTTGGGACAACTTGTATATATATATATATATATATATATATATATATATTTCTATTGTTTTCTGATTCAACCAACCAACAAGTATTTGTTAATTGCCTATGATGTGCCAAGTGCAGTGCTAGGTGCAAAGACATAAAGGAAATAGACTCTGCAGGGGCAGCAAGGTGGCACAGTGGCTAAAGCACCAGTCCTGGATTCAGGAGGACCTGAGTTCAAGTCCGATCTCTGACACTTGATACTTACTACCTGTGTGACCCTTGGGCAAGTCACTTAACCCTCATTGCCCCACAAAAAAAAAAAAAAAGGGAAATAGACTCTGTTCATCATGGATTAGTTTTTTCCAGCCATTCTCCAACTCAGGTTTGGTATGGTTTCCATTTTGTGTGTGTGTGTTTGTTTTTGCTACCCTAGAAGAGTGCTACTATGAATATATTGGCATATATTGGATTTTTCTTCAGTCTTCAACATCCTTGGTGGGGTGTGCTCAATAGTAGGATTTCTGGGTCAGGGGGTATGGACAATTTTGTCACTTGTCTTGCATACTTCCACATTTGATGACTTTCTTCTCACAGACCCTCTGACAGATTTTTATTAATGGTCTTAAGCATGTTTTCATGCGGTCCTTTATACTTCACATTTCTCTGCATATGAAAGCACTTGATGTTTTATTGTTATTATGTATAATTAATTTGTCAATTCTATGCCAAGTAAAAGCACTTTTTGCATTTGAGCATGTATGTTTCTGTGAGAAGTCAATTCCATTATGCTAAAGTCACATGACTAAGACTCCCTGAAATGTATCTAGTTCAAGAAGGAGACAGCATTCACCATACATGTGGGCAGGAAAGCCGACTTCCGATTGGGTAAAATACTAATTTTCATACCTCCCCAGATCACTGCCTTGTTGGGGAAGAAGTGCTTAAAACTATGAGCTATGCAGGGTTACCCAAGATGGACAGATCATAGTGGGGAGTTCTGATAAAAGGTGATCCACTGGAGAAGGAAATGGCAAACCTCTCCAGTATCTTTGCCAAGATAACCCCATGCAGGGGCAGCTGGGTAGCACAGTGGATAAAACACAGGCCCTGAATTCAGGAGGACCTGAGTTCAAAACCAGACTCAGACACTTGACACTTACTAGCTGTGTGACCCTGGGCAAGCCACTCAACGCCCATTTTGCCCCACAAAAACAAAAACAAAACAAAACAAAAAGAAAGAAAGAAAACCCCATGCACAGGATGAAAATGCTAAAATATATGACATTGGAAGAGTCCCTCAAGATGGAATGGTGTCCAACACGTTCAATGAACGTGAGCTTGGACAGATTTTGGGAGACGGAAGGTCCTGGTGTGCTATGGTCCACAGGGTAATAGAGTCAGACGCAACTGAATAAGATACTAAGTTGAAGTCCCAAAGAGAGGCAGCACTAAGGTATAAAAGGCAATATATTGCGTCTGAAAACTATAGAGTTCAGCACTTACACCCAGTGAAATTCATGTCCATAATCTCCAGGAGCATAGACCTCCCCAGTGTCAAGTCCTTATTGATGAACAGGATCAGGTGAGTGGCTAGCAGGGACAACTAGTGCTAAAAATAAATTGTGGTTTGGATAATCCACCTTCCCCTTCTCTTTATATTTCTCTTGGTGTCCTTCCTATCCTTTGACCCTGCTTCTAAATCTTGCACGTTGACTCATATACCCAAAATAGCTTAAAATCTCATATCCCCCATGGTATTCCTGCCCATACTCAGAGTTCACTTCTCCCAAGAAACTCATCCTAAATGGAAAAAAGGAGAGAAATAGCAAAAATTCTATCATCCACTTAAAAATTAATCATCAAAATACCTTAGGCACACTGTGAAGCTTCTTTAAAAAAATGATACATAATATATCTCCTTCAAAAGTTTAATAACATGTCACAATGAACATAAATGACCATAACTTTGATGTTTTATATAAAGCATAGCAAATCAAGTTTGCTATTGAGAAATTATTAGTGCATTAACTCCTAGTATCCCACTGGGTGGCAGCTGGGTGGCACAGTGGATAGAATACTAGAATCAGGTAGACCTGAATTCAAATCCAGTCTTGGACACTTACTGGCTTTGTGACCCTGGGCAAGTCACTTAACCCTGTTTGCTCCAGTTCCTCATCTATAAAATAAGCTGAAGAAGGAAATGCAAACCACTTCAAATCTTTGCCAAGAAAACCCCAAATAAGGGGTCAGCTAGGTTGCACACCCTGGATAAAGCACTGGCCCCGGATTCAGGATGACCTGAGTTCAAATCTGGCATCAGACACTTGACACTTACTAGCTGTGTGACCCTGGGCAAGTCACTTAACCTTCACTACCCCACAAAAAAAAACAAACAAACCAAAAAACCCAAATACGGTCACAAAGAGTCAGACATAGTTAACTAAAAAACTCAACGACAACCACATTCTACTATGTCCCTCAGGAAACTCATTTCTATCCACTTTTTTTTTTGTAAGGCAATTGAGGTTAAGTGACTTGCCCAGGGTCACACAGTAAGTGTCAAGTGTCTGAGGCTGGATTTGAACTGAGGTCCTCCTGAATCCAAGGCCGGTACTTTATGCACTGTGCCACCTAGCTGCCCCCTTATTTGGGGTTTTCTTGGCAAAGATTTGAAGTGATTTGCATTTTCTTCTTCAGCTTATTTTATAGATGAGCCACCTAGCTGCTTTTTCTATCCACTTTGTAACCAACTACATAACTCTCTTATACAGAAATTTATATACCACCACCTCCCCTGTTTCTACCATTGCACTCCACCATTATTTAACTCTTGACCAACTTCCCTTCTAGTCATTCATTTTGTAATTGGAAACAGAAACTAGCTCTCTCAGTTGCACTTTTGTTGGGAGTTTCTTAGATGACAAAACATCTGAAGTGCTATCTTTTCTGGTGTCTTTTGTATGACGTTGGTTTGAATAAACCATTTTTTTTTTCTTGTAAGGCTGAGAATGACTCAGAGAGCTGCGAGTGGGTGATGTTCAGAGGAATCTCAGCCCCCACCTTCAGAGTCTCATGGCAACTTCAGGAATTCTTGGGATAGACTTAGGAAGGCTTTTCTAGCATTGACCAAGACTTAGGAGCATAGAAGATGCAGAAATGAGTTTGATAAGGTCCTCTTAAAAGTTCTGATTGCCTCCCCCCACCCCCACCCCTGGGGCCAAGATGGCGGAGGAAAGACATTAAATGCACAGAGCTCCTGATACAATCACCCCAAAAGTTCTGATTGCTTTAGGAAGGTATTCTTTTGAAAGAAACCTCTGAGGGAATACTCTACCCAAGGAACTTTTTTTTTTTTTTTAAGTGAGGCAGTTGGGGTTAAGTGACTTGCCCAGGGTCACACAGCTAGTTAAGTATTAAGTGTCTGAGGCCGGATTTGAACTCAGGTACTCCTGACTCCAGGGCCAGTGCTCTATCCACTGCGCCATCTAGCTGCCCCCCCCCCCCAAGGAACTTTTGAAAACCTGTCCTTTACTGGAATCCAACTGCTCCAGGACTGTTCCAAATTTCCATGTGTACCAGAAAACAAGTCAGGCATCCCCGGTGCCACAGTCCAAGGGGATGACAAAATTTCACTGTGGCTAATGGACGAATGAAAAAGTAGAGGGCATATACCTTTGAGTTCTGACATTTTGGTAGGCCATCAAACCTACATGAAACTTCAGTTCCAATCAGTGTCCATCCCTCCCCTCCTTTCTTCCCTCAGACTCTCCCCAAGGATTGAAAATCAACCCAAACAAATGTGTTTCACCAAACAAAAGTTTGACACTGACACCAGAAGGGTCAACATTCTTGTTTGTTTTATTAAGAAAGCATGCAAAAAAAATGTGAGGCCAAACTCCTCCCCCACCCCTTTCCAGCCCACACCGATGCAAAGCATCACATGAGGGAATCACCTAACCAGATACACGGGGGCTAAAGGGAGATAGGCAAGGAAGGGTGGATCTGCTCCCTCCCCACCACTCTCCAGTCCCCTTTTCCATATCTTTTTCTGCCACCTGTGAGCTCCTGCTATCACACATCACTCAATACAATGACAACTACATTTCACATTCGGCAAACAGTCATCTTCAGCACACACTGGAGTTTTGAACCGACAAGGGAGTAGCATTTTCTCCATTTCACTGGGGGTTGGGGAAGCTAGGGCGGGGCTGAGGTACAGAAAGAGACTTGTCCTATGCAACAGAATAGGGCTGAAATTGGCAGAAGGGAGCTAGAAACCCAGGAGATTTGACACCTGAATTCCTGTCCTGATCACTAAGTCCCCCTCCCTCGGATTACTCAGAGTCCTGAAGTATGCCTATTTCCTGAAAGGTGATTTTCTGTCAGGTGGCACATTCTCTTGTGCAAATAAGTCCAATCTTAAAAATGCTGCGTTTATCTATAAGGGGAAGGGATTTACAGGGAGAGAGGCTGTGATCAACAATAGGAACTCCTCACTGAGATCTGTGTAGGAGATGCTGAGTACAAAAAAGGGGAGGCCTCCTTCCTTGGATCCCTGAAATGGAGTTAAAAGACAGATACTACTCCCCACTTGTAGGAGGGAGTCTCCCTCCAAAATGAGAAGCATTATGCCAGTTGCACCTTAATTTTACCACCTTAGCACACAATGGATTCATCCTCTACCCCATTTCCCTCTGACAAATGCTTCTTCCCAAAGAGTAACTAGTTCTTCCTGTCCCTATAGCTCAAATCTCATTTTATTTCTATTGTGTAACACTGCACACCCAACCGAAGTCCTTTCTAAGGAAGGAGGGAAAAAAGCAGAGAGTAGAGACAGATGTCTTGGAAATCTTGAGAACAAGGAATAGGAATAGAAGGCCCCACATGGGAGTTTCAGGAAGCAGAAAAGGGCCTCACCCTATTTCCACCCATTTCTACTTCTTAAAAGTGAAACTATATGGGGTGGAGGTTTAAGTGAATTTGTTCTTCTCTCTGAAATCCAGAATTAAACACTCATCATAGAGCACTGTGCTAGTTGGTATATCTTGACTCCTAGTTGTTAAGGGAGACAAGTTATCCCCAAACCCTGTTCTCTTCTGCCATCTTCATTATATTCCTCTCTTAAGTCTCCCTGCTCTTCAAAAACCCAACGGGAAAACCTCCAACCCTAAGTAACAGATTAAGAGATGAACATTTGCCTCTGCAACTAAAATGGTCAGGAATTCCCCACTTGTACTTCCAATTATACCTTCTCTCCTCTCAGCCCAAACCCTCATCCCCCTGACACCATTTGTTTGATTTTGCTGCTATTTATAGCATTCAGGGGATCCTCTTCCTTCTCGGAAGGTCAAAGGGATGATTGGACCAAAGGGAAGATCAGTATGAAAAACTGACCACCGGATAAAAATATCAAATTTGTTGGGTGAAAGGTAGACAGTTGAAGGTGGCAATTTGTATAGATAAATGAGATGTGGATTTTAAAAGGTGATTTTAAATGGAAGAAAAAAAGGTAAAAGAGAAGGTCTGTCCTAGAAAATGAGTTAGGGTTGATTATATTCACTCCCCACAAGAGCAGGGGTTGAGTTCATTAGTTAAGATTAGTCACAATTTCTGGTGTCATGGGCTGGGGGCCACGATAGTGGCTGACTTCAATGGCAGTGCAATCCAGTTCCAGACACACTCACAGACCACCACCTCTCTACAAGAGCCTCGCAGCACTCTGCTTTTTGCTTCCCTAATCAAAACCCTACTTATCTCCTGACATCCCTCCTTCCTTATTTCAGTCACCAGTGACCACCTACCTCACCTTTTACTCACCCTGCTTCTTATTCAATGGGATTTTAAGCCCTGGCCTTGCTGAACATCGGTGTGGAGCAAGAACTATTTCAGGATGGGGGAGGAAATAGCACCACCTCATAGACTCCTTTGGGATCAATGATGTCAGCATAGCCCTTTAGGGCCCATCCACTTAGTCTTTCTAGCCCTGAACTGAGGTTTGATAGGGGCAGACACCAATCCAGAGCTAACAGGTGGAATTAGCACTGAATCTCCAAGATGTGGAAGTTTGAGTCCCTGCTGCTCCCTGGTTGTTACAGCCCCACCGCCCAACCTGGGGATGGCAATGGTCCATGGTGCTGGGGGCCGGAGGTTGGGGCCAGCAAAGTAATCAATAATATTATTAGTAATAACAATAATATAATAATAACAATAATAATAAAAGAATGGGGAGAAAGACAGGGAAGGCAGGGTTATCTTCGGCAGCATCTTGCAGTGGCTTCTCTGGCAAAGAGAAAAAAAAGAAAAAAGAGGAAATAGATATATATCTATATATCTATGTACAGACTGGGGAAGGGGAACTGGACTGGGGTTATTTCTGGATCTTTTCCCAGGGTTCACCACAACTGGCCCTGGGTTCTTCAGTCTGTGATACACTAAGTGATCAAGTCCCAGTCGAAATCATCAGGGATCTCCTCGTTGGAACCAGGAGGTGGGACAGGTGGCCGGGGAACCAGATGATGTGCTGTCAGGAAGGAAAGGAAGAGGTTAAAGGGGCTAGGAAGTCATTACTTCCCCCTAGCTGGCATAAAAACACCATCACAGAGAAGTCCTTGTAACTAGTACAAACTATTGCACTTTCCAATCCAGTTATTTATTATTATCATTTTGGGGTATTCCCTGGTGGCAAAATTCAGTCAACTGAATTCACGTGCAAATTAACCACTCTGTATGTGTATACACATACATATATACATGCATATATATACACACACACACACACACACACATATTACTAAGGGCAACAAGCAACCTTCTTTTTTTTTGCAGGGCAATGAGTTTTACATGACTTGCCCAGAGTCACACAGCTAGTAAGTGTCAAGTATCTGAGGCCAGATTTGAACTCAGGTCCTCCTGAATCCAGGGCTGGTGCTTTATCCACTGTACCACCTAGCTGCCCCAACAAGCGACTTTCTCCCCTCCACTAACCAACTTTGAAGTTGCTGAAAGCAGCACTGAGCCGACCAGGAGGGAAAGAAGAATGGGGAGGAGAGACCAGACCTTGGCACAAAGGCACTGTCGATGGGTACCAGCATTTGTTTCTGACTATATTCTCTGAACACATTCTAAAGCCTAATAGAAATTGCTTCAGACTATCTGTTGCTTTCATATTATCCATTCTTTCTTCCCTTTTCATTCATTAAAAAGAGGACGCTAAATAAAATCTATTTTTTAACCATCCCCGCCATACAATTCTCTCTTTTGTAGGTGAATAGTCTCTCCCCCTAAAATGCCTAGATGGCATTCTTGATTCTCAGGCACACTGCAATCCTCTCTGGCCCCATGGCAGATGGAGGGGTGAAAGGTCCTCTTAAGGCTATTAGAAAAAAGCACAGAGAAGAAAAGGAAGACACCAGCCAAAGAATAAGAATCCCCCTGGGCCTGGTGATCAAGTGAGCTAATAGTGACTTACCTGGACGGTTATATCCTGGAGAGTCCTGGGTAGGGATTGGGTACATGGGTGATGGGCCAGAGTAGAGATGGGGTGCTTGTGGGTGTCCATAAGAGTTCACTGAAAGAGACAATTAAGATCATTTTGAGACTCGGGCAGAGCCAATGACCTCACTGTATTGATACTGCCATAATGACCTCCCATAATGTCTCCCTGTCCTGAATGAATGAAAAGTCATTTGTTAATCACTTACTGTATACTAGACACTGTGGTTACAAATACAAAAGAGACCAGTCCCTGCTCTCAAGGAGCTTACATTCTAATGGGGAAAGGAAGCTTTCCTTGATGGGGTGGGGGTGGGGACTCAATGTTGGAGCACCAGTCAGGGGGAAATACTGAGGATAAAAGGAACACAGGGCAAAATTAGGTCAAGTCAGATGTGCGATAGCACACAAATACAGGAGGATCAATTACTATGATCAAGATTTCAGAGTCACTTATAGGTTATTAAGTATATCAGAAATGAAGTCAGGGAATCTCCTTTGGAAATCTTTAAGAATAGGGGAGCTGGGGGGGCAGCTAGATGGTGCAGTGGATAGAGCACCAGCCCCAGAGTCAGGAGGACCTGAGTTCAAATCCGGCCTCAGACTTTTGACACTTACTAGCTGTGTGACCCTTGGGCTTAACCCTCATTGCCCCAAGGGGAAAAAAAAGAACAGGGGAGCCACTAGACATCATTTAGCCTGAGATCAGAAGTATGGGATGACCCTTGCCGGTCCAAGAATTCTATGGGAAATTAAAGCTAGGGAAAGGGTGTTTTGACCCGAGGAGTCACAGGGACGATGAACAACAGAGCTGTAGGGTAGCCAAATGACAGACTCTTTCCGGATACAATGGTAGAAGTGGAAAGTGGAAGCATGGGGTGGGACATGGGAACACCGTGGCAAGGCAAGCAAACAGCATGGATGAAGCACAATTGTGGGCATGAGACCTTCACCGATTAGGACAGCACACAGCCTCTGAAAAGACTGGCACAAATAGCTTCCCCAGAAGCCACCAGCCCTCATTACTGGAGAAGGTAAAAAGGAGACCCAAATTCTAAGTTGATGAAGTATTAAAGGCATTAAGAGAAAGCTACACATAGAAATCCTATTAAGAGTCCATTGTCGGGGTGGCTAGGTGGCGCAGTGGATAAAGTACGGCGCTGGAGTCAGGAGTACCTGAGTTCAAATCCGGACTCAGACACTTAACACTTACTAGCTGTGTGACCCTGGGCAAGTCACTTAACCCCAACTGCCTCACTAAAAAAAAAAAAAAAAAAAAAAAGAGTCCATTGTGGGGGGCAGCTAGGTGGCTCAGTGGATAGAGCACCGGCTCTGGATTCAGGAGGACCTGAGTTCAAATCCGACCTCAGACACTTGACACTTACTAGCTGTGTGACTCTGGGCAAGTCATTTAACCTTCATTGCCCCACAAAAAAAAAAAAAAAAAAGAGTCCATTGTGCACTGTGGAATCTGAATGCAGATTGAACCAGACTATTTCTACTTTTTGTTTGTTTTCTTTTTTGAGGTTTTTCTCTTTTGTTTGAACCAGAACAAGAACCATTCTTTCACAACAGGACTAATGTGGAAATATGTTTAATGTGATTATATATAGATATAACCTATATCAGATTTCTTTCTGTCTTGGGGAGGAGGGAGGGAAGGAGAAAAATTTGAAATTCGAAATGTTGTAAAAACAAATGTTGAAAACTATCTTTACATGTAACTGGAAAAAAATAAAATACTATTAAGATTTTTTAAAAAATAGGAGAGTCCATTGCTTTGTTTGTTTCATTTAAGGAACATGAATTACTCAGGATTGCCAAGCCACTTGAACCCCTTGTGGAAAAAGGAACATAAAACAAGTTGAGAAGACTGAAAAGTGAAAAATGGGGCTGGGCCCTGAGCCATCACCTGCCTCTTATGCCCCAAATATTTTTTTTCTCCAAACTAGATTAAGGCCTTTGAGAGCAGAAGCTCACAGATTTATATGTAGATAGAAGGGATCTCAAAGATCATTGACTCAATTCCTTCATCTTACCAGGAAGATGAAGCCTGGAGAGATGAAGTAATTCCCCATGGTCACACAAATAGTAAGTAACAGTGCCAGTTTCTAAACACAAGGATTCTGATTCCAAATCCAGTTTTTTTCCCACCAGACAAGGAGGAATTCTCTGTCAAAATCTCCCTACCACATGTACAGGCACAAGTGCCTGACCCAAAAAGATCACTGTGCCTTTCTACCCCCTTTCACAACACCCTTTCACTACTACCTCCCCACTCCCTATCTTGTTTGGCTGCCCAGTCTCTACCTGCCCTCAGGGCTCTGCCTCTGCCTGTTACCTTGGTTTATTGTGGACTCCTGCTTGCCACTGGTCAGGGCACAGGTGTCAGCAATTCTAGCTGGGGGTGGTGGCTGGTGGGGACCCCCTGGGTGGGGCAGCTGACCAGTCTGGGTAAGGAATTGGTTGAGGGAGTCACAGAGATTGGCAATGTGGTGCTGGTCCAAGCTCCAGTTCTTTCTTTCTGCCTGCCGGAGGCTCTCCATTAATTCTGCAAAACAAGGAAGGCATATGACCTCTGACCTCAAGCATAACCCCTGCCTTACCTATTATTTCTCTGTTTTACAGATCCCAGTACCGATCCCTGGCTCTCCTCATTCTCAGGTACACCTCCCTAATCATTACCTCTCAACTACACCACAGGTAAATGCATATGCAATATTCATCATCGTCATTATCAAAAAGTAATAACAACATATTGCATTTGCATTCATGGTCATGATCTCACTTGATCCTCACAGCAATACTGTGAGGTGAAACAAGATACCTACCATGACTTTAATTACATGGGTAAGAAAACCAGGCCCAGGGAAGTCAAAGGGTCAGAGCTCCCAAGCTGGAAGAGACTTTAGAGACTCCTTTGTGCAACCCTCTCCTTTTATACCCGAGTCTTGAAAGAGACTGTTGATTCTAAGAGCATAACAGTCCAGGAGAGAGTCAGTGAGGGCCTGAACTGGAGTGTTACCTCTGAGGAGAAAGATAAGGACATGAGTACAAGAGATAGAGGGAGTAGAAATGGCAAGATTTGGCCCCTGATGAGATATTCAGCATAAATGGTGATGACCCTAGGGGAGATTAGAAGGAAGATGGCGTCCTTCTCTCCTCAGGTTTCTCCCTGTGGCCACTAACCTGAAAAATGGGATTGCTCAATGCTGGACCAATTAAGCCGATTAACCATCTTGAAGCTCTCCTTCAGGGAGTCGATGTTGGAGCACCAGTCAGGGGGAAATGCTGGGGATAGGAGGAACAATGGGCAAAATTAGGTGCAGTCAGATGTGGGACAGCACACAACTACAGGAGGACTAATTACCATGATCGTGATTCCAGAATTACCTACAGGCTATTAAGCATATCGTAAGTGAAGTCATGGAATCTCCTTCCCTGGAAATCTTTGAGAACACACTTTAGCCTGAGATCAGAAATGTTCTATAATACTGAATAATGAGCTCTAAGTAATATCTTCCCCTCTATAAGAAAGGATCTCGTGGCATATTGAATTTTGTGGGCACAGAAAAGAGGCTAGAAAAAAACCCTTATAAAGTAAGGGTTCTTAACCTGGGGTAAACAAGCCCCTCTAAAAGGGTTTGTGGTTCCATTCCAGAGGATCTTTATTTTCACTAACCTCTAACTGAAATACAGCATTTTCTTTACTTTTTCTTTGTGGGGTAATGAGAGTTAAGTGACTTGCCTAGGGTCACCCAGCTGCTAAGTGTCAAGTGTCTGAGGCCAGATTTGAACTCAGGTCCTCCTGAATCTAGGGCCGGTGCTTTATTCACTGCACCACCTAGCTGCCCCAGCATTTTCTTTTATTATGAATTTAAGATAAAACAAACAAAATGTCATTCTGAGAAGGGGTCCGTGGGCTTCAGCAGACTGCCAAGGAGGTTCATGACACAAAATACAACTTTAAAGGGACCCAGGTTCACTTTTCTAACAAATGATAGGGCTTTAATGTTTACAAAGTGCTTTACATACAATATCATATTTGACCCTAACAACTCTGTGAAGTACATGCTGTAAGGTATTATTACCTCCATTTTACAGATAAGTCACCTGAAGTTCAGAAGCTAAGTGACTTGACCTAGCGCACCCAGCTCCTCCCAGTGCCATGGATTGGTAACACACACTTGCCCAACCTTACTTTCCTCATGGGCTTTCCCCACTGTTCTTACTCACCAAAGCCAGTATTGTTGATAGAAGCCTGGGACTGTGGCTGCTGCTGGGGTGGTGGTGGAGGCTGCTGGGGCGGATGCGGGTGGGGATGATGCTGATGGGGATGATAGCCCACATGCTGCAGTGGGGGCGGGTGCATGGACATCACAGAGGGTGTTCCGTAGCTGTCAGCCCCCGGCTGCTTCCCTCCCGGTGTGGGGCAGCCCTCTGGGCTGGGAGTATGCAGTGAAGGGGTACCCCCTACAGATGAAGGGCCTTGTGCTGGTGGTTGCTGCTGAGACTGCTGGGGTGGCTGCTGCTGTTGTTGGGGTGGCTGTGGTGGTTGCTGGTACATGTAGTAGTTGTGATTGGAAGGCTGCATATCACCCAGGAGGGTCGAGAAACCTGAAGAATAAAAAGAAATAAGGGACAGAGGTAACCTGAGTAAGGTTGGCTGGGTTTGGAAGGAAGATCCCTATAGAAACCCCAAGTAAAAAGGGAAAGACTGCCTTGGGATAGGCAGCATCCCCATAAGAGATCCAGTAGCCTCCTGTGGTATGAGACAGAGCTCAGAGCTGAACTGAGGTGCACGGCCAATGTGGCCACAGCTAACCAAGGCTGACCGTGAACCCGACGACCAATTCAATTCTA
Organism: Dromiciops gliroides; assembly: GCF_019393635.1. Taxonomy (NCBI): domain Eukaryota; kingdom Metazoa; phylum Chordata; class Mammalia; order Microbiotheria; family Microbiotheriidae; genus Dromiciops; species Dromiciops gliroides. The sequence continues at coordinate 187,790,291 of NC_057865.1, forward strand.
TGAACACTTACTAAGTATCCACCATGTGCCAGGCACTGTGCTAGGTGCTTATAATACAAAGACAAAAGCAAAAGAGTCCCTTCTCTCTAGGAACTTCCTTTCTTCAGAGAGAGAGAGAGAAAGAGAGAGAGAGAGAGAGAGGAGAGAGAGAGAGAGAGAGAGAGAGAGAGAGAGAGAGAGAGAGAGAGAGAGGAGAGAGAGAGAGGAGAGAGAGAGAGGAGAGAGAGAGAGAGAGGAGAGAGAGAGAGAAGAGAGAGAGGAGAAAGAGAAGAGAAAGGAGAGAGAGGAGAGAGAGAGAGAAAAGAGAGAAAGGAGAAAGAGAGAGGGGGGAGAGAGAAGAGAGGAGAGAAAGAGAAAGAAAGAGAGAGAAGAGAGAGAGGGAGAGGGAGAAGAGAGAGAAAGAGAGAGAGAGAGAGAGAGAGAGAGAGAGAGAGAGAGAGAGAATGAATGATTAGTATAACTAGGGGCATCAGAAAAGTCCCATGTGGTACCAAATGACATCATACCACCTTTTGAGGATATCAGCCTAGATCTCCAAATCAGCTTGGGCTCAAGAGCCCAAAAGGAACCAATCTGGAAATAATAAAAAGCAACACTGCAGAATCCTGGGTTATCTGTCCCATGCTCAGCCCCTCTCTCTTCATCATTCTGTCCCTTCCATCCTTGTACCTCTGCTAAATGCCGTGGGAACGGGAGCAGCTCCGAGAATACTCTTAAGAAGGAGATGCCAGGTAGAGAAGGGGAATTAGGGAATAGGAATGTGATAAAAATTAAATCAGAATTAGGGCAGTGGATAAAGCACCGGCCCTGGATTCAGGAGGACCTGAGTCCAAATCCGGCCTCAAACACTTGACACTTACTAGCTGTGTGACCCTGGCTAAGTCATGTAACCCTCACTGCCCCAAAAGAAAACAAATTAAATCAGAATCAGTATTCTATAAGATCATTCAACTGGTACCCCGGCCTATTCTGATTCCATACATAGCCTTTGTGTGTTGCTCATCTCATCACCCCATGAGCAAAAAGAAATTAAGATTTCTCAAGCAGATACCGTCAAACCCATAGACATGGAAATTCTTTGATCCTTGAGAAGCCCATCTACAAGAGCCGCCTCCACTTTTCCTCACTCTCTACCATCAGTTTCCTGACATTATTATTCAACTAAAACTGTCCTCTCCAACGTCACCAATGATTTAATTGCTGAATCCAATGGCCCTTTCCCAGTCCTCAAGCTTCCTGACATCTGTATCCTTTGACACTGCTGATCACCCTCTTCTCTTCCATACTCTTTTCCCTAGGTCTTTGTGACCCTTCTCTCTTTTAGTTTTCTTCCTCTATCTGAATACTCACATCAGTCTCCATCCTAGGTCCCTCCTCTTCTTTCTCTGTACTATTTCACTTGAGGACCTCATCAGCCCCTACAGATTCAGTTGTCATCTTTAGGCTGATGACTTCCAAATCAACTTATCCAGCCCTAAGATCTCTGCCCTCATATCTCCAAAATCATCTTAAATCAGATGTCCTGTACACATCTGAAACTGAACGTTCCCAAAACTGAACTTATCTTTTCCCCTAAACTCTCCCCCCTTCCAAATGTCCCTATTACTGTTCAGGGTACCACCATCCTCCTAGTCCCCCAGACTCACAATCTAGGTGTCTTTGACTCCTCACTCTCTCCCTCATCCCCCAGTCCCCATATCCAATCTAATGGCAAGGCTTGTCGATTTCAGGTTGGCAACATCCCTAGCATATGCCCCCTTCTCTCCTCTGACGCTGCCACCACCTGACGCAGGCCCTCATCGCCTCATGCCTGGATTGTTAAAATAGCCTGACATGAATTTCTCCATTCAGTCACCAAAGTGATTTTCCTACAGCCCAGGTCCAACATCACCCCACCCCTACTCTATAAACTACAGTGGCTCTCTATCACCTCCAGGATCAAATAAATAATTCCCTGTTTGGTGTTCAAAGCTCTTTATAACCTAGCCCCCAACTAACTTTCCAGCATTCTTACACCTCACCATGTACTTCTCAATTCAGTGGCACTGACCTCCTCAAACAGGTCATTCCCACTTTCCAGCTCCAGGCACTGTCTCTAGCTGTCCACTATGACTAGAATGCTCCCCCCCACTCATCTCTGCCTCCCTCTTTTCCTGATTTTCTTCACACACCAGCCTAAATCCTGCTTTCTGCAGGAAGATTTTCATTATCCCTCTTAATTCTAATACCTTCCCTCTACTGATTATTTCTTATTTATTCTGGATATAGCTTGTTTTCGTACATAGTTATTTCCATATTCTTTCATCCATTAGATTGGAAGTGCCTTGGAGGCAGGGACTATGTTTTGTCTTTCTTTGTATCACCAAGACTCACAAGGTGCCTGGCATGTGTAGTAAGTGTTTATTAAATGTTATTGACTGAGTAACTTAATTTCACCTCCAAGTCCCTCCTACAAAAAGGAAATGTACACAGAATTATGCCTGAATCCAAAGATGCCCCAAAGCCCCTTTATTCAAAATTGAAACCATTATCAGAAGGAAACAGAGCTTGGAAAGATGGTGCTGTACCATACCAGTGACAACACTGTCCTCTAGTGGCTGTCTCCTAAATGACTGGCAGGAGTTATCCTGAGATTGGCCAGATTATGTCCACCTCCAACTCAATATTCAAGGACAATATCCTGATAGTCATCTGTATTCAATTATGAAATAATCTCAGTCCTGGAAAACTGAAAAAGAATTCTCAGTAGAGTGGTATGCTGTTGTTAGGTTTGGGGGGCAGTGAGGGTTAAGTGACTTGCCCAGGGTCACACAGCTAGTAAGTGTCAAGGGTCTGAGGCCGCATTTGAACTCAGGTCCTTCTTGAATCAAGAGCCGGTGCTTTATCCACTGTGCCACCTAGCTGTCCGTGGTACGCTGTTATTAATGCACTGTAGGTGGAGCTGTGAATTGGTCTAGACACTCTGGAAAGCAATTTGGAAATATGCCCCAAAAGTTACAAAACTAAACATACTCTTGGATGCAGAAATATCACAATAAAAGAAAGAGGAAAAGGACCCACCAGCAAATATTTATAGCCCCTCTTCTTGTAGTGACAAAAAAAACCCCAGAAACTAAATATACAACATGAAACAAATGTAATGAAATGCTATTGTGCCATAAGAAATGATGAAAAGGATGGTTTCAGAGAAATATGGGAAGACTTGTTCAAATTGAGCAGACTGAAGTGAACAGAATAAGGAGAACAATTTATATACTAACAATGGCATTGTAAAATCAGTAGCGGGGCTACAGATGTGGAATGTCATGTACATTTTCAGACTTGGTAGCTGGTTGGCTTTGATTAAATACTTGGGTTTGGTTTGGTTTACAAGGAATAGAGAGGAAAGGAAGGGAAGATAATTATGGTGTTTTTGAAAAGTCACCAATGAAATTATTTTTAAAGAAAGTTATTCATCAGAACTAAGCTAGAACCCTATGCCAAACATCTTCACCTTGTTTATCCCTTCTGCTAAGTTTCTACCTGCTCCAGAAGCAAGGAAGAAGAAAGATCAAAGACATCCTTTCATCCCAAGAGAAGAAAAAATCCATGACCCCCATTCCAACCAATGACTCACCATGTGGGGAAGAGGAAGAGGAGGATTTCTCTAGCATGGACTTGTAGAGGTTTCGAAAGGACCAGCTCAGATCCTGAAAGTTTATCTCCGAGTAGGAAAATTTGAAGTCATGATTGGTATTATACAATGGAGGTGGCCCGTCAGTCCCATCTCGTCCTGGACCACCAGCTGCAACTACTGCACCATCCACGGGTCCTGAACCCTGCAACCAGAGGTCAGTGCCCTAGCTGAAAAACCAGTGTAGTCTTTCTCAGTCAATTACCTGAGAGGATCTATCTGTCATCTCTATCCTCTTATTTTTCTTCTTTCTCTTCCTTCTTGGTTCCTTTCTCCTATGTTCTCTCCTTCCTCCTCACTCTATTTCCTTTATGACCCTCTCTTATCATGTCCTGAAGCCCCTTTTCTTCCTTTCTCACAAACTTTTCTGTCTTCCCTTCTTGTTCTGAAGATATTACATTCCTTTGTGGTTTCACCCCCCTTCTCCATCATCTCTTCTCCCACTCTCTCTTTTACTTCCTTTCCTACCACTTTTATTTTTCTCTTCTTTTCCTTAATTTCTGCCTACTTCCTTTCCTCCTGCTCCCTCTACCTTGTCTCTTTCATCTCTACTCTATTTCCATCTCTCCTACCTACCTGATTGAAGCTGGTGATGGGTGTGGTGCTCTGCAGGGACATCTGATTATTTCCTTCAGGAGACAATGAAGCTTCTCCACTCCCTGGGACACCTCCTCGTGGACTCTTACTCGCTTCCTGTTCTGGGGAGTCTTGGGACAGCTGTATGTTGGTAGGAATGAATAAGAATATGGAAAATTATCAGAAAAGTACAAAAAAAACCCCCACCATGTCCCCAGTACCCTCGGTTTCATTATCTATCTACATTCAGCCTCTGTCCAACTTAGGTAAAAAACAAGATGAGAAGTGGTAGAAGAGACAACCTATGGTCTTTCATTCCCGAGTTAGAACTTACTTCATCATCTGGAGGGTGCCGCCTCTTACGAGAGATGTCAGGACAGGTGTCAATTGTCCAATAAGAGCCCTGAAAACATATTCCATGCCAAAAGATTAAAGAATTATTAGCCTGAAGGAGGTAAATTAGCTTTGATGGAGAAGGGAAGGACATGTTTCCAATGTATGTGGTACAAATGGTGAGGCAAATAGCCAAAGAAAGGGTCAAGTCATCTCTCCAAAGTACTGTTCAATGTTAAGAAGAAGAACTTGAACAGGGAACATTGTGTCAATTATGGGCTGGAGGCAGGATGCTGTACTCCAATGGTCCAATTTATAAGCTCAGTGTGGGCTAGTAAAAGTACTAGGGGTGGAATAAGTTGGAAATAGTACAAAAGGCTAAAAAGTTTTTACCTAATTCTTCTCCCTTTATGATGTCAGGCAAATCCCTACCTATCTTGGGGCCTCAAGAATCTCTATAAAGTGAGTAAGATAATATACTCTTCCTTCTATAAAACTAAGTTATCGGGGGCAGCTAGATGGCACAGTGGGTAGAGCACCGGCCCTGAATTCAGGAAGAGCTGGGTTCAAATCTGGCCTCGGACACTTAACACTTACTGGCTCTGTGACCCTGAGCAAGTCATTTAATCCCAATTGCCTCACCAAAAAAAAACAAACAAAAAAAAAAACACTAAGTTATCAGTTCAGAAAATTTTCAAAACAGAATCCTAGAGTGATTGGCCATAGAGGGCCTCTAAATGTCAAGACTCCAGGAAAAAAATGAAGCTAAAGCAGCATACCAATATTGACACTGTTCTTAAAGATCTATAGAAATAGATTCCACAGCCCCCCTTAATCACCAGTCCCGGAGGGACCTCGCAAGTTCAACAGTTCTCATCCTGAGAAAAATAAAGGCGCTGGTGTGATTGACATTATTTCCTCTTATGGGGCATTCAATACACAGAAGCCCTGGGTTACCAACCATACTCTAGTTCTTGATGCTCTCCTCAAAGGCTTTAGCGACAGCTCACCTTCCCAGGGTCGTCCCGAGGTCTTGGCACCTTCCGGAAACATTTATTGAGAGAAAGGTTGTGACGAATTGAGTTCTAGGGACACAAGAGAGAAAAATCAAGCTTCAGGGTTGCATGGGGCAGGAGACTGTTTCTTAAGACACAAAGGGAGGATGGGCTAAGGAACCCAAGCACAGAATAGAGCAGAGGACAGTAAAGGTAAAAGAATAATAACCCTAAAATGTAACAGATTTGTTTTGTTTGACTGTCCTTATTTGCTACAAAGGAGGACTCCATTAGGGATGTGGGAGAGTCAGAGGAAAGTCATTGATGTTTAAAAAAAAAAAAAGCATCAATGAAACCACGTAGATAAATGAATGTATGACAACAGAATTTAAATTAATGGAAGTACCAAGCCATCTTGTCTCCAGACTTTTGATGAGAAGGCATACCACCCTCCTCTCTGTAGAGAAGAGGTGGGTTGCATGTTCAGATGGAGGGATAGACTGTCAGACACAATAACTGTGCTGGTTTGGTTTGGTTAACTGTTCTTATTCATTATAAGAGAGTGTTCTATGAGACGGGGGTCCTGGGAAATTAATAGTAATTTTTTAAAGGAATCAATAAAGACTTTAAAAACAAAGCTAGATATAAGGTAGGATTAGAGCAGATTTACTTATGCTATTAAAAGTGACATGTCAGATGGCAGCAGTAATTGGGCCAGGAAAGCTCCTACTGGAGTTAAGTTAATGGCAATAAGGGCATAAATAGGAAATATGACCATACATTTTTGAAAAGTGGTTTCAACAACAAAGGATTAATTAAGAGGAAAATAGGAACCTACCCACTTTGTTCCCTTGAAAATGAGCAGCACAAACCAGCAATTGAAAGGATACTTAGATAATGAATCCAAAAACTGGTCTCTGGAGTATATGTCCAAAGAAAAAGGAGGTTCCATATCTAACTTTTGGCATCTATTTTCAGAAGACAACTGCTAACTAGGAAATAAAGAGTTCATAGAGAAAATGGTTGCCCTAATAAGCAGCAAAGCCCTTCAGCCTCCATGTATTATCAGGGGTGTGCAGTTAAATGTTTAAAACCAGCTCTCTGAAAAAAGCATTATTAACATTTCCTCCATCACTTACCTAAGCCCAAACAACCAACAAACCAATAAGTCAAGCCTTGATTCATATAATTTTTTCCAATGTCCAAGGTGCAGATGCTCACATCAAAATTTCAACAAAAATTGGCTCTAGCACACTTCTCCATACTACCCAGCAAAACCCTGAAGTTCACAACAAACTGAACAATGATCTAGAAATCCAAAGACAAACTGCAGTAAGTGAATTCTTCTACCCCAGAACCACAGAAGAGATCAAATAGAAGCCTACTGGCAATAGGAGACAATGCCACCAGCAAAGCCAGTTTCAGGAGCTACCCTGGATGAGCAGAGATGGGCTTAGGACCATATGTAACCTGTAAGATTCTGAATGGAGAGCTCTCTTAAGAAAGCCCTAAGGGGGCAGCTAGGTGGCACAGTGGGTAGAGCACTGGCCCTGGAGTCAGGAGTACCTGAGTTCAAATCCGGACTCAGACACTTAACACTTACTAGCTGTGTGACCCTGGGCAAGTCACTTAACCCCAATTGCCTCACTAAAAAAAAAGGAAAAAAAAAAGGCCTAAGGTTGGTACCTTGGAAGCTGGAAACCTTGGGAGCAAGAGGTCAGTTCTGTGGCAGCACTCAGGGCAAGACACCCTAAGACTGTATCCTGAAAACAGGAGAGGCCTGAAGACATGAACCTCACAGATCCAGGTGAACCTAATCTCTGGAGGGGCAGGTGAGTGCAGGAGCCCAGGGCAAAACCAGGCAGCGTCCACTACAACTATACAAAAGAGCAACAGGGCAAGGAAAGACTAGCTATGGCATCAAGCCCTGATTCATGAACTAAAGATGGAAAGATAAATAAAGAAAGAAAAGAAAATATTAACCAGTACAAAAAATTATTGCAAATCTAGAGATCCCCTACAAGAAGAAATCAGTAACTCCATAACAATCGCAATGAGTAATTCAAAGGGGGGGAGTGGATTTTTCACAAGTATTACATAAATACCTAAAAGAAATTGAGTAAGAGATTTTTTTTTAACAAAATAAACATTCCGGAAGAATTGGAAAAAGAAATAGTTTAGAAAAGAAAGTGGTAAACCTAAGCTAAGTAATAGACTCCCTGAAAACTAGAATAGGCAAAACAGAAATCAACACCTTGAAGAATGCTACCCATTTCCTGAAAGAGAAGTGATGGGTTAAATATACAGAATGAGACACATTTTTAAAGATGGCCAATGTAAGAATTTTTTTGTTTTACCATGAGTATTTGTTACAAGGGTCTAACTTTTCTTGTTTTTCTTTTTCTTTTTCCCAGTAGAAGTGTGGGAGTGAAAGGAAGAAAAAATATATTAATTGAAAAAAGTTTAACTAAAAAAGAAGAAAGCAATGACTCCATGAGATAGCAAGAAACATTAAAATATAATCAAAAGATTGAAATATATATATATATATATATGACATCAAAAAAATTGACATCAACAATGGGTCAAGGAAAGATAATTTAAGAATCATTGGATCCCTTAAAAATCATGATTTTAAAAAAGCCTGGACACTGTAGTTCAAAAGATCATAAATAAAAATTGCACAGATCTATGAGAATCCAAGGGCAAAGTGAAGAAAGAATGAATCCATAGATAAGTGCCAGGAATGTCATGGCCTGAATCCAGAGCTACCACACTAAAGAAAAAATACGGCTTATACCTGGAAAGAAACAGTTCAATGTAAGGAACCAAAGTCAGTATCACATAAGAGCTAGCAGTTTCTACTATAAACATGAGGAGATACTGGAATATGATATTCCAAAAGGCAAAAGAGATAGGCTTACAACCAAGAATAACTTACCCTACAAAGCTGAGTATAATCCTACATGTTTAAAAAAAAGTGGACCTTTAATAGAATAGAGGATTTTCAAGCATTCCTGATGAAAAGACCAGAGTTGAGCAAGAACTGTGAAAGGGACAAGAACCCAGAGAAACTTCAAAAGATAAATATTAGGGAAGTAGTTGTTGTTATTGTTTGTTCTTCATTCTCGAAGAGGGCCATGACATCAGGGTAATGTCATGACTTGCACTGAATTGGATTTAAGTGAGGCAGGGCTGTGCAAGGTCACCAACCTCACTCTGTTCCCCAGAGCCATCTGGGTCCAGTGGCAAGATATCTATCAGGATGATGAGAAATGGCCCCAGATCTTTAAGACTTGCTCAGTCACACAGCTAGTAAGTGTCTGAATTAATATTAGAACTCAGGTCCTCCCAACTTCAGGTCCAGTGCTCTACCCACTGCGTACCTAGCTGCCCAGGGTAATTAGAAGGAACTATATGATGGAATAGTGCTAACATTAAAAGGGGGTGAAGAAATGTGTCCCTTCATAATTTTAATGTCTTCAAAGCATATTGATGAAGTTAAATAAGAAAAACAAAAGTGATGGAAGTGGATTAGATGTGTTCTAATGAATGTTCTGAATGTTCAAAATGGGGACAGAGAAGAAACGATAAAAGGAATGCTGCAGCGTATAAAGAAGTAAAAATAGGGTAGAATTGGCTATTTCTCATAATTGGGAAGAAGAGTATACAAACATGAAAAAATTGGGCATCAGCTAACCCTCACTTTTATGTAAAAGAAACAAGAGAGGGTTGAACACACACAAATATATAACAAACTCAATAGGGAAAAAAAGCAGGAGTGTATGTTGTGGGGGGCTGGGAAGGATGTTAAATAATATCAAGGAGTTAATACCTATAAGCCAAACAAATTCCCTGATGGTGAAGTGGAGAGTAAAAGGGTAAAAAAAGAAAAAGAATATAAAGGGATATCTTATGTTGCATCTTAGATAATTGGGTCATAGATGAAGAAATCATGATATATGAACATAAAGGAATATTACTGACCAGTAAGAGATGACACTAGAGACAATTTCAGAGAATTGTAGGTAGTATGAACCAATTCAGACTGAATTGAGTAGAATCAGGAGGACAATTTATTTAAGAACCACAACATCATAATAAAGAAAAATAAATTTGAAAGACTTAAGAATTATCATTGCAATGACAAACCATATCAGCAGAAGACTGATGTTACCCACTTTCTGAGAAGTGGGTGCAGAGAAATGAAGGTACAGAAAAAGACATTTTTGAACATGGCCACCACGTACATTTGTTTTTCTTAATTTTTCTTACTTGTTACAAAGGGGATTTTTTCCCTTCATATCTTTCTCTTGGGCCAATGAAACAATTTTTAAATGCGCCGAAGAAAAAAAGAAAATCTGGAAGGAAGCACAGAGAATCACGATAGAGTTTAAAAGTAACATGTAGAATTTATTATTTACCTTTTTTAAAGTAATAAGTATGAAATGGAAACCAACGGTTTCATAGAGAATCCTTTTTGTGTGTTCTGCTGTGTGTATGAAAATGTTCTTTTTTGGTGTTTAAATTCAAAACAAATAAATACTATATCCTTCTTCCTCCAGTACAATGTCAGCTTTTTGAGAGCAGAAATTGCTTTTCATCTTTTCTTTGTATTTCCAGTGCCTTATATTTAGCAGAGGCTTAATAAAAGCCTTCTGAAATCAAAAAGTGAAGGAACTATATATATACATCTATTCAATTCCCATTCAACAACTGACAAATGAGTTCTTTTACTGAAACATCAGTGAGGACACAGGGTGTTCTCCTTGCCAAAAGAGACAGGCCATGCATTCTCACCTCTAACTAAACAACTTAGCCACTTTTAACTTGCTTGAAAAATAAGCTGCTACATTCAGAGGTAGTTTCATTGCTGTCAGTTTTTTGTGACTGACGTATTTCTCAAGCTATGCTTACCAATTGGCAAATATAATACAGAACTAGAAACAAGTCGTCAGCATTGAAGGGACTATAGAAAAATAGACACACTAATGCACTGTTGGCAGAGCTGTAAATTGATCTGAACATTCTGGAAAGCAATTTGGAATTATGGTAAAAGACGACCAAACTATCCATACCCTTTAGCTCAAAGGTCCCAAGGTACTCTATGATTAAAAGATGAACCTTACACTCCAAAATATTTCTTGGGGTACATTTTTATAGTAGCAAAAACACTGGAAACCAACTGGATGTTTTGATCTGAGAAAGGAGAAAAAAGCTGTGGCTTGTGACTATAATGGAATATTATGTACTATAAGAAACAATCAATATAATGAATACAGAGAAGCAAAGTAAGTCATATGAAGTAATACAAAGTGACATAATGACATAAACAGGACCCATAAAACAATATACAGAACAACTATGATGATGTAAATGGAAAGAACAATAACAATAAAACTATCAAAGCTGAATCCCGTGAAATTATAATGGCCAAGCTTGGCCTCAACAAACAAATATGTGAAAGCACCTCCTTGCTTCTTTGCAGAGGTGGGGAAGTCCAGGTAGGAGACATTGCAAATAATGTCAAACTTTATGTATTAGTTAGTTTTGCAGAACCTCCCCCCACCCTTCTTTATGTTTTATTATAAAGGAAGGGTCAGGAGAGATAGAGGGATATAATGGGAAATGTATGTGACAGAACAACAGAGGATAGCAGTAAAAATGCAAAACAGACACAGAAATGTGATGGTACTCCTGACCTGAAGCACAAGATGAAAAAATGGTCTATCTGGGGACAGGAAATGGGGATGGTAGGAAAAACTAGTAATAGCCTGGAAACTATGTCTAGAGTTCTGGCACTGGAGAATTTGCCTGGCGTACCTTGTAGGAGTAATTTGCCCATGATCAAGTTACCTAAAAATAAGGCAGGCAATAAGAGCAAAAGATAGTTTTTAAAAGTCCCTATCTCCCTGTGCTGGAACAGAATGAATCAGAGCTGGATAAGAAAGAGCTGGGGTAGAAAGCATAGTTGTTAAGAACAAAAGCACGGACAGTTACAGGGACAGTCGTACCTTCCAGCCAATGCCAGCATTCTTGTAGTAAGGGAAGTTATCACAGATCCAGCGGTAAATCTCACTGAGGGTCATCTTCTTGGCTGGGGACGAGTTGATGGCATAGGTAATAAGGGTGGCATAGCTGTATCGAGGCTTGCCATCCTGATGGACAGCTGCTTCATCCTTGCTCAGGGTAGCATTGGGATCCGTGGGTGAGCCAGGTGGGCATTTGCGGCTACCTCCGGGGGGCCCAGCTTGTGCAGCTCCTCCCAGCTTCTCGATGGTGGCCCGAAGGGTCAGCTGGGGAAGCCAGTCTATGGAGGTGAGGCTGCTCTCCAGGTCAGAAGCCATGGTGCTGCCAGGTTCTGCAAGAGAGTACAGATGGGGAGACAAGGGCATGAATGAGTGCAGCATATAGAGCGCAATATATGGAGTGTCTGATAGGTCACAGGTACTTAGTGGTCACTGAATGATTCACTGAAATACTCCCTAGCTCCTGAGGAGCATATTCTACCCCCAATCCCTTACAGGATTGTCATTCTGCTAGCTGTTGTTTCCTGAAACTACCCTCCTCTGTGAACAAGTCCTAATCCTTTCAACTCATTCCTATAAGCCCCAATATCCCATCTATCTGATGATGGTCCAAAAGAATCATGGCAACTCGACCTCATTTTCCATCCTACCTTGACAAGGTATAACAAGAGTCTAAGCCATTATCCAAACCAAGAACAGATGGGTAAATAGCTCAAAATCACAACTGCCCAGGCCCTCAACTCTCTCCATTTATGGTTCCACACCAGTGGTTCTTAAACTCTTGGGTCTCAGGATCCCTTTACACTCTTAAAAATTACTGAGGAGCCCAAAGACTTTTTGTATATGTGGGTTATGTCCTTTGATCTCGACCATGTTAGAAATTAAAACTGATTTTTTAAATATTTCTATATTAATTCATTCAAAACAATAACAAAGCTATTACATAATAACAAATAACATTTTTATGAAAAATAACAGTATTTTCCAAAACAAAACAAAAATTCAGTGAGAGAAGTGGAATTGTTTTACATATTTTTGCAAATCTCTTTAATGCTTAGCATAATAGAAGAATAGATTCTCTTGCCTTCTGCACTCAGTCTTTTGGGATGTATTCTTTTGATTGAAATATATCAAGAAAATCTAGCCTCACAGATACATAGTTGGGAAGGAGGGAGTATTCTAGTACATAAATAACATCTTAGTTTATTATAAAGATAGTTTTGATCTCACACATCCCCTAAAAAGGTCTTGGGAAACTTTAGGGGTCCAAAGCCCACCCTTTTAGAACCAGGTTTAGAGAAAGGTTTAAAACCTGTATACAAACAGCCAATAGTGAGGGAAAGCTGTTTGGGCCTCCAGAATCATTTGGTCTGGATCTAAAAGAAAAGTTAGAATACAAAAGCCCTGGCGCAGCTAGATGGCACAGTGGATAGAGAACCAGCCCTGGAGTCAGGAGTACCTGAGTTCAAATCCAGCCTCAGACACTTAACATTTACTAGCTGTGTGACCCTGGGCAAGTCACTTAACCCCAATTGCCTCACTAAAAAAAAAAAAAAAAGAAGGAAAGAATACAAAAGCCCTCATTTTACAAAGCTAGGACTCAAATTCCACATCTATACTGCTTAGAATTAATTACACGGGTATCCTGACTCAATCTGGGCATACATATACAAAACCACAGTACAGATTTAGATCACATGGCCATATTCAGTATGCACAAGCACCTTTAAGGGGTATCACAAGGAACCACCTTGCCAATCGGGCTCACGTGTACACTGAGGCTTACTGGGCACACCATATATACACACAGAGAACATCCACACGCCCACAAATAAAAGATACCAGCACACACACATATACACATGTACACACACATATACACATGTACACACACACACACAGAGTTCTATATGCCACACTCACAGAGGTCACAGCTACAAGAAATGACCAATAAAGCAATCCCATATAAAGGTAACAAATCCTGAGCGCACAGCCACCCTACACACCTTCAGCAGTTTCCCCTGAACAAACACGCCCACACACACATACATGCGCACACAAGGAAGAAGCCATGGGAGGCACCTCCCACCACTCCAGCCTGATGGCTCCACTGAGCCAGGGAGACACCCAGCTGCGTGTGCACCGGTAACAATCAGACAGGCTGGCTAAAAATAGCCACTCTAGGGTGATGAGCTGAACTCCTTTTCTCCCTCCCTCTGTCTTTCTCTCCCAGCCAGGCACGCACCCTGCCTAAACCCCCAAGCAAACTTCTATGGCTGCCAGGCCGCCCATGCCTGAGTTTGCAAACCCTCCTGCCACCCACACAGCCTGGGTACTCTCGAGGGCAGGGAGGTGGCTCATAGAGAGTGAAGCCTCAGTGATGGAAAATTAAGAAAGATGGGTGACACCTGTGGAGTGGTATCTGGCTGGGGCTGACAGAAATCCCCCAGTGGCACTCCCCTCGAGGCGAGGAGAGCAGAGCATTCATCCCCCTCAGGATTTGCCACCTAACAGGTTTATGCCTGCTCCCCCTTAGTTCTGGCTGGTCCAACCTCTTCTGTGGGGCTGCTGAGAGTCCCGCCTGGTCACTCCTCGGGAAAAACCTGAGCTGGAACGTCTCCAGTCACTGTGTGCTGAGCCACATTCATGAATGCCACCTCTCCTCCTTGTCCAGATACACATGTTCCTACACAGACTCTACTATTAACGATTCCCAGTCTACCTTCAAACCTAAGCCACCTGCTAGAAAATGACAATTCTTCCCCTCTAACAAATGCCCTCATTTCCCGCCAGGGTTCAGGAATCTCCACAGCTCTTCCACCAAGGGTGTATCCCACCTGAGCTTTTCCTGCATGTACACACACGCACCCAGTACTGACATCCACACGAATAAACACACCCATGCAACAATGCAAAGTGAAAGCCCAGCTCCCTAGAGCAGAAGGAAACACCTTAGTGCCATAGGGGTCTAAACAGCAGGGCCGACTGACAGGGGGGAAAAAATATGCTATGTTTATAAATAGCACAAGGAAGAGATTTCTCTCCTATCCTCCAGTCCCTGGACCCAATCTACACTGCAGAAATGCTCTGGGTCCGTCATCCAGGTCTTTTCAGACACCAAGAGGTCTTCCAGCACCTCATCAAACCAAACCAAACCAAATCAGAAAGCTGCCATGTCTAGGAGGGAGCGGGGCAGCTGTGACAGCCGTCACAGACTGAGCCAAAGCCAGGCCTCTCTTGCCAGCCAAAGCAAAACACCATACTTGGAGGGGTGGGAGAGGAAGGAGAATAGAGAACTAACTCCATTCTCAAGAGGTCAGGCCTTCCAACTTCTCCAGATTGGGTGCTACAGGGAATGGAATATTTGCTACCAAAATATATTTCTGATCTCTGTGGAGGAGCTCAAGGAAATAGCACGTGGAAAGCCTCAGAAAATTACATTTTTTAAAAACTGTCCTATCCTTGAGCAGGAGCATGAGGGTGAATTAAAAGTATCGGGGAACTTTTCCTTCCTCATTGTGTGTATATGCCATATCAGAGATATGGTGATCATGAATGAGTTCCCCTGGAGAAAGAGGTCAGGCCCTTCCCTGGAGCTACCCCAGTACCCACAACTGGCTACAGCTCAGAGATCCGCTATCCCCATTCTCCTTTAGCCCATCATCTTTTCTTCACCCCGTCCCTGCTTCCCATAAAAGTGACTCCCAAACATGTCATCTCAATTCTATTCCCAATGCTGCCATCAACTTCCTAAATATACCTAACCAACCCTCTCGATTCAAAACATTGATGTTCTCTTCACTAAAATGAGCCAGACCACAATCCCTACCAACAATGTATCCCTTCTCCCACCAAAAGAAGTCATTAAGCCTTATTGTGCTCATAGCTATCATATGCTTCATGCTCCCCAAAATAATGGCATGAGGCTAATCATCGGGTTATTATTAGAAGGAAAAAATACAAGGTGCTTCCATTTCAACATCCCCCCCACTCCCAACACTACTAGAGCAGATGTCTCTTTCTTCCACGGAGGGGGGGATTCATGCTACTATGTTGCAGCAGAAACTAAGTTAGGCCACATCTTCTTCTTTTTGGGCTGGGAGGCCAAGAAGAAATACTTATCAGGAGCTGGGAAAGGTCAGCACAGAATGGCCAAGAGGCGATGGACACTCGATGCAAAATGAGACATATCTTTGTTGAATGTGGCCATTAGAGGAATCGGTTTCACTTGACTATGCATATTTGTTACAAGGGTTGTGTTTTTCTTTTTTCCCCCAATATGGGGGAAGTACAAAGAGAAAGACATATTTTTGTTTCTTAGAAAAAATAATTTTTAAAGGGACAGTTTTCCCCATATCAACATGCCTTCTGAGAGTGATAAGAGTAGTATAGAAGTGATTTCTCCTAACAGACTGACTTATGAGTATTTTTACTACTAAGGTTTTTTTGCCTGGACCTACAACTTCAATGTGTAGGAAGCTCTAAGTATAGAAACTCCTCTCTCTTACCAATGCAGATCAACTGTTTGGCCAACTGCTGTCTTAGAGTACTGCCTGAGGTACTGACAGGTTAAATGACTTATGTCAGTGATTCAGCCACAAGGCGTCAGAGGCCAAACTTAAAGCTAGGTCTTCCTGACTCTAAGGCCAGCTTTCTCTCATTTATAAAGCACTTAGCACATAGTAGGTGCTTAATAAATGCTTATTCCCTTCCCCTCTGCAGCCCTCCACCACTCTGGGCTGCCTTATAAATATTTTCTCCCCAGTCCGGTGATTTCCCTGGTGTAGGGAGTGAGCTCCCAGTGAGGAATTTATCCTACCCACCAGTGCAGATCAGCACCTTCTTGCAAATGACATTCTTAGGTTGTGACTTGCCCAGGGTCATAGCCTGTAAGTGTCACAGAAGGCCCATTCTCAGTCATAATCAGCTCTTTACTCCCTAATAAAATGACCATTCCTAATCACTCACATTTTTTACCCCTTTAAGGTCTGTAAATCGAGTCCTGCTTCCACTCCTGTGAGTTTATTATCCCGATTTTTCAGAAGAAACAGAGACTCAGAGCTGGGATTCAGACGGAGGCTTTAACTCCAAAGTCAAAGTTCCTTACACTACAACCTGCCTGCCTCTCCCATACACACTTAGACAGGAAGATGTATGTTGTTTACATACAGCCAGTAGGACTCTGGATGGAACGCTGGGTCTGGAATTGTGAAGACCGGAGTTCAAATTTGGACACTGGATGACCCCAGGCTCTCTTTACCTCAGTTTCCTCAACTGTAAAATGGAAATAATAACAGTATCTACCTCCCTGAGTTGTTGTGAGATACTATTTGTAACAGTACCTAGTGGAATGCCTAATAGACAGCAGGTACTATATAAATGTTTATTCCCTCCCCTCCTTTATGCTTTCCCTTATCATAAGATCATAGACACGGAGTTGGAAGACCATATAACCTAAAACACTATCACCACCCCTTATTTTACAAGTGAGAAACTGAGGCCTAGGCAGGTGAAGTGATTCCCTTAAGGTCACACTGGTAGTGATCATAAGATGCAAATTTTGAAGCCCAGGTCCTCTGACTCCAGAGTTAGTCATCTTTCCAGTGTACCAAGGTAGAAACTGAACGGGTCATACAAGTTATCAGAGTACAGTATTTTCTTCCACTCAATCTGGGATAACCTCTTTTGGAGACCCCAAATATTTTCTATGAGATCATAGGGCTAAGCATTGACAACACTGATGTGGAAAGGAAGACTGGAAGGATGGAAAGGAGGAAGGAAGGAAGGAAGGAAGGAAGGAAGGAAGGAAGGAAGGAAGGAAGGAAGGAAGGAAGGAAGGAAGGAAGGAAGGAAGGAAGGAAGGAAGGAAGGAAGGAAAGAAGGAAGGAAGGAAGGAATCAGGGACAAGATAAAAACCTAAAACTTGCTGGGTTCAGCTTGGTTCATCCTCATCATCAAGCCATTAGGGTTCATCCAATTACTTCCAGAACTAGAATCACTCTAACTCTAACCAGGTCTAGGAGCTTATCTAAGGAGAAAGATCCACTCAACTACTCTGAAGCTGAGAGTTGTAGGAACTGATTAACTTGAGCCTAAAGCACAAATCCCAGAATCTCCACTTACTACTTATGTGACCTTAGGCAATGTACTTAGCCATTCTCGGCCTGTTTCCTCATCTATAAAATGAAGGGGTTGCATTAGATCAATGAATCTTTAACTCTATAGTCCTCTACCAAACCCATCATTCTACCTGGCCCCACTTAGGGGTGAGATAGAAAGGGACCATTTTAAGCTAGGCTGTGATCCAGCTCTCCCATGTAGTTGGGGTGGTGGAATAATTTTTATTCCTGACCAGATGGTCAGGTGCTTTGGGAGAAGAGAGAAGGTGTCAGAGCGAAGCTGGATCTTGCCAGAATGAAAAGTTCTTGGGGTGAAGGCTCAAATATCTCTAGGCAAACTCCAAATCCAGAGGGCCTTCTCCTATCACTCCCAAGGTTCCAGGGGTATTGAAGCCAACCTGAGCTAATCTGATATTTTTGCTTAATGCTTTATAACCACTCAAGGATGCCAGACTGCAAAATGCATTTCCCATCCCTCCTTACTCTGTGTATGCCTACACCTCACCAAGAATCATAACAGTCCACCCTATGTGCAGACCCTACAAGAAACACATTTCTAGGTCCCCTGGTATTTGCAGCTCTATGTTCAATCACACCCAGACATATACACCCCAACCATAGATACATGGAGACATTCAGTTGGTTATATATCGTCCCAACATATGCAACCTCTAGATGCCTCCTCAGTAGTATTTAAACTCAAATCTACTCCACAATATCTCATTCCCCTGTGGGGAAGACCCTGCCCCATAGCCTAGGAGGCTCTAATCCATCAGACTTGATCCTGTTTCTCCCTCCAAATGTGTGCTATTTTTGAATGAAGAAACAATTTCAGGGGCTCTTAGGCAGCCCTCCCTGCAACTGGGCTAGAGGTGGAGAAGCAGAAGGAAAGAGTAAGAAACCAAGCATAGTCATTCTTCCACACCCAGCTAGGATGTGGGATGGGTGGGAATGGATAAAGTAGAGGGCAAAGGCTAGAACACTTCAGAAAAAGATAAGGTGCCTGAAAGGCTTGGAGTCATCCAGCTAACTGAGTGACTAGGAGCATAAAAGAAAAAAAAAAAAAGGAAAAAGGTTAACAGATCTCCTGAAGGGACAGTTTTGCTGAAGACAGTCTAAGGGTCAACAGGAGGGAATCCCCAGTTCCCTGCTATTTTGGAGTCATGTCTTCTCTGCTGCAACCCTGGCTTCCCTCTTGACAGTCTAAGAAGAGCTCATATACAAGCTAGGGGTCATTCACCCCAGGCCAAGAACCAGAAAGAGACTATTTGAGCCTTTTCTAGAAGTGAACCTTAATCTAAGACACTTCTTGGAGGTCACTCCATCCTTGATGTAAAGATTCTTTTGAGGGATCTTAGCGCTGACTACACATATCTCTTTCCGGTTAAATCATACTTGCTCTCACCTGAAGTATAGTCATACTGAGACTGAAGCCCTGAGGCATAGTGGTATTCTTTAGGGAGGGACTTTATGCAGTCCACTGACTTCTGATTCTCCCACAGTGCTTTTGAGCTTAATGGAGACCCAGGCCCCCCATCAGCTTTGTGTCTTTCAGCAAGTCACATAACCTCTCTTGCCCCAACTCCTCATCTGCAAAATCAGAGGACTGGACTAGATGACCTCTAAAGATACCGACTAAATAGTGTCTATGAGCTGTGAGAGGGAAATAGCCCATCCAGTGATGGAGATGCAGAGGAGGAGGGTTTTCCATGACACTGCTCCCATCCTCACTGCCATAGAGATACACAGATGTAGCTCTGATGGAATCCCCCATCAATGTCAATTCTCAAAGCAATTGGCAGCAAAGATGCCTGGATTTGGAGTCAGAAGACTTGGGTTCAAATCCCAACTCTACTATTCAATACCTGTGAGATCCTGGGCAAATCCCCTTCACACATTTGGACCGGTTTCCTCATTTGTAAAAATGAAGGGGTCTCTTCTATACCCCATAATGACCATCCTATGATTTTATTACACAAAATAAAATCTCCAAACACACAAGGGGCTGGGGGGAAATTAAAACCTCGAATGACTACAAGCCTTCTGAGCTTGGGGCTACCTACTCTTCAGGTCTATGATGGAGACATCAGGAAGCAGACACAGAGTTCTAGGATCTATCCAAGTGTGCCAGCCCTGGGCCTGTCAGGCCTAGCACAGAGCCTGGCCCATGCAAGGCCCTTAAGAAGTGCTTGGTGAATGAAAGCCAAATTCAGAGCTGTACTGGCCAGGGAGCAAGGTGAGTTGAGGGTGATAAATAATCCGTATAAAGCTCAAAAAGAGCTGGAGCATTTTTCTGATGCCTTCCAGGCCCTTTGCTTCTCAGCATGCTCAGCAAGATCAGCTAGGGGATGAGAAGGGAATTCCACCTCTCCCCAAACTCCAGGGAACCCATTTCCCAGAGTCTTGGCAATAGGATCCATATTCCATAAGCTTCAGAAGCTCCACCTCCCAGGATCTATTCGTCATCTCTAGGAGATCCATTTCTCTGCCCTTCTGCAACTCCCTGGCCCAGAAAGATCCACTTCCTAGCTGTCAAAACCAAATTCTGGCCCTCCGCCTTCTTGATCCACTTCATACATAAAAGGAGTCAGAGGAAGAAGGGGGGGGAGGGGGAAGGAGGGAGATGTTGACCACAGACATTACTCACCTGCCTCAGAGGTTCTCCAGGCAAAGGAAGGGAACCACCTGGCACTGGAGTTTGGGGCTGAAGGGATATCTCTCTTTAGGGGCAGGTCAAGGGCCCCATCCTCAGTAGCTCTTCGTGGGCTTTGCCGAGTTTCCCAAGCTGGGGTGGGGAGGTGAGTCCCCCGAGAAGGAGGAGCAGCAGCAGGCGGAGAAGGAGGTCCTACCTGCGGGAGGTGGCAGACCCCCCACGCCTTGGCAGTAGTCCTGGGGAGAAGGGGAGGAGCCTCACCCAACCTGGGGTTGTCTCCTCCCCTTTGGGAGAGTCCCCCTCCCCTCAAAACTGACTCCTTCAGGGGCGAGGGACTTCTTCGGTCTGCTGGAGAATTAAGGGGAGAGGCACTGCCCTGTTCCACTTTCTAGGTCCTAGGAAGAAGCCGGGGGAGCTGGGGTGGGGATGTTGTTGCCCTTTCCCAAGTCTGGGAGGAATGCGAATTCCCCCCCCCCTTCCCTGCTGTGTCCTCTCAGCCTCTGGGTCCAGGTACTCTTCTCGGCTCTCGCCAGAGGGGAGCCAGCACGAGGAGGGAGGGCACCTTTCTCCTTTCCCCCTTTGCCCAGAAAGTCTGGAACTAAGAAGTGAGTGTGTCTACGCAGGAGGGTGGGCAGGAGGGTGCCCCTGCTTCCCGGGAGTGGACGCGCTCCCCCCGGCCACGGCCCGGGGTCTAGGGGTCTCCGGTCCAGCGGAGGCCGGCCGGGCGCCCCGGGCGCGGGGTCTCGCCGCTCTTCGCGTTCCGCGGGGGCTGCCCGGCTGGCCGGGCAGGGAGGCCGCGGCTCCGTGTTCGGGCTCGGGCTCGGCGCGGGGGAGCAGGGGCGGCAGCCCGGCCGCCTCGTCCCCCGGGGCCCGCGGGACTGCCCGCGCCGCCACCCCGGACGCCACGCTATCCGGACTCCGCGCGAGCGGGGGAGCTGGCGAGCATACGCGCGGTCCCCGGGCTCGGCTCGGGCTCCGGCTGCGCTCCGCTGCAGGCCCCGGCTCCTCCCCGGCCTCCGCGCGGTACCTCGCCCCCCTCCCCTCGTTTCCCCGCCCCCCGGCCCAGCCCGGCAGTCACGGCCGGCGTCTCCCCGCGCGGGTTAAGGAGGCTCGGGGAGCTGCATGGGCTCCCACCTTTTTCTGGCCCGGGCGGCCGCCCAAGGCTCGTTCCCTCCCGCAAGATAATCGCCACCTCCGCCTACCCATCCCGAAGCCCCCGGATCATCCAAGATGCTCCATCCACTTAGAGTAGGAGGCGCGAAGTCTAACTGTCAGAAGCCTGGGGGTCCAGTAGCTTGTGACCTTGGCAAATCGCAGCCTCTCTCTCCCTCGTTTGTAAAATGATAGGCTAACTCCCACCAGACTATGAGGTCAAGTGAGTTAACATATATATATATGCAGCCCAAAGGCCTTTATGGACCTTTAAATCAAGTCGGCAAGCTTTTATTAAGCGCCTATTATTTGCCAGACACTATTCTAAGCGCTGAGGATACATAGAAAGACCAAAAACAAACAAAAAAAAAACCAGACCCTGACCTCAAGGAGCTCCCAATCTAAATGGGAGGACAACATGCAAATAAGGATGTACGTTTAAACGTTCCCTTGGGGGGAAGCTATTCGCATTAAAAGGGATAGCAAAAGCCTTTTGGCAGAAGGTGGGATTCTTAACACCAAACACAAGCAAGGTACCAGATCTATCCTGCGGCTCATTTGACGATACCTTTAACATCTCACTCCCAAAACTTCACAACTTCCGGACCCTTTATGGGAGCACTTTTTATCCCCTTCACCTCCCTCTTCAGGCCCCCTTGACCCCAGATACATATTAACATCATTGTGCAATCACTTTTTTTTTTTGGCTTCTCTATCCTTACTCCTTTTTGGCCTCTGAACCTCCTTACCCATTGGAAAAAAAATTAACAAAGCCCTTGTCACAAATATGTATAGTCAAAACAAATTTCCACATTGACTGTGTCCAAAAGTGTCTCTTATTCTGCATCTTGGGTCCACACTTCTCTGTCAGGAGGTGGGTAGTGCACTTCATCACATTACTTCTCTGGAATCGTGGTTAGTCATTAAATTGATCAGTTTTCTAGTCTTTCAAGGTTGTTTTTCTTTATTGTGTTGTTATTGTATAAATTGTTTTTCTCACTCAGCATCAGTTCATACAGGTCGCCGCTGCACAAAGCTTACACTCTCCTTGGACATCTCCCACCTACCCTCTAGTATTGACTCTCTTCCTTCTCAATAACGCCCCCTGCTCCATCCATTTCTCAAATACTATGAGGTGTCCATAAAGAATATGTACCGTGGGGGCAGCTAGGTGGCGCAGTGGATAGAGCACCTGCCCTGGATTCAGGAGGACCTGAGTTCAAATTTGACCTCAGACACTTGACACTTACTAGCTGTGTGACCCTGGGCAAGTCACTTAACCCTCCTGGGGGGGGAGAGGGGGAATGTGTACCGATTTATCATATATATACCTTGTTTGAACGTGGTTATTTTGTAAGTTACATCTCTTATTTGATTGTGAGCTCCTTGAGTGTAGAAACTGTCTTTTACTTCTTTTTGTAACGCCAGCGCTTAGCACAGTGCTTGGCACAAAGCAGGCGTTTCATAATTGATTTTTTGATTGATTGAAACCCTTAAAGACAGATAAACCATATAGCAAGATTATTAAATTTATCTCTGGCTAATATCTTTTTCTTACCTCTCCTGCTTACCCTCTAAAATACCACATTGTGGTCCCTTTAAGTCATCTTTACGGAGCTAACTAAAGTTTGGGGGCAAAGGCTGGTCTGGAAGTGATGCAGGAAGATATGGAGGGCATCCTGGGGCTTCAGTATTGGGAGATCGCTTCAATCAGTACTGGGCAAGGCACAAAGTTGGAGAAGCAGAGACTCTGGAGAAAGTGGCATTCGTCTCGCTTTGAGGTCCAGACACTCACAACTGTCCTGCTCCACCTTAAGATGGTTCAGTCACTCCCCAGCAACCAGCTCCTCCCTCCTCCCCCCTCCCTCCACCCCTGCAGCTTGGACTCAGGAACCTGTGTATGGGAGGAGAGTCAAGAGACGCACAGAAAAGGGAGATTGACACCAGACCGAGGGGGGGAGTCGAAAAGGGCTGCTAGGCTGGGTGGCCGGAGATGGGGAGTATGGCATAACACTCAAAGGTTGGCCTCTTTCCTGGAAGCAGGAAATGATCTAGGGGGTAGGGGAGTAGGGTGGAGGGCCCAACTTGGCCTGCGGTGGAGGAAGAAGGAGAAAGGTGCGACCTTTGAAGTAAATTCCACGCAGCGACCACCAGGCTTTAGTTGGGAGTTCAACCAATTGAAATTTTCCTCAAACCCATTCCAAAAGAAGGGTCAAGCTTCCATTCCCCTCCCCTAGTGCTCTTTGCTTCTCTCTGATTGGTTGGAGTCTGAGTAGGTTTGGCACAAATCTGCTTTTTAATTGGCTAATGTAACAGTCTGTCATGAGGTCGGAAACAAGCGAGCGAGAGGCGGCTGCACGGGCAGGAAATGGTAAAGAAATTGACCCCGCCCCCTTGCCCTAGTGATTGGTTGAAGCGGGGGAATGACGTATGAAAAAGCATAAACAAAGCACAGCAGAGAAAAGGTTCTCATTGGTTTTCCAGTTCTCGCCGGGTTAGGTTTAGGTTTGGGAGGCGGGACCAGGAGAACTCAATTATTTCAGAGAAGACGGAAGGGAAAGAAAACCCGGAAATAGGAAAAGGGGCTGGAGAGAAGACAGAAGGTATAAATAATTCGTGGGGTCTACCAAGGTACCCTCACCCAAATTCATAGTCTTGTGTATGGGTTCTTAACTCATTAAAATCAACAAACTTCCTGGTCACCCGGAATATAAACGATATTTCCTTATGCTTCTCATTTGTTTGTGACACACCTGTTACACATGACTTCATGCCTCTTAAGAGGGAGGGACGAGAAAGGCAGGGAAGGAAAAAACATGTCTCATCCCAGGAGAGGACAGAAGATTGAGGTGCAGAGAAGCCCGGGGACTGGTCCCAGGGTCACAAAGCATAATCCTGCCCCATTGTAGGTTTACAGGTGGATTTTCCATCACTCTAAATGTAGCAGCAGATGGAGTGGTAGGAAGGTGGGCAGCTAGCATATGATGGCACCAGAGTAGCAGGATCTCTACAAAGTAATTTGGCCTAATTAAAAAGATGGATGGGGGCAGCTAGGTGGTGCAGTGGATAAAGCACTGGCCCTGGATTCAGGAGGACCTGAGTTCAAATCCGGCCTCAGACACTTGACACTTACTAGCTGTGTGACCCTGGGCAAGTCACTTGACCCCAATTGCCTTACCAAAAAAAAAAAAAAAAGATAGATGGATGGATGGATGGCTAGATAGATAGATATAGATATGCCAAACCCCTGGATATGTTTTCAAATCGAAATCTTTCCACCTGTAGCAAAAGTTTTCCTAATTGCTTTCCCTGAAGTCCTTTTGCTCCTTATACCTTGCTCAACAATTTATTTCATATTTTTGATACATTTATATAAGGATACTTGCCAAAAAAAATGACACTTGCAATTCTAAGTCTTTTATTTTTAAATTGTAGTTATTGTACATGTATTATATCCTTCTATTAAATTAAAAATTGTAATGGCAGGACCTATGTGTTATCTAAACTTGGATCCCCAGTGCCTTGCACTATGCTCTCTGCTCATAATAAATAATAACTAAATGCCTGTTGGATTATATGAATTGCAATTTGGGGTAGCTCAACTCTGTATGTAACATAAGTATATGTGAAATATAAGTCTTCTGGGAAGACTTAGGAAATATGGGAGTGATAGGATAACAGATTTAGCAGATATATTCCGCTTTGCAGCATTGCAGACAAATAAATAGCTGTCCTCCCTTTACCAGCAATCTCGGTCTCTAATAGTTCAACTCAACATGTTAAGGCAGAGCCAAGATGATGTAGTAAAGGCAGGGACTCTCCTGAGTTATTCCAAATTCTCCTCTAAACAACTTTAAATAATGCTTCCAAATGAATTCTGGAGTGGCAGAAACAACAAAACAATTTTCTGGCCCAAGACAATTTGGAAGGTCAACATTAAAGGTCTGGCTCTCTTGGGTAAAAGTGGAAAAAAGTCCAGCACAGGTGGCAAGCCATCAGCAAGATGGGCCCTGGAAAGTCTGCACACTGAATCAATAGCAGTGACTTCCAGGAGCTCTTACAGAACTGATGGTAAGAGTGCTAGAGAAATGGTCTAAAGGAAATTACAGGGGCAGCTAGTTGGTACTGTGGATAGAGCACCAGCCCTGGATTCAGAAGGAAATGAATTCAAATCCAGCCTCAGACACTTGACACTTACTAGCTATGTGACCCTGGACAAATCACTTAACCCGAATTGCATCACAAAAAAAAAAAAAAAAAAAGAAAAAGAAATTACAGGGGATACTTTGCTGGTACTGAATGCAAGACTCTGCTGCATTGCCCATATGGGGATTCAGGTTGCAAGTCCACATCGTAGACTCAGGTTGAGGAGCAGCACTAGCACACTAGAGCTCAGAGCCACAGGGGAATGGGACACTGATCAGTTCCGGGGCAGAAAGAGTGCTTGTGGTCACTCACAGACCAGAACACAGGCCAGGAGCGCAGTGACCAAACCTCTCCTTATATCATACCACCTTGGAATAACTGAAAACAGGTCCCCAGAATTAGCTTTGAAATCAGCAGCACAAAAAAAATAAATAAATAAAGTTTAGGATTATGTACCCTCCACCCAAGAGCAGAGCACAACTTTAACATAAAGTAAAAAGACAATAAATAGGCTGGGAAAATGGGCAAATGAAGAAAAGAAGAAAAAAGAACCTGATCATAGGAAATTACTATGGTGATAGGGAAGATCAAAATACAAACCCAGAAGATTACAATAATGTCAAAACAGCTACATGCAATGTTTCAAAGAAAAAGGTGAATTGGTATCAGGCCCCAAAAAATAATTTCTAGAAGAGCTCAGAAAGGATTTTAAAAATCAAATAATATACGTAGGGGAAAAATTGGGGAAAGAATGAATGTGATGCAAAAGAATCGTGGAAAAAAAATTGACTTGGTAAAGGAAGCACAAAAAATGAACAACAAAAATCCATTGAAGAAAACAACTTAAAAAGTAGAATTGGCCAAGTAGAAAAGCAGGTGCAAAAGTTAAATGTAGAAAATAATTCCTTAAAAATAATAATTGGGCAAGTGGAAGCCAATGATTCCATGAAACATCAAAAAACAATAAAACAAAATCAAAAGAATGGAAAAAATGGAAAAAAATGTGAAATATCTCAATGGAAAAACAACTAGCCTGAAAAATATATAAGAATTATTAGTGCTCGCATCCTTTCCGGGAGCCAAGATCTCTAAGTGAGGATGTGGTGGGTCTTCTGGAGCCAAGTTCTGAATTTCACTGGGTTTACCAGTGGAAGCCATCATCAATTGTGCTGATAATATAGGTGCCAAGAACCTATACATCATCTCTGTGAAGGGAATTAAGGGAAGATTGAACAGGCTTCCTGCAGATAGTGTGGGTCACATGGTAATGGCCACAGTCAACAAGGGAAAACCAGAGCTCTGGAAGAAGGTTCATCCAGCTGTGGTAATAAGGCAACAGAAGTCATAAAAGAGAAAAGATGGTGTGTTCCTATACTTTGAAGACAATGCAGGGGTCATAGTAAACAAAGACGAGATGAAAGGTTCAGCCATCACGGGGCCTGTTGCCAAAGAGTATGCTGACTTGTGGCCCAGAATTGCATCTAATACTGGCAGCATTGCTTGATTCTGCTAAAGCCCACTTGTAAAATCACCTCATGAAAATATCAGCCTATCTGCTTTCTTGCTTGCTTTGTGTCTTTCTTTTTCCTTGATTTTTTTCAAAACCATTGAAATCTGGAATTGGAATGATACAGAGAAGATTAGCATGACCCCTGCACAAAGATGACACACAAATAAGAATTATTAGACTGGGGGCAGCTAGGTGACTCAGTGGATAAAGCACTGGCCATGGATTCAGGAGGACCTGAGTTCAAATCTAGCCTCAAACACTTAACACTTACTAGCTGTGTGACCCTGGGCAAGTCACTTAACCCTCATTGCCCCACCCCCAAAAAAATAATTATTAGACTAACTGAAAGCCTTGATCAACAAAACAAACAAACAAACAAGAATCTAGGCATCATCTTTGAAGAAATTATTGAGAAAAACTTCCCTGATGTACTAGAACCATGGGGTAAAATAGAAATTGAAAGAATCCACCATTCACCTCCTGAAAGAGATCCTGAAATGAAAACTCCCAGGAATATTTGAGCCAAATCCCAAAGCTCTTAGGTCAAGGAGAAAATACTCCAAGCAACCAGAAAGAAAAGAATTCAAATATTGTGTAGCCACAGTCAGAATTACACAGGATTTGGCAGCTTCTACATTAAGATTAGAGAGCTTAGAAAATGATATTCTGGAGAGCAAAGGAGCTAGGATTACAACCAAAAATCACCTAAGGAGCAAAACTGAGTATAATCCTTTGGGGAGGGAAATAGATTTTTAATGAAATAGAAGACTTTCAAGCATTCCTGATGAAAAGATCAGAGCTGAACAGAAAAAAAAAATTATTTTTAAATACAAGATTCAAGAGAAGCGTAAAAAGGGAAACAGGAAAAAGAAATTATAAGGGATTCAATAAAGTTATTTACATTCCTACATAGGAAGATGATACTTGTAACTCCTAAGAATTTGATCGATATTAGGGCAGTTAAAAGGAGTATACAAAGACAGGGGGCATGGGTGTGAGATGACTATGATAGAATGATATTTTTTAAAAATTAAGGGGTGAGAAAGAGGGATGCACTGGGAGAAGGGGGAAAGAAGAGGTAGAATGGGATCAATTATCTCAGGTAAAAGAGGCTCAAAAGATCTTTTACAATAAAGGGGAAGATAGAGGGGTGGTGAGCAATGTTTGAGCCTTACTCTCATTGGAATTGACTGAAAGAAAGAATCATATATACACTCAGTTGGGTATGCAAATTTATCTTACTCTATAGGAAAGTAGAAAGAAAAAAGAAAAGGGGGTTAGGAGAGACTGATAGAAAGAAGGGCAGATTGGAGGAGGGGGTGATCAGAAGCAAAACATTTTTGAGAAGCAAAAGGGTGAGAGAGAAAAGGATGAACAGGAAAAATAGGATGGAGGGAAATACACAGCAGTCATAAGTGTGATATGAATGGGATGAACTCACCCATAAAATAGAAACAGATATAACAGTGGTTTATAAAACAGAATCCAGGGGCAGCTAGGTGGTGCAGTGGATAGAGTACTGGCCCTGGAGTCAGGAGTACCTGAGTTCAAATCCGGCCTCAGACACTTAACACTTACTAGCTGTGTGACCCTGGGCAAGTCACTTAACCCCAATTGCCTCACTAAAAAAAAAAAAAAAAAAAGACATAGGTCAGAATGAAAGGAGATGACCCTGGATGCTGTATAAAACAGAATCCAACAATATGTTGTTTATAATCCTGTATGAGTGAAAACTAAAAAGAAAACTACAGACCAATTTCCCTAGTATTGATGAAAAAAATTTAAATAAAATACTAGCAAGGATTTTACAAAAATGCCTGTGACCAGGTAGGATTTATACCAGGAATATGGGGCTGATTCAATATTAGGAAAACTATCAGCATAATTGAGCATAAATAACAAAATTCAGATTATCTCAATAGATGCAGAAAAAGCTTTTGACAAAATACAACACTCATAGGACAGCTAGGTGGTGCAGCCCTGGATTCAGGAGGACCTGAGTTCAAATCTGGTCTCAGACACTTGATACTTACTAGCTGTGTGACCCTGGGCAAGTCACTTAACCCCAATTGCCTCACCAAAAAAACAAAAAACAAAAAACACTCATTCTTACTTAAACACACACACAGATTCACATACATGAAAACATGGGAATAAATGGAACTTTCCTTAAAATGTTTAGTATTTGTCTAAAACCATCAGTTAGAAGCTTTCCCAGTAAGATCAAGGATGAAACAAGAATGCCCATCATCACTATTATAATTCAATATTGTACTAGAAATGCTAGCTATAGCAATGAGAAGAAAAAAATTGAAAGAATTAAAATAGGTGAGTAAGAAACAAAACTATCACTCTTTGCAGATGATGGGATGATATACTTGGAGAATCCTAAAGTATAAACTAAAAAATTAGTTGAAATAATTAACAACTCAGGGGCAGCTAGGTGGCACAGTAGATAAAGCACTGGCTCTGGATTCAGGAGTACCTGAGTTCAAATCTGGCCTCAAACACTTGACATTTACTAGATGTGTGACCCTGGGCAAGTCACTTAACCCTCATTGCCCTGCAAAAAATAAATAAATAAATAAAAATAATTAACAACTTTAGCAAAGTTATGGGATATAAAATAAACCCACATAAATCATGAGTATTTCTATATATTACTAACAAAATCTAGCAGCAAGAGATAGAAAGAAAAATTCCATTTAAAATAATTGTAGACAATATAAAATACTTGGGAGTCTACCTGCCAAGACAAACCCAGGAACTATATGAATATAATTATAAGACACTTTTCACATAAATAAAGTCATACCTAAACAATTGGGAAAATATTAATCCTCATGGGTAGGCCCAGCCAATATAATAAAAATTACAATTCTACCTAAATTAATTTATATATTTAGTGCCATACCAATGAAACTATGAAAAAATTGTTTTACAGAGCTAGAAAAAATTAATAAAATTTATCTGGAAAAACAAAAAGTAAAAAATATCAAGGGAATTAAAGAAAAATGTGAAGGAAGGTATTCTAATTGTATAAGATCTCAAACTATTACAAAGTGGTAATCATCAAAACAATCTGGTACTGGCTAAGAAACAGAGTGGCAGATTGGGTACACAATATACAGTAGATAATGAACAAAGTAATATAGTTTTTGATAAACACAAGGATCCAAGATTTTGGAATAAGAACTCACTTTTTGACAAAAACTGTTGGGAAAATTAAAAAGCAGTTTGGCAGAAACTAAGTACAGACCGACATCTTACACCATATACCAAGATAAGGTCAAAATGGGTACATGATTTAGATATAAAGAGTGATACAATAATTAGAGGAGCATAGAATAGTTTACTTGTCAAATCTATGGACAAGAGAAGAATTTATGACAAAACAAGAGGAAGAGCATTATGGGAAACAAAATGTATAATTTCAATTACATTAAATTAAAAAGGGTTTGCACAAACAAAACCAACACAGCTAAGATTAGGAGGAATGCAAAAAAGTGGGGGAGAAATTTTACAAGTTTCTTTGATAAGGGCCTTATTTCTCAAATATAGAGAGAATTAAGTCAAATTTAAAGACTATAAGTCAATCCCCAACTGATAAATGGTCAAAGGACATGAACAGGCAGTTTACAGATGAAGAAATCAAAGCTATCTATAGTCATATGAAAAAATGTTCTAAATCACTATTGATTAGAGAAATGCAAATTAAACCAACTCTGAAATACTATGTCACACCTATCAGATTGGCTAATATGACAGAAAAGGAAAATGACAGATGTTGGAAATAAACAAATAAAAGAAAAGGACCTATATGTACAATAATATTTATAGCAGCTGTTTTTGTGGCAACAAAGAACTAGAAATCAAATTAAATCAAATCAAATCAAATCAAATAGAGCACCGGCCCTGGAATCAGGAAGACCTGAGTTCAAATCTGACCTCAGACACTTAACACTTACTAGCTGTGTGACCCTGGGCAAGTCACTTAACCCCAATTGCCTCATCAAAAAAAAAATTGTTTTTACATGGAATAGGAGAAAATAAAATATATTTTTTAAAAAAACAAACAATATTAAGCACCTGTTGGGTATAGAACATTATGCTAGGCATGGGGGTAAGGGGTAGGAGGGATATAGCGTTTGAATAAGATATTTTACAAGCTTAGTTTGTTTAATAAGCAGATAAAGTACATATACAAAATTATAACATGGGATCTTTTTTTTTTTTTTTGGTGAGGCAATGGGGAGTTAAGTGACTTGCCCAAAGTCACACAGCTAGTTAAGTGTCAAGTGTCTGAGGGCAGATTTGAACTCAGGTCCTCCTGACTCCAGGGCTGGTGCTCTATCCACTGCGCCACTTAGCTGCCCCAACATGGGATCTTTTGATACTAAGACCTGTGGTTTTATCAGTGTGTATAGTGCCTCTAGTAATGTAAAATTTCAACTTCTCTATGACTTAGTAAATAGTTTTCAGGAGTTACTATGTCCAAAAAAAATCCATCACCCTGCAACTAATCTGGTGATGAACGCTCTGAATCTGATTAAACTGGTCCCCAATACTGTACCTATATTATAATCTCTGCTCAATGCCTTTCTATAAATGCTGAGGAGGATTTTCTTTCGTCTGTCTCCAGAAGGTAGAAAGCATGAATGGGGATGTTGAGCAGCTTTTGTTCTTTGTACACTGAACAAGAAAACATGAAAAGTAATTTGCAGCAGGAGGAGTTGAGATAAACAATGTGAGCTTTCATGTAGCTGTTAGGAAATCATATAAGCCACCAATTGTGGAATATGTTCTTTCTTAGAAGTTTATGAAGATTATAAATTGGTCTTTTGGATTAGGCTACATATGACCAGACATCAGTTAATCTTTCATATTTTTTTTAATCCTAGTATGATGTGAGGTCTCAGAAAAAATAAAAGTAATTAGTGGGCAGCTAGGTGGCACAGTGGATAGAACACCAGCCCTGGATTCAGGACTATCTGAGTTCAAATCCAGCCTCAGACACTTAACACTGACTAGCTGTGTGACCCTGGGCAAGTCACTTAACCCCAATTGCCTCACTAAAAAAAAAAAAAGAAAAAAAAAAGTAATTAGTGGTATCCTATTCCTGTCCATCCCAAGATTAATTCTTCTATAGATACCTTTTGCTTAGCCAAAAGGACCTTTTATTAAGATCTTCCGAGATGGAAGATCAGGAGGATTGGTCTAGGGTTGAGAAGAGGCCATGAGTAACTGATGACAGTGAGACTCCTACTCTGACTTTTCATCATCATTATAGGTATAGCTTGGTAGAGTACAGAAGAAAGCAGAAAGACAAGGTAACTTACATATTGCCACTTCTAGGGTACAACTGTAGGATTATAGCTCATTTATATAATTTTTCTGTATTATTTCACTTGATCTTTACATGAATCCTGTGTGAGGAACTATTATCTTTATTTTATAGCTAAGAAAACTGAGACTTTGGCATCTGAATCAGAATCTTCTGACTACAAATCTACACTGTTTCCACCTCACAGGGCCACGAAGGGCAGGGAGAAGAAGGAAAAATGGTTAGGGATTTTGATTATTTAATGAATATTTAATTAATCAAACAAGAGTAGATTTTTGTTAATGTCAATATTAAAACATGCAAACAAATAAGGAAATGATACTAGCATAGATAATATTGGAATCATTTATTCCCATGCTTTTGCTAACAGTCTAAACCCTACTCTGCACCTCTTTTTCCACTGAGCTGGCAGATTTTTCTGGTTTTGTTAGGGTAGGGTTCAGACCCTGTTAGCAAAAGCATAGGAATAAATGATTCCAATATAATCCATGCTAGTGTCATTTCCTTATTTGTTTTCATGTTTTAATATTGACATTAACAAAACTAGAAAATCCGCCAGCTCAGTGGAAGTAGTGGTGATTGCCCTTAGAAAATTCCAAAGTCCAACTACAAGTCTAAAAATTTGTTTTCAATCACTGATTCCAGATTTCCTTTACTTTAGAGGAGGTGAAAGAAGTATAATAAAATATAAACTCCTTTATTTGGCATTTAAAAACCCTTTACAATCTGGTTCAAGGCTATTTTTCTGGGATGATTACAAATTATTCCCTTTAGGTAATATATTCCAACCAAACTGGTCTACTTGTTATTCTCTAGTACAGGACATTTTGTCTCCTCTCCTGAGCCTTTGTATAGGCTATGCCTAAACTCCTAGAATGATCTTACTACTTACCTATTGTCTAATGGAATCCCTTGTTCTACCTTCAAGGCTCAGTTTAAGTGCCATCAGATCCTGTAAGAGAATTTTCCTGATTCTCCCAGTTGTTAGTGTCTCCTAATAAAAACAAGGTGTATTCTAGAGCACTGGCCTTGGAGTCAGGAGGACCTGAGTTCAAATTTGGCCTCAGACACTTAACACTTACTAGCTGTGTGACCCTGGGCAAGTCACTTAACCCCAATTGCCTCACCAAAACAAAACAAAACAAGGTGTATTCATTTCATAGATATTTTAATTTACTTATCCATAATCATGTATTCTCTAGTAGAATCCTCCTCAAAGCAAGGGCCATCTCAGTTTTCTATTTGTATCATTTGCATCCCCTTTGCCTAACACTGTGCCTAGCATAAAGGAGATGCTAAATGTTTGTTAATGATAGTTCAATCAGACATATAGCCTAGGATATGGGAACCTCATGTCCTGGAGCTAAACTAACTTTCCCCTATTAAAACAAGGATAATCATAGGGTTCTTCCCTGTAGATGTCTTAGTGGGTACCTACAGTACCTAGAAAGCACCAGATTGGGGGGCAGCTAGGTGATGCAGTGGATAAAGCACCGGTCCTGGAGTCAGGAGTACCTGAGTTCAAATTGGGCCTCAGATACTTGATACATGGTGACCCTGGCCAAGTCACTTAACCCTCATTGCCCCACCCCCCCTCAAAAAAAAGAATAGGGGATGGCTAGGTGGCGCAGTGGATAAAGCACTGGCCCTGGATTCTGGAGTACCTGAGTTCAAATCTGGTCTCAGACTCTTGAAACTTACTAGCTGTGTGACCCTGGGCAAGTCACTTAACACCCATTGCCCCGCAAAAAGAGAGAGAGAGAGAGAGAGAGAGAGAGAGAGAGAGAGAGAGAGAGAGAAAATAGCAGGGGAAAGGAAATGGTGAAATGACAACTTTGGAGCAAGCAGGCTGGAGACTTGGAGCATCTTATTTTTTCATAATCAATGTATTTATATTTTTTTATGGATTTCCCCTCCTTTATACCCTTCTAAACCAGTGGTTTAGAAATAGCATTATGGTGATGGCTAGAGAGCAGGAAATTGTTGAAATGTATATTATCAAGTATGAAAACTATTGACAAAAATTCAATAAATGCCAACATATGTTTTGTTTTGTATATGTTATCCTTTATGATGCAACTTAAAATAGAAAGAGCACTGAACTTGGAATCAAAAGACCTGAGTTTGAGTCTGGGTCTTTTGACTTAGCACTTCTCGTCCCAATTACTAATCTGTAAAATGGGTGTGTTCCTGTTGTCTACTTCATATCTCTACTTCCCATTCTTTCATCTCTATCTACCTCAACCCTACCTCTCCTACATCCCAGTACAGCTCTGCCCACCCCTTCCATTGAGCCCTCTAGAACTCTCATTTTATCTTCAAGGAATTTCTCTTCATTTTTAGAACTTGTCCTCTCATGCTATTTCTGCTTTTTTTTTTGTGAGGCAATTGGGGTTAAGTGACTTGCCCAGGGTCACACAGCTAGTAAGTGTTAAGTGTCTGAGGCCGGATTTGAACTCGGGTCCTCCTGAATCCAGGGCCAGTGCCTCTCATGCTATTTCCATCTTCTGGTACATATCGAGATCTAGCTACAGCTAGTACACTGTGTACACTCAGAAGACACGCCCTTACCAATATTGGTTCCACATTTTCCAGCCTGTCTTTCAAAACATGCTGGTCCTAGATGGAAGTTGGCATACTCCTTGCTCCTTACTGCCACTTTTCCTTTGCCACTATTTTTCAACAGCTTTTCCTCCTTTGAGGTTCAAGCTACTCAAATAAATTACCCAGTCTACATCTTTGTGGCAATTAGACCCTAGGTTATCCTCCCTCTAGTATTCTTACCCACCCCAACTCCTACCCTTTTACGAGGGAACTTCAACATATATGTTTATAATATTACATATGCATTATCAACAGTCAAACACTTTGGCTTTAGTTTCCTGGTTCTGCAATCTCAATTCCCATAACTTACTCTTTCACTCCACCACAGCCACACGCAGGGACCCTTATACCCCGATCTTACCATCACCTATGGGTACTCTACTTCCATGATCAGGAATCCAGAATTTTTTTTTAATCTAACCATAACCTATCAGTCAGACAATTCAAAAAAATGTATTGTGTTTACTATCAGATGCCAAGCACTGTGCTAAGCCCTGAGGATACAAAGAGGCAAAAGACAGACTCTGATCTCAAGCAGCTCACAACCAAATGGATGAGATAAGAATCAAACAAACATGTATAAACAAACTATACAGAAGATAAATAGGAAACGATTAAAAGAGGGAAGGTACCAGAATTAAGAGGGGTTGGGAAAGACTTTCCGTAGAAGATAGGATTTTAACATGAAATTGAAGAAGTCGGGAAAGCCAGGAGGAGGATGAGGAGGGAAAGCATTCCAAGAGTAAGACTATCCAGAGAAAATGTTCAAATCTGAGAGATAGCATGTCATGTTTGTGGAACAATGAGGAGGCAAGTGTCCCTGGATCCAAGAGTATGTGTCAAGGAGTAAGGCATAAGTAGGAAGAGGTTAAATTATTTGAACTTCAAATGGGATTTTTACCTCGATCCTGTTGGCAATAGGGAACCATTAGAGTTTATTGAATAAGGGAGTAACATGACCTGACCTTTAGGAAAATCACTTTGGTGGTTGAATGAGGATGTATTGGAGTGGGAATAAATAGATGAGGCAGGCAACCTCACCAACAAGCATGAGGCGGTGGAAGTATCAGACTTATAATCTTCTTCTTCTTCTTCTTCTTTTTCTTCTTCTTCTTCTTCTTCTTCTTCTTCTTCTTCTTTTTTGGTGAGGCAATTGGGGTTAAGTGACTTGCCCAGGGTCACACAGCTAGTAAGTGTTAAGTGTCTGAGGCTGGATTTGAACTCAGGTCCTCCTGAATCCAGGGTCGGTGCTCTATCCACTGCACCACCTAGCTGCCCCCCAGACTTATAATTTTCAAATAAGAATAATTTAATGATTTCATAATTGCCAAATGAGCAAAACAGAATTGAAATAGCCCAAAAGAAACACAAGATATACAAATTGAGAGAATCCAACTCAAATATTCACAAAGATTATTTATGACTGACTTGTGGTAGAGCATTCCAAGCTGGAACTAGACTGATCAGCCACTTGACTCTAAAATAGGGATGTCATTTTTTGGTCCTCTTTGAGAAGGAAGGACAACCACCAAACCTTATTCACTTGCTCTTCCTCAGAAATGACACCCAACTCTGGACATTTTCATTGGCTTTCCTCCATGCATGGAATTTTCTGTCTTCTCCTTTCCAACTCCTGGCTTCCTTCAAGTCCCAGCTAAAATCCCATCTTTTACAAAAAGCCTTTCCCAATGTCACCCTTTTCCCTTTCCTCTGAGATTATATCCTATTTATCCTATATATATTGTGTTCATACATTGCTGTTTGCAGGTTTCTCTTGAATCTCTTTCTCTACTCACATATCAACTATCCCAATTTAGGCTCTTCTAACTGATATCTTCCCTGGACTATTTCAACATCCTTCTTTGCCAATTGGTGTCCACATATCCAATCTCTATGTCATTGCACAACCTGAAATATACTCCCTCCTCACTCAAACCTCTTAGAGTGCTTAGTTCCCTTCAAAGCTCACCTCAGACACCACCTTCTACATGAATCCTTTCCTGATTCCCTGATTCCTGATAGCTCTTCCCTTTGGACTCTGTGATATGCCACTACTAAGCCTATACCCCAAAGAGATCAAAAAAGAAAAGAAGGGAAAATCCAAAAATATTTATACCAGTTTTTTGTATTAGCAAACAAGTGTTCCACTAAGGGGATATTTGCCATTTGGAGAATGCAGAAAAAGTATGACACATGAATGTAAATTTTCTGTAGGAAATGACTAAAAGGGATGGTTAAAAAAAAAAAACTAGGAAGACAGTATTGAACTGATGTAGAATGAAATGATGCTATAACAACAATGGAAAGAGGAATGATTTTGAAAGGCATGGTTTTTCAATGGACTAATCATAACTCCAGATAACCACCTGTAAAGTATGTTGCCTACCTCTTGACAGAGAGGTGGTGGCCTCAGGGTATAAAATAATACTTTGTTTTTTGCTTGACTCTGCTACAAGGTTTTGATCTTCTTCTTCTTCTTTTTTTTTTTTGTGGGGCAGTGGGGGTTAAGTGACTTGCCCAGGGTCACACAGCTAGTAAGTGTCAAGTGTCTGAGGCCGGATTTGAACTCAGGTCCTCCTGAATCCAGGGCCAGTGCTTTATCCACTGTGCCACCTAGCTGCCCTTGATCTTCTTTTTAAACTAAAATGTTTAAAGTGCTATGTAAGTGCAAGTTGTAACTATTAGACAATTAATAAGGTCCCTTCCAGGCCAAGATCCCATGATGTTAAAGTCTAGTCGAGTGCACACTGGCTTTGAAGTCAGAACACCTGGGTGCAAACACCCTCCTCAAATGAGTACTACCTGTGAGAACCTTGGGCAAGACACTTGAGCTCTCTCCTGGCCTCCAAAAAGTCACTTCATCTTTAAAAAAGTAGGGGCTGGGGGCAGCTAGGTGGTACAGTGGATAAAGCACCAGCCCTGGATTCAGGAGGACCTGAGTTCATATCCGGCCTCAGACACTTGACACTAACTAGCTGTGTGACCTTGGGCGAGTCCCTTAGCCCTCCTTGCCCTGCAAAAAAAAAAAAAAAAGTAGGGGCTTGGGTCTAGATAGTTCGATTCTAAGCCCCTAAGTAGGATGGACCCTTCCAGCCTCAAATTCAAAACAAGATTCTACATATTTTCCTATGATCCTTCAGGCCAAATTTATTCAAGACCGTATTTAAGAAATAAAATTCCCAAACTCCTAAATCAACCACACACAGTTGACCACAGGACCGCCTGAATAAGCCCCACTTATGGACTGCACCACTGAGGCCAGGGAGCGGTGGAAAGGGGGAGGGGGGAGGTGAGGCGTGGACACTCGAGGGCTCGAACCCTGGAGCGGGGCCTTTTCCAGGAGCCCGAGGGGAAAAAGCCGTTGGCCTCCTGGGCAGTGGGCAGTGGAGTTTGGGGGCAGCCCCGGCTCTTCTCCTTTTACTCCTCCTCCTCCTCTTCCTCCCCAGAGGCTGTCCCAAGGCCCCGGGGACGGGGGAGCAGGAGGAAGATCTCTGGGAGCCCGGTGGGCAGCTCTGAAAGGAGAAATGGGAGGAGACCCTCACGCGGCTGGCGAGAATGGTGGGCACCAAGAACGCTGACAGGCCCAGCGTCTCCCGAGGCTAACAGAGCTAGGGCGGCCAGCCCGGAGCTGAGTAAGTGACCAAGGGGGAGGTGCGGGGCGGGGATAGGGACCCGGCGAGGCCAGGATGAGGAGGATGTGGCTGGGTGGGGTGGGGTGGGGCTGGGGAGGACCAGACCGGAGGGAGTAGGGATGCAGATAGCAATGAGGATAGGGATGGGGATGGGGCCTTCCAGCCTTGGGGGGGGGGGGGGGGTATGTTAGAGGCATCTCTGCACCTGGGGGTGAGCAGGTGAACGGATAAAATTCAAAAGGAACCAAGATAACGGATAATTCGAACTAGGTTCCGCCGGGCTTAGACCTGCAGAGCCATGGGCCAGAAGACCCATACAGCCCCCGCCCCGGGCTCGGTTTGGTTTCTCGGGGTTGGCAGCTAGTTAGTGCCCGCCTCGGGCTCGGAAGTCAGGAAAGAAAGGACCCCAACCCCACCTCCCCAGGCCTTCCACCTTCGCTGCCAGGGGGAAACCGGGTTGAATGGACCTGTTCAAGGTCACGTAGTTTACGAGTGGCCCAACCTGGAATAGAAGTTCCGGCTCCAGAAACCCCTGCCATAAGTGTCCCCCAAAGAGGATGAGGATGATGTCACCCCATCAGAACTCTTGCCAGATGATCCCAAAAGACAAGTTCAGGGTCTAGGGGTTTGTGGGGAGTTTAACACTAAGGGAGCCGATGGGGCAGCGAGGTGGCGCAGTGGATTGAGCACTAGCCCTGGATTCAGGAGGACCTGAGTTCAAATCCGGCCTCAGACACTTAACACTTACTAGCTGTGTGACCCTGGGCAAGTCACTTAACCCCCCATTGCCTCACAAAAAAAAAAAAAACACTAAGGGAGCGGAGAAGCAGGACCTTGAGGACAACAAAGGTGGCCTTCTCAGGTGGGCCTTGAGCAAGGAAAGAGCAACTCGGGGTACCTGACAGAGGGGAACGCTGGGAACAGATGTAGCCTGAT
Organism: Dromiciops gliroides; assembly: GCF_019393635.1. Classification (NCBI taxonomy): domain Eukaryota; kingdom Metazoa; phylum Chordata; class Mammalia; order Microbiotheria; family Microbiotheriidae; genus Dromiciops; species Dromiciops gliroides. The sequence continues at coordinate 187,829,993 of NC_057865.1, forward strand.
CTGCATCAAAATGACTGACCTGCCTTAGGGTTGTCACACTCGGTTTGCTTGCCAATCATCCAATGATTTCAGTTTCTAGAGCTGGAAGAGGACTTAGCGATCGTCCACTGCAGCCCTCTCTCCTCTGTTGTTGGTTTTTTTTCATTTTTTTTTCCCCTCTATTTTTATAGAGGAGGAAACTGAAGCCCAGAGAGGTTTCTAAGATCACACACTGAAGTAGTAGCAGAGTAAAAACAGGCCTTCTGCCTGTGTGTGAAACGAACCATTCTTTTGATGGTTTTTATTTATTAGTAGTGGTTATAATTTTTAAGAATTAATTAAGAATTTTAATTAATTAATTGATTAATTTATTTAGGCGGGGCAATGAGGGGTAAGTGACTTGCCCCAGGGTCACACAGCTAGTAAGTGTCAGGTGTCTGAGGTGGAATTTGAACTCGGGTCCTCCTGAATCCAGGACCCATGCTTTATCCACTGTGCCACCTAGCTGCCCCTAATTAAGAATTTTAAAGAAGATCTTACCAGACAGGGCTCAGAAAATAATAGCAAATAGAAAATAGTAAATAATAGATCAATTTTAACTGCCCTTTTTTTGGATCTCAGAATCATATTCTCAGAGTTGGAATTGTTGGAATTGCTTCCAAGGCCCCAGTTTAGCATAATAACCATTGCCTAAATAAGAATATTCTTTACAACATACTGGAAGAATAATCATTCATCCTGCTTTTCCTTAAAGGTCTTCAAGAGAGATGGAAACCCACTCTCTGAAGACAGCCCATTTTACATAGGAGCAACTCTTAATTGTTAGGAAGTTTTCCAGTCTATCAAGCCTAAATTTGCCTCTTGGCAACTCCCATTTATCTTAATTCTATCCTCTAGGGCCACACATCTAACTCAAAACCTTTCTACAACACAGCTTTTCAAACAATTAGGAACAGGGCCAGAATTGTCCCCATTAAATAACTTCTCCAGGTTAAATAGCCTTAGTTTCTTCAGATGATTCTCCTATGACCTGACAACATTAAGGTTGTTCAACAACGTGGTTGCCCTCTTTTGGGTGCCATCTAGCTTATCAATCAATGTCTTTTATAAAATGTGGCAGCAAGTACTGAACACAATACTCCTGATGTTGTCTGATTAGGGCAGAGTAAGGCAGGACTACATCCCATTAGAATGTGAGCTCCTTAAAAAAAAAAATTAAAAAACAGAAAAAACAAAAACAATTTTTACAAAGTGAGCTCCAGGGGCAGCTAGGTGGTACAGTGGATAGAGCACTGACCCTGGAGTCAGGAATACCTGAGTTCAAATCCGGCCTCAGACACTTAACACTTACTACCTGTGTGACCCTGGGCAAGTCACTTAACCCCAATTGCCTCACTAAAAAAATTAAATAAATAAATAAATAAAATTAAAAAAAAAAAAGTGAGCTCCTTGAGGGCAGGGACAATCTTTTGCCTTTTTTTTTTTGTCCCCAGAGCTTATCACAGTGCCTGGCACTTTGACTTCCCTAATTCCTCTCAATGCAACCTAAGAAAAATTTACTGTTTGGCCATGCCTCCCATAGCTATACATACACATACACATATACACATATACACATACACACACACATATACACATACATACACACACACACACATATACAATTTTTTGCAGGGCAATGAGGGTTAAGTGACTTGCCCAGGGTCACACAGCTAGTGTCAAGTGTCTGAGGCCAGATTTTAACTCAGGTCCTCCTGAATCCAGGGCCCGTGCTTTATCCACTGTGCCACCTAGCCACCCCACTCCCATAGCTTTCTTCTTAAATTGATTTTTCTTAATACAAGTGTAAAACTTGACATTTAGCACTGTGATGTTTAAAATCTATATTGTGTGATCACCTTAAATTAGAAGATTCAGCACCAGTCTTTGAGCATTAAATATTTATTAAAGCATACAGATATTCGCAAGGAGTTCAGAAAGTTAAGAAAAAGCCTATCTAGCCTAGAGTTCCAGCCTGGTTGGGTTCTTCCTCAAATCCTCCTCCAAGAGCCTGCTTTAATCAGGAAGCTTTTTATAGGTTTGGAACAGAGGCGGTCCTTACACACTGCTTCAAGATGATTGGTTGGCATCATCCAAATCCATTGTTTTTGAAGGTGTTCTCAAGTTGAGTTCACAGTCTAGCTTCTGAGAACAATAGCTTCTTAAGGGATAGCCAGGTGTGATTACAATCCAGTTAATTTGGAGTAGGCTAATCAGCAGTCAATCACTCTCAATTGATTCAATCAGTCTAGATTAATCTCCAGGTGGGTCTTTGAGTATCTGCTAAATCCCATTATTTCATCACATTCCCCCCTTTGTTTCTTCTAGGAACAGGTGTTCTTTGATGAAACAGTAAAAAAATTAATTAAGTCTTTGGAAGTCTTTTCTCAGTTCTCTTGTGTTCTTGGAGTGCTAAGATGTCATCAGGAAGAAGCTGGATTCTGGTCTGGAAAGCTGGATTCTCTTCTTTAACTGTTTGAATTGCTGGATTTTTTACTAAACCTTAGCATAGCATTGTCAATGATCAAATTTAATACATTCCATTACATTCCCTCCTTTATATAATAGAGGGTTGAGGTAGTTATGCAATCTATAACACTTCTTACCACCATGTGTCTAGATCAAAGCCAAATTTAGTAATGTGTTCATGACACCTGAAAATGTTATGGAAAGGTTATCATACCACATCTCATGGTTTCATTTTCTCATGAAATTGTCTATAACATTTACCATAATTTCAGCTATTTCCAAGAGGTATGTCATTGTCCTTTGAAAAAACTCTTTCCTCTTTCTTCTGAGAGACTTTTTACTTTTTACGGAACTCCTTTTCTTTTTCTTCCTTTTTACTTTCAGCTTTGGCTCCTTTTGCTCCTGGCTGGACAGGTCACTTTGTGAACTTGGCAGGATTTCTATATCATTACTTGAGTGAGGTAGATTCACATGTTCTGTCACTTGATTCTGGTCCTGTTCTTTTGCCTCTGGAAATTTAGTCAGGAAGTAATGTTCAGTAGACTTTAGATCCAGGAGGTGATTGGTAGTCTGAAATTTACCATGGTCCAAATTCTTAGGTTGACTGCAATTCTTCTCCAGGAATTTACTCTTCCTAGTGGTATCATTGTCACAAACCTTGTCCTTTTCTGAGGTATCTTTGACTAGGGAATCACAATTGATTAATCCAATCCCTTGGTTGTGACTCAGCTCATTCTTTTCCTCACTTAATTTTAGCAGGAGGGAATCTAGAATGTCAAATGGGTTTGAGATGCCACTGGTAGACTGAAATGCTCTCCATTTTTCCTCATCTTCAAGTAGACTGGACGTCTTCTGCACACCTTTATCCATGGTGGGGTTTTTTGCACAATGTTAAGTGAATGAAACCAAATGTGAAGATCAGAAGATTGAGGGTTCGAGTCCCTTTGTGGTCGTCAAACTGTGATGTTTAAAATCTATATTGTTTGATCACCTTAAATTAGAAGATTTAGCACCAGTCTTTGGGCTTTAAACCTTTATTAAAGCATGCAAATTTTCACAAGGAGTTCAGAAAGTTAAGAAAAAGCCTATCTAGCCTAGAGTTCCAGCCTGGTTGGGTTCTTCCTCAAGTCCTCCTCCAAGAGCCTGCTTTAATCAGGAAGCTTTTTATAGGTTTGGAACAGAGGCGGTCCTTACACACTGCTTCAAGATGATTGGTTGGCATCATCCAAATCCATTGTTTTTGAAGGTGTTCTCAAGTTGAGTTCACAGTCTAGCTTCTGAGAACAATAGCTTCTTAAGGGATAGCCAGGTGTGATTACAATTCAGTTAATTTGGAGTAGGCTAATCAGCAGTCAATCACTCTCACTTGATTCAATCAGTCCAGATTAATCTCCAGGTGGGTCTTTGAGTATCTGCTAAATCCCATTATTTCATCACAGCACTATGAATTTTACAATAAAAATTTTTAATGTGTTTTTTACAACATAGACATTTCCAAAAAGCCCTGTCATATATGGTCTTTCTTTCTTATAATAAATAAATGAATGAAGAGGAACCTGTGTATTTATTATGTGCCAGGAACTGAGCTAAGAACTGGGGCTACAAATGCAAAAGATAACTAGGCTTTGCTCTCAAGGATCATATATTCTAAAAGGAAAAGGCTGGTTGTATAGAGGAGTGGTGATGAATGATAAAGTGATTGACATAGCCTTACCTGGAAGCGATGGCTGAGTGCATGTACATTGGGGCTGGAAAGAAGATGCTGGATGAAGTATGGGTATGTATCTGGGGTCAGCTAGATACAGTGAGCTCTCCCCAATCATCATGGCCCCAGGCTGGGTAGTAGGGGTCCACTTGAGAGAGTTTAGTGATCAGGCGGCATGGTGGTGTAAGAGGGTCATTCCATATCCCTGAATCTCAATTAATGTAACCAAAGAACAAGATGCTCTGAGCTTTGATTACCTTTGTCAGGTAAGAATTCCTCTTTGATTAAGTTACAGAATCAATCAATTAAAGTCATAAAATAGATATGAATAATTCCTAAGTACTTCTATTCAATCAAAGGGATAAATTAGGTACAAATAATCAATTTGAAAGACTAAAGTCCTGGGATTGATTGAAAACTGATGATACCCCACAGGAAGTCTTAGAGTTAGTTAAATAGAATCAGTCATGATCTTTGGAGATTAGATGAAACAACAAGCCAATTCAGAATCCAGCATTCCAATGCCTGGCCAGCCTAGTTGTAGAGCAGCTCCATCCAAGGCCCTGAGAAGGAATTACTTGGGAAGGTTTATTGTGTCAAGGGGAGAATGGCTCCCTCCTCCCCTCCCCTTGACCAGAGGATAGATGTCAAAAGATGTTTGCACCCTATTAGCCCAGGTGGCAGTGTGCCAGTGACAGAATCAGGAAGCCAAGCAATAACTAGCAGACCAAAGTAAGGCAGCATTACGGCCCTGCAAGGTCACTGATTCCGCCCACCCCCGCCCCCCCAGACCAGGAGAGAGCTCCTCCCACCAAAAGGAAGTTTCATGTGAGAAAAAGGACTTCTAGAAAGCATGTGCTATCTAAGCATAAGCCCATTCTTCCCAGGGAATAAATATCTAATTAGGAGATGTTATGCCCCCTATGGGGTCCTGGCCCAACAGTGTTTTTAAAAAATTTATTTTCAATTCATAGAACAAAACAAGCATTTCCATAACACAGTACACTAAGAATCTGGGGAAACTAGTCTTAGAGGGGCTATTTTATATGTGACACTATACTGTGTTATAGTGGCAAAGTAGGAAAATGGTGGTGGAACTTTGTATTGTCTGAACAATTCCAGGTCTGGCTCTTCTGGCCATCAAGGGATGGAGGGCTCATCCTCCTATTCAGGATCATCTTCTCTACCAAGTTATAGGGCAGGTATAGGAAAGACCTCCTGCTTCCAGTACCAGGACCTCTCAGTGACTTCAGACCTCTTGAGCTCCCAAAGTATCCACCAGGGCTAGAAGCAGCCATCTTCAAAATCACCATTTGGTTGCCTATGCTCAGGGAAAGAAACACAAAGCAGAAAATATAGGTAGGGACTTGAAATGCAATCTCAGGCTCACCTAGGCAACCACATGTATTCACTGTTAAAGAAAAGATTTCTTCAAAACCAACTGACCCGCTATCTACATATATGAAATCAAGAAAAGAATCATGTTTAATGATACTAATATTGATCATAGGCTTTAATCTGAGTTCAGAGTGTTAGTGTTATTTTAACACTATTTTTATTTGCATGATGATAATTATTATGTATGTTGTTATCCTGCTTCTGTTTTCTTTGCTTTGTATTAATTCATGCAAGTCTTCCAATATTTCTCCTTTTTCTTCCTTTTAAGATCATCAAAACAAAACAAAACCACTCCCAAGTCTTTGTATTGTTCAACTTATTTTGTGACCTTTTGCTGAATTAAGGTTCTAAAAAGACACATATCATCTCCCATTAGAAGGTAAGCACTTTGTCCTTGTATCATTGTTTCTAATTCCTCATATTTACCTTTTCTATTTCTTACTCATGTTGGCATTTCAGAATTTCTACTTAACTCTGATCTTTTCATCAAGAATGCTTGAGGGTGGGGGCAGCTAGGTGGTGCAGTGGATAAAGCACCAGCCCTGGATTCAGGAGTACTTGAGTTCAAATCCAGCCTCAGACACTTGACACTTACTAGCTGTGTGACCCTGGGCAAGTCACTTAACCCCCATTGCCCCACACACACACAAAAAAAATGCTTGGGGGGGGGGGGTGCGCAGCTAGGTGGCTCAGTGGATTAAAGCACCAGCCCTGGATTCAGGAGGACCTGAGTTCAAATCAGGCCTCAGGCACTTGATACTTACTAACTGTGTGACCCTGGGCAAGTCACTTAACCCCAATTGCCTCACCAAAAAAAAAAGAATGCTTGAGGGGGCAGCTAGGTGGCGCAGTGGATAAAGCATCAACCCTGAATTCAGGAGGACCTGAGTTCAAATATGGCCTCAGACACTTGATACTTACTAGCTGTGTAACCCTGCGCAAGTCACTTAACTCTTATTGCCCCACCCAAAAAAAAAAATGAATGAGAAAAGGCCATTAGATTTGCCAATTAAGAGATCACTAGTGATTTTGGGGAGAGAAATTTCACTTGAATGATGAAGTCAGAAACCAGATGGTAGAGCTTTAAGAGGGTAAAGAAAAAAGGAAGTAAAGGCAAATATGGAAAATATCCTTCTGGAGAAGCTTAACCACAAAAGGGAAGAGATGTATATGACAATAGCTAGTGAGGATTGCAGCATTCAAGTGAGGGATGTGGGCATTATTGCAGGCAGTCAGGAAGTACTCAGTGGACAGGAAGAGATTGAAGATAAGTGAGAGTGTGGCGATTATAGAGGGAGCAATTGGCAAGAGAAAATGGGATGCAATGAGATCATATGTGCATGTTAAGGGATTTGCCTTGGTAAAGAGAAGGGCTGCCTTATTATGTGAGATAGAGTCAAAGAGGAGATAGTAGCAGAACATATCTGAGTCATATAAGATGAGGTATAAGGAAGAAAAGGGTATGACAAGCCTCAATTTTTTCATTAAACTGTGAGGCAAAGTTTTCAGCAGAGATGGTGGTGATGGTGGTTGGGGGGAGGGTGGTAGGTTGGGGAGCTTAAGACATTTTAAGAGGGATGAAAAGATTTGGAATGGAATGGTGAGTTAATTAGAAATATACATATACAAATAGAGAAGTGATGTATTTGTGTGTGTGGTAAGATCAAGGGCATGATAATCTGTGTGTGGCTGAGATGGGGAGAAGTAGGTCATGTGGAAATGAGTAATCTGAGGAAGCTTGAGGTTGGCGTGTTTGAGAGATTATCAGTATGTATGTTGAAGTCTCCCAGTATAAGAACAGGAGTTGATTAAGAGAGGAAAACTGTGAGCCAGGCAGCGAATTCATTGAAGAAAGGGAATGTTTTGGACATTGGGAGACAACAGCCACCAGAATTATGACTGGGTGGTAGAGATGGATTAAGTGTACCTCAGAGGAGGAGAGGTTGCTGAGTAGAAATGGGGGCCAAGGAATATTCCAACTTCCCCAACTCAACCAGTGAGTTGGGGAGAATGAGTGAAAGTGTGACTAGTGCTGGAAAGGAATGCTGGGTCATTGTATCATCAGGAGGAGATGGAAAGGAAAGACTTTAAGGGGAAAACAATTTTGTTGCCTATGGAGCAAGCATTCCAGAGGGCACAATGGAAGGAGTGGGTAGATTTAGGGACACTGAGGGCGTTGGGTTGAAATTGGAATAAGGGATCAGACAGTAGGGGATGAGGTGTAGGGTTTAAATGATGGTGAAGACTTTCAGAATCACTGGAATGAGGAAAATGGGGTGAGGCGGGGAGAGAGCTTAATCATAATTTTTAAATTTTGTTTTTAGTGAGGCAATTGGGGTTAAGTGACTTGCCCAGGGTCACACAGCTAGTAAGTGTTAAGTGTCTGAGGCCGGATTTGAACTCAGGTATTCCTGACTCCAGGGCCGGTGCTTTATCCACTGAACCACCTAGCTGTCCCCAAGCTTAATCATTATTGAGCAATGAATTATGGTAGGCTTTCATTGCCCAGGGTAGGGTTCTTCCAGGGTCAGGCAGTTCAAGGGAAGGAACACATGCTAAAAGCTGAAGACAAGACAAGAGACCAGGCTGGAGACTCTAGGGAATGACTTTCCTCCTCTTCCCTAAAATGGAGGAGTCTAGAGCTTATTGGAATGGTGTTTCTCTTTTCTGAGACTGTCAGGGAACCAGGCAGGAGACCTTGCATGTGGAAAATTAGGCATTTTTTTTCATGATGCCTTGAAATATGATAACCAGAGACTCTTTTTGGTGATATCTCTCTTAGATCTATTTTCCAGGTAATTTTTTTTTAATATAAGAAACTTTACATTTTCTTTATTATTTCAGGCTTTTAACTTAATTTTAGTATTTCTTTTCTTGTGGAGTCAATTTCTGCTTGGTTCGTTCTAATTCTCTTTTCTTTTTTCTTTCTTTTTTCTTTCTTTTTTTTTGGCGGGGCAATGATGGTTAAGTGACTTGCCCAGGGTCACACAGCTAGTAAGTGTCAAGTGTCTGAGGCCAGATTTGAACTCAGGTCCTCCTGAATTCAGGGACAGTGCTTTACCCACTGTGCCACCTAGCTGCCTCCTTCATTCTAATTGTCAAGAAGTCTCTTATATGAGTAAAGTTGCGTACAGGGACTTTTTTTTTTTTTTTTGCGGGGCAAAGGGGGTTAAATGACTTGCCCAGGGTCACACAGCTAGTAAGTGTCAAGTGTCTGAGGCCGGATTTGAACTCAGGTACTCCTGAATCCAGGGCCGGTGCTTTATCCACTGCACCACCTAGCCACCCCCCCAGGGACCTTTTTACTAAGCTGTTAATTCTCCTTCCAAGTCATTTTATGAAAGCTTTCTTTTCAATTTTTTCCTCTGTTTCATTTATAATGTAATTTTAAACCTTGTAGGAATTCTAATTGATACTGTGGTTGAATTACGTTTTTCTTTGAGGCTTTTCTTGTAGATGGTTTAGAGTTATTGTATCTTGGATATTCTTGACACCATAGTTCTTTATTGGGGAAGTTTGTTTTTGTTTGTTTGTTTTTTTAATTGGGGAAGTTTTTGTTGTGGTTGTTTATTAATTCTTCTAGCCTTATTTCCCTAATTGGTACTTTGCATTAGAGCCAAGTTTTAGGTGCTATGTTTTTTGAGGATCTCAGGGCCAGCCAAGCTTGGTGATCTGCAAATTTTCACACCCTTGCCAGTCTGTTCCGTGATGAAATCTGATTGTTTCCCTCATGATCTGGGTTTTGCAGGCTTTGACCACGGTTTAAGTCTCTATGATATAACGGTCTTGCCTTGGTTAGAATTCTATTAGACTAGGGGCAGCTAGGTGGCGCAGTGGATAGAGCACCGGCCCTGGAGTCAGGAGTACCTGAGTTCAAATCCGGCCTCAGACACTTAACACTTACTAGCTGTGTGACCCTGGGCAAGTCACTTAACCCCAATTGCCTCACTAAAAAAAAAAAAAAAAAAAGAATTCTATTAGACTTCTTCTGGCTCCATCCCATCCCTATCAGCTAGCTGGAAGGCTCCACTGGTTGATCTGAGTTCCTTGCCCTAGTTACCTAATTGCAGGCCTCAGACAAGGCTAGAGACTGAATCCATGACTCTACTCTGGAGTCAAGGCCACACAGCTACTGTTCACTTCTGTGTACTTCTGTCTAGTCACAGCTTCAAACTCGGCCTAAAGTGGAACTGCAACTTCTCCTAACCCTAGAACATAGCCCAAGCCATGTAGGCTCCTGTTTTAGTCTGGACTCCGGTGAAGCAACCCAGCTGGGGAGTCTAAGCAATACTCTGACTCCTGCAGCAACATTGCTGGCTGGCTCCTATTCCTGCTCCTTGCATGGTACACAGGGTCAGTCCCTGCTGGAGACACAGCTGCTCTATTGCTGCTTGCAGTACACACCTCACCTGCAGGTCAGTCAATACCTATGGATTAAGCCTTACTATGTTCCAGACACTGTGCTAAGTGCTAAGTGATACAAAGAAAGAGAAAAGAGAGGCCTTGCTCGGGAGGAGCTACAAACTACAAACATGCAAAAATGATGAACAAACAAGCTACGTAAAGGATAAATTGGAAAGAATCAAGAGAGGTAAAGCACTAGAATGAAAAGAGATCAGGAAAGGCTTGCCATAGAAAATGGAATTTTAGCTGAGACTTGAAGGAAGACAGAGCAACCAGAATGATGGCTCATCTCTGAAAGCAAAGATGAGGAAGAAAGTCACTCCACTGCTGGCATGGGGGACAACCAAAGAAAATATCCAGTGAAAACAATTGTTTGAAGAATAACAAGTCCAGTGTCACTGGACTGAAGAGTTAGTGGGGCTGTGTAATGTGTAAGAAGACTGCAAAGAGGAGTTGTTATACAGGACAGAGGATAGCCACAGTTAGCAGGCATGACCTGAAGGGATCTTCAAAGGAGACAGGCCCAGGAACCTAGCCCAGAACCTTTTCCTGGTGGATCTGTAACCCAACTTTGAGGTCAGAATGATACAGCTGCTGATTGGCTCCTGTTTCTGCTCCTTGGATTGGAAAAATGATAGTGTGTTTTCCTTGGATTTCCTGATCACTACTAGATCTGCTTTACTTAAATCTTTCATAGATGAGGAAGGAGAACTAGGTGGTCCTTACTTCTACCTTCTTGACTGGTATCTTCCATGTTTCTCTGAATTTCTCATAATCACTGTCTCTTGGGGATTTAATAATATCCCACAACATCCTTTACCCAAATCATTTACAGAAACATTAAATAGCATATAGGCAATAAAAGATTACTGTATAATCACCAGATCTCTTTAAACCAACCAAACTTAATGACTCCTGTTTAGTTCAGACCCTTCAACCAGTTCTAAATACTTCTTACTCTACTCTTACCTAACCCACATTTTTCCATGTTCTCCACAGAAATAAAATGAAATATTTTGTCAAATGCTTTCTCCAAAATCTAAGTATGAAAAAAAATTAGGTAAATTCAATCAATAACCTGGTCAAAAGAGAAAATGAGGTCATTTATTCTGGCATGACCTGTTTTTATTAGAGCCATATTGCCTCTTTGTGATGACCTCTTCTTTTTCTAGATATTCACTAACCATGTCTCTATTAACGAGTTCTAGAATTTTACCTAGAATTGAAGTCCATTGAAAATCTTACCCAGTATATGAATACAATGGAATACTATTGTGCTGTAAGAAACTATGAGCAGGAGGAGTTCAGAGAAACCTGGAGGGGCTTGCGTGAGCTGATGATGAGTGAGATGAGCAGAACCAGAAGAACATTGTACACAGTATCATCAACATTGAGTGTTGACCTACTGTGATGGACTAAATTCTTCTCACCAATGCAATGGTACAGAAGAGTTCCAGGGAACTCATGATAGAAGAGGATCTCCAAATCCAAGAAAAAAAAAAAAAAGAACTGTGGAGTATAGATGCTGAATGAACCATACTATTTCTTTTGTTTTTGGTGCTGTTGTTTTTTTCTATTTTGAGGTTTTTCATCATTGCTCTGATTTTTTTCTCTCATAACATGACTAATGCAGAAATAGGATTAATGTTATTATGTGTGTGTATATACACACACACACACACACACACACACACACATATATATATATATATATATATATATACACATATATATAAACCTATATCAGATTACCTGCTGTCATGGGGAGGGGGGAGGGAGGGGAGGGAGGGAGAAAAATCTGAAATTGTAAAGCTTGTATAAACAAAAGTTGAGAACTATCTTTACATGTAATGGGAAAAAAATAAAATACTTTATTAATTAAAAAAAAAAGTCTTACCCAGAATTCACACAGATCCCTTTCTCTTCCCTCTGATAACTAGGACAACATTTGCCCTTCTCCAGTCCTGTGATACCATTCTACATGGTCTTTCAGAGTTCAATGACAGTACCTCAGCAATCAGATCAACCAGTCCTTCATTCCTTCAGGATGTAGTTCATCTGGGCCTGGTGACATGAACACATAAAGGGCAGGTAGGTGCTCTTGCTGTTTTCCTACATATTGTGAATGTCAAGTCCTGTTTAGACATTTTTGTTCTGTCTTCTCCAGTGTCTTTGACAAAGAAACAAAAGGCAAACTAAGAGCTATTTGTGCATTCACTCTGTCCTCTATTAACATTGTCTTAATTGTCCCCAAATTCCAATCCCCATTCCTCCTTTGATGCATTGTGTATGCCAGGATTGTGATGTTTCACAAACTTCATTGATTTCCTCCCTCTAGGTAATCTGTTGTATTATCTGATGGTGGTCTGTTGAGAGAAATATTCTGTTTCTATCTACATTAATCCTAATTTCTTTATACTTTGCTTTCTCCTCACCCCTCTTCCAATCCACTCCTTGATTCCTTTTTTTTTTTACTTTTTTTTGCTGTTGTTGTTGGCAAAGCAATGAGGGTTAAGTGACTTGCCCAGGGTCACACAGCTAGTAAGTGTCAAATGTTTGAGGCCAGATTTGAACTCAGGTCAGAGCCAGTGCTTTATCTACTGAGCCACCTAGCTGCCCTCTCCTTGATTTCTTTATGTAGCACCTGGGGCAGCCCCATTTTATATTTTGGATCCCCAGAAACACTACTCTAGGTCATTATTCTTCATTCACTTGGCATTCATTCCTGCCTTTCTTCTGTATAACAGCAAACCTCTCAGATTTTGAGCTGTCATGCTCACATGAGTACATCTTTTTATAACGCTGCTCCAGCCCCTACCCAACTTTTTAGCCAAGATTTCTAGTCATGGATATTTTCCCAGCAAATGTCAGTGATTCTCTTACAGCGACATTTGCCTTTTTTTGCTTAGGATCTCTAGTATACTTTGCATATTACCTACGGTTTGGACATTTATGTATAGGTAGCCAAGTACTGATCTAAGCGCTGGGAATATAAATAGAAAATGGAGACAGCTCTCAAGGAGCTTACATTCTAATTAGGTAAGATAAAGGAGGTTTCAGTTTCACGGCGGATAAAAAGTCCTGGTGGCAAAGTAGCCAGCAGATGGCAAAGCCCCAAAGGCCCTTGGGAGGAAAGGCAGGGCAGATGATCCCAGACCAAGAGGAAAGCAGATGGCACTGTAATACCTCCAGTAGAAGTGGGAATGGGAGGGAGAGGGTCAGCAACCAGCTGAGAGTTGGCATTGATGTCTAGTAAGAACAGGACAACAGGTTCCTGGAGGCTGGTTTAAGGAAAGGGAAGGTCTCTTCCCTATCTTATAGTGTTGGGAACATTCTGCACCTGTGGTCTACCACTTTTCATCCTAGAGAAGTTGATATTATTATTGTTCCTCTGGAACCAAGATCCTTGCATTTCATCTGAATTCTAATGTCTTTTGCTTTTGTTTTCATTTACATTATTGTGGTCATCACATATATTATTCTCTTGGTTATAATTTCCTTGATCTATATCATTTCATACAAGTCGTCCTTTATGTGAATTCATATTAATCATTTTTATAGTGAGCTAATACTCCATTACATTCTTAATTGATTGACATCCACTTTATTTCCAGTTTTTTTTTCTTTCATAAGAAGTGATTGTGGGGGCAGCTAGGTGTCTGAGGCCAGATTTGAACTCAAGTCTCCTGACTCCAGGGCTGGTTCTCTAAATTGTCTGATTCTTTTTGTTTTGTTTTGTTTTTGTTTTTGGTGAGGCAATTGGGGTTAAGTGATTTGTCCAGGGTCACACAGCTAGTAAGTGTCAAGTGTCTGAGGCCGGATTTGAACTCAGGTACTCCTGAATCCAGGGCTGGTGTTTTATCCACTGCGCCACCTAGCTGCCCCAATTGTCTGATTCTTAAGAAAGCTTTCGTATTATGTCATTTAGAATTTGGAGCTCATCTTCTTAAGACCCTGGGCAAGACTGTGTCACCCTGGGCAAGTCACTTAGCCTCAATCACAGTTTAGATACTTCCCTAAATACATTAACTTGCACTTGCCTACATTCATGTCTAACTTCCATTCATTCATTCATTCATTCATGCAACATTTGTTAAGCTCCTATTAGTTGTAGTATAGTAATTCCCTCTTCTTTCACCCCTCCCAATCAATTTGCTCTTTTTACTCAAATACTCAGATACTAGAAGGCCTGAAGTAAAAAAACAGAGTAGTTCCCTCCCCAAAGGACGAATGGCTGCACTTTTCCTCTAACAGAATTCTATATAGAATCTTGAAGACAGATCAGATCTCTTTCAACTAGGAATATTAAGGAAGGTTTCATGGAGGAAGTGATATTGGAGCCCTACTTTGAAGGATGGGTAGGATATTAACTAAAGGAGATTACAAGGGATGGTGGCATAGAAGGGAAGGGAGGCATATTCCAAGTGGAAGAAATGGTACAAAGCTCAGCAATAACTTCTGGATAAAGCACCGGCCCTGGATTCAGGAGGACCTGAGTTCAAATGTGGCCTTAGACACTTGACACTTACTAACTGTGTGACCATGGGCAAGTCACTTAACCCTCATTGCCCTGCCAAAAAACAAAAACAAAAACAAAAAACCTCTTCTGCCTGTATCTGTCTGTGTCAGAACACACCATATACTTGGCAACCTCACCCATCCACACTCAAGGGCTGGTTACCAAAATGCTTGATTAAAGTTATTTGTACGTAGTGCCTACCACTTATTCACAGAAAGGCCACCAGGTGTCAGTGTATATCAAATGTCCCCGTCTCCTAAGAAAAAGGGCCTTGACTAGAAAGCAGGCTTTTTTCTTGGCTGTAATGAGAGCCAAATCACCATAACTGAGAAAAAGGCATAAGTAAAATTGAGTTGAGGAGGATGAGGTGGGAGCTATTGACTTGCAATCAGACCTGAACACATATGCTGAAAATAGCCTGCCCAGATGGAGGTAAGAGCCATTCAGGGAACCCCCAGAAGGCAGGGTCGGGGGCAAGATATGGGGGAATCCAAGAACCAGGTTTGGAGGAAAGGCCTGAATGCAAAGGAAAAGGCAATGATGAGAATCAGAGATCAGGCACTGGAGAATACACACCTAAAACAAGAGCTGGCAGTGTGTACGATGTATATGGAATGGGAAAATTGTGTGTAAAATAGCAATGGGGGCATGGGGAGAGGAGAAGAGCCATAGGCTTAGGGCGGTGCTGCCAGCCAACCTCAGAGGAATGTGGTGGCTTAGGTGAAGATCAAGATCTAATCACATCTCTCATGAGTAAGACTCCGGTAAGGAGAAAAAAAGCACAAGGTGACAGAGGTTCCGGTGCCTCCCTGAGGGAGACAGAGACATGTGCAGAAATGCAGAGATGGTTCGGTCTCCAAGGTGGCGGTTGAGGGGTCACCTTGGCAGCTAACAAAATCGTGTTTCTGGGGAGATAGCACAGACAATGGCTGCCTCGGGTCTTCTATGGGAAGAAATGCTATTGAACAAATGAGAAGGTCTACCTGGACCCTCAACAAAGAAACTACCAGGAGCGGTCCAGATATTTAAAGTTGCCCTGAAAGTCATGTGTGCATATAATTAGCTCCTAATTATCTCAGCTAATAGAAAGGAGTTCCGTAGTATATCCAAAATGTCTGGTAATACAAAAGTACTTAAATTAAGTTTTGGAGTATTATGTTTGTTTATTTTAGCATATTTGCCTTTGTGATTATGTTGAGGTTAATTCTAAAATTAGATTCCCGTACTTTGAGTACAAGCCAATGAACAGCACTGAAAGGTGGTTCAGAAGGGTTCTGAAGTGAGGAGAAACCAGAAGAGGGAAGCCAGTATGAGATTCATATTTTGTCACAGATAAGCCACAGGAATATAATTGAGAGGTGACTAGACTCCTATGATTTAGTACAGGAATTCCACAGAGTAGTAGTTTCCTTTCCCCCTCAATAGCATTTTACAAAGGTGGTTGTTGCAGAGATGTCATTTCATTCACTGGCCCTGAAGAGGACCTGAGTTCAAATCTCGCCTCAGAAAATTACTGTGTCACCCTGGGCAAGTCACCTAGCCTCAATCACCTTAAACATCCAGGGCCATCTCCAGTCATCCTGATGTATATCTTGCCACTGGACCCAGATGGCTCTGGAGGAGAGTGTGAGGTTGGTGACCTTGCACAGCCCTCCCACACTTAAATCCAATTCAGTGCAAGTCATGACATCACCTCGAAATTTCATGGTCCTCTTCAAAAATGAAGAACAATACACCCATTTGGAGAAAGCAGCCTTCAGATACAAGATAAACTTCCCTGGGCAAAAGTACCTTGCTTTTAGTGTGGTCAGCTTGTTATTCCAGGGAAGGCCAGTGTGACAAGAGATATGTGTGCATGGACAATCTGGGTTCTGGAAAAATGAGAAAGTGCTTTGTAAAGCAAGAGAGCCAAATTCTGGCATAGACAGGCACAGAAATAATCCTGTTTCCTCTTTTCCCTCAGAACCCAGATGGTTCATGCACATGTCTCTCTTGGTACTATAGGCCTTCCCTGGAATAACATCCCAGTCTTGCCAAGAATAGGGATGCTGTTGCCCAGTGAAGTTTATCCGGTATTTGAGAGGAGGGCTTCCTTTATTCTAAAAATCTAAAAATAAAGTCTCTTAGGGATTAAGGGTGGAGATGGAGTGGAATAGGAATTCAATAACAACCCCATATCTTTGCAAAATGCTATTATGTCAAAGAAAGGCATTTATGGCCCACTCATTAAACAGATTCTCTCTCACTTAAAATTTCTTTCTACTTTTATTAGATTTTATTGATTCTCCCCCTCCACCCTTTTTAAGCTTCACCATCATTTCCCAATGACTCATCCAATCCCAGCAGTTCTTTTAATAATCAGTTCAGTGATTAAACTGGAGAACAAACCAAAATCCAGGCACAGAAATTTCTGAACGACTTAGGAATTTCCCATCATTTCTAAAGTGGGAAAGAAGTCTGGAAAGGGTATCCTGGACTGGAATGCTAAATTCCTGATATATTTTTCAGGTAGGGTTTAGTGAACCGAGTTAGAAGACTGGCAATGAGGTGAGATGTCAACGGCCCCATTGGACAGCCACAAACATGCTTCCCAGCCTTCACTGTGTATTATCTCACTGGGAGGGCCTCTCTGTTCCAGGAGAAATAGGAAGCAAAAAGGAAAAGGGAGACGTCTTGACTTCACTCATTTGAAGGATAATACAGGAAGAACAGCAGGAATTGGTAGGAAATCTCAGGAACCCAAACCCAATCAAAATGTGTGAGATTTACCTAGAAGCCTTTAACCCTCAACCTTCCTTTCAACAAATATGTCTTCCCTTCTATTTAACAGTCAGGGAAATTGAGAAAGGCTAGATGAGTGAAAGTGGCAGTGGAGGAGGAAATCTTAGAATCCTAGAATCTTAGCCTTTTTAAGCTGGAAGGGATAGTAGACATCATGCTTTCTGATTCCTGCCCCTAACTCCAACCCAACGCAGGAAGTTAGGTCTTCAGTCCTCTGAAGACTGGACAATGGTCCGCTTATTGCCACTTCCAATTTACGACACTGTTCCCTTCTTCCTTCTTAAACACTAGAGGTCCCAGAGACTTCTTCTTACCGAAGTTTAATATTCTTTATGTCATGTGGTAAAAATGTCTTTAGCTCCAAAGTGGTGGCCTTATAGAACAATTGGAGGCAAAGCAAACATTTACTGTGCTGAACAAGGGAGTGATAAAGTTAGAGATAGGCTTAGGTAAATAACAGGCTATTTTGCTTCGAGTTTCTTAGGCTCTAATTGTAAGCTAAAGGAGGAAAATAAAATTAAAGCTCTTCTTCAAAAAGACAATGGAATTTAAAGAAAGTGCTTTGTAAACCTTAAATATGAATGTAAATTATTATTGAATATTTTTTTAAAAAGGGAAATGCTGAGGGCAGCTAGGTGGCACAGTGGATAGAGCACGGGCCCTGGAGTCAGGAGGACCGGAGTTCAAATCCGGCCTCAGACACTTAATACTTACTAGCTGTGTGACCCTGGGCAAGTCACTTAACCCTAATTGCCTCACTAAAAAAAAAAAAAAAGGGAAATTCTGGGTTGGCCAACACTTCTTTCTCTGAACAAATACGCTAACTGCAGGCTAACTCACAAGCCAGGAGGCCTGGAATAACTGGAATATCCTAGCATTGTTTGCTAGTTTATCCATAATTCAGGTCTCCAAGAGGAAATCTGCTGGGTTCATCATAGCCATTTAACAGGTAGTTTTGCCTGGGTTCTCTGCTTCCTCCAATTTGTACTTCACAAAGCCGACAAAATAAATTGGCTGGAGTGCTTGAACATGTGTAAAGTGCTTTCCTTACAAAAATTCTATGTTTTGTTTTGTTTTACAGTTGAGGAAATGGAAGCTTAAAGAGCTTAAGTGACTTAAATTGGGAACTCCCTGAAGCCAAGAAGTGTCTAGCTTCTTTTTATCCACAGAGTTTAGCAAAATGTCTGCCACTTAGTAGGTACTTAATAAATACTTATCAACTAATAGATTGGCCAGTCATTTGAGAAAGTATCAGAGCTGAAACTTAAAGCCTGGTTTTCTGACTCAACAAAGAGTCCTCTTACTGCAGTGCATAACCTCTCAAGTACATCCTTAAGAAATTAAACCTATTTAGATTTCCTGACCTAGTTCAGAAGTCAGTCATAAGCAAACCAAGTTAGAGAATTTCATTATTAATCAGCAATTTCCAGATATTATAGTATACGTGGCAGAGTGCTTGATAGAGATCCAGGGTTCTGCTCAATATACATCATACATATCTTGATATATGTCATTATCTCCTAATGAGAAGATAAGGACAATCTTAATGTCTAGCAGGTAATACTTAGAAGCAGAGGGATTTTGAGCTCTTTTTCTTGATCTGGTACTAAGGCTAACACTGCTCCATATGGGCACTAAATAAAAGTTGAACTGCATTTGGTCTATAAAAGTGCCTTAAATTACAAAAGAAGGACTTTAATTACCAAAATGTTTGATTTAACCAAGATATATTACCTCAATGCATTATTTTTCTTTGTACCCTAATATATTCCTAATATGTTCTTTATGCCCTAATATGTTCACTATTACTGTAGAGTGGTGACATATTCCATGTATATATCCCCCAAAGATGACTGTAGGGACAAATAGGTGGCACAGTGGATAAAGCACTGGTCCTGGATTCAAGGGAACCTGAGTGTGACCCTGGGCAAATCACTTAACCCTCATGGCCCCACACCCACCCCCCAAAAAAGATGACTGTATGTGCTCCCTAGGTTAAAATCATATTCATGACTTTTAATGTTGCTTTAGTATGGTGTTAATTTCATTTAAAGCAGAGCTTTCTAGCTCAGCTATGTGGCAAAGCCAAGATATAAATACAAGGGTTAATTTAAATGTACAACCTGATAGCTTGATAAAGTGGGAACAGCTCTCTAACTAGGAGAAAAAGGTTAAACAACTGGATTGGCTGAGCATATATCTTAGTCACTCCCCTGGGGACATTAACTAGCTAAACCTTGAAGGCATTTCAGCATTTTAAAAGTGAGACATTTAAGAATTAGCTAGTCACTAAAAAAAAAAAAAAAAAGAAAAAAAAAGAAATTGAGGGGCAGCTAGGTGGCGCAGTGGATAGAGCACCGGCCCTGGAGTCAGGAGTACCTGAGTTCAAATCCGACCTCAGACACTTAACACTTACCAGCTGTGTGATCCTGGGCAAGTCACTTAACCCCGATTGCCTCACTAAAAAAAAAAAAAAAAAAAAAAAAAAAAAAAAGAATTAGCTAGGAGCTTATTCTGTGGAAGAGACCCTTGAGCCAGGGGGAAAGGGAATTTCTCCCTCCTACCACATCCACTGTAGGTTTGAAGGGAAGCTACTCAATCAGTAGGAGACACTTCATCCAGTGAGAATAAGCAGAGAACAGTTGAACTATGATGAGGAGCAAATCTTGGAAAAGTAGATCAGCAACTCAGCAGCCACTGATTTGCAAAGGAAACAAGCTGTGTAAGGACCTTAAAAAGAGAGAAAAGGCTTCTAGACCCTGCAGTACCAGGAGTTATTAGCTCTGCCTTTTACACATATGTATACTACATACGTGCCTCATTGCCTCACCACTGTACTACACAATTGTACTCACTCTTCTCACAGACATGGCATATAGTGTGTTTATGGGAAAGTGCAGCCCAGGTTGACTGCTTTGTAGCTGCTCTTTGTACTGTGCATCTGAGTAAATGCCTATTGTGTCTTCTGCCTGATTTCTAATGGGAAATACACCATGGTGGGGACTCATAAGCAATAGTAGTGTAACCTACAGTTGGACTTTGAACCATTAGGGACCCAACCGTTGAGTGCTGATTTGGAGGAGCATTCCACAGGGGTGCTACATTAATAAATGAAGTGATAAAAATAGCACAGGACGCTAGCAATTATGATCATTCCTATCACATTTAAGAAAGAAGGGAATCAGGGGGCAGCTAGGTAGCACAGTGGATAAAGCACACCGGCCCTGGATTCAGGAGGATCTGAGTTCAAATCCGGCCTCAGACACTTGACACTTACTAGCTGTGTGACCCTGGGCAAGTCACTTAACCCTCATTGCCCCACAAAAAATAATAATAATTAAAATAAAAAATGAGTTCCAAATTTTCTCCCAGGAGGGATTTCATACCATCCCCCTCCCTGAAATGGTAAGCACTTTGATATAGGTTATATATGTGCAATCTCAACAGCCTGTCTCTGCTCTCTTCCTTCAAGTTATTCTTTTTTTGTTTTGTTTTGTTTTGTTTTGTTTTGTTTTGTTTTTAGTGAGGCAATTGGGGTTAAGTGACTTGCCCAGGGTCACACAGCTAGTAAGTGTTAAGTGTCTGAGGCCGGATTTGAACTCAGGTACTCCTGACTCCAGGGCCGGTGCTCTATCCACTGCGCCATCTAGCTGCCCCCCTTCAAGTTATTCTTTACAACATTAACAGAATAATCTTGATTATGACTTTGGTTACCATTCTGCTAAAAAAATATTCATTGTTTCCTTATGGTTTATTGAGTGTAATTCAAAATATTTTACTTTGGCATTCAAGGCAAATTTAAATTTGACATCAGTCTCTTATCACAACCTTATCTCATTAGCTCCATCAAAACTAGACTACTCTCTGCCCTTATATTCCTCACATTTAGGTATTCTTATACTTAAGATATTCTTATATTTAGAAATACCATCCTCTTTGCCTACTGAATTACTGGGTATTCTTGCAAACCCACTTGAAATGAAATGTACTCCTTATATATTTTTCCCTGTTTACCTCAGTTGTTAACAACCCCTTCCCTCTTCCATCTCATACTTGTTTGACAACCCCGTGATGTACCTTATCATGTAATAATGTGTATTACAAGTTTCCTGTATTTGTTTCTTATTTCTCCAACAGATAGTAGTAATGAGTTACATATATATATTTTTTAATAACAAGAGGGGGAACAGCTAGGTGGTGCAGTGGATAGAGCACCGGCACTGGATTCAGGAGGACCTGAGTTCAAATTTGGCCTCAGACACTTAATACTTACTAGCTATGTGACCCTGGGCAAGTCACGTAACCCTCATTGCCCAGCAAAAAAAAGAATAACAAGAGCAGGGATCTTGTTTAGCTAGCTAGTCTTTGCATCATTCAGCACAGTATTCTTTGCCAATTAAGAATGTAATGAGGGGGGCAGCTACCTGTCGAAGTGGATAGAGCACCCGCCCTGGAGTCAGGAGGACCTGAGATCAGACACTTAACACTTACTAGCTGTGTGACCCTGGGCAAGTCACAACCCCAATTGCCTCACTTAAAAAAAAAAAAAGAATGTAATGTTAGGGGGCAGCTAGGTGGTGCCCCCTAAAGCACTGACTCTGGATTCAGGAGGACCTGAATTCAAATTTGGCCTCAGACATTTGACACTAGCTGTGTGACCCTGGGCAAGTCACTTAACCATCATTGCCCCCTCCAAAAAAATTAATGTTTATTGGATGAATGTTTAATTGATCCTAAGTTAATTGCAGAAAAAGCAATTTATTAAACTTTGATCAAATACCTACTACCTGCAATGGGAAAAAATAAAGCCCTCATGGAGCTTATATTCTACTATGGGTTGTTAATTTTTGTTTGTAAAGAATTATTCATGAAAATCACCAAGTCCTTACCATGAAATCAAAAAAGGGATAGAAGGAGCAGCTAGGTGGCACAGTGGATAAAGCACTGACCTTGGATTCAGGAGGCCCTAAATTCAAATCCAGCTTCAGACACTTGACACTTACTAGCTGTGTGACCCTGGGCAAGTCACTTAACCCCAATTGCCTCACCAAAAAAAAAAAAAAAGAGAGAGAGATAGAAGAGTACACATAAGGACATCTTGTATGAGAATACTTCACCTCAGAACATGTGACCTGAATCAGTCATTTAAAGACAACATAAAGACTACAAAGGGAAGAATAGGATTGGTCCAAAAAATTGTTTGGTTTATTTGGTTTGTTGGTTTGTTTGTGTGGTTTGGTTTTTTGTTTGTTTGTTGTACAATGAGGGTTAAGTGACTTGCCTAGGGTCACACAGCTAGTAAGTGTCAGCTGTCTGAGGCTGGATTTGAACTCAGGTCCTCCTGAATACAGCGCTGGTGCTTTATCCACTGTGACACCTAGCTGCCCTCCAAAAAAATTAACATCCATTTAGGACATAATGAATTTGCAGTGACACATTTAGCTAGAGATGAAAGAGTGCTGGATTTTGAGTCAGAGAAGTTCAATAAACATCTGCTTACAAGACAGGGCACCATAAGTACAAAGATAAAGGCAAGATGGAAACAAGGAATTTCATTCTGTTTGCAGGGAGGGGCCAGAATATAGCATGTAACCAAAGAACCATAACACACTGGACAGATAAGGATCCCACACAATTCCAAGGTACACAGTGGGCCTGTAAACATGCACTCAAATCTATAAGCAGGCTTCCACTAATGTATTTCCTTTTTTCTAGTCAGCCAGAGGACACCATTAGTTTGAGGCTTTTAATGAAATAGCATAATAAGAAAAAAGGCACTGTTTGTGAGGGAAACACTTTCTTCATAAACTTAGGGGATACTTTCCTACAAATATAACCATCACTGGGCACAGTGGACACATCACAGCAACATGTAACCCAGGTCACACGTTTTTGGAGGGGCACATTCGTAAGGAACATTTCCTATCCTTGCCAAGTGCCTCACATGAGTCCTTTGGTTGCTGTCAGATACAACTCCCCTGGATGGGGAGGTCTGCTTCTAGCTTTGAGCTTTAACTGGATTTCCTCAGCTAGGGAGACCCCTTCTTCCTTATGAAAGGAAGAGTGGACCCTCTTAATTATACTCTTTAAGCTTGAAACACATAGATTGTGATTTTCTATTCTTTTAGAAAAACAGATCTCAGGGCAGCTAGGTAGCACAGTAGATAAAGCATGGACCCTGGATTTAGAAGGACCTGAGTTCAAATGTGGCCTCAGACACTTGACACTAGCTGTGTGACCCTGGGCAAGTCACTTAACCCTCTTTGCCCCACAAAAAAAGAAAAGAACAGAAAAGAAAAGAAAAGAAAAGGAGAAAAAAACAGATCTCACACAAACCTAGTCATAGGCCTAGGCTAGATTGAGCATTTTCCTCCAGAAGGAGATTCCCTGACTTAAGTGCCAAACTCTTTATAACTTAGGTCCTCATTTTACAGATGAAAAAACTGAGGCTCACAGAAGTATGATCTACCTTTCTTCTCTGGATGAGAACTAGGAGAGTGAAGTATATCTCTGAAGACATATAGAAAGGTTTGGTTGACAGTGTCAGTACCTGCAGAGTATGAGGAATGAAAAAAGATCGTTGGATGATGTTTGAGAGGCCATTTCAGTAGATTGGGAGCAGAATCTCATTATTATTAGAGGGCTCTGTATGCAAGTCTCTCTGCTTCGTCCTTGAGTTGTCATGACTGTAAAAAGCTCAAAATTGTACTGGGACCTTTGGGGAACTCTAAATGATGCTGACTTGTCCCTCTGTAAGAGGATCAGCCCATCGTCTTCTTTTATAGATGAGGAAATTGAGGCCAGGACAATGAAGTACTAATTTGCCCATTGTCATAAATAATGAAACGTAGATCTGAACCCAGTTCCTCCAAGTCCAAATTCAGCACTCATTACAATGGACCATGCTGGGGCAGCTAGGTGGTGCAATGGATAGAGCATCAGCCCTGGAGTCAGGAGGACCTGAGTTCAAATCTGGCCTCAGACACTTGACACTTACTAGCTTGTGTGACCTTGGGCAAGTCACTTAACCCCAATTGCCTCACCAAAAAACAAAACAAAAACCAATGGACTATGCTTCCACCAGTCATGAAGCATTGACCTCTTTGATTTACATTTAATTGTTAGGATGTCAGCGAGGGAAGGAACACAGATGGGCTTTGGTCGATCCTTTCACAAGAGACAATTAAATGTTATTATTACCAAGATCATCAAGCTCGCCAAGCTTTGGAGAGGTTCATAGTGCAGTGAAGGGGAATAAAGAGGCAATTAAAGCTACAGAAACCTCACAGCAACTTAGCTGCAAGTAGTCTTGGGGGTTTTCTCATTTCCCTCAGTATCATTCCCCCAGCAGACCTGTCTTCCTGATCCTCTGGGACAGGCAAGCAGAAGCTGCGTGGACTGGCTGCCCGTGGTTGTGTATTAAGTGCTCACTGTGTGGCTAAAGCTATGCTAGGTCTTCAGAATGCAAATGGAAAAATGAGATAAGCCTTGCCCTCAAAATGCACATACTTTGGACCAAGGGAAAATATGTCCATAGATAAGTAATTGTTTTTATTTTCAGTTTGGGTTTATTTTGTTTTTTATTGGGGTAGAAGCATTAAAAGCTGGGACTAAGAAGCCAGTGTGGTTCCTGAATCGAGCCTGGATGGAAGATAAGAATTATATGGAGGGAAGATGAAGAAGGGAATCCATTCTAGTCATAGGGAACAGGGTAGACATAAGTAAATACAAAGGGTTGGGGTTTTTGGTTGTTTTTTTTTTTGGGGGGGGGGGTTGTATTTTCATTTCCCACCCCACCACACACCCCCAACCCCCACCCCAGGTCATGAGTTCAGGGAATAATTGAATAATTCAATTTGGCCAGAACAAAGACTACAGAAGAGTGGTGATATGTAGAGAGCTGGAAAAGTAGATTAGAGTGAGGCTGTTAGAGTAGCTTAAATCAGGCTAAGGAGTTAGTATTTGATTGTAGAAGGAATGAAGAGATGTTGAAGGTTTGGGAGCAGAGCAATGTGGCAGATTCGATCTTTGCTTTGGGAAGATTTTGTTGGCCTGCTCATTGGTGGATGGATCATACAGGAGAAAGGCAGGAGGCAGGGAGACTAATCAGGAGGCTAACTTTAGCAGTCAGGACAATATAAAAGCCATACCAAATACTCTGCTTAAAATTTAAACCAGGTTTTCATTTCAACAAACCAAACTTTTTGAACATCAGGCCAATATTTATCCGTCTCCAGACTTTTGTGAGATCTCCTATTTTCCCTAATTTCTCCCAAGATTGCTAACCAGTTACTATTCCTTAATGAAATCTACAAATTCTTTTAGAGTTCCTGGATTTGTTGTGACCTGGAGACATTCTCATTTAGGGTAACTCAGTGTTCTTTCTCTAGGAGGCAGCTAAGTGCTCAGTAGATACAGCCCTGGGCCTGGAATCAGGAGAGACCCAAGTTCAAATCTGACCTTGGACACTTACTAGCTGTGTGACCCAGGGCAAGTCACTTAACCTCTGTCTTAATCCAGTGGAGAAGGAAATAGCAAATCACTCCTTTATCTTTGCCAAGAAAATCTCATAGACAATCATTGGCATTCTATGGTCCACCAGGTCATGAAGAGATGGACATGACTGATTCTCCCTTAGCCATGTTTGTTCTTTACTTTTTACTTTGGGGATGGGGAGGTGGGGGAAGGGAAAGGAATAAGCATTTATATAGCACCTACTGCATGTCAGTTCCTATAGTAAGTGCTTTATGATTATCTCATTTTATTCTCACAACAATCCTGGGGACATATGTACCCCAAATTCCATCCCACATCACTATCATTATCCCCTATTTTACAGTCGAGGCAAGTGAAGCAACCAGAGGTTAAGTAAGTAAAAAGGCGCATAGCTAGTAAGCATCTGAGGCAAGATTTGAACTCAGGTCTTCTTGACTCCCCTCCCAATGCAGTTTACATTGTGCCACCAGCTGAATATCATTTTCTTTGACAAAAGAAGGAAAAACAAAGTACCAGTTGAATACATGTTGAATTGTTGTCTCTGTTATCTGCTAACTTGAAACCAGCTTTGCTTGAAGAATGTGCCAAAGGAGGGGCAGCTAGGTGGCACAGTGGATAGAGCGCTGGCCCTAGAGTCAGGAGTACCTGAGTTCAAATCTGGCCTCAGACACTTGACACTTACTAGCTGTGTGACCCTGGGCAAGTCACTTAACCCCTATTGCCCTGAAAAAAAAAAGAATGTGCCAAAGGCATCCCAGCCAAACCCATCACTCTATAGTGGTGTGGCTGTGCCATGTTCCACTGAATGGCAGGAAGGCAGGAAGGAACATAGAGACGGGACTTTGACCCGCACGGGAACCCTAAGGTGCCTGGGGAAAGGAGTGAAGAACTTGCCTTAGGTCAGTAGTGCACACCCAAGCCATTTCCTCAACTTCAGGATAGCCTTGTGATGACCAGAGAGAAAAGAATAAGAAGGGAATACATAACATACACCTCATGCTCAACGTCCAAGGAGGAGTAAAAAGCCGAAGGATGGGAAGAAATACTCTTTTCCAAGTAATGAGCCAGCCACTCTCAGACAGGACTTGTAGGGACTGTAGGGAAGACCCAAGACTTCTCCAGCTGCCTTTGTTCAGAGCTATTTCATAAAAACAGAGCCAGGAAGAGAGGAGGATATATTTCTTTAGGACATAAAGAAATATTCTGGTTCAAGGAAAGGCCTTTATCTAGTACTAAGTTTGGAGGATGAATTTAGAAAAGCAAAGGGGAATGACTAACAATGAGGGTCAAGATAAGTAACTCCATTTAGAACTTCCCTTTTATAGACCATCCAGCACTTTACATAGATGGACAACTAAATACCCACTTTTCCAGGCCTTCTGAGATCACAAAGTGATGTGTGATATGGATAATATATGTATGTGTATATAATATGTATAGGTATACACATGCACATATATGTACACATATGCATATATGTGTGTGTAGCTTCTACTTCTACATACATACAGAGACAGAGAAACAGATATACATGATCTTCCTCCTCAGCCTTATGGCCCATCTTTAAAAGTAGAGGCAAGGATCACCAGGTACACAGTGGCTAGAGCACATTGCCCTGCAGTTAATATGGATCCGAGTTCAGATCTGACCTCAGATGCTTACTAGCTGTTCGATCCTGGGCAACTCACCCTCAATTGCCTCCCCCCTCCCCCCAAAAAAACAAATTGAGACACCTCAGTTAATTCAAGTTAAATGGCAATGCTTACACAAACACTGGTATCGTCTTCCACTTTGACCCCTGTGCTTTTCTTAAGAAATTGCCCTGCCTTTATATAGATAACAGTTGTTAGAACCATACCCAACATTCTTCTACCTGAGAAGCAGGTATACCTTAGAGAAAGATGAGGTAGGGCTTGAGTGAAGTAAAAGATTAGGAAATGAGAAGTACAAACAAAGATGGTGGTGGTTGTTTCAGTTGTGTCTGACTCTTGGGGAATTAGAATTGGGAAATGAAGGAAAGTACAAAGAGGGTTGTTGTTGTTTCAGTTGTGTCTGACTCTTAGTGATGCCAAATGGGGGTTTTCTTGGCAAAGATACTGGAATGGTTTGCCATTCCCATCTCCAGCTCATTTTACAGATGAGGAAACTGAGGCAAACAGTGTGAGGTGACTTGTCCAAGGTCACACGGCTAATAATGTCTGAGGCCAGATTTGATCTTGGGAAGATGAGTCTTCCTGATTCCAACCCCAGTGCTCTATCCACTGTGTCATCTAATAGCAAATAGGTTTGAGCAGAAGCTAATTACTGGAGAATCTGAGAGGAATTTAGACATTCTCAAATTCTAGTAATGGTCAGGGTACTGTCAAAAATGCTAAAAGAATTTACACCATCTCCAGGCCTTGAAAAGCAAGTTGGTGACTAAAGAACCATGGATTTAGAATATGAAGACCTGGTTTCCAATGTCAGCTTGGCTCCTTCTTTGTCACATGACACTGAGCAAGTCACTTCACTTATCTGGCCTTCTACCGCCTTCCCTGTAGAATGTGAAGGTTGACCAAGTAAACTATAAACTTTCTCTTCCATCTAAATCCTTTGGTTTAGTCTCCTTTTCCTTGATATTAGCGATGGTATTTTTTTTCCCAGCATTCTTCAGTTGATGTTATTTCTTCCAAAGGATGGAGTGGGCATAGGATAGGAAAAACAAGGCAGCGAAATACAAAAATGTGGCATTAGGTCAAGATTTCCCAAATTGTAAGGTGTGAATCAAGAGACAGATAGAGCATTTATCAAGTGCTTATGCTAACTAGCTCTGAGCAGGGCACCCTCTGGTTCTGAGATGCAAAATACTAGCAAGTAAAACAATCCCTGTTCTTAAGGATCTTCCATTTTGATGAGGGGTGCTGGAAATGAGTGAGTGGTCTGGGAGAAAAATCGGATACTACTTAGTGATGAACAAGAGGTAGCTTGGTATAATGGAGAGTGAGCCAGCAGGTGACATATGTCAGACACTGAAGCATTCGCTTAGCAACTCAGTTGTCTCAGGATATTCTAAGACTTTAAATTTGAAAACAGGTATTGATCTATCTGCATTAGACCAGTGAAATCTTAGAAAAAGCTTTAGGGGGCAACTAGGTGGCACAGTGGATAAAGCACTGGCCCTGGATTCAGGAGGACCTGAGTTCAAATCTGACCTCCGACACTTGACACTTACTAGCTGTGTGACCCTGGGCAAGTCACTTAACCCTCATTGCCTCGCCAAAAAAACACAAAACTTTGAATCTACAAGAGTAAATTTGTAGAATGGTGATTGCATGAGTCTTGGGGAAGTTGAGGAAGATAAAAAAGAAAATGAGAAGTAAAAATAATTCCCTCAGATAGAAATTCTCATTCCTAGAGACCCAGAGGTACAGATAAATATTAGAGTACTGAAGAGAGAAGCCAACAGAAGATATATCTTAGGGGGCAGCTAGGTGGTGTAGTGGATAAAGTACTGCCCCTGGATTCAGGAGGACCTGAGTTCAAATCCAACCTCAGACACTTGACACTTAACTAGCTGTGTGACTCTGGGCAAGTCACTTAACCTTCATTGCTCCACGAAGAAGAAGAAGAAGATGATGATGATGATGATGATGATGGCGATATGTCTTAAATGAAGTATTCCTAGCGGTTATTGGCCTTGTTAGGTCCATTCTGTAGATAGTAAAAAAGTGTACTTGTAGCTAGGTGGCAGAGGGATAAAGCACTTGGCTTCTCAAGTTCAAATCTGACCTCTGATACTAACTAGCTGTGGTGACTATGGGCATATCACCTAACCCTGTTTGCCTCCATTTCCTCATCTGTAAAATGAGCTGGAGAAGGAAATGGCAACCACACCAGTATTTTTTGCCAAGAAAACCCCCATTTGGGGTCACAAAGAGAAAACAGAGAAATGACCCAAAACAGAATAAAAGATGACTACCAGAAGACTTAATATTTGTTTGGTTTTTGCAGGGCAATGGGGGTTGAGTGACTTGCCTAGGGTTACACAGCTAGTAAGTGTCAAGTGTCTGAGGTCAGATTTGAACTCAGGTCCTCCTGAATCCAGTGCTGGTGCTTTATCCACTGGGCCACCTAGCTGCCCCCAACTCTTACCTATTTTGTATCTAGCCTCTGCATATGTTATCTTCTAATGCTTCCTTTTCTGCCTCATGCCCTGCCTCTGGGTCTTGCTATGTCTAAGTCCACTTTGATTTCTCTCCTATTTCTCTTTACTGTGTTACTCTTTATATGCCTCTTTACTGTATTTCTCCACCAGCTTGTTTGCTCTATGAGGATATTATCTCCGTGGCAACCCCTCCTCTGGGGAAGAATGAGAGTGTTGAGAAAAAGAATGAGTAAGAGAAGCTGTGTAGGTAAGACAGTGAGAAAGACATGCAAAACGAAGGTGAACTTTGGGACTGACTCCTGAAATAATAGTGCAGATTGATCTTAGAGACTCCATTTAGTTTACCCCAGACCTCCCAAGGACCCAGAATGGGGAATCCAAATTCAACTTCTGTTAGGAATATAAGCTTCTAAGCAAGTCACAACTTATACCTCTTTTCTCTCTCCTCTCTTCTGTGTCTTCTTCATGTAGTCAGTGCTCATTAGGGACAAACCCATCTCCTGTGATCTCTCTGGTTCAGCCTTCCCTCCTCCTATTTTCCTAGGCTTTATGAATATGGTCTCAGAAATTTTCAGAGTAAAGAATATTTGCGGGGTAGCTAGATGGCACAGTGGATAGAGCACCGGCCCTGGAATCAGGAGTACCTGAGTTCAAATCCAGCCTCAGACACTTAACACTTACTAGCTGTGTGACCCTGGGCAAGTCACTAAAAAACAAAAAAAAGTCTATTTGCATAGAAACCACAGTCATCTTCCCATTATAGTTAGTATTGGTCTATAATCTGTTTAGGTCTAGGCATCAAATCTTAAGAAGGAAAAAATATTAAAAAAAAAAAAACATAAGGACACAGAGAAAATCAGAAATGGTTGCAGAAGAGGGCGACTTGAAATAGCTTGGAAAAGTTGTAAAGTGGGAATAATGAATAAAGACATTGAAATCTTTTAACCTATACTAGAGAAGGCTATAGTATAACTTCCTTTTTTCTTTTTCAATAAATTAATTCTTAACATTCTTAAAAAAAAGTTTGAGTTTGAAATTCCCTCCCTCCATTCAGCCCTTCCCTGTGGTGGGTGCCCATTTCTTTTTTTTGTTTGTTTTGTTTTAATTTTTTTGTTTGTTTTTATTATTTTGGGGGGGGAGTGCCCATTCTAAAACTATAGTTTACAATATCTCATCAGGGAATGTCCATGATTATCAATCAGCCATCACCTTGGTTACCTTAAGAGTAAAGGCATTATTCAAATAGCCTAGCAAGATAATAAAATAGAGTTGGAGAATATCCTCTTCACAAGCTGGGGCACACTCCCACAGATACACATGGCATCCATGGGCACAGTGGGCACAGACTTAAGTCACAAGGCCCACATGTGGCCAAGACAACTGCCATTGTTTGAGACTTGTCATCTCCCTCACTGGCAGAGGTTTAGCCTTTGCTTCTGACCCCCCTTCCTGATTCAAGAGTGGGTTCCATCTAAGAGAAATTTTACTTTAATTGATGGTGACTAGCCAACTCGTTTCTCAAATCTTCATCTCTGCAGGGCATGCCCTAATCTAGCAAAGACTATTTGCCTACACTAGCAGCTCCAAATCTTAAGGTTACTTAGGTTGCTTTTTGGTGTTTTTTTTTCTTTTTAAACTTTATAGTTCTCCAGTTGTTTATGCACCAACGATGGGGGGGGGGAGGTGAAAAAGCAATCTGTGCCTTGGGCAAGTTATTTCAGGCCCAAGTACTGCCAGAGTACGGCCTACCTTTCTATATTGTCTCTGTCATTTGCCCCTTAAAGTTGGCACCTTTGCTTGTCCGAAAGGGACACATGCTCTAACACTGAAATACAAAGACTGTTGTATAAGCTTGCTGTTTCACTTTGGACTGGGCAAAAGCCTTACGCATGAGAGATCTAGGTTAGCTATAAATAACATCTTCCTGACAGTGGGTTTTTTATACATCATAGTTGATAACTAAGAACAGTTGATGTTGATATTATGAGTAATTGAGATTTAAGTGCATGGGTTGCTGTGGAATTAAATTAGATATCTTCTCTATGTTTATATGGAGGTAAATACAATATATATGGTACTAACCTATGGGAGAAGCTACACCAGGGGAAACGGAGGTGGGGCTTTTCACAAATTGCGATGCCTTAATTGAGTGCTATTTTAGGTCCATAGGAATAAATGAAGGTCAATCTCTTCTACCCATTTCACTTTGCATCTTTTAGCAGCAAATGATCATCCAAATGGATGGTTTTGTGGTAAATCAGTATCAAAACTAGGGGGAAAAAAAAGCAAGCCTAAGTACAAACTGAATGGTATTTGTTGAAGGATGTTATCTACAACCAGCCCAAACCTCAAGACAGTTCAAGGGCAGGTATATAACAAGCAAGTTTTCAGGTTTGAGAGAGGTAGATTTGCACGAGTTGTTTGGGCTGCAGCCTGATGCTTGTGTCTTACCAGTGTCCCACATGCTGCTTCCTAGCCCCCTTTGTTTACAATTTCCCTCTTTTCTGTAGGAATTTAGCTTTGGGAGTTTAAGTGATATAATCATTGGGGGGGGGGTGTAAAGGAGAGAAGAAAGGGAGTTTGGATCACCCCTTGATAACTTTGCAAATGAATTGGGCATTATTCTCATAAAAATAAGGGTTTTCCCTGGAGGCCTGGGCCTCAGCAAAAGATTTGTCTGTAAATTTTTCAGAGATCTGGAACTTATGCCTCTGCACCCAAGGGGGTTGAGGGTGGGGTCATTAGTTCCTAAAGAGCTTTTTGGCCAAACAAAAGTACATTGAGTTTATTTGTATCCCCAACTTTTAACTCTGGAGCCGGTTTCCATACTCTAAAGCACACCATAGGTACAATAAACAGGCGTTCTAACAGTTATTCCGGGCTTTTTGTTCAGTACATTATATTTTGGGATGTCCTGAATCCATGATGTGGGCTAACTGGTATGTTATCAAGGGTGAAAATAGAACCAACAGCATGGCCTCCCTACCTCCTTTTCTGTGGTCCCCTGAACTTTCTACTACCCTCCATTCACTTATGCCTATTGTAAAAATATGCTTCACTTCTTATTGTCATTACCTCTGACAGTAGGGTAGGGGGAAGCAAAATAAGATATAATTATGTCGCCTGGGGCCTCTGCCCATGGGGCTGATATGATACTCAGGCTTCTAAGCTTGAGTAATATGTAATAGAGTAAAAGGGGAAGTGAGAAATTTGAGTGTCAATTCCAGGAAAAAAGAGCAGATGTTTACATCAATATCCTACATGGCAAAAGAGCTTCCTTCCTCTCTTTTCTTGCGCCTTAAAAACTTATTTAATAGGGGCAGCTAGGTGGCATAGTGGATAAATCGCTGGCCCTGGATTCAGGAGAAACTGAGTTCAAATTTGGCCTCAGACACTTGACACTAGCTGTGTGACCCTGGGCAAGTCACTTAACCCTCATTGCCCTGCAAAAAACAAAAACAAAACTTATTTAATAGGTTTGATATGGGATGGAATTTAGAGCTTGGGTCTTAGGTTTTTCTGTGAACCCCTTTTTTGTTTCCTACATCAGGTTCTCTTCTTTTGCCTCCTTTCACTCTAGATTTTCATTGCCTCTTTACTGTTTTATCTCCTACTTTTTCATATCCCCTACTTTTTCCTCTGACCTCACTCCCAGTTTTGTACCCTCCCATTTCTTTTATGTGTCTTCTCCCGGCTAGTAGTCCCCAGTGTGAAGGGGCCCACATAGTCCCTTCCAGCTGCAATCCCTAATTTGTTCTTCTTCTTTTGAAATCCCAAACTGTGACATTCCCATTCTCATTAGGGCGAGCCCCCTCCTAAACCTCCAGGAAGTTCTTCCTCTTTTGGCGCTTTCCCACCCTTCTTTTAACCCTGCCAGCTATTCTTCGGCCCAGGTCTGGTTTGATCTGGTCTGGTCTGCCTGCCATCAAATCTTCCTTTGAGGAAAAAATGTCATTCCTCTCAAAGTGGAGGCAGATGATTAAGATTCCAGAGTTTCTGGAATCTAGGATCACTGACCAAACTTTATGGGCCCCAGGGGGCAGGGAGGTGTCGAGAGATAAGAAAGAAAGAAAGAAACAGATACTGAGGAGAGTCGGGAGGTGGGGGGAAGGGAGGGGATGGGGGAAAGGGACGGGACGTTAATCAGGAGATGCAAGACTAGGAAGGTGAACTGAATGGGTTTTAGAAGAATCTTTCTGGGAACAATGAGGATAAAATAGGGAAGCACAGAAATATTTCTAAGGGTTTGAGTTAGTGTAGGAAATACCAGGAACCTGTGAGAGAACAGGGATTTTATAAGCTATGATGGGGCTGAGATGCCTATCTAATGGTTGGCTGCCTGGTGCTGAAGCATCCTTGACAAAAGTTTTGTAAAACCCCTTCTGATTCCCCCCAAGTTACTGAACCTCAGATTTATAGCAATTGTTTTGATGTCTCTTCTCCATC
Source organism: Dromiciops gliroides (assembly GCF_019393635.1). NCBI lineage: Eukaryota > Metazoa > Chordata > Mammalia > Microbiotheria > Microbiotheriidae > Dromiciops > Dromiciops gliroides. The sequence continues at coordinate 187,864,373 of NC_057865.1, forward strand.
TTCTCTCAGTCTCCCCCTCTCTGCTGAGGGGTGGGGGAGTTGCAGGGCGGCAGGCTCTGAGCATGAGCAATGTCTACTTGTGGCTGTTTGAGTACGTGTGGGGTGGCACGAAGCCGAGAGCTCTGAGCTCTACACTCATATCCTGTCCCCGCCCAGAACAGCCAACCCCTGTCTCAGTCCCTCTTCAGTTCAAAGGGATGCCCAGAGGAGAGGGCGGAGAGAGATGGACCAGTGTCCTCCACTTTCTCTTTCCTAATTTTGCTTATGCCTTCCTTCTCACTTCAGGGTTAATAAAGGGATAAATTGTGAGGTGGAGAAGGGATAAATGCAGGAAGGAAAGGAAATGGAAATGGGAAAAGAAAGAGTTGAGGACTCAAGGAAGGAGAGAAAAGGAGAAAGGAAATAATTAAGTAGAAATTCACAGGGACTTGTTGAATATCTTGAGGAGAGGTGAGAAGAAAGGAGAGGCAGGTTGATAAGAAATTTTTCATTTATTTTATAGGAATAACAAGCAAAAGGAGAGGATAGGACTAAACTGGGAAGAGGTGGAATTTGATAGAAGCACACATTGTGTAAAGTCAGTAAATATTAGAAAGTTAAAACTAGTCTAGAATGTTCATCTACAAACAGATGGTAATTCTAGTCATTCGGACTTTAGCAAGCTCCCATAGTTCATTTTACATAAATGAGATGCCATTTTTGAGAAATGCATCTCTTGACTAAAGCAAGTGAAGTACACCTTGTAAAGTACACCTTGTAAAGTACACCTGGAGGGTTTACAGATGTTCTGAATTCTTTCTGTCAGGTCCCTCCTCCTTAGCCCTCATATGAGAGGTGAAGTCAAAGGTCTTCAGATCCTAACCTTTGATAACTCCATTTCTCCAACTTGAATCCTTGATTGATGTATTTGGTTTTCTTACTCTTCGAAAAAAATATATGCTAAGCTATCCACTCAAAACCCACAGTGGCCTAAAGTTTCTGGTAAAAAAGAGTCTTCCACTTCTTTTATTAATGATTGTTCTGAAATCCTTTTCTTAAGTCCCCCAAAAAGACAAATAAGGAGTAGAGCTAAGTGGGCTGGTGATACGGGGATTCTCAGCAAGTCACTTCCCCATTATGTGCTTAAGACTATGTTTTAACAATGAATCTCTTGGGGGGGGGCAACTAGGTGGAGTCAGGAGTACCTGAGTTCAAATCCGGCCTCAGACACTTAACACTTACTAGCTGTGTGACCCTGGGCAAGTCATTTAACCCCAATTGCCTCACTAAAAAATAAAAAAAATTTAAAAAAAAAGAGATAACTGATTAGAATTTTGGGGGGTGGCTAGGTGGTGCAGTGGATAAAGCACCGGCCCTGGATTCAGGAGGACCTGAGTTCAAATCCAGCCTCAGACACTTGACACTTACTAGCTGTGTGACCCTGGGCAAGTCACTTAACCCCCATTGCCCAGCAAAAAAATAAACAAACAAACAAATAAATAAAACAATGAATCTCTTGGAGTGCGGGTGTGAATTTCTGTAATGTACTTCTAGATAGATTAGGTAAGAAAAGTAAATTTATTGGCTTGTGTTTGGTTTGGGTTTGTTGGTTGTTTGTTTGTTTTTTCCCTCATAAGAAGCTACTAAAACACCAATGTCCAAAGGTAAGAGCACATCCTCCTCCTTCTCCTCAGTAGTTGTTTTTTTCATACATTCCTCATTAGTGTGGGAGAAAAAAATGGAGACTGAATCCCACTCTATACTTGGGTGGCTCCTGGTTTTAGCCTTCATCTTATTTTTCCTAAATCTCTTTATGACAATTTCTTTATGTACTCCAACTGAGCCTTTATGGTTGTGAAATCTATGATCCAGGAATTTTGTGTGTGTGTTTTGGTGAGGCAATTGGAGTTGAGTGACTTGCCCAAGGTCAGACGGCTAATAAGTATCAAGTGTCTGAAGCCAGATTTGAACTCAGGTCCTCCTAAATCCAGGGCTGGTGCTCTATGCACTGCAGATCCAGGAAATTTTTAACCATTTAGATACACATACACACCCCACCTCTCCTAACACTACCCCTTCCTTTTACCATACCTTCCACCCCCACTCTATAGGAAGGTAATACAGCCCTAACATCTCTCCATTATCCAGTTTTCTGTGGTTGAATTGAGGCTGACTGAGTGAAAATTATCAGCTCAGCTGAAGCACCCATTTTTTAATCATGGCTTCTCCTGTTGGTGGAGTCCAAAGAGAGTTCCTCAGAGTTCACTAGTTGTCTGGCAGTATTCTCTAGATGCCCAAGAACCTTCTGTGCTAGATCACTGGCACTCCTCTTTTTCCCCTTCCCCTAGTGGAATAATCACTTATCTTTAGCCCCCAGATTTCCTACACCCCATCTGTGCTTCCTGTTTACCATGGGCCATTTAAGATGGTGACAAATAGTACATCCTATTTCCAAAAGCTAGAGTGAGATGAGTTGGAACATTCTTCTTTTGTTTTGTCTAGTTTTTTTAAGACCTTTGACTGTAGGTCAGAAGAAATACAGATGAAACTCAAGCCAGTGCTACTTAACAGCCTTAGAAACTATTGGCTACATAGTTCTTGAATTTCCTTTTTATTTATCCATTGTGGTTATGTGTATTTTGTGCAAAATATGTGCATGAATCTGTTTGAAAGAATATACAAACATAAAATTGCACAATCTAGAGCAGATGGGTGCATAAGATATGATCGCGTGAACCTAGATAGAAAAGTCTGCCAAGAACTTGATAGTTAGAGGACCTCTATCAATGGTAGTAACCTGCTGGGCAGCCAAACTTACCAGCACCCTCTGAAATGACAAGTTAACAGTTGCATACTCATATTAGATGCACACAAGAACATATTCACTAGAACATACACAAATATGTGCTGGCCAGAAAGGAAGAACAGAGAAGTGAAAGACACACATAGCACAACCCCGCCCCCCCCCCCCAAAAAAAACCCAACCCAAACCAAAAACCAACAGCCCCTCTTAAGATGTCTGCATCTGTGCTTGGTGGAATTGTAACAGTCATAGGAAGCAAGCCCAAATTAAATCTTTAGAGGGAGGGCAGTGACGAACAAAGGGGCAGGACCATCTGGTCTACGAAAGGATCCCCTTAGATACCTCAGCTGATTCTCTGCACGTCTTCTTGCCTTTCTCTTACGCAGGAAGGTGGAGCTAACATTGCTAGTGCTGCAGACACATGCAGACAGATCACTAAGGTGGGAGGAAGGAAATAATTGTTTGGTTTCCAGGCCCGCCTCAACGAAGAGCTCTCCACACTGACTCCGCTGAGGATGGGGAATTAAAGTTTAAGAGGGAGTTTGGCTATTTGTCACATTCAGAGCCCAGTGTACTAAAATGAAAGCACAAGTGCAGCGTCATACCAGATGAAATGACAGCCGTAGGGTGGGTAAATCTCAAATCATATGATTATTCCAATACAATCTAATAACTATCGATAATATCACAATAAAGTGATTAATCTCCATAGGAACTCTCTTTCCTTGTTCCCAGAAAAGAGGATATCCCCTTTCTTGTCTCCCCCATTAAACTGACCTCTTTGAGAGCTGGAACTGCCTTTTGCCTTTCTCTGTATCCCCAGTGTTTAGTACAGAGAAGGGAACAGGGAGCATTTAAACAGCACCTACTATGTGCCAGGCACTACGCTGAGGGTTTTTACAAATATTTTCTTATTTGATCTTGACAACAACCCTTTCAGAAAGGTATTGTTATCCCCATTCTACAGTTGAGGAAACTGAGGCAAATAGAGGTTAAGTGATTTGCCTAGGGTCCCCCAGCTAGTAAATGTCTATGGTTGAATTCCTGATTCCAGGCCAAGCACTCTATCCATTTCTCCACCAAGCTGACACATTTCTTGGGTACTTAGTAAGTACTTACAAGTTTACTGACTGCCACACTACTGCAGTTGCCTACTGGTTGTTCTCCCCATCCTCCGTTCAGCTGTCAAATCTTCCTACACTCATAGTCTAATCACATATAAAACTACAGTGGTTCATCCTCCAGGATGGAACATCAGTCTTCAGTTCTGCTTTCAAAGTCCTTCCTCGCCTGGCCTCTTTCTATCTTTCTAGTCTTCTTAACACCTTACTCCCCTCCACATACTCTTCCGTCCTGTGTCATTGGCCTCCTTGCTTTTGCCAACACAGGACACTCCATCTCCCAACTTCGAGTATTTTTCATTGACTGTTCTCATGCCTGAAATCCTTTCCCTCCTCTTCCTCTGTCTTCTCTGATTTCCTTCATGTCCCAGTCCCACATTCTACAATAAGCCTTTCCTGATCTACCTTAACCCTTCTGCCTTCTCCTTTAGATTATCTTCCTATATATAGTGTGCATTGTATACACATTTGTTTTGTATGCTGTCTATCCCTATTAGACTGTGAGCTCTTTGAGAGCAGGGACTGTATTTTGTCTTTCTTTGAATCCCCAAAGCTTAGCACAGTACCTGACATCTAATATGTGCTAGTTGATGGATTGAAATGGTCAAGCGATGCTCAGGATTTATCTTCTCTGTAAATCAGGTTCAGAAGTCCTGCCCAAATTCCCCCTAGAATAATTCAACTCCAGATCTAATCCCCCATTCCCAAGGAAAAACAAGGCACCTTTTTACCTTCTTATTTTCCACCCTCCTCCCATCCCACTTCCCTAGCTGTGGGGGAAAATTATAGTCTTAGAGCTAAAAAAGAGCTTATCCATTGTGATAGCCAGAGGAGGAGAACCTAGGGTGAGGGAAATGGCTACTCCTTTGAAGCCCCAGGAGTTTACAACTCCCTCCCCTTTCCTGCCACTCTTTCTTTTTGGAAGATTTGCTGATCCTAGTCTCCTTCCACTTCCTTTTGCCAGGCTTTTTCATAGTTTAAGATCCCAGAGGAGTACCACAAGGACCCTGCATATCTAGAGGAGGGTCAGTGTAATATTAGGAGAGTTGGAAGTTGCTTGGGAGCCTAACTATGAATCCCTTTGTTGGGCTAGGAAAGTGTCCATATCTATTGTTAAAATCCATAGAAATTAACTTACAAAATATTTATTTTATTTTTAAATTTATTTTTGCAAAGAATACAAATCTATCTTCTGCCCCCCAAAAAATCCTTAACCCTTAACAAGGAAGAACCATAATAACAAATGACCAAAGATATCTTTTTAAAGTATCCAGGCCTACCAGTTCTGTCCTTTAGTTCTTTTTTCCTCTTCCTCCTCTTCTTTCTCCTCTTCCTTCTCATCCTTCTTCGTTTTGTAGTTTGTAGTTTGGATTTTGTTGATTCTACTCATTTTAGAATAGTGTAGAATGCATCACTTGTCTTCACATTTCTTTATATGACTCATATTTATCTTTTATAGCATTCTAATACCTGTAATACATATATAATAAAAACATAAAAAGATATTAATATACTATCATTTTTTAGCCATTCTTTAATTTCTTTGGACATATAAGTTATTTCCAACTTATTATTATTACAGATAGAGCAGTTATGAATATTATTGTGTAGAGTTAACACTTCCCTACTTTTATTGTGTTTTTGAGATAAAGTCCTATTAATGCAGTCACTGGGTAGTAGATAACAAATATGAGTTTTGTGGCTCACTCCATTTTTTCATATTGCCATCCAAAATGTTTACAGTGGTCTGTAGTCCTATCCACAATATATTAAAATCCTTGTTTCCCCACAGCCCTGCCAGTATCCATTGTTCTCCTTAGCTATGTTTGACATTCTGGTGGTGTCTTATGGTTGTCTTGATTCTCTATTAGGGAATTTGATCCTCTGTGTTATTAACAGTTTGTATATTTTCCTTTACAAATAGTTTTTTTTTTTCTGGTAGGACAATGAGGGTTAAGTGACTTGCCCAAGGTCACACAGCTAGGAAGTGTTAAGTGTCTGAGGCCAGATTTGAACTCAGGTCCTCCTGAATCCAGGGCCAGTGCTTTATCCACTGCACCACCTAGCTGCCCTCCACAAATAATCTTTATGACTTTTGACCCAATGGTGAGAAATTCCCCCCAAAATTCAAATTGGGGACATAAGTGTATTATTAGTCTCAAAAGTATGCATCAGTTCCAAATAGATTTTGGATGTCAGACCGTATCAGATAGATTTATTTTGAATATTTTCTGGGACATTTTCTTTTCATTTAAAATACAATTTTGTATACTATTTTTACTTACTCAAATCCATTATTATTGTCTCCAATGATTTCTTCCATTTGTTTGACTGATACAATGTCCTTTCATTTTAGTTGATACTTTATATTTTATTTTTTTAATTTTATTTTTTCAGAAAACACAAATCTACCTTCTTTTCCTCCTTTCTTTTCCTACCCCAACATAAACATTGAAAGGGGGGGGGGGCGGAACCTTGTCTCAGCATTGACCATATATATAGATATATGTCTATATATATATACATACATATATTTATCTATATATACACAATTATCTGTATGTATGTCTCATGAATCCTTTAGAATTATAGTTGGTCATTGCATTGATCAGAATTCTTAAATCTTTTAAAGTTGTTTGTCTTTACACTATTGTTGTTATCATAGAAATTGTTCTCCTGATTTTTCTCATTTCATGATGGGCAACCTCTCAGTTTCCAGGCCTTTGCCACCACAAAAGGAGCTTCTATTTTTTTTTTTAACATATGGATTCCTTTAAAAAAAATGGGTTCTTTAATCTCTTTAGGGTATAGATCTAGGGGTTATCAAGTTTTGTCAAGCACTAATAATAATCACTAAGAATGGCTAAAATAATTTTAAGCTTTCCAAAGCACTCTATAGGTGTTACTTCATTTGAATCCTCACAACAACCCTATGTGACAGGTGTTGTTATTATCTTCATTTTACAGATAGGGAAACTAAGGCTAAGAAAGGTTAAAGTCCCACAGCTAGCAAACATCTGAGGCAAAATTCAAACTCTTTCTTTCTGAGTCCAAATCCAGTGTTCAATCTTCTTAAGTGAGAATGGAGACTTAGAAATTATTCAGTGTATCTGTCCAGGATTTTCAAGTTGAGCAGAGGTATAGGTAGGGATATCTTAGTATCTGTCCTATACCTCTATACATAGTTTTGAAGGGGATTGGGAAGAAGGTGATTATTTTTCTTCAACCTTAACACAAAATATTTGTAGCTTTAAAATATGAAATTTTCCTTTGTGCTCTTTTTTCTTCATTATTTTTGGCTAGAATAATACTAGGGACAGAGGGCACATCAGATTATAAGACATCTAGGTTGTGACACTTCCCCTCATTGCACTTTGTGTCTTCCTTCCTGGCCCTCAGAACTTCCTCTCCCCACAGTAAAAACAGACAAGGTTGTTGGATATATCCTCAACAGTTTTAGCTTTTTAAATGCTGTGCATGGTATACTACCATATTACTTATTTATTGTTATGAAAAGCAACTGGCATGGAGAAAAAAGAGCTGGGTTTGGAGTCAGGAAAGACCTGGATTCCATTTCCACCTTTGACACTACCCTCATGGCCATAGACAAGTCACTTCTCCAAATCTGTTTCCTAATCTGTAAAATGGGAGTAATAAGAGCACTGCTTTACAGATTGATAATCATGTGTGAAAGGTATCTTATCAACCTTAAAGTACTATGGGATTTCAGCAATTATTATTATTCTTACTATGAGCATAGTATACAATCATGACAATAATGAAGGATATAAGATTGTATAAAATAGATTTACCTCAATGCCCAAAATATCAGTCATAGAATTGAAAAAGACCCTTGAAGTCATCTAATTCATCCTCCATCCAGTAAATTCCATCTACAACATCCTGACAAAGGGTGACCATGCCTTTGCTTGAATGTAGTGCCACAGCTGACAATAGACTTAAAAGCATTAAATGAGATATAATCAAGGAGATAAAATGTTGAGGTAAACATTTTCAAGATAACTGACCAAGATTAGGAGTTATGCCAATAGAATAGAATACAGCTAAGAGGCCCTAACAGGGAGCTCCATAGATATGATTAAGTTAACCAGTTGCTGGGATCACTTTACTGTTAATCTTGTAAGTGCTGATATAGTCACAGCATAAAAGAAATAAGGCATCAGGTCTCAAAAAAAAAAAGAATTAAATTTTGCCTCTCCTTTATTCCCAATTTGGTTGTTTTATGAATTTGTAGGGCCCTTCAAAATGTTCTTCTGTAGGCAGGCAAATGATTGTATGTATTCACCTAGTGAGGTAGAGAGCATTGGGCATTTGAGTTAGTTAATGGAAACAATGATAATACAGTTTCACAGTTTCATAGCAGGGTATAGCATATAGAATGGTACAGTTGAAACCAGGAACACATGGGTTCAAAGTACAGCCTATGGGGCATATTAGCTGGATGACCCTGGGTAAGGCTACTTAATGTTTCAGTGTCTTCCCTAGGCAATACCTCTAAGACCATAAGTTGCAGAGAATGTGCCAATTTGCATTGTCTGGAGGTTGTCTATAATGAAATCACAAGTCTGGTCTCTATCCCAATTACCAAAATACCAAATAGTTTGTTTGGTTTGGTTTTTTTCTTCAGCCTCTGTCTTCCTGGACTTATCTGCAGTATCTGATACTGTTGACAACCTCTTCCCCCTTGATACTGCTTCCTTTCTTCGCTACCATTACTCTTGTACTTTGCTGGTTAACTTTTCTTCTCTGGAGACTGGTACATTTCCTTTGCTGGCTCCACTTCTTGCTCCAGCCTTCTTTGAAATTCAAATGTTTCCCAAGTGGTCTAGCCTTGCCTCCCCTTCCCTTTCCTCTCTCCTACTATTATCCTGGAACTGTTCTTTTCAAGGTCAATAATGACCTTGGACACTCTTGGTCATTCCCTTCCTTCTTGAAACTGCTCCTTTGTTTTATTTAACCCTGAATTATCCTGGTTCTCCTCATTCCTCTAGGCACTCCTTTGCTCTCTCCTATGGAGTGCTCTGTTCCAGTTTGTTGCAGCAGATAGATAACTGGTCCCTCAGAGTTAGGATGACCTGGGTTCAAGTCCTACTTCTGACACATACTGCCTGTGGGACCCTAGGCTACTCTCTGACTATAAGTTGCGGAGCAGGTACATATCTGTATGGTTAAGGGAGTTTGCTCACTAGAAGTTCCCCACACCAATAAAATCACAGGTTCAGGATAAAATAAACCATACATAAACCTTGTCTTATATCAGATCTTAGGACAAATGGTTATTGGAAAAGGGAAGGAAACTATGGCCAACTGAAATAGCTGTATAACTGTGAGAATACCCTTCAGTCACTACCAGAAAGCCAAAAGCCAGATAGCAAGGAGTCAGAAAGTGAGAAGAGAGTGAGGGAGTTGAGGCAGTAAGAGTAGACCACACTTTTGAGAAGTTTGATGCTGAAATGAAGGAGTAAAGATAGTGAATAGTTGCAGGGCCTAGTTAGATCTGACAAAATATTTTTTTTAGGTGGACGAGCCCTGAGCATGGTTGGAATGGGCAAGATAGAAGTTGAGAAAGATGGTATGAATGATACTGATGACTGGAAGAATGCAGGAATGGATGAAGAAAAATACCAGGCTATTTTGAAAAATTTTAGGAAACTTGGAAAGAATGGTTCCTAGTAAAGTGGATGAAAGGAGGTGGGGAGTACAACTGGGTGCTTAAAAATGAAAAATTACCACTGTGCTGAATTAGATGAAACTATGCAGGAGATAAGTAAAAATATTATCAAAATACAGGAAAAGGCTTAGGTGAGGTGAGATATCATGAATTTAGAGTGAACCCAACACAATGCCTTTTGGTTATCTTCAAATTTCTTGATGTTGACATCTTGATATGCTGACTATACATAAGCCTTTTCTAATGACAATAAGATAAGACCATTTCCCTATAACTTTTCTAGAATTTGCCCCATTCACCAGTGCAAAGGGACCTTTTTCCCCCATAGGAACTTTTCATAGGTCCAGCATTTGTTGCTACTCAATTGTTTCAGTCATGTCCAACTCTTCCTGGCCCCATTTGGGGTTTTCTTGGCAAAGATACTGGAATAGTTGGCCATTTCCTTCTCCAGCTCATTTTACAGATGAGGAAACTGAGACAAACAGGGTGAAGTGACTTACCTAGGGTCGCACAGGCAGTAAGTGTCTGAGGCCAGCTTTGAACTCAGGAAGATGAGTCTTCTTATCTCCAGGACTCATCCTCTATCCACTACACCACCTATCTGCCCACAGTAAGGTAGCACAGTAGAGTACAAAGTTTACTGGAGATGCTTATTGCATGCTTGACCAGACAGGCCTGTGTTTAAACCTTGTCATTGATACAAGTTGCAAAATCATGGACTTAATAATAATCACTTTGCCTCTCAGCCTTAGTCTCCTTATCTGTAAAACAGGAGAGATGTGCCCATAGTACTTCTTTTACAGAGTTCAGCATTGTGTTTGTAAAGTGCTTTGCAAATCTTAGACCCCTGACATGTGTTGGTTACTATGAGTATGCTTTCCATGGAGGAATTGGAAAGACAGCATGTGAAAGTAGTGAAACATAGTGCTGGAGCACTAGTGAATAGTCTGGGCTTCGCCACTTAACCAGCTAGCTGTATGACCTTGGTCAAGGACTTGTCAATAGAAGATGCTGAAACAGGTAATCTTTGATGATTTTTCTAGTTTTAATATTCAGAAATTCTAAGAAAATACATGTATATTATTATATTTGTTGTTTCTGAGACACAATTAGCACACATATGATTTTCAGAAGAACATAAGCCTCCCTTTCAAGAGGCATCTTGTATAAATAATGAGATGGTTTCCAAGTGAAAAAGACTCAGATTTAATCCTCAGTTTGCCACATACTTCCCATGTGATTCTGGGCTTCCCATATACATTGAATTGAGTAGAATTACATTTTATAGGCATGAATACGTCTATAGTTGTTAATGGGGCAGCTTGGTCTATTGAAGAGTGCTGGGTCTTGAGTCAGGAAGACATCTTTCTGAGTTTAACTCTGGCCTCAGACACTTATTAACTGTGTCACTTAATCCTGCTTACCTCAGTTTCTTCATCTCTAAAATGAGCTAGCGAAGGAAATGGCTAACCAGTATTTTTGCCAAGGAAATCCCAAATGGGGGCATGAAGAGTTGGACATGGCTGAAACAACTCGTCATAGTTTTTGATGCCCACGTTAGTCGGCTGCAAGGTTTATATATGAGTCAGTGGTGTAGTGATGAAAGGCTCTAGGAATAAGTCACTTAATTCGCCTCTGACTGTCCCACGCAATTCTCTAAAGACTGTAAGTTACAGAAGTACATCTGCATTGAGAGACGAAGTTCTTTCCTTAAAACACTCTTTCTAAAGCACAGGTCTGCATCTTCCTACTGAATACAAGTCAGTGGCTCTCTATTACTTCTGGGATCAAATATAAACTTTTCTCTATGGCTTTTAAAGTCCTTCATAACCAAGCCCCTTTCCTGCCTTTCCAAACTTGTTTATTATTCCTCTCCATATACTCTACAATCTAGGGATCCTGTTCCTCATACTTGATCTGCAATTTCCCAGCTCTGCATTTTCTTTTTTCTTCTTCTTTTTTTAAGTATTTTATTATTTTCCAGTCACATATAAGGAGTTTTCAACATTTGTTTTCACAGGATTTTAGTTCCAAATTTTTCTCCCTCCCCCCCAATATGTAAAGCAGTCTGATATAGGTTGTAAATGTACAATCACATGAAACACATTTCTGCATTAGTTATCTTGTGAAAGAAGAATCAGAGCACAAGGGAAAAACCTCAAAAAAGAAGGAAAAAAACAATCCAAAAGTAGAAACAGTATGATTCAATTTGCATTCATAATAATTCACAGTTCTTTTTTCTGGATGTTGAGAACATTTTCTATCATGAGTTCTTTAAAACTGTTTTGAATCATTGCACTGCTGAGAGGAGCCAAATCTATCCCCATTGTTCATCACACAATGTTGCTGTTACTGTGCACAATGTTCTCCTGGTTCTGCTCCTCTCAGTCAGCATCAGTTCATGCAAGTCCTTCCAGGTTTCTCTTAACTCCTCCTGCTCATTGTTTCTTTTCTTTTTTCCTTTCTTCTTTTTTCCATATAAATACTTTATTATTTTTCAGTTACATATAGAGATAGTTTTCAACATTTGTTTTTTTTTTTTTTTTTACGGGGCAATGGGGTCAAGTGACTTGCCCAGGGTCACACAGCTAGTAAGTGTCAAGTGTCTGAGGCCGGATTTGAACTCAAGAACTCCTGAATCCAGGGCTGGTGCTTTATCCACTGCGCCGCCTAGCCGCCCCCTCAACATTTGTTTTTATAAGATTTCTAGTTTCAAATTTTTCTCCTTCCTTCTCCTCCCTCCCCCACCCCAAGACAGCAAGTAATCTGATATAGGTTATGTATGTACAATCACATTAAACATACTTCTGCATTAGTCATGTTATGAGAGAAGAATCAGAACAAAAAGGAAAAACCTCAAAAAAGAAAAACAACAACAAAAAACAATAGAAATAGTATGGTTCCATCTGCATCTAGATTCCACAGTTCTTTTTTTTTTTCTGGATTTGGAGAACATTTTCCATCATGAGTCCTTTGAAACTATCTTGGACCATTGTATTGCTGAGAAGAATCAAGTCTATCACAGTTGATCAACACACAATGTTGTTGATACTGTGTACGATGTTCTCCTGGTTCTGCTCATCTCACTTATCATCAGTTCATGCAAGTCCTTCCAGGTTTCTCTGAAATCCACCTGCTCATCATTTCTTACAACACAATAGTATTCCATTACATTCATATACCACAACTTGTTCAGCAATTCCCCAATTGATGGGCAGCCCCTCAATTTCCAATTCCTTGCCACCACAAAAAGAGCAGCTATAAATATTTTTGTACATGTGGGTCCTTTTCCCTTTTCTGTGGTCTCTTTGGGATACAGATCTAGCAGTGGTACCACTGGGTCAAAGTGTATGAATAGTCCCATAGCCCTTTGGGCATGGTTCCAAATTGCTCTCCAGAATGATTGGATCAGTTCACAGCTCCACCAACAATTCTTTAGTGTTCCAATTTTTCCACAGTTACTCCAACATTTATTATTTTCCTTTTTTGTCATATTATGAAATCTGATAGGTGTGAGGTGGTACTTCGGAGTTGTTTTAATTTGCATTTCTCTTATCAATAGTGATTTAGAGCACTTTTTCTTATGGCAATAGATAGCTTTGACTTCATCAGAAAAAACTGCCTGTTTATATCCTTTGACCATTTCTCAATTGGGGAATGACTTGCATTCTCATAAATTTGATTTAGTTCCCTATACATTTTAGAAATGAGGCCTTTATCAGAAATGCTGGCTGTAAAAATTGTTTCCCAGCTTTCTGCCTCCTTTCTGATTTTGGCTGCATTGTTTCTGTTTGTACAAAACCTTTTTAATTTAATGTAATCAAAGTCTTCCAGCGTGCATTTCATAATATTCTCTGTCTCTTGTTTGGACATAAATTGTTTTCCTCTTAATAGATTTGAGAAGTAAACTATTCCTTCCTCTCCTAATTTATCTATGGTATCACCCTTTATGTCTAAATCTTGAACCCATTTTTTTTTTGCAGGGCAGTGGGGGTTAAGTGACTTGCCCAGGGTCACACAGCTAGTAAGTGTCAAGTGTCTGAGGCCAGATTTGAAACTGGAAAGCTCAGGCAACTTTCTGGCTTCTTTCCACCGTCTTCCAGCTTTGCATTTTCAATGGCTGTCTCCCACGTCTTTATCTCCACTTCCTGGCTTCCTTCAAGCCTCAGCACAAGTTCTACCTCCTGCAAGAGGCCTCTCATGGTTTTCTTCAATGCTAGTTCCTTCCCTCTAAGATTACCTTCACTTTGCTTTGCATATTTATATACATGTTTGTTTGCATGTTGTCTCCCCAGATTATGAGCTACTTTAAAGCAGGGGCTGGTTTTGCCTTTCTTGTATCCTCAGTTTTTAGCATGGTATCTGACACATAGTAAGCACTTAACAAGTGCTTGTTGACCTGTTGACCGAAAGATGAAATCCCAGGTCCAATTTTTTTTTAAGTTCCTATACAACCAAGACTGTCTTATGTCATAATTGTAAAGTGCTTCACACAGTGCCTGGCACATAGTAAACACTATAAAAATGTTAGTTATGATGGCAATGATATCTTAACTTTGTTACAACAGTACCTTTTATGTCATCATGTGGTCATAAATGTTGAACTGTATTTTGTAGAGACGAAGCAGGCACAGATAAATTCATAGTGGTTGTTGTGAGGTTTTAGTAGGTTTGGGTTTTGTAGTAAACTGCAAATGTAACATGAGTTACTAGTGTGATCTAATGTGATCATGGGCTCCAGAAATGAGGAGGTGACAGTGCCACCACACTGTATCCTGCAGGGTTAGACCTAATCTGGAATGTTGCATTTTGTTCTGGGGAACACATTTTAGGGAGGACATTGATGACTATGAGGATGACAATGAATAACAACAGCAGCAATAACAACAGTATTTATATAGCACTTTACGTTTTGTTAAGTACTTTACAAATATTATCTCATTTTTTCCCAATAACAACCCTGGAAGTTAGGTGCAGTAATATCCCCCTTTGACAGATGAGGAAATGAGAGAGATAAAGGTTAAGTGACTTATCTGGGGTCACACAGCTAGGAAATCTGAAACTAGCTTTGGAATTCAGAGCTTCCTGACCCCAAGTCTATTGCTCTATGCATGTCTCCCACCACCTACCTGTGTAGATAGATGCTGGAGGGCATCCAGAGGAGGGTTTATGAAGATCCATTAGTTGAATGAACTGAAGATATTTAATCAGAAGAAGGGGGCATGATAGCTTCAAATATGAAGTATACGAAGATAGGTATAAACACATATACCTATATTTAAAGTGTTTTATTATGTCTTTTGTTTTTATCCCACAATTATATTCTGTTATTTACTCTCTTCATTGCAAACTGATCCTTTGTGACAAACAAAAATCATTTAAAATATCAGGTATAAACAGTCTGACAATGTATGCCAAGTATCTGAGGGGCTGTCATATAGAGGATTCCTTAGATTTCTTGTGCTTGGCCCTAGACAGAAGAAATAGGAACAAGATAGAGAAGCTGGAAAATGACCAATGTAATCTTGAAATAAGGAAGTATTTCTTCTTTTTTTTTTTTTACAGGGCAATGGGGTTAAGTGACTTGCCCAGGGTCACACAGCTAGTAAGTGTCAAGTGTCTGAGGCCGGATTTGAACTCAGGAACTCCTGAATCCAGGGTCGGTGCTTTATCCACTGCGCCACCTAGCCGCCCCAGGAAGTATTTCTAATCTTAAAGATATCCAGAAGTGGCATGGGCAGCCTGACAAGGTAGTGGGTTACCTCTCACTCTTGGTCTCCAGAGCAAAGGCTCAATGATCATTTATCATGTATGATATAGACTCTTCTTCAGGTATTGGTTGGACCTGGTGGCTTCTGCAAGGTCCTTCTATTCTCCATTATTGTTTTTATTTAAAGACCCACACGTGATCTTTTCCATTCTTTTAGTCTTCCTTTCTCTGAAGTAGCTTGAGACCTTGAGCCCCTTTAAAATTGTGTCACCTTCAGAATGGACTTCTTCCCTGTAAACTTGGTCCATTATAGCAGCTTTCCGTGCCTTCATCTTCTCCTATCCAGTACAGAGAGGGCAAAGTCTAGAAGGGAAACCTTCACTAGTACTGCCAATGAGAATGGATCATTATAAAAAATGCTTACAAGCCTCCATTTTATGTCGTGTTTCTTCCAGTTTCATTTATAAATGCTCTCTGGGATCATTTGGCTTAACTGGATCTTAGAACCAAGTTTTTTGCAGTTCTGTTTTCTCCTCAGCTTCTCCTCCTTTTTTGTGAAATTACTATGATGGTCTTCCATCACCTTCCCCCGTAGTGTTTTGCAAAGAGATTTGTATTCTAGATTGGCATTGTCTGTGGCAGTCACATCTTTCTATTTTCTAAAATCTTCCAAGTCTCCTTATTATGATGATTTTTGCAGCATTTAAACTTCTCTGGGAAATGATGATAAAACCACTTCTTTATTTTTATCCATTTCTCCTTTTTTTAGAATTGAGAGGCTTGGGGTGAGTTAGATCTGATGTCATCACAGCCAGTGTTTAGTCTAAGCCCTTACCACGTCTTCTTTTCTAAGACAATAGCTCTTTTTAAAAATCAATTTCTATTGCTATCTTTTGGGGGGTTTTACATAACTTTCGCACAATAGTCCTTCCCTTTCCTCTGCCAGAAAACTATCCCTTTAACAAATGACATTTTTTAAAGAAAAAAAAAAGAACAGAAATAAATCAGAAAAACAGATCAATATATTCAACAGCTCTGAAAACATGCAGTTTTCCACATATGTGCCTTCCACCACGGCAAAGGAATGGGGCCACAGTTATTCTTTGTAATTCTGCAGCGTTCACTTTCATTTGTTTTGTGGTGATTGTTCTTTCCATTCAAATTATTGCAGTCATAGTGTATGAATATTGTTTTTCTGGCTCTACTCACTTCACTCTGCATCCATTCATGTAGATCTTTCCCTGCTTTTCTGTATTCCTCACGTTCATCTTGGCCTACTTGCTGTATCTTGTATAAAACTTTTCATCTCCTTTCTCTATGTACAAACGTCCCCCATGCTCAAAACACTCTCTTTACCACTACCTCTTAGAACCCCTAGCTCCCTTTCAGGCTTAAGTACCAGATCTTTAAAGATACCTCTCCTGATCCCCCCCAATTGTTAGTCCCCTCTTCCCATCACTGTGTATTGATTTTGTATGTATTCCCTGTACACATTGTATCCTGCAGAATTTAAGGCAGGAATTGTCTCATTCTTGCATTTATTATCTCAACTCCTAGTGTGATGCTTGGAACTAAGCATTTAGTGAGTACTTGATTGAATTTGTGACCCTGAACACTGCAAAGTCTCACCAGTGAAATGCATAGTAGTATGAGATAAGTCTAATCATCCACATTGAAAAAACAAAATGGATGAAAAATGAATGCCACAAAAAAACAAACAAACAAAAACAAAGGGAACAGCTAGGTAGTGCAGTGGATAAAGTACCAGCCCTGGATTCAGAAGGACCTGAGTTCAAATGCAACCTCAGACACTTGACACTAGCTGTGTGACCCTGGGCAAGTCACTTAACCCTCACTGCCCCGAAAAAACAAAACAAAACAAAATGAATGCCACACAGATTGACATGTACCTAGTTATATAAATCAATATTTATATGTTGGATAAAGTACAAAGTTGGATAATAATTACAGTCTGAAATTCAGTAGGAGGATGGCAGGATCATTTTGAGTTTGCAATTTTCAGCAATTGCAGTGTGCTATTGCAAAATCCATCATCTCACAGCGAAACTATATGTCTGGAAATTATAAAACATAATAGTCTCAGAAGAAATAAGATTATAAATAATCCAGAGGACAATGGAAAGATACATATTGGGTATATACAGTAGGTAGTACATTAAGGATGTGACCACTTAAGAAGTTGTGTAAAGGACAGTATGGAGCATGATCAAAAAAGGAGAGTAGATGACAATAGAGAGACAACAACAGATGGACAGCATGAGGGGGATATTGGAATCCTTCAGATAAAAACAGAGCAGGCTTTTTAACATTGAGTAGATGGTCTATAGATAAGAATCAGACAGACTTAGAAAACATGCAAAGGTGACAGCTTATTTCCGGTACTAAAGTGATTATTAATTTCTACTTTCATTCTTATCCTATGGCAATAACTACACATTGCAACACCACTCCCAAGGACAAACTTGTTGGATATGCTAGCATTTAAGTGTACTTAGTCTCCCTCTGTAATGGGCAACAGGGAGTGGAAATGGAAATCAGACTTGGAATACTCGAAGATCCTGTACTCTTCAGGGAAAGCACTTGTGAAAAATCACTAGGAAGTTCTTACCATCAAAGTCCTTGGAACTGTCAAATGATTCAGCATGGGAAATGGATATGTAGAAATCTGTAGAAATGACATTAAAGAAGCTGCTTGGACCTTTCCCTCTGACTTGTAGGTCAAACTTCTTATATGTGTTGCCTCCCTCATTAGAACAGGAGTGATTTAAGAGCAGGGAATGCCTCTGTTTTTCTTTGGGAATCCCTGGCACTGTGTTCTGTGTTCTGCATTTGTCATTCATTCATTCATTCAGTCAGTCATTCATTCAGTCATTCATTCAGTCAGTCAGTCAGTCATAGATGTGGTCAAAACAGGTAAGTACTATTAGTTTCATAACAATGTCATAGAATGATAGCACCAGAAGGGACTTAGGTCACCTATATCTTATTTTATAAATTAAATAACTGATACCAGAGTGGTAAAAATGACTTGCTCAAACCCTAGGATGTCTAGATGTGTACAAAGTAAGAATTGAGTTTGGGGGCAGCTAGGTGGCCCAGTGGATAGAGCATAGGCCCTGGAGTCGGGAGTACCTGAGTTCAAATCCAGCCTCAGACACTTAACACTTACTAGCTGTGTGACCCTGGGCAAGTCACTTAACCCCAATTGCCTCACTAAAAAAGGAAAGAAAGAAAGAAAGAAAGAAAGAAAGAAAGAAAGAAAGAAAGAAAGAAAGAAAGAAAGAAAGAAAGAAAGAAAGAAAGAAAGAAAGAAAGAAACTTTATTGATATCTTTTGTTTTTACTTTACCAAGAGGTGGAGGTGAGGAAGGAGAATATTTCAGGCATGATTCACAACCAGTTCAAAAGCATGGAGGTGGGTGGGAGATAGAATATTATGTATAGGGATCAGCATGAAGGTCAGTTGTGTTGGAAACAGAGTGCCTGAAGGAAAAGTATAATCATCCTGGAAAAACAGGTCAGAGCCAAAGTGTGAAGATTTTTAAGTGCCAAAGGAGCAGGTTTTCTGTTTGTTTTCTAAAGTAGAAGCTACCAAAGCTTGTTAAACAGGGCAGTGACCCAGTCAGACTTGTGCTTTAGGAATGTCAATTGGATGATTGGGCTGCAGAAGAGAGAGAGACTGCATTCAGAGACACCAAATAGGAGACTACTGCAATACTTTAGGCATGAGATGATAAAGATATGGACTGGGGTGATTGTGCTGGAAGTAAAGAGACCAGAAAGATGAAGACATATGGAGTTAGGATTGACAAGACTTGTGGACTGATCGACTATGTTGGGCAAATTGGGGTTGGGAAGATGAGTGAGGGTAGGTAACAAGTTGAGGATGGCTTACATCTAGGCTGTGAACCTTGGTCCCTGGAATAATGGTGGTGTTGCTCCACAGAAAGAAGGAAAGCAAAAAACCAAAACAAACAAACAAACAAAAAAACCCCAGTTCTCTTCCTCCCTCACCCCTACCCCAACTATTAGCTTGCTTTTCCTGGCCAACTAAATCCGGCCCTATGTCCTCACTGGAAGATCCAGTGCAAAGAGCCCTATGGAATAACACAATTACTTTTGTGGGGATGAAGGGAAGGCAAACCAGTTTAGGTAGGAGATTCAATGTTTTTAGAATTTGGACGCCTGCATTTCTTAACCCTTCGGGCTTCATTTATTTATTGCTTTCTGAACAAAAGGCATACTCTACCTGACAAAGAATAATTTTTTTTTTTAAAAGCAAACACAATAAAACCCATCTCACAGATACAACATTATTGTAAAATAAAGAGTTGCTGACCTTCGCTAGGTCCTCACTCAGGTGCCCTTGAATATCTTACACATTGCTCTGTGTCGTGGTGATGGAGATGTGGGAGGGAGAACTTTATACTCAGGAGAATGGTATGTCACATTGTGCAACCTCTGGGAGCCTCCCTTTCTTTGTAAATTGGTGAAAGTAATACATACTTCACAGAATTATGTGGAAGAACAAATGAAATGATGTGTTCGGTCAGTAAAACATTGTTATATTTGCTCTCATTATTGAGCCGGGACAAGGAAATCCACAATTCAGAGGAAATCCAGAATGGAGAGATATGGAGGTGGAATTGACAAGATTTGGCAACTGATTGGCTATATTGAGGGTAGAGGGAGCATGAGAGAGAGTGAAAAGTTGAGGATGACTTCTAGGCTGCGAACCTTGGTGACTGGAAGCATTGAGTATGCTTCACAGAAAGAGAGAAGGCAAAGCAACACAAGTCCAACCCTCTTCTCCCCTCACCCCTACGCCAACTATTAGCTTGCTCTTCCTGGCCAACTAAATATAGCCCTATGTCCTCACTGGAATTTCCAGTGCAAAGAGCCCCACAGAATAACACAATTATCCTTGTGTGGACAAAGGGTAGGCAAACCAGTTTAGGTGGGAGATTGAGTGTTTTTAGAATTTGGACGCCTGCATTTCTTCACCCTTAGGGCTTCATTTACTTATTGCTTTCTGAATAAAAGGCACACTCTACCTGACAAAGAAGAATTTTTTTAAAAAAGCAAACACTTAATAAAAACTATCTCACAGATGCAGCATTATTTTAAAATAATAAATTGTTGACCTTAGCTAGGTGCACTTGAATACCTTACACATTGATATGGAGATGGAGATGGAAATGGAGATGTAGTAGAGAGAACTTTAGAATCAAGAGAAACTTGGATTGGTATGTCTTGTGCTTTCTCTTGTGAGATTTAAAATTGGATATACGAGCAATAAATTGTTGATAATACCTACCTCACAGAGTTATCTGGAGGATCAAATGAAATGATATGTAAAGTCTGTAAAACAATGTTATGTAAATTTCTTTGCTCTTATTATTGACCCAGGCCAAGGAAATCCCGAATTCTTCATATCTTTATTAGTGTTGACATGTGTATATGATAACTATGTGTCATATCTGAAAGCACCGGTTGTCCAAATGGCTGATTAATCTCCCTTCCAAGCAGCATAGGACTCAGGATGGAATAAGGAAAGATTCGCCATGTTGAAGTTATTTTAAGTTGTTTTTAATAGTTATGAGATTGGTATTAATTGTCATTATTCTCATTCATTCCCATATCTTTCCATACCCTCTAAACAGGTTTTTAGGATTTGTTTCTGTTGAGACAGCTGACCTGAGATAGGTTTGCCAAGAAGACAAAGTTTTAATGGGTTTGTTTTGGACTAGAGATATTATTAGTAAACCATTAAGCTCCAATGTCTTCTCTTCTCCTTGCTAATTTTTTTCAGCACTCTGCCCTCAAATGTTTAGAATCAGAAAGACAAAAATCTGGTTCCCAAAAGTTTCATATCTGGTGTGATTAGAAGTGGAGGATGAAGATGGAAGAGACTTTTCCATCTTTCTGGTGATATTTGTGGCTGAAAAAAAGAAGCCTCTCTAAAATTGCTCTTCCATCAGATGGGAGCTGAAAGGGAAAAGATATAACAGTAAGACAGAGAAACAGGAATAGACGCAGCGGACCTACCCTTCTTTGTTTCTCCCAGGTCCTCTCCTGCCTGTAATATCCTCCACTCCCTCACTCCTAAAGTAGTGTTTCTAAACTAAAGGGGAAACTAGGTCCTAGGTCCTAGAAGGTTCCACTGGGTATGTCACATTTCAATCCTCTGTCCACAGTTCCCTCCGAGGTGGCTAGCTAAGTAAGTTGTGCAGTGAACGGAATGCTGGACATGGAGTCAGGAAGTCCTGAGTTTCAATCCAGTCTCAGAAACTCTCTATGTGACTCTGGGCAAGTCATTTAGCCTTTGACTCAGTTTCCTTATCTGTAAAATTAGCATTATGATAGCGCCTACCTCCCAGGGTGGTTATGAGGATAATATTTGTAAAGTGCTTCATAAACCCTAAAGATTTATATAAATTCTACTTCCTCCTTGGATGGTTTTCATTTCCTTCACAGGAAAGTGTGACTTTTATTTTTTTGTCCATTAAATTTTGTCATCTAGAGTATACATTTCAGCAAACACATATCTTTCTGTTCCTGTAGAAATTGAAAGAGATCATTTTATCACAATGTTTATGAAAGATGTAGGGAAAGTCTGTCTACTTTTGCATGCCAATGTATAGTTTCTGGGACCTTCCTCTTTGTTACTGAAAGTTGAAAAGTCAAATTCTGGGGCTTTTCCCCCTAGAAAATACACTGATTTATTTAAAACTTCCTGCCTTGTCACCAGAAGAGTTTTAATTGTTGTGCCTTCTGTCTTACTAGTTGGTAGGTGGAGATAGTCTCTTTTGCAAATAATGACTTACACTATTGCTCTAAAGATCAAGAAATTTTTTTTAAGTTGATATCTATTAAGTTTCAGAATACCCTTGAAAAATGATCTTTACTATAAAGCTACAACATTATACACATAGACAAAACCTTGTTACATGAGCACTGGGCTTAGCATGGCTAAGGGAAAAAGAATAACTCATACTGACCAACAAGGGAATAGTGAATGAATGAATGAATGAATGAGCATGCATAAAGTGCTTACTATATATGCCCTAAGTCTAGAAGTATCAGTTTAAACTAAGTATCACTAACCAAAATTTTGCAGAGGACTCCCCTCCAGTCTATTGCCTATAAAATGTCTGACTCCGGGTCCTGCTTGAGAGGCATGGGAAGGAAGTGTTCCCTTTAGGGATACCCCACCTCCCAACACCATAGGTACAAATTCTTTATTTCATTCATTCATTCATCTATTTATTTTTTATTTTTAAAGTATTTTATTATTCTCCAGTCACATGTCAAATTCAGTGTTAAGCTAGATCTATGCCATAGCCCCATTAGAAAACTCCACATACTGCCCCTTCAGATGTATCCTTCCTTCTCTTTAATTTAATCATTTCGACATGGGCTCTCTATCTTCTTCTTCTTCTTCGGCAAATGGGGCTAAGTGTCTTGCCCAGGATCACACAGCTAGTAAATGTTAGGTGTCTGAGGTTGGATTTGAACTCAGGCCCTCCTGACTCCAGGGCCAGTGCTCTATCCACTACTCCACCTAGCTGCCCCGGGCTCTCTATTTTCTCTATCAGTTAGAAGCTTCAGTAGCCTCCTTTCCAATACTTTCCTTCTCCTTCCCCAGCTTTCCCTTTTGTCTTTGCCATTTGTTCTTTATCTTCTCTTTTTACACCTTCAGTTTCCCTTATCTTAGTAACCATCTCTGGTTACTTTACCTGTCTTTCCAGAAATTCAAAACTCTTGGTAAGATTTTGGTCTTCTAGCAAAAGTCATCTGTCTTCCTGTACAAATAAGGGGAAAGTGGGGCGGTGGGGGGGGGAGGACCTCAGTTATCTATTTATTTTTTTGGTGGGGCAATGAGGGTTAAGTGACTTGCCCAGGGTAATTGTCAAGTGTCTGAGGCTGGATTTGAACTCAGGTCTTCCGGAATCCAGGGTTGGTGCTTTATCCACTGCGCCATCTAGCTGCCCCAATTTGTTTATTTTTGAAGACCAGGAGGGAAAAGAATGTAAGAACTTGGGAAGGTATCTACAAGTAAACAGTAGTGGAAATGGGATTAGAATTGGGCAATTTTTAGGTAGTCAGTTGGATACACGTTAACTTAGTATGTTTGGGGAGGGTTAGCTGGGCACATATTATCTGAGCATCTTGTCTTTCACAAGGGCTAAGACAAAACTGGCCTTCTCCTTTGTTATGGGGAAGTGAATAAATTGTGGTTACAAATGTTGGTAATGTCCGCTTCTTTAAGAAGAGGAAGTTACTGTGGGACTGGGTAATTAGGGATATCAGAATAAAGTCCTCACCCTACAATCCTACACCTTTTTAGGGGCTTACTGACCTTTCATCTGAGTTTGACCTGAGGCAGAGTAAAGTGGGAAAGCACAAATAAGTTTGTGGGTAGTGGGATGGAATGAAGATCTGCCTTCTGAGTCAAAGTTGCCTCCCTCTTCATCTGACTTGAGGGAAAGGGGAGTTTTAGGAATCAGAATATTGGGACTTTGCCATGGAACACAATGACAGGTAGTGTTGTTCTAGCTAAGGATTCATCTGCCATTATCTGTTGTATCACCAGACAGTATATATAACTCTGATACTAAAGGATGACAGTCCACCTAGTTTTGGAATATTCATGCCCAGAATCTTTGCTGGGGTATTTCTCTCTTCTTTCTCCTTAGGATTTACCCTAGTTTTCTTCATCACCTCTTTTTACTAGATGGTGTTGTATTGTGCAGATATTCTAATCTATTCCAATGGAAAGGTCTACAAAAACTAAAAGATGAAAGTACTATAGACAAAATCAAACCACCTTGGTGATGTCAAAGCATTTTTAGAGACTTTCTTCTGTGATCATAAAATTACCAAACATTTATTGAATAACTTTTATGGGTAAGACAGTGCTAGGTCCTGCACGTAGAGGTAGAGAACAGAGATATAAAGGACTTGATTCCTGCCATTAAAAAAAAAGAGAGAGAGAGAAAGAGAGCAAGGAGGAGGAATTAGAGAGAATTCCCTGCAGGCAGGACAGGAGGGGAAGGGATGATGAAGGGCACGGGAGAAATAGCATAAACAAGTCAATGGGGATCATGGGGGAAAGTGATAAGGTTGGAGAAGTAGTTTGGGGCCAGATAGTAGGAAACCTCCATTAAGGAGTTTCGGTACATAAAGATAAGCAAGCCATTGTCTCTCCAGAAAAAGAAAAAAAAATGAGGTAATCTAGAATATTTAGGAGGGGAAGACTCCAGATTTCCTACGGTCCAAGGAGGGCAACAATTCAAACAAGCCGGATTACATTTTTTTTACCCTCACTCCCAATTCCAATGGTCATTCGAAAAGTATCTAATGCTAATGAAAGTTCACTTTTACATAGACTTTGCAATTTAAACTTTCCTCATAACAATTCAAAAATTCCTTCCTTTTTAATTTAAATTATTTTTAATTTTTTTTTCATTCAACACCCCTTCCCTCCCACCTCTTTCCTTCATTAAAAAGAAAAGGCTTTTGTTCCAAACCTGTATTGCAAAACAAATTCCCCGGGTAGCCAAGGTCTACACCCCCCCCCCCCCTTCCCTGGCCAATGTGTCTCAGTCAACACTCTGAATCCATCATCTCTTCATCTGGAAGTAGGCACCTAAGTTTTAACATTTTTTAAAGCTAACCATAATGTTTTGTTTTTTGGCGGGACAATGAGGGTTAAGTGACTTGCCCAGGGTCACACAGCTAGTAAGTGGCAAGTGTCTGAGGCTGGATTTGAACTCAGGTCCTCCTGAATCCAGGGTCAGTGCTCTATCCACTGCACCACCTAGCTGCCCCCATAGTAATGTTATTGTAAAAACTTTCTGACTAGTCTACTCACTTTACTCTGCATCAATTCATACAAGTCTTCTCCTTATAGCATAAAAGTCTTTCATCATCATATTCATATACCATAACTTATTCTGCCATTCCCTACTTAAAGGACACCCAAGGTCCTTTCTTTTCTAAACTCATTCTTCAACTAACAAGCATATATTTTGAATTGTATTACTTTCAATTAATAAGTATGCATTTTCTATCCCCCCACTCCACCAGTGAAAATAAAAAACAATCTTGTAAACATATATATATGTAAATGTATATATAAACGAATTATCCATGTCTAAAAAATGTATGTCTCATTCTGCATATTGCAGCTGTCGGGTCTGGTGGGTAACATAGTTTATCATCAGACCTCTGGAAATCATAATTGATCATTGCATTGGTCAGTCCATCACAGTTGTTTGTCTTTACAGTGCTGTCCTTAATGTCCTCCTGGCTCTTCTTAATTTGGCTCTGTATTGGATCGTACAAATCATAGGCCATGATTTGCTCAGTCATTCTCTGATTAATGACACCCCTTTAGTTTCTAGTTCTTTGCCAGTACAGAAACAGCTATTATTTTTTAACATGAGTTCTTTTTAAAAATAAACTTTATTGATATCTTTTTTTAACTTTGCCTATATTTCCCCTTGTGTCCTTTCCTGTCCCCTCCCCCCTCCCATATAACAATAAGGAATATTTTTTATATGGATCATTTTTCAAAGGTCCCTTTCAGCTATAAATATGTGATCCCAGAAATCCTATGAAGTAAATATTCTAAGTATCATTCTGCTCATTTTACAGATGGGCAAACTTAAGCAAGCTCCCAAAGATTAGGTGATTTGCCCCAAATCACAAAGATAAATGAGGCAGACAGGAATTTGAACCAAGCCCTTCTGATTGACTGTTCAGCAGCCTTTCCACTATAAAGCCCTTCTTTCTTCTTAAGGCACTGTTAAGCCTTGCTTCTCAGCAGTCACTTTCTGTGTAAAATGGCTTTCCTTGCCTTACAACAGTCTGAGGTGGGCGCTAGAGCCAAAAGAATTTGCCCTCCCTCCTGCCTTTTCTGAGAATATGAACGTCTATGAAACAGAGAAGTTGCTGCTTTTTGAGAGGGGGTGGGGGTGGGGGTGGGGATAAGAGGGCGGGGATGGGAAGGATGTGGCTTAAAGAGGTGGGGGAGGGAGTTATCGCTTTGCTCGGTGGGGGCTCGGAGGGAGGTGGTGACTTGAGGTCACTGAATTCCGAGAGGTCACAAGATTATCCTTGGGATGGGAAAGACTGGTCATCCCCACACTGGCCCCACCCCTTCACAAAATTATAAATAGTTGGCTAGCAAAGGACCCCCCCCATCCCCAGATGCTCTTCCAGTGAAGTGAAGGTGGAGGACGGAGGTTTGCCCTCTGGGGCCGAAGACAGCCTGCGTGCGCCTGGGAGAGACAGCCTCTTAGGCTTTTCAGGAGGGGAGGCTTCTGGCTCCGGCTCCCCCGGTTTCCTTACTAGGGATTTGCAAAGAATTCGGCTGGAGCCATGTCATCAGCCAAGGTAAGGATCGTGATATTCCCCTATTCTTGTGTTTTCTTCTTCCATGAGGATGAAGTCGGAGTGTGATGGGGAGCTGAAGGCTGGGGCGAGGGGAGAATGATACCTACTGGCATATGACGCCCCGACTCATGCTGTGCCTTTTTATGAGCCTTAAAAAAAAAAACACAAACCTTCCCTCCTCCTGCCCTGGTGTACATCTCTTTGCTTTCCTCGGGATGGTAGCTTAGAGCATTTCTGCTGCTCCAACCTGTTATCTTGCGGGGAGCGGGCTCCGCTGTTACTGCCCTTCATTCGCTGCCTTTCCCTACTGGAAGACCTGTCACTGGGCCAGGCAGGGATGATGCCTAGGTAGGGAATGAGCGGGGCGGGGGGGGGGGAGGGGATGGATGAAGGAAAGCCGGATCATGTGTTTTGGGTTAGATTTTCCTAACCTAGCCTGGAGTGTGTTCCCGGATGACAAGCAGTCTGAATGTCATACTTGGCCGGTTGGCTCTTGGAAGCTGTCATTCTTGTAGGGAATAGCCTCCTATTCCTCTAATCATAGCTCCCTAGAGCTTCTGGAAAACTTCATTTGGAAAAACAAATTTCCAGCTGTTCCCTACTCAGCTAGAAGGAACCGAGAAACCGTAAAACACCTTAGCAATCAAATGTGTTGAGTGATCTATAGGAAGGATTGGGGGGCGGTGGGTAGTATTATAGCTTGATGTTGAAGGAAAGAAGGAAGGAGCGTATGAAACGTGAGGAAAAGAAAACATAGCTATTAACAGAAAAAAGTAGTATCCTTCCCCAGGGTCACTCCCTCTTTTGAGGACTCGGGTGGGGTGTCTCTGCCAAGGTCACCCCTCCCTGTTCTTGCCCCTGGCTACTTCTGCTGAAGGTGGAGGGAACTGGAGATAAGAACCCTTGAGGCAAAGGGCGGGGAGAGTTCTGGTTCTAGTTCCTGGGAAAGGATAAGGAATTGGTTATACCGAGGTGGAGACTAATATTTATTATTATTATTATTATTATTATTATTATTATTATTATTATTATTATTATTATTATTATTATTATTATTAAGATGTAGGCTTTCCCCAGGAAATGCGTGTCGAGTTTACTGGGTTGGGAGTTGAGTGTGTGGTCTCTCATTGCCCTGTGACGAAAAGCAGGACGATGGGGGAGGAGGCTCGATTTCAGATAGGAGGCAAGGAGACAACATAAGGGAATCATTCTGCTAGGTGTCTCGTCTTAGGGACAGCTAGAGCAGGCAAGGCTCTTGGGAATCTTGAAATGATGAGCCCACAGGATTTAGAGAGCTGTGCTTCTCCAGCAACCCCAGTTCTTGCTATTTCTCCTCATGTCCCCTTGTCTTTAACCAAGATCAGATTCCTAAATGATTAAAAGTCTGCTTTAATACTATTCCTTGACTGAGGAATTCCTTGATACTTTAATACTGTGATGCTTTAATACTATTCCTTGACCCATCCCCCTCAAATTTCCCATTCTCCCCCACACACACACTTTCGGGGGAGAAAAAAAGAAACTGGTTTACTAGTTCTTCCATTCCCTAAACCTTGCTCTTCCCCAGTGACATACTATGCATTCCCAATTCATATTTTCCAGTGTAACTTCAAGCCTGCTCGTAGTAGGCTCTTAATAAATGGTGATTGATTCAACTTGCCCCTCACTATACTGTCTTCACTTTGCCCATCTGCCAACATACTCTTAGAACACTCTTTTCCAAATTGCTTTTCTTTCTCCCCTGGGGCAATGAGGGTTAAGTGGCTTGTCCAGGGTCACACAGCTAGTAAGTGGCAAGTGTCTGAGGCTGGATTTGAACTCAGGTCCTCCTGAATCCAGGACCCATGCTTTATCCACTGTGCCACCTAGCTGCCCCCAAAATTGCTTTCTATAACCGATTCCATCTAGAATCAACAAGTTTTGATTTTGCGAAGTGCTGGGGATACAGCTTTGTATATATGGAGGGGCATACATAGAGACATACAAAGTCCCCTTAGAATGGAAGGCACTACTAGTAGTTTGGGAGGTTTGAGAAAGGAGCAGAATCTTAAGGAAGCCAGGGATTCTTGGGAATGAATAGGAGAGTGGTACACTGGGGGCCTGAGGGACAATCAGACAATTCCAAGGCTAGTAATGGAGGTTTTGTAGTAAGAATAGCCAGTGTGACTTCCTGGCGAAGAGGAATGTATAAGAAAATTTAGAAGTATAGGAAGGGGCCCGGTGGTGGAGAACTTTAATACAGTTTTATAGGCCTGCCTCTCTTCACCTTGATTCCCAGAGAGGGAAAATAATTCAGGTAGTGTTGTAAAATATTTTTGTTTCTTTTCCCCCCAGGTCACCTGCCCCCTCCTCTTTTCTGTTAGTATAGCTGCTATAGGCTCTTTTCAGTTTGGCTACAACACTGGCGTCATTAATGCTCCCGAGGAGGTAAGAACCCAGGCATCCAGTAAATAGAAATAATGGAGAAGTCAATCAATAGATCCCCATTCCCTCCCTAACTTCAGGGTTCCTCAGAATTGGGGGGGGGGGACACAAGACCTCAGATTCACAGTGGGGAAGGAGGAAGAACAATCTTTTCATATAGTTCTTGCTGAGTCATTTGGACCAAAATAAAATTACTCATTTGCTTTAACTTTAGACAGCAGCGATGAATTCTTACTCTATGGTGAATCACCACCATATCCTTCAGCCAGTAGGGAAGAAAAAGGATTTATAGTAGCTCTCCACTGCTGCCACCTTCTGAAAATCTATATAGACTGAAAATCTGGAGCACAGGAAACAAGACTGGGGGTCCTAGTCCCAGCTTTGCTTCCAGCATTTTTTTTAAACCCTATGTCTTTGGGAAAATAATTTAGGTTTTGCCACCCATTAAAACAGGAAAATTACCCCCACTTGTTATAGCTATATGTAATCTGTTCCACCCTTCCTTGGTTTCTTTTACAGATCATTAAGGAATTTCTTAATTCCACTTTGAATGACAGGAGTGGTAAGCCAACCTCTGAGTTTCTACTCACCTCCCTGTGGTCCTTGGCTGTGGCCATCTTCTCAGTAGGTGGCATGATTGGCTCTTTCTCTGTTGGACTCTTCGTCAACCGATTTGGCAGGTATTACTCAAAGCTGGTCCAGAAAGAATGGATGAAGGGATTGCTGAGACAAAAGAACTAACCTAGTATTAGAGCAAAACATGTGGATTAAGGATAGAAAGCAAATCTGAAAAGGAACAAGCATTAGGCTTGACCACAATTAAGCCTCATTGACTTAACTCTAGAGAATAGTTATCTTCACTAACATTTATCACTTCATTTCAGTTTTCCAATAACCCTTTGAAGTAAATTTTGAAGTTAAATTCGTTTAACCCATTTTCTCAAATGAGGAAATCTGAGTCTCAACTTACATGATTTACCAAAGTCACAAGTATTAGAGACAAGATTTGTACCCAAATATCTCCTAACTCCACATGTAACTGCACTGTAAACCATAGCTTTCATCTGGGGCTCCATCTAAGTCCTCTTCATTATCTCTCAAAGCAATATTTGGTAATATCTTATTTTCTTTGCTTTTGCCAAATATGGCTTATGATTTAAGATTAGGCAGAAGATATAATGTTATATCAGTTGCCATCATAGACTTAGACAGTAATATGACCTACAAAACAAGCTACTTAAGCAGAGGGAGAAACAGAAGGACCCAGTTTACAAATTGGAAGAGGAATTCTTTTTAAAAACCATAATCATTCTATGATTGCCCAGTCTTTGGCCTAGTCTTACTAACAGGGAAGTGAAGGAATAAGGACAAAAGAATCAAAACACAGGAAATATATGGAGGAGGAAAACTAAGTGAATTAGAAAACAGTACAGATAGGAGAGAAAGCAAAATAAAGGACTAGAGAAACTATACCTAAAATTATCTCCTTCCTTCAACAGGCGCAACTCCATGCTCATCGTCAATTCACTAGCACTTATTGGAGGTGCCCTCTTGGGCTTCGCAAAGTCTGCCAAGTCGGTAGAGATGCTGATCCTGGGCCGTTTGGTCATTGGCCTCTTCTGTGGACTTTGTACTGGCTTTGTGCCCATGTATATTGGAGAGGTGTCCCCAACTAGCCTTCGTGGAGCCTTTGGCACCCTGAACCAGCTGGGCATTGTTGTGGGGATCCTCATTGCCCAGGTATTCCTTATGTTATCATTTTCACTGGGTGAAAGTGGGTAGGGGGAGGTAGAGGGGACCTTATTTTTACCTTTTCAGTTATGTGGCAGACAGGACCAGAGGCACTGAGAAAAACCAGTGTACCTCAAATAACTAAGAATAACTGGTTTTGCTTCATTCTTTTTTGAGTTTTTTTTTGCGGGGCAAAGAGGTTAAGTGACTTGCCCAGGGTCACACAGCTAGTAAGTGTCAAGTGTCTGAGGCTGGATTTGAATTCAGGTACTCCTGAATCCAGGGCTGGTGCTCTATCCACTGTGCCACCTAGCTGCCCCCCCTTCATTCTTGATACTAAGAAGGCCTAATGAGTTTATTCCATTCTTTTTTTTTTTTAAGTGATTTAAGGGGCAGCTAGGTGGCGCAGTAGATAGAGCTCTGGCCCTGGAGTCAGGAGGATCTGAGTTCAAATGTGACCTCAGACATTTGACACTTAGCTGTGTGACCCTGGGCAAGTCACTTAACCCCAATTGCCTCACCAAAAATAAAAATAAAAAAGTGATTTAAGATCGTGAGGGAAAATAGCTAATGAAGGTAGAGATTTTAAAAAATAGATTGTGCCCTTCACTGTAGGTTTTTAAATAAGTAAACTGTAACTGTTCAATTTCACCAGAAAACATTTGAGAGCTTGGCTCTTTCTTTGAATGTGCACTTTAAGAGGTTCCTTGTGGCATTTAACTTATTAGTTCATTTATTTTGATCTTTAGATCTTTGGACTAAAATCCATCATGGGAACTGAGAGTCTCTGGCCATTGTTATTAGGCTTTACTGTCATCCCTGCAGTTCTGCAATGTATAACCCTTCCTATGTGCCCTGAAAGCCCCAGATTCCTGCTTATTAATAAGATGGAAGAAGAACAGGCCCGAAAGAGTAAGTACTAAGTAATATCTTTGAGGTAATAACACTGGCAATCTGCATGCGTGACCCCAGGTTGTTTACCTCCTACCTTCCCTAGAGTGTAGTTTCTTTTAATTATATGTTTTGGGGGGATCCCAACTTAGTGACATTCCTAAAGCATGAGAAGATGGAATTGAGCCAAAACTTGATCTTGATATTTCTGGTCTCTTCCCAGTCTGTCCTTTAGGGGAAATAAACTAATTTATCCCCTCTTCCTGTTCCCAGTTCTTGAGAAGTTATGGGGCACTGAAGACGTAGGACAGGATATCCAGGAGATGAAGAGTGAGAGTGCTAAAATGGCACAAGAAAAGAAACCAACTGTGCTGGAACTCTTTAGGTCACCAAATTATCGTCAACCTATTATCATTGCCATCATGCTCCAGCTCTCTCAACAGCTCTCTGGAATTAATGCTGTGAGTGTCTAAATCCATTAATTACTTAATTAGTGTCATGGGTTTTCTGGTTCATTACTTCTTTGTATTAATAGTAATGGTAATAATTGATAGTGACTATAGGTAGTATCCCCAATTTATAGATGAGGAAACCAAGTTGCAGGATAAATGACCCACCCACTCACTTCCTGGTGCTAGGTTTATCAGGGATCCACTGTGGCTCCCATTTTGTCTGGCCATTTCCAGTATGAAAAAAAAGATCCATGAGTAGTTAGTGGAGCATGGAGGAAGGACCCTTCCTGTGGTAGGCCTCAGTTGGGGGTGGGGGCAGGGCATGACAGGGCACTTTTAAGCTGAGTACCCCAGGGCAGGGAAAGAAGAGAAGATAAGTGGACTTTTAAAAATAGGTTATGTATGTGTTGACTCACCTTCTCCAGGGTTTGGTGGGGAGGGAGGAAGGTAGAGAATTTGGAACTCAAAAGTTTTAAAAATGGTTGCTGGGGGGGGCAGCTAGGTGGTGCAATGGACGGAGCACCCACCAGCCCTGGAGTCAGGAGGACCTGAGTTCAAATCCAGCCTCAGACACTTGACATTTACTAGCTGTGTGACCCTGGGCAAGTCGCTTAACCCCAATTGCCTCACCAAAAAAAAATAAATGGTTGCTAAAAAGAGTTTTTAGATTAACTGAGGGAAAACAAAGTGCTAAAGAAAAAAATGAATAAAAATTTTAAAAATTAAAAATACAATCAAGTTTTGAGGACCAGAAGGGAAACTCAGCCAGGGTACTTAACTGATAATGACATTGTAATTATTTAAAACTTTTTTGTTTAATTGTCTTTGTAATTGCCTTAAATTTTTTCATAAGTCACTTCCTCTTGGCAAATCACTTCCTCTGAACTCATCTCCCTTCCTTTTTTTTTTTTTTTTTTTTTTAGTGAGGCAATTGGGGTTAAGTGACTTGCCCAGGGTCACACAGCTAGTAAGTGTTAAGTGTCTGAGGCCGGATTTGAACTCAGGTACTCCTGACTCCAGGGCCGGTGGTGCTCTATCCACTGCAGCACCTAGCTGCCCCATCTCCCTTCCTTTTTTAACAAAGAAAAGTCATTAAACAAAACCACCCCTGCAACTGAGGGCATTCACTTGTGTTTCTATTGAATTGAGGAAAGTGTGCTTCATTGTTCTCCAAGACCAAGACTGAGATTTACAATTCATGAGCACTGCTTTTCAATGCTTTTATTTAGATTATTCTCATTGTCTATATTCAATAAATTCTTTTTCTCACTTCATATGAAGTTCAGGCTTATACAGTATTGTATAATAACTCTGAATCAGACTAAATAAGTGTACTTGACAAGTGGTTGTTACTACTGAATCGACCTAATGATTCTGGTCCTTACCAAAGTGCTGATGGATATTTGAGTCATTTTTATGAGGGTCACAACTTCAATTAGTCTTATGACCTTACACCTTAGAGGACAGTCACATATTTGATTATAGGAGACAATGATTGTTCCAAAGACAAAGGGTATATAACTTTGAATTCTAGTTCTGATTTCATATATATAAAATTTTATTTATATATATTTTGGTGAGGCAATTGGGTTAAGTGACTTGCCCAGGGTCACACAGCTAGTTAAGTGGCAAGTGTCTGAGGCTGGATTTGAACTCAGGTCCTCCTAAATCCAGGGTCAGTGCTCTATCCACTGCGCCATCTAGCTGCCCCCTGATTATATTCTTAATTTCATTTTTGTAACTAAGGCTAGGTTTAGGTTATTCACTTAATGGTACCTCCAATTTATTTCTTGGGATTGTTTGAAGATAAATAAACAATTGTGAAACATTTAGTCTTAAGTGGGAAAACTGCATAGAAATAAACCTATACTTGGCCAATTTGACCAAAAAAATTTTATCAGAGGGATGAAACTGAATTAAGGAAATATAGAACACTGACATTGATCAGTATGAAGACCTAGAAAAAGTCCTTTGGATTGGGGGAAGGTTGAGGGGAGAGGGGAATTGATTGTGTCAAGGAAGAACAGTCAACCTCATTGCTCCTCATCACTTGGGCCTGTGAATTTATTGCTTAGAGCTCAGTGAAATTTCCAGAGCCTGACTTCTATCTAACATGGTTGCCTCTTCCCCCCCCCCCCCCCCATTTAGGTATTCTATTATTCTACAGGAATCTTTACAGATGCTGGTGTTAAAGAGCCAATATATGCTACCATTGGTGCTGGTGTGGTTAATGTGATATTTACTGTAGTTTCGGTAAGTTGGAAATTTTTTATTTGGGGACAAGATAAAAGGAAACTTCTGGGGCAGATAGATGTTGAGGTTGGATTACATTGATCTTAGGGTCTTGTGCCGCAGTTTAAACAAGAACTGAGGCATCAATGCCTTTGGGAGATTTCAATGTTGGAAAAATGTAATGACAAAGAGGGAAGGGAAATAAAGGGGGAATATCAAAGAAAATAACTGAATGTTTAGAACCTAGACTTCGAGGTAGGGAAGATAAGAAAAAAAGCAGGGGGCTGAGCACTATTGTGCCCAGGGTGTATTGAGTTTGGGAATGCCAATAGCTCCTGACCATAGAACATATTGAGTAGCAAATGTTGCTTTTAAGAGGAAAAGCAAAGGTCTCATTTGACTTTATTCTCCCAGCTCTTTCTGGTGGAACGAGCAGGAAGGAGGACCCTTCATCTGGCAGGACTGAGTGGAATGGCCGTCTGCTCGGTTCTTATGGTTGTTGCCATGTCTTTCAAGGTGAGTGTTCTTTGTGGAGGGAGAAGGGAACACTCGGGTCGTCTTGATTATCTTGTTCTCACTCTTAGCTTCTTGATGCTCCTCATTTAGGTCTCTCATCTGTGGATGAGCTATATCTGTATTGGGGCCATCTTTGGCTTTGTGGCCTTCTTTGAAATTGGACCAGGCCCCATTCCTTGGTTCATCGTTGCTGAGCTCTTCAGCCAAGGCCCCCGCCCGGCTGCTATGGCTGTGTCTGGCTGTTCCAACTGGACCTCTAACTTCCTTGTGGGCTTGCTCTTCCCTACAGCTGCGGTAAGTGAGCTCCATCCTCATCAAATCTTACTTGAAAAACCAGTAGTAGCTCATTTAGGATTAAATGAATGAGTTGGGGCCGTCTTGAGTAAGAATAGGATACTAGATGGGTTACCCAAGCACCTCTTGGTAACTCAGAGGCCACTCTAGATTGGTTATTTGTTTTATAAAAATGAAACCAAAATATCCCCCATCTCTAAATCCCAACAGGCATTTCAGGAGAGGATTCATAAGGGGCTGCAAATTGGTACAAAGGTAGATTTGGGGGCTTAGGATTTTAGTCCTAAATCTTGGAAGGGTTCTCACTCATTCCAAAAATGAATCATGACTATTATTGTTACCCACAGAGCGGGGAGGCCTGGTTCTTATTCTGAGGATGAATTTTGACTGAACTTTTTTTTTCCTTCTTTAGAAATATATGGGATCCTACGTCTTTATTATCTTTACTTGCTTCCTCATCTTCTTCTTTTTGTTCACCTTCTTCAAAGTCCCTGAGACCAAGGGCAGAACTTTTGAGAATATTACCCAGGTCTTTGAGAACAAGAGTAAGGGTTCCCTCGGCCCCACCTTAATGGCAGAGAAAGGCCCCATTGTGGATATGAACAGCATTGATCCAGCCAAGGACACCTCATCTTCCGCCCTCTAAAATCCTACCTCCATCACACCTCCTTTTCCAGTCTCCCAATGTGGAAAAACATCTCTCTGAGGTGGGGGGCCCTCATCAGGATATCTATAACCCAGGACTGTTTCTGATTGCTGCTACTGTTTCTTTTTCACCTTACTCCATGAGCACTAAGATGAACCTAGTGTTGGAGTCAACTCAGCTTCACCGGCTTTTAAACATTTAATATCTTGGACACTGTCTACACTCTGCTAACCAGAGATCAGGTGAAATTGCCCTCATTTCTGGAGGGATTGGCTCCTTGGCACATGTGCCAACCTTTGTCACCATTTCCTTGGCTTCTAATGATGATTCATTGAGGTACCTAGGAATCAGAAGAGTGGGTGTAATAACTCTCATCCCAATAATTAGAGTTATTTCAGTAGTATGTATGAGTTAGGGGTAGGAAAAAAGGTTGGGGACCAAATAAGAGAGCCTCTTCCTCAATTTTTTTTTTTTTTACAACTACAGAGTGCATTAACTTGAGTTTTATTTATTTTCTCTGCCGGTTTTATTTCATAAATATTTATTTTTTTAGTATAAAAAGAATTGCACAAAATAATGAATTGTTGAGGGCAAAAGAGAGAAAGAAGGGAGAAAGTATAAATTTAAACAAGGGACAGGGGGAGAAATAGAAATTAATTTGGAGGAGTTGGCACAATAAGGAATAGAAGAAACAGGGAGAGATGGAGTAGTATGTTAAAGGGCATGGGAAATGGTATTTGAGATTTTCACATGACCTTTAGCAATTTCTACTCCATGAAAATTATAATAAACTTGGGAAAGAAGTCAAGCAGTGTTTTGATACCTACAAAAGCTACTGGTTTCCTTTGGAATTTTTTTTCCTTTTTTTTTTTTTTTTTTTTTTTGGTTATGCTATTTAATATTACTTGGAAACTGTAATATTATTGACATCATAGGCAGTGAAGTTGAATGCGGTTAGTGGGTTCTACCTCTGGAGAAAGATGGATTTTCTAGAAATTTCACTGAAAACTCCCTCTCACCAGATGGAATTCCTTTTATTTTATAGCTTTTTTTTTTCTTTTCTCCCCTTTAGGTGGGAAAATAGTGTTGAGGATTGTTTCTCAATACAGAAAGGCAAATTTTTCCTTGTTTTTTGTTCTTTGGGATTTTCTTAGGTTTTGGGTGTCTTTGGTTTTCCCCTATCCCCCAAATCCCAGCAGGCATTTGAGGACAGGATTTAAGGTTGTAGGGTACTAGAAATTGGTATGGAGGTATATTATGGGGCTAAGGGTTTTAGTTTTAGTGGGGGTTTTACCCTGTGCTTCTTTATTCAAGTGAAGGAAATAGTCATGGTTTCCTTGTAAATATGTGTTTTGCATCACTCCACTGGAGAAGACTTGGGTGAGGTACAGAAGGCCCACTCATACTTTACGTTTAATTTAGATAGTAACAATATATGTCTAATGTCATTGTCTCCTCCAAGGGCCAATGTGTCTTAACTGGTTCATTGATATATTATTACTGTTATGATTTATGTGTTACTACTCAATCCTTCTGGATGGGGTAATTCTGGTTCCCTGTGTATGAACAACTACTGCCTTGGCTGGATGTCATAGCCAGCCTCCCTACTACTACTATTACTACCACCCCTTGAATCTAAAGTGCCCTGAGACAGACAGAGACACACACACACACACACTCTCGCTCACTCTCCACCACCCTTGATGCTGGCTAAATTATATATTCCATTGAACTACCAATTAAAGTCCCTTGCTGAGGATGCTATGACCTTTAATGAGTTTCACCAATTGTAGATGGAATGAGAAGGAAAGATGCTCTGAGTATTTAAGAGGTTCAGGACAGAAGGCTTGATCTATAGGCAAAATGGGTATGGAGGGGAAATAAGTTTATCACTGCTGATGAAGTTGAGTTAAATCTGTGGGCTTTGCTCTTTTAGAAACTTTGAGGGATTGTCCTCGGTGCTTAACTCCTCCTGACCCACCTTGCCTGTGGACAGTATTTAGTTCTCAATTCTCAAATTTTTTTCTGGTCATTGGGGGGGGGGATATATGTGTGTATGTATATACATGTATGTGTACATATATGTGTATGTGTATACATGTATGTGTACATATATGTATGTAGTTGGTGATTAAAGAAAACTTCCTCTCTGGTTCTACCCAATTCCACTCTAGATCCCCAGGTAGAATTAGGGTCTGGGAATTGGCAATAGAGTTTAACAGTTTCTCCCTCCCTTCATAGCCACATTGTAAATATTTTCAAATGTATTTTCTATGCCTATTACTGTTACTGTGGTTCTGTTTTTAAATAAACATTTTATTGTAAATATGGTATCATGATCTCTTTGTGTATTACTTGAGGATTTATGTACCCTTTTTTTGGCAATGCAATCAGGGTTAAGTGACTTGGCCAGGGTCACACAGCTAGTAAGTGTGAAGTGTCTGAAGCTGGATTTGAACTTGGTCCTCTTGACTCAGGCCCAGTGTTCTATCCATATTACCACCTAGCTACCCTGTACCCTTTTGGTGGGCTAGACCCAACCCAGGAGCCCAACATAAGATATAGATGGTAGAATAATTTGTACTGATAAATTGTTTTATATCATTGTGTTTTTATATCGCCAGAATTGGGAAGAAACAAAAAAGCTTAAGGCCTGAACAGTAATGTTCAGTCAATATCTTTGACAAATATTCAGTCCAATGTCTTTGGCATGGTTATCTTCACAGTGTAAGTACAGAGAGATTTAAACTTGGGTCCAGGAATTCAGATGTGAAATTCTGACCCCGAGGCTCAGCTCTGGCACTTGGTACTCATATACACATGGAAAAGTCACTTGACCTCTTTAAAACTTTTTTCATTTTTAAAATGGGCCCATAATATTTATAATCTACTTCACAAGAGTTGTGAGGGAAGTATTTTGTCAATATTTGTCAATCTTATGTAATATATGTTATCAGTTTTCCAGATATGGTCAATGGGTTAATGAATAGAAATCAGGAGATTTGACTCTGGGTCTTAGTTTAAAACATGACAATGACACATTCCTGTCCAAGGACCAAGTCTGTTGAGAATATTTGCCAGGAGTCTTGCAAATCTAATCAAGGGCTTTTAAAGGGGAAGGAGGAGGGAGGAAACTGCTTTCATACCTAACCCTGGTAACCTGTTCTCAAAGGGCTGGGGCACTATGCCTGTCCTCTCCACCATAGGAACGCCCCTGCTCTGGACCCACATGCATGACAGACCAAGTTCAGTCCTTGGGAAGGCTTCTGAAAGGAGCTAGACTCCCTTTCTCATATTTGTTACATCCCCACACTGGTACTCCTTAGAAAATGTACTTACAAGGGGCAGCTAGGTGGCTCAGTGGATAAAGCACCAGCCCTGGATTGGGGAGGACCCGAGTTCAAATTAGGCCTCAGACAGTTGACACTTACTAGCTATGTGACCCTGGACAAGTCATGTACTTAGATATCAGGTTTGGTTCGTGTTGTCTAGGGTCTCCACAAAAGGAACAAGTAGAAGAGTACTTAGGGGACAGGTACTTCCTAGATATGATAGGGTAAACATTTATTTGGGGGTTTTTTTGTTTGTTTTTTTAGTGAGGCAATTGGGGTTAAGTGACTTGCCCAGGGTCACACAGCTAGTAAGTGTTAAGTGTCTGAGGTCGGATTTGAACTCAGGTACTCCTGACTCCAGGGCCGGTGCTCTATCCACTGCGTCACCTAGCTGCCCCATATTTTGTCTTAATGCCATAATCATACTCCTCTGGTACGAAGGGAGGACCAAACAAATAATTTCATGTGGATTTTCCCGAACACATGGGGGGGGGGAACTGCACCCCTGACTTCCAACATGTAGAAGGGATATCTTTTTTTTCAGGCAATAGGGGGTTAAGTGACTTGCCCAGGGTCACACAGCTAGTAAGTGTCAAGTGTCTGAGGCCGGATTTGAACTCAGGTACTCCTGAATCCAGGGCCGGTGCTCTATCCACTGTGCCACCTAGCTGCCCCCCAGGGATATCTATTTTGCCTTAACTCTTCACTGCCCCCGGGCATGAGATGTCTTCTAGAAAATAGGCTCATTCCTTGGTTGGTCATCTTCCTCAAGAATGCTGAAGTAGTTTCCAGGAACTATTTCCAAAGTGAAGCTTCCAAGAAGACTATTAGAATCTCTAGCTTCCTTTGTTCACAACATAACATACCTTGTGGCTTTGTGTGTAAGTATCTGAAGCCATGGGTCAGATTTCCCTTTCAGTTATCACCTCTTCAATTGTGTTATATATATTATAGAGAAATGCTATTTTGTTGTCTGTCCATCATGTCATCATAAGCTAAGGATAATTTTATCTACTCTTTAACTGTCTTTGTGCCTTTTTTTTTGTCTTTTTTCTTTTTCTTTTCTTTTTTGGCGGGACAATGAGGGTTAAGTGACTTGCTTAGGGTCACACAGCTAGTAAGTGTCAAGTGTCTGAGGCTGAATTTGAACTCAGGTCCTCCTGAATCCAGGGCTGGTGCTTTACCCACTGCCACCTAGTTGCCCCCACCTTTTTTTTTCTTCTTTTTTTGGTCTTATTGCTTTACTAGCATTTCCGGAACTATATCATTTTCTAACACCTTTTATTTGACTGAGAACTTTCCTAATTTCTATTTCCTTTTTTTGGGGGGGGGCACTAATTTTTCTCAAAGAAATTCCACAAGTCACTTCCTCTCTGGGGTTCAGACAGGATCTGGACAACTCTGTAACAGCTCTGACATTATATCAGAAGTGTAATAGTGAGGAGATTGCAAAATTCAGGATCAGAGGACCTGGGTTTCCATTCCTCCCCTGCCACAGACTAGCTGCTTGGTCTTAGGTCATTTTCTTTATGTTTCCACATCTGTAAAATAAAGCAGATGGGGGGCAGCTAGGTGGCACAATGGATAAAGCACTGGCCCTGGATTCAGAAGGACCTGAGTTCAAATCTGACCTCAAACACTTGACACTAGCTGTGTGATCCTGGGCAAGTCACTTAACCCTTATTGCCCTGCAAAAAAAAAAAAAAAAGGAAAATAAAATAAAATAAAGCAGATGGATTAGATTTTGATCCAATTATCCCTTCCACTAACTGAATCGCCCCTCCAGAGCACATCATGCCCCATTGCCTGGTATCCCTAATACCTGCCCCCCATTTCAGCTTCCTTTTGTGGCTTGTCTTCCCCAGTGAGATTGTAAGGTTCTTGGGGGCGGCTAGGTGGCACAGTGGATAGAGCACTGGCCCTGGATTCAGGAGTTCCTGAGTTCAAATCTGGCCTCAGACACTTGACACTTACTGGCTGTGTGACCCTGGGCAAGTCACTTAACCCCCATTGCCCCAGAAAAAACAAACAAATGAGATTGTAAGATTCTTGAGGTCATAGACTGACTTTCTTTTTTGTATTTGTATCTCCAGCGCTTAGCAAAGTGCCTGGCACATAGTAGGTGTTTAGTATTTATTGACTATATAGACCACAATCTACTAGGGTTTCCTTTCCGCGCACGTGCGTCCCCCCCCACCCCACCCCATCCTTTACATGGGTTAGACTAGGTTTTCCTTAAAAAGCTTACAAAGCTGGCACTTGATTGGCCAAGGAATGGGGCAAGGTTTGAGCTGTGTCTTCCTTGATACCACTCCCTGGCTGCCTCTGACTTTACTGAATGGCTTTGGTCACCTAAGGACATAAATAAATAAGGCCCACTCACATAGCATTAACTCATGGCATTAGCAAATCTGAATTTCCCCAGATACCACACTTACCCTGCTGGTTCTTTGTTTCCATAGGGAGATGAGTGGGACCTTGTCTAACCAAGTTAAGCTCTATGAAATCATTGTCATGATAGAGGTAAATATCTTTACTAATTGTTCAACGACTTCATCACAAAATCAAACCTGAGCTAACAGGCACCAATCCTGTCCCTAACAGCCTAGGAAAGGTAGTAAAAAATATGTTGCAGGATATGGCCTAGGATTAAGGGGGAAAAGCTTAGATTACACAGAAACCTCATATATATACACCCACATATACATGTATGTGTATATGTATGTGTATGTTTGTGTATATAGATATGTATTACCAGTGTGATAATTATTTCTGAATCAACCATTCGACTGTCCTGTTTTGTCATAAAGTATATAAATGCAGGTGGAGCAGTAGATCGAGTGCTGGGCCTAGAGTCGGGAAGACCAATCTTCCTGAGTTCAAATCTAGCCTCATGCTTAGTAGCTGTGTGACCCTGGACAAGTCACTTAACCCTGTTTGCCTCGGTTTTCTCCTCTGTAAAATGAGCTGGAAAAGGAAATAGAAAACCAGTCAAGTATCTTTGCCAAGAAAGCACCAAATGAGGGGCGGCTAGGTGGTACAGTGGATAGAGCACCGGTCCTGGAGTCAGGAGTACCTGAGTTCAAATCCAGCCTTAGACCCTTAACACTTACCAGCTGTGTGACCCTGGGCAAGTCACTTAACCCCAATTGCCTCACTAAAAAAAAAAAAAAAGAAAGCACCAAATGGGGTCACAGAGTTGGACACCACTGAACAACAAAAATATAAATGTAATTTGTTTATTTCTTTTTCCACTTCCCAACCTTATTCATGATCTTGAATGGTAAACAAACCTCTCTTTGTTAACTATTTGGCTGGTAGTTAGGTGGTACAGTGCTGGGCCTGGAGTCAGGAAGACTTATCTTCCTAAATTCAAATCTGGCCTCAGACACTTATTTTAAACTAGCCATCATTTCAATAAAAATGAGTAGGCACGTCTACTTTGTGTTATTTTCACCTTAATCCCAGTTCTTTTGCAAGGCTGATTTACTGAGGCTGAACCCTGGAGGCCAACAAGATTAGCAAATAGGTTACTCCCCAGTCCTTAAACACAACAAATTGTCCTTGCCAAATCAACTGCTGGGGATCTAGATCTCCTTCACTCTTTCTTTTTTTTTTCCTTCACTCTTTCTTGATGCTTTTTACCTTGTGGTTAATCAGGATCTGTGGGGAAAGCTTACTTGGATGACAAGGGAATATTTATTCATCATTTAACTGACCTCTCCGATATATAGAATGTTTGGGTTTTTGTTATGTTTGTAATATCAGTAAAACCTTTTGCTGACTTATACCCAAACTTTGAACATGGTCATTCTCTAGTTCTGTTGGTACCACTATCCTTCCAGCAAACCAGTTGAAATCCTCCTTGACTTTTCCTTCTCGTTCAACCCCCACATCCAATTATTTGCCAAGTCTTATAAATCTTTCATCTACAACATTTCTCTTGTCCCTTCTGTTCTCTCCACCAACACAATGTAAACCCTAGGTCAGGCCCTCATCACCTCTTGGACTGAATTATTACAACAGCCTCCTAATAAATAGGTCTCCCTAATTCTAGTCTCTCCCCTTTCCAGTCTATCCTGCAAATAACTAATCACAATCCTATACCGAAGATTTGATGTTGTTGCCACATGAGAGAAATTATTTTTCTGTTATATTAATATTTATTAAATTAGGTTTAAACTTTTTCTCTTTATTTCCTCATTCAGGGACCAGCCCCTGTAGACCAGTCAGCTAGGTTTTTTTGTTTGTTTTGTTTTGTTTTTGCGGGGCAATGGGGGTTAAGTGACTTGCCCAGGGTCACACAGCTAGTAAGTGTCAAGTGTCCGAGGCCGGATTTGAATTCAGGTACTCTTGAATCCAGGGCCAATGCTTTATCCACTGCGCCACCTAGCTGCCCCCTAGTCAGCTAGTTTTTTGAAGGACAAGGCTGATAGATGAGATTGTCCAAATCCTCCAAACTTGCTCCACGATCTTGGGCTGGACCCCATCCAACTAGGAAACCTAACTTCTGTTTAGAATGTAAATAGAATCTAATCTAGGTGAATTGCAGCCCCAAAGCATTAAGCCTATGACCTTGTACCCTCTCCATTGGAATTTAGGGTAACCTAGCCCATGAAGGAGAAAACCAACCAGAGTCGTCTTGGTAGAGACTGATTTCCTCTGTCCAGATTGCTGGAAGCTGCTGAGTCTCATGATCAAGCCTGGTTCTCAGCAGGAGGAACT
Organism: Dromiciops gliroides; assembly: GCF_019393635.1. Lineage (NCBI taxonomy): Eukaryota > Metazoa > Chordata > Mammalia > Microbiotheria > Microbiotheriidae > Dromiciops > Dromiciops gliroides. The sequence continues at coordinate 187,908,344 of NC_057865.1, forward strand.
GAAGATTCTTAGCCCACCCCGTCATTAATTGTTCACCAAAGTCCAAAATAACAGAGTCCCCTAATGCCCTCAGACATCTAATACAAGTTATTTTTAAAATAAGTTTTTATTGATGTCTTTGGCTTTTTACATGATCATATTTATTCCCCAAATCCCTTCCCCTCCCAGAGAGCCGTCTCATATTTAAAAATAGTATTTCTTTAAAGAAAAAAGAAAAGAAAAGCAAAAAGAACTGATCATTTCATTGAAAAAGCCTGAAAACATGCAAAAAGGTGCAAAACACCTGTGAACCTCCCATCTCCAAGAAAATGAGGGGTTTCCTCTCATAGCTCTTCAAGGGAGTCATGCTCAATCCTTGTAATCCTTCGGCATTTACTTTGAATTTTTTTGTATGTAGTTTGTTGTTCTTTCCATTTCTATTTCCATTTATACAAATCATTTTGAAGTCACAATTTATAAGACTCTTGAACAAAGACAATTTCCCAGTCAAGATTGAGCAAGGGTCCAAAGTTCAGTTAACACTTAGCTTCATCAAACAGAAGGTCACTTAAAATGTTGGTTCAACCTAAAGTATCATTTTTCTAAACCTTACAGTCCAAACAAGGGTAAGTACACAATGACTAGATTAAGGTTTTCTGATCTCTTCTAAGACTTAATCCATTTATATACCGTTAATCCACCCTTACTCCATTTTCTAGAATCTTAACTTTTTTTCTTAAATTTTTTTTAAGTTCTTACCTTTTTGCATAGTTTCCTAACAGAATGTAGTTAGGCTTAAGAGAAAGAGGGGAGCTGTGCATACCCTTTGACCCAGCAATACCACTTTTGGATCTTTTTTTTTTTTGTCGGGGCAATGGGGGTTAAGTGTGTTGCCCAGGGTCACACAGCCAGTGTTAAGTGTCTGAGGCCATATTTGAACTCAGGTACTCCTGAATCCAGGGCTGGTGTTTTATCCACTGTGCCACCGAACTGCCCCCCAACTTTTGGGTCTTTTTCCCAAAGAGACCATAAAAAAGGGAAAAGGACCCACATGTACAAAAATATTTATAGCTGCTCTTTTTGTGGTGGCAAGGAATTGGAAATTGAGGGGCTGCCCATCAATTGGGGAATGGCTGAACAAGTTATGGTATATGAATGTAATGGAATTCTAATGTGCTGTAAGAAACGATGAACAGGAGTTGTTCAGAGAAACCTGGAAGGACTTGCATGAACTGATGATGACTGAGATGAACAGAACCAGAAGAACATTGTACACAGTATCATCAACATTATGTGTTGATCAACTGTGATAGATCTGATTCTTCTCACCAATACAATGGTACAAGGAAGTTCCAAAGGTCTCATGATGGAAAAGGCTCTCCAAATCCAGAAAAAAAAAAGAACTGTGGAATATGGATGCGGATTGAACCACACTATTTCTTTTGTTTTTGGTGCTTTTGCTCTGATTCTTCTCTTATAACATGACTAATGCAGAAATATGTTTAATGTTATTGTACATATATAATCTATATCGGATTACTTGCTATCTTGGGGAGGGGGGGAGAGATAAAAATTTGAAATTAGAAATCTTATAAAAACAAATGTTGTAAACTATCTCTACATGTAACTGGAAAATAATAAAATACTTTTATAATTTAAAAAAAGAAAGAGAGAAAGAGGGGAAAGGCTACTGGTAGATACAGGTGGAAAGCCCAAATCCCCTGGTTTCCCCCAATCTCTCCAAGTCTTTGTGACCCCATTTGGGGTTTTCTTGGCAAAGATGCTGGAGTGTTTTGCCATTTCCTTCTCTAGCTCATTTAAACATGAGGAAAACTCAGGCAAACATGGTTAAATGACTTGCCCAGGACCACACAGCTAATAGGTATCTGAGGCCAGATCTGAACTCAGGAAGCTGTGTCTTTCTGACTGCAGGCTCAGCACTCTCACCTAGTCCTAGACTCGGATGCTTTTTAGCTGTGTGAGCCTAGGCAAGTCACTTAACCTTTGATTGCTTCAGTTTCCTCATCTGTAAAATGAAGGTAATAATAGCACCTCCTAATTTAAATAAGATAATTTTTTATAGAAGTATTTTATTATTTTCCAGTTATATGTAAGGATAGTTTTCAACATTTGTTTTCATAGGATTTTTAGTTCCAAATTTTTCTCCCACCCTCCCTTCCCCCCTCTCCAAGACAGAAAGCAGTCTGATATAGGTTATATATGTATAATCACATTAAACAAAAAAAAAACAACAAAAGGGGCGGCTAGGTGGCGCAGTGGATAAAGCACTGGCCCTGGATTCAGGAGTACCTGAGTTCAAATCCGGCCTCAGACACTTGACACTTACTAGCTATGTGACCCTGGGCAAGTCACTTAACCCCCATTGCCCCGCGCCAAAAAAAAAAAATAATAATAATAATCACATTAAACATATTTCTGCATTAGTCATATTGTGAAAGAAGAATCAGAGCACAAGGGGAAAACCTCAAAAAAAGAAGGAAAAAAAACCAGCCCCAAAGTAGAAACAGTATGGTTCAATCTGCATTCAGAATCCACAATTCTTTTTTCTGGATGTGGAGTACATTTTCTATCATGAATTCTTTGAAATTATTTTGGATCATTGCACTACTGAGAAAAGCCAAGTCTATCACAGCTGATCATCACACAATGTTGCTGTTACTGTGTACAATGTTCTCCTGGTTCTGCTCCTCTCACTCAGCATCAGTTCATGTAAGTCCTTTAAGATAATATTTTTCTCTTCTCTCTCTCTCTCTCTCTTTTTGGGGCAATGGGGGTTAAGTGACTTGCCCAGGGTCACACAGCTAGTAAGTGTCAAGTGTCTGAGGCCGGATTTGAACGCAGGTCCTCCTCAATCCAGGGCTGGTGCTGTATCCACTGCGCCATCTAGCTGCCCCTAAGATAATATTTTTAAAGTGTTTTTGCAAACCTTAAAGTGTTATATAAATGCTAGCTATTATGATAGTGATGGTTATTACTGTTTTGTAGTTCTTTCTGTTTTCACTATAATCATTATTGAGTATATTATTTTCTTGGTTCTGCTTACTTCACCCTATATCGGTGGAAATCTTTCTATACTTTTTTGTATTCATCATATTTATGATTTCTTCCCAAACAGTAATATTCTATTATATTAATGTGCCATAATTTATTTAACCATTCCCCAATCATTTGAACATTTACTTTGTTAGCCTGAAATAATTTTCACCCATTTGTGATTCTTCCTATTCCTAGACCAGTCCAACATATCTTAGGTTCTGTAGCTAGGTCTCCTATTTTCAATTTTTGTACATGATCCAGCTGGGGTGGTTATAAAGGCCAGTGATTCCCAATTCCATACTAAATATCTGGCATTAATTTAGGAGCACTTAGTATAAACTAGATTCCCCCAGGGGCTTGAGCCCCTAGAGTCCACATCAAGTGGATTACTCAGTCCCACATGCATCTTCCCCAAGGGCTTGACAAGGCTATGTAGGTTAGGGTCCAAGCTCTCTTAATGGGGTTATCACTTTGGAAGGTGCATTGTGAGTGGTTGCATTTCCAACATGGGACTTTCCAGTCAGACCTCCACATGGCCCCAGGTTAAATAGGATTTCTGAGGTATTGTTTAAATTGTCAGGCTGCAGTTGAAGAGGAAAGTCATGATGTATATCCCTAAGATGCTAATTCAAGATCGCCTACTTCTCAGAACATGTTTTGTCCCATTTGACTGCTCTGGCCTCTTGGTCAAACTCATTCATTAATGAGGGTGCTCATGTGGTTTCCAAGTACAGAGATGATGTGGAATTGTTTCAAATCTGCCTACACCTGATTCCTTTGGGTTTTTGTCATAAGGCCAGTAGCTTGTACAAATTGTCCTAACTGGTGGTCTTTTTCTAAGCCTTCCTTTATGCCAGACTAAGATTGTACTGTTAGTCCCATCAATTAAATCTCATTTACCTATCTTAGGAACTATGGGCCCCCAAATACTAACCAGGGCTCTCAGTCTTACCAATCAAATAGCTTCTTCCTTGGAGCAATTACAATATTTAAAAAGTTTTGAGAGTTAATAAGCGGGGGAAGCTAGGTGGCGAAATGGATAAAGTACCAGCCCTGGATTCAGGAGGACCTGAGTTCAAATCTGGCATCAGACACTTATACTTACTAGCTGTGTGACCCTGGGCAAGTCACTTAACCCTCATTGCCCTGCAAAAAATATAAAGAGAGAGTTAATAAGCGAAGTGTAAATTTAATTGTTCTTATCAAAGTTGTTGTCCTTCATACTCAAAGAGGACCAAAATAACATCATTAAGTTTGGGTCTGTAAGAAAATAATGGGTTTTGCAATGCCCAAAGGCCCCAGATTGATTTGGACTGATTGGATTGACTGAGATTGATTGACTTTGCTGATTAACCTACTTAAGGTTAATTCAATTGAAGCCATACCTGCCTGGTCCTCAAGAGGGTATTGTTCTCAGAAGCTGTGGACTCTGACCTCAACACAGGACCACCCTCAAGTCTAGTGAACCAATGGATTTGGGTGATGCTAGCCAATTAGCTTGAAGCAGGGTGGAAGGACCACCTCTCCTTGGGAGGTGGAAGGAGCTTCCTCTTGTCAGTTCCTCTCTGAACAGCCTCGTGGTGGAGGACTCGAAGAAGAAGGAGGCCAGACTGGAACTATAGGCTAGATAGGCCTTTCTTAACTTTCTGACCCAGTTGTTCTCTTTTTCACTAATAAATGCTTAATGCCTAAAACTGGTGCTAAAGCTTCTAACTTATAAGTAAACCCTAGCAAGTTTTCCCTACACTTGGGACAGGAAAAAGGCGACCACACATTAGATTTTAAACATCACAGGTCAATATATAGTGTGTCTGAGTGTGGCTGATCAGACCAATATGAACTCAGAAGGCTCTACCACATTTGGAAAGAGATGGCTCTAAATTTGTGCAACTCGAGGCAGCTAGGTGGCACAGTGGATAAAGTACCAGGCTTGGATTCAGGAGGACCTAGTTCAAATCTGGCCTAAGACATGTTACACTTACTAGCTGTGTGACCTTGGGCAAGTCACTTAATCCTCATTGATCTACTCCCCCCCCAAAAAAAAACCCCACCAGTATATATATAAATTTGTGCAAACTCATGTTTTTTGTGAGCTACTGCAATTCAGCTTTGTTCACAGAGCACAGCACCTTCTTTGATGTGGGCATGCCATGCTGAGTAGGCCTGTACTGGTGTCTCCCATGTCTCACAAACAATTCCAGAGTTCTTCAGAGAGATCTTGGGAGAGAGTCCTTGTATTGCTTCTTCTGCCCTCTTCCAAGCAAGCTTGTCTTGGCTGAATTCTCTGTAAAATTGTCTTTTAGGTAAACATGCTTTGAATTTGAACAATGTGGTCAGCCTATCAGAATTGTGCTCTCTGCAGTAGAGTGAATGCTTGGCAGTTCAGCTCAAAAAAATAACTTCATTGTCTGCTACCTTATCTTGCCCGGTGATCTCCAGAATCTTCCTTAGACAATTCAAATGGAAGCAATTCAGTTTCCTGGAGTGGAGCTAGTAAACTGTCCAGTTTTCACAGGCATACAATGAGGTCTGCACAATTTCTCTGTAGACCTTCAATTTGGTAGGCTGCCTAATAATTCTTCTCTCCCACATTTTCCTTCAGAGCCTCCCAAACACTGAGTTAGCTCTAGCAATGTGTACATCAACCTCATTGTCTATGTGTACATCCCTAGAAAATATACTGCCAATGTAAGTGAACTTATAGACAGCATTCAAAATTTCTCCATTTTTTGTAAACAATGGTTCCACATATGGATGTCATGGTGCTGGTTGGAGGAGAATCTATTTTCTTGGTGCTGACTGTTAGGCTGAAATTAGCACAAGCAGCAGAGAATAGATACATATTTTGTTGCATCTCAGTGAACAATCATCTGTGAACAAAAAGTCTCACACCAACTCTCCCTCCACTTTAATTCTGGCTTCTAGCCTCTTTAAGTTAGATAATTTATCGACAGGGGGGTAGCTGACCTTGATGCTATTTTCATCCTTGTTGAAGGCATCTGACAACCTTGCTGAAAACATCATGCTAAAAAGCAATGGAGCAAGCACAAAACCTTGCTACACTCCATGGGAAAGTGAGAGAGCCTTGTCCATTTCCAGAACTCAGGCAAGCATTCCATCTGTGGAACTGGTGTACAATACTGGCAAACTTCTCCAGGCACCCAAATTTTGTCATGATCTTTCACAAGTCCTCACGTGACAGTGTCAAAGGCCTTCATTAGACTGACAGATGTTGTCTACAGATCTCTGTTCTGCTACTGGCATTTCTCCTGGAGCTGTCAAACAGCAAACACCATATTGACCATTTATTGGCCCTTTCAGAAGTCTCACTGGCTCTCAGGTAGATAACCATCTTCCAGGATCAGCCTCTTAAAGAGGCCTCTGATTCTTATCTTGCTAGCAATAACTAAGAGCAAACCCCAACTTGTGATTGTCACAGGTCAACCTTTTCTCTTTCCTTTATAGAGATGGACAGTGGACTCTTTTTTGTATATAATCTTTTTATTTTTGGTAGGGCAATGAGGGTTAAGTGACTTGCCCAGGGTCATACAGCTAGTAAGTGTTAAGTGTCTGAGACCAAATTTGAACTCAGGTCCTCCTGGATGCAGGGCTGGTGCTTTATCCACTGCACTACCTAGCTGCCCTCGACAATGGACTCTTAATAGAGAAGGGTTTTTTTGTTTGTTTTGGTTTATTTTTTTTTAGTGAGGCAATTGGGGTTAAGTGACTTGCTCAGGGTCACACAGCTGGTAAGTGTTAAGTGTCTGAGGCCGGATTTGAACTCAGGTACTCCTGACTCCAGGGCTGGTACTCTATCCACTGCGCCATCCAGCTGCCCCGACAATGGACTCTTAGTGGATAACTTCTTCTTACCATATAACCCCTCAAATTTCTGTCAGCTTTTGTATGAGCAGTGGACCCCCTGCCTTGTAAATCTCAGCTGGAAAAGAATCAGCACCAAGGTGCTTTGCCACACAAGAGAAGCCTAATGGCATTCAAAACCCCTTCTTCAGCTAGAGAGGGATTAACTTCTTACTGAGTCAAGAATCCTGCATCTCTCTAAGCTTCATTTGCACTTGGCTTTTGATGAAGTTAACACTGCCTCCTTAGGGATGGACAAACTAACCTGCTCATAAACCCTGTAGAGTTCTTATTTTTTTTTTAATTTAGCAGCTTCTGAATTTTCCCATCATTTTTGTCAAACCAATCTTGATGATGTGAGTGTTCTGGGGAGATGAGTAAGTACAGTGCTATATACTGTGTAATTTAAAATTCTAAATGTGGGTTCTAATCTGTCCCCCCCAGTTTTGGAGGGAAACTGACTAAAATCACTGATAAATGAGTTTAGGTTTTTAAAGGGTTTATTGAAAGATAGTAAAAGAAAGAGAAAGATTGAGAACAGATTTCCTATAACCTGGCAATCCTAAACTTCCCAAGCTCCCACTTCTTCTTCTTCTTCTTTTTTTTTTTTGGCGGGGCAATGGGGGTTAAGTGACTTGTCCAGGGTCACACAGCTAGTAAGTGTCAAGTGTCTGAGGCTGGATTTGAACTCAGGTACTCCTGAATCCTGGGCCGGTGCTTTATCTACTGTGCCACCTAGCTGCCCCTAAGCTCCCACTTCTGAAGTCAACTGCCACCACACCGATCTCTCGATCTCTCGAAGCCAGAGGCCCAGCTCTCTCCACAGTCCGATTCCTCCTTCCTGTTCCCCTCCCAGAAATGGGAGGTTCTTCAAGCTGATTGGTTCACTGGGCCCGAAGGTGGTCAAAGTTCAAAGTTGTTAGCTTCTGAGAACAATTACTTTCTAAAGTACCAGCCAGATGTGCTTACAATCTAGTAAGCAGTCAACAGTCAGTTGCCTTATCCAATTCAATCAGTTTAACTCAGTCTCCTGGTGGGCCCCTGAATATCTGCTAAATCTCATCTATCACATTCCATTATCTAGACACAATACCAAATCTCTGAAAGCCACCCCCTCCTCTTTTGCTCCACTGTTGTCAACTGTCTGTTAGCTCAGCTTTCCCTCCAAGGTAGCTATGAACTGTTCACACATAGGGAAGCACTCTAATTTATTAACATTGTCTTCTGGGGGGCAGCTAGGTGGTGCAGTGGATAAAGCACCACCCCTGGATTCAGGAGGACCTAAGTTCAAATCCAGCCTCAGACACTTGACACTAACTAGCTGTGTGATCCTGGGCAAGTCACTTAACCCCCATTGCCCTGCAAAAAACAAACAAACATTAAGTCTTCTGGTAGTCATCTTGCCTTGGGGCAAATGTTTAGCTTGGAGAGGATAAGTCCATGATCAATTCAGCACTCTGTGCCACACATTGCCTTTGTCATTCTCACATCCTGTCTGTCTCCTCTCCTTACGATGATAAGGTCTATCAAATGCAGACGTTCGCTGTGAGGGTGCATCCATGAAGTTATATTGTGTTTAGATAAACAGAAGACAGTGTTGGTGATGAGAAAGAAGGTCGTGAGATGTACAATCTTCAGTAGTAATTGACCACTGCTGTTGCTGTTCCTAACTTCATTTCTCCCAAGGATTCCTTACCATGTCTGTGCCTACGCTAGCATTAAAGTCACCCAGAATTACAAGCTTGTCCTCTCTTGGCACATTGATGATGAGAGTCACTAGGTCTTCATAAAGTTTTCCTTTGACCTCATCAGGGTTCATCATAGTGGGAGTTTCTACATAGTGATGATGGTGGCATGGTGCTTTCCTGTAACTGGCAATAGCACTGTCCTGATGAGCCTGTTGTTCATTTCTTTTGTAGGCATCCTACTCTAGATTAGGGATTTTTCGTGTTGTTGTTTCTCTGTTTGTTTTTCTTTTTTTTTAATCTTTTTTTTGTGTGTATGTTTGTATGTTTGTTTTTTGTTTTTCTTGCTGGGCAATGAGGGTTAAGTGACTTGCCCAAGCTCACACAGCTAGTAAGCGTCAAGTGTCTGAGGCTGGATTTGAACTCAGGTCCTCCTGAATCCAGGGCTAGTGCTTTATCCCCTGCACTACCTAGCTGCCCCCTTTTTTTATCTTAATAGTATTTAATTTTTTTCCAGTTACATATAAAGATAGTTTTCAACATTCATTTCTATAAGATTTTGAGTTCCAAATTTTTCTCCCTCTCTCCCTTCCCTCCCTCCTTCCCAAGACAGCAAGCAATCCAATATAGGTTATATATGTACAATCACGTTAAACATATTTCCACATTAGTCATGTTGTGAAAGAAGAGTCATAACAAAAGGGAAAAACCTGCAAAAAGAAAAAAACAACACAAAAAATAAAAATAGTATGGTTCAATCTTCATTCATATCCCATAGTTCTTTTTCTGGATGTGGAGAACATTTTCCAACTAGATTCATTTTGATTGTGAAACCTATACCAGCTTCATGGCTCTCCTCATCACTGTAGTCACTCCAGAAAAACGTGTCAAGCTCTTACTTCAGTAAGCCGGCCCTCATTTGCCAGCCTTGTTTCACTCAAGACTGTAATTTGGAAGCAATACCTGCTGAGTTCTCTTACAACAAGAGCTAATCATCTTTCAGGTCTACTGGATTTTGAGTTGTCCATAAGTGTGTGCACATTCCATGTATCGATGGTTGGTGGAATCATATTCACAAAAGTTTTTGTACATTTTTTGCATGTGCTTTTTAACCACAGGGTAGGATCTCTGCCTGTAAGCAGGCCGGGGTTAGGTTGAATGAAGCAGACAATTTTTAGGGCCCCTTTTCCAGCCCCTTCCTCACACCAGGAGGTGAGCAGTGTGGTCCTTAAAAAAGGCTGCTCAGGGGGCAGCTAGGTGGTACAGTGGATAGAGCACAGGCCCTGGAGTCAGGAGTACCTGAGTTCAAATCCAGCCTCAGACACTTAACACTTACTAGTTGTGTGACCCTGGGCAAGTCACTTAACCCCGATTGCCTCAATAAAAAAAAAAAAAAAGGCTGCTCAGGAACCAGAAGAACATTATACACAGTATCATCAGCATTATGTGTTGATCAACTGTGATAGATTAGAGTCTTCTCACCAATACAACAGTATAAGAAAGTTCCAAAGGACTCATGATGGAAAAGGCTCTCCAAATCCAGGGGGGGCGGGAAAGAACTGTGGAATATGGATGCTGATTGAACCATACTATTTCTTTTGTTTTTGGTGCTGTTGTTTTTCTTTTTTGCGGTTTTCCTTTTTTGCTCTGATTCTTCTCTTATAACATGACTAATGCAGAAATATGTTTAATGTTATTATGTATATATATATATATATATATATATATATATATATATATATATATATATATATAAAACCTATATCAGATTACCTGCTGTCTAGGGGAGGGGAAAGAAGAGGGGAGAGAGGGAGAAAAATTTGAAATTGGAAATCTTATATAATCAAATGTTGAAGACTATCTCTGCATGTAACTGGAAAATAATAAAATACTTTTATAAGGAAAAAAAAAGGCTGCTCAGTCACCCAGGGGGCTGACAAATCCCACTGCTGCTTCAGTCCAGTGAGAAGATGACTTTATGGACTGGGCTGCCTGTGTTCAGAGTCGTGACTATAGCTCCCAGTGTATCCCCATCTGCTGCTTCATCACTTGCCTGTCACCACAGGACTTTGACGTAGGTAAAAATGGCAAAATTGTGTGGGTGATGTTTTCTGACTCAAGCATAAATTGTGTTTATGAGCAGGGTTGCTGGAAGTTGTCAGCCTCAATCTCTCTTCCAGAGTCATTGGGGTCCAATGGCAAAATAAAAGTCAAGATGACTGGTCATGGCTCAGGATTCAGTGGATAACCTTGGCATCTTTCACAGGGTTTGGGACTGATTTTCCATCAACACAAGGCCCCAGGTCTATGGATGGATGGTCTCTGGTGGATTTGCTGGGGACAGCTAGTATCAGAACTGGGAATGGGGAGAATGTAAGTTTTGGCCTTGGTCTAGGTCTCCTCCCCTCCTTGACTCTGGCTGGAAGAGGACCTTGCAAGCTTCAAAGGGGCTAGAGGATTTGGGACATCCCATCAGTGTCCTAGCATTGTGACCCCTGAATGGCAGCAGCTGGCAATAGAGGAAGTGTTGGGAACCAAGAATAGACTAGATACAGATTGAAAGAGCCCAGTTATATAGATATAGATGAAGATGATATAGACGTATATAATTTTCGACATTCATTTTTGTAAGATTTAAAGTTCCAAATTTTCTCCCTCTTTTCCTTCCCTTCCCCCTCCCCAAGACAGCAAGCAATCTGATATAGGTTGTTATGGGTCCAGAGCACCCCAGAAGTTCTCTGGGGTACATCAAAGAACCTTCTCCTTGAGAAACTAAACCAAAGGATAGACACATCTAAAGAGATAAGTGGAACCAGATCGAGCTAGCTCCGGGACCCCCACCCTTCATTCTAATCTCCCTCACCCCTGGGGAGATAAGATTAGGTTTGGCTGCTGCCTTTGTGGCCTGAGGAGCAGAGAGATGGCTTGAGACATCCGCAGTCACCTCTCACCCAACTCCTCCAGCCACCACCAGCTGGGGAGGGTCCGTCCTCACTAAGGGAACTTTTCACAGTCAGATGATCACCCCCAGAATAGGACTTCTGGGGTGGAGCCAAGATGGCAGAGGAAAGGCAGTGAGCTCCCGAACTCATGACACAATCGCTCCAAAAAACACCAAGCTAAACTGCTGTAGCTATATCTATGTTATTTTTTATAAAAAATTTTAAATTAAAAAGAAGTTCCCCTTTGTCATGGTATAGATTCATTACTGGGCTCTTTCAATCTGTATCTAGTCTGTTCTTGGTTCCCAACACTTCCTCTATTGCCAGCTGCTGCCATTCAGGGGTCACAATGCTAGGACACTGATGGGATGTCCCAAATCCTCTAGCCCCTTTGAAGCTTGCAAGGTCCTCTTCCAGCCAGAGGCAAGGAGGGGAGGAGACCTAGACCAAGGCCAAAGCTTACATTCTCCCCATTCCCAGTTCTGATACTAGCTGTCCCCAGCAAATCCACCAGAGACCATCCATCCATAGACCTGGGGCCTTGTGTTGATGGAAAATCAGTCCCCAACCCTGTGAAAACCTACAGCAGTTTAGCTTGGTGTTTGTGTAGCAAAAGTGGTTCACTGGTTCCAAGGGCGTTAGGCTCCTTTCCCTCTCCCTGTCTCCCAGAAGTGCCTCTTTATTCTGGGCTTACTTAGGTACTAGGTGCGACAACAACACTGGCAGGTGGTATAGGGAAAACTGGATGATTTCTTCTTCGTTTCCATCTAAATGGCTCTGTCTATACCTACCTATATCAACTGGTTTCTTAAAAAGGAGGTAAAAGTCAATCTTCCTAACTCAGAAGCAAAGCTTAGTCTTTTTTTTTTCCAGTTTTTTTTTGGGGGGGTGGGTGGGGCAATGAGGGTTAAATGACTTGCCCAGGTTCACACAGCTGCAAAGTGTCAAGTGTCTGAAACCAAATTTGAACTCAGGTCCTCCTGAATCCAGGGCTAGTGCTTTATCCACTGCACCACCTAGCTGCCTCCAAAGCTTAGTCTTTAAGGACATTCCAGAGTGCTTTGTTTCTAACCAAACTTCCTTCTGTTTTCTGTGAATTAATAAAGAAAATTCAGTAACACCTTTTTCTTTTTTTTCTCTTTTTTAAAACTTTGTTAACCCCACTACCATACTCCCTCTCCCTCCAGCTCCCTACCCCATTGTGTCTGAGGCCAGATTTGAACTCAGGTACTCCTGAATCCAGGGCTGGTGCGCCACCTAGCTGCCCCTCAATAAGTTACTTTCTTTCTTTTTTAGAAGAGGTCTTTAAGCCCTTCATAACCTGACCCCCTCCTACCTTCCTAACTTTCCAGTCTATTTATACCTTACTGCTCTTCACACACTCTGCAAACCAGTGCCACTGGCCTCCATCTCCCAATGCATTTTTCCTTCTTCCTTCCTTCCTTCCTTCCTTCCTTCCTTTCTTTCTTTCTTTCTTTCTTTCTTTCTTTCTTTCTTTCTTTCTTTCTTTCTTTCTTTCTTTCTTTCTCTCTCTCTCTCTCTCTCTCTCTCTCTCTTCCTTCCTTCCTTCCTTTCTTTCTTTCTTTCCTTCTTTCTTTTTTTTTTTTGCGGGGCAATGAGGGTTAAGTGACTTGCCCGGGGTCACACAGCTAATAGGTGTCAAGTGTCTGAGGCCAGATTTGAATTCAGGTCCTCCTTAATCCAGGACCTGTGCTTTATCCACTGTGCCACCTAGCTGCCCCTCCCAATGCACTTTCTTTCTTTCTTTTTTTTTTTTTGGTTTTGCAGGGCAATGAGGGTTAAGTGACTTGCCCAGGATCACACAGCTAGTGAGTGTCAAGTGTGTGAGGTCACATTTGAACTCAGGTCCTCCTGACTCCAGTACTGGTGCTCTTTCCACTGCACCACCTAGCTGCCCTCCCAATGCACTTTCACTGGCTATCTCCTATCCCAGAATTTTCTCCTTCCTCATCTCTATCTTCTCTGTTCTCTAGATTTTTTTCAAGCCCTAGATAAAATCTCACCTTCTACAGGAAGCTTTTCCTAATTTCCATTAATACCATTGTCTTCTCTATGTGATTATTTCCACTTTATCTCGTATATATCTTGTTTGTACATATTTCTTTGTAAGTTGTCTCTCTTATTTCACTGGGTTCTTTGAGAGCAAGTATTGTTCTTTTCCCTTTTTACCCTCAATGCTTAGCATACAGTAGGTATTTGATAAATGCTTGTGGAATATAACAAACACAGGGGAGGGGGGTAGACAGGAGTGGCTGACACCTGAATCTCACTTTCATCTGAACTGGTCAAACAAAAGTCAAATACACACAGAGCAGAGTATAAAAATGCATTTCAATCAACAGGAAAATAAGAGATAAAAGGGAGAAGTGGGGGAAGGGGAAACAAGATAGATTAAAGAAAGTATTAGTCATAAGCAAAACAAACTCTAAGGATGTACAAAAATATTTCAAACTTTTTTTAAGGTGGCAAAGAATGGTTCTGTTGAGGAATGGATGAACAAGTTATGTTATGTAAATATGATAAAGAACTGAAAAGTGCTGTATTGTTATCAGAGTAATGACATATCAGGATTCCAGAGGACTAATGATGAAACATGCCACTTTATCTACTTCCTGATAAAGGTGAAGAACCCAGAATGCAAAATGAGACAAATATTTTTTGGACATGGCCCATGTGGAAATCTCTTTAGATTGACTCTACATGTTTGTAATGGAATTTGTTTGTCATGTTCTCAGTTGGGGTGGTGAGGGGAAGGATAAGAAAGCAGACTTTGGCTGATTAAAACAAATAAAAAAAGTAAAAAAAGAAATATTTCTTGAATGACTGACTGAGTGCCAAGCCCTAACTCTATGAAGCCAATAGTAAAGTTCTTTGCCAAAGATTACTCTGATAGTAATAGAGCCAGAATCAAATTCAGTTCCCCCAAAAAAATCTATCAGAGAAGAAAGGAATGGGAGAATAGAATACTGACTAGGAAAGGACCAGAAGGGAATTTACTATGGTGGTGGTAATTGGCAGGGTAGGGTGGAAATGAAGGGGCCAACAGGCTACAGGCTGTTGAAGCCGGCACTGAATTGTCTTTGCCAACTGCCTTTGCTGTGGATCTCAGATTAATTTGAGACTTTTAGCAGTGGGGGGTCCTCAGGCCAGGAAGTTTATGTGATTGGCAGGGGAGGGAGGTCACAGCAAGAAGGCAGCTTGAAAGCTTAACTCTGTTGTTGGGTGGATGGGGGTCATGATGTTGGAAGTCCCCTCAACAAAGAATAACCCCAGGGAAGTTGTCATGCTGGAGACTACCCTTGTACTCCTGCGCCAGTAGCCTCATGCTGATTCTGGTTCAGCTGAAGTTCATCTAATATTCTTTTTTTTTCTTTCTTTTCTTTTGTTTTGCAGGGCAATGAGGGTTAAGTGACTTGCCCAGGGTCACACAGCTAGTAAGTGTCTAGTGTCTGAGGTCCGATTTGAACTCAGGTGCTCCTAAATCCAGGGCCGGTGCTTTATCCACTGCGCCACCTAGCTGCCCCCTAATATTCTTTACACGCTACATTTCTATCATTCACTCTTCAGTATCTATCAACAATCGGGGAATTTATACACACACACACACATATGCATACATACATATATATATCATTTATTTATTTATTTACTTAGTCATTCATTTCTTTCTTTTGGTGGGGTAATGAGGGTTAAGTGACTTGCCCAGGGTCATACAGCTAGTAAGTGTCAAGTGTCTGAGGCCGGATTTGTTTTTCTTTTTTTAAATTTATTTATTTTCTTTGTTTATTTTCTTTTTTTTTAGTGAGGCAACTGGGGATAAGTGACTTGTCCAGGGTCACACAGCTAGTAAGTGTTAAATGTCTGAGGCCGGATTTGAACTCAGGTCCTCCTGACTCCAGGGCCAGTGCTCTATCCACTGCGCCACCCTGAGGCCGGATTTGAACTCGGGTACTCCTAAATCCAGGGCTGGTGCTCTGTTCACTGTGCCACCTACCTGCCCCCTATATGCCATTTATTGTGTATACACCATTAGACATTTGTAGTATTCAATGGCAGCAGCAGTTCGGAAGGGCTAATGTGTCCCTCTATTAATGATCCAGCAAATGACTGAAATACCTGTAGTTCCCACCAGGTGGCACTCTTTTTGAGTGACCAACCCCAGTAAACCAAATCAATTGCTTTCTGGCAAGACAGTTTAGTCTACCAAAAGGCTGCAATATTCCCACTTGCCACCAGATGGTATGCCCCCTGGGAATACCTAGACTGTTTCCCATTGCCACCATGACACAGCAACATGACTTCTTTCAGTGGTGCTGGCCAGCCAGGAAGCAATTTATCTAGTAGATGATACGGAACATTGTTCAAAATACAAAAGATGTAAAATTTATTGCTTTAGAGTTGTTAACTTTTTTAAGTTATGAATTCTTTTGGTAGTCTGTTAAAGCAGATGGACCCTTTCTCAGAATCATGTTTTTAAATGCACAAAATATATGGAATTTACAAACAAAACTAATAACTAGTTATCAAAAAAAGATTTGGTTTTTTTTTTAAAGTTGATGGAACACAGGTTAAGAACCCCTGCTTTAGAACTTTAGAATCTCTTCTCTTAGTCAATAACCCACCACATTCACAGGACACAGGAGCCAAAGGGAACTTCTTAGGGGAACAAATATCATAGCTCCAGGGAATACAGCAACTTAACAACCATAACTTTTTTTTTTCCTTTAAACCCCTCAGGGTATTAGGAAGGAAGTGCACTTCTATTAGGATGGGGTCAGAATGACTTTAGGCAGTGAGGATGCCTGACATGAACTGCAGACCAGACCAGACACTACAAATAATCTCATCAGAATATGAATTGAGAATGATGGGAAGAAATCACTCTTATTTGGACTTGTCTTTGGTTCCTATTGGCTTCTGAGCTTCACAATACAGACCAAAGCTAAGAGAAGGATTTGAATAAGGGAAAAAAGTGTGTTGGGGTAGGGGGTTGCTAAAAGGAGGTGGGCATGGTTAAATAGCATGCATAGTTACTGATTAATCAACGTCTCATGTGAAATTTTCTAAATGGTATCTCTTTCTATGTAGGATGCCAATAAGCAACCAGGCCTCAGAGATCCCTATGCTACCTACCACTGGGACAGACAGACATCATCCAGACAGGTAGGAGGGATCCCTTTCTTAAAATACTGCAGATGTCCTGGGGTTCATTGTTTAAGCCAGTAGGAGAGTCTAACCTAAAACCGGAGCTAAGGGAAACTAGCTAAACAATGAGCCCCATTAGGGTAGACAAAAGCTTCTGGCACAGGAAGCTACTGGGACTGTGGATGCTGTCTCTTGAGAATGAGAATAGACTCCCCAGGGAAGGACTAGCTGAAATGGGGGGGGGGATAAACAGGTGCAGACTTTAGGCAATGGTCCCTTTAACCGAGGTTGCTCCAAATGGGATATAGGTCAGAAACTGGAAGCAGGTCTTGGAAACTGATCAGTCATAATGTCTCTAGAAGATTAGTTACTAGCATAGATAGCTCCTTTGTCAAACTCAATGTGTTTCTTAATTCTCACTCCTTCCTAGAACTCAAATCTCACTGTTCCATTTTTTTTCCATAACCAATCCAACATCTGATGACCCACCCCACCAAATCATTTAAAGCCTTAGCATTACCCCCTTGCATTTCTCTTTCATCTTGTCCTCTCCATTAAGCAGGCAGTCGTGTTCTTAGATTGTTGTTGGTCAGTCCTTTCTGTCGTGTTGTTCTTCATGACCCCGATCAGTTGTCACAGTCAATGTCACTAAATCTCCAGTGAATTTGTACCAGTGCATCTGCCCATTAAGCTGAAAAATTGGTCCTACAGTACCCAGTGTCTTCCTAATGCAGATAAAGGACTATTAAAATAAGTACTTCAGAACTAATGAAATAAGACTGAGCCTCAGGCTCCTACAACATGCCACCCACTTCTTTGAGAAAAGTAGGATGAATGGAAAACAAAATGCAGTTTAGCTTGGACCAGAAACAAATGAGGCAGATATTCTGAACACCACACCTCTCCCAACCAAGGTTTCTTCCTCTAAAAAACAAGGGGTTTTCTGCTCCTAGGATCATTTATAAGAATAAGGACAGCTAAGAAGAAGCACTTTGGAAGTATTAGGTTCACACCTGGGGATAGAGAAGTTTTTCCCCTGGAGATGGTATGAGTGTGTTGTAACATTCACAAAGCCCTGAGCTCAAAGAAGGTAACAGGAAAGGGAGCAGCTGACTCAGTCTATGGGACATACAATTTGTTTCCCATGACTTGAAACATTTTTCAGATATTTCTGCTTGATATAAAAAGATGAGGTAAAAATTTGAACTAATTCCAATAGCAGAGTACTTTGAGACTCAGTTTGGAAGAAGATGCAGGAATACTGAAGAACTGCTTTGTTCCTCATATTCACAATTCCTCAGACCTTCATCCTCAAACCTCTGAGCAATAATTCTCTGTGAGTCTAACCTGAGCTCATCTCATTCCCCTTTACATCCCTCCTTCCACAGTATCATCTAAGCATCCAGCAATTAGTTGAGCATAAAGCTAGATTTAAAGACCTCAATAGAAGGGAGAGTCTTTTGGTGATAACCTGGCTATCACCTCCCAGTCAGAGACCTGGGCTCTTTAAACTCAATGCCAGATTCTAGAGTGGTTTGGTAGTAGAGGGAATTGGCATTGTCTCTCTGTTTGTTAGATACTTCTTGAGACTTACAAAGAAAACTGCAGGCAAAAGTTAGAATTATGGGACAACTCCTTAATGCCCTTCTCCTCAGTAATCTAAACATTCAAGATATATTTAATATTTACCAACAAGGATAGTGGAGCCACCACATTTGGATTCCTTTTTTTTTTTTTTTTTGGTGAGGCAATTGGGGTTAAGTGACTTGCCCAGGGTCACACAGCTAGTGTCAAGTGTCTGAGTCCAGATTTGAACTCAGGTCCTCCTGACTCCAGGGCCAGTGCTCTATCCACTGAACCACCTAGCTGCCCCCACCACATTTGGATTCTATCATCATAGTCCCAGATGTTCTTAAAGACTAAGTAGAACTAGCACAAAAAAAAGAAAAAAGATAGGAAAAACAGCTAGAATGGAACAAGGATATATATTTTTTAAAATCCATGTTGGACACAACTCAATTTTAAGAGTCTTGAGTGGCAAAATTGTTAATATACTTGGTTTGGGAGGGGTGGGGCAATGAGGGTTAAGTGACTTGCTCAGGGTCACACAGCTAGTAAGTGTCAAATGTCTGAGGCTGGATTTGAACTCAGGTCCTCCTGAATCCAGGGCTGGTGCTTTATCCACTGTGCCACCTAGCTGCCCCCTCCCCTCCCCCAGAGAATAGAATTTAAACAAGAAAAGATGAGTGTGGGAATGACCAGAGGGGCAGATGGAAGCAAGGGAAAGGAGCATGTTAAATGTGACAGAAAAAGTGGGAGTCACAGTCTGGCTTTCACCTAGCTCTTTGCCCTCTCAGTTTTCCACAAATTGTTTTTATTTTTTATTTTTATTTTGTTTTGGTTTTTTGTGAGGCAATTGGGGTTAAGTGACTTGCCCAGGGTCACACAGCTAGTAAGTGTCAAATGTCTGAGGCCAGATTTGAACTCAGGTACTCCTGAATCCAGGGCCGGTGCTTTAACCACTGCGCCATCTAGCTGCCCCACAAATTGTTTTTATTAAACCCCAGAATCTGTTGTGTAGCCTGGGAAAAAGGGGAAGCAGCATACTATGCTATTTGTTGTTCCAATGAGCACTAATGAGTAGGATTCTATTTAGCAATTCCTGCTTCCTCCAGAAAGTGATAACATTGTGAGAAAATAGTTTGTCAGATTGAGAACTAACCAAAAAAAAGTGTGGTATATGAAATGGGGAAGCGGTTTAAAACAGCTGTGGCAAATTCTATGCTTTCTTGTTGTTTTTTGTTTGTTTGTTGTTCTGTTGTGGAGCAATGAGGGTTAAGTGACTTGCACAGGGTCACACAGCCAGTTAAGTGTCAAGTGTCTGAAGCTGGATTTGAACTCAGGTTCTCCTGAATCAAGGCCGGTGCTTTATCCACTGTGCCACCTAGCTGCCCCAAATTCTATGCTTTCTAATGTATTCCTTCAGTATCTACCATGGACCTTGTATTCTGTTTAAGAAGATGCACACCACAAAAGTCATAAGACCCTTGTGTTATAGCATCTAATGATCTCGTTGGAGAGAAAAAGCACATACATGGTATAGAATTAATGCCATGCTGTCTTGAATTGTTACTTTGGTTTCAAAATAAATGATTTTGCCAGTGTTTTCTATAGGAGTTCAGAGAAGGGAACTATAGTTAGAGAGGTCAATAAGATTGAGTGCTAAATTTGAAGAGTATGAACCTCAAAGAAGGAGAAGTTGGTGAATTTCCAGAGTCTGGAAGTAGCAACGGGGAGCAAGAAGAATTCTGGTTACCCTATCACCACTGGTGAGTCTGGCTGTATGAATGGAAGGGAAAGGGTACTGGGAAAGAGTAGCCAGGGATGCCATATCATCAGGCAAAGATGCCAGAAGATAGAAGAAGTGAGAAAAGAAAAGGCTTAAAATGAAAGCAAGTATTCATGAAGTTGCCCTTATTCGGGGTGTATCTTTTTGCTGTGTTCCTTGCAGACCACTGAAGCTGCCTTTCTTCATTGTATCTAGTTTGTCCTCAGCTCTGGATGCAGATGTTAATGTCAGCTGTTTCAGGGACAATGCCAGTATACTCAGGGGAAGTCCAAAATTTTCCAAATTTCTGAAGTTAGCAAGGTCATCCTCTGGTCATGGGAAGGGGAGGAAATAGGGACTCTCTCCTCTTATCCTCCTTCCCCCTCCCCCCAAGAGATTTCTTCTAAACCTTGCCTGGAACTGCTTCCACCACTGGGATGGCCAGATACTGGAATGCTTGGGTTCCAAACTAGCCTGTTGTGGTTTTTTTTTTAATGTGGCTAATTAGATTTTTTTATTTTGTTTTTATTTTGTTTTATTATTTTTTTTGCAGGGCAGTGAGGGTTTTTAGTGACTTGCCCAGGGTCACACAGCTAGTGTCAAGTGTCTGAGGGTGGATTTGAACTCAGGTCCTCCTGAATCCAGGGCCACTGTTTTATCCACTGTGCCACCTAGCTGCCCAAACCTGTTATTTTTATGAAAGTGCCACAGGACATGCTTCAACTAACCCCAATATACTTTTCTGTGTAGCCTCATTTTATTTCATTCATTGGCTTTTACTCCTTCCAAATTGATGATTCACTTTCCCCACACCTATCAGAAGTTACTTTGGGACATCTAGGTGGCACAGTGGATAAAGCATCAGCCCTGGATTCAGGAGGACCTGAGTTCAAATCCACCCTCAGACACTTGACACTAGCTGTGTGACCCTGAGCAAGTCACTTAACCCTCATTGCCGTGTAATAATTAAATAAATAAATTCTATCCTCTCCATTTATGACCAAATAAGAAATAGAAAAGATCAGGGGAAGTAAAATGAATAATTATGACTACATGGAATTTTAAAGTTTCTACACAAACAAAACAAATGCAACCAAAATTAGAAGGAAAGCAGGAAACTGGGACAAATTTTTTGTAGCAAGTTTCTCTGATAAAGACCTCATTACTCAAACATATGTGGAAATGATCCAAATTTATAAAAATAAGAGCCATTCCCCAATTTATAAATGGTCAAAGGATGTGAAGAGGCAGTTTTCAAAAGAAGAAATCAAGGCTATCTATAGTCATATAAAAATGCTCTAAATCTCTACTGATTATTAGAGAAATGCAAATTGAAACAACTTTGAGGTACCACCCCAGAGCTATTAGATTGGCTAATATGATAGAAAAGGAAAATGATAAATGTTGGAGGGGTTTTGTGGGAAAATTGGGGACAGTAATGTACTGTTGGGAGAGTTGTGAACTGATCCAACTATTTTAACACAATTTGAAAGGGCTATAAAACTATGCATACCCTTTGACCTAATAATACCACTACTCGGTCTGTATCCCAAAAAGATCATAAAAAAGGAAAATAACCTATTTATACAACAATATTTATATCAACTCTTCTCGTGGTGGCAAAGGACTGGAAATTATGGAGATATCCACCAATTGGGGAATGGCTGAGTAAGTTGTAGTATATGATTGTCATGTGATGGAATACTATTCTGCTATAAGAAATGATGAGCAGGATGGTTTCAGAAAAACCAGGAAAGACTTAAATGAACTGATCAAAGTGAAGTGAGCAGAACCAGAAGAACATTGTACACAGCAACAGTAATATTGTATAATCAATTGTGAATGACTTAGCTTTTCTTAGCAATACAATGAACCAAGACAATTCCAAATTCCAATTCCTGATGAAAAAGGCCCTCCACTTCCAGAGAAAGAACTGATGGAATCTGGAATCAAAGCACACTATATTTTACTATTTTTTTTGGTCTGTTTTCTTTCATAATATGACTAATATAGAAATATGTTTTGCATGATTGCACATGTATAAGCTATATTAAATTGCTTACCATCTCAGGGAGAGGGAAAGAAAGGGAGAGAATTTTTAACTCAAAAAATTTTTAAATGAACATTAAAAATTATTTTTACATGTAATTGTTGAAAATAAATATTATTTTGTAAAAAGAAATGACAAGCAGGATGGTTTCAGAAAAACCTGGGAAGTCTTATGTGAAGTGATACAAAATGAAGTGAGCAAAACCAGGAGAACACTGTATACAGTGACAGCAATATTGTACAATGATAATCTGAGAAAGACTTTGCCATTCTGATCAAGATGATGATCCAAGACAATTCCAAAGGACCCATGATGAAAAATGCTATCCTCCTCCAGAGAGAGAACTGATGAACTCTAAGTACAGATTGAAGTATGTTTTTCACTTTATTTTGCTTAGAATGTTTTTTGTGTTTTCTTTTGCAACATGGCTAATATGGAATGATTTCACATGTATAATTGACATCTTATTGCTTGCCTTCTCAAGGTGTGGGGGAGAGGCAAGAAAGAATTTGGAACTTCACATTTTAAAAAATACATTTTAAGGGGGCAGCTAGATGGCACAGTGGATAGAGTACCGGCCCTGGATTCAGGAGTACCTGAGTTCAAATCCAGCCTCAGACACTTAACACTTACTAGCTGTGTGACCTTGGGCAAGTCACTTAACCCCAATTGCCTCAACCCCCCCCCCCCAAATACATTTTAACATTTAAAAAATTTTAAAACTATAATGGAGGGGCAGCTAGGTGGCGCAGTAGATAAAGTACCAGTCCTGAATTCAGGAAGACCTGAGTTCAAATCCAGCCGCAGACACTTGACACTTACTAGCTGTGTGGCCCCAGACAAGTCACTTAACACTCATTGCCCCACAACCCCCCACAAAACAAAACAAAAAAACCCAACTACGATTGGGAAATATTCAACAAAAGAAATGAATGCAAATACATTTTTAAAATTTCATCCTTTCTTTTCTCCTTTCTCTTCTTCCCTATCAATAACAGAAATTGGAAGGGCCTCTTTCAAATGTCAATTACAAGTGTCATCCAACCTTTGCTTAAAGACTTCTGGTACTTACAAATGGAGGGAGGGGTAATGACCAAATGAATTTTGGTATAGGAATGTAATGGAATATTACTGTGCAAAGATATTGAAAAATTCAGAGAAACTTGGGAAGACTTGTGAGTTGATGCAGAGTGAAATAAGTAGAACCAGGAGAACAATTTATACAATGGCCACAAAAATATACAGGAAAACACGTTTGAAAGACTTCAGTACTCTTTTCAATTTAGTGACCAAGACTGATGATGAATTCCTTCTGCCTTTTAGGCTAGAGATGATGGATTAGAGTTGCAGAATGAGACATATTTTAGTCATGGTAAATGTGTTGATTTGTTTTGCATCAGTTTCTGTAAGTCTTGCTGGGTTTCTCTGAATTTCTAATATTTGTAATAATATTCTTTTATATTCACATACCACAATTTTGTTTAAACACCAGTTGAATGGCACCCAATATCTTGGTATATATGAAGTTTTTCTTTCTGTTGTTGACTTTCTTGGAGTATGAGTCTAGCAATGGTAGGACTGGGCTAAAGGGTATGAAATTCAATAACTTTTCTTGCATAAACTCAAAATTCTTTTTGGAACGGATGGGCCAATTCACAGTTCTACTAACAGCATATTAATGTATATGAATTCCTGCAGCCCTTCCAACATTGAATATTTTCATCTTTTATCATCTTTGCCAATTTTCTGGGCATCAGGTAAGACCTCAGAATTGTTTTAATTTGCATTTCTCTTATTATTATTTGGAGCATTTTTTCATATGGTTGTATCATTTGAATTTTTCTTCTGAAAGCTATTCATTTCCATTGATGAATCTACTGAGAAATGACTGTTGGCTTTTTAATATTTGTGTCATATCCCTATGTATCTTGGATATCAGATATTTGATGCAAAGATGTTTTAAAGTTTCTCTTCTAACTGAATTGGTTCATATAAAAATTTTATGTAGTCAATATTGTCTATTTTATAACACTTTCCTTTGGTTAAGTATTTTCCACTTAATGATAATTGTGAAAAGTACTTTCTTCTGATTTCTGTTCTTTTTTTCTTTTTAAATGTAGCTTTATATTTAGGTCAAATAACTATTTAAAGTTTATTGGGTATTTAGATGTAAGATGCTGATCTAAACAGAAGTTCTATCAAACGAATTTTCAGTTTCCCCAGTGGTTCCGGTCAATTGGAGAATGGTTTATATTCTTTATTTTGTTAAACACTGGGGTACATATACTATGTTCATTTGCTTTTGATTCTTATTTATCTAATCTGTTCACTTATTTACTTTTCTTCTTAACCAGTAATTAAATGGTTTGGATGATTGTTATTGCTTCAGAATATAAATTGAAGTCTGGAAATACTATGCCACTTTCATTCTTACTGTATTTCTTTCATAATTTTACATGAGGGCAGCTAGGTGGCACAGTGGATAGAGCACCGGTCCTGGATTTAGGAGGACCTGAGTTCAAATCTGGCCTCAGACACTTAACACTTACTAGCTGTGTGACCCTGGGCAAGTCACTTAATCCCAATTGCCTCACCAAAAATAATAATAATAATAATAATTTTACATGAGATTCTTACCCTTTTGTTTCTCCAAATGAAAATGTTTTCCATGTTATTATTATGTTATTATTTTGTCTAGTTCTATAAACTTTAGTAATACCCTGGTAGTTTGATTGGCTTGGAATTAAATCTATAAATTAATTTAGGTAGTATCATTATTTTTATTATATTGATGTAGCCCAACCATGTCCAATGTATATCCCTCCAAAAATGTAAGCCTTCTTCTATTTCTTTTTTTAAAGGTTTTATTGATGCCCTTCACAACAAACTATCCTGCTCCAAGTATATCTTCTCTTGTAACAAAGGGAAAAGACCCATTTCTTTTTTTTTTTTTACAAGGCAATTGGGGTTATATGACTTGCCAAGGGCCACACAGCTAGTAAGTGTTAAGTGTCTGAAGCCAGATTTGAACTCAGGGAAAGACCCATTTCTTGGTTTCTGATTGATTTAATTACACAGCATTCAACTTTGTATTATTGTTCTTTTCATTACAGTTTCATTATATATTTTTTTTCCTAGTTCTGCTTACTCACTTAATCAGTTACAATGAGGTTTTCCATATTTTAAAAAACTCCTTAAATTTGTCACTTTTTATGACACAATTATTTGTGTACCACAATTTGTTCAGTCATTTTCCTAGTTGATTAGCATCACTTTGTTTCTAGCTTTTTGCAAACACAAAAAGTGTTACCATGAATATTTCGAGTATGTGCAACTTTTCTTTCAGTCTTTCCCCTCCTTAGGGGTATGTGCCTAGCAGTGAGATTTCTGTGTTAATGGTTTTGGACATTTTAACCTGGTCCTATGGAGTGGCCACAGTAGCTTCTTAATTCCCAAGACGAAGTCAATACTAGAACACATTCCAACCGACTCTGGAAAGTCCAGTATTAAAGTTTCAGTGTGAACATTTAAAACTCAGAAATCTGAATGCTACAAAGTAGGGCTTAATTTGTTGCTTGGTTGGTAGCCAATTAAGGGTCAGCAAACTACAGCCTCAGGGCAAATCTGGGGCAGACAGGTTTTGTACTGCCTGGGAGTTAAGAATGTTTTTAAAATTTTAAAATACAATAAAACTTTATTTTAAAATGTAAAAACCATTCTTAGTTAGACCTTACAAAAACTGGAGACAAGATTTGGTCCTTCGGCTGTAGATTATCGACCTTTGGGTTTAAGAAAATGATGGAGAAAATGTTAATAATGCAGATTAGATTTAAAAGTGTTTCCTGGGTACAAGTTTTTGATGAGATCTAGTTGTTAAACTTCTCACCATCAATGGCCTGAGACCTCTTTTTATTATCTGTAATAGGACAAGTATATACTGTGTGAATCTCCCTTCATTGGTAGGATCCATTCACAGGGTAATGTGAGTAATAGCACTGCACTTAACATTCTAAAAAGACTTGGTAGCCCTAGGCTGTGACTACCAGCACAACTTTGTAAACATCTGCCATTTTTAGAATATGTGTGGGCTCACTTTAGGAAAAAAATATAAATAAACCAAAAAAAACCTAAATGTTGATCCCTTGGGGATTTCTTCTCTATTTATTTTTGGGAGGAAATTTGGGTCTGTGCACCAAGGAAGAAAACAGGAGGAGGCTTTAAAGATGACTGGAGGGGCAGCTAGGTGGCGCAGTGGATAGAGCATTGGCCCTGGATTCAGGAGGACCTGAGTTCAAATCTGGCCTCAGACACTTAACACTTACTAGCTGTGTGACCCTGGGCAAGTCACTTAACCCCAATTGCCTCACCAAAAAAAAAAAGATGACTGGAAAGCTTTGGAATAAACTAGTTGTTACCAATGAGAGACAAGGACTTTCAAGACATAAGAAAAATGTATGAGCAAAAGTACGGAAGTAGGACAACCTGGGATACATACAAGGGATGGCAAGTGGTCCATTTTGGTTGGAGTATACCAAACATGGAAGAGGAATAGCATGAGAGCCTTGAATGTCAGGCTAAGGATTTTGAACTTTATTTGGTGGGAAATAAAAAAACACTTAAAAAGTATTGTAGGGGGCAGCTAGGTGGCACAGTGGATAGAGCACTGGCCCTGGAGTCAGGAGTACCTGAGTTCAGATCTGACCTCAGACACTTAACACTTACTAGCTGTGTGACCCTGGACAAGTCACTTAACCCTCATTGCCCCGCAAAACAAAAACAAAACAAAAACAAAAAACCCAAAAAGTATTGTGTAATCAAATTTTGTTTCTGTACCTGTCCTCCTATGGGAAAAAAAAACATATCAGAGAACTGCTAGGGAAAACATAGTACCAGTATTGCAAAAATTTCTAAGTCCCGATGTTAGACACACACACACACACACACACACACACACACACACACACACACACACGTCTCCAAGCCAAAATAAATAGGTTTATTGAGAGAGGGATCTTGTCTCACAATAAAGCCAGTCTCAGGTCTAGGACCAAAGATCCTGATCCTCAGGATCCATGGATAAATATCTGTGGATATATAGTAATATATAATGACTCTTCCCACAATTTAACACAATCCAAGTGGCACATATAAAATAAGTATGGGATAAGAAGAAAGAAACCACCAGTCAGATATCAGCAAAGTCACTTGCCATTATATATATATCCTACTTAAAATAGCCCCATTACAAAGTAACAGGCTCATAACATAGGAAGCAATCTATTGGAATAAGTCTTTGCCATCTCAGATGATGCCTTTTACCTCTATTCCTCTAAGTTGTTTTCTACTGTCAAGGATTTCCACCATATTGTTTTAAGCGTGACTTTCCAACTTTTCCCATTCTCTGACTGGTCCCTTACAGCTCAGAAGTTACTATTTTTTGGTGCTTGACCTTTAAGCTGATTGGTAACTATACCTAACCACATTTGGAAGTCAGATAGATGGATTCTGGTTAAGTGATGGAATAGACAAGTTGACAATATAGCATTTGCATTTGTTCCTACCAATGTCTATCTTACTTCTGTAACGATTGGAATAACGCCACCTGCTGGATACTTACTGTAGAAGAGTTCTGCCCATGAAGGGAAGGTCTTTGAGGGCAAGACCAGGAGTCTTTTCTTCAGGAGTCAGGAAGTGACGCGGACTAGTGGGAGGAGGAAGGAAGAGACTGGCGCTCAGTCTCGCGCGCTCTTTCCTCTGGACTCTGGTGGAGAGCGGAGCTAGAAATGTGCTCTCCCTTTAATAGATAGGAATCTAGGCCTTTCTCTCTCTCTTTACCAAATTCTTATTCTCCTTCATAAATGCTTAAAAGTCTAACTCTTGCTAAAGCTTATAATTGATTGGCGACCACTCATTAGATATTTTAGACAGATTAGCTAGAATTTTAGCCCTTAACAGATGGCTGACCACGAAGAGGAAAGCTAACCCTCAGTCTTCTTCTGATCTACTGGTTGGGTAAGAAATTTCCCCTCCCTCTCCCTTTAACTGCTAAGTACTGGTGCACTGGCTGTGTTTTCCTTTAAATTTTTTCGAATGGACCTTTTAAACTCCCTAATTATCCTATTTTTGATTTTAGTCTGTTTAACCAGACAAATGGGAGATAAGATCATGTTAATGCTTTGTTTTTGTGGATTTTCTATTTTTCTTTTTATTTTTGTTAAAAGAGCCAGCAACTTACTCACACAAGGAAATATCTCTCCCTCTCCCAACCATGCTTTTTCAGAGAAACCTGAAGAGATTCCCGCAGCTTTTCCCAGTTCTAACAGTAATTGTTGCTTTAATTTTGCATGCCTGGAGGCAATGACCCACCCTCTAGAAGCTTTTAATCCCCTAGCACCTGGAGGCAAAGTGGGGGAAGAGGAATCCAGGCCTGAGTTCAAAATCAAGTCTGATTCAAATTGCTCTGGTCCCTCCCCTCCTCTCCAGACCCCACCCTCTACTCCTCCTATGGCCAAGCCCATTGCTTCCCCTGCCTGGGAAGTCCAGAGATCTGATGCGCATGCTCAACTTTTTCTACCTGCATTTGCAGCTTCAGGCTCAGCCCTTCCCCGGCCTGGCTGTGCTTTTGAGACAATCTTAGAAAACTCTTTAAATTCCAGATATGCTCGTTTTGTTCATAATTTTGCTAACCTGCTTTTGTCTTTAATTAGTAATCTTATAAAGCATTTGTATGGTGAAAAGCCCGACAGACAATATAGAGGGGTTAAAGAAGAAAAACTTAAGCTGAATAAGAATGACAATCAACATAGTTCAAGACTCTGCTTCTTTTGCCATGGAAGGGTATATATTTTACAGAAATGTAGAAGTAAGCAGCAAGGTATTGATATGAGTATTGGGGATTTTAGATATCGGAATCAAGAGTGTTCTGAGTTCACTCAGATTATTAATGTCAGTTCAGAGGTTACATAGGATTTCTGTGCTATTAAATATACATTTTGAAATTAATGGTATGGGTTTATTTTTATAGAGATTTTAATGCTTTTGAGATTGTGTCATACTTAGTTTTTAAAACAAGGAGAATATTTGTAAAAGCTTTTTATAGTCATGTGATCAAGTTTATATTTTATAGTACTCTTATTAATATTAAGTTCATGCTCATTTAGATTTCCTTAGTTTGGATTTCACTGTCTTTTATTGTTCCACGTGTATTTTCTTCTATTCATTCATCTATCTAATTTTGAAACATGGTTTTGATTTCATAATACAATGTTAATTCTAGGAGTATTGTGCTCCCATATTCTGAGTTGTTTGTTTTTGTTATTTTTTCTCAACTGATTATTCGATCAAACTCTTTAAAGCATTTCCCTGGCAAATTGTTTGCCATGGCAAGTGTAAATTGATTCTAGAAGTATTATTTTTGATAAGCATATTCCAAAAAAAAAAAAAGAGAGGAACATTTGTAAAAGTTGTCTTTGAGATTGTGTTGTGCTTTAACTTGTATTCAAATATGTTCTGATTTTTCACAAAAGTAATTGTATACTAAGTAAAAAAAGGGGTATTATTTGAAATTGTTGCATAATTATATATTGTGTTCTGAGTCAAGATGTATTCACATTTTTTGCAATCATTTATTATCCTCAATTTTTAAATCCATATGAGACTTGGATTATGGGAACTTATCATTTAAGACATTAATTGCCTTTATTTTGAGTTATCAGATGCCAGTTGGCCAAGATGCCATCCAATCACAAGAGGAATACATGAAAGAGCAGACACTGAACTGTCACATGAGGGGAGACATGCATTGAAGTCAAGGTATGGCCGAGGGAACGGCTTTTGACAAATGTTGAGGTTGGATTCTCTTGGTTTAATATTTTATTCTCTTTTTCCCCACAATATTGTACAGATGGCTGGAAGTATTCATCCCACCCATCTCACTTCTACACCTGGCTTCTATGCTCCCTCCTATATGCCTGATGCCATGGACATCTCAATCCCATGCATCTGATTAAGTCTGACTCAGTTTCCTCCAATATGTTCGGTGGCATGGACATATATTCCATCCACCTATTTTAAACCTGGCATACTGCATGGGCAGTATATATTGCTCAAGTGTGGGAATGCTCATATCCCATCATTTTTCTGTTCTTTTATGGTAACCCCCATAATTATCTCAGGTGTCATGATAAATACAGTGTTGAATTTGGCCTTGACACCTGTTACCAATTATATTAGATTTAAAAATTTCTCATAATGGCATGAGGATAATTAGGCAGATGATGCAAAAAGTGATGAAACAAAGATAAAAAATTATTTTTAATAATTAATATCGCAGCAATTGTCTTCTCAAATACCCTCCATAAGGGGGGACTATAGTAATATTATAATTTTAAAGAATGGTTCAATTTTTGTTTTATTATATGTTTCATGTGTAAAAACTAAGATTCTGAATTCCCTTAGACATGTTTTTGAGAACTTTCATTGTTTGATTTGATTATTAACAAAGCTATTTTAAAGTTGTGTTAAGCTCAATTTTGTAGGAAATTTTCCTGGCTGATTACCAGCATCCACACATCAACCCCTGAAAAGACTTCCATTCCATGACTACACCTAGAGGACATCTGAGAAAAGACTTTCAGAGACTTTAAATGAACAGTTTTGATTTGTTGTTTTTGTTGTTTTTTTCTCTTTCTGTTATAATATACACCATCTGTAATATGTATTCTCTGCAGAGGCCCTCCCTTTGCAAGACCAATGTCAAAGCGTCGGTTCATGAGGACAAAAAATCACCCCTCTGGACAAAACTTTCCTCTCTTCCTTTTCTATATTGTTGTTCACATATTATTAGTTAGCAATAGTTATTATATTGTTTTTACTGTTCCGTCAAGGAAACATTTTGTTTCTTGAGGAACAACAGGGGGGACTGTAACGATTGGAATAACGCCACCTGCTGGATACTTACTGTAGAAGAGTTCTGCCCATGAAGGGAAGGTCTTTGAGGGCAAGACCAGGAGTCTTTTCTTCAGGAGTCAGGAAGTGACGCGGACTAGTGGGAGGAGGAAGGAAGAGACTGGCGCTCAGTCTCGCGCGCTCTTTCCTCTGGACTCTGGTGGAGAGCGGAGCTAGAAATGTGCTCTCCCTTTAATAGATAGGAATCTAGGCCTTTCTCTCTCTCTTTACCAAATTCTTATTCTCCTTCATAAATGCTTAAAAGTCTAACTCTTGCTAAAGCTTATAATTGATTGGCGACCACTCATTAGATATTTTAGACAGATTAGCTAGAATTTTAGCCCTTAACACTTCATTTTCATTTGCTTAAGTTACTAAAGAATATCTAATTTTTTGTGTGTGTGTGAGGCAATTGGGGTTAAGTGACTTGGCTGCCCCAGAATATCTAAATATTTTTAAATCACAGTTTGTAGCCAAAAACTAATTAGTACTACTGTTAAATCACTTGTACTAAGGGATGGGGAAAATCTCACTCATACCAGTTTATTTGTCCCAAGAACAAGCAGGCATGAATCCTTCCAAAGAAGGAGCTTGAAGACTCTTTTTTTTTTGTGATGGTATATAAACAGGGTGTTATCATTTTCATCAGCATGATATAGATCAACTAAAAACATACACTATAGGGCAGCTAGGTGGCGCAGTGGATAGAGCACCGGCCCTGGAGTCAGGAGTACCTGAGTTCAAATGTGGCCTCAGACACTTGACACTTACTAGCTGTGTGACCCTGGGCAAGTCACTTAACCCCAATTGCCTCACTAAAAAAAAATAAATAATTATAAATAAAAACACACACTATGACAAGAATGTATAAAATGGGGCAGCTAGGCGGTGCAGTGGATAAAGCACTGGCCCTGGATTCAGGAGGACCTGAGTTCAAATGTGGCCTCAGACACTTGACACTTCCTAGCTGTGTGACCCTGGGCAAGTTGATTAACCCCAATTGCCCCACCAAAAAACAAAAAACAAAACAAAACAAAACAAAAAAAGAATGTATAAAATACAAATTAGTTTAACAATTTCAACTATAACAAGAACATATGAAATGCCAATTAGTTTGATAGTTTGACTTAAAGGAAATACTATGATAAGATTATATGATTCAAAAAAAAAAAGGGGGATTTGGAAGGACAAGAATGCCAAGATATCTTTATAAAATAGGGACTTAAATATCCTGGGAAAGAAGTCCGCAGATAGGGACTTATCTGCTAGCTACCTGGGTTCAGTTTGGAAGTCAGTTGAAGGGCATTTTGGTCCTATTATTACAGAGTTTTGCAAAATCCTTTTGTATAATAAGGCAGCTCCATCAAATCCTAGTGGTCCATATATTCATAACAATATGAACAGAGAAATGACATGATGTTAGAAGGAGTGGCATAATGAGAGCTGGGCCAAAGGAAGATGACTATGAATTGGCCAGGGAAGGGGGGTGGGGGCAGGGCACAGAAGAAGGAAGCATGACTGGTAAGGGTACTACAATAATAATCCAAGTAAGTACTGCATTAGGAAGGTAGCATTGGGAACAGAAAATTGTTATAGAAGTAGATCAATAGGACTTGACAGCTAATTGAATGTGATCGGTGGAGGAAGAGACAGAGGTAATAACATTCCCGAATTCCTTTTC
Source organism: Dromiciops gliroides (assembly GCF_019393635.1). NCBI lineage: Eukaryota > Metazoa > Chordata > Mammalia > Microbiotheria > Microbiotheriidae > Dromiciops > Dromiciops gliroides. The sequence goes on from NC_057865.1 coordinate 187,941,039, forward strand.
AATATATATAATAGAATAAATAGAATAATATAATGTAATATAAAGTAATACAATGTGATATATAACATCATATTACATCATATTATGTATCATATAATTTCATATCTATTGTATTGTATTTTATATATACATATATATTATATATATATAATGATCCATTCAATATCAGAAACTAATATGACTTTGATATGGCTTTACTAACAGAAATGATACTGAAGAAGATACATTACCATCTGTCTTACTGTTGTGCTAAGTAAAGACCATGGGACCTTTCCACCTGATTTAACAGCTAAGACCTTCAATGTCTATGCTTTAGTTGCTAGGTGGTGCAGTGGAGAGCTGGGCCTAGAGTTGGGAAGACCTGAGTTCAGTTTTGTTCTCAAACACTTACTAGCTGTAAGAACTTGGGCAAGTCACTTAACCTCTATCTACCTCAGTTTCTTCAACTATAAAATGGGAATAATGACATCACCTACCTCCTAGGGTTGTTGTGACAATCAAATAAGATATTTGTAAAGTGCTTGGCATAGTGCCTGGCACTAAGCACTTAATAGATGTCTGTTCCCTTCCCCACCTTGAGCCCCTATTATAATGTGAGTTTCTTGAGTGGGAATTGTCTTACTTTTCTATTTGTATTCCCCACTTAGCACAGTGCTTTATAAATGCACTCATGATAAATTTCGCCTTTTCCTTCCTTTCTGGTACTCAGAAAGCAGGATGAGGCTTAATTCTTAAATCAGGTACTTCCTGACACAAAGGTATACTTTGGGAAGCATCTTTAAATCGGTCACTGATCCCCACATGCTCGGCCTGGAGTCATCCCTGACCTGGTTACCAAATCCCTTTGGAACAGAATGATTTATTTATAGGATGTATTTATTTTTAGTGATCTATTTATTGATACTTGTGAGGGGAAAAAAAATCCTCTTCTCAATAATTCTCAGGAACTCAACAGAGATGTGGCAAAGGCTCTTTATTTTCTTCTCATGAGAAGAAGGCACCCTAGTGTGCAGCTAATGGATGCCCAGAAAGGGGGCTCGAAGGCCATGTTTTATACCCTAGGCCCTAATGTGAATGGACCCTCCCCCTTTTCATCACTGGTCCCATTACTCAAGGGTTACAATCTATACCAAAAACTAGCAGATCTGAACTCAGTATTCCCACCCCTCTTCCTTGTATGGGCATAACTCAGGAGTGGACCTTATGATTCCTTATATGGACACAACTCTGGAGTGGACCTTATTGAGACCAAGGCTCCTTGAACCATGTGACCTTGCTAGCCTGAAGGGAAGGAGGGAATCTGAGACCTTTGTCCTACAAACAGGTCAGAAGTAAGACTGACTGTTATATCCACATTTAGAGGAGACAACCACCCATTTTCTCACAATACTGAAAACAAATACAACCAGTAGCAATCACAACTACTCACCAATGAACAAACTGTTCTGCCCAAAGCCCACAGAACTGCCGATCTCTCCCATGCCTTCCCTGTTCACGCATTATAGCAATGTTCTCTTGGCCTTTTCACATACCATCAGCTTTAAAGCCTCTTCAATTCCTAGAAGATGACACCAGATGTACTTTACTGTTAATCTGGTGTCAGAGATCTTCTTTGAACTCCAGTCTCATTCTCTAATTGACCTTTCTGTTTCTATTGTGACTTGCTATGATCGGCAGGCCTGACTCAGCCTAGATGCTTATTAGTTTAGGTTCAGTCTGGGACATTGGTAGGTCATTCAACAATTGATAAGAGAAGGTTGACTTAGCAATACAGATACGATATTTCACAAGGACAATAAAGCACTTGGTTTGGATAGAAACAACCCTTTATCACTCCCCCAAACCCCTCACCTCTATTAGGAAAAGTCTGATAGGCACAGCAGGGTGCAATGACTAAAATGGTTTTAGGACGTTAAAGGGCCCAGACACCATGTGGATGACTCTTAGGTGACCTGGAAACCACAAGTATATAGCCAGGAGTCTGCATCAAAACGGGCGTTACCTAAGTCTTAGCCTCCAGGGTCGCAACTGGCCCCTGGGAACTGTTCTGTTACCTTTCTGGGGGAAAAATAGTTTAACCCCTATGGTGTGAGGAGAAAGGACCGACTAGACTGGTCTTGTTACACCTATGTAGTAACCTTCTCTCTGCAGTTCTGGGATCCACTTACCTCACCCAGTCCCTCGGGGCTATCTACTATGGGAGTAAGCCATTTAATTTCTCTTAGCCTCAGTCTTCCCATCAGCAAAATAGGGATGATACCTGAACTAACCCTGTACTACTTGATAGAATTATTATGAAGTTCAAATACTGTTGTTGTTTGTCTTTAGTTCTTGAAGCAATGTCCATGACATCTGGAAGGTGATGGCATAACTTGCAGGAAAGTGAAGTAGGGCTGTGCTCTCTTCTACAGAGAATCTGGGTCCAGTGGCAAGATATACATCAGGACGACTGGATATGGCCCTGGATGTTTAAGGCAATTGGAGTTAATTGACTTGCCCAGGGTCATACAGCTAGTAAGTGTCTGAGGTGAGATTTGAATTCAGGTCCTCCCATCTTCAGGGCCAGTGCTCTATCTACAACTGTGCCACCTAGCTGCTCTGAAGTCCAAATGAGATATGTATAGAAAGAGCTTTACAAATGTTAAGTACTATATACATGTCTGTTATTATTGCCCATACCAAATATTTGAATATGTGGAGCTATGCTTAAAACACTGATCAGACTGGGCATATTGTATGAGACCAGGTCTCAGGGCTCAGGAGGTTTATGGTCTAGGTGGGAAAATAAGACATATATAGATAAGCTGCCTTTGGAAGCATTATCTCACACGCCTTCTTTCAGCTATTCCATGTTCCAGTCAAATTGGACTACCTACTGTTTCCATGTTTTCATGCCTCCACATCTTTGTGAACCAGTCCCTTAGCCTGAAATGACAACCCTTCCCCTCCCCTACATTCCCTCATTCCTAACCATCCTTCAAGACTCAGCCAGAAGGCCACTTCTTCCAGGAAGCCTTCCATTGATTTTCCTAACCAGAAATGACTTCTCCCTCATTGAATCCTCATAGCATAGTTCTACACTTATGTAATTATAGTCTCTTAGGCAACTCATTTTATGTCCCTACTGGATAATAAATTGCATGCAGTGTCATTTTTTCTTTATATTTCTCAGTACATGGTACGTTTTGTACATAATTCTTTAATTGAAACAGAAAAAATTCCTAGTAGCACACAAGATCTTACATTTCTATGTTTTACATTTTTCAAAGCACTTTCATGTCCATTATCTCTTTTGGTGAGCAGAATAATCTCCTGGGCAGGGAAAAGCCTCAGCTTTTATTTTTTATAGCTAGGAAAATAAGGTTCATAGAGTTTAAGTGATCAAGGCCACAGGCTGCCTAGATAATAAAACCCACTCAAAGCCTTCCTTCCATGTCCTACCAATGTTTTTTTAGTTGACCGATGGTGATCATAAATAATTCCCATTTTCCAGGATAGTACCAATTTCCAGAAAAGAATGCCTTAATAAAGTTTACATTTTTTTTAATGTTTAAAAAGGAATAATTTTTGTAAGAAAGCATTGATTTTTGGTTCAGACAATATGGCCAAATATAATAGCTGTCATTTGTCTAATTTTATAAACATCTTATTTGATTTTCAATATAACCCAATATAGTAGGTACTACAGGTATTATCATTCAAACTAACTTGTTACCGGTATGTGAATTTCAGCTATTATTATCAGTCCCATTTTATAGATGAGGAAACTGAGGTTTGGAGATCGAGTCATTTACCCGTGGCCACCCAACTAGTGTCAGGCAGATTTTGAACTCCTTTCCTTCCCTCACCCCTCCTAATAATAGAACATTACTATGGGCAAACGTTTTGGAGGAAAATGATTTTAAACTTGATATATTTTTATATTCTATACCAGGACCTACTTCATCACCCAGGACTTTTAGATCACAGTGAAACAATTTAAAAAAAAAAAAGTTAGGCGAAAACATGGTCCCTGTTCTCAAGCTCAGATTCTAACTGGGCAGACAACATGCAGAAAATTTTATATGTGCTCAAAGATATAATAAGTGTATAAATAAGAAAGACTTTGGAAGCTGAGTGCAACCCCCTCGTTTTACAGATGGGGGAAACTGAGGCATTGAAATGAGATGACTTAACTAGATAGGATTTGAACTAAGATTGTTTGCTCTCCAAGGATGATCTTGAGTTCACTCTTTCACTTCTAGCCTCATGGCAGTAGGTGGGGGGTGGGGCCTGGAAGAAGGAAATGCGTGGGAAAGTCAATGGAAATTAAGATTCTTTTAAAATTCTCTAGTCAGGTGTCCTAATATGAAGACAGTCAGGTAATAAACATTTAAGTACCTACTAAGTGCCTGGCACTGTGCTAAACTTAGCTGGGGGTACAGAGATAGGCAAAAAAAAAAAATCCCTGCTCTTGAGGAGCTCATAGTTTAACAAGACATATAAATAATTATGGTAAATAAGATAAATAGAGGGCAAATTGGAGATAATCTCAGTGGGGAAGGCACTGACATTAAGGGAGATCTGGATAGGCTTCTTGCAGGTGCAATTTTAGTTCTGATTTAAAAGATGTTGGGGGGCAGCTAGGTGGCGTAGTGGATAAAGCACTGGCCTTGGATTCAAGAGGATCTGAGTTCGGATTTGAACTCAGCTTAACACTTACTAGCTGTGTGACTCTAGGCAAGTCACTTAACCCCAATTGCCTCACCCAAAAACACAAAAAACAAAACTCTACGGTGAATCTTTTTGCCCTGTGTGAGGGAAAATCAATCCTCTTCTCAAGAATTCCCAGGAACTCGGCAGCAATGTGACAAAGGCTCTTTTATTTCCTTCTTGTGAGAAGGAGGCACCCTAGTGTGCAGCTAGTGGATGCCCAGAATGGAGGCTGGCAGGCCCCATTTTATCCCTTAGTCCCTAGTGCCAATAGACCCTTCACTTTTTCAACACTAATTGATTACTCAAGGGTTACAATCTACCAGCAAAGACTAGCTAATCGGAATGCAGTATTCCCAACCCTAATTATTGACCTAATTGAGACCAGTTAGACCTAATTGAGACTAGCTTGGGCTCCTAGAACCATGTGATTTTGTTTGCTGGAGGGGGAGGAAAGGATCTGAGACCTTTGTCCTACAAGCAGGTCAGGAGGGTTATGATTGACTGTTATATCCTCATTAAGAGGAGACAACTACTCATTTTCTCACACCCTGCAAAAAAAAAAAAAAGAAAAAGAAAAAAGATGCTGATACAGCAGTTGGGTGGTGCAGTGGATAAAGCACCAGCCCTGGATTCAGGAGGACCTGAGTTCAAATCTCATCTTAGACACTTACTAGCTGTGTGACCCTGGGCAAGTCACTTAACCCTCACTGCCCCATGCAAAAAAAAAAAAAAGGAATAAAAAAAGATGCTGATCAGCAATAATTACAGCCTTGGATTCAGGACAACCTGAGTTCAAATTTGACCTCAGACATTTGACACTTATTAGCTGTGTGACCCTGGGCAAATCACTTAACCCTCATTGCCTCAAAAAACCAAAACCAAACCAAAACAAAACAAAAAAAAGTGGGAGGCAGAAAACCTGGGTCCAAATCCCATTTCTGCCATTTGATGTGACCTTGGGAAATGAATTTCTCTGAGCTTTCCTGGACTGGAGATAATTCTCTTTCACCTCTATATGACTCCATTTATGGTATTTATTCATCTCAACCTAGGGATATTCTGACTCCAGGTCATCGCTCTAGTCACTACCTCGTCCATCTTTGATGGTCTTGAATTTATGACAGATTTACTAGTTCTCTGTTGTTTCTTTTTCTTTTTTAGTGAGGCAATTGGGGTTAAGTGCCTTGCCCAGGGTCACACAGCTAGTGAGTGTTAAGTGTCTGAGGCCAGATTTGAACTCAGGTACTCCTGACTCTAGTGCTGGTGCTCCATCCACAGCACCACCTAGCTGCCCCTCTCTGTTGTTTCTTATCCCCTCTGGGCCTCAAGTTTTTCAGATATAAAATGGGGTTAATAAATATTACTTGCTCAACCTTTATCACTGAGTTGTTATAAGGTAGTTTTGGAAAACTTAAAATACTATATAAATATGACCTAGTGTTAATGATGTACTTCAAGGCCAGGTTATGAAATTGAAGATAATGCAGCAAAGAACAATAAGTTTTTGGCAATAATTAGTAGGACAGACTATTTAGGAAGGAAAATCTGGTCTTCACCTGCCCTAGGGCTGGAAAAAGAATCCCAATCTATAATCTTAAAGGTGCAGGGCTCCATCCTTCTGATAAAATGCAGTGGATTTCAGTTGGTCTCTTCAAAGTACTGGCAAAACGGAACTTCATTAATAGTATCTGACATTCCTCACAACACTGCTGAGGAAAGATGAAGAACCATATCAGAAGTGACTTGCCTATAGTCCTATAATTAGACTCACTCCCTGGTTTTCGATCTCCATTACATCACACTGATTCTAAATTTCAACTGATTTATCAGTAAACTTACCCATAAGCCCATTTTTTTTTTTTGGTGAGGCAGTTGGGGTTAAGTGACTTGCCCAGGGTCACACAGCTAGTTAAGTGTTAAGTGTCTGAGGCTGGATTTGAACTCAGGTCCTCCTGACTCCAGGGCCAGTGCTCTATCCCACTGAGCCACCTAGGTGCCCCCATAAGACCATTTTTTAAAGCCATTCCTAATTTTAATAAACTCATACACTTTACTCTCCTTATAACCCTGTGAAATGGGCAGCACCAATCATCTTATCCCCGTTTGACAGGTAACTTGATCAGATTGACCATGGGTCAAGGCTATTAATTGCCAAGTGGTTTTTCAATGTTAGCCAAGCTTCTTACTCTCCTTTTCCTAGGCATAATTTCTTTCCTTCTTTCTTTTAGGCATAATTTCTAAGGTGGGAAACCCCTTTATTTGTTATCAGAGAGATATTTAGAATCAGCCACTCGGAACAAACTGTAAGTACAAAAAAATAACTACTAAGATGGCAGCAATCTCCCATCCTCCAGCCAACAAATCTCTGCAAAGTAATTGAGATAAAAGGTGTTGGAAGTGGCTGCTGGTAAAGACAGATGTGGGGAGAGGAGAAATGTGGGAAAGGAGTAATATCCTAAGTATTTCCCTGGAGTTGTAAGCTAAGTATATAGATATCGTAGCACCGCAACAGATGTCACTGAATAAGCATTTGAATAGGCCAGCTTTTAGGTCCAGACTCATCCACCCACCTCATTTTCTCTCCATTTCTATACTTCCCTGAAAACCCACATTGCTTATCACTGGTTGCAATTAATTAACCTTCGGTGTTTTAGAATTTAGCTTCTTAAGCTGTGGATCTTGACACCTCCCCCAGCCCATCAACAGGTTACATAACTGAACGTGTGTGCGTGTGTGTATCCAAGAAAAGTTTGGCAACTGTAAAAAGAGTAAAAGGTTGTGTGCCTATTTTATATACCTATACATCTGGGGTCACGTAAAAGGATCTAAGTGGAAAAAGCTTAAGCCCTGTTTTAGAGTACCACATTAGATAATGTACTATTATTTAGACACATTTTATTTTTTCTCCCAGTTTTAGTGTTATATATTAGAAAACCCAGTTAGGCACTGTAATTGCATAAGTCTTTGGTTCCTCCTCCTTTATTCTTGCTCAAACTATATAAGCAGAATTCAAGTGTTGATCATCCTTTGTACTTTGCCTGGATTCCCCCTTTACTTACTGAAGGGGTAGGGGCTCACAATCTACTTTTTTATTTTTTTATTTTTTGGTGGGGCAATGAGGGTTGACTTGTCCAGGGTTACACAGCTAGTGTCAAATGTCTGAGGCCGGATTTGAACTCAGGTCCTCCTGAATCCAGGGCTGGTGCTTTATCCACTTCACCCCCTAGCTGCCCCGTTTGTTTTTTTTTTCCTAGTTTTTAAGTATGTCTTTAGCTCCTAGTCAAGGTGCCAGCTCTGGAACAGTTTATTATGTAGGATTAATTTGTTCAATATTGATGTGGCATATCAGTTCCAAGGGCACTCACTGATCCAGGAGAGTCAGTTACTGTAGATTCTATCTCAGGCTCTGCCATTAAATAGTTAAGACCTTGATGGAATTCACCTTCCCACAACAGGTTTGTGAGGTTTGTGTCCTCATGAATTAGAATGAGAGCTTCAGACTCCATTGAATCCTTTCCCAGCTACAAAATCCTATACTTCCCCCTAAACATATTAACAATTGCATTTAGTCTTCTTTCACAACATGACTAACAAACAAAAACAATTGTGCATTTGGTCAATTTGAGAGGCAGACCAAAAACTTCAGGTTGTTTGACTTAATAGACAAATTGAATCGGTCTAAGAGTAGTGCTGAGCTTAAAAGAAACAAGACAGACACCTAAAAAGCAAACAAACATCAATTAACATAGTAATGGCTCGAGTCATTTGGGTAAAATTTGAAAACCTTGTCAAGTCTGAGCTTTTCTTTGTAGCTATGCTGTTTGGGTGAGCCCAGGTTGGGACATTTATCATGCAGATTAAAGAGACCATTTTTTAGAAGACCAATAAGGAAGAGTAGCTGCTATTCAAAGCACTGAGATGCATTCATTGCTCTGGAAGTAGTAACTAGATATAATGAACAAACTAGTCAATGTTCAAATGATATAATGAACTTTGGATTATCTAACATTTAGAAGCACAGAAAGATAGGCCCTGATACCTCATTTGTATGAGGAAATTCCCAGGTCCAGCAGTGCTTTCCTGGCAGGGTAAAGTCTTGGAGAGTTGCCCAGAATAAGGGTTAAGTGATTTTTGAAGAGTCACACAGGTTACCACCATTAAGAAAATCCTCAGTAGTTCTAAGTCTCACCCAAAGATATATCCTGTTCTTAAATACCAAGAAAGTAGGGCTATCAGGGCTAAATTTACTAAGATGTTATCCACTGAACATGTGGCAGCAGGACACAGGCATCTGCCAACAACAAAAAACGAGCAGAGATTTAAAATAATTAAAATTTTCATTAAAACAAAGCAGATTTCAACAAAATTCTTATCTCAGTAGGGAAAATATCAATGTATGGCTCCTGTATACCTTTCAGCTTTTTGTATTGGAAAGTTAAAAGTCAAGCCAAGTCAAATGCACAAGTATTTTATTAAGGAGCTTACTATTATGTGTGCTAGGCACTGTGCTAAGCACCAGGGACACAAGGAAAGGTTTCTGTCCTCAAAGAACTCAATCTAATGGGAGAGAGAACAAACAGCCAACTATGTACACACAAGACATATACGGGGTTAAAGTGGGGTATAATCTCAGAGGGAAGGCACAAACATGAACTTCTATTTCTATTAAAAAATATATTAACGATAAAAATGCAGAAAGAATAGCTTTAATTTACTACCCTAAGCATAATTTTACAAAATACAAAGAAAGGTATCAAAATTCCATCAACCCAACTTTTCCCTTACGTGTTTTTTCTTTAACCGATATTGGGTTTTAATCCTGTCATTTAGATCAGGATACTGAAGCTTACAGACTTTCTCTGTAGTCCAACAGTGCCTAAACCTGGAGCCAGCCAGTCAAATCTATAAAAGATAGTGACCCTCTCTCTGCATGTAAGATATGCCTTTACTCATATAAACCAACCAACCACAACAGTCAAATAAAAGAGTTACTTAAAAAGGCAGGAAAAGAAACCAGAGGTAAAGAGTTCTGAAAAGAGTACTTTTCCCGGAAGGGCGGGGGTGTGTGTGTAGAAATGAATCGCCCAAATTATGACTGAAATATAGGTATTCCACTGGGATCTAAGAATTGTGTTTGAACATCACTGGCCTGCCGATAACCATAGTCCTCTTCTGATTTGCTGTGAGTCAGTTGCATGTTCGTGGAGTAGCTTGGGAGATATTCGACGGTGTGGGGGGAGTTAAAATTCATAGTCGTCTGTGGTTTCATGGGATAGACTTCGCCAGTATTATTTCCAAAGGTAGCCCCTAAGTCACTGGCGGGATAGGGGTGCTGAAACCACTGGTGCTGATAGGAGCCCTCGCCACCATTCTGGAACTGGTTATTCCAAGTCTGGTTACTCCATACTGGAAAGTTTCCAGAAGGATTCACCATATAGTCCTGGTGGAACGGAGAGTAGAAGCTTAAGTACTCCCCAACAGCCGATGAATTCTGAAAGAGTAAGTAGATTAATTTAATTGTGAAGTGTCTGCATCATTATACTTGACTCCAGAACTCTGATTAATAAGTATATGCCACAGTAGGGGTGTTGGGACTATGCATGCAGAATGAGGGAAGGTCTCCCAAAAATCTTAGTGCAGGTTAATAATATTAAAGCATTTAGTTGGGGCAGCAGATAAATCCCGGGCACTGGATTCAGGAGTTCAAATACACTTCAGACACTTACTAGTTGTGTGACCTTGGGCAAGTCACTTAAATCTCATTGTCCCGCCCAAACAAAAACAACAAAAAAAAATCATTTAGTTTTATTTTCATATAAGGGCAATCAATGCCACATGTCGTTTTGTTTTGCCTGGTTATACTCATTTGTTCCTGGGGATGGTTATTTTAATAGGTGAGTCTTTGGGAAATGTCAGTGTGTATGTGAATGTGTGTGAGAGAGAGAGAGAGAGTTTCTGTGTGTAGCATCAGTAAAACATTTGGGGGAATTTTGATTTATGTGGGCACCATCCTGAAAAGGCAATAAATGAAAAATATTATGCTGAAGTGACAAAGCTTTTCTTTCCATTACCTGAACCATACTGTTGCCATTCTTTGGCCACATGGTGTCTTTCTGCCATCTCTTTGACTTCATTCTCTGGTTTTGAAACCAGGTCTTGACCTGAAGGAGACAAATAATAATCTATAGACTTCCTTGAGAAGAAAAGATTCTGGTAACTTCTAACAGCCCACCCTGCATTAGATCTGACTTTTCAGAGTTTCTCTTAAGCTACTGTCTTTCCTCTGTTCATCATCTCTATTTTATTACCATGTCTATCTGTTGGTTTGTTTCTTCCATTAGACTAAGGTTCCTGAGAGCAAGGATTCTGTCTCTTGTCTCTGTATCCCCAACTAAGCTCAGCAAAGTATCCATCACACTAGATGCCTTTTGACCAATCTATCCCACTAATTTCTCAATCATTTACCTGTTTGTAAGTAAGGTTCAAATTCTCAGCCACATTTCGGATCTGCTGTGGGCTGAGGTATTTTTGCTCCACAAATCTACTGTTGAGTACATTCAGTTGAGCTTGAGAAAACACTGTCCTCATCTTAGGTTTTTTGACCAGATTCTGATCATCTTTTCCCTGATGAATCTTGGACTTGTTCTGGGAGGAAAGGTTGTTTGAAGTTGGGCTAGTGGCAGAGTCAGGAATATCTTGAACAAACATATCAATGGATGGAGGAGGAGGAGAAATTGCTGAATGGTGAGAGAAAGCAAAGAACAGAAATTATATCACTATATCTTTTACATAACAGAAGTTACAAATCTTTGAAGAATGAAACCGTTTGCTCCGCAAATTCCTCCCCACCTCCCAAATAAAAAAAAAACCTAGAATATGGTTAAATAATTAAGTTATGCAGAGATAAGTGGAATGCCTAACAAGTTTCAGATCATATCTTCTAGCAAATAACAGGATTTAATCCTTTGCCTAATCTTGTCCAAATCAAGGTTATCAGAGTCTCTCTGATGATGGCTTCTCCCCTCCCTCCCCAAAAGAATTTTCCTTTAGACAAGACCATTTTTTTGATATTTTATGGCCACATTAATGAATGTGGTGTAAACCTGGTTTAAATATGAGTAAGACCTTGGGAGTTTTTTTTAATGTCTTCACAGGGGTGGGGGGTGGCGAAACCCTTTAAATGTAGACCAGCACCTGCTCCAATTTAGTCTTCCCGAGATGGAATTCCGGCAACTGCGTTTAATTGGGTCAGAAATAGATCGAGTGCAGTTCTTTCTGACCCCAAGATCAGCTTTTCACACACCTTACTACCTAGAGTTCGAATGGGTCCAGAATTTCTCGGTTTCCACCAGCAGCCTGGGTTGCTCCTTTATATGGTCATAGCTAAATCACATTTTGATGGGACTGCACCGTACCCCTTTTCCGGTAAGACCTAAGGAAATGGCAGACTCTTGCCAAACAGCCAGGTCCAATAGTATCTTTCTACTGATTCTCTTCTAGCGTTTGAGTTTTCTCCTTTCCCTCAAACCTTGTCTCATATATAAGTTACCTAAGATTCTTAAAAAACCCCTTGTTTAAAATTGAAATTCCAGTTATTAAGGATTGTAGATTAAGAGCTAGAATGGACCATAGAGGTTATCCCTCCCCCCGGAGCCCCCCATTTTTACCCAAGTTAACAGAAAGCAGTAACGTGACATTACTTCCCAAAAATCATACAGGCAGTAAATAATAGGTAGATATTTGAACCTCCACTCTGGAGTCCTGTCGTCTGCCCCTTTTTCATTACACCACACCACGCCACGCCACGCCACGCCATGCCATGCCATACCATACCATACCATACCGTTTCTTATATTTGTGAAGCGCTTAGCACAGTACCTGCTACAACCTAGGTGCTTAATAAATACTTGTTGCCTTCTCTTCCTGCACCTCCCTCCCCACTTCCTTTGCCAGATGCCATCCTGGCCAGCCCATAGAGATAATCATCAGTAGAGCAAATTAATGGAAAACTGGCCATTGGTAAAAGGAGGACTTACTTCTAACACCTGTGTAAGCCAATTCAAAGAGCATGGCTTTCATCCCCTAGTACAAATAAACACCTTGCTGGGCGCTCTACCTTTGTAATCCTGCTCTCAAGGGTCTTATATTCTACTCTAAAGGAGCTTATATTCTACAACACATAAGGATATATAGAATAAACAAATTTAAGTAAATTAAACAAGAGCAGAATTTGGCTGGGGGTGTGTGTCCCAGAACTATGCGAGGTTGCTTGTTTTTTGCCTTTGTCTTTAGGCCCCAGCAGTTACACAGGCACCAGCCCCGGGTTTAAAAAGGGACCACCTATTTAAAAGTTAGGACCATGTCACTGCAGGAAAAAAACTCGGGATCCCACCCAGTTTTTCATATGTGGGGAGATGGAGGCTCCGCTACCATTCTGTGGGCTAGAATCATTCTCCAAAAGCGGGGAATGGGGAAGGGAAGCCCCTATATCCTGCCTCTTTCCCTGCACACGAGAACTTATGCTTGCCTGGGTAGGGGCTGGGAGCCTTGGAGAGGGGACTCACCTGCGCTCGGCTGCAGTTTTTCCGGGCTTTGGAAATTAGAGTACGGGCTGGAGGAGGTAAATGGCTCTGGCTGGGACTCGGAGATCCAAGTGTTGTAAGGGCAGCTGGCATCGCCTTCGGGCTGGGAGGACTGGCATTGCTGCGAGTGGGAGCAGGAGGTCATGTTTAAGGCAAGATGCTCGAAGAAAGCGGTCCGACCCGGTCAGTCGCAGTCAGTTCAGGAGCAGAAGCCTCGCCTGTTTGGTGAGCAAAGTGATTTGTAAAGTAGAAAACGCTCTACAAATGCAAAATAGTCTGGTAAACACTGGAAGAGGCTGAAAAATGACAAAGGCCCAGGCTAGCCTAAGAATACCGGCCTACACAAGTGGGTGTGAACTTGGAGCCTCGGCGCGGCCTTTTTATATCGCTTCCCCCACCTGCTAATCCTGCCCGCTGGGCTCCCCAAGGCCATTATAATGAAAATGGACAATTCATAGAAAGGTGGGGTCTCTGGCTGGACACTTTGGGGGTATGTAGGAGTGAAGAAAGGGGTAAGGTTCCTAGGAAGCTTGGGGGGGGGGGGAGGGCGGGGAGAGTATTAGAAAACCAGAAATACTTCTTAACTAAAACCTCAGTTTTCCTCTCAAGTTAATTCTACGAACTCTCATTCTCTGGTGTTCCTCCGCGCGCTCCCCCATTCCACTCTACTCCACCCCACCTACCCCCAACTTTTAGACCCTGTGGTGTGAATGGAAGCACTCCTGGTTAAAGTAAAAAGTAAACTGACGGAGAACAAAATGTGCCAAGCAGAGCAAAAGCGTCACAAAGTGTCAACTTTTTTTTGAATTTTTCAACCTGATGTCTGGTGGGGCAAACAGATTAGGGATTAAATTTATTTTTAGCACTTCCGTTGTACCCCCTTTATCTTTTCCTTTTCCCTTCGTCCCTTCTTCCTTTCTTTAGCCATTAGTTCCACAATACTTTGGGGGGGGGCAAAAAAGTCCGAGATATCCAATTACTAATCATGTCTGTACCAAGACCCATGTGCATAATGGAAAATTCATTCATTCAAAAAAGCATTTACTAAGCACATATTAAGTGCAAGGCATTGTGTTAAACCCTGGAAATACACTTTGAAGGAAAAACCTCAAACAATTCCTGGACTGTAGGAGTTTGTGTTCCATTAGGAGGTAACATTTTAGGTGATAAGTAAATTAAAAATAAATGTATACAGAGTAACTACAAAGACGTTTTTCTTGGGTGGGGGGGGGGAGTGTGGGAAGGGTAAATGCCCCAGTAGTTTGGCATGAACTCAGCTTTGAAAGAATGTAGTTGATTCTAAGAGATGGTGTTCAAGGAGGCATCGGGGTTTTGCAATTGCATGGAGATTGGAGACGGAATATTATGTACAGGGAACAGAAAGTAGTACAGTATGGTTGAAAATCTGTGTAACAGAGAATAAGGTGCATTAATAATAATGGCTAGGATCTATATAATGTGTTGGTTTGCAAAGCGCCTTTCTCACAAATTACATCATTTAATCTTCACGACAACAAGGTGGGATAGGTGCTATTCCTATCTTTATTTTAGGGAGCAGAATTTGAATGCAGGTCTTCCTGATTCCAAGTCTGGCCCTCTAGCCACTTCAAGAACCCCACCCCCCCACTCCCGCCGCCAATTACCTAGCAGCTAACATTAAAACATAAGTTTGAGCCGGATGACAAAATGTTTAGATGCTAAAGCAAGGAATTTGGGTTTTTAGACTCTTCTCTCCAATCCAACATTTATATGGTTATCAGAATCATCTTTTTTATTCAGCGGTCTGGTCAGTCACTCTACAGAATAATCTCCAATGGCTCCCTACAGCCCACCAGAGAAAGTGCTGACTGGTGCCACTCTTAAGCCTCACATTGCTCCCCTGTACCCTACATTCTAAAAAAAAAAAAAACGACTCTTTTCTAACCCTCAAAAACTCCTCAGCTCTTACAATTCCAGGTCTAGATCCCCGACCCCGCAACCCACCCTACCCCCTCCACCCCCGTTTCCCCGCCCGACGCTTAGCCAGAATTCCTACCCATTCTTTAAAGCGAAACTCAAAAGCTACCTTCCACCCCCTCCCCATAAATCCTCCACCTGACCTTCCTTCCCTGACCTCACATCGTACTTTGTTTTGCAAATTCCTTTTGCACTTGTGACCCAGTTTTGTGTATTATAGTTAGACTTTAGGATTCTGGTTAGCAAGAATTTTATTTTTTTGGTCCTATTTTCTTCCTTTCGCCAGCACTGTTCGGGATGAACGCTGGGCACCAAATACCTGGTTTGATTTGATTTGAGCAATGCTGAGCAGCAGTAATTCTTACACAGCATATACCCGACGTATTTGAGAACACCCCTATATCATCATTTAATTTTGAAATGAACTTCTAAAAAATAACAGTCCTATGAATTCTGATGGGAAGTATCTACTAATGTTTGCAGCTAGGATACCGAACCAGTCCCCTAATCTGGTAGATGAGCCTATTTGAGGGGGAAAACAGCAGAGGTTATGAGGGTGGGGGGAGGAGGGGAATGGATGGAGTCTGAGATCTGGAGGTTTTCTTTCTGTTCTAGAGTGCTCCCCAGTCTCTTTTCTTAGTTTCACATTTCTCTCCAGTACCCTCAGGGGAATCCTGAAATTCAACACTTCTCCACGTTTCATCTCCCCATTTTGGGAAGGTGGAGAAGTATACATCCTTCAATTCACCTCCCTTTCCCCAAAGTTTGAAACTTCCAGTTGCATTTATTTTCCTTTAAATCACTCTCCCCTGCTTCTCCTCTCCTCCACCCCTTGCTAATTTTTCTTAGCAATCAGTCTGTAAACATTTATTAAGTTCTTATGTTGCATACACCAGGCACAGTGCTAGGCCCTGGGGCTACAGATTCAAAACTGAGACAATACCTGTCCTCAAGGAGCTTGCATTCTATTTTTGTTGTTGAGTCATTTTCAGTCATGTCAGATGCTTTATGATCTCGTTTGGGGTTTTCTGGATAAAGATACTAGAGTGGTTTGCCTTTTCCTTTTCCAACTCATTTTACAGATGAGGGACTGGGTTCCTCAAACAATATTAAGGGGCTTGCCCAGAATCATGCAGCTAGTGTCAGAGATTAGATTTGAACTCATGAAGATGAGTCTGGGCAGCTAGGTGGCATAGTGGATAAAGCACTGGCCTTGTAGTCAGGAGGACCTGAGTTCCTATCCAGCCTCATACACTTGACACTAGCTGTGTGACCTTGGGCATGTCACTTAACCCTCATTGCCCTGCAAAAAAAGAAAAAAAAAAGTGTATCATGAAGATGAGTCTTCCTGACTCCCAGGCCTGGCTCTCTGTCCACTTTGCCTCCTAGCAGCTCAGTAAGTAAAGACAAGCTATGTATATATAAAATAAAGATAAAGTGATGGGGGGAGGTGGATAGGTCTAACAACTAGGGGAACCAGAAGACTTCTTTAAAGAGGTGATGCTTGAGCTAAACCTTATACTTGGGCTGAGTCTTATACCCATGACTTGCCAACAAAAGCAATCTTGATAGAATGAAAAAAAATTCTGGTGCATCCAGCTGCTCAAAATCAACATTTTTGTCTTTTACAAAGAATCTGACCCAGAATAAGAAGGACCTGGAGTGAGGGAATTACTGGAGTATCCTCTTCACCTAGGATACATGAGACAAATGTGGGCCACTCTGGGTGGTGGAAGCAGGACTTGTCTTTTTCAACTCAGAAACTTGATATAAGGGAAGGTGGCTGAGAGTGGGGGATGGTACTCGAGTTTGGGGTAAGTACAGCTACTGTGGCAAATGCCTGAGTTTGTAAGCCTTGCTGCCATGGGAGTTGTCAGCAGTGTCTGCTGCAAACAGGATGGCTGCCTGCTTTCCTATGGGAGTTTGCCAGTATCTAAGTAGTAATACACCGAAATGGTGACTCCTTTGACATTCTGGTGAAGCCTCTGGATTCCTCGCAATAATGTTTTTAAATGTATAAAATAAAACAGGTTTCTATAGAAAACCAATTACTTTGAAATACAGTTATGAACTTTTTTTTTAGAATAGCAACAAGTTCATGCACTCCAGGTTAAGCACACCAGCTCTAAGGTTGTTTATGTCCAATGTGGGTCATTTTTCTTTGTTGCTTGTGTGTTTGCCTGGCCTTCCTGAAAAGATTGTAAATTTCAGATAACGGGCTAAGTTCTTTACTTTTTTGACACCTCCCGCTGTCCATCTTCCCAAATATTGATCCATACCTTGCTTAGGCCAGCAGTTTTGTTTTTTTTTTTCTTTTTTTTTAGTGAGGCAGTCGGGGTTAAGTGACTTGCCCAGGGTCACACAGCTAGTAAGTGTTAAGTGTCTGAGGCCGGATTTGAACTCAGGTACTCCTGACTCCAGGGCCTGTGCTCTATCCACTGCACCACCTAGGTGCCCCAGGCCAGCAGTTTTTAAAGTCTTGGTCCCTAAGGCTATTAAAGGAGGCTCATGAATCTGAAACAAGAAATCCAAAACTATTTTTCTAATAATTCTAAGAGATTTTAATTTCTATTAAGCAAATATCTATAGATAAAACCTACATGAAGAAAAACTCTTTGAGGGGTCCTTAATAATTTGTAAGAGTGAAAAGGGGTTCTGAGACCAAAGAGTTAGAGAAATTCTGCCTTGGTTGTTTGATGGATGTTAGATGAATGAATAGAACTTGAAGATTATAAGTATTTTAGATCAGGCCTTAAACTTTTTCTGCTTGTGACCCCTTTTCACCAGAGAATTTTTACTTGACCCAGAGTATATAGGTATATAAAATAGTTATATAAATCAAACGTTTACTGTCAAATTTTTCATGACCCCCCACATTTACTTACATGAGCCTATCCATATAGGTCTCAACCCACAGTTTAAAAAGCTTTGTTTTAGATGAATAATTTTAAGAATGTAAAGTGCCTTGAGACCAAAAAGTTTGATAGGCATTTGATAAATGCTGGACAAATAGAATTTGTAGATTATGCCCATTTCAAATTCACGAGTAGAATAAAGGTTGGATATTGAATGTCCATGAATATTAAACATAACGGATTAGAGCTGACTGCTTTGGAAGATAATAATTTAGTATGTTTTTTCCTATCTCTTCTTATTTACTCTATATTCTCTGCCCCACTCTGGCAAATGTGCTCACCAAATCTAAACCTCCTAGGCTGATTATAGGCACCTATATTTTCTGCTTAATGCCCATAATTCCCTTTTGTTAAAACTTTTCAATATGCCATATTTTTCTTCATGCTGGGGATGAAGTTAAAAAAAATCCAAAGAAATAGAAGACAAATAAATTAAACCTAACAATTAAATTCGTTCAACATAACCAAAAATACTTATTATGTCAGTATGTGTAAAGTGCTGGACATACTAAGCTAAAAAAATTACATAGTCCTTGTCCTCAAGTCAAGAACCTTATACTCACATAAGTATGAAGTACTGGGCTGTATGATGAACAGGGCTTGTTAAACTTTTTCCACTCATGACCTCGGGTATATAAGTTTATAAAACAGATACACATAACCTTTTACTGTGACCAAATTTTTCACGACCTGCACATTCTCAACCCCTACATCAAAGGATGTAGAATGTGAATGTGTGGGAAAGATCAAGATAAAATGACTTGCCCAGTCATTCCCCAATTGAAAAATAGTCAAAGGATATGAACAGGCAGTTTTCTGATAAAGAAATCAAAGCTATCTCTTGCCATATGAAAAAATGCTCTAAATCACTCTTCATTAGAGAAATGCAAATTAAAACAACTTTGAGGTACCACCTGACGCCTGTCAATCTGACCTGTCAGACTGACTAATATGACAAAAAAGGAAAATAATAAATGTTGGAGAAGCTATGGAAAAAATGGAACACTAATGCATTGTTGGTGGAGCTGTGAACTGATCCAACCATTCTGGAGAGCAATTTGGAATTATGCCCAAAGGGCTATAAAGCTGTGCATACCCTTTGACCTAGCAATACCACTTTTTGGGTCTTTTTCCCAAAGAGATCATAAAAAAGGGAAAAGGACCCACATGTACAAAAATATTTATAGGGGCGGCTAGGTGGCGCAGTGGATAAAGCACCGGCCCTGGATTCAGGAGTACCTGAGTTCAAATCCGGCCTCAGACACTTGACACTTACTAGCTGTGTGACCCTGGGCAAGTCACTTAACCCCCATTGCCCTGCACAAAAAACAAACAAACAAACAAAAAACAAACAAAAATATTTATAGCTGCTCTTTTTGTGGTAGCCAGGAATTGGAAATTGAGGGTCTGCCCATCAACTGGGGAATGGCTAAACAAGTTGTGGTATATGAATGTAATGGAATTCTATTGTGCTGTAAGAAATGATGAGCAGGAGGAGTTCAGAGAAACCTGGAAGGACTTTCATGAACTGATGATGAGTGAGATGAGCAGAACCAGGAGAACATTGTACACAGTATCATCATTATGTGTTGATCAATGTGATAGACTTGCATATTCTCAGCAATACAATGGTACAAGATAATTCCAAAGGACTCATGATGGAAAAGGCTCTCCAAATCCAGAAAAAAAAAGAACTGTGGAATTTGGATGCAGATTGAACCATACTATTTCTTTTGTTTTTGGTGCTCTTTTTCTTTTTTGAGGTTTTTCCTTTTTGCTCTGATTCTTCTCTTATGACATGACTAATGCAGAAATATGTTTAATGTTATTGTACATATATAACCTATATCAGATTACTTGTTGTCTTGGGGAGGGGAGGAGGGAGGAAAAAATTTGAAACTAGAAATCTTATAAAAACAAATGTTGAAAACTGTCTCTACATGTAACTGGAAAATAATCAAATACTTTCACAATTAAAAAATAAAATAAAATCAGAACAAAAACATAAAATAAGATAAAGTGACTTGCCCAGGGTTACACAGCTATGAAGTGTCAAGTGTCTGAGGCTAGATTTGAACTCAGGTACTCCTGAATCCAGAGCTGGTGCTTTATCCACTGCACCACCTAGCTGTCCCCTAGATAAAGGTCTTTAGGAAATTTTGAGGCCAAGGTCCTGCTAGGAGCTGAGGATACCAATCTTGGCATGATGAAGAAGCCCCTATACTCAAGGAGATATTGCTGTCTAAAAAGGGTGAAAAGATATGTAAATAAACAACTATCAGAGAAGGGAGAATGTGATAAGCACAAGGGAAAAGCCCAGATCCAGAAAGCAGTGTACTCTGTGGATGCTTAAAAGGTTTTTTTTTTTAATGTTTCAATCTATATTCAAATACCATCAGTTCTCTCTCTGTAGATGGATTGCATTTTTCATAAGCCCTTCAGAGTTGTCTTGGATCATTGCATTGCTGAAAATAAGTGAGTCATTTACAGCAGATCATCTCACAATATTACTGTTATTTTGTATATAGTATATTTCACTTTGCATCAGCTCATGCAGGGTCCTTCCAGGTCTTTCTGTTAGCATCCTACTCATCTTTTTAAAAAAATTTTTATTTTTTAGTGAGGCAATTGGGGTTAAGTGACTTGCCCAGGGTCACACAGCTAGCTAGTAAGTGTTAAGTGTCTGAGGCCAGATTTTGAACTCAGGTACTCCTGACTCCAGGGCTGGTGCTCTCTCCACTGTGTCACCTAGCTGCCCCACTGCTCATCATTTTAAAAAATAGTAAATTACATTTATATAGTACTTTAAAGAGAGATTTCCTTACAATAAACCCATGAGGTTGATTATTGCAACAACAGGAATAAATAACATTTATATAGTACCTTTAATAAGTGTTTGTTAAACTGAATTGGTGTAGATGGTGCAAAAGGCAAATCTGTGATGGCCAGGGAACTGGGCTGCCATTGATTGAAAGTGTGCAATTGGGGGCGGCTAGGTGGCACAATGGATAAAGCACCGGCCCTGGATTCAGGACTACCTGAGTTCAAATCCGGCCTCAGACACTTGACACTTACTAGCTGTGTGACCCTGGGCAAGTCACTTAACCCTCATTGCCCTGCAAAAAAAACCCAAACAAACAAACAAACAAAAAATAAAGTGTGCAATGTGTATTTGATATGTGCCAATGACAGTGTTGCCAACTGATACAGGATACCCAAAGCTTATATGCATTGGCTTTCTGTTTCTGAAAGGTGATAGTAAGAACATAAGCTATAGGTTAGTGTTGCCTAGTATGATCTGCAACACCTAACCAGGAGCCATTTTTTCATAAATGTGAATGCATTGTTGATATGCATGTTGGTGTGGGGAGCATATATATATTGCCAATATATGTTTCTTTGATGTGTATTCTGTTATGCCATGTTATTTAGCATATGCATGTGCTGTCTTTCTGTGTGTGAGTGACCTACATATTTGGTTACTCTGTGGTTTGTATCATATATATGGCATGAGATTTGTATTTTAATTGTATAGATTGTCTTGAATACTATGAATGCCATGAATCAAGCACCTTCATTGAACCTCACTGGGCTAGCTATGTTATCTATGCAAACTGTGTAGAATGGCAATTTACATACAAACAATTTAGTGATTTGCAGGGACTTCAAATTTTTCAGTGAGGAGGAGGATGTAAGAGTATAGGAAAAGTCTATTTCAGACTTTACCCCTTTTGACTTTGAATGGCTACCTTGAATGGGCTATTTACAGATTCTAAAGGGTAGGCTCCTTTTGGACTTTGATCACTGTAGCTGCCTTTACTCCTTTAGTTGGCATGAAGCTCCCTAATCAACTTCCAGAAGATTAAAGGCCCTTGGCCGCTGGATGAAAGCAACTGACACTGTCAGAAAACATTTAATCTTTGGATGAGAGGATAAATCATTCTCCTTGGACTGATATGAAAAAGGAAGCAAGCCAGCTTGGAAGAGAGTCATTGTCGGCAGGCAGAGAGAACTTAGCTACCAAGGATATTCTTTACCTTTTCCCACATGCCTCTTTAAAAGTATAGCAATAGGGTAAAGGGGATTTCTTTCTCTCTCATTTCTTTCCACCCATTCCCCCATCAGCAATAAAGCTCATTAGCCATAAGAAACCTTTTTGAATGGAGCCTGAGAGAAGATTTCAAAGGCAATACTTCTTCCATCTCAACCTTCTGGATTCTCAATTTGAGAACTTCAGGGAGCCTAGCAGCAGTGTCAGGAGGGATGACAAGAGGCAATGAGAGAGTCTTGGATCCAGAGCTTGGATCCTGCCTGGGAAATGGTGTGCTCCAGAGCCAAGACTTCTGCTGATCCTAGCATGTGGGATCTGGTTATTTCCTAAAGTGAATTAACAGTATACTATCTTATTATGAAAACAGAATCCCAAAATGGAGGCAAGAATGACTAGAGCAAAGTAATGAAGCAATATCCAGTTGAGGGGGCAAGACCAGAGTTACCAGGAGTAACACCAGGACATCCATGGCCCAATAACCATGCAGCATTACAGGTAGGAGTTGTCTCTTATGCTCTAATACACGTGTTTCCCATGTGTGTGCCCCTCTGCATGTAAATTCTATTGGCATTCACTCTTCTTACTGACACTGTATGTTCTTGGTAAAGTACTGTTAGGTTTGAGGGAGATACTATACTGCTTCTGCTTTTCTTTCTCTTTTTTTTGGTATTGAATAGAATTTTAATTTCCAAAATATATGTAAAAACAAATTTTAACATCAATTTCTAAAAACTTTGTGTTCCAACTTCTCTTCTTCCCTCCATTCCCACCCCCCACCCACAAGAACTCAAGCAATTCAAAATAAGTTATACATGAGTAGTCATGGAAAACATTCCCACATTAGCTAGGTTGTGAGAGAAAACAGTAAAAAAAACCCCAAACTTCATATTAAGGAATTGTCAAAGTGGAAAAAAAATTTTTTTTAAATGTGTTTCCATCTGTTTTCAGATACTATCAGTTCTTTCTCTGTATATGGGTTGCAATTTTCATAAGTCCTTCAGGGTTATATTGGATCATTGCATTGCTGAAAATAACCACATGCTTCCCAGCTGTTATTTTGTATACAGTACATTTCACTCTGCTTCAGTTCATGTAGGTCTTTCCAGGTTTTTCTGATAGTATCCTGTTCATCATGACCTTAAACTTGTACCATAGTACCTTAAACTTGACAGAGAATTTTCTTCATAATAGCCCAGCAAAGTTCTGCTTTTCTTACTATGCAGTTCAAGTAAATTAATTAACCTGAACTACTTGTACCAACTAAATGCCTGTTGAAGGTAGAGCCATTGGTAGGGGCTCACAAGCAATAGTTTTAGGATTGTGGACTCACAGAGAACCTTGAACCCGGAAGAATTGTCCTTCTGGGAACTGACCTTTGAGTGTGAGGTGGAGATGGCATTCTAAAGAAGGTACTATACTGAAAAGCAGAAGATATTAGGATGTATCTACACTTTAACAAGTCTTGCAAAACTAAGCCCAGAGGCACACTATAGGAAGATACAATCCAAGTTCCAAACAAAGGATTCCCTCCTATAACCTTTTCCAGTTGCTTAGTAAACTTTCTTGATCAACTCTCTACAGAAACTTTGTCATCTTTTACCAATAAAATATTTGATCAGGTCAGCCTTTTCTTTTAGAAAAAAAATCAGTAATAACGACAATAATTTGCAACATTTATATGCTTCTTTAAGATTTGAAAAAACTGAGTACCTGAGTTCAAATCCGGCCTCAGACACTTAACACTTACTAGCTGTGTGACCCTGGGCAAGTCACTTAACCCCAATTGCCTCACTAAAAAAAAAATAATAATAATAAATTAAAGATTTGACAAAACTTTTTATATACTATCTCAAATAGAAATATAGTGTCTTTGAAAAATTGGCTCAGTTTTTTGCTAAGGTAAATGTATGATAATTGTGTTAGTAGTGGCTGGAATGCTAGGAATGAAGTGAGGAAGACCTGGGTTGTTTTTATTTATTTTTTTTTTCACTCAGCAAAAGTCTATCTTCTTTCCCTCCCACTACATCTTCCCACCCCAAAGTGAGAAAGAAAGAAAGGAAGGAAGAAGAAGGAAGGAAGGAAGGAAGGAAAGAAGGAAGAAGGAAAGACAAAACTTGTCTAAGAAAACAAATTTCTGCATTGGTCATGTCTAAAAACCATAAAACTAAATCTTCACAGTCAGAGTCTTTCACCTCTATTGGGAGGTGAATAGCAGGGCTCATCATGTGTCCTCTGGACATTTGGTCATTTCATTGATTACATTTCCTAAGTTTTAAAAATTTGTCTTTGTAATATTGTTGTCATTGTATATATTGTTCCCTTGGTGCTGCTCATCGGAGACCACCCTTTCATTATTTCTTTTTTTTATGATAAACATTTTTATTTATAGTTTTGAGTTCCAAATGTTATCCCTCCTTCCATCCCTCTCCCCTTCCCTGAGGTGGTAAACAATCAGATGTGGGTTCTACATGTGCAATTATGTAAAATATTACCATATTAGTCATTTTGTAAAAGAAAACTTGAATAAAAGAAAAACTGAAAGAAAGTGAAAAATAGCATACTTCATTCTGTGTTCAGTCAATATCAGTTCTTTCTTTAGAGGTGGATAGTATGTTTCATCATTAGTCCTTTGGGTTTGTCTTGGATTATTGTATTACTGAGAATAATTGTAATTCATAGTTCTTCATCAAACAATATTGCTGTCTCTGTGCACAATGTTCTCTTGGTACTGCTCACTTCACTATACATCAGTTCTGTAGTAAAAAGTTTTAACAGTCAGTTAGCGATAATCGAGAGACGCTAGTTTTTTTTTAAGGACCACACTTTCGGGGAGGAGACCAACGGCATGAGCTACGCACGCCAGTCCGCCTGCTATGCATGCCAGACTGCCTGCTAAGCACTCAACTTCCGGGGTGCAAGCTTAAAGGGCAAGGAGAGAACAGAAGTGGGAGCTTTTTCCTGCTCTGCTGGTCTCCTGACTGCGATGCACAGACAGACGCTGACTGGAGTTCGACTCGGCCCGGCTCGCGGTTAGCAGCAGCACACGCTTGACTCGGTCTCTCTCTCTCCCCAAAGGTGGCCTTGGGCTTTTGGTGAGTTTTATATGGAATATAAACTAAGCTTAGACTTAAGACTATTTGTTTTGTATTTCTACTTTCCTCTCCCTCTAATCAACATCACCTGGTAACTACCACACAATAAAGCTCTAACTAGAAAACCAGAAGCTTCTTCCATTTACTAGTCTGGGAGATAAATTAAGGGAAAGGTTAAAGAGGGGAGATTTATGATCTAATATCCAATTTTAAATCTCACAGTTCATAAAGGTTTTCCCAGGTCTTTTTGAAATCATCCTGCTTATCATTTCTTATAGCACAGTAATATTCTATCTCATATACCACAGCTTGTTTAGCTGTTCCCCAATTAATGGACATTCCTTTGATTTCCAATTCTTAGCCACCAAAGAAAGAGCTGCTAGAAATATTTTTGTACAAATAGGTCTTTTTCTATTTTTTTTGTTTGTTTTTTTGTTTGGTGAGGCAATTGGGGTTAAGTGACTTGCCTAAGTTCACACAGCTAGTAATTATTAAGTATCTGAGGCTGGATTTGAACTCAGGTCCTCCTGAATCCAGGGCCAATGCTCTATCCACTGGGCCACCTAGCTGCCCCCTTTTTCTATTTTTTGGGATGTTTTTGGGATATAAACCTGGATCAAAGTATATGCACAGTTCTATAGCCCTTTGGGCATAGTTCCAAATTATTCTCCAGAATGGTTGGATCTTTTCACAAGTACACCAACAGTGGATGTGTCCCAGTTTTCCCACATCCCCATCAACATCCAATATTTTCCTTTTTGTTATATTTGCCACTCTGATAGGTATGAGGTGATACCTCAGAGTTGTTTTAATTTGCATTTTTCTGATCAATAGTGATCTAAAGCATTTTTTCATATGATTATAGATAGCTTTGATTTCTTTGTCTGAAAACTGCCTTCATATCCTTTGACCATTTATCAGTTGGGGGAATGACTTGTATTTTTATAAATTTGATTCAGTTCTCTATATATTTGAGAAATGAAGTATTTATCAGAGATATTTGTTTCGGAAATTCTTTCACAGTTTTATTTTATTTTATTTTATTTTTTAGTGAGGCAATTGGGGTTAAGTGACTTGCCCAGGGTCACACAGCTAGTAAGTGTTAAGTGTCTGAGGCTGGATTTGAACTCAGGTACTCCTGACTCCAGGGCCAGTGCTCTATCCACTGCGCCACCTAGCTGCCCCTCACAGTTTTTTTTTTCCTTAAATTTTTTTTCTAATTACATGTAGACATTTTTTTGAGTTCCAAATTTTTCTCCCACCCTCCCTTCCCTCCTACCTCCCAAGGCCAGCAAACAATCTGATATAGGTTATACATTACAATCATGTTAAACATATTTCCACATTAGTCAGTTGGAAGAGATTTCCCAGTTTTCTGCTTCCCTTATAATCTTGGTTACATTAGTTTTGTTTGTGCAAAACCTTTTTAATTTTATGTAAACAGAATTATCTATTTTACATTTTGCTTTGCTCTCTCTATATTCTTTGGTCCTAAATTCTTCTTCTGTTCGTAAATCTGAGAGACAAACTATTCCATGCTATCTTAATTTGCTTATGGTATCATCCTTTACATGTAAATCATGTACCTATTTTGACCTTATTTTAATATATGGTGTGAGATGTTGGTCTCTATCTAGTTTCTGTCATTCTGCTATATTGTTTTCCAGTTTTCCCAGCAATTTTTGTCAAATAATGAATTTTTGTTCCAAAAGCTTGGCTCTTTGGGTTTATCATATACTAAATTACTATAGTCATTTATTATAGTGTAATTTCTACCTATTATATTCCACTGTTCCACCTCTCTATTTCTTAGCCAGTGCCAGATTGTTTTGATAATTACCACTTCATAATACAGTTTGAGATGTGGTACTGCTAGACCACCTTCTTTCATATTTTTTCATTTCATCCCTTGATATCCTTGTTTTTCCAGATGAATTTTGTTATTATTTTTTTAGATCTATAAATTTTTTTTGATAGTTTGGTATAGCACTAAATGAATACATTAACTTAGGTAAGGTTATCATTTTTATTATATTGACTTGGCCTACCCACCCATCATCATTTCTTACAACCCAATTTTATTTCATCACATTTATATGCCATAAGTTGTTCAGCCATTTCCCAATTAATAAGGATCTTCTCAGTTTCCAAATCATTGCCACTGCAAAAAAAGGTGCTATAAATATTTGTGTGCATTCTTAGAGTTTGTTTTTCTTAGACCTAATGATTCCCTTAATCTGTGCCCCTTCTTATTTTCACCTCTTCCTTTTCCCTTTCTTTCCTATTTCTCAGTTTAGTGAAATTGTTTTCTGTACCCAACTTTGTTTCAGAGGGGATACATTTATCATCTCCCAATATTAGAATGCAAACAGTTTACTTTTTTTAGTCCCTTACATGTGTTTGCTCATGTTAACCTTTTTATATTTTTCTTGACTCCTCAAAGTTTCTATTTAGCTCTAGTCATTACATTTGGAATGATCTGAAGTCCTCTATTTCATTAAAAATACTTTTTATTCCCTAAAGGCTTATATTCAGTTTTGCTGGGTAAGTTATTTTTGGCTGTAAGCCTATATCCTTTGTTTTCTGGAATATCATATCCCATGTTCTCTTTAACTTTATAATGATGGCTGGATTTGTGACCTGGTGGATGGTGAAGTGGGTAGCAAGTGATGAAGCTTCCAGTTGACACCTGTCCCTTTAGCCTACACTGATTGAGGTCCTATATTGCTGGCATAGCCTCACCCTATGCTGGAATGCTCTTATACTAGACACTCCTGGTTGGCTTCTACCCCTAATATCTGTAGACCTCTCTGTCTTATTTCTGTATATGAACTTGCTGGAAAATTGACTCACTGTCATTTTATCTTTGATTTCCTGATGAGGATTTGGTCTGTTATATTTTCTTTTTCTCTTTTTAAGTAATAAACATTTTTTTGTTTTGTTTTGTTTTGTTTGTTTTTTGTTTGTTTTGTGGGGCAATGGGGGTTAAGTGACTTGCCCAGGGTCACACAGCTAGTAAGTGTCAAGTGTCTGAGGCAGGATTTGAACTCAGGTCCTCCTGAATCCAGGGCCGGTGCTTTATCCTCTGTGCCTCCTAGCTGCCCCCAGTAATAAACATTTTTATTTGTAGTTTTGGGTTCCAATTTTTATCCCTTCTTTCCTCCCTCCCCTCCCCCCTCTCTGAGGTGGTAAGCAATCAGATATAGGTTATACATGTAAAACATTACCATATTATACCATATTATAAAGTAAAACATTACCATATTAGTCATTTTGTATAAAAAAACCTGAATAAAAGAAAAAACTGAAAGAAAGTGAAAAATAGCATACTTCAATCTGTGTTCAGTCAATATCAGTTCTTTCTTTGGAGGTGGATAGTATGCTTCATCATTAGTCCTTTGGGATTGTCTTGGGTTATTATATTGCTGAGAATAATTAAGTCATTCACAGTTCATCAAACAATATTGCTATCTCTGTGCACAATATTCTCTTGGTTCTGCTCTTTTTGTTATACATCAGTTCATACAAGTCTTTCCAGGCCTTTCTGAAATTATCCTGCTTGTCATTTGATGGGCATTCTTTTGATTTCCAATTCTTAGCCATCTGGTCTATTTTCTAAATTTATTCTGAGGAGTTGGAGTAGAGGAGAAGCTCTCTGTTCTTCCTGATACTTTGCTATCTTGGCTCTGCCTCTGAAGACCTGGGTTGTCATCTCCCTTCTCAAGTTTACCACCTTCCATGACCTTGGACAAATCACAGCCTCACTAAGTCTTAGTTTCCTGATCTGTAAAATGGAAATAATAATAATACCTATAGAATCAACCTTACAGGGTTATTGTAATACTTAAGTGAGATAAGGTATCTTTGCCTGGCATGTAATAGGAGTTTAATAAATACTTGTTGAATGAATGAATGGTTGTTCCTCTCAAGGATATAAACAGAATCAGACTCTTCAGAGGGGGATTTATCAAGGTATCTATTTCATCAACACACTAGATTCTGAGCCATTTACCTTATAGCATAACATCAAGCCTCTAGCTTTCTTCAGACATCAGCTGAAGAGTCACCTCCCACAGAAGACTTTTTTTGGGGGGGGGGTTGCAAGGCAATGGGGGTTAAGTGACTTGCCCAGGGTCACACAGCTAGTAAGTGTCAAGTGTCTGAGGCTGGATTTGAACTTAGGTCCTCCTGAATCCAGGGCCAGTGCTTTATCCACTGTGCCACCTAGCCGCCCCCCAGAAGACTTTTCTTGATCCTCTTGGCTGGCCTAAATTTACTTAAAAAAAAATTAAATGACTGACAAATGGGGTCCCCTCAGCCAGAGTTCCAGCCCTAGGCTGCTCAGGTGCCTAATTGGGTCCATAATTCACTTGAGAGACAGTGGAGTTGCCATGATACAGAGGTAGACAAAGATGTGTCCTTCCCGATGCCTCCCTGGAGTCACGTGAAGTCATCTTGAGAGTCAGAGCAAGAAGTCTGCTGAGTCATCTACTCTTCTGGTTCCGCAGTGATTAAGGGGACACTGTGCCCGAGTCACCCACTGGGGGTCTAAAGATGACCCTAAAGCTTCCACCTGAGCACAGACCTGAGATAGACCTGAGCCCTCCTTATGTCTTTATTAGCTGGTACCTTTGCTGAATTTTCATGCTTTACCCTGAATTTAAGGATGAATATAAACATTACATTCCACCATTTTGTATCCAGTGACTGATAGATCTTCATTTTCTGTTTGAAAAGCAGAAAATTGTTGTCTTCAAAGTTGGGTTTGGGAGTTTCACATTTAAGGGGTTGTGGGGAATAAGCATTTATTAAATGCTGACTGTGTCCCAGGAATGAAGAGTCCAATGTTACTGAATGACTGAACAGCAGCAGCAGCAACAGCAGCAGCAGCAGCAGCAACAGGCACTGTGCCAAACACTTTATAAATATTCTTTCATTTGACCCTGATAAAAAACCTCTCAATAGAAGTGGGTGCTATTGTTATCTCTATTTTACACATGAGGAAACAGAGGCAGACTGAGGTTAAGTGACCTGATCAGAATTACATAGCTATCTGAGGTAAGATTTCCATTCAGGTCTTCTTGATTCCAGTTCCAATGCTCCATCCACTGCACCATGTAGATGTCTGAATTGAACTCAGGGATTACATTATAGATAAAACAAGGGAAGATACTATTATCTTTCTAAATTTTTACTTACATCAATCACCTCTTAATTCTTTTCCCAGAGGGCATTTCCATTTTTTTCTTTGAAAAAATATTTGTTATACAGGATGGCTCTGTGGGAGAGAAAGGAAGAAATTAGGGTGAAGTAAAAAACAGAATATATCAAGAAGGATATTATTATTTTTTTTAAGAAGGAAATTTTCCGCTTTTCCCGGCTTGTGACCAGTAAGCAACTATGAACAGCAAAGTCTCTCGAGACACTCTCTACGAAGTTGTGCGAGAGGTCCTGCATGGAAACCAGTGCAAACGCAGAAAGTTTTTGGAAACTGCGGCGCTGCAGATCAGTCTGAAGAACTACGATCCCCAAAAGGACAAACGTTTCTCAGGCACCATCAGGCTTAAGTCCACACCCTGACCTAAATTTTCTGTCTGTGCCCTGGGAGACCAGCAGCACTGCGATGAGACCAAGGCTGTAGAAATCCCCCACGTGGATATTGAGGCCCTGAAGAAGTTGAATAAGAACAAGAAATTGGTCAAGAAGCTGGCTAAAAAGTATGATGCCTTTTTGGCCTCTGAGTCCCTGATCAAACAAATCCCTCGAATCCTGGGCCCTGGTCTGAACAAAGCCGGCAAATTTCCATCTCTGCTCACCCACAATGAGAATATGGTGGCAAAGGTCGATGAGGTTAAATCTACTACCAAGTTCCAGATGAAGAAGGTGCTGTGTCTGGCGGTGGCTGTTGGCCACGTGAAGATGACAGATGATGAGCTTGTCTATAACATCCATCTGGCTGTCAATTTCCTGGTTTCTCTGCTAAAGAAAAACTGGCAGAACATGAGGGCATTGTATATCAAGAGCACCATGGGCAAGCCTCAGCGGCTTTATTAAATCAGCATGGTGTTAATGTTGGAAACTGCTAATGAATTAATAAATGGTGGAAGCTGCTAAAAAAAAAAAAAGAAGGAAATTTTCCTTGATAAATCAAATTAACAAATACTTGCAGAGTTTATACTATCAGGCAGTGCTTCCTAATGGGAAATAGGAGGATGGGGAAGTAAAGATGATTCAGATTTGAATTTAATGTAGTGTGTGATTTTGGACAAAGGATTTTATTTGTTGTTGTTCAGTTGTTTCAGTTGTGTCCAAATCTTCTCGACCCCATTTGAGGTTTTCTTGGCAAAGATACTGGTTTGTCAGTTCTTTCTCCAGCTCATTTTACAGATAAGGAACTGAGGAAAACAGTGTTAAGTGACTTGCCCAGGGTTACACATCTGTAAGAGTCTGAAGTCAGATTTGAGCTCATGAAGATGAGCCTTTCTGACTCCTAGCACTCTACCCAACCAGCACTGCCCCTTGGACCAAGGATAGAGTGATCAAATAATAAAATCCTAAAGTTGGTCAGGACCTTGGAATTTGTTTAGTTCAACTTCCTCCTTTTAAATGACTTGCCTGAGGTCACACAGTTGTATGTATCACAAAAAAGTAGAAAATATTGAATATATTTCATTGTCCTAAACTGAGTTTCGAACCAATAGCTCACAATAGCTCATATATACATACAATCCAACTTCTTCTTCTTCTTTTTTGTGAGGCAATTGGGATTAAGTGACTTGCCCAGGGTCACACAGCTAGTAAATGTTAAGTGTCTGAGTCCGGATTTGAACTCAGGTACTCCTGACTCCAGGGCCAGTGCTCTATCCACTGTGCCACCTACCTGCCCCTATCCAACTTCTTGAAAGTTGATAACCCCCATCCCCCAATTTTGTAAGATAGGTAAGGATAATGCAAGTATCATCTTTCTTTTACTGTTCTTTTTGATGTTGTTATTGTTCCAGGTGAAGATGGGACAATATTATAGTAAATAGAAAAAACTGGCACACCAGGCCAAGTCTTTTGGATGCTTTCTACTATAGGAAATTAGCTCACTGGAGTAGAACTGAGGCAAACTACTAAATTGAAACCAAAGGGATGTAGTTCATTCATAAGGAAGAGAACTTTCAGTCAATAAACATTTATTAAGTGCCTACTATATGCCAGGTGCTGTGCTAACTTTGGTGGTGGCATTTAACATGAAATTCTGGAAAGGACTTTTGAAGGGATGGCTCAGATGAGTTTATGCCTGGTAGATGACACCTGAAGGAAAATTTTAGCCACATGTTTCCAGGAAGTTTCATAGAGATTCTTTACTATCCTATCTTTTGTAGAAATATTTGTTTCTCTCCCACAAAAGAACATATTTTTGAGATACGTGTATGCTTATCAGAATTAATCTAGGCTCTTGCACTGTGACCATGGACAAATGATTTATTTTACTAGACCTTAGACATCTTTCTTTCTTTTTTGTGGGGCAATGAGGGTTAAGTGACTTGACCAGGGTCACACAGCTAGTGAGTGTCAAGTATCTGAGGTCAGATTTGAACTCAGGTTCTCCTGAATGCAGGGCTGGTGCTTTATCCATTGTGCCACCTAGCTGCCCCTAGGTTTCTTATCTCTAAAATGAGAGGCATAGGATTGAATAAATAAAAATATATGCAAAGTAATTAAATACAAGTTAGTTTGGGAGGGAGAGCATTAGCAGTGAGGGGGAAGGAAGGTCTGGAAAAATTTCATGCAGAAGAGGTGCTTGAGTTGTATGTCCATGGAAAAGAAGGACTCTGTGAGGCCAAAGTAAGTTGGGAGTATATTTCAAGCATGAGGAATTCTAAAATCTTGTTAAATATTATGATTCAGTAGGCATGTTCTTTATTTCTTGTTCTGAGTCATCCTTGACTATGACCAGGAAAGTTAGCGTAATGACTGAGTTCTGTTCATTGCTGAAGACAACTTAAACAGCCTCTTGGTTCCATTCTATTTACCAGCCCAGCTCCTGCCATAATTCTCAAACAGCATAAAATGGAGGGATGAGCTCCCCTCCACCTCTCTCCTTTTCAGGTCCAATTTACCGGACTCAGTTGTACAGGGTGAGTAGAATGGGTTTTATTTTCCTCGATCATACTGCTCTCTACTGGCTGTCTTAAGCATTACCAATGAACTCAAAGAAAAGTAGACTTTGAGCCTTTGAAAATTATTCTTTGATTGGACATTTATCATCCACACAAAAGGTTTCTCTCCTGATCATTTATTTTAAAAGACCAAATTAAAGTCAAGTAGGTACAAATATGCACAAACCATTGTCTGATTCTTCTATGAGTTTATAAGGAGCACAAAAGGTTTTAGAAAATAAATCCCTTTGATGCTTTCCATTTGTGAATCACCCATGAAAAGTTCATGAGACAGATCAAAAGCAAGTACTATTTCATAATCTCGATTTTAATAAGGATTAATATAATCATAATGTTTTACTATTGTGTAGCTCGTCAATATTTTTATAAAGCACTCTCAAAACTATGATCTCATTGATTCCTCAAAAAATTACCCTTATACGTGGTGTTAACCTGAAAATTAATGAAACGATATAGGAGAAATAAAGTCTTTAATTGGGGCAGAGGAGCTATAACTCAGAATATCGCAAAGCAAGAATCCTAGGAATACTCTAAGATGGGGACAGAGGATAGGTTTTGTATGGGGTAACAGAACAGAGGGAGCTATAAGACTGTCCTTGGGAAAGGTAAGTTTCTCACTGACCAAAACTACTTAATGTAAATGAACCTTTTTACATAATAACCTGAAGTCCAGGAAGTAAGCTTGGGAATCCCTTCGAGGGGATTGTTTGTTCTGGGGAGATCCATAAGTCAATCAAGCATCTGGAACTGACAAAGACCCATCAGCCCCAGGCAATTCATTGGCCTGGGAATGGGGAGCAGGTGGGGATCAGTCAGTTCTCAGCAAATTGTCTTTATCAATGGGAATGATATTATCTCTAATTTATAAATGAAGAAATTGAGAGTTAATTTATTTTCCCAAATAGGGAAACTAGGAGGTTAATAGGAGGTTAATTTATTTTTCCAAATTCACATAGGTGAGTGGGGAATGAAATTCAGGTATTTTTCATTCTTACTCAGAAAGTAACTATGCATTTCTTTTAAATATAGTCAAAATTATATTGGTCTAAATCTTCCAAATTAAAAAGAAAATTAGTTTTATTGATTCTTTGTTTTTACACCAAGTCATTTCCAAAGATCTACCTCAACCTGCCTCCCAACTCCAACTTTTTCACTTTAGCAAAAATAACTTACACAGTCAGATATCTGACAGTTTTCCCCTCTCTATGTCACTCTTTAGGAGGGAGTTTCATTTTGGGTATTATTCAGAGTTGGCTTCTTTTCAGTGTTCTTTTCACTTAAATGATTGTAGTCATTGTATACATATATATCTCCCATTTGATATGTTGATGAATTTAATCCCATTGATATGAGTAATCTCTGTATAGGTGAATGGTGGTACAATGGAATGAACAACTGGATTTGGACTCAGAGGTCTCGAGTTAAAATTCTGCCTCTACCACTTGCTACCTATGTAACAAGATACTTAACCTGTCTAGGCCATGGCTTCCTTGTGTGCAAAAAGAGGGGATTAGATTAGATGATCTCCAACATCCTTTCCAGCTCTAAATATATGAATCAATCCATGCCTTCTCATCCTCTGTGGCTCTTGTGCATTCCCTACTCCCAATCTCCCCAAATCATTCACAGATCGGTCTATAGCTTTAATTCTATGAAGACTGGTATTCCATGACTCTCAACCATATACTATTACTGGAAAAAAAAGACGTGCCTTCATTTTAAGGAGAAATTTGGGACCAAAGATAACAGTTAGTAGGGTGTGACTGAAAAAGTATTTTTCCTTACTTTGTATTTCTATGGAACACATTGATAGTTCTACTGGTTGTTGTCCATATATATATAATTTTTTTTGGTGGGGCAATGAGGGTTAAGTGACTTGCTCAAGGTCATGCAGCTAGTAAATGTCAAGTGTCTGAGGCTGGATTTGAATTCAGGTCCTCCTGAATCCAGGGCCAGTGCTTTATCCACTGTGCCACCTAGCTGCCTCTTGCCCATATATTTTCATACCATTTTCTTTTTCCATAAATTTGCACAGTGTATCATCCATGCCTTCGAATAGAAGTAGCTAGGTTATGAAATGGGTACGAACCATGGGCCTGGAACGAGGAAGACAAATTCAGATTTGACCTTAAGCACTAGCTGTGTAACTGAGAAAGTCACTGAACCTCAGTTTGCCTCAGTTTCCTCAGCTATAAAATGGGAAAAATAATGGCACCTACCTCACAAGGTTGTTATGAGGATCGAATGAGATAATATTTGGTTTTTTTTGCAGGGCAGTGAGGGTTAAGTGACTTGCCCAGGGTCACACAGCTAGTAAGTGTCAAGTGTCTGAGGCTAGATTTGAACTCAGGTCCTCCTGAATCCAGGGCCAGTGCTTTATCCATTGAGCCACCTAGCTGCCCCCAATGAGATAATATTTGTAAAAGAGCTTAGCACAGTACATACTAAATGCTTTCCCCCCCTTTCTAGGAAACTCTTCCTCACGTTAGCCTCTTGGAATCTTTAGCTTCTTTCAAAGCTTAGGGCAAGGGTCAGTTCTTCTATAAGGCCTTTCCTGATTGACACCTCTTTCTTTCCTGTTCATATAGTATTTTCACCAAGCCAAAATTATTTTAAATTTGTTTCATATCTATCTGTCTGTCATCTATCTTTTTTTTTTCTTTTTCTTTTCTGCAGGGCAATTGGGGTTAAGTGACTTGCCCAGGGTCACACAGCTAGTAAGTGTTAAGTATCTGAGGCCAAATTTGAACTCGGGTCCTCCTGCTCTATCCACTGTGCCATTTAGCTCTCCCTATCATCTATCTTTATTCATCTGTGTATTATTTTCTGTGTACCTGTTATTTTAACCTCAATAGAATGTAAACTCCTTGAAGGCAGTAACTGTTTCATTTTTGTCTTTGTCTTTCTAGTACAATCCCTTGCATATTGCAAGCACTTAATGCCTACTAGATTGAGCTGAATTAAATATGCAGGTTCTCTTTGGTCCCACAGCAGGAGGAAGATGAGGAAGGGAATGGCTTCGTTTGGGAAGCACCAGAAAGAGACGCACACTTTGTGCCATCTCTGTGGCTCTAAGGCGTATCATCTTCAGAAGTCAACCTGTGGCAAATGCGGGTATCCTGCCAAATGCAAGAGAAAGTATAATTGGAGTGCAAAGACTAAGCAACGCAACTCTACTGGTACTGGTCGAATGAGGCACCTAAAAATTGTCTGCCTCCGATTCGGGAATGGATTCCGTGA
Source organism: Dromiciops gliroides (assembly GCF_019393635.1). Taxonomy (NCBI): domain Eukaryota; kingdom Metazoa; phylum Chordata; class Mammalia; order Microbiotheria; family Microbiotheriidae; genus Dromiciops; species Dromiciops gliroides. Next base: position 187,977,738 of record NC_057865.1, read on the forward strand.
AGGAACAACGCCAAAACCCAAGAGAGCAGCTGTTGCGGCATCTAGTTCATCTTGAAGATTCAACTGTTTGTTAAAATAAATGCCCTGAATCAAAAAAAAAAAATGCATCACTTGCTAAAGCTGTAAGTGTTAATAAGTGAGCTCTGTGGATGACACATCCAAAATTAATCCAGCTCAGACAACAGATATTCTTCATCCACTTGGTTTAAACTTTGGATAATTAGGACTTACTTTTTTCAGTGTCTTTTACAAGGTTGTACCTAGAGGCATTCCTTGCTAGAGTAATACTAAAGCTTGATGCAATCGAGCAATGTCATTTGAAAATAAGGGCATTTGAAGGACCTTTATATCTAGAGGGAACTCTTTCCTTAAGATTCTGCCCTGGAGGGGCAGCTAGGTGGTGCAGTGGATAAAGCACTGGCCCTGGATTCAGGAGGACCTGAGTTCAAATCCGACCTCAGATACTTGACACTTACTAGCTGTGTGACTCTGGGCAAGTCACTTAACCCCCATAGCCCTGCAAAAAAAAAAAAAAAAGATTCTGCCCTGGAGATCCTTCCTGATCATGACAGACTCTTGGTAAGCATACATTTCCCTGTTAGAAGACTTATTCAATAAAAATAATCAGAGTGATTTAAACAGTTATCTCTTTAGTTATATCTTATGAAGATTTTTTTGGGGGGTGTGGCGATGAGGGTTAAGTGACTTGCCCAGGGTCACACAGCTAGTCAAGTGTCTGAGGCTGAATTTGAACTGAGGTCCTCCTGAATCCAGGGCTGGTGCTTTATCCATTGCACCACCTAGCTACCCTGAAGAATTTTCTATGATTTTGACAGAGGCATTTTGCTCAAGTGAAATATTGTAAAAAAAAATACAAACACAAGGGGGCAGCTAGGTGGCACACTGGATAAAGCAACTGCCCTGAATTTAGTAAGACCTGGGTTCAAATCTGGCCTCAGATACTTGACACTTACTAGCGGTGTGACCCTGGGCAAGTTACTTAACCCTCATTGACCTGCCCCCCTTGTGTTTGTGTATATCTATATATCTACAGAGATATATAGATATACACAAACACAATGAGATTTTATATTTGCTGTACCTTTTATTCACTAGCATGACTAGACAGTATGGTCTGTAGAATATTGTTTGCCCAAGTCCATCCTTGGCAAAAGATAGCAAAGTCCATCTATTCACTTTACTTGCCTCCATCAAGAATATCCTTAATATAAGTATGGGTCATTCTTTTTTTGTTTGTTTGTTTGTTTTTTTGTGGGGCAATGGGGGTTAAGTGACCTGCCCAGGGCCACACAGCTAGTAAGTGTCAAGTGTCTGAGGCTGGATTTGAACTCAGGTACTCTTGAATCCAGGACCGGTGATTTATCCACTGCACCACCTAGCTGCCACCCCCAGTATGGGTCATTCTTACAAAAATGTTTCACTAATAGAAAAGTAAGCATATGGATTGATAGTTACTGACATACTCTTAGTAATTTTTTTTTTTTTGGTAATAAGATCTAATATTTTCAAGCCTTTGTTATCTTTCCTTTTTTCAGATGTCTTGAGAATCAATTCCTCAGTACTCCTAAAATTGATTCCCATATCAGTAATGTTATTTCCTGTCCATTAACATATAATCAATTTTATTTTATTTTTTTAAAAAATTGTTCACGAAGTTCATGACCAAACAAGAGATAGAGAATATTATGAAATGCAAAATGGATGATTTTGATTACATTAAATTAAAAGGTTTTTGTACAAACAGAAGCAATGCATCCAAAAGTAGAAGGGAGGCAGAAAGCTGGGAAACATTTTTTTTTTTTTACGGGGCAATGGGGTTAAGTGACTTGCCCAGGGTCACATGGCTAGTAAGTGTCAAGTGTCCAGATTTGAACTCAGGAACTCCTGAATCCAGGGCCGGTGCTTTATCCACTGTGCCACTTAGCTGCCCCAGGAAACAATTTTTTATGGCCAGTGCTTCTGATAAAGGCTTCATTTCTAAAATATATAGGGAACTAAATCAAATTTATAGGAATGCAAGTGATTCTCCAATTGAGAAATGGTCAAAGGCCATCAACAGGCAGTTTTCTGATGAAGAAATCAAAGCTATCTCTTGCCATATGAAAAAATGCTCTAAATCACTATTGATTAGAGAGATGCAAATTAAAACAACTCTGAGGTACCACCTGACACCTGTCAGATTGGCAAATTTGATAAAAAAGGAAAATAATAAATGTTGGAGAAGCTGTGGAAAAATTGGAACACTAATGCATTGTTGGTGGAGCTGTGAACTGATTCAACCATTCTGGAGAGCAATTTGGAATTATGCCCAAAGGGCTATAAAGTTGTGCATACCCTTTGACCCAGCAATACTACTTTGGGGTCTTTTTCCCAAAGAGATCATAAAAAAGGGAAAAGGACCCACATGTACAAAAATATTTATAGCTGCTCTTTTTGTGGTGGAAAGGAATTGGAAATTGAGGGGTTGTTCATCAGCTGGGGAATGGTTAAACAAGATGTGGTATATGAATGTGATGGAATTCTATTGTGCTGTAAGAAATGATGAGCAGGAGGAGTTCAGAGAATCCTGGAAAGACTTGCATGAATTGATGATGAGTTAGATGACAGAACCAGGAGAACATTATACACAGTATCATCAGCATTGTGTGTTGATCAACTGTGATAGATTAGATTCTTCTCACCAATACAACGGTACAAGAAAGTTCCAAAGGACTCATGATAGAAAAGGCTCTTCAAATCGGGGGGGGGGGGGGGAAGAACTGTGGAATATGGATGCCATACTATTTCTTTTGTTTTTGGTGCTGTTGTTTTTCTTTTTTGAGGTTTTTCCTTTTTGCTCTGATTCTTCTCTTATAACATGACTAATGGGGAAATATGTTTAATGTTATTATATACATCCTATATCAGATTATCTGCTGTCTAGGGGAAGGGGGAGGGAGAAAAATTTGGAATTGGAAATGTTATATAAACAAATGTTGTAAACTATCTCTACATGTAACTGGAAAATAATAAAATACTTTAATTTAGAAAAATTGTTTACGAAGTTCAATGCCATCTGACTCTCTTCTTTTTTTAATCAAAAAGTATTTTATTATTTTCCAGTTACATGTAAAGATAGTTTTCAACATTTGTTTTTATAAGATTTTGAGTTCCAAATTTTTCTCCCTCCCTCTCTTCCCCCACTTCTCCCTAAGACAGAAAGCAATCTGATATAGGTTATATATGTACATTTTTTTTTTGCAGGGCAATGAGGGTTAAGTGACTTGCCCAGGGCCACACAGCTAGTAAGTGTCAAGTGTCTTAGGTCGGATTTGAACTCAGGACCTTCCGAATCCAGGGCTCGTGCTTTATCCACTGTGCCACCTAGCTGCCCCCTAATATGTACATATTTAACATATTTCTTCATTACTCATGTTGTGAAAGAAGAATGAGAACAAAAGGGAAAACCCTCAAAAACAAACAAACAAAAAAGTAGAAACAGTATGGTTTAATCTACATTCAGATTCCACAGTTCTTTTTTCTGGATGTGGAGAACATTTTCCATCATGAGTCCTTTGGAAATGTCTTGAATCATTGTATTACCGAGAAGAACTAAGTCTATCACAGTTGATCATCATACAATGTTGCTGTTACTATGTAGAATGTTCCCCTGGTTCTGCTCACTTCCCTTAGTATCAGTCCATTTAAGTCTTTCCAGGTTTTTCTGAAATCATCCTGCTCATCATTTCTTATAGCACAGTAGTATTCTATTATATTCATATATCACAACTTGTTTAGTCATTCCCCAATTGATGGGCATTCCCTTGATTTCCAATTCTTTGCCACCACAAAGAGAGCTGCTATAAATATTTTTGTACCTGTGGGTCCTTTCCATTTTTGATGATCTATTTGGGATACAGATCTAGCAGTGGTACCACTGGGTCAAAGGGTATGAACAGTCCCATAGCCCTTTGGGCATAGTTCCAAATTTCTCTCCAGAATGGTTGGATCTGCTCTAATTTTAGTATTCCAATTTTTCCACAGCTTCTCCAACATTTATTATTTCCTTTGTTTTTTGTCATATTAGCCATTCTGATAGGTGTGAAGTGATACCTTCAGAATTGTTTTAATTTTTATTTCTCTAATCATTAGAGATTTAGAGCATTTTTTATATGGCAATAGATAGCTTTGATTTCTTCATCTGAAAACTGCCTGTTCATATCCTTTGACCATTTTTTAATTGGGGAATGACTTGTATTCCTATAAACTTGATTTAGTTCTCTCTCTCTCTCTCTCTATATATATATATTGTTTTGTTTTAGTGAGGCAATTGGGGTTAAGTGACTTGCCCAAGGTCACACAGCTGGTAAGTGTTAAGTATCTGAGGCCGGATTTGAACTCAGGTTCTCCTGACTCCAGGGCCAGTGCTCTATCCACTGCACCACTGAGCTGCCCCTTGTTCTCTATATATTTTAGAAATGAGGCCTTTATCAGAAACACTGGCTGTAAAAATTGTTTCCCTGCTTTCTGCTTCCCTTCTAATTTTGTCTGCACTAGGGCAGCTAGGTGGAGCAGTGGATAGAACATTGGCCCTGGAGTCAGAAGGACCCGAGTTCAAATCCAGCCTTAGACACTTGACACTAGCCGTGTGACCTTAGGCAAGTCACTTAACCCCAATTGCTTCACGTAAAAAAAAAAAGTTTCAAATTTTGGCTGCACTGCTTCTGTTTGTACAAAATCTTTTTAATTTAATGTAATCAAAACCATCCATTTTGCATTTTATAACATTCTCTATCTCTTGTTTGATCATAAATTCTTCTCCTCTCTGTAGACCTGAGAGGTAAACTATTTCTTCCTCTACTGATTTACCTATGGTTTCACCCTTTATGTTTAAATCATGTACCCATTTTAACCTTATTTTGGTATATGGCGTAAGATGTTGGAAAAATTTTGACTTTTTTTTTCTTTTTGGAGGTAGTGGGGTTAAGTGACTTTCCAAGGGTCACGCAGCTAGTAAGTGTCTGAAGCTAGATTTGAACTTAGGTCCTCCTAATTCCAGGGCCACTATCTACTCTACCACTTAGCTGTCCCCATCTGACTCTTTTTATTTATTTATTTAGAATTTTATTTTTTCCTAAATTACATGTAAAAACAAATTTTAACATCAATTTTTAAAACTTTGTGTTCCAAATTCTCTTCCTTCCTCTCTCCCCACCCCCTTTAAGAACTTAAGCAATTCAATATAAGTTATATACATGTAGTCATGTAAAACATTTCCATATTAGTCAGGTTGTGAGAGAAAATAGACAAAAAAACTTTAGAAAAATGAACTAACAAAAAAATCCTGCTTCAATCTGTATTCAGATACCATCAGTTCTTTCTCTGTAGGTGGATTGCATTTTTCATAAGTCCTTCAGAGTTGTCTTGGATCATTGTATTACTGAAAATAACTAAAACTCTCTTCTTTTTGTTTTTGTGTTTATTTATTTGTTTTTTGCAAGGCAATGAGGGTTAAGTGACTTGCCCAGGGTCACACAGCTAGTAAGTGTCAAGTGTGTGAGGGTAGATTTGAACTCAGGTCCTCCTGAATCCAGGGCCAGTGCTTTATCCACTGCGCCACGTAGCTGCCCCCATCTGATTCTCTTCTTAAGAAAGTATTCATGACCTACCGATGAGGTTTCTTCATAGGCTGAAAGCCCAAGTTTCTTTAGCAGGGTATAAATTCCTTACTGGCAAAGGTTATTTCTTCTGCGTATTTATATTTTTATCATCCAGCAAAATACCTTGTACATGTTAGATGCTTAAGAAATATTTGCTGAATTAATTGCATTGAATTCTCTTATTTTTTCCTGCTGAACTATATTTTCCAAAATAATTTTCATTTTTTCCTAAGCCTACCATTGCTTTGAAATCATCAATTATCAAAGCATAAGTTGATTTAATTTGGAAGATTTTATTGATTTCTTATAGACTCTTTACATCTCATCTTCTGAACAAATGCAGACACAAAAGTCTGCAATTCTTCTTTCTTTCTTTCTTTCTTTCTTTCTTTCTTTCTTTCTTTCTTTCTTTCTTTCTTTCTTTCTTTCTTTCTTTCTTTCTTTCTTTCTTTTTGTGGGGCAATGAGGGTTAAGTGACTTGCCCAGGGTCACACAGTTATTAAATATCAAGTGTCTGAATCCGGATTTGAACTCAGGTCCTCCTGAATCCAGGGCCGGTGCTTTATCCACTGTGCTACCTAGCTGCCCCCAATTATTTATTTCTGATACTTATTTTTGCAAATGCTTATTATGAACATTGCAATACACAATGACCAAATTTCCCATTAAATCATGTTTATGCTTAAACCAATTCTTCTAACTCCTTTATTTGTCTCTTCAAGGAGTACCAATGTCAATGGCACCCAGCCAAGCAAGCCCTTGAGATGGCAGATTCATCTCCCATTACACTAATATGATCACATTTCTAATTTTAGAAACTTCCAGTATGTCTCTATTATCTACAGAATAAATATCAAAGACCAGTGGATGACATTCAAAGGCCTTCATAGTCTGTTTCCAAATTACATGATCATTCTCCCACATTGCATTATACTTACCCTTCATTCTTTTATTTTTTTTTTTGTGGGGCAATGGGGGTTAAGTGACTTGCCCAGGGTCACACAGCTAGTAAGTGTCAAGTGTCTGAGGTCTGATTTGAACTTAGGTCCTCCTGAATCCAGGGCCAGCGCTTTATCCACTGCACCACCTAGCTGCCCCACCTTCATTCTAATCAAATTGGATGAGTGTACTTTCTTTCCTCTGAGACTTTGCTCCCTATATTTGGAATGTATGCCCAATCTCTCTCCTGCCTGATTGTGGATATATTACCAATCCTTGAAGTTCCAAATCAACTTCTATCTTCTCATGACTCCTTCACTGATTTCTCTAGCTGGAAGTGATCTCTCCTTCTTCTAACAATGTAATACTCCATATTCATTTTATACTCTTACATTATTCTAAAATTTCTAGGTTTATTTGATGAAGGATGATGAACACCCATATCTGGTAAGGAATGAACACTAGCTCCTTGTTAGAAAATCTTTAGACAAGAGTTTTGAGTCTTTGCTTATACAGGGTGGCCCAAAAGTCATAGTCACAAAGGGGTTTCAATATTTAGTAACTCCTTTATTTTTTGTTTTTAATTTATAATACCTTAGCATCACATATAATATATGTAGAAAATAAAAATATATAGGAAATAAAGAAAAAAATTTTCAAAAAGTTATTAAAACATCAGATCTCTTCATGACTTTTGGCCTACCCTGTAGTTGTAGTGGTGTTTGATTTGTAATAACTGTTGATGCTGATTAGTGTTTTCTTTGATTTACTTATTCTCTAGCTTTAGTTTAGGGCTTTGTGCAAAGGGCCAGGCTTTGTCCTCTGATGTGCTTTTGGGTAAGGTGGTTGGCTCTGCTTGGTCTTGCCCTGAGTTGCCTGAATTCTTGTGCCAACCTCTACCGCATCAGGGTAGGCTCTTATGGATCTTTAAGTTTTAGAGCACTGGCTCTTCAAGGCCCTCTCTCTGGTGTTTCAGAACAGCATCAGGGACTTCAGAGCCCCCAGCCCTAGTCTGTGTTGGTTTGAGTGCCTTGGCATCCTGCTGGTCATCACTTCACAGGTTGCTGCTGTCTGCTGCTACTTCCTGGGAGTTTCAAGCACTCCACCCTTGGGCATTCTGACCACCCTGGAGTTTTCTCATTTGAATAGTTGGGTAACACAGAGGCTATAGTGATGAACTTGGAATCAAGAAGACTTGAGCTTGAACCTTGCCTTAGGGCTATGTGACTTTGGGAAAGTCACTCAATCTCTGTCAGTATCAGTTTCCTCAACTATAGGAATGGCAAAAAAGTAATAGCACCCATTTCACAGGGCTATTGTGAAGGAGTCATACTGAGAGTTCCATAATTTGAATGCTTCAGAATGAAGGTTTCTCCCCATACCCTTAGACCATTATTGCATTGGAGCTAGGTGTCCATGTCATGGAAAACTCAGAAAGGTGGGAGTTAGAAATAATCCAAGGATTTTCAGATTGAGAGCCCCCTGCTAGAAAATTGGAATATCACATCCTTTGGAAAAGTCAGGCTTGTTCACTGAGTACCCACTGATGAAAGCATTTGGTAGGTGGCCCAAGTACCCCACTACTTGGTGACCAAGTTATATACCTCATTCTCTTGCTTATTGATTAGGGGAGAAAATTTTGCAATAAGTTCCATGGATAAAGGTCTAATTTCTAAGATACATAAGAGACTAATTCAAATTTATAAGAATGAGAGCCATTGCTTTGCTCTTTTTTTAATTTTATTTTTGTTTGTTTTTGCAGGGCAATGAGGGTTAAGTGACTTGCCAACGGTCACACAGCTAGTAAGTGTCATGTGTCTGAGGCCGGATTTGAACTCAGGTCCTCCTGAATCCAGGGCTAGTGCTTTATCCACTGTGCCACCTAGCTGCCCCTGCTTTGCTCCTTTTTTGGATAAATGAACATAGGCTATGAATAGGCAGTTTTGAAATGATGTAATCAAAGCAACCAATAGCAACATGAAAAAGTGCTCTGAAATATTAATAGAGAAACAGAAATTAAAGGAATTCTGGGGGTCAACCTTATATCTACCAGATTGGCAAAGTTGACAGAAAAGGAAAATGACAAATGCTAGAAGGACTGTGGGAAAATGGGCACATTAATTCACTATCGGTGGAGCTGGATATGTGTTTTTCTGGAGTGGCTACAGTGATGGGGAGAGCCATGAAGCTGGGGTATGTTTCACAATCAAAACGAATCTGGTCAATAAGCTTGTATGTCTCCCAAAAGGAGTGAACGACAGGCTCATGACAGTGGGATTGCCACTTGTAGGAACGTGCCACACCGCCATCATCAGTACATCAGCTGTCATGATAAATCCTGATGAGATCAAAGGAAAATTTTATGAAAACTTGGAGACTGTCATCATTGATGTGTATATATGTATGTGTAGATAGGTGTACACACACAGAGTGTTTAGAGAAGTCTAGAACCTCTCGTGTGAGGGCTGCCCCATCCCTTTCAGGGCTATTTTCTACCTTTGGTGTCCACCCGATCCATCCAACTCTCACCTGGGCTTCCAAGATGCCATAGTGTGGGCAGTGACCACACTCCGGTAAACCATTTCAGCAGACAGGCTAAACCGGATTGAAGGGAACTGAGGGGTCTCAAACCTGTTGGTGAGTTAGATGGTGTCTACCCAAAGCATGTGAAGACTTCTGGCAGAATGGATGGACATGAAGGCAACTGAAGCAGGTGCTATGGGGAACTTAGATCTTGGTCAGGCATCGAAGATGCCAAGGTCAACCACTGCATCCTGAATCATTAATAGTCATTTTGATTTTTGTCTTGCCACTGGACTTCAGTGACTCTAGAAGAGAGAGTGAGACCAATGACTTTGAGCAATTCTGCCTCCCTTAAATCCAATTTATGCCTGAGTCAAAAAATATCACTGATACCATTTTACCATTTGTATCTAGCTCAAAGTCCTGTGGTGATAGGCAGGTGATGAAGCAGCAGGTGTGAATACACTGTGAGCTATACTTAAAACTCTACACATAGGCAGCCTGGGCCATAGGGCTGGACTGAAGCAGCAGTGGAATTTGGCAGCCCCCGCGTGTCTGAGAAGTCTTTTTTTTCCCCTTGTATCTCTCTTTTTTTTTTGTTAAGTATTTTATTATTTTCCAATTACATATAAGAATAGTTTTCAACATTTGTTTTCATAGAATTTTCAGTTCCAAATTTTTCTCTCACCCTCCCTTCCCTCCCTTCTCCCCAAGACAGAAAGCAATCTAATATAGGTCATATAGGTGCAATCACATTAAAAATATTTCTGCATTAGTCATATTGTGAAAGAAGAGTCAGAGCACAAGGGAAATACCTCAAAAAAGAAGAAATAAAAAACAGCCCAAAAGTAGAAACAGTATGGTTTAATCTGTATTTCTAAACCATAGTTCTTTTTTCTAGCTGTTGAGAACATTTTCTATTATGAAGTTCTTTGAAATTGCTTTGGACCATTGCATTGCTAAAAATAGCCAAGTCTATCCCTATTGTTCATCACACAATATTACTGTTACTGTGTACAATGTTCTCCTGGTTCTGCTCCTCTCAGTCAGCATCAGTTCATGTAAGTCCTTCGAGGTTTCTCTGAACTCCTGCTCATCATTACTCTTCACATTGGTGAGGCAATTGGGGTTAAGTGACTTAGCCAGGGTCACACAGCTAGTAAGTGTTAAGTGTCTGAGGCCAGATTTGAACTCCGGTCCTCCTGAATCCAGGGCCAGTACTCTATCCACTGTGCCACCTAGCTGCCCCTTCACATTGATTTTTTAAAACTTTGTGTTCTAAATTTTCTTCTTCCCTCCCTTCTCATCCCTCCCTATGAAACCCAGCAATTCGATATGTCATACATGTGCAGTTATGCAAAACATCTTGAGAAGTCTTTTTAAAGTACCATACTACTCACCTCCTGGTGTGAGGAAGGGGATAGAAAGGGGTCCTAAAAATTTTCTGCTTGAGCAGAACTAGGAAAACATTGTGCAAAGTGATAGCAGTATTGTCTGATGAAGAACTATGAATGGTTTAACTATTCTAAGCAATACAATGATCCAAGACAATCCCAAAGGACTCATGATGAAGCATACTATCCACCTCTAAAGAAAGAACTGATATTAATTGAACACAGGCTGAAGCATGCTATATTTCACTTTCTTTCACTTTTTTCTTTCTTTTATTTGAGTTTCCTCATACAAAATGACTAATATGGTAGTGTTTTACATAATTGCACACGCACATGTATAACCTATATCTGATTGCTTATCACTTTAAGGAGGGGAAGGGGAGGGAGGGAAGGAGGGATAGAATTTGGAACTCAAAATTTTAAATAAAAATGTTTATTATAAAATGTTCTGCTTCATCCAACTTAACCCTGACCTGCTTGATGTGGTAGGCAGGAACCCTACCTTGTGGTCAAACATTAAAAAAGTACACAAAATTTTGCAAAGATAATTCTACTCAACATTGGTGCATGTAATGTGCACATACTTATGGACAACACAAAATCCAGTAGACCTGAAAGATGAATAGCTCTTGTTGCAAGAAAACTCAGCAGGTATTGCTTCCAAATAGCAGTCCTGAGTGAAACTGAAGTCGGAGCTGGATACAAGTTTTTCTGGAGCAGCTGCAACAATTCGGAGAGCCATGGAACTGGTTTAGGTTTCACAATCAAAGCTAATCTAGTCAACAAGACTATGTTTGCCTACCAAAAGAAGTGAACAATAGGCTCATCATGACAGTTCTATTGCCACTTATAGGAAAGTTTCATGCCACCATTATCACTATGTAAACTCCCACCATGATAAACCCTGATGAAGTCAAAGGAAAACTTTATGAAGACCTAGTGACCCTCATCATCAATATGCCAAAAGAGGACAAGATTGTAATTCTGGGTAATGCCAAGGTAGGCATAGATTATCAGACATGTCAGAGAATCCTTGGGAGCAACAGAGTCAGGAACAGCAACAGCAGTGGTCACTTACTACTTAAGATTGTGCAATCTCATGACCTCATCACCAACACTGTCATCTGTTTATCTAAATGCAATGAAACTTCATAGATGCATCCTTACAGCAAACATTGGCAGTTAACAGACTGTGTTATTGTAAGGAGAAGAGACAGACAGGATGTGAGAGTGCCAAAGACAATGTGTGGCACAGAGTGGCAGACTGATCATAGACTTTTCTCTCCAGGCTAAACATTTGCATTCAACAAAAGCGGCAGGTCCCAAGGCAAGATGATCACCAGAAGACTTAATATTTTTTTGGTTTTTTAGGTGGGGCAGTGAGGGTTAAGTGACTTGCCCAGGGTCACACAGCTAGTCAGTGTCAAGTGTCTGAGGCTGTATTTGAACTCAGGTTCTCCTGAATTCAGGGTCAGTGCTTTATCCACTGCACCACCTAGCTGCCCCCCCAGACTTAATGTTAATAAATTAGAATGCTTCCGTATGTGTGAACAGTTCATAGCTACCTTGGAGGGAAAGCTGAGCCAACACACAGTTGACAACAGTGGAGCAGAAGAGGAGTGGGTGGCTTTCAGAGATTTGGTGTATAGCATTGTACTTATTCATCTGCCCAGAGCATTCACAAGCATCAAGATTGGTTTGACAAAAAATGATGGGGAAATTCAGAAGCTGCTAAGTGAAAAAAAGATGAGAACTCTACAAGGTTTATGAGCAGTTAGTTTGTCCATCTCTAAGGAGGCAGTGTTAACTCCATCAAAAGCCAAGTACAGATGAAGCTTAGAGAGATGCAGGATTTTTGGCTCAGTAAGAAGTCAATCCCTCTCTAGCTGAAGAAGGGGTTTTGAATGCCATTAGGCTCCTCTTGTGTGGCAAAGTACTTGGTGCTGATTCTTTTCCAGCTGAGATTTACAAGGCAGGGGGTCCACTGCTCATACAAAAGCTGACAGAAATTTGAGGGATTATTTGACAAGAAGAGATTATCCCTCAGGAGTTCAAGGATTCCTCCATTGTCCATCTCTACAAAGGAAAGGGAAAATGTCCTCTGACAATCACAAAGCTATCTGTTTCTTCTTCTTCTTCTTTTTTAGTGAGGCAATTGGGGTTAAGTGACTTGCCCAGGGTCACACAGCTAGTAAGTGTTAAGTATCTGAGGCCAGATTTGAACTCAGGTACTCCTGACTCCAGGGTCGGTGCTCTATCCACTGCACCACCTAGCTGTCCCAAGGCTATCTGTTTCTTTTTTTTTTTTTTTTGGTGAGGCAATTGGGGTTAAGTGACTTGCCCAGGGTCACATAGCTAGGAAGTATCAAGTGTCTGAGGTCGGATTTGAACTCAGGTACTCCTGAATTCAGGGCCGGTGCTCTATCCACTGCACCATCTAGCTTCCCCCGGCTATCTGTTTCTTAATCATTGCTAGCAAGATTAAAAAAAAAACATATTTCCATATTAATCATGTTGTGAGTGAAAAATCGGAACAAAAGGAAAAAAAAAAACACAAGAAAGAAGAAGCAACAACAACAATCAACAACAAAAGTGAAAATAGTATGCTTCAATCTGCATTTAGACTCCATGGTTCTTTTTTTGGATGTGGAGAGTGTTTTCCATCATGAGTCTTTTGGCAATGTCTTGGATCATTATATAGCTGAGAAGAGCTGTCTTTCAGTCGATCACACAACACTGTCATTACTGTGTACAATGTTCTCTTGGTTCTGCTCATTTCACTCAGCATCAGTTCATGTAAGTCCTTCCAGGTTTTTTCTGAAATCTGCTGGCAAGATTTTTGCCAGAGTCCTTCTTAAGAGTCTGATCCTTCCCCTGGAAGATGGTCATCTACCTGATAGCCAGTGGAGCTTCAGAAAGGGCCAAGGAACAGTCAATGTAGTATTTGCTGCCCAACAACTCCAGGAGAAATGCCAGGAGTAGGACAAATGTTTGTACACAATTGTTCATCAATCTCACCAAAGGCTTCAATACTGTCAGTCATGTGGGCTTGTGTAAAATCATGGCAAAATTTGGTTGCCTAGAGAAATTCATCAGTATTGTATATCTTTTTTTTTTTTTTTTGGTGAGGCAATTGGGGTTAAGTGACTTGCCCAGGGTCACACAGCTAGTGTCACGTGTCTGAGGTTGGATTTGAACTCAGGTCCTCCTGACTCCAGAGCCAGTGCTCTATCCACTGCGCCACCTAGCTGCCGCAGTGTTGTATATCATTTTGATGACAACATGCTTGCATGGGTTCTGGATAATGGACAATGCTCTCATGGTTTCTCAGTCACCAATGGAGTGAAGCAGGGCTGTGAACTTGCTTCCATGCTTTTTATTTTTATTTTGAAAACAATTTACTTATTTATTATTATTTTTAATTTTTTTTGCAGGGGCAATAAAGGTTAAGTGACTTGCCCAGGGTCTCAGAGCTAGTAAATGTCAAGTGTCTGAGGCCAGATTTGAACTCAGGTACTCCTGAATCCAGGGTCAATGATTTATCCACTTCACCACCTAGCTGTCCTTGTTTCCATGCTTTTTAGCATGATGTTTTCCACAGCAGTGCCAGACAATTTCAATGATGATGAAAACAGTATCAAGGTCATCACCCCAGTGATGGTAAATTATTTAACTTGAAAAGGCTATAAGCCAAAACTATAGTGGAGGGAATGTTGATACAAGATTTTTTGTTCAGAGACGATTCAATGCAGCCTCTGAGGCTGAGATGTAACAAAGTATGGATCAGTTCTCTGCTGTATGTGCTAATTTTGGCCCAACAATTAACACCAAGAAAATAGGTTCTTCACCAGCCAAAACCACATCATCCATATGTAGAACCTTCAGTTACAGCCAATGGAGGAATTTTTTTTTAAAGTATTTTATTATTTTCCAGTTACATATAAGGATAGTTTTCAACATTTGTTTTTGTGGGGCAGCTAGATGGCACAGTGGTTAAAGCACTGGCTCTGGAGTCAGGAGTATCTGAATTCGAATCTGGCCTCAGACACTTAACACTTACTAGCTGTGTGACCCTGGGCAAGTCACTTAACCCCCATTGTCCTGCAAAAAAACAAAACAAAACAAAAATTCTATGTAACATTTGTTTTCACAAGATTTTCAGTTCCAAATTTTTCTTCCACCTTCTCTTCCCTCCCTCCTCCCCAAGACGAAAAGCAGTCTGATATAGGCTGTACATGTACAATCACATTAAACATATTTCTACATTAGTCATCTTGTGAAAGAAGAATCAGAGCACAAGGGACAAACCTCAAAAAAGAAAGAAAAAAATCCAGTCCAAAAGTAGAAACATTATGGTTAAATCTGCATTCATAATTCACAGTTGTTTTTTTTTCTGGATGTTGAGAACGTTTTCTATCATGAGTTATTTGAAAACTGTCACATTTTGGATTGTTGCACTGCTGAGGAGAGCCAAGTCTATCCCCATTGTTCAGCACACAATGTTGCTGTTACTTTGTACAATGAGAATTTTGAATGATATGGATAAATTCACTTATGTTGACAGTATAGTTTCCAGGGATGTACACATCGATAATGAGGTTGGTGCACACATTACCTGAGCTAGCTCAGTGTTTGGAAGGCTCCGAAGAAAAGTGTGGGAGAGAAGAGGTATTAGATTGCTTACTATTAAGGGGATCTCCTGAACTTGCCTTTTTGAGTTGCCATATTTTTCAGAAACACTGGACTCAGAACATGCAGGAGGCTCTACATGTGTCAAAGGTGAAGCTCCCCATGAGCTGACATAATTTGTTGTACCCAAAGCTGGACTCCCTGTGTGTCCTTGGGAGGCAAGACAGGTGACAGCCACCTGTGCCAGACTAGGATACTGTTTGTGCAGCTGGGGTCTTCTGCAGATAAAGGAACCCTCCCATCTTCATAGTTTAATAGTTCCCAAGGGGAAAAGAATGCAGTTTTTGCCATTACCCTGATCCTCCCCATGGGGAATGATTTTGATATCCTATACCTTTTTTGTTTTTGTGGGGCAGTAGGGGTTAAGTGACTTACCCAGGGTCACACAGCTATTGCCAAGTGTCTGAGGTTGTATTTGAACTCAGGTTTTCCTGAATCCAGGGCTGGTGCTTTATCCACTGCACCACCTAGCTGTCCCCGGTATCCTATACCTTTGATGCACTGTTCCCCCTTCCCATCTATCCTTCCTCCCTTTGTCCTGCTTTTATTTTTTAATTTAATTTAATTTTTTGTAGGGCAATGAGGGTTAAGTGACTTGCCCAGGGTCACATAGCTAGTTAAGTGTCAAGTGTCTGAGGCTGAATTTGAACTCAGGTCCTCCTGAATCCAAGGCCAGCGCCACCTAGTTGCCCTTGTCCTGCTTTTATAAAAGTGTAAACTTTGAGCCTATTGGGCTCAATAGGCTCAAAGTGCTCTATCCACTGTAACCACTTAGCTTGGCCCAGCAATATTTGTTTTTATAAGATTTTATAAGATTTCTAGTTCCAAATTTTTCTCCTTTCTTCACCTTCTCCTCCCTTCCCAAGACAGCAAGCAATCTGATATAGGTTATATATGTATAATCACATTAAACATATTTCTGCATTAGTCATGCTGCTGTGAAAGAAGAATCAGAAGAAAAGGGAAAAACCTTAAAAAAGAAAAACAAAAAATTAGACACAATATGGTTCAATCTGCATCTAGATTCCACAGTTCTTTTTTCTGGATTTGGAGAGCATTTTCCATCATGAGTTCTTTGGAACTATCTTGGACCATTGTATTGCTGAGAAGAGTAAAGTCTATCACAGTTGATCAACACACAATGTTGTTGATATTGTGTACAATGTTCTCCTGGTTCTGCTCATCTCATTCAGCATCAGTTCATGTAAGTCCTTCCAGGTTTCTCTGAAGTCCACCTGCTCATCATTTCTTTTTTTTTTTTTTAAGTGAGGCAATTGGGGTTAAGTGACTTGCCCAGGGTCACACAGCTAGTAAGTGTTAAGTGTCTGAGGCCAGATTTGAACTCAGGTCCTCCTGACTCCAGGGCCAGTGCTCTATCCACTGTGCCACCTAGCTGCCTCTTTATGATCTCTTTGGGAAAAAGACCTAATAGTGATATTGCTGGGTCAAAGGGTATGTACAGCTTTATAGCCCTTTGGGCATAGTTCCAAATTGCTCTCCAGAATGGTTGGATCAGTTCACAGCTCCACCAACAATGCTTTAGTGTTCCAATATTTCCACAGCTTCTCCAACATTTATCATTTTCCCTTTTGTCATATTAGCCAATCTGATAGGTATGTAAAAGTCTACTTTAGGGGCAGCTAGGTGGCACAGTGGATAAAGCACCAGCCCTGAATTCAGGAGTTCCTGAGTTCAAATCTTGCCTCAGACACTTGACACTTACTAGCTGTGTGACTCTGGGCAAGTCACTTAATCCTCATTGCCCTGCAAAAAAAAAAAAAAAAAGAATACTTGGTAAAGGTCTACTTTAAAGCTATTGTGCTGACTTCATTTGTTGTATGCCTACAAAACCTGGACAGTATACTAGTTCTATGCCAGGAAACTGAATCACTTCCATTTGAAATGTCATAGGAAGATTCTGAAGATCACCTGGTAAGATAAGGTACCAGACACTGAGGCACTGAGGTCATTTCTTGAGCTGAGCTGGCAAGCATTCAAGCTTTACTGTAGAGAGAGCAACTCTGATGGGTTGACGATGTGGTTCAAATGCCAGAAGTTTGTTTGCCTAAAATACTATTTCATGGAGAACTTACACATAAGGCAAATGCTTGCATAGAGGTCAGAAGAAGCAATACAAGGACTGTCTCATGATCTCTCTGAAGAACTTTGGAATTGATTGTGAGATGTAGGAGACAATGGCACAGGCCCACCCAGCTTGGTGTACTCGCATCAAAGAAGGTGTTTTACTCTATGAGAAAAGCAGAATCAAAGTAGCTCAAAAGAAACACAAGATGTGCAAATTTAGAGATATTTCCACTCCAAATGTTCATATGAACTATTTGTGCCTGAACTGTGGTAGAGCTTTCTGAGCTCATATTGTTCTTTTTTTTTTTTTTTTGGTGGGGCAATGAGAGTTAAGTGACTTGCCCAGGGTCACACAGCTAAGTAAGTGTCAAGTGTCTGAGGTCAGATTTGAACTCAGGTCCTTCTGAATCCAGGGCCAGTGCTTTATCCACTGCGACACCTAGCTGCCCCCTCATATTGTTCTGATCAGCCATGATCCTTTTCAAGAATGAAATCAAAACAGCAACCAAACCTATATCTATATGTCTATATCTCTATCTATCTATCCCCTGAAAACTAGTTTAAGTTGGGAAGGGCTCATCAACAGGTTGGATTTTTCAGCCACAGTAATGCTTAAAATGCATCTAATTCCTGGAGGGATATTCATCTTAGATGAATGAAATACCTTCAAGATAAGATCATAGATCAGTGAAGTATTGATTATTAAATACAGGAATATTATCATTTTACTGTGCTTCACTTTATTGTACTCTGCAGATACTGGTTTTTTTTTGTTGTTGTTGTTTTTCTTTTAACAAATTGAAGATTTGTGGCAACCATGAATCTAGCAATTCTATCAGCACAATTTTTCCAACAGCATGTCTCACATAGTGTCTGTTTCACATTTTTAGTAATTTTCACAATATTTCAAACTCATTATTATTATATGTTATGGTCATCTATGGTAAGTGATCTTTGATGTTACTATTTTTTTTGCAATTTCTTTTTTTTTTCTTTTTCTTTTTCTTTTTTTTTTTTTGTGGGGCAATGGGGGTTAAGTGACTTGCCCAGGGTCACACAGCTAGTAAGTGTTAAGTGTCTGAGGCCGGATTTGAACTCAGGTACTCCTGACTCCAGGGCCGGTGCTCTATCCACTGTGCCATCTAGCCGCCCCCGCAATTTCTTTTTTAAAAATGTCATTTATTTTTTCCATTTTGTTATTTTCCAGTTACATTTAGAGATAGTTTTTCAACATTTGTTTTTATAAGATTTCTAGTTTCAAATTTTTCTCCCTCCCCAAGACAGCAAGCAATCTGATATAGGTTATATATGTACAATCATATTAAACATATTTCTGCATTAGTCATGCTATGAGAGAAGAATCAAGGCAAAAAGGAAAAACATAAAAAAAAAAAGAAAAACAACAACAAACAACAGAGATAGTATGGTTTGATCTGCATCTAGATTCCACAGTTTTGATTTTACTATTTTAATATGAACCATGCTCATAGAAGATGTTGAACTTAATCAATAAATGTTGTATATGTTCTGACTGCTTCACTGACCCTTTCCTTGGTCTCCTTCTTCTTGGGCCTCCCTATTTCCTGAGACACAACAGTATTGAAATTAGGCCAATCAATAACCCTATAATTGTATTTAAGGGTCCAATTGAAAGGAAGAGCCAATCAATGAGGCAAACTTCATTGTCTTATTTAAAGAATCTGCCACAACCACTGGAACCTTCAACAACCTACCACCCTGATCAGTCAGCAGCCATCAGTATGGAGGCAAGACCCTCTACAAGCAAAAAGATTATAGCTTGCTGAAGGTTCAGATAATGGTTAGCATTTTTTAGAAATAAAGTATTTTAGGGGCAGCTAGGTGGCAGGAGCAGCTAGGTGGCACAGTGGATAGAGCACCGGCCCTGGAGTCAGGAGGACCTGAGTTCAAATCTGGCCTCAGACACTTGACACTTACTAGCTGTGTGACCCTGGGCAAGTCACTTAACCCCCATTGCCTCACTAAAAAAAAAAATTAAAAAAATAAATAAAGTATTTTAAAATTAAGAAATATACATGGCTTCTTAGACATACTCTTGCAGACTTAAGAGACCACAGTATACTGTAAACATAGCTTTTATATGCACTGGGAAACTCAAAAATTTGTGACTTGCTTTAGTGAGATATTTGCTTTATTGCAGTGGTCTGGAACCAAACTTACAATATCGTGGAAGTATGCCTCTACATCGGCAGCTAGGTGGCATTGGGTAGATAGTGCTGGACTTGATGTCAGTCTGAATTCAGATCTTACCTAAGACCTATTAACTTCTGTGTCCTGCTCATCCTAGCACATCCTCCTTCACGGTCTGCCCTTCCTTCTCCCTTTGATGCTATCATTGGGATATTTTGTGAAAGAGCCCAGGCTGGCTTGCTGTCATTCTCCTTGACTGTCTACTTCAAAGTCATGCTCCTGTGGGCCAGCTACCTCCAATCTCCCTATTTGTTTTTAGCTTCCTTTCGTGCATTGTGTGTTCCCTAGGAAAATATAAGCTCCTTGAGAGCAGGGATTGTCTTTTTTGTTTGTTTGCTTGTATTTGTATCCTCAGCTCTTACTTAGTGCCTGGCATACAGTAAGTGCATAATAAATGCTTGTTTTCTTTCTTCTTTTCTACTAACTATGTGACACTAGGCATGCCACTAAACCTAGCTTAGCCTCAGTTTCCTCATCTATAAAATGAGGAAATTATGACAATCCTCATAGGATTGTTGTAAAAATCAAATGAGATAATGTGTAAAGTGCTTTACAAATGCTTTTATTATTGTTATCATTATTATTATTTTAGTTTTGAAAGTAACATGTAGCATTTATAATACATCTTTTTTAAAAAGGAAGTGGCATAAAATAGATTCCTGATTTCATGTAGAATCCTCTTTTTGTGTTCTACTGTATGTGTAGAAATGCTCTTTTTTATACCGAAAGATCTGAGTTCAGAATAATTTTTTTTAATTAATAAAGTATTTTATTTTTTTCCCGTTACATATAAAGATAGTTCTCAACTTTTGTTTATACAAGCTTTCCAATTTCAGATTTTTCTCCCTCCCTCCCCTCCCTCCCCCCCCCCTCCCCTAGACAGCAGGTAATCTGATATAGGTTTATATATATATATACATATATATATATATATATATATAATAACATTAAACATATTTCTGCATTAGTCATGTTATAAGAGAAAAATCAGAGCAATGACGAAAACCCTCAAAATAGAAAAACAACAGCACCAAAAACAAAAGAAATAGTATGGTTCATTTAGCATCTATACTCCACAGTTCTTTTTTTTTTTTTTCCCTGGATTTGGAGATCCTCTTCTATCATGAGTTCCCTGGAACTCTTCTGTACCATTGCATTGGTGAGAAGAATATAGTCCATCACAGTAGATCAACACTTAATGTTGATGATACTGTGTACAATGTTCTTCTGGTACTGCTCATCTCACTCATCATCAGCCCACGCAAGACCCTCCAGGTTTCTCTGAACTCCTCCTGCTCATTGTTTCTTACAGCACAATAGTATTCCATTGTATTCATATACCACAACTTGTCCAGTCATTCCCCAATTGATGGGCATCCCCTCAACTTCCAATTCCTTGCCACCACATAAAGAGCAGCTATAAATATTTTTGTACATGTGGGTCCCTTTCCCCTTTCCATGATTTCTTTGGGCAAAAGACCCAAAAGTGGTATTGCTGGGTCAAAGGGTATGCACAGCTTTATCGCCCTTTGGGCATACAGAATAATTTTTTTGAAAGACAGTAGTTGGGGGCAGCTAGGTGGTGCAGTGGATAAAGCACCGGCCCTGGATTCAGGAGGACCTGAGTTCAAATCCGGCCTCCGACACTTGACACTTACTAGCTGTGTGACCCTGGGCAAGTCAGTTAACCCTCATTGCCCCACAAAAAAAAAAAAAAGAAAAAAAGAAAGACAGTAGTTGATGCAGTTTGCTCTTAGCAAAGGCATTTATTAAGACGGTACATGTCAAGAACAATTGGTATAAAAAAATCCCTTAAATTTTTTGGGGGGGAGGGGTGCAGCTAGGTGGTGCAGTGGATAAAGTACCAGCCATGGATTCAGGAGAACCTGAGTTCAAATCCGGGCTGAGACACTTGACACTTACTAGTGTGTTGTTTAAAATTATATGGGGGTAGGGGCAGCTAGGTGGCACAGTGGATAAAGCACCAGCCCTGGATTCAGGAGGACCTGAGTTCAAATCTGGCCTCAGACACTTGACGCTTACTAGCTGTGTGACCCCGGGCAAGTCACTTAACCCCCATTGCCCCCCAAAAAACAAAAACAAACAAAAAATTATATGGGGGTGCTTATCTCTGTCCCAAGTTTTAGGGAACTTAGCTGAGGTTTCCAATATATTGCTACTTGTAAATTAGAGGCTTTAGCAGCAGTTTGGGGCATTAAGCACTTATTAAAGCCTATTAAATTTTTTTTGGTTTTTGTGGGGCAATGGGGGTTAAGTGACATTCCCAGGGTCACACAGCTAGTAAGTGTCAAGTGTCTGAGGCTGGATTTGAATTCAGGTCCTCCTGAATCCAGGGCCGGTGCTTTATCCACTGTGCCATCTAGCTGCCCCCATATTAAATATTAGTAAAGAGAGAGAGAGAGCATGTGGCTCAGAAAGTTCAGAAAGGAGAGAGAGAGAGAGAGTGGGCTGCGTGGGTGCTCCTTCCGAGTCCCAGGCCAAGAGAGTGTAAGATCCTTGCAGTCCAGAGGAGAGTTGGCCCTTACACACTGCTTCAAGCTAATTGGCTGGCATCATTTAAATCCATTGGTTTACTGGACTTGAGGGTGGTCCATGAGCAGTACATGCCGAGGTCAGAGTCCAGAGGACAGACCTTCTCGAGGAAAAGGCTTTCAGGTAGGTGTGGTTTCAACCTCAATTGTCTCTATTCGAAGTCCAAGATCCCACTTGACTGACTCTGGGCTGACCTTAAAAAAGTCAGGCAAGGCTCTGGAGTTAGGCCCTTGAGTGGGGGCAGGGCCTCTGGAAGCCCCAAACTCCATTATTTTCTCACACTAGCTGTGTGACCCTGGGCAAGTCATTTAACCCTCATTGCCCCACAAAGAAAAAGAACAATTGGTATAAAACATTCCTCACATAAAACTGGGGAGAACTCCACCACAAACACACACAACATCAGTGGGGAAAATGAGCAAACACCTAAGATAACAATGATAGCAAGGCACTGGTTATTGGACATAGCAATAGCAAAGGCACCTCCCAAGTCTCAGTATTTCAGGCACAGCAGCCTTTTTTTTCCTCCCAAAAGTTGTTCCTTGGGTGTAAAGTCTCTGCAGGGCTGGATGCTCAATTGGATTCTCCAGGTATCCTTTTCTGG
The DNA here is from genome assembly GCF_019393635.1 of Dromiciops gliroides. NCBI lineage: Eukaryota > Metazoa > Chordata > Mammalia > Microbiotheria > Microbiotheriidae > Dromiciops > Dromiciops gliroides. The sequence goes on from NC_057865.1 coordinate 188,000,414, forward strand.
AATCTAAGGAATCTCTCTTTTATGATGATGCCAGGAAATTTCCTTGGAGCTATTTCTTCCCTTGGGTGACTCTCTTTCTCTATCTGAATCTATATGGAATGTGAGTCTCTGCTCTTGGCTGGGTACTACTGGTCAAGTAGTTCTAATTCAAAGCAACATGGCAAATAACAAGTAGGGAATAGAGGAAATCTCCCACTCTCGATGCCCTTTAATACAGATGTGAGGATCTTTGCCACAGCTGCCTCCAACTATCTAATCCTGAAGTTCATTCAAGGTACAGAGGCATATGGAAAATTTTTCTGTCAATCCTTGTTCCTTTCTTGACTCAATCCAAAAGACTTCATGTCTCCTAAAGGGTGCCACAAACATTTCTAAATCAGATGAAGAAAAGAAAAAAAACTAAGTCTCCAAAATGTAGAAAATGGGTTTATTGAGAGAGGGCCTATCTCACAATAAAGCTAGTCTCTGGCAGAGGTAAGGCAGCAAAGACCCCAAGCAGAGTCAGAGGCTGGCATTTATACCCTTACAAGGCTTTAAAGTATTTATACCCTACTATTTTTAAACAAACTCCTCCCACATATACAACAGATAAAGACAGAAATCATGAATTAGAATAGGATGCAGTCCCTTGTCCTAAGTCACTGTTGTAGACATGAGTCCTCTTGACATCCTCTTGACCTCCTTCAATCTCTGATGCTAAATGGTCCAATCTGATCAGGAGGTACTGTCAAGGTACAGTCCTAGTCTCAGAAGGTACTATCCTAGTCTCTTAGTCTTTCAGTCATGTCTTGGTCACTTTCTCTGAATTGGATTGGTTCCTTCAGCTTAGAAGATACTATTTTTAGTACCTTGGTTAACCACAGTAAACACATGTTTATGATGACTAAAGAAACAATTTTTTAAAAATTTCATTTTTTTTCAAAGAAACAATTTTACAATAAAGTTGATAAATGAGAACACAATCCTAATAAATATAAACCACTAAAGAATATTCAAAGCACATAAGAACAAATTATAGTGTCTTAGACTAGAGAATACTTAAATATGTTGAATCACCATTTGTATCATATTTTTTTTTGTTGTTTTTGTTTTTGCTGGGCAATGAGGGTTAAGTGACTTGCCCAGGGTCACATAGCTAGTAAGAGTCAAGTGTCAGAGGCCAGATTTGAACTCAGGTCCTCCTGAATCCAAGGCCGGTGCTTTATCCACTACACCACCTAGCTGCCTCCAATTTGTATCATATTCTACTGATTATTACCTTGGTTAAATCACTGATATCTAAGGGGTGGGGAAAATCTCACTCACAAGGGACTGAGTCATAGAAGCCCATTTACTTTTAGTTTAACCAAATGCTGTTATTATTGTTGTGGTGGTGGTTGCTTTATACTCATTTTAATAGTGCCTTACCTACACATCCCTTAGAGACAAATGAAATGAACAGAGCCTCTAGCTAGGATAGCTTTGAAATGTTCACCAAATTCAGAGAAACAAATCTTCACTGACCTGCATATGTAATTAGAGCTGTTGAGAACCCTATGTCAACTAGAATTGGACCTTAGCAAGTGGTACAACAGGGTTCACCATCTTGGAAACCAGAAGAGAAAGGGAGTTGGGTATACGGACTGTCAGGAGAACAATTGTGCACCCCTGGAAAGTGGAAATAAAAAAAGTCAAAATGCTCTGAAATGATGAAAAAAGGCAACCACAAAAAAATTAGCGGTTACTTAGAGAGAAATGTAAATGTAAATTACAGCAGAGAACTCTAAGTGTTGGAAATTGTTGCTCCTAATTAGGGGCTCAGAGCAATTGTAATTATACTCCTAACTCCCTGAAGCAGCAGAGGAAGAGAACCATATTGCCCCTTATTTTAAAAGGAGCTAATTACTGTAACTAGGTCTTACATGTATATAATAGAAAAAAGGTTTTTCCAGAAACTATCTGACCTAGCTGGATCTCAGCTCAAGTTTTTGGTAGATAATGATGATCATGATAAAAACAAGAATAATAAAAAAAAAATTAGCATTTACACAGCACTCTAAGATTTATTTATTTATTTACCCATCCATCCATCCATCCATTTATTTATTTATTTATTTATTCATTCATTCATTCATTTATTTATCTATCTATTGATTGATTGATTGATTGCCAGGCAATGAGGCTTAAGTGACTTGCCCAGGGTCACACAGCTAGTAAGTGTCAAGTGTTTGAACCAAATTTGAACTCAGGTTCTCCTGAATCCAGGGCTGGTACTTTATCCACTGTACCACCTAGCTGCCCCACACTTTAAGATTTATAAAGTGCCTTACATATATTAAGGTGGTTCAGTGGATAGAATGCTGGGCTTGGAGTCAGGAAAATCTGAATTCTACTCCTGCCTCAGAAGCTTATTAGTTTTATGATCATAGGCAAGTCACTTAACTTCTGCCTTATAATCCACTGGAGAAGAAAATGGCACATTATTTGAATTGATCTATAATTTTCTCTTTTTCTTAGGTTTTTGTTGTTGTTGGTTTTTTTTAGGCAATCAAGGTTAAGTCATTTCCCCAGGGTCACACAGCTAGTATGTGTCTGAGGGCAGATTTGTCCTGATGACTTTAAGGCTGGTACTCTATCCACTGACCCACCTAGCTGCCCCTTTCTTAGACCTATTCATAACTATTATTTCTCTATTTTTGCCTTTTTGTCTTTTACTTTAATTGCTCTCTATTGTTTTTAGACGGGCTTAACACATTTATTTTTTTATTTACTCTCAGTATTACAGGTCCTCTGTATTATAAATTTATCCCCTAGAATTGCTTTGGCTATATCCCATAGATTTTAATAGGTACTATTAGTGCTATAGGTGCTACTCATTGTTTTAAAAATATTTATTATTGCTTTTCTTTAATCTGATTCAATCATTCAATCCTTTGAATGCCAAATAGAACATTTTGTATTTGATTCTGGAAGCAACAGAAAGCCACTGGTATTTACTGAGTCAGGGTGGGGCACAAGGTTGACATAATCTGACCTGCACTTTAGGAAAATCACTTTAGTGGCTGAAGGGAGGATTGATTGGAATGGTGACTGCCTTGAGGCAGGCAGACCCACCTGCAGGCTACTGCAATAATACAGGTGTGATGTGATGAGGGCCTGTACTAGAGTGGTGGCCATGTCAGAGGAGGGAGGGGGGCTATATGTTTGAGAGATGTTGCAAAGATAAAATCATCAAGCCTTAGGGAACAGATTGCATATGGTGGGGTTAGAGATAGTGAGGAATCCAGGATGGCTCCCAGGTTATGAGCCTGAGGGACAGGGAGGACAGTGAGGGGGGAGGGCTTAAGGGGAAAGGTAATGGATTTCATTTTGAACACATTGAGTTTAAAGTGTGTCTACTGGACATTTTAATATATTGCCTTTTCTTTTTATAGTTTAAAATAATCTAAAAATTTTAATTTTTTCATTCATTTATTTATTTTTTGTCTTTTTTGGGGGGGGGGGAGCAATGGAGGTTAAGTGACTTGCCCAGGGTCACACAGGTAGTTAAGTGTTAAGTGTCTGAAGCTGGATTTGAACTCAGGTACTCCTGAATCCAGGGCCAGTGCTTTATCTACTGCGCCACCTAGCTGTCCCCCCATTTATTTATTTTTAATATATTGCTTTTAGTGTTTGGGTAACTGCATTTTTTACTCATTATTAACTATTTGTGAATTTAATTGACAAATTAGTGCTTATAAATTAAGACCCTTTCCAATATTTGTTATTCAATATTCCCTTCATCATTACATATATGTATATGTGTATGTACGCATGTGTATATACACACAACACATATACATATACACACATACATGTATCTATGAGATAGAGATATATCTCTATCTCTTTCTATGGGGGCGTAGCATGGCATAATGGGTAGAATGTTTGCTTGAATGTAGCATAACCGGGGTTCTTGTCCTGCTTCTGACACCCACTGCCGGTGGAATTCTAGGCCAATCACTTAAGCTTCTTAGGACTCTTGGTCACTAAGACTACAAGTTGCGGAGTCTAACCTGCATTAGTAGACAGGATTTTCCTGGATACACTCTCCGTTTCAGGTTTTCATGATGTTCTTGTCTCCTGATTCCCCTCTTACTTGTCTGAATGTTCCTTCTTGGTCTCCTTTGGAGGATCTTCATCCAGGTCATGACCATGGGTGTCCCTCAAGACTCTGTCCTGGACCCTCTTCTTTTCCTTCTTATGTACTGTTCTGTGTGGTGCTTTCATCAGTTCCTATAGGTCTAATTACCATCTCTATACAGACGATGTCTACATCTTCAGCCCCTTTGGCCATCTCAAATTGGATATCTCATAGGCATCTCAAATTCACAATGTTCAAATCATAACTTACTATCACTAACAATGAGCAGTTAATACTTCTTCAATTATTTAAGCATTCCTTTATTTCTGTAAAGAGCGTTGTGTAGTTGTATATAGAAATTAGACACCTAACTATTCATTCTGTAGTTACTTTTAATGGAATTTTTCTTTTTGTGTTTTCAAGGTTTTGTTAGTTAGAAATGCTGAGCAAATTTATTTTTGTCCTCCTACTTTCATATACCATAACTTGTTCAGTGATTCCCTAATTGATGCACATCCCCTCAATATCCAATTCTTAGCCACCAAAAAAAAGCTGTGAAGATTTTTATACATATGGGCCCATTTCCTTTTTAAAAAAAAATCTCTTTGGAGGATAGAGTGATATGAAGTGGTATTTCTGGGTCAAAGGGTATGTACAGTTTTGTTGTTTTGGGGGCATAGTTCCAAATTGTTTTCCAGAATGGTTTGATTAGTTCATAGCTCTAACATTAGTGTACCTATTTTCCGAAATTCCCTCCAGCATTTGTGATTTTCCTTTTCTGTCATCTTAACCAATCTGATGGTGTGGGGTGGTACCTCAGAATTGTTTCAATTTGCAATTCTCTAATTACTAGGTATTTGGAGCTTTTTTTTTTTATGAGTACTAATAGTTTTGATTTTATCCTCTGAAAACTGCCTGTTTATATACTTTGACTATTTATCAATTAAGAAATGGCTCTTGGGGGCAGCTAGGTGGTGCAGTAGATAGAGCACCAGCCCTGGATTCAGAAGGACCTGAGTTCAAATCTGACCTCAGACACTTAACAATTACTAGCTGTGTGACCCTGGGCAACTCACTTAACCCCAACTGCCTCACCAAAAAAGAAAGAAAGAAAGAAAGAAAGAAAGAAAGAAAGAAAGAAAGAAAGAAAGAAAGAAAGAAAGAAAGAAAGGAAGAAAGAAAGAAAGAAAGAAAGAAAGAAAGAAAGAAAGAAAGAAAGAAGGAAAGAAAGAAAGGAAGGAAGGAAGGAAGGAAGGAAGGAAGGAAGGAAGGAAGGAAGGAAGGAAGGAAAAGAGAAAGAAAGAAAGAAAGAAAGAAAGAAAGAAAGAAAGAAAGAAAGAAAGAAAGAAAGAAAGAAAGAAAGAAAGAAATGGTTCTTGGGGGCGCTATGTGGCGCAGTGGATAAAGCACTGGCCCTGGATTCAGGAAGACCTGAGTTCAAATCCAGCCTTGGACATTTGACACTTACTAGCTGTGTGACCCTGGGCAAGTCACATAACCTCCATTGCCCCCCCCCCAAAAAAAAAAAGAAATGGCTCTTATTCTTATACATTTTGCTTAGTTCCCTATTTATTTGAGAAATGAGACTTTTATCAAAAATTTGCTGCAAAGATTCCCCCCTCCATATTTTCCTGCTTTTCTCTTAATTTTGGCTGCATTGGTTTGTTTGTGTGAAAGCTTTAATTTTATATAATCAAAATTATCTACTTTACCTCTTTTGAACCTTTCTATCTCGGTTCACCATGAATTCTTCCCATATCTATATATCTGACAGATAATTTCTTCCATGCTCCACTAATTTGCTTATGCTATCACCCTTTATTTATGTCTAAATCATGTACCCATTTTGAGCTTATTTTGGTTTATGGTATGAAACGTTGGTCTGTATCTATCTCTTGCTACTTTCCAGTTTTCACAGTGCTTTTTGTCAAATAGTGAGCTGTGGCCTTGGTGGCTGGGATCTTTAGCTTTACCAGACAGTAGGTTACTATGCTCATTTTCTTTGGCATATTGTATACCTAATCTGTTTCATTGATCAACCACTTTATTTATCATCCTTTACCAAATTGTTTCAATTATTGCAGCTTTGTAGTACGGTTTGAGATATGGTACTGCTGGCACACCCCCCCGCCCTTCCTTCACATTTTTTTTCAATGATTCTCTTGATATTCTTGACCTTTTTCCCTTCAGATGAATTTTGTGTTATTTTTTTTCTAGCTCTATAAAGCAGTTCTTTAGTAGTTTGATATGGTAGCACTGAATAAGTAAATTAATTTAGATAGTATTGTCATCTTATTATATTGGCTTGGTCTGCCTATGAGCAATTAATATTTCTGTAATTGTTTAGATTTATCTTTATTTGTATGAAGAGCATTTTGTAATTGTGTTCATATGATTCTTCTGTCTGTCTTGACAGACTGCCAAGTATTTTTGCCTGCAGTTATCTTTTTTTTTTTTTTTGCAATTATCTTAAATGAAATTTCTCCTTCTAGGATAGAAAGGATTTCCTGTTGGATTTTGTTGGTTATACATAGCAATACTGATGATATATGTAGGTTTGTTTTATATTCTGCAACTGTGCTAATGTTGTTTCAATTACTTTTTTTAGTTGACTCTCTAGGGTTCTCTAAGTATATACCAGTGTGGCATTTACAAAAACGAATTTTTTTTCCCTTTTTGCCTTTATTTATTCCTCCAGTTTCCTTTTCTTTTCTTTTTTTTTGTTTTACCTATTTCTATTTATTTATTTAAATTTTATTTTATTTGTGATATATAATTATATTTTATACATATATCAAACAGATATAACATATACAAAGACACATATATGACATTATATAATGTAAATTTTCTACATCATTACATTTAGATATACCTAGATATTCTAATACATATAACTTAGTATTTTAAATCCTTAAATAACTGTTTTACAGATAACAAATACATTATCAATTTATATAAATAATTTATATGACAAATTTGTTTAAACATAATTACTATATAAATAATACCTAAATAACTCATAAATGCACAATATATATGTGTATATAAATACATATATTCCTCCTGTACCCTTCTCAGCACACCCCTCCCCCACCTTTCCAGATCAAACATTTTGTTTGTTTGTTTGTTTTTTAAGTGAGGCAATTGGGGTTAAGTGACTTGCCCAGGGTCACACAGCTAGTAAGTGTGTGTTAAGTGTCTGAGGCTGGATTTGAACTCAGGTACTCCTGACTCCAGGGCTGGTGCTCTATCCACTGTGCCACCTAGCTGCCCCAACATTTTTATTTATATTTTTCTATTCCAATATCTATCTCTTCAGTTTCCTTTTCTTGTCTTATTGCTATAGCTAGTATTTCTTGGTTGGTTGTTGTCCTTCATTCTCCAATAGGACCAAAATGACATCACTCTGTTGGGGTCAAGGTACAGTGTCTCAGACTGTGGCTAATCAGACCACTATGACCTTGGAAGGCTCTACCACAGGTCAGGCACAAATAGTTCATATGAGCATTTGGAGTGAAGATATCTCTAAATTTGTGCATCTCATGTTTCTTTTATGCTACGGCAATTCTGCTTTGTTCATAGTGTAAATAGCTTTCTTTGATGTGGGTATGCCATACTAGGTGGTCTTGCGTCAGTGTCTCCCATGTCTCACTATCAACTCCAAAGTTCTTGCATTGCTTCTTCTGATCTTCATATAAGCATTGCTTTGTTTAAATTCTCCATAAATTAATCTTTTAGGCAAATGTACTTTTGGCATTCAAACCACATGGCTGGTCCATTGGAGTTGCTCTCTCAGCGGTAGTTTGAATGCTTGGTGGTTCAGCTCAAGAAATGATTTCAGTGTCTGGTACCTGATCTTGACCATCAGAATCTTCCTAAGACAATTCAAATGGAAGTGATTCAGTTTCCTGGCATAGCACCTGTACACTGTCCAGGTTTCATCAGCATACAACAAAATAGCTTTGTAGATCTTCATTTTGGTAGGCTGCCTAATACCTCTTTTCTCTCACACTTTCCTTCAGAGCCTCCCAAACACTGAGCTAGCTCTAGCAATGCATGCATCAAACTTTTCATCTATGTGTACATTCTTGGAAGTATGCTGCCAAGGTTAGTGAACTTATAGACAGCATTCAAAATTTCTCCATTTGCTGTAAACAATGGTTCCACATATGGATGTTATGGTGCTGGCTGGTGGAGACCCTCTGTTTTCTTGTTGCTAATTGTCAGGTCAAAATTAGCATAAGCAGTAGAGAATCAATCCATACTTTTTTCATCTCAGCCTCAATGCACAATCATCTGTGAACACAAAGTCTTGTACCAACTCTCCCTCCACTTTAGTCTTGGCTTGTAGCCTTTTAAAGTTAGATAATTTACCATCAGTGGGGTAGATGACTCTGATGTCATTTTCATCCTTATTGAAGGTATCTGGCAACGGTGTGGAAAATATCATGCTAAAAAGCATGAAAGCAAGTACACAGTCCTGCTTCACTCATTCGTGACTGGGAAAGCATGAGAGCATTGTCCATTATCCAGAACCCATGCAAGAATGTCACCATGAAACTAACATACAGGCAGAAACTAGGTATAGATCGACATCTAACAACATATACTAAAATAAGATCAAAATAGGTGCATTATTTACACGTAAAGGGTGATATCATAAGCAAATTAAGAGAGCATGGTGGGGCAGCTAGGTGGCACAGTGGATAAAGCACCAGGCCCTGGATTCAGGAGGACCTGAGTTCAAATCTGGCCTCAGGCACTTGACTCTTACTAGCTGTGTGACCCTGGGCAAGTCACTTACCCCTCATTGCCCCGCAAAGAGAGAGAGAGAGAGAGAGAGAGAGAGAGAGAGAGAGAGAGAGAGAGAGAGAGAGAGAGAGAATGGAATAGTTTGTCAGATTTATGGACAAAGGACGAATTTAGGACCAAAGAAGATATATAGAACAATACAAAATGTAAAATAGAAAACTTTGATTACATAAAATTAAAAAGCTTTTGTGCAAACAAAACTAATGTAGCCAAGATTATATGGAAGGCAGAAAACCAGGAGAGAATTTTTGAAATGAGTATCTCTGATAAAGGCCTCATTTCTCAAATATGTAGAGATTTGAGTCAAATTTATAAAAATACAAGTCATTTTCAAATTGATAAATGGTCAAAGGATATAAACAGGCAGTTTTCAAACAAAGAAATCAAAGCTAACTATAGTCATATGAAGAAATGATCTAGATCACTACTGATCAGAGAAATGAAAATTAAAGAAATTCTGAGGTATCACCTTATACCTATCAGAGTGGTAAGTATAACAAAAAAGGAAAATCTTGGATGTTGGCGGGGATGTGGGAAAACTGGGACACTAATCCACTGTTGGTGGAGTTGTGAAAAGATCCAACCATTCTGAAGAGCAATTTGGAACTATGCTCAAAGGGTTATAGAATTGCACATATCCTTTTATCTGGCAATATCACTGCTAGGTTTATATCCCAAAGACATCCCCAAAAAAGAGAAAAAGACCTATTTGTGTAAAAATATTTGTAGCAGCTCTTTTTGTGTTGGATAAGAATTAGAAAATAAAGGAATACCCATCAATTGGGGAATGGTTAAAGAAGCTGTGGCATATGATTATGCTAGAATATTATTGTGCTATAAGAAATGACAGAAAGGCCTGGAAAGACTTATATAAACTGAGTAGAACTTATATGAAGTGAGCAGAACCAGGAGGACATTGAACACAGTGACAGCAATATTGTTCAGTGAAGAACTGTGAATGACTTAACTACTCTCACCAATGCAATGATCCAAGACATTCCCAAAGGACTTATGAAGCATACTATCCACCTCCAAAGAAAGAACTGATATTGATTGAACACAGACTATTTTAACTTTATTTCTTTCATTTTTCCCTCTTATTCAAGTTTTCCTTTACAAAATGACTAGTATGGTAATGTTTTATATAATTGTATATGTATAACCTATATCTGATTGCTTACAGCTTCAGGGAAGAGTCAGGGAAGGGATGGAAGGAGGGATGGAATTTGGAATTCAAAACTTTAAACAAAAATGTTTATTATTTTTTTTTAAAAGTAACTAACATACGATACTGATAAACTTCTCTGGGCAACCCAATTTTGCCATGGTTTTCCATAAGCCCTCACCACTGACAGTGTCAAAGGCCTTGGTGAGAATGAGGAACATTGTGTACATTTCACAATGTACCTGGCATTTCTCTTGGAGTTGTTGGCTAGCAAACATTATACTGACTATTCCTCAGCCCTTTTTGAAGCCACACTAACTCTTGGGTAGATGACTGTCTTTCCGGTGAAGGATCAACTTCTTGAGGAGGACTCTAGCAAGAATCTGGCTAGCAATGACTATGATTATCACAAGACAACTTATTTTCTTTTATTTCTAGTATAATATTGAACAGTAATGGTGATAATTGGCATCCTTGTTTCTTTCTTGATCTTATTGGAAAACTTTCTAGTTTTTCCCCATTACAAATAATGTTTGCTTTTAATTTTAGACAGATACTACTTATCTTTATTTTTTGTTTTGTTTTGTTTTTGTGAGGCAATTGGGGTTAAGTGAATTGCCCAGGGTCACACAGCTAGTAAGTGTTAAGTGTCTGAGGCTGGATTTGAACTCAGGTCCTCCTGACTCCAGGGCCGGTGCTCTATCCACTGTGCCACCTAGCTGCCCCTATTACTTATCTTTTTAAGAAAAACTGCATTTATTCCTATGCTTTCTAGTGTGTTTTTTTTTAAATATGGAATAGATATATTTTTGTCAAAAGCATTCTCTGCATTTATTGAAATAATCATATGCTTTTTGATGTTTTCATCATTGCTATGGTCAATTATGCTTATAATTTTCTTAATATTGAACTAGCCCTTCATTCGTAGTATAAATCTACATCTTTATGATATATTTCTGTACTCTTCTTGCTAGTATTTTAGATATAATTTTTGCATCATTATTCATTAGGGAAATTGGTTTGTAGTTTTCATTTTCTGTTTTTGTTCTCCTTGATTTAGATGTCAAAAGTATGTGTCAGAAGGAATTTGGCAGGTCTCCTTTACCTATTTTTTTTCAAACAGTTTATGTAGCTTTGTTTTTCAAATGTTTGATATAATTCACTTGTAAATTCATCTGGTCCTGGAGTTTTTTCTTGGAGAACTCATTTATGACTTGTTTCTTTTTCTAAGATATGGTTATTTAAGCATTATATTTCCTGTTATGTTAATCTGCCATCCTTTTATCCCTTCCCCTCTCTCTTTTAAATCCTTGCTCTCCTATTTCCCTGTTGGATAAGATGAATTTTTGTACCCAACTGTGTGTGTATGTAAATTCCTCCTCACTGAACCAGTTTAGATGAGAGTAGAGTTCAAGTGCCTTCCTGCCTTTTTTTTTTTTTGGCAGGGCAATGAGGGTTAAGTGACTCGCCCAGGGTCACACAGCTAGTTAAGTGCCAAGTGTCTGAGACTGGGTTTGAACTCAGGTCCTCCTGAATCCAAGGCCAGTGCTTTATCCACTGTGCCACCTAGCTGCCCTTGTTGCCTCATTTTAAATGAGATAATTTTCCCCATTCTTCCTTTCCCTTCCCTCTTTTCCCAGTGTATCCCTCTTTCTCATCCTTCCATCCTTCTTTTTAGTCTCATACTGATCCTTCATGTTTAAGCAGACTCCCTCTAACTGCCCGAGTAATGATAAAGTTCTTAAGGATTGCCAGTATTATCCCATGTAGGAATGCAAACAGTTTAACCTCGTTTAGTTCCTTATGACTTACTACTTACTCATGTTTACATTTTTTATGCTTCTCTTGAGTCTTATATTTATTTATTTTTTTTAAAGATCTTTTTTTTTTAACATATAAGGTATTTTATTTTTTCCATTACATGTAAAGATAGTTCTCAACTTTTGTTTATACAAGCTTTACAATTTCAGATTTTTCTCCCTCCCTCCCCTCCCTCCCCCCTCCCCTAGACAGCAGGTAATCTGATATAGGTTGTATCTATATGTCTATATACATATATATCTATACACACATACACATATATATATATACACATAACATTAATCCTATTTCTGCATTAGTCCTGTTATAAGAGAAAAAATCAGAGCAATGATGAAAAACCTCAAAATAGAAAAAAAAAAACAGAACTAAAAACAAAAGAAATAGTATGGTTCAATCAGCATCTATACTCCACAGTTCTTTTTCTTTTTCTTTTTTTTCTTGGATTTGGAGATCCTCTTCTATCATGAGTTCCCTGGAACTCTTCTGTACCATTGTATTGGTGAGAAGAATATAGTCAATCACAGTAGATCAACACTCAATGATGATGATACTGTGTACAATGTTCTTCTGGTTCTGCTCATCTCACTCATCATCAGCTCATGTAAGACCCTCCAGGTTTCTCTGAACTCCTCCTGCTCATCATTTCTTACAGCACAATAGTATTCCATTGTATTCATATACCACAACTTGTCCAGCCATTCCCCAATTGATGGGCACCCCCTCAACTTCCAATTCCTTGCTACCACGTAAAGAGCAGCTATAAATATTTTTGTACATGTGGGTCCCTTTCCCCTTTCCATGATCTCTTTGGGAAAAAGACCTAAAAGTGGTATTGCTGGGTCAAAGGGTATGCACAGCTTTATTGCCCTTTGGGCATAATTCCAAATTGTTGAGTCTTATATTTAAAGGTCAGACTTTCTATTTGGCTCTGGTCTTTTCATCAGGATTGCTTAAAAGTTCTCTGTTTCATGAAATATCCACCCCCAACAGGACTGTAGTCAGTTTTGCTGGCTGGGTTATTCTTGGTTTTTATCTTAGCTCCTTTGCCTTCTGGAATACCATATTTAAACCCTCTACTCCTTTATAGTGGTAGCTGCTAACTTATATGTGATCTTGATTATGGCTACATGATATTTAAATTCTTTCTTTCTGATCTCTTGGAATATTTTCTCCTTGACCTGGGAACTCTGGATTTGGGCTATAATATTGTTTCTCTTTTACCAAGCTGTTAATCCTCTTCAAAATTCTTACATAGCTCTCATTGCTTTTCCCAACTTTTTTCCTTTACCTCTCTTATTTGATTAAATTTTTTCTCACTCTTTTAAAATCTTTTTCCTTAGCTCTTTTAAATATTCTTGTTGGGCTTTTATCCAATCTGCATTTTTTTTCTGTAAGGGTTTGCTTGTAGATGTTGTCAAGTCATTGTCTTCTTCTGAGTTTGTGTCTTTAGCTTCCCTGTCACAGGAATTTTTATGGTCAGATTATTTTTTTGGTTTGTTCATTTTCTAGCCAACTTCTTGACTTTGGACTTTATATTGGCCTTTGCTTACTTGTATATGTGTGTGTGTGGTAGGTAGGGGTGGGGGTGAATGTGACTAGCTTAAGTTTCTGTGTTTTGTGTTCTGCTGCTGCTTTTATAGCTTATCTGGGGTCTGTAAGTTTTCAGTGCTTTTAACATGATGTGATCCAGGAAGAGGTCTGGTTACTGCCCTCCTGGTTAATACTCTGCTCTGTAGGGCCTCTGTTTCCCCATCACCTTGACCATCCCTCTCTGCCCTGGAGTTGTGAGCCAGAACTGGGTCATGGGTAACGAGCAGCAAGGTGGTACCTGATCCTGCACCCAGTACTAGTATAGGGGTCCTCTGGAACTTCTTTCTGCTCACATTCAGTCTCCTTTCTATCCCTGGGTACTGGGCTGATTCTTGCTGCTGCTGCCACTGGCAAAGCTTTGTACCACTTCAGCTGCTATGAATCACTCCTGGCCATTGGCCCCCTACCAACTATCTAGGGTAGCAGGGTCAAAGGAGAGAAGGGAGTGTATACAAGAGATGTTTCAAAGGCGAAACTTACAGGTTTGGGTAACAAATTGGATGGAGGCTGAGAGTGAGGAGTCAAGGACGATACCTAGGTCATAAGCCTGAAGAACTGGGTTAGGGGTTGCAAGCAGAGGGAGGGTTGGAATGACAACAGATTGTAGGCAATAAAACAATTTCAGAAACTATGAATATGGAAGTCTAACACTTGTGGGAGACAGCACAATTAAGGGCATAACTATTTCTGTGTGTAGCTGAGGTAGAGCAGAAGAGTAGGTTATATGAAATGATAAGTTGAAAAACTGGGAATTTCAAGTCATATCAATATGTCTATTGAAATCCCCTGGTATGAAGGCTTGAGCAAATACTGCTCTTGATACAAATAGACACTCAGAGAATAAGGATAAGAGTCAGAGAGCCTGCTGCCTTGCTAGGTGGGCAGAGGGGAATGACTCCATTCCCAGGAGAGAGCTTTGGGTGTAGCACCTGAAATAATGAGGTTGATAAGAAGAAAGCAATTGATGGCCAGCTCTTGGAGGTACTAGTAAAACTTTATAGGGAAATTCAGCAGCACCAGAACACATCCAGTCATGAGGCATCCTCTGAAGCCTGTTCTCCTTTCAGATCATTCTGGGGAGGTTATGGAGGGCAGACCTTGGAGAGAATGTGTACGGTGCTCAAGAGTCAGCATCTGTGTGGGCCCTTTCAGCAACCTCTCAGTCAGTCCATAAATATTTATTGAGCACCTAAAAAGTATAAGACAATGTGCTAAACACTGGGGATGTGAAGAAAAGCCAATGACAACCCATGTACTCAAGGAGTTTCTGGTCTAACAAAGGAGGCAACAAGAAAATGGATATTTGTGAACAAGCTACATATAGGAGAAATAGGAAATAATTAGTAGAAGGCACTAGAATTAAGAGGGATGGGAAGGGCAGCTAGGTGGCGCAATGGATAGAGCGCCGGCCCTGGAGTCAGGAGTACCTGAGTTCAAATCCGGTCTCAGACACTTAACACTTACTAGCTGTGTGACTCTGGGCAAGTCACTTAACCCCAGTTGCTGCGCTCAAAAAAAAAAAAAAAAAAAAGAAAGAAAGAAAGAAAAATTTTTAAAAAGAGGGATGGGAAAGGCTTCCTATAGAAAGTGAGGATTTTAGTTGTGACTTGAAGAAATTCAGAAAGCAGAGATGAGGAGGGAAAGAATTCCAGGTATGGGGGATAGCCAGAGAAAATGCCTGGAGCTGAGAAAGATAAAGTATCTTGTTCATGGAACCACCTGGAGGCCAGTGTCACTGTACCATAGAGTTTGTGATAAGAGTAATGTGTGTGGGCAGCTAGGTGGCACAGTTGATAGAGCACCAGCCCTGGAGTTAGGAGGACCTGAGTTCAAATGTGGCCTCAGACACTTGACACTTACTAGCTGTGTGTCCCTGGGCAAGTCAATTAACCCCAATTGCCTTAACAAAAAACCAACCAAACAAACAAACAAAAAGCAAAAACAAAAACAAACCAAGAGTAATGTGTAAAAAAAAACCTGGAAAAGTAAGGGGGTGAGGGGTTAGGTTATAAAGAGCTTTGAACACCAAACAGAAGATTTTGTATTTGATCCTGGAAGTGATAGAGAGCTACTGGAATTTGTTGAAAATGGAGGTGACAAAGTCAGACATGAATTTTAGAAAAACCACTTTGGTGTTGAATGGAAGATAGACTGGAGTGGAGAGAGATGGAGAGAGACTTGAGGTAGGCAGACCCACCAGCAGGCTATTGCAATAGTTCAGGTGTAAGATGATGAAGGTCTACACCAGAGTGATGGCAGTATCAGAGAAAAGAAGGGGATGAATTTAAAGTTGCAAAGGTCAAATCAAAAGACCTTGGCAATATATTGGATATGGGGGTGGGGTGAGAGATAGTGAGGAGTCAAGGATGGTACTTATTCATCTCACTGAGAGTAGGGCCATATATTGGGCCCCCAGGGGGTGAAAGATATTTTTTCTTTAGTGATGGAACCTGGGAGCTTATGGTGGACTGTAGGGAGCCGATTGTTATTGTCCTTCATTATAAATGTTCCAGATTTCATCAGTATTGTAGACCAGATAACTCAGGCTCAGGGTGAGTGGCCTAGGGCTGTTTACAATGCTTCCCCCAACCCCATTCCTCTGACAGAGTCTAGTCAGCAACAGTTTGCTTTCACCCAGGAAGGAGTGCAGTGTACCTTCACCATCCTTCCCCAAGGTTCTCTGAACTCTCTCTCACGCTTCCACCTTTTGCTGGGCAGAGACCTGAAGGAGGCCTCCCTTTCTGAGGGTATTGAAGTATATACCACTACACTGATGAAATAGTGGTGACTGGGCCAGATGAGGCCACAGTGACAGAAACCCTATATCAGATGGTTTGAGTGACAAAAAGGGTGGGAAATTTAACTTTAAGAAAATACAAGGTCCAGCCCCTGCATTAAGGTTTTGGGGGATACAGTGGACAGAAAGATCCCAGGGGGTTGGAGGCATAGTTTAGAACAAGCTACTTATATTTACTTCCCTCTATATAAGAAGAAAGCCCAGGGGCAGCTAGGAGGCGCAGTGGATAGAGCATCAGCCCTGGAGTCAGGAGGACCTGAGTTCAAATCCAGTCTCAGACACTTGACACTTAGTAGCTGTGTGACCCTGGGCAAGTCACTTAACCCCAATTGCCTCACCAAAAAAAAAAAAAAAAAGAAGAAAGCCCAGAGACTTATTGGATTCTTCGAACTCATCAGGATTGTCCTGATGGTTACCCTTTACTGATTCACCCTCAGGTTTGCCTCTTTCAAGTTGGACCCAGAATGGGTCACATCCTTGGGAGATCTAAAGCAGGCTGTCCAGCAGTCTCTTGTGGACCTGCAGACCCATTAAGCACCTACCGTGTGCTAAGCATTATGCTAAGTGCGGGCCTTAGGCACCAAGAAGTCATCACAATAAGTGACCATTAGGCTCCTGGAATTCCTCCTTCCCCAGAAGGACCACATACTTTTGAAAAAGAGTTGCTTGGGGGCAGCTAGGGGGCGCAGTGGATAAAGCACTGGCCCTGGATTCAGGAGGACCTGAGTTCAAATCTGACCTCAGACACTTGACACTTGCTAGCTGTGTGACCCTGGGCAAGTCACTTAACCCTCATTGCCCCCCCCCCCCCAAAAAAAAAAAGAAAAAGAGTTGCTTATTTGTTACTGGGCCCTAGTTGCTACTCAGCAATTGACACAGGATCATACAATTGCTCTTTGTCCAGAGTTGCCTACTATGAGTTGGGTGATGCAATATGGTCCCTCTAACAAGAAGCTTTTATTACTAAATATAAATGATATGTTAAAAGTCAACCTTGCCTGTGTGATTTTACACAGTCCCTCTGGTGTTAGTGCTTTTCACAGATACGTGGCCATTATGTCAGAAGCTGAAGTCTTTAGGGTAGATCCTAGCACCCTGCCTCCTCTTTGACCCAGTGAGTGCATATATATAAGGACCTGAGCAACATTATCCTGCCTGTTTTACTGATGACTCCATCCACTACAAAGGAGGCAAAAACAACTGAAGTTCAGCTCATCCAATGAGGGTCCTGGCAAGTTCTTCTTGTGGATTGGGCTCTGGGCTTGCATGACTGGCATGTGAGAGAGACTTGAATGAAGAAGCAGAGAAAATTTTCTTCTACAATGACCTCTGGTCAGTAGTCATTGATTTGGTACCAGACCCCAGTTGGATGACATCATGTGCTGAGAGATCATGGTGGAGTTTTCACCTAGGACAGTTGGTTCATCACAGGAGGGTAAGGGGGTGACTTCCAGTCTGCCCCAACTCCCTAAACTCTGTGTAAAGTTTCACGTGCTCTGGTATTGGGATAGGGATTCAGCTTTCCAGATGGGAAGCTTCATTTTCTTTAGGAATTACTCAATGATTAAATTTGTTCTGTATGTGTATTGTGGGTGTGTGCACAAAACATAGAGGAGACCCCTAGTACAATAGGAAGAAGATGACATACCCTGAAGGGCTTAGAACAGTTTACAGGCACCAAGTCAAGTTGATTTGTCTTTTTTCCTCAGAATGAGAGGACGACTTCTTATTTCATCCCATCTCCAAAATCCCTTTGGGGAGAATGCCATGTGGTTGGAAGAGCTCTGTATAGATCAAGATAGGAAGCCAGGTTTTTGTTTTTGTTTTTACTTCTTGTCTCCTTTTTTCCCCCTCTTTTTTTTTTTGTGGGGCAATGAGGGTTAAGTGACTTGCCCAGAGTCACATAGCTAGAAAGTGTCAAGTGTCTGAGGCCAGATTTGAACTCAGGTTCTCCTGAATCAAGGGCTGGTGCTTTATCCACTGGGCCACCTAGCTGCCTCCTCTTCTCCTTTTTTAAAAACCTCTCCTCTCCTCTCCTCTCCTCTCCTCTCCTCTCCTCTCCTCTCCTCTCCTCTCCTCTCCTCTCCTCTCCTCTCCTCTCCTCTCCTCTCCTCTCCTCTCCTCTCCTCTCCTCTCCTCTCCTCTCCTCTCCTCTCCTCTCCTCTCCTCTCCTCTCCTCTCCTCTCCTCTCCTCTCCTCTCCTCTCCTCTCCTCTCCTCTCCTCTCCTCTCCTCTCCTCTCCTCTCCTCTCCTCTCCTCTCCTCTCCTCTCCTCTCCTCTCCTCTCCTCTCCTCTCCTCTCCTCTCCTCTCCTCTCCTCTCCTCTCCTCTCCTCTCCTCTCCTCTCCTCTCCTCTCCTCTCCTCTCCTCTCCTCTCCTCTCCTCTCCTCTCCTCTCCTCTCCTCTCCTCTCCTCTCCTCTCCTGACAGTGTAGTCAAAATGCACCCCTGACTATTTGCCTAAATAATTGCCTAAGATGGCAAATATTTCAGATTTGGGGCAGTGTGATGGAGGTTCATTGCATCTGCAGAACCCATCCATTTATTAGGATGGTATCTCCATGTGGTGTACATTAGGGAGATGCTTCTAGAAGAATCAGGATGATGTCTAAAGGGAGCTTCCCTCCCATCACCACCAGCCAGCCAAGCATCTGAGAGCCTCTCCAGTTCTTCAAGGCTGCTTTGTACTTAGGCAATGAATTAGCATCAAAAGTCTGAGCCCCTAGTTCCCCAAGTCGAAAAATATCTCAAGAAATGTCTCAATACCTTTTAAGGAATAATTAGTCTAACCTGCATGGGGGGAGTGGGGAGGAGTTAGGATATTGTTCTTGCCTCAAGAGAACTGCAGTTCCTGGGACTTTTAGGCTTTAGGTCTTGAGCTATTGCTATTGGGGTCTGAGGGGAGGTAAGGATTTGACCTACTTGGCATGTGCTTCCTTCTGTCAGTCCCTTGGAATGCCCTGCAGCTTTAGCTAGCTTCATTTTCCTGCCCTTCAGTGGAGGTTGGTTAGTGGTTAGTGATCACTGATGGTAGTGGTGGTGGATTTGGTGAGCTCCTCCACAAGAGTAGATTTAGGGAGCCAGGCTAGAAGCAGGGCCACTGAGTGCTCTGTGGGGCACAGCAATTTTTATTGTTGTTAGTAGTATTATCTTCCTAGTCCCATACTTCATAGACTGAATCAACAATGACACATCTAAAGTATATGCAAGACATAGTGAGTGATCCTTTTTTTTTTTTTGCAGGCAATGGGGGTTAAGTGACTTGCCCAGGGTCACACAGCTAGTAAGTGTCAAGTGTCTGAGGCCAGACTTGAACTCAGGTACTCCTGAATCCAGGGTCGGTGTTTTAACCACTGCGCCATCTAGCCGCCCGTGAGTGATCCTTCTAAGAGTACCTACATACCCATAATGCATAAGCAGTAATCACAAACAACCAAAAGCAAAGCAAAGCAAGTTATCAAAATATCTGTAGACCTATAAAGGAATAAACAAAAGCACAAACATTAGCATGCACACAAATAAAGAATGAAGGAGCACATAGCTGTCAGATAACTGTTGCTATGCTGCTACTGGTAACATCTAGCATTTATATAGCATCTTAAGGTTTTCAAGGTTTACTACTACAATCATGACATAAATGCATGTAATAAAATACATGTAATACAGTAACAAAATAGAAACATATCCCAAACATGGAGTATCTACATACAGTGTGCTTGACAATAGACATATGCAATGATGTGCAAAGCAAACATGATCTGGGCTGTCTCTGGTATTCTCATCTGACTGCGGGTGTAACCACTTCTTCTAGTTCACCTGTAACATCCTAAGTTAGACTGCTCACAGGTTGGATGGGACTAGCTCTTTTGTGACTTTCCTACCTTTCTTCCTTTATATCTGAGTTGGCTGATGGTCTGGAATGCTCATAAATTTCATTATAGCTTTAGGCGTAACTGTGGGGACCAATTTTTAATTGGGGAGTGCTAGCTAAGCGGCTCTCTGCAATATTGGGGCAAGGAAGGAGACCAGCAGCCTCCCTCAAAATAGAACAAGATTTATTTTAACAAGAACAAACTTAAAAAAAAAAAACACAAACAGGATCAGTAGGATCAAGGGAAAGGAAATAAAATGGGGAAAGGGAAATTACAATACCTGAAAAAATACCACCGCCCAGGAATCAGCTGAAAATACGCAGCAGAACACCTGTCGCTTTCCAGCTTCCACCTAGAATGCCCAATTCTCCTCCCCCAAACCTAGAAACACCCCACACAGCCCCAGCCAATGGGATGGCCGCTCTGACAGTCACATGACTGCCCTCACTAGGCTTCCAATCATTATAATTTTGCCAGGCCCATGTAGGCATCAGTGAGTGGTGAGGTACCAGAGCCCTGGCAATGGCTACAACTGGTGGGTGGAGCACCAGGCCAGTGCGCCCCGAGGCATTAAAACCTCAAATAACAATTAATTCTTTACATAACTCCCTGAAGCTGAAATTGGTGAAGACTATCACAATTTTCAAGCTCTGTGAGTTGTCTCTACCCTAGAAGCCTCTAGAGATGAAATTCTAGGCAAGAAAGGTACTGCCTTTGTGTTTAGTCCAGTCTTCCTATGTGAATGGTTCTTCCTCTTGAGTGGGATGGGAAGTACACCCACTGACCCCTGTAATAGTGACTCGAGGAGAAAGGAGGTCGAAGCATTGATTTTATTTCTTTCGAAAGAAAGGTGCACCACAGTCACTGGGACAACCAGGAGGTGTGGCACACCGGGATTAGAAATCAAGCAGTTTTTATACTTTTTACAGACATCTAATTTGAGCAAAATGCGGCAATTGGGTTCAGCAATAAATCATTCTCCTGGAATGTTCAGCAATTACTTATTTTGCAACATTTTCAGTTTCTGCAACAAATTTATCATGTCTACGTAATGTCTCGGTGCAGACTCTTTGAAACAATTTTTAAGTTGATATGCCTATATTTAGAAAGGGGGATAGTAGCTTCCCATTATTGCCTCTCTCTAGAGAAAAAATATATAGAGAGAAATAGGGGGCTCTAAAGGGCTTTAAGACTTTGAGATCAGATCACTAGGCCGAAGGGGGGGGCACTTTCCATCTCAGTGGAGGGTCATATCCATATGTCCTTCTCACTCTCACTTTGAGGAAGGGTTGCTGGGTAATGCTACACAATGTTTCCCTCACTGGAAATGTAATTTTCTAAGTCATTCTTTGTACAGGTGGGGGTGGTCACTTTTGTGTAAAGTCCATTTAAGTTAACATCCACCATTTATTTTCCCACTCTAGACCTTCCATTTCCTGCTGCTTCTGTCCCTTGAGGGAAGAGAAAGAGGAAAGTCAGTGGGTAGTGGGACTTTTTTCTGCTTATGCAGGTTTGACTTCCATCTCTTGTTGCACCATTTTCTCTCTTATCTCTAGTTAGGAGGGAAGAAGAGAAGTGAAATGGACTATGTGACCATCTGAATGTGTTCTTTCCATCTTATGCTGCATTTACATCCAGCCTGATCTCCAGCCTTCTTTGGGAATAATGAACTTTCTTATACCAAGTCATACTGTACATATCCTAGTAATTCTGAACCCCTATAGATCCTCATCCCAATCCCTCTTGATTCCTTATTCTTGTCCCCTCAACCTTCCCATCTTAAAGGTTTTTTGTTTTTTTGTTTTTTTAGTGAGGCAATTGGGGTTAAGTGACTTGCCCAGGGTCACACAGTTAATAAGTGTTAAGTGTCTGAGGCCTGGATTTGAACTCAGGTACTCCTGACTCCAGGGCCGGTGCTCTATCCACTGTGCCACCTAGCTGCCCCCCCATCTTAAAGTTTTAACCAAACATAATCTACCTCTTCAACCGTGCTTTCTGGAATGCCTGTTCAATAGGTAACAAAATTCCCTTGATTTTATATATTTTCTTTTCCTATTCCTTACATCTTTTAATTATTACTAAAACCTGGTTCCCCCTAATGACACAGCCTTCCTGGCCACAGTCCTAGCTGTTCCTTCACTCATTTTCCTTAGCTCACTGGTTGAGGTGAAGTTGCCACTTCCAGATTCATAATGGAGGTAAGGAATTTTTTTTTTTTGTGGGGCAATTGGGGTTAAGTGACTTGCCCAGGGTCACACAGCTAGTAAGTGTCAAGTGTCTGAGGCCAGATTTAAACTCAGGTCCTCCTGAATCCAGGGCCGGTGCTTTATCCACTGCACCACCTAGCCGCCCCAGGAATTCTTATATACACTAACATATTGTTAATTTTTTGTACATGTGCCATAAATTCTGAAAAGGAGATATACTCCTTAGATGCCATTCAATAATTGCTAAAAGCTTATCACATCTAATTTTTAAAAAAAAATATTCTATTCAGAACCATAACTTTTTTCCTGTTTGTATGTTTTTTGTTTGTTTGCTTGTTTGTTTTTTATATTTGGCGGGGCAATGAGGGTTAAGTGACTTGCCCAGGGTCACACAGCTAATAAGTGTCAAGTGTCTGAGGCTGAATTTGAACTCAGGTCCTCCTGAATCCAAGACCAGTGCTCTATCCACTGTGCCATCTAGCTGCCACCCCCCGCCCCTGTTTGTATGTTAGAAACAAATCTGAGAAATTACTGTCTTATTATCTAAGTCTTGCTGTAATCCAGTTGGTATTTCCTTTAAGTCCTTTCACATTGTCTTTCAATATGTGTGTGTGTGTGTGTGTGTGTAGATAGATAAATACATGAAAAATATATATATTCACACACATGTATATATATCCACATGTATTTAATGTTTCATTATTATAAAGCCTTTAAACATAATGTAGTTTCCTTGCTTGTCTTGTATAACCTTCATTATTATTTTGTTTTTGCTTTTGTTTTTTGCACGCAATGGGGGTTAAGTGACTTGCCCAGGGTCACACAGCTAGTAAGTGTCAAGTGTCTGAGGCTGGATTTGAACTCAGGTACTCCTGAATCCAGGGCCGGTGCTTTAACCACTTTGCCATCTAGCTGTCCCACCTTCATTATTTTTACTATTGTGAGATCAAAAATGCTACTGTAGCATTTTTTGATTCAGATGAGGCACGATAAACTCTGCTTTATCCTTTATTTTACCTCATTATGTATCTTTATGTTTTAAGTGTGTTTCTTATAAACAAATTGTTGGGGTTTACTTTCTTTTTTTTGGTGAGGCAATTGGGGTTAAGTGACTTGCCCAGGGTCACACAGCTAGTAAGTGTTAAGTGTCTGAGGCCGGATTTGAACTCAGGTACTCCTGACTCCAGGGCCGGTGCTCTATCCACTGTGCCACCTAGCTGCCCCTAGGTTTTACTTTCTAATCAATTTTGTCCCCCTTCTCCATTTTGTGAATTAGTTCATCCCATTCACACTTACCGTTATGATTATTATTCTTGGGTTAAGTAGTGTGTATGTGTATGCCCATGTAAACTATATGTCATCTTAAATACGACATATGTTGTTCTTCAGTTATTCAGTCATGTCTAACTCTTTGTGACTCTGTGGACCATAATAAACCAATAGTGTCCATGGGGTTTTCTTGGCAAACTTATTGGAGTGGTGTGCCTTTTCCTTCTCCAGTGTCTTAAGTCCAATAGAAGTTAAGTGACTTACCCAGGGTCACACAGCTAGTAAGTGTCTGAGTCTGAATTTGAACTCAGGTCTTCCTCACTTCAAGCTTAGTATTCTATCCATTGAGCCACCTAGCCACCTCATGTATAACATTTCAGTAACGGATCCCAATTTCTTTTTCTTTTTTTAGTAAATAGTATTTTATTTTTCCAATTACATGTAAAGATAATTTTCAACATTCATTTTTTTTTTGAGGGGCTATGGGGTTTAAGTGACTTGCCCAGGGTCACATAGCTAGTAAGTGTCAAGTGTCTGAGGCCGGATTTGAACTCAAGTACTCCTGAATCCAGGGCCGGTGCTTTATCCACTGCGCCACCTAGCTGCCCCTCAACATTAATTTTTTTTGGGGGGGGGGTGAGGCAATTGGGGCCAAGCGACTTGCCCAGGGTCACACAGCTAGTAATTGTTAAGTGCCTGAGGTCGGATCTGAACTCAGGTCCTCCTGATTCCAGGGCCAGTGCTCTATCCACTGCGCCACCTAGCTGCCCCAAACATTAATTTTTTATAAAATTTTGAGTTCCAATTTTTTGCTCCCTCTTTTCTCCCTCACCTCCCCAAGACAGCAAGAAATCTGATATAGTTTATACATGTGCAGTCATGTTAAACATATTTCCACATTAGTAATGTTGTGAAAGAAGAAAGAGAATAAAAGAGGGAAAATCAAAAACCAAAAAAAAGTGAAAATAGTATGCTTCGATCTGCATTTAGATTCCATAGTACTTTCTCTGGATGAGTCTTTTGGAACTGTCTTGGATCATTGTATTGCTGAGAAGAGTTAAGTCAATCGTTGTTGATCATCACACAATGTTGCTGTTCCTATGTACAATGTTGTCCTGGTTCTGTTCACTTCACTCAGCATCAAGTTTATGTAAGTCTTTCCAGGTTTTTCTGAAATCATCCTGTTCATCATTTCTTATAGTATTCCATTACATTCATATGCCACAACTTATTCAGCCATTCCTCAAATGATGAACATTCTCTCAATTTCCAATTCTTTGCCACCAAAAAAGAGCTGCTATAAATATTTTAATACATGTGGGTCCTTTTTTTTTTATGATCTCTTTAGGATACAGAGCTAGTAGTAGATCTAGTAATAGATCCAGACTTAGCTGGATCAAAGGGTATGCATGGTTTGATTGCCCTTTGGGCATAGTTTCAAATTGCTCTCCCGAATGGTTGGATCAGTTCACAACTCTACCAATAATGCATTAGTATTCCAATTTTCCCACATCTTCTCCAACATTTATTATTTTCTTTTTCTGTCATATTAGCCACAGATCCCGATTTCTAACACATGGCATAAAGCCTGCAGTGGTTTCTCTCTTCTGGTATAGTACAGGTGAGTATGGCTTATGGGAAGGCATGAATAGATATCTCTGGAATATTGCCCACTCCTTTCCAAAGGATACTTTTATTTCTGCCTGGAGGGGAGCTGGAGGAAGGGCTATGAGACTGGCCACTTTGCTCTCCTTAGAGAGGGGGTATTAGACTAGAATTATATCTCTTTGCTCCTCTAAATATAGTTAGTCTTGGGGAAATGATTTTGAGGTTTATACCACTCTTCTGGTCACTCTCCTTGAAAGAAGGGGGTGTGGCTTATGTTCAAAGGCTTGGATCCTTTCCAAAAAAGACTAGTTATACAAACGACCATCACAAATAATTAATTAATCCATTTATCCAAGCAGATAGCAAACAGAAATCAGAGAACTAAATAAGCTCTTCTATTAGAAGCAATCTCAGCTCAGAGAGAGACCCTAATCTCACCCAAGGGGAAATTCCCTTAAATTTCTAGTGATGAAACTTGGAAATCAGTCTCTTTCTCTCTAGGTTTCTGCTTAAAGAGGATCTGGAACTAAATGTGTCTTCTCTCAAAGCATGAAACAAGAAGGCCTTTCTTTCCCAAGTTTTGGAACCAACTCTAGCCTTCACACCGGTATACAGCATCACTATCATCTTCACCAATGAGAAGTTGTTGTTGAGTTGTTTTCAGTTGGGTCCAACTTTTCGTGACCCCATTTGGGGTTTTCTTGGCAAAGGGACTGGAGTAGTTTCCTATTTCCTTCTCTAGTTCATTTTTCTTTTTTTAAGTGAGGCAATTGGAGTTAAGTGACTTGCCCAGGGTCACACAGCTAGTAAGTGTTAAGTGTCTGAGGCTGGATTTGAACTCAGGTACTCCTGACACCAGGGCCAGTGCTCTATCCACTGCGCCACCTAGCTGCCCCTTCTCTAGCTCATTTTACAGATGAGGAAATTGAGGTAAACAGGCTTAAGTGACATGCCCAGGGTCACATAGCTAGTAAGTGTCTGAGGCCAGATTTGAACTCAGGAAAATGAGTCTTCCTGACTCTAGGTCCAGCACTTTATCCACTGTGCCATCTAGCTGCCCACCATAAGGGTCTTCTGTAAATGATCCAGGATGGATCCTAGGGCTACATTAATTTTTTTCTTCATCAAATCTTGCCATAATCCCTTATATTATTATATCAATTATACATAATCCTTTGCTATATCTTTATTTCCTTCCCCCATTTTCTTTAAAGGAAAAAGAGTGGGGGGAAGAAGAGTGAAACCAGCATTCAGTATTTTTATTTGGTACTCTCTGCCAACTGCCAAATCCAGGTTAGGCAAGCCAACCTAACTGAAGCAACAAGACAACCTGAAGGAGAGACAGGAGGCAACAAGGCAGGTCAAACCACCACCACCACCATCTTAACCCTTGTCTCTCCTTAGTCCGTGAACAAAGAACCTTACGAGTAGCATTGCGGAGAGGAAACTTCTTGCCTCTGAAGTCTTTGGCCTTGTCAAATAGTTCAACAACAGAAGCTGATAGATATTATTTTTATCTATGGAAATGAAATTTAAGAAGCATTACCATTATCTTTGTTTCTACCCTCTAAGGACCATGAGACTTTTCCATCTAATTTGCAGATGTGTTTTTGCTCCATTAGAGTATAAACTTCTTCTTCTTCTTCTTCTTCTTCTTCTTCTTCTTCTTCTTCTTCTTCTTCTTCTTCTTCTTCTTCTTCTTCTTCTTCTTCTTCTTCTTCTTCTTCTTCTTCTTCTTTTTTGCTGGGCAATTGGGGTTAAGTGAATTGCCCAGGGTCACACAACTAGTAAGTTGTCAAGTGTCTGAGGCCTGGATTTGAACTCAGGTCCTCCTGACTCTAGGGCCCATGCTCTATCCACTGCGCCACCTAGCTGCCCCTAAACTTCTTTGTTTGCTTTTGTTTTGTTTTTCGGGGCAATGAGGGTTAAGTGACTTGCCCAGAGTCACACAGCTAGTAAATGTCAAGTGTCTGAGGCCATATTTGAACTCAGGTCTTACTGAATCCAGGGCAGGTGCTTTATTCACTGTGCTACCTAGCTGCCCCAAATTATGTCTTTGCTTGTTTTCATTTTGGAATGGATTCAAGACTTAAGTTCTTCTAGTCCAACTACCTTTTTTTTTTTTTTTTGGCAAGGCAATGAGGGTTAAGTGACTTGCCCAGGGTCACACAGCTAGTAAGTGTCAAGCATCTGAGGCTGGATTTGAACTCAGGTCTTCCTGAATCCAGGGTGGTGCTTTATCCACTGTGCCACTTAGCTGCCCCTGCCCCTAAACTTCTTGAGAGTAGGTAATGTCTTGCTTTTCTATTTGTACCCCCAGCACTTAGCACAAAGAAAGTGTTTAATCAATGCTTCATTCATTCATTCACATGTCAGTGCAATCCAATTCCAATTTTCCCTCCCAACCCCTTCCTCTCACAGTCCATACTTAAATTTCTTATTTTTGCTCTTTTTTTCTTTTTGTATTCTGCCCTCTATATCTTTCCAACACCTCTCAAACCTACCTACCTACACATCCCTGGTCAGGGATCCTTTCCTTTTTTTTTCTGCCATTCCAATCTGACTTTTTTTGGTGGGTTTTTTTTTTTTTTTAAACCTTTCCTGGCCCTCAGGTTCCTGAGATCTCATCACCCAAAATCTATCCCACTTCTAGGCTTGAATAATGATATAATTTCATAACCATTTAGTTCAATTCGTATCTGACATTCCCAGTATAATATACCTGATAAGTGGTCCCACAGACTCTGCTTGAAGACCTCCAGGAAGTGGGAATGTACCACTTCAAGAGGCCTTCTACTTTTGGACAGCTCTCAAATTGCCAGGAATTTTTCCTGACATCAAACTTAAATTTTCTTTTTTATAACTTCCTCTCATTGTTCCTGGTTCTGTCTTCTATAGCCAAGCATAAATAAAACTAATCTCTTCTCCATTACACAACCCTTCAAATACTTGTATATGCGATCATTTCTCCCCTATGTTTTCTCTTCTCCAGGCTAAACAGTTCCATTTCCTTTACCTGGGTATTCATATGACACATACTCAAGGTCTGTCAACATTGTGGTAGTTCTCTTCTGTATACTCTCCAGTTTTTCAATGAATAATCTTTTCCTGTGTTTTTCCAGTAACCAGAAATATTATGTTCTTCCTCTCTCCTTTGTTAAGGTTTTTTGTTCATTAGTTTGTTTTTGTTTTGTTTTTTTTTCCACGTCTGTTTTTTCACTCCCCCCTGACTCTTAGAGTGTTTGGAACTCTGGCAGGACAATAGTTTCTCCCTCCCTTTTTTTTCATTGTCCAAATAGTTGCTTATCGATTTGCCCTTCTTAGTTCTTCCAATTTGTTTACCTTTCTTAAGTTTCTTTTGTCTGTTGGCTGTGTCTTTGGAAGGTTCTTTCCTGCTCTGATTTTCTCAAGGACAATGTCTGAAAGTGACTGATTCTGCTCAAAGTTCTTTTTTGTGTGTGTTTTGTTTTTGTAGGGCAATGAGGGTTAAGGGACTTGCCTAGGGTCACACAGCTAGTAAGTGTCAAGTGTCTGAGGCTGGATTTGAACTCAGGTACTCCTGAATCCAGAGCCGGTGCTTTATCCACTGCGCCACTTAGCTGCCCCTGATTCTGCTCAAAGTTCTTTTTAAAACTTCCTGTACAGTTATGTTTACCTTTGCAGGATAACTAATTTGCAGGATAACCTAGAGTGAGCTCTTTTCCTTTCTTTGTAATATGTGATATTATGATCTCTTTTATTTATGTTTGTTGAAAATAAAATAGTCCTTATCTAGTTGTTTTCCTTTGTATGTGAATTCTCACTTCCTAGCTATTTGAAAAAAAATTTTTTTTTGATTTGGGAATTCTGGGATTTAGAGTTCACAATTTGGGGGGGGGGCAGCTTGGTGGTACAGTGGATAGAGCACCAGTCCTGGAGTCAGGAGTACCTGAGTTCAAATCCGGCCTCAGACACTTGATACTTACTAGCTGTGTGACCCTGGGCAAGTCACTTAACCCCAATTGCCTCACTTAAAAAAAAAATAGAGTTCACAATTTGGAGCATGTTTTTGTATTTTTTTTTTTTTTGGCCTAGCAATGGGGAGTTAAGTGACTTGCCCAGGGTCACACAGCTAGTAAGTGTCAAGTGTCTGAGGCTGGATTTGAACTCAGGAACTCCTGAATCCAGGGCCGGTGCTTTATCCACTGCACCACCTAGCTGCCCCCCTGGAGTATGTTTTTATCTGAGATTTCTCTTTGATGTGGACCTGCAGATTCTACCCATTTGCCTCCTGTTTTAGGCTCTTCTGGGCAATTTTCTTTGATAATTTCTTGAAATATGATACTTGGGTTTTTTATTTCATTGTGTAATTTCAGGTAGTTTTCTGGGAGACTGATAATTCTTATATCATCTCTTTACATGCTGTTTTCTAAGTCTGTGGTTTTTTTTTTTGTCATAGACATCTCATACGACCTCTGTTTTTTCTGCCTCATGACTTTTTTCTGTTATTAATTCGTGTATTTTATCAAGGTGCTCATTTCTTTGTGAAGGCTTCCCAATTACCATTCTAAGTTATTTCATGCATTCCTTATGATTTTCTTCAGTTGTTTTTATTAGGCCTGCCAACCACTCAGATGAAATCTTGTAGCCATTTCATATTCTTTTCTGGAGGAGGAAGGACAATCAGCAAAAGAGACTATATAATGCTCATTCACTCAAGAATTGTAGACTTTGAAAGCTGATATAAATTGAGAGATCATCTAGTCAATCCTGTTTTACATCACTAATGAAAAATGAGTCCCCTTCAGATTAGGTGAAGTATCCAAGGTGATATAATTAGTGGCAGTGTAGGTATTAGAGTCCCCTTCTGACTTCCTGTCCAGTGCCCTTTCTAGTACACCGGCTATTTTACTCCCACTTAGAATTGCTCAATGCTTTGCAAACATCTCTCTTCTTAGAATTAGGTGTTATCATTTTTCTATACTAGAAACATGTTTGAAAATTCTCCTTTCACTAGGATTTTTGGAAGACTTGCTTTAAGTATTCAAATGTCTGTTTTTTACTGAAATATTGTGAAAATTTACACATCTAATAAGGTTGAGTAGGAAGAGAATTTTAGGTAATTTGGCAAGTTTTGAAGGACCTGATCAGAGAAAGGTAAACACAATTGATTTTCATCTGTCGCAGTGAAAATATTTTCATGCAATGCAACAGTTTGTTTAATTTCCTGTATTTATTTTAACAAACCAAAACAAATGAAAGACCATAGTCTAGTTTAAAAACCTCTCTGGATTTCAAGAGTCAATAGATTTGTTCATGTAAGGATCTTTGTTACTGACTCACATCCTCATAGATTATAATTTCCAGATAGATGCTCTTTTAGGATGTTCTTCCTGTTCTTAAAGGGAGACTGAACTGTTTGTTCTTAATCCTATTATTGGATAAGAATCAGGAAGTGAATGGGGGATATTTATGTAGTCTCACAGTGTTCTAGAACTGGGAAGGATATGAGACTTGATCTAGACCAGTGGTGTCAAACTCAAATAGAAACAGTGACCATTAAAGCATATATAAGTATCCTTATAGGCTACATATTGATCTAGAAAACCACATCTTAATATTATCCATGTTGTATTTTTATTTATTTTTAAAAATATTAACCAATTACATCCCCCTCCCCAGGGCAATGAGGGTTAAATGACTTGCCCAGGGTCACACAGCTAGTAAGTGTCATGTGTCTGAGGCTGGATTTGAACTCAGGTCCTCCTGAATCCAGGGCTGGTTCTCTATCCACTGTGCCACCTGGCTGCCCCCCAATTATATTTTCATCTGGCTCAGTCCATGATGGCATGCAGCCCTGTGTTTTGATATCCTTGATCTTACCCCATTTCTTCATTTTATAGGTAAGATGAGGAGGCAGCATGGTATAGTGAATGGAAAGCCAGACTTGAACTCAGGAAGATTTATGTTCACATCCTGCACCAACATAGGCTGGCTGTGTGACCAGAGACAATTCACTTAAAATCTCAATGGCATATGTAAATTTCTTATACTATAATTTGCAGAAGTTACTTAACAGGCCGTTTAGGTAGAGGGAGTTTTCTCACTGGAAGAAGAAAGGAAAAAGGAAAGAAAGGAAGGGAAAAGAAGAGGGGGGAGAGGGAAGAAGGAAGAAAGGAAGGAAAGAAAGAAGGAAAAGGGAAAGAAAGGGAAAATTTGACACCATTCATCTAGAGTAGGGCTTCTTAAACTTTTTCTACTCATGACCCCTTTTTGCCCAAGAAATTTTTACATGACCCAGGTTATCTAGCTATATAAAATAGGTATATGTAGCCTTTTACTGTTGCCAAATTTTTCAAGACCCCCCACATTCAGTTACTCAACTCCAATTTGGGTCACAACCCACAATTTGAGAAGCTTTGATGACCTCTAATATCCCTTTCGATTCTAGAACACTATCATTGTACGTGAATATATCCTGGATTCATCTACTGTTTCTTATCCGATAATAGGATAAGAACAAACTGTTCAGTCTCTCTTTAAGTTGTTCTTAAACATCCTAGAAGAACATCTGTATGGGAATTATAATCTATGAAGATGTGAATCATTAACAAAGGTCCTTATGTAAAAAGAAGGAAAGGAAGAAAAAGGAGAAGGGAAGGGAGGGGAAGGAGGAGCATTGATGAATCAGAAACTCTTTGTTCAAATCTCATCTCAGACACTTACTATTTGAAACCCTGAACAAGTCGCTTAACCTTACTAGACCTCAGTCAAATAGGATCCAAGAGTTAGATTAGATGGTTCCATTGTCCTACCCCCGCAAAAAATTTATTTCTCTGTTTTGTAGAATAATCAAAGGGTTATCAAATAAGGTTATCTTGGTGGTTACTTCTTTCAAGAAATTTGTTTAATATTAGAGATGGACAGCTAGGTGGAGCAGTGGATAGAGTGCTATGCCTGGAATCAGAAGGTCCTGGGTTCCAGTCTAGCCTCAGATACTTATTAGCTGTGTGACGCTGAACAGATCACTTAACCTTGTTTGTCTCAGTTTCCTCATCTATAAAATCAGTAAAACCACTCCATGATCTTTGCTAAGAAAACCCCAAATGGATTCACGGAGGGTCAGACAATGACTCAACAATATAGAAGACATCTTTCCGCCCCCCCCCCCCATAGGAGACATTTTGATGGAGGAGAGCCTTTGAAATGTCATGTTGCTCTACTGAATAAAATGCTTTTTTAAAAAACAGACAAAAAATAAGCAGAGTGGCATTATGTAATGCTACTTTCCTAATCTTGTGAATCATGTGATGGTATTGTGGGCTATTAGTGAGCTATTAGCTACCAAAGCTTCCTTTTCCCTCCTAACACCTTCATCTAGAATGCCTTAGATGCATGTGTGGATTATGTTCATTAAAATTTTATATCAATGGAGATGTAGAAAAATAAAATAGACTTTTTTTTTTTAAAGTAGATATGTGGGTTGGTAGTTATTGATGT
This sequence comes from Dromiciops gliroides, assembly GCF_019393635.1. Classification (NCBI taxonomy): domain Eukaryota; kingdom Metazoa; phylum Chordata; class Mammalia; order Microbiotheria; family Microbiotheriidae; genus Dromiciops; species Dromiciops gliroides. The sequence goes on from NC_057865.1 coordinate 188,033,137, forward strand.
TCTCTTAGTTTCCTTTTTTTGGTAATAAAACCTAAACATTTTTCCTGTGCCTTTAGTTACTCTCATTTCCCCTCTTCTTTAGCTACCTTGAGAACCAGTTCCTAAAAATTGCACCGTCTCCAGCATGAACCTTCTCTGTATCTACATGGTTTAATCTAACTGCTTTTTTTTATTCTTCAGTGCCATTTTGACTTTCACTTAGTACAACGGAAAGAGTTCTGAACTTGAAGTCATAAGATCTGAGTTCAAATCCCAATTCTGCCCCTTACTATTCATGTAAGTCACTTGACCTTTCTCAGCCTCAGTTTCCTCATTTTTGGAAAATGAGGAGGTTGGACTAGACGTCTTCTGGATTTACCTCCAGTTCCAGATCTATGATCCCAATGCCCTGTGTGCTCAGTGCTGGGTATACAAAGACAAAAATAAAACAATCCCTTCTCAAGGAGCTAACATCCTGCTTCCTCAAAAGGACAACCAAACCTCTGAGGTTTCAGTTCTCAATAATGAAAAAGAATATGGCATTACTGTATTTATAGACCTTTTCCATTTTTATCTATCATCTTCCTTCTAGTTTCATCATTAAATGCCCTCCAATTAACATATTTGAGGATCCTATGATTATTCAAATCAACCAAAGTAAGGGAAATATACAATCTCCAAAAGTGCTGTGCTCCATCACGTCAGAAATCGAGTCAAGAATTCTAGTTGAAGAAGGAACAACAGACATGGTAAAGTCCTCCAGACGCTCCCCTGCACCAGCTGACCTTATGCCAATTGCCTTTAAGAAATTGCAAAGTTCCTTTAATGACCTTAAGGTTCCCTCTAAAACAAAGGTCATCTTTTATTATCTTTTTTATTTTTTATTTTTTTTAGTGAGGCAATTGGGGTTAAGTGACTTGCCTAGGGTCACACAGCTAGCAAGTGTCAAGTGTCTGAGGCCGGACTTGAACTCAGGTACTCCCGACTCCAGGTCCGGTGCTCTATCCACTGCGCCACATAGCTGCCCCCAAAGGTCATCTTTTAAACAACACTCTTCCCTATGTATTGTATGGCCATCTGTGAGTCATAAGGCTTCCAAAGAATTAAAGTGCATATGCCCAATGGGCATGAGCAAGGTACTCCATGTTCCAAACAAGAAATTATCCAGCAGAAACAGGGTAAAGGGTGTCATCAAAGAAATGTATGATTAAAGGAAAAAAGAGAAGAAGAGTCGATCACATAGCAAGAGCTCCAGTGATGCCCTAAGAATGTCAAGAAAATGCAAAGAAGATACCCGGCATGTTTGAGGGACCCCCAAACTAATGGGATTACATGTGAGTTACCAGGGATAGGAAGGCTTAGATTGGAAAAAATGTCCATATCAAAAGAGGGTAAAATTTATTGAAGAACTATTTAAAATATTTTTATGTGTCTGTACATATTTGTATGCATATGTGTGCATGCATGTGTGTGTATGTGCTTATGTATGTGTATGTGTGTATGAATGAATGAATGTATGACCTTTGAGTGGCACTCTAGATAAAATGCCCAGCCTAGAGTAAGAAAGACTCACCTTCCTGAGTTCAAATGTGGCCTCAGATACTTACTAGCTGTATGACCTTGGACACTTAATCCTGTTTGCCTCAGTTTCCTCCTCTGTAAAATGAACTGGAGAAGGAAACGGCAAACCACTCCAATATCTTTGCCAAGAAAACTCCAAATGGGGTCACGAAGAGTCAGATGTGACTGAAGAACAACTGAACAACAAGTGCATGTATATATTAGTAGTGTTTTAATGGCAATGGCTTGAGAAATCAATTTTTTTATAGTTTTCTATCAGGTGACTTTCTAGTAAAAACTCGAGAGTGAGTATTCATAATCAAGCAAGCAAGATTTATGAAGTCCCTTCTTGGATGAGCCAGCCCCTGTTGCAGGTACTTGGAGGTACAAATATAATAAGCTGATTTAGGGGAAGATTACTCTGAGTTCCTGAGGACCATAAAGCTCCATGTAGATTTAAGTCATATGAATTTTGGCTAATGAGAGGCAGTCTGTGCCAAGCTGAAATAAACTAACTGCTTACATAGATCTGGTCATATCCAGTAAGTGAGCTGGAAGATGATTAATATGTAACCAGCAGAAATGTTCCCCATAATCTGTACTCTCAGAATTACACGTAACCTTAAAGCCTTGTTCTTTTGGAAGAAAAGTGGTGAAAGGTATAATTCAGCCATTACTTTAGAAAGGACATTTGAAAAGATAAAGGATTAAAGATGGGGAAGAGGGGGGAGAATTGGTTTCAGTGTCTGCCAAATTGCATAAAGAAAGTGGATATTTCCTCTATAAAATTTACTTAGGGTTGACCCACTGCATAATTTCAGTTGCTTTGAAATCCAAAATACATGCTTTCTGATTCTTTTTGGTTTTTTTGCAGGGCAATGAGGGTTAAGTGACTTGCCCAGGGTCACACAACTAGTAAGTGTCAAGTGTCTGAGGCTAGATTTGAACTCAGGTCCTCCTGAATCCAAGGCCAGTGCCCTATCCACTGTGCCACCTAGCTGCCCCCATGCTTTCTGATTCTTGCTGTGTCTTTACTTGGCTTTTGTCCTCCCTCCTCCTTTCTCTTGCATTACTTTTTTTTTTTTTTTGGTGAGGCAATTGGGGTTAAGTGACTTGCCCAGGGTCACACAGCTAGTAAGTGTTAAGTATCTGAGGCTGGATTTGAACTCAGGTCCTCCTGACTCCAGGGCTGGTGCTCTATCCACTGTGCCACCTAGCTGCCTCTCTTGCATTACCTTCTTTCCTCATTTGTTTCTCTCTTCTTTGGAGCACTGAATACTCCAAGTTGGACAGATCTATTATGGCTTAGGTGGTGCAGTAGACAGAGAATTGGACCAGAAGTCAGAAAGACCTGAGTTCAAATCCCATCTCAGGTATTTACTATCTTATAACCCTGAGCAAGTCACTTAACCTCTGTCTGTCTCAGGTTCCTCATAAGTAAAATGGAGGTGATAATTGCACCTACTTTCCAGGGTTGCTATCAGTATAAAATGAAATATCTGTAAAGTACTTTGCAACCTAGCCTATGTAAAGGCTATTATATATTATAATAAATTATATATGCAAAGTATACATATACAATCATGTATATTATAAGTAAACTGTGCTGAAACTTAGAGCAGACTTTCAGTTGTCCCTGTTTTTAATTACAAATAATAATAATGGGTCTTCCATATAATAGGTTTTCAATGAATGTTTTTCAGAGTCCCTTCACATTAAATCACACATCCTCAACCCAACCTTAAGCAGGGCTTTCATTTTATATGTGACTCCTAGTTCAAGTCTCTTTTCCCTACTTTGTCTTTTCTACCTTAAAGGAGGAGAGGGACTTGGTGAAATGATACGGCTGGGTATGTATGGGGGTGGGCATGGTACAGAGTTGAATTTCAGTCCATTTCTTATGTATTGATTGATCTATAGGATTTTAGGATTGAGTTAAAAGGACTTGGTGCAGATGGGAGAAAGTGTGTTTTCCTTGTTGTAGAAGATGATATGGGCAATTAGTTCTGGCTCTGGGCAAAATTATGAAGTAATCCATTTGTATATGATACCTTCCTTCCTTCCCCTACTCTTAATTGAAACCTACAGTAATCTGCTCTTGTGTACCAACCTCCTCCCCAAGCCTTGATTTCAACCAGTTCATATTTAATCCTTATTGGGGATTAGCTAAGAAATAACTATTATCTCTTATTAGGGCCTTTTGGGATAGCTAGGTGGCGCAGTGGATAGAGTCCCGGGGCTAGAGGTAAGAAAACATTTTCCTAGGTTCAAATCTGGCCTGAGACACCTACTTGCTGTGTGACCCTGGGCAAGTCACTTAATCCTATTTGCCTCAGTTCCGAACCACTCCAGTATCTCTGCCAAATAACATTTCTGATACTGTGCTGCATGGAAAGGGAGATGTTTTGATGTAATGGCAATGCCCCCTCAAACCAAGGTTTCCCCTCAGAATATTTCTGTTAGGAACCAGGGAAGAGAATCTAAAATTTTAGTCAGGCCAGAAAGAGTTGGCTCAATTTTGAATGTAGATGTTATCTCAGAAGCAGGCCCTGAATTTACCAAAAATTAGGCTTGGCTGCCATGAAGCAAACACAGAGAGCAATGACCCTTTGTGAGAGTCTAGAGTGTGTGGGCAGGGCTTCTTGTTTGCAGGAAGCAGTAGCATAAAACCCTGCGTATTTAGGAACAGTTCACAGAGCAAGGAGGAGGCAACGAGTCAGTCTGGCCATCCTGTCTTCCCCTTCCCAACACCATGGGGAAAGACTGGTTGTCTCATCTAGGTCTTGTCCTGTTGTTCCTCTCCTCAGTCACTGGAATCAATGGAGAACCGTAAGTTGTCTGAGAAAACTCTAGGTATTTACAAAGAAAAGAGCCAGCCTGGAAGGGAACCAGCAATTCACACTGCAGGCCCTGGCCCTGCCTTAAGCTTTTTCTTTTCCAAATCTCTTCTCTGCTTTTTTAGTTTCTCATTTGTATTTGCTTCTCTGGCCCTCCCGGCAATCTCTTTTCTTCTCTTTTGATGATCTGTTCACACTTTAAAAATCACTTCCTTTCTCTAGGGCCAAACTTAGACTGAAAAAAATATCTGAGGAGGGGCTTGGAGTGATATATAAGGGAGTTGGGAAAGCTTACTGCCTCCCAAACTCCCCCCCCCCCCCAGCTTGTCATTCTGTCTTTGGAAATTCATTCCTTTGGATTTAAGATACTGTCCCTCCAAGCACCCCCTCATACATATATTATATTTATCTATAGACGCATATAGATACATGTGTATCTACATATGCATAGATGCATATATATGTATGTGTGTATGTTTGGTTTTTTACAAAAATTCTCTCCCCAAGGGGTTATACAGTAAATCATGATCAGTTCTTAATACCTAATACGAAATTATTTTTTGGAACAGTTGCTGAGATGGAGGAAGCAAGGAAATGGGAGTTTTGGTAGGGAAAGTGATATTTTGGGGAGTATTGGCTACTTCCCTGGGAATAAAAGGCTTAGGTAGGGTGGTACAGCTGGCAAAATAAGGGGACTGGGCAACTGGGGGTACTAGGAAGAAGAAAGTGGAAGGGAAATCAAGGTAACATTTGCCTAATTCACATTTTGATCAGTTTCACTGAGCCTCCAGCCATTGTTAATTTTTGTCTCTTCCCAGTTTTAGGCCTTTCATTCTACTTTTTCTTCTTCTCCAGGTCTCAGGGGGTAGCCACATTCCTTTCTCCCAGCTGCAGCCATCATCAATAATCTACCTTTTTTTTTCTATATCCAGGACAAATGAAAATTCAGATGCAGCCTCCCAGTTAATCCCCTTATCTTATGTTCCAGAAGCAACCCAAGTCCTTTCACAACTGGGACAGGAGTTAGAAAATAGCAAATGTGGGGAAAGTTGCAAAATCATGTGCACTTTGAAAGTATTACAATATTAAGAATCCCATCTATTCATTAGACTATTCAGGGAAGGAGCTTCTTGTTCTATTAACTTTTGTCTTCCTTCTTGTATTGAAAGGCAGGCATTGATACCTGAGCTTGGTTCTTCAGCTCCTCCCTCACTTGTCCTTTCCCTATATTCTCCTCTACATCCCCAATATACATAAGGGGGAAGAAATGAAAACTATCTGAGGCCTAGTCCCTCATTATAACCAAGGAAAGTTAATTTCAGAATCCCCATTGAGTAGACTGCAGTCCCACATGGATTTGAGATACCTGTGAAGACAGGAAGAAGGCACTACTCATTTTTCTTATCAGTAAAATGAGGCAAACAATATCACATTATTGTGAGGAAAGCACTTTATAAACCTTAAAGAGCTATATGAGTTTAAGTTGTTGCTATCACCCTATGATCTCATATGTACTATGACCCTGGCAAAATAGAGAGTGGCCTGGGACCCCATGTTTGGGGGTAGGTGCCCAAAATGATATCAAGAATTTTCGTATCATAAAGGTGCAAATGCTCACATGACCAAGAGTATCAACAACCCTGGTGTCATACGTACTTTGTTTTATGAAATAGATATATTTCTGGGAAAGCTGTATATGATTTGAATTTTTAAACCAAATAAAATTTGATATGCTTCATTAACAACTGGCTTCTGAACAATACTTTCACTGTGTTGTTGCATTCACCCCTTAAGACATTCCTGTGAGGTAAGTGGTATGGATATTAGCAATCCCATTTTACTGATGAGGAAATTGGCACTGAGAAAGATTCTTGACTTTTCTAATGTCATACAATGAGGGTAGTTCTGGGGTTTGAACTCAAATCTTACTGACTCCTAGGCAAGCATACCTTCATGTTAGATAACTGCTTTCCCAGTTGAAAAGCTATGTAAAGTAAAAAAAAAACTTAATTGATTTTTGTGTGCATATAAATGTGTTAATTCAGATGTTTCCTTAAAGTGAGGTCTGAAGCCTACTTTGCATAGTATGTCCTTCCCCCGACAGAGAGTGATGGAGAAGGAAAGCAATTTCTTCTAGGATTTCACAGCCATCAGTCCAGCTTTTCAGAGCAGATGCCCTTTGTAGCTGTTGGTGGTAGCAGTGACTGTGAGGGAAACACAGTTATGGTGATAGCACAGGGTAGACAATGACTGGTTGGGCTTTTTCTCTTTTTAGTCACTACTTGGTCCTAGTCCCCTCTCTGCTTCATACCGAGATCACTGAAAAAGTGTGTCTGTTTCTGAGCAACTTGAATGAGACAGTGACTGCAAGTGCTACCTTGGAGTTCAACAGGCTTAATGGCAGTATCATACTCAGTCATCAGGTGGACAAGAAGGATGCAGTCCTCTGCCTGCCTTTCACTGTGAGTACCACTCATCCCATCCTGTCTGATTTACTACAGTGCCCCCGGGGTTGGTCTCTATAATAAATGGGGACTAGTCCTTCTGGAAGGGTGGGAAGATCTGTTTTCTTTCCACAGGGAATGCCTTGGAAGAATGGTCATATTGTTCTTTTTTTTTTTTTGGTGGGGCAATTGGGGTTAAGTGACTTGCCCAGGGTCACACAGCTAGTAAGTGTCAAGTGTCTGAGGCTGGATTTGAACCCAGGTCCTCCTGAATCCAGGACCGGTGCTCTATCCACTGTGCCACCTAGCTGCCCCAAGTCATATTGTTCTTAACTAAGAAATGGGGCAGGGAAAGTTGGGAGGTCCAATTTCATTCATAATTACTAATAGTTGACACTGGGTATCTGTCGCTGACTTCCCAATCAGAAAATTAGTTCGTGTTGACATTTAGGAAGGGCCTTTCCAAGTGAGATACAGCTATTTTGCTGGACAATGTCAAATTTAAGAAAATGACTTGCTAACACCTGGTGTCAAAGACACATGTGGCACAGACATCTGTACTACCTTGGATTGTTGGCTTCTGTGTGCTGACATAGGTTAAAAATCAGGGTCTGGATGAACTCAGAGTGAAATATCTCAGCCACCAAGCAGTGCTCTCTTGGGACTTGATCCACAGATTCAGTCTGCAGCTGCTTCCTATTGGCTGAAGGATGCTTGCACAAGTTAAACATTTATTATGAGGCTCCACAGTTCCTGATGGCCACTGGAGAGTGGGCATGCATGCAGAAGTCCAAGCTGTCCCTCGTGCCATGATAGCACTGTCTTTTGTCTTTGACCCATTAGTGGCTCACCTTGAGTCTAGTTTAGGGATAGCATATTGATAAAATTTTAATATATGCCATTTACTGCATTTATATTTTTCCTCAACCCTCACTCCTTTTGGGTAAATCACTCTCCCAGATCTCTTGCCTCAGGACCCATAGATTTTGATGCACAATATGCAATTGTGACAGGTTTATATTATACATAGAACAAAATTAAAAAAAAACTCTTCCACTAAAATAGAGACAGTTATTTTTATTTTTTATTTTTTGCAGGACAATTGGGGTTAAGCGACTTGCCCAGGGTCACACCGCTAGTAAGTGTCAAGTGTCTGAGGCCGGATTTGAACTCAGGTCCTCCTGACTCCAAGGCCGGTGCTCTATTCACTGTAACACCTAGCTGTCCCTAAACAGAGTCAGTTATGACTCACTGTTCCCCCAACCCCTGTCATACTTGCTTTTCTCTGATCTTCAGTGCAGATGAGAAAAGTTCCTGAGCACTTGAACCCATGTATCATACAAAGAAATGAAAAGGGATGACTTTTACGCTATCTCAGTCTCAGGCATAAAGAAATGCAGGCAAGGACATAACTCTCCCTCCCATTTTGCTCTCCTAATTCTAGGATGGGATTTTTTTTTAGTCATTTGTAGTTCTTACGAACTCTGTGTGACACTGGCTGTGATGTCCACTCCTTCATGTTCTTGGCATTGCTTACCTGATAGCTCCCAGAAGCACAAATGGGAAGAAGCTGTCCTAAACCCAGATGATGTCTCCAGTCCTGTCATGTACCTCTGACTCCAGCCCCTTTCCTGTTGTAAAGGGATTGCTCATTGAAACTCCAGAGCTGGGGGCAGCTAGGTGGCACAGTGGATAAAACACCAGCCCTGGAGTCAAGAATACTTGAGTTCAAATCCGGCCTGAGACACTTGACACTTACTAGCTGTGTGACCCTGGGCAAGTCACTTAATCCCCATTGCCCCACAAAAAAAGAAAGAAAGAAAAAAGAAACTCCAGAGCAGCAACCTCATTTCCAGTGGGGGGAAGTCTCCCCCAGAATTTGTTCTGCCAAGCCTCCCTTCTCCACTCTGTGAATCACTTCTCTGGCTCTGGGAGGGGAGGGTCTTTATAGAGGAAGATAAACTGGCAAGGTTCACCCAGACTACTGTAGGAATAGGAATCTTGAAATCATTGTATGTATCCATGAGGGAGAGATGGAGAGAAAGCTAGGCAGGCAACAGTATAGTAATGTTGGGGACGGTACACCAGAAAGCTCACTGGGTTTGGAGTAAGAGCTCAGGGTCTTGAATCCCCATTTTGCTACTTATTACCTTCATGATCTTGAGGATTTCATTTAAATCTCCTGGGTTTCAGTTCCTTCACCCATAAAATGAAGGGACTATAATACATGATCTATAAGGTCCTTTCCAGCTTTAATCCATGATTTTATGTTTAAATGCATACAGATAGACACACCCATCTCTCTACAAAGTACTATCCCGACAACTCATCATGATAGGGTGACGACTCTAGATTTTTTTTTTTGTTTTTGTTTGGTTTTTGGGTTTTGGGTTTTTTTTGAGGGGCAATGGGGGTTAAGTGACTTGCCCAGGGTCACACAGCTAGTAAGTGTCAAGTGTCAAGTCTCCAAGGCTGGATTTGAACTCAGGTACTCCTGAATCCAGGGCCAGCGCTTTAACCACTGCTCCATCTAGCTGCCCCACGACTCTAGATTTTTGAAGGCCATTTCAGCAGAGCAAAACTACTGAAAGGTTCTATCATGCTGCTGACACTTTGTCCCAGCAATAGAAAATGTGTTTTCTGAAGGTCAGTGTAAGTACAGTACAGATGCTCATCCTGAGTAAGCTAGTCGTGCTATGGGATGACTTATTTGGCTATTGCACCCCAATCAACAAGCATTTATTGAGTGCTTACTATGTTCCAGGCACTGTGCTAAGCACCAGGGGATACCAATGCAAGATAAATAAAAAGTCCCTGCTCTCAAGCATCTCAGATTCTCAGATAGGGCATTAAGCACTTGACAAATGAGACTTGAAAGAAGATAGGAAAATCAGGTGGCGATGAAGAGGGAGAAAATGCCAGGCATGGGTGATAGCCAGTGAAAATACCTGGAGTCAGGGGCAGCTAAGTGGAGCAGTGGATAGAGCACTGGCCCTGGAGTCAGGAGGACCTGAGTTCAAATCTGACCTCAGACACTTAACACTTACTAGCTGTGTGACCCTGGGCAAGTCACTTAACCTCAATTGCCTCACCAAAAAGAAAAGAAAAAAAGAAAAAAGAAAATAACTGGAGTCTGTCAATGGAATGTCTTGTTTGAGGAATAGGAAGGAAGCAGCTGTCACCAGGTCACAAAGTATGTGTAAGAAGACTAGAAAAGTGGGGGGGGGGAGGGAGGTCAGGTCATGCAAGGCTTTAAAAGCCAAAAAGGATTTTATATTTAATCTTGGAGGTAATAGGGAGCCACTAGAGTTTGTAGAATGGGGCGGGGTGGGGAGAGGAGTGACATGACCAAACCTGCATTAGGAAGATTGGTTGGAAAGCAGAGTGTAGGATGGACTTGGGAAGGAGAAATGGGGCAGGAGGAGCAGCCTAGCTTAAGCTTAAGGGGGTGAGGGCCTGTGCTGTGGAAGTGACAGACCTTTGGCTATAGAAAACTACAAAGTGGTCTGCAGAGGCAGCGGCAGCTCCCTTCCACTCCTTTAGGGGAGAAGGGTGAAAGGGGGGTCAGAGAGTGCTAAGAATGAGAGTTTTTAGAATGTCTATTAATGCGAATGTAAGTATTATTCCTGATTCGGTGAGATCCTTGCCCAGGGATCAATGAATCCAAATACCACTGAACCATATCTACAAACATTTTTGATATCACCAAAATTTAAGATAAGGAATTTTCACTGAAGTAGGAGGATGGAGCATGGATTCTCTTTGGAAGGACAAAGAAAGGAACTGAAAGATTTAGTTATATCACGTGCTCTATCATTTCATGGAACATTTACTCATCTCCCCTTGAGGTGCTCATAATAAGCATAAGAAAGAAGTCCAAGTGGAAAGAACAAAACATCCCAAACTAAACACTGTGCAATTATAGTGACCAAGCGTGGTCCCAAAGAAGAACCATTAACTGGTCCAATCCCTCTGGAAAGCATTTTAAAATTAGGCTTAAAAAGTGACAAAAATGCTATTGCTGACCAAGAGATCTCATTGATAAGGATATAACCCCAAGGAATTAAAAGATAGAAAAGCAAGATCTCATCTATGCCATAATATTTACAGCAGTACTTTTTGTGGTAACAAGGGAACAGGGAACAAAAGTGGTTAGCTGCCCAGCAGATTGAAAAATAGCCAAGCAAATAGTGGTTCATGAATGTAGTTGGATATTATGTACCATAAAAATGATGAATATAAAGAATGTAAAGTATAGGGACAAAGGCTGTCTAATATAAGTGTGTAGATTATACATGTATATCCACATGGACATATATGTATGTGGTTTTGTTTGTATAGAAGCTTATACAGACATATATATGACGTAGTTCACTGATGGCATAGATATGATCTGGGATCTAGTCCAACTTGGCAGAAAGAAGGTCCATTCCCATGCTAGCAGCATCCTAGCTGATAGAAGTAGGGAAGAACAGGCAAAATCTAGGAACTCTGAGGCAGGACAATCTCTCCTATATCCAGGAGGACTTGAATTTTGTCTCTCTGCAGCCCTTCAAATATCTTTGACTGGGGGTATGATAGGTTCAAAATGAAAGCCACTTTCTTGATTGCTATTATAAAGAAGGGTGACCCTTATCTTACATTAGCCAGCTTGCAGGAAAGATCATTGTGAATGGCAAATATCCAGGGAACCCATTTTTCTCAGTAAAACCACAAACAGAAATTGGAGACATTCTCCTGACTAGAACTGCTCAAAGAATACACAATAGCAAGAGAGCTCTTGGACTGGGAGGGTGGCACTAAACACCTTAGTTAAACTGAGGAGAGGGGGAATGATCTCACTAAAGGGGTGGATGTGAGAGTTACCGTCTTAGTAGTCTCCATAGGGTTTAAGCTATAAAAATTGAGAGACCTAATGGATGACAGCTTCTTCATATGTGTAAGTAAGTGACCAAAGGTAGGAAAACTGAAGATATTTGGGGATGACTAGCAGTCCAGTTTTCTGAATATAGTTTTTTGGGTGGTGGGGAAACAAAGTCACTCAGTCAGTCAAACTTTTATTAAGAGTGACAGCAGGGGGGGGCAGCTAGGTAGCATAGTGGATAAAGCACGGATCCTGGATTCAGGAGGACCTGAGTTCAAATCCAGCCTCAGACAGTTGACACTTACTAGCTGTGTGACCCTGAGCAAGTCACTTAACCCCCATTGCTCTGCAAAAAAACCCCAAACAAACAAATAAACAAAAAGTGACAGAAGGCTTGATGGTAATGAAAGCAAACACGCTGTTATGGAGTACAAGTTAAGAATGTTAGACTTTATTTGGTAGACAGTGGAGAGACACAGAGTAAAGAAGTAAAAGAAGTAATACAGATATATGCAGAAGGAAGATTTGTGGTAAATTAGGTCTTATTAGTCTCAGCTCCATTGGTAAAAAGACAAAAAAATACTCCATGACACTTACCAGCTTCCTCTAGAGAAACTGAGAGAGAAAGGAAGTTTATATTGAGGCATGAGGTCTCCAGAGTGAATGAGCAGTATAAGTTATGAAAAACATTTGCATTTTCCAGATCCCAAGATTATCAAAACTCTCGGAGGTGGCATTCTTCACTGTGCAGGTAAATGGTCCAACCCAGATGTTCAGTAAACGGAAGACGGTGCTGGTGAAGAACTCAGAGAGTCTGGTCTTTATCCAAACAGACAAGCCTATCTACAAGCCAAGACAGACAGGTATGAAGGTTGTAAGAGTCAAGGGCAACTCCAAGAAATGGAGAGTCTCTTCTCCATTATTTTCCTAGTGAAAATCTCCACAGTTTTCTTTGTCTCTTGGCCTCCTAGGTCACTGTCCAAGGTGACTGGCATAGGGACTTTGGGCCTCATAGTTAATATTTTTCTTTGTTTCAGTTCAGTTTCGCATTGTCTCTGTGGATGGAAATTTTCGCCCCCTGAATGAGCTGGTGAGTCACCCAAACAGCCATGTTAAACTGTTGTGGGACCATAAAGGTGAGGGGCGTGCCTCTGGGGAAGCTGAGAATAACAGCTGTGACTTCCAACCCTGTCTCAGGATAAGATTTCCAATATGAAACATTATGAAGGGAGAAGAGGTAGAGGAAATTCATGTCCTTATTAAGCATCTGGCATATAAATAGCCCTCTAGTAAACTCCATTTGAAACAGAAGTGAAATGATATGATATAGGAGTAACAGTGTTAGATGTGGAATCAAAAGACCTGAGGTCATGTTGTAGCTTCACCAGTGGGTGATTTGGGACAAGGGATTTCATCTCCCTGTGCCTTAGTTTCCTCTTCCATAAAACAAGAGTTGAACTATATGACCACTACGGTCTCTTCTAGCTCTAAATCTATGTTCCTGAAAAGTGGTGTTAGACCTTGTCAAACTTGAATTTAACTAAGTCTACGGTGACTCACCTTTCTTTTGTTCACACTTATCCATCATCTTCTCCTCCTGAACTAGATTGAGCAAATGCTTTGGCCAACCAAGTTTCCTTCCTTTAAGAGTAACATCTGATGTTTGGGTAGGGTGCAAGGTAAATAAATCCTCTTGATGCAAGGTTGAATAATGGATAAAGCCAAAGGTGGATTTCCTGCCCATCTCCCTCATAGGAGGAGCTAAGGATGCTGCCGTTCTTTAGAATCAGTGACAAAGAGCACAGTATAAAAAGGTCACAGTATGGTGATGGCCTTGACGAGATGATTACAATCATGAACTTTTAGTGGCAGGAAATCCCAGATCTCAAATGAATGAAAAGGCATAGGTATGTGTAAAAATACCATCTTCATCATCATTATAGCTAATATTTTTATGGTGTCTACCATGTGCCAGGCATTATGCTAAACACTTTACAAATATCATCTCAATTCATCCTCAAAACAACTTTGGGAAGATAGGTGCTATTATTATCCCCATTTGACAGATGAAGAAACTGAGGCAAACAGAAGTTAAAGGACTTGCTTAAGGTCACAGAGCTAGTAAGTGTCCAAGGTCACATTTGAACTCAGTTCTTCCTGACTCCAGGTTCAGTGCTCTGTGCCCCATAAGCATCTGTTATGTGTGTATACATATACCTAATAATAGTTCTGAGAAGCTTCTATCCAGAATGCATTCTACTGCTGATGTAACCATATAAAGCTGTTTGTAGATTTGTCTAAATTTTCTGTCTTAAGAAGCAGTGTTCAACATATTTTTTTCTTTTTTTTCCCCTTCCAGTTTCCAGTGGTATACATTGAGGTAAGTAGAAGGAAGGATTTAAAACCTGGGGGAATCAGTAAATACAGGAACCTTCCCATGACATCTCAGAGATATGAGCTAATATGAGAAGCCTTTGTCTTAAAAGTTCTTCCTATTCCCAAGCCTTCAACATGTTGTAGCTCATTGCTTCCATTCCTATCTCACAGAAGAGCAGTGCTAAAGACCCTTGAGATTACTCTGAATCATCTAGGAGTTCTCACATTTCTCCTCTAGCTTTCTTGTTCCTTGTGTTACTGTTACAGTCTTTTCTTCTTCTAGGACCCCAAAAGGAATCGTATCATGCAGTGGCAGAACCTCAACTTAGAGGGAGGTCTCAAGCAGCTCTCCTTCCCCCTCTCATCAGAACCGCTCCATGGCTCCTACAAAGTGGTGGTGCAGAAGGAATTGGGAGGAAGTAAAGAACACTCCTTTAAGGTGGATGAATTTGGTATGTATCCTGGACTGGTAGGGGGGACATTGTGAAGTAGGTCCTAGGATTTTAGATCATTTAGATTCTCTCCCTTTTCCATGGGCTGGGATGGTCTGGAAAGCAAATTCACTACATTTCATTCCATCCAAGATCATCACTAGGGTGTGAATGGATACTGTGTGAAAAATAATGATATTCTTTAGCAAAACATTCATTCAAGACCTATTTCTTCTTCTTTTTTTACATATTTTTCATTTATTTTGTTAAATCTTTCCTAATTACATTAATATGCTTTAACCTTCATTTAAAAAAAAATTTGACTCCCAAATTCTCTCCCTTCCTCTTACTCATTCCCCACCCCTTAAGAAGGTAAGCAATATGATATTGATTATACATGTGAAGTCATGCAGAACATATTTCCATATTAGCTGTGTTGTAAAAGAAAACACACAGACAAAACAGGAAAATAAAGACAGTGAAAAAGTATGCTTCAGTCTGTGCTCAAATTTCATCAATTCTCTCTCTCGAGTTGGTTAGCATTTTTTTTTCATCATAAGTCCTTCGGGATCATCAAGACTGATTTATTAAGCTCTTACTGTGTCTAGAGCAGTTTGTTAGGAAAGAGAGATAAATAATTAATGCAGGGTCCCTGTTTTGAAGGAGCTTACAAGCCCCAACCTTGTATCACCCTTACTTCATCTACCTTCTCTGCTATTGGTTGCCTTCTGCTGAAAGCCACTGGAGGAAATTGCACAACTGTGCTGACTGGGTCTGTGATAAATTTATATTGTCCAGTGTCCACTGGGCCTTCACTTCTGCTTTCTAATCTTTTTATTATTCCTTGCACAACTATCTTCAACTTTCTCTTCTCTCCTCAAACCCCCTTCCCTTTCCTCTCATTAGGGATCTCACATCTCCATGAAGAAATTAGAGCCATCAGGTCTAAGCTCTTCCTCCTCAATTCAACATTTTAGACCAACTCAACATCTCCATGCATGTTCTCTTCTTTTGCTCTGGTCCTGGAGGAAGAGATGATATTTCTTGACAACAGCTCTTCTACTCGAAAGCCACTTTATTCTCTACGAACATACAAATTCTTCTCCTTTTAGTAGATTCATTTCATTTCCTGCTAGAACTGTCAGGATCTGTTCAGGACATTTCATTAGTTAGATTGCTGAGGCCTAAGTTGACATCTGTGAATAAACTGGACCCTTTGACATATCCAGTTGCCTTTTTTTTTTTTTTGTGAGGCAGTTGGGGTTAAGTGACTTGCCTAGGGTCACACAGTTATTAAGTGTTAAGTGTCTGAGGCTGGATTTGAACTCAGGTCCTCCTGACTCCAGGGCTGGGGTGCTCTATCCACTGTGGCACCTAGCTGCCCTTCCCAGTTGCCTTTTGATGACACTTAAGATGTTATCTCAGGCACTTGTGCAGAGAGGCTCGAACAAAAGTGATGCGCCTGCAGACAGTTTGTTAGATTGTTGTGTTTTCCGTATTTTCCCAACAGTGCTGCCCAAGTTTGAGGTGCAGGTCAAGGTGCCAAATAAAATAACAATCTCGGATGAAGAACTTACAGTGTCAGTGTGTGGGCGGTGAGTAGGTCATCTTTTCTTCTCTAGCTTGAACCTCAGTAAAAAGAAACTCTCTCTAAAGGAAGGGAAAATTGTGCATGGTTTTTCTTAATACCAGGACAAGTTGCTAATGGATCCAAGCCATTCCCTCTCCTGTAGAACTCTTTCCTGCTGCTTCCCCATCTTCTTGTCTCACTAGAAGTTGAATACCTCTCTACTTCAAAGCTATGGGGTGATCTTGACACTGACAGACACAAGTATTCTACTAGTAGCAGAGGTTATAGATTGAATAGAGAAATGTTTTCTTTTGAAGTACCAAAGTCACAACAAGATTCCTTCTCCAGTTCTGTCTCAATAATGGCCAAGGAATTCTCTGATAGGTTAACTGACAATTTGCTATAGACGTGATGGGCTTTGAAGAGAGAAGCCAGAGAGAAATTAGAGCAAGGAATTATGATCCTATTACTAGGTATTGGAAAGACATAGATCAAAAAGGACTTTGGGGAGAGTTAACACCCCCAAAATGGAATGAATATCACTAAAGACCAACCAAAGAAAAAATAAGGAAGAATCCAAAGAAAGCAGAGATAGAGGGACAATAGAAAGACCGTGTTTCAGAGGGTTCACTGGAATATATTTCTTTACTTAAAAAAAGAAATTTATTATGAATTTAACTATTGATAGTAACAAAACAAATAAATTTCTATTTATTGCTAATTAAAAGATTTTAAATGATGTTGAAGTTAATAGCTATACCCTCTTCCATTGTCTTTGTTCATTTACCCTTATATATGTGCATATGTAGTATTCTTTCTTATTATAGAGATCAGAGATTTATTCAGATTAGTTTGCTTCATTGAACCAAAATGACCTTTAATATGAGCTAGAAAGATAAAAAGATTTCTAGAGAACCTGAATAAACTTGCTCTGGCTATCTCAGGATACAGAAAATGGGACCAGGAAATCTCTGTTTCTGCTACTAATGAATTTATTTTCTATCATTTGATTCCGGTGACAGATACACTTATGGGGAGCCTGTTTCAGGTCTGGCAAGTGTGAGTGTGTGCAGGAAGTACTCAGAGTATTCTAATTGCTATGGCCAAGAGTCAGAGAATGTGTGTGAGGAATTCAGCAAGCAGGTAAGTAGAAAATGCTGTTTTTATTAGGAAGCTAATAGGTGTTGATTTAATTTGCTAAACAGTGAGCATCATTAAGATAATAAATAGTATAATAGGTTTAGAGCTGGAAGGAATTCCAACTGTAACTCTTCATTTTATTTTATTTATTTATTTTTTAAAATTTTTTATTAGTGAGTCAATTGGGGTTAAGTGACTTGCCCAGGGTCACACAGCTAGTAAGTGTTAAGTGTCTGAGGCTGGATTTGAACTAAGGTACTCTTGACTCCAGGGCCGGTGCTCTATCCACTGTACCACCTAGCTGCCCCAACCCTTCATTTTATAAAGGCGGAAACAGAGCTCGAGAGGAATTATTTGATTTGCCCGGGATCATGTAGCTTGTAAGTGCCTGAAGCAGGATTTGAACTTGGCTCTTCCTGACTTCAAGTGCAACATTCTAGCCTTAAATGAGCATTCAGAGAGAAAACTTCATGGAGAAGATATCAGCTGAACTGAGCCTGGAAGAAAAATAAAGGTTCTGAGAGGTAGTGAGGAGACAGCATTCCAGGCACAGGCAATAACTTGTACAAATGTTTGGAGACAAGAGATAGAATATGGAATTTAGGAAACAACATGTAGCCCAGTCGGGGTAGAACATAGGGTGCTTGTAGAAGGTTTTAAACTTTGGCTAGGGCATTTGTATTTTGTGTTGGAGATAATCGGGAGCCCTTGAAGGCTCTTTGATCAGGAGAGTCCAAGGGCCTTAGGGAAGTATTTTGGCAGTTGGGTGGAGAATGGATTAGAGAGGAGAGAGACTGGAGTGGGCTACTCCAATACTCCATATAGAAGAGTATGATTAGAAAATCCAATAAACACCCAAGAGGAGTGAACTCACAGACCTAAAAAGAGGGCATTTTGAGCAGCTGGGCTAGCCCAAAGTCTCTACCTAAGTATATTTCTGTGATAAATTACAGACTCTGCTAACTAACCATGTCTGCTGGTTCCTTCTGCCAGAGAGAATCCTGACTTAATTTGACTATTAGTCTGACCCAGTATGACATTTCAAACATCCTTATCCTTCTTTTATTTTCTTTACTTTTAGCTAGATGGTTTAGGTTGTGCATCCCAAAAATTAAAGACCAAAGTTTTCCAATTGAAGAGAAATGAGTTTGAGATGAAACTTCATGTGACTGCCAAGATCACAGAGGAAGGGACAGGTTTGTATATCATACAAATGTGGGACACCATAAGCAATGGCTACCAGATTGAAGAAATGTGGACGTAGCATCCAGATTTTCTTTTTTTTTAAGTTCTCGGGGTGGCTAGGTGGCGCAGTGGATAAAGCACCGGCCCTGGATTCAGGAATACCTGAGTTCAAATCCTTAGACACTTGACACTTACTAGCTGTGTGACACTGGGCAAGTCACTTAACCCCCATTGCCCCGCAAAAAAAAAAAAAAAAAAAGTTCTCTTCCAGGAGAGATCACTTCTTGCTTACTTCCCTTTTAGAAATGGAATTGACTGGAACGGGATCCTGTGAACTCACGGATGTTATAAGCAAAGTTTCATTTGTGAATGTGGATTCACACTACAGGCATGGAATCCCTTTCTTTGGGCAGGTAGAGTATCCCTAACACACAGGAGACATGGATTTGAGCCCCAGCCATTATACTAATTGTCTGACTTTGAGGAAGCTTCTTCATAATCTCTTTGGGTCTCAGTTTCCTCATCTGAAGATGAGGAGATTGGACTAGATGATTTCTCATATCCCTTAGTACTTCAACATTCAGTGTTGGTCTTTTTCTTTATCAAAACTACCAAGAAATACTCCCCTGATTGCTTTCCCTTGTAATGAAATCTTAACTAAAATTTCAGAGTGGGGGCAGCTAGGTGGTGCAGTCGATAAAGCACTGGCCCTGGATTCAGGAGTACCTGAGTTCAAATCTGGCCTCAGACACTTGATACTCACTAGCTGTGTGACCCTGGGCGAGTCACTTAACCCTCATTGCCCTGCCAAAACAAAATAAAAACCAAATTTCAAGGTGTTACAAACATCAGAGCTTACTCCCTTCCATTTGCTGCTAGCTCTGCTGCTAATATTGACAGCAGCTAGATAGATTTGGTGCACAGTTCTTTCCTTCTTTCAATTTTAATCTTTCTCCAATCACCAATTAGGTGGGAGTCAGTAATTGTCACACATTTTCCATAGTCCTGCTTGCCACTACCTTCCATCTAACTCTGGTTTCCCATGGAGATCATAATAGATAAGTGGTTTTAGCTTGAGGTAATGGTGAATGTTATGTTAGTTTGAACATAGTTTGATTATCATGAGTAAAATTTTTACATTGCTCTTTCTTAAACATATTTTAAATGCATTAAATGGCAAAAAGAGTATCTTTGAATATTACCAGTTTTTAATTATTATAGGAACTAGCACAACTATAATCATTTGTATAACATAGTTTGGGAATGGAGTAATTTTGATTCTAGATACATCAAGTGAAAATCATGTAATGTGTTTTAGATTCCTATATTTAGCTACCTAAGTTGCAAGATTTTACCTATAGACAGCTAGGATGGAGTGACTGATCGTGAATGGATGTAACAGAATAGGTCCAGGATCTTTGACTTGTGGCAGGAAAGCAAAGGTGAGTTGTCTTTGTCCTGGGCACCATGCATGAGACTAATCACAACTTTGATTCCTCAGGTGCTCCTAGTGGATGGGAAGGATGAGCCCATCCCAAATGAACATGTTTCTATCACTGTGATGGAATCTAACCAAGACTTCATCAAAAACTATACCACTGATGCACAAGGCTTGGTACAGTTCTCATTTGACACTGACAACTTCACTTCTCCCTCCATCAGTCTCACAGTAAGTAAGAAAGGTATGCCCCTACAACCAGTAATGATGTTAGTCTAATATTTCCTCTACAGGGGGAAGTATAAGCTAGACTTATAGGATTTGGAATCTCCCTCCCTCCCCGCTCCTGCCACCTGAGGCAAGGAAGTAACTCATGGTTTGGGATTGAAGTGAGACTGATAAGAACATGGGACTTTCCCCATAATCTTAGGGGCTCTGTGAAGCTGCAGAAGCATTGAGAGCTGAGTTGGGGGCGATGACTGGTGTGGTCTCTATTTTAGAGTGTTCTCTCCTCCTCTTTTTCACTAGTTTTCATTTTAGTCCCATCCCAGGCTCAAGCAAGGTTATACTTCCTTGTCTCAGAAAATAATGGTGGGGAGGAAGTCTCCAAACCCCATAAATCTCTGCAAATCCAAGCTATCCTTCCCCGCCCCTTTAGAGATGTTATTGCATTGGTAACCACAAGGCCGTCCAGATATGAAGAATAATAGGAAGCCTATGGTCTAGGATGGCAAACATTAAATTAAGGATACTAGTTTACTATTCACCTGTTTAATGGGTCTCTCATGAGGGATAGGGGTACTATTTGGGATATAGGACTAACCAAACAGCTCTTGGTAGAAGTGAAGTGTAGACTTACAAATAATACTTATTTTGGACAAGCCCTCTAAACTTAAAAGGAGGTGCCCTCTTGCTAAAGATTAAATATTTAAAATTTTAATGTCAGTATTCATCTTGTTAAGAATTAATGTTCCATTGGCTAAGCAGTGCAAAGCAACTTAAAGCCAGAACAAATGAAGATATCACTGCTAGTGGCTTCATCTTTTTATCTTGAGTTAAGTAGCCCTATATTTTATGGAGGCTGTAGGAAAAAGGGACTTTTCTCAAATTTTGGCTTAGGGGCACAGTATTTCTAGCTATTTAAAAACTGGGTGAGAGAGTAGTCCTGTTGAGTTTTATGCTTTGAAACTTAGTCACGGATAATCCAATACTACCCCCTTTCGTTCTATTTCCTTAGGCCAAATACAAAGAAAGGATGCAGTGCTATGGATACATGTGGAAAATGGTCCAGCACCACTCAGCACACCATACTATAAAGCATGTTTTCTCCTTAAGTAAGAGCTATGTCTACATTGAACCTGTATTTAGTACGTTGACCTGTGGCCAAAACCAGGAGATCCGGGTGCACTACATCCTGAATGGACAGGCCCTGAAGGAACTGAAGGAGCTTACCTTCTATTACCTGGTGAGAATGGAAACCAGAACTCTGCTCAACACACAAAGCTTAGAGTGGGCTCAGGAATTACCCAACACTTTGGGCTTTACCATTTTCCTTTCTTATTTTTGACCTTTTTTCTCTTTGCCTTGATAGCTGGGCCTCAGCAACAGGTGTCAAATGAGAGATGGGTTAAAAATAAAAATGGCGGCAATCAAAGGAAATGTTTTTTCTTTCTACAGTTCATGGCCAAGGGACTTATTGTTGGAACAGACACCGTTGTGTTGCCTTTGAAGCCAGGAGACAGTGAGTACTCCCAGCTTGACCTCTCCCAGCTTCTTTGTGACCTTGAGATCCTCAGGGACATACATTTTTTTTTTTGGGGGCAATTGGGGTTAAGTGACTTGCCCAGGGTCACACAGCTAGTAAGTGTTAAATGTCTGAGGCTGGATTTGAACTCAGGTTCTCCTGAATCCAGGGCCAGTGCTCTATCCACTGCACCACCTAGCTGCCCCGATACATTTTCACATATAAAGATGTTTCCAATTTTTCTACTCTCCAAATAGAAGAACTACAGAAAGAAAAAAAAAGCCATATGTGCCTCAATGCCCCACTTCTTTACTTTTTCCTTCTTTTCTCTTATTTGTTTCTTCTAAATAAATATCCAGTGTCTTCAGCTCATTTCACGATGAGGGTTTCCTGGGAAATGATGACAGTTTTTGCTGAGAGGAGAGAACAAACTAACTACATGTCTCAGCAATCATGAAATTGGACTCTCCCTGTGGATAAACCCAGAACAGATATGATTAAAACTATTGCTTATTTGATCAGAACTCAATAAATAAATCTACATGACAGACCAAGCACCAGTGAAGGACTTTGTCAAGTGAGATTGAAATGCTCACCTTCACCCCTTCTCCCTTTTACCCCTCCTTCTTGTGAAGGTAAAGGACAGCAACAAATTAAAATTTTTAAGCCTCATAAATGCTTGAAGTAGCAACAACTAATGATTGAATATCCATCGTTTTCAATGTTTATGATTTTAAATTGAAAACAAAGTTATTTCTTTCTTCTCTTTGGTAACCTTTCATGTAGTTTAAAATTACAAAAAGTGCTTGTAGTTTAAAAGTTTTGCTTCATTCCAAACTTAACAGCCTTAGACTACGTAGGGAAGACTAGATTTAGAATATTGTTCTGAATATTCACTATTTCCATTTCTGATCTTATAAATTCTTTTTTTCCATTTATTTAGAATTTTATTTTTCCCCCAATTACATGGTTTTTGTTTTGTTTTGTTTTGTTTTTGGTGAGGCAATTGGGGTTAAGTGACTTGCCAAGGGTCACACAGCTAGTGTCAAGTGCCTGAGGCTTGATTTGAACTCAGGTCCTCCTGACTCCAGGGCCGGTGCTCTATCCACTGCGCCACCTAGCTGCCCCTTCCCCCAATTACATGTAAAAACAATTTTAACATCCATTTTTTAAAACTTTGTGTTCCAAATTCACTTCCTCCCTCCCCCACTCTCCTTAAGAACATGAGCAATTCAATATAAGTTATACATGTGTAGTCAGTCATCCAAAACGTTTCCACATTAGTCAGGTTGTGAAAGAAAACAGACAAAAAAAACTTAAGAAAAAGAAACTAAAAAAATATGCTTCAATCTGTATTCAGACACCATCAGTTCTTTCTCTGGAGATGGATTGCATTTTTTATAAGTTCTTCAGAGTTGTCTTGGATCACTGCATTGTTGAGAATAGCCAAGTCATTAACAGCTGATCATCTTACAATATTGCTGTTACTTTGTATACAGTACATTTCACTTTGCATCAGCTCTTGTAAGTCTTTCCAGGCTTCTCTGAGAGCATCTTGTTCATCATTTCACAGTTACTATTGCTAACTGAATTTCCCTCCATCCTATTCCTTCCCCATGTCATTTACTCTATTCTCTATTGCCTGTCACCCTTTCCCTCTTCAAAGGTGTTTTGATTCTGACTGCCCCTTCCCCAATTTGCCCACCCTTATATCACTTCCCCCCTTATCCCTTCATATTCAACTCACACTTGTGCCCTGTGTCTAAATATATACTCCATCCACCTGCCCTAATAATGAGAAAGTTCTTGTGAGTTACAAGTATCATCTTCCCATGTAGGAATGTAAACAGTTTAACCTTTTAATATCCTTTATGGTTTCTTTTTTTGTTTGTTTGTTTTTTAGTGAGGCAATTGGGGTTAAATGACTTGCCCAAGGTCACACAGCTAGTAAGTGTTAAGTGTCTGAGGCCGGATTTGAACTCAGGTCCTCCTGAATCTAGGGCTGGTGCTCTATCCACTGCACCACCTAGCTCCCCCTCCCTTATGGTTTCTTTTTCCTGTTAACCTTTTTATGCTTCTCTAGAATCTTGTATTTGAAAGTCAAATTTTCTATTCAGTTCAGGTCTTTTCATCAAGAATGCCTGAGGGCATCTAGGTGGCACAGTGGATAAACAACTGGCCCTGGATTCAGGAGGACCTGAGTTCAAATCCAGCCTCAGACACTTAGCACTTACTAGCTGTGTGACCCTGGGCAAGTCACTTAACCCCCCATAGCCTTGCAAAAAACAAAACAAAACAAAACAAACAAACAAAAAAGAATCCCTGAAAGTCCTCTCTTTCATTGAATTCCCATTTACCCCCCTAAAGGATTATAATCAGTTTTCCTGGGTAGGTGACTCTTGGTTGTAATCCTAGTTCCTTTGCCCTCCAGAATATCATATTCCAAGTCCTCTGATCCTTTAATGTAGAAACTGCTAAATCTTGTATTATCCTGACTGTGGCTTCATAATATTTGAATTGTTTCTCTCTGGATGCTTGCAATATTTTCTCCTAGACCTAGGAACTCTGGAATTTGGCTGTAATATTCCTGGGAATTTTCATTTTAGGATCTCTTTTAGGAGGTGATTGGTGGATTCTTCCAATTTCTATTTTACATTCTGGTTCTAGAATATCAGGGCAATTTTCCCTGATAATTTCTTAGAAGATAATATCTAGGTTCTTTTTTTGATCATGGCTTTCAGGTAGTTCAATAATTTTCAGATTATCTCTCCTGGATCTATTTTCCAAGTCAGTTGTTTTTCAAAGGAGATATTTCACATTGCCTTCTATTTTTCATTCTTTTGGTTTTGCTTTATTGTTTCTTGATTTCTCATAAAGCCATTAGCTTCCATTTGCTCAATTATAATTTTTAAAAAGATATTTTCTTCAGAGAGCTTTTGTACTTCCTTTTCCATTTGGCCACTTTTGGCTTTTCAAGGCGTTCTTTTTGCGACCTAGCTGCCCCGTTTTATCATTATTGAAAGCCAATAACAAATAGGCTATGATGGATCAGGATTTTAAGTCACTAATGATATCACCTAAGGAGGATGATCTAACCCATAAATGAAGGACTGTTCAAGAAGACAAGGAAATGGGGCATCTAGGTCACACGGTGGATAAAGCACCGGCCCTGGATTCAGGAGGACCTGGGTTCAAACCCAGCCTCAGACACTTGACACTTACTAGCTGTGTGACCCTGGGCAAGTCACTTAGCCCTCATTGCCCCACAAAAAAAAAGAAAAAAAAAGAAGACAAGGAAATACCAAATCTCTCTTTCACTCAGTCTCTAAAGAGCATGGCCTTCATGGTCATTAATGTTCAGTGACAGAGACCTCTGCCAGGGCCCCATTTGCATTAGGTGCCCAGATTGCCCATTTTAAGCCTTACTTTTGGACTCTCTCTAGACACTATTCCTTGGAAATATGTCACCCTAACTAGGCATTACCGTATAATGGAAAGAGAGCTGGCCTTGGAGTCAGAGGTGTCTGAGTTTATATCTGGCCTCTGTTAGGCTCTATGAGTTTTGGCAAGGCACAACCTCTCCGTGACCTAGCTGATTCTCTAAGACCAAGAATAACAGAGCAGGTAAATCTGCATTAGGTAACCACAGTGATAAAGTGAGTTATGTCCCTGGGGATTCTCTTTTACACACCCCATTTGTCACCTGAAACCAGAATATCTGGTTGCTTTCCTGGTGGTCCTGGAAAGTACCGGCTTTAAAATTCATTGCAACTAGTAAATATAACATATTTAGAAGTAGCCTATTGGAGTGGAAAACACGGATCTTGGAAAACATGATTTTGAGCCTGAGTGCCAATTCACCTTTGTGACTCTTGTCAAGTCTCTTAGCCCCTATAAGTCTAAGTGTCCTCATCTTTAAAAATGGAGATAATTCCTGCAATAGGTCCCTCTTAGAATGGATCTGAAGAAAGTTTTTGGCAAACTTTAAAGTTCTATCTCAATGTGATTTGTTATTAATGTTTTTGGGGGAAGCAAAGGATCTGGGCCCCAGTGATAGGAGATCCCAACGGCAGAGATGTTTGTCGATATCACACCAAATGCCAGTGATGAGAAGGAGCATGAGAAAAAAGGTCTCTCAGACTGGTTCCACTTTTATGTGATTTCCAGTTCTTATATACCATCTCCCCTTCTTTCATGTAGTTAACCCCAAGTCCCTGGATTGCATTTGTTTGTTGGAATAGCCTTTGACTCTGCTTAACTCAACTTGGCATCTGCTTAAGTCACCAAATGGACAATTACAGATTATTGCCCCTGCTATTATTTTTTTTTCTTTTTTCTTTTCTTTTCTTCTTCTTTTTTTTTTTTTTTGGTGAGGCAATTGGGGTTAAGTGACTTGCCCAGGGTCACACAGCTAGTGAGTGTCAAGTGTCTGAGGCTGGATCTAAACTCAGGTCCTATGGAATCCAGGGCCAGTGCTTTATCCACTACGCCACCTAGCTGCCCCTCAGTAGAATGTTCTTAAGTGTTTACATGCTCTAATGTGATCCTTGTAACAATTCTCAGAGTAGATAGAGCAATATTATCCCCATTTTACTGATGAAGAAGAGAACAGGTGACTTGCTAAACATCATACAGCAAGTAAGTGAGGGAATCCTAACCAGAATCCAGATTTCCTGGCTTAAAGTCACTTTCCATTACAATACTCTGCCTCTAATAACAACTCTAGCTATTTCACTTTAGGATATCTACCGTTTAAATTAATGCTCCTATAACTAGAAGCATATCAGTCCTCTTCTCTGCAATTAGAGATCTGGATGGATTTTATATATTGACTAGAATGATCATTAACTAAACAATAGGCTGGGGAAACAAAGTGGTTCAGTGGACAGATTACTAGGCCTGGAGACAAGAATACTCATCTCCCTGGGTTCAAATCTGGCCTCAGTAGCCATATGACTCTAGGCAAGTCACTTAACCCTGTTTACCTTCGTTTCCTCATGTGTCAAATGAGCTGGAGAAGGAAATGGCAAACTACTCCAGTGTCTTTGCCAAGAAAACCCCAAATAGGGTCAGAAAGAGTTGAACAAGACTGAAAAAATGACTGAACTACAATAAAACAATGGGCTTTCTTCTGCCCTAAAGATGAAGACATGTTGTCCAAAGCTGACTTGTCTCGAAAAATGATCAGGGACAGTCTCTTGACCCCTAATTATTTCTTTTTACTCTCTTTGTTCAACAGTGAAAGGGACATTTCTCTTTAGCATCCCCGTGGAATCAACCTCTGCTCCCATTATGCGGGTTCTCATCTATACCATTTTACAGAATGGAGAAGTTGTTGCGGATTCTAAGAAGTTTAACGTTGAAAACTGTTTTGCCAACAAGGTGGGTGATTTATGTCATAGAATAATAAAAGCGTATATAAGAGGTAGCCCACTCAACTCTAATCACACATAACTTGGGTTCAAAGTGAACTGGAAGGGGAGACATACGGTTAAAACTCCCACCTAATGCTTAATCTACCAATACAACAAGTGAAAGCCACAAATCAAATAGCAAAGTGTTTCATTGAAATAATAAATTTTAAAAAATGTAAAAAATAGAAAAACTATGCATTAGAATTATTCTCAATTCCCACATATAAATGAGTATAATTTCTCAGAGACTTATATGTCAATGGAGAATGAACAAATTCCAGGAAAATTCAAACCAAGAAGTGAAGAAGGATTTGGGCCTTGGAGCCATCTTCTCTGCACTGTGGCTAAAACCCCTGCCTGAGTTCTCAAGATTCTGTCCTATAGCAGGCTCTCTGCCCCAAGTTCTTAGCATTGACTTAACTTCCCCATAGTTCTTGGAACTCCCTAGCAACTTTTACTCTACTTTGTCTCTGCTAAGTTGCACCTTTTTTTCTTGTATTCACCTCTTAAAGCAGCTCTTCTCTACCTCTCAGCCCTGCAGCTTTTTTTTTTTTTGTGGGACTATGGGGGGTTAAGTGACTTGTCCAGGGTCACACAGCTAGTAAGTGTCATGTGTCTGAGGCTGGATTTGAACCCAGGTCCTCTTGAATCCACGGCTGGTGCTTTATCCACTGTGCCACCTAGCTGCTCCCAGCCCTGCTGTTTTTTAACTGCAGTCTGCTGAAACTGCTGTAGCCTGACTGTTGTTGCTGCAGCTGCTGTTGCTTCTGTGGAAGCCTCATAGTTATTTGTGAATAAGATCATTTGGAGATGCATACCTTGGGTCTAGTCAATATGTTTTCTGTTGTCTTTTATTCTCTCTTTTTTCTTTTCTTTCTTTCTTTTCTTTTCTTTCCTCTCCTTTTTTTTTTTTGTGGGGCAGTGAGGGTTAAGTGACTTGCCCAGGGTCACACAGCTAGTAAGTGTTAAATGTCTGAGGCTGGATTTGAACTCAGGTCCTCCTGAATCCAGGGCCGGTTCTTTATCCACTCTGCCACCTAGCTGCCCCTTCTGTTCAGTCTTTAATCCAACTAGCTGGCATTTGAAAGGGTCACTCAGGTAGCTGTGACATTTTTTTTTCCTCTTGCCTCTTAAAGGAAGGTCCCCAGCCCTTATTCCTTGTAGAATTGGTTGTTAATCAGTCATGACTGATTCTTTGTGACCCCATTTGGGGTTTTCTTGGCAAAGATATTGGAGTAGTTTGCCTCATTTTACAGATGAAGAAACTGAGGCAAACAAGGTTAAGTGTCTTGTCCAGGGTCATGTAGCTGATAAGTGTCTAGGGCTGGATTTGAACTCAGGTCTTCCTGACTCCTGGCCTGTCACAAGATCCACTGCTAGCTGCCCTTCCTATCTGACTCAGGGAGAGTGAATTGCTTTTCCCTTTTCTTTACTTAAGGGTACAGAATGCAGATCTTGTAAGAGATGATTCTTCAAGGCCTATGATAAGTAGACACATTCTTTTTACATCTATTCTTCTAGTTCTCTTCATTCACATTGCTACTTTATACCCAGCCATGTAAATTTCCCCAAATGAATGAATAAATGAAAAGGCGTCTATTTAAAACTTATTATGTGCTAAGAGCTTACACTGTTCTAAATGCTAGGGATAGATATTAAAAAATGAGAAGACAGGGGCAGCTAGGTGGCGCAGTGGATAAAGCACCAGCCCTGGATTCAGGAGTAACTGAGTTCAAATCTGGCCTCAGACATTTAACACTTACTAGCTGTGTGACCCTGGGCAAGTCACTTAACCCCAATTGCCTTACCGAAAAAACAAAAAAAAAAAACCAACAAAGAGAAATAAGGAAAGAAACTATGAAAAAAAAAATGAGAAGACAGTTCCTGCCCCTCAAAGAGCTTACTTTCTAATAAGGGAAGATAACACATATGGTTGAATGGGGGCTAGGGAAGGGAGTTTGGGTTAGGAAATTAAATTGATGTTAAGTTGATCCATAAGATAAATATGTCCTTTCCAGAAGGAGTAGAATATTGATTTATTACTGGGGCTAGAGCTAGAGGTGGAAAGTAGAGAGATTTGAGAAGGGAGGGGTGGGGAAACCGGTCCCAGGCAGTGCAGATGGCAAGGTGGCCTGGTTCTGGGGCCAGACAGATAGAGAGGTAAAGTTAGGCAAGTTTACACTCACTTGGTCATAAGTCAACATGTCTCAGCCCAGGGTAGGAATTCCAATGATGAATAAGTTCACTTACTGGTCTGATGTTGAGAATACTTATCCCAGGAGGGAGAAGCAGGGCACTGGTGTCAAGACAGATGGCAAGTTAGCCAGATACGCCGCTGGATGGGATGAAGTTCCATCAAGCCTCCAAGAAGCACTAGAAACCCTGAGGAGAACTAGCAGACTTTGCTGTGTTCCATCTATAAAAGCCAAACTCCTTCTCTTTATGCATAGAAACTTAGAGTTGGAAGAGACCCTAGATATCATCCATAAAGCCACACCTGACCACCAGGACAGGGACTGGATCTGTGATTTCATTGGTAGGCATCTCCCATGTGAAGAAACCTTTACCAATGCAGGTCAGCATCTTCTCTGCAACTTAAAGTCAGGAAGTTGCCAACAAGACCACGAGTTCAAGTGACTTGCCCAAGGGACACATAGCGAATCTGTGTTACAGTCAAGCCTCAAACTCAGGTCTTCCTGACTTCAGAACCAGCTATATCAACTATACCACACTGCCTGTGATGCAGTACATGCTCAGTTTGTTGAATTGGAATTTTCCAGTGGTCACACACAGCAATTTAGTGGAAGAGTTAGCATTAGATCTCAGATCTCCTAATTCTATTAATTCTTACTGCCTCTTATAAGATAACCCAGTCATTATGAGTCTTCTCCTTTCCTTTATGATAAGTAGTAGAGAGTGTTGGAGAGGTCTTACTTGTACCAAACACATCAAAGAAAAAAATGCAACAATATATGGAATCACTAGATTGAAAGGTCTTTGAGGGTATGGGCCATCTGCTTTATCTTTATCTTTGTATATCTTCCAGAATATAGCACAGTATCCTGCTCATAGGGGGTATTTAATAAATG
Organism: Dromiciops gliroides; assembly: GCF_019393635.1. Classification (NCBI taxonomy): domain Eukaryota; kingdom Metazoa; phylum Chordata; class Mammalia; order Microbiotheria; family Microbiotheriidae; genus Dromiciops; species Dromiciops gliroides. The sequence goes on from NC_057865.1 coordinate 188,063,208, forward strand.
CATTAATAACGTATGACAGTTGATGAAAAATGTTATCTACTTCCAGAGAGAAAAACTAATAAACTCTGTGTGCAGATTGAAACATATTTTTTTTTTTGCTTTGTTTCCTGGTGGGTTTTTTTTGCAACATAACAAATATGGAAATGTTTTGCATGACTTCACATATATAACGAATATCATATTGCATTCTATTTTTGTTTGTTTGTTTGTTTGTTTTTTGCAGGGCAATGAGGGTTAAGTGACTTGCCCAGGGTCACACAGCTAGTAAGTGTCAAGTGTCTGAGGCCAGATTTGAACTCAGGTCCTCCTGAATCCAGGGCCAGTGCTTTATCCACTGCACCACCTAGCTGTTCCCGATATTGAATTCTAAATGTGTTCAAAGGAACTAGAAAGAGGGAGAGAACTCAGAACTCAAAACATTTTTTTAAACATTAAAAAAAATTTTTTAAAGAGTTACCACAAAAACCCCCCACAATGAATGAGTGTTTGATATATTTTAAGTGGTAGATCAGAGGTGAAGGAAGGTCTCTGAGAATTAATTAAAAAGAAGATTCACATTTATGATAGCTATCATATTTTAAGGATATGAGGTAACTATTATATATCTCAGCTATTCAATCAAGCTGGGTAAAGAGAAGAGGCTCCAAGAGTGCCCAGGACTCTTTCAGTCATAGCTAGGGGCCGCTAGATGGTACAGTGGTTAGAGCACTGGTCCTGGAGTCAGGAAGACCTGAGTTCAAATCTCACCTCAGACACTTACTAGCTGTGTGACCCTGGGATAGTCACTTAACCCCAATTGCCTTAAACATCCAGGGCCAGGGCCAGTTGTCCTGATGTATATCTTGCCACTGGACCCAGATGGCTCTGGAGGAGAGAGTGAGGTTGGTGACTTTATTTTTTTGTTTGTTTTTTTGTTTTTTAGTGAGGCAATTGGAGTTAAATGACTTGCCCAGGGTCACACAGCTAGTAAGTGTTAAGTGTCTGAGGCCGGATTTGAACTCAGGTACTCCTGACTCCAGGGCCGGTGCTCTATCCACTGTGCCACCTAGCTGCCCCAAGGTTGGTGATTTTATACAGCCGTCTCTCACTTAAATCCAATTCAGTGCAAGTCATGACATGACCTTCCCGATGTCATGGTCCTCTTTGAGAACAAAGGACAAACAACAACAAACACAGCTAAGCCATGCTGAGTTGTAGGTGTTTTGAATGAGAAGAGGACAAGGGAGAAGAGAGATTTCAGGACTGATTTAGCAGGAAAATGGTTCCATTGACCTCTGCCTTTTTTTTTTTTTACAGGTAGATTTAAGCTTTTCATCAGCAAAAAGCCTTCCATCCTTGGAAACCCACCTGAAGGTACAAGCCTCTCCTCAGTCCCTCTGTGCCCTGCGTGCAGTGGATGAGAGTGTTCTTCTCCTCCATCCTGAAGAAGAACTTACTCCTCAGATGGTAGGTTCTAATTCATCCCTGTTATCATAACGAAGTCATAATTATATGGCAAAAAATATTAAGCTCTCCCTTCCTCCAGCTGCTTATTTAGAAATGATGGACGTTCCGTAACACCGCATTAAAGGTACAGAGAATACCAAACTGATTCAAAACAGTGCGTGAGAATAAGTTCTGCATAACCCTAAGAACAGACCAAGGAGAGGTGGTGGAACATTAAGAGTTGGTCAGGAGGAAAGAAATAGGGAAGCTAAGAGGACAGATGGGTTCAGGAGAAAGGACACTGAATGAGTTCTGTTTGGGATATGATGAGTTTGAGATTCCCATGGGACATCAAGATGGAAATGTCAAAAAGGCAGTTGGAGGTCTTAAGCTCAAGAGAAAGATGAAGGGTGGGTATATAGATATGGAAGTCATCTATATGGTTAAACCCATGGTTGCTGATGAGAATCTCACTTTTTTCCCTAGCAAAAGAATTATCCTACTGAAGGACCTTTGGTTAAGAAAAACCCTATGCATAATCCTGTGAGATAGCTACAGAAGTAAAACCTGCCTTTTAGCAGAGTGTTTGAGATCTTACAAGAAGAGGCAGCTGGGTGACGGAGTGGTTAGACTTCAAATCTGGCCTCAGACATTTACTAGCTATATGACCCGGGGCAATTCACTTAACCCTCTTTGCCTCAGTTTCCTTATCTGTGAAATGACCCAGAGGAGGAAATGGCAAACCACTTCAGTATATTTGCCCACCCCCCCAATGGGGTCATGAAGAGTCTGACACAATTGAACAACAACAACAACAAACAACATAAGGAGAAGACACTTCCCTGAATAGTAATTATTATTACCTGGCTAATTATATTTTGAGTAATAGAATCCTTGAGAAAATGTAATGCTCTTCTTCAGGGGGAAGGGCATCCAGACCTTTTCTGATAGGCCAGAGGCAGAAAAGGGTTGTGAAAAGATAAGTGCAATTTTTAGTGAACTTGAAAGTTGAAGAAAAAGGAAAAAGAATGAATTAATAGGATCACAGACTCAGAGTTAGAAGAGACCTCAGGGTCCAATTCCCTCATTTTATATATAAGGAAACTAAGGTCTACAGAGGTGAAATGACTTGCCAAAGTCCCACAGACAGTATCATAGCTAAAATTTAAACCCAAGTTTAGAGGGTTTCCCCTTCCCCATTTACCACCATCCTTCAGCATCCTTGCTTCCCTTTTTACTTAGATAATTGAGACCATATATCCGAAACTACTAAATCTTCCTCTTCAACACCTGAAAACCATTGTACATCTATATTCAGTCTATCTTTGTTTTCTTTTATCTCAGAGTATAAGGTTGCTTTTGCAAAGGGTAACCTTTGCACCTATACCTTTGAATCTATCTTGCCCTTGATTCTCTTTCTTGGCCTCTTGCGCTTCATTGAAAAAGTGGCACCTAAAGGGAGCCTTGACACCAGGGAAGGATTCTGGAAGACAGAGATAAGGAGGGAGTGAATTCCAGCCACAGAGAGAGTCCACAAGTCAAAGGTCAAAGAAGTATATGTTGAATTCTGGGAATACTTATTATTCCATTTTGGTTGGAATATACAGTGCCTAAAGGAGAGTAATATAAAACAAGGCTATGAAGGAAGATTAGAAATAGGTTGTGAAGTCTCTTAAGCACCAGGCTAAAGAATTTGTATTTTATTGAAGAGGTAATGATAATAATAGCTGGCACTCATAAAAGCACTTTGCAAATATTATTTCATTTTAATCCTCACAACAACCCTGGGAAGTAGATGCTATTTTTATGCCCTTTTTACATATGAGAATACTCATACAAAACAAAAGGTAAGTGACTTGCCCAGGGTCACACAGCTAGTAAGTGTCTGAGGCTAGATTTGAATTCAAGTCTTCCTGATTCCGCATCCAGCACTCTGTCTACTTTAGGCATTTAGCTGCCTCTGGTAACCACTGTACGATGGGTGAAGCACTGAAGAAGAAAGAGACTACAATTCTCTTCAGTGTCTTCTTATCTACTTGTTCCTTCTCACCACCTATAAACACATTCAGATGTATCCTATATTAAAAAACAACAACAACCTTGCTTTACTGTATTAGCCCCTCAAATCTTATCCCCCTACCCCCAATTTGGGATAAAATCCCGGAAAGATTAATCTTTGATTTCTTCACTTTTCAACTCCATGTTATCTGGCTCCCAAGTCAACATCATTCTACTTAAACTACTTTACTAAACATTACCCTTACCCTCTTAATTTCTAACCCAAGTGGCCTTGACTTTTGAGTAGCATGTGAAACTATTGCCCAACTCTGCCTACTAGGTTCCTTTTCTGATTTTTGGCTTCTGTGATGTATTGTCTCTTGGTTCTCCTCCCATCTGTCTGACCTTTGTTCATTTTCTATCACAGGTTCCTCCTCCTCCTCTATTTCCCTAATGTAGATGTCTCCCAAAGCTGTTGTCAGTCCTTTTCTCTCCTCTGTTTTCTCTGTACTCTCTCCCTTATTGATCTGTTCTGCTACTACTGATATGATGATCACCTTTATGAAGATGATTTTCAAATCTATCTAGCCCTATCATCTCTTTTGATGAATTTCAGTCCCACATCTCCATCGGTCTGCAGAAAATTGCCACTTTGGTGTCCTTCAAACTTAGCTCAGTGTCCAAAAGTAAGCTCATCTTTCCTCCTAAAACTTCCTTTCCTCCAACCTTCTCTATCCTCCCAGTCACAGATGCTAAAAACCTTGGAATCATCTTTTATTCATATCACCTATTCACTTCTTGTTGTTGTTCAGATGTTTTTCAATCATGTCTGACTCGTCGTGACCCCATTTGGGGTTTTCTTGGCAAAGATACTGCAGTGGTTTGCGATTTCTCAAGATCATTTTACAAATGAGGAAACTGAGGCAATAGGGTTCTCAAGTTCATATAGTTAATAAATATCTGAGGCCAGATTTGAATTTATGAAGAGGAATATTCCCGACTCCAGGCCCAGCACTCTAACCACTGTACCACGTAGCTGCCCCACTTACTTCTTACACCTGATCAAGAGCTAACTTCACACCACCTTTTGCATCTGCCCCCTTCTCTTGATTCACATTGCTTCCCATCTTTGAGCAATTAGTCAACAAGTATTTGTTAAGTACCTACCACTAGAGTCTCCCTAACACACAGGTATTACCATGTCATTGAATGGCTCAGAAACTTCAGTGGTTTTCTCTATTATCAAGTACTCCTCTTCAGCCAAGTATTTAAGGGTCCTCACAACCTGCTTCCTACATTTATGGCATTATTTTATACAATTCCCTTTCATGCTCTGTACAGTCCAACCAAAATTCAACATGTTCATAGAGATGGTAATTGAGCCCATGGAAACTGATGAGATCACCAAATGAGATAGTATAATAAGAGAAGGGAAGATGGCCTGGCCAGATTTATGTTTAGTGGGCATGACCTAGAGGAATATCCAACAATGGAAACTCAGAAGGAATGATCAGACTGGTAGGAGAACTAAGAGAGAGCAGTATCATGAAAACCTAGATTGGAGAGAGTATCTAGGAGAAGTCAGTGATCAACAGTGCAAAGAGGTCGAGAAGATGAGGACTGAGACCGACATTAGACTTAATGATTAAGATATAATTGGTATGGGGCAGCTAGGTGGCATAGTGGATAAAGCACCGGCCCTGGATTCAGGAGTACCCGAGTTCAAATCTGGCCTCAGAAACTTGACACTTACTAGCTGTGTGACCCTGGGCAAGTCACTTAACCCCCATTGCCCCGCAATGGGTTTATATATATATATATATATAATATTGGTGACTTTGGAGAGAATAGTTTCAGTTGGACAATGAAGAGGATTTAAAATACTGTGAGAAGAAAGGAAGGAAAGACACTGATTATATATGCCTTTCTCAAAAAGTTTAGCCATGAAAGGGAGAAGAAAAATATGATGACAGCTAGCAGGGATGGTAGAACCAAGAGAGGGTTTTCTAAGGATGGGGGACTTGGATATATTTGTATACATCAGGGAAGGAGCCAATAGATATAGATTGAAGATATGGAAGAAAGTAGGAATGATAGTGAGAGCAACCTGCTGGAAAAATGAGAGGCTATGTGATTAAGGATGCATCTAGAGAGTTGGTTTTGGCAAGAAGAGGAACTACCTCTTTTTCTGAGACAAGGATGAGGGAGGAGAAAATAGAGGAAAATGGCCAAATGATGTAGATGATGAAAAAGAGGAGAACTCACAGTGAATTACCACAGTTTTTATATTGAAATATGCATCCAGCTCTGCAACTAAAATGGGGAGGGAGATGATATGGGAGCATTGAGAAGGGATGGAAAGGTTTGGAACAGTTGCTGTAGTGAGATAGGGAATCAATTAGGGAGGTACAAATGGATTGCCTTTGCTGCAATGAGAGTTCAATTAAGATTATGTAACATAAATTTGTAGTGACCCAGTCAGCACAGTTTCCTGATTTTCTCCATTTTCATTCTGTAGAACATGAATAGGAGTAAAGTCCACCTCTGGTTGGGAGTAACCCAAGATTGGGCTTTGGCAAGACTTGATCAGTGATAGGATAAGGGAGCCAGAGATTTGGTTGTAAAGGTTAGTATTGAATTGAACTGGTTCACCTCTTGCTTAACCAAGGGGTCAAGATAGAAAAAAGGAAAAAGGGTAGCAGTGCAGTGGTGATAGGAAAAAAAATCAGGGTTGGATGGATTCAACATCAAGGCAAAAACAAAGAATGAAATAAGGGGTCATAAAGCAGAGGGAAAGATGCATTAATAAAATATTATGGGGGCAGCTAGGTGGCGCAGTGGATAAAGCACCAGCCCTGGATTCAGGAGGACCTGAGTTCAAATCCGGCCTCAGACACTTGACACTTACTAGCTGTGTGACCCTATCCCTGCCAAAATAAATAAATTAAATTAAATAATATGGTCAGAGAAGTTAATTTCAGAATTCATGAACAGGGGGAATGGAACACTTCAGGGGATGGCAAAATCAAGAGTATGACCATCTCAGTGTGTAACAGAGGTGGAAAGGAGGAGGAGAAATGGAGTTCCTCAGTGGAATTCAGTAGAACACCGAAGGGTTCTTAGTGGAACAGAGGTCATAGAAATGAAAAGTGGAATGTAGAAGTGGGAGGTTAGGGTGTTTGAGGAATCTATATGTATATGTGTATGTATATATATGTATATGTATGTATATATGTGTACACATGCCCTTCTCCCTGTAGAGGATGTCAATAAATGTGAAAACTTATGAAGTACTCTCCCCCTCCCAAATATAGAGAACTGTACTAGGTACTGAGGGAAGATAAAAAAATTAGACTAAGTCTCATGGAGATTTTATTCTAGTAGAGGGACATGGCATCTGTTGAGTGAAATAAGCCCATGATGAGTGGCAGTGGGTAATCCCAGTGCAATTTCTGCATATGACATAGATTAATAATAGGCTAGGAGGCTTTTGGTTGACTCTTCTGGTCCTTTCAAGCAAGGGAGTGCTCCTGTTTGCTCTTATATGCCTTTCTCTAACTCACATGAGGGCAGCTGCATCAGTCCAGCTGAATAGTCCCTCTTGCACAGATGAATTTTTCACTAATTATTCTCTTCTAATAAGGCTTTACCTCCCCCTGACAAAGGGAGGAAATACTCCAGAGGGTCTTATCTCCTTAATAATGGTCATGTATTTATTCTAGGCCCCTCTCAGCATCAATGGAAAGCACTCTTCTACTTTACCTGGATGAGGGTTACATATATGTTTATGTTAATGAAAAAGGGTGACATTTATGGAGGACTTTCTGATTTGCATAGTGCTTTAAGTATATTATTTCTTCACTTAATTCATACAACAATGAGATAGAGTGATTTTTGCTTTTACAGATGGGGAAACTGGGGCTGAGAGGTTAACATATTTTCCTAGAACCATATAGTTTAGTAAGTAGTAGGGCTGTCATTTGTCCCTCAGTTCCAACTCAATAATCTTTCTGTTACACAATACTGTCTCTTACAGTATAGTGAAAATAGGGCTCATGTTCTTATTTATGTGACATACAGGTTATTTGAAGGGGGATATGGGTCCCTAATAATGCATTGATAAAATCTATTTTCTTCCTCCTAAATTATGAATTCCTTAAGGTCAAGGAGCATTATATAGATATATATATAGAGATATATATATATCTATATCTATATATTCATATTCCCACGTAATGTCTAACACAGGTTCCTGAACAAAGTACAACAAAAATTTAAGAGGATCTTTTCATTGATTAGCTACTGGGTGACGTCTTTCCTGTATATCTAGCATGTAAAATTGTATCCCTCAGCAGAGTTTTCTATGGCACTTGGTGCCTAGGGTTTTTATTCTTTGTGCTGAGCCAAGCAGGGGCAGTTAGGCAGCACAGTGGATAGAACACTGAGCTTGGAATCAGGATGACTTCAAATCTGGTCTCAGTCACTTACTAACTGTGTGACCCTGGGCAAGTCATATAACTCTACCTCAGTTTCTTTATCTATAAAATGAGCTGGAAAAGGAAACGGCAAAACCCCAAATGGGGTCACAAAGAATTGGACACAACTGAACAACAACAACAACAACAACAACAACAACAACAACACTGACCCAGGTAAGCTTAATGCTTATAAAAAGATAGTAACAACAACAGCATTTATATAGTGCCTATACTGACCACCTGACACATATTATCTCTTTTGATCATCACAACAACTCTGGGAGGTAGGTGCTGTTATTATCCACATTTTATAGATGAGAAAACTGAGGCAAATAGAGATTAAGTAACTTGCTTGGGGTCACACAGCTAGCTAAGTATCTGAGGCTGGAACATTCATCAACTTGATTGTTGTTCATTATCACAGTTCTCCTGGATCAGTTGGAAGAGGGTTGTGGAGACTATATCACTTATGTCCCCCCTATAAATTATCAACAAGAATAACAAGAAATCCCTTTCTCTTTTCTCTTTCTGCTTGCATAGCTATATGAACAGCTGTCTGTGAAGGATCTTACTGGATTCCCTAGTGATCTAAATGTACAAGAAGAAGATATTGGAGAATGTACCTCTTTCAAGAACATTTTTATTAATGGAATCACTTACTCCCCTGTATCGAATAGTGAAGAAGACGATGCTTACAACTTCCTAAGAGTAAAGTCCATTTTTCCTATTCACACACTTGGTTATAAATTTCTTGAGAGACGGGCAGCTAGGTGGTGCAATGGATAAAGCACCGGCCCTGGATTCAGGAGGACCTGAGTTCAAATATTGTCTCAGACACTTGAAACTTACTAGTTGAGTGACCCTGGGCAAGTCACTTAACCCTCATTGCCCTGCTGAATGAATGAATGAACAAATGAACAAACAAATATATAAATAAATAGATTATTTTTTTTTGCGGGGAAATGGGGGTCAAGTGACTTGCACAGGGTCACACAGCTAGTGTCAAGTGTCTGAGGCCGGATTTGAACTCACGTTCTCCTGAATCTAGGGCCGGTGTTTTATCCACTGTGCCACCTAGCTGCCCTCATAAATAGATTTCTTGAGAGGTAATAGTTGTCATGCAAAAGATGAAGAACAAAGTTTGAATTGTCTCTTAGGAATATTCTGACATGTAACCCCATGTCTGCTCCCTATGGCACATTTATTTCTTTGGCTTTTCAAAATTATAGCTCTAAACCAATTGAACTTTGTCAGTTCAACCCTTCCTGTTGCTACTTTGGTGGAGCATAAGACTTTGCCTCCCCTTGCCCCCGAAGGGTCTTATCCCCTTGATGATGGTCATTTATTTATTCCAGGCCCCTCTCAGCATTTCGAAGGGTTTTTTTCTGTTTACCAAGGTTGAGTCAATTTGTGAATATATTTTTGCACTATCTGGCCTGCTAAGTAACTCTGCCCCTCTAGTATCTAGTGACCATAACCTTCTTATGGTCCTGGTGATACCCGCAACCTGCTCCTGATCATGCCTGTTCGTGGATAATCACTAGGCTCCTTTAAGGGACCTATTGACCTCTGTGTGACTATGAGGAATCTGGAAGGAGTCAGGGCTTGGACAGCCTGGCTGAGCTTATTAAATACTTGGCTATTGAGCCCATCTTTCCTTACATTTCTGCCTGATTTACGAAGTTTCGAGGCTCCACCCTTCTTAGCAATAGGGGAAATAAATACGAGGGAGAAACATCAGCCATAACAGTTGCTATTAAAATTATTTATTTATTTATTTATTTATTTTTGGTGGGACAGTGGGGGTTAAGTGACTTGCCCAGGGTCACACAGCTAGTAAATGTCATGTGTCTGAGGCTGGATTTGAACTCAGGTCCTCCTGAATCCAGGGCCGGTGCTCTATCCTCTGCGCCACCTAGCCGCCCCTATTAAAATAAATTTAATGGGTGTCAATAATGTTTGTGAATTGATGCACTTCTGACTTTCTTTCCAGGATATGGGCTTGAAGGTATTCACTAATGCACAGGTCCAGAAGCCCCATTTATGCTCATACCATCCCCGGCATATGTCATATGAACACCCAGGTATGACAACAAATCTATTCTTTGATGTGAGTTGAAGAAAATATGTGATATATCATGGACAGCTAATTTTCTAACATTGGTTCAGAAATATGATAAGAGAATGATTCTGGATGTGGTCAGAGAAGGTAAGTGTTGAGCAAGTTTTGCTATTTCATCATTCATTCTTCTAAGAGTATCATGGGATCCTAATTCTAGAGTTGGAAGGAACCTCAGACACCATCAAGTCCAAACCCATCATTTTAAAGAGGAGAAAACTGGGTCTCTGGGAAGCTTAAGCCATTCGTTTCTAGGCCATAGAGTCCGCCAATAATAATAGCTAATATTTACATAGCACTTTAAGGTTTGCAAAATGCCTTATGAATATTATCTCATTTGATCCTCTTGACAAACCTGGGAGGAAAGGAGCTATTATTATCCCCATTTTGCAGATGAGGAAACTGAAGCTTAAATGACTTGCCCAAAGTCACACAGGTAGTTTCTGAGACTGGATTTGAACTCGTGCTCTCCTAATGCCATATTAAAAACTAGTTGCTTGCTAAATATCCATTAGACCAAAGAGAAGTATGACCTACAAAGAAGTTTAAAAGAGAAGGAAAAGAAAGTAAATGAAGATGGGAACAAGAAAAGCAATGAGACAAAAATCACACTCCCTGCAATGATTTGACTGACTTTTCATTATTTATTGAAAAACCAGCATTTATTAAAAGGCATAGGGGCAGCTAGGTGGCGCAGTGGATAGAGCACTAGCCCTGGAGTCAGGAGGACCTGAGTTCAAATCCGGCCTCAGACACTTAACACTTACTAGCTGTGTGACCCTGGGCAAGTCACTTAACCCCAATTGCCTCACTAAAAAAAATTAAAAATTAAAAAAAAAAAGGCATACCTGTACTAGGTGCAGTGAGGAATATAAAATTATAATATGATCCCAGACCATGAGGATCTCACATTTAAGATGGGGACACAAGATAAACATACTTTATTAGGAGAGTTTATAGATCAGGTGTTTATTAGTAGAAATAACAATAGCTTGAATTGATATAATGATTATAATTTATAAAGCCTTGTGCTAATAACAACCTTGAAAAGTAAGCAGTGCGTGCATTGTTGCTCTTGCTTCACAGGTGAGAGTCTCAGGGAGGCAAAAGCTAAGTGAATTTTCAGTGATCACATAGCTATGTGTCAGCACTAAAATTTGAATTCAGCTCTTTTGACTTTAAATTCATTGCTTCTTTTTTACTGTATCACATTTCCTAATTATTTATTAAATGTTCTTATTAGGAACTTTAAAGCCCTCATTAGGGGATTTAAACTTTTTAAAAAAAATCTCTTGAATAGATATTTTGGCATAGTGACTAAAGCCACCTCTCCCATCATGTACCACCCACTGCAATCCTTACTCCTTACTCTACACCATTAGAGGTTTCCTTTTCCTCTGGAAAAGAATGAGCTGAAAATTACCATCTTCTACTATTAGTTGAATCATATTCATTTAGTATTATAACCATTAGCATTTCAACTTTAATGAAATTGATTTCATCTTGTTCAGTTTCAATGGCTTTATATCAACAGTAATGATCAGGTAAAAGGAAAGGTGATGGCAAAAAATGCCTAAGAAACCACTGAAAAAATGTATTTCTTCAATTGCTATGTCCTTTGTTCATCTTAAAATATTTATCTCCTTCTCCCCAGTACACTCAGATTACCATTCGTAGTAAGATCATAGGGACCTTTTTGGTCGCATTTCTTAATGTGACCTAAACTTCCACATTTTACAAATGAGGAACAGAGGCCCAAATAGGTTAAATGACTTTGCCTAAGATCATGAAGGCATTAAGTGGAAGAGCTGAGATTTGAACACAAATCTTGACTCCAGCTTCATGCTTTCCAATATTCCTCCAGTAGGCTAGAGATAAAATGACTCACAGGAGAGAGAACATAAAATCAGAACTCATGCTCTAACAGGCTGGATGACCGCTTGTTGGGGATATCATCAAGGGGGTTCTCAGTCAGGTACGAATTTAACTAGTCTTCTCTGAGTACTTTTCCAACATTGAGGTTCTCTACTATTTCCTGGGACCCTAAAGCTTTCTTTCCTTTGGGATTGGCAGGGTAAAGCAGCAGCATGTATGAAGTCATTTATTTAGCAGGCAGAAACAGACCCAAGAACATAAACCCTTTTATCTAATTTGATCAACCCACTTTTTTTTCACCTTCCTATTGATTTCCAGTTATCTATATGTACTTCCTTGGTTGCTGGGCTGTATGTCTCCCTAGGAGAGAAGAGATAGTTTCATTTACTTAGATAATCAAAGCAGACATAAGCATACAAGTCAAACAAAAATCAGACATAAACACCTTAGATAAAAATTATATAATTAAACTAATCATATAATTAGACTAATTGTATAATTATATCATATATCACATTTACATAATTAGACTAATTATATAATTAGACTTATTTAGACTGTTTCTACTTGCCATTGAATTCTAGACATCTCCCTACACTTGCCAGGTCATTGGCTCTCTGTGAGATCACTGGTTCCAAGTTCTCTAGTATTGAGGATGAAATTTTATTTTCCACTAACTCTTATTTTTCAGGGTCTTTCTAGTGTCTATATTTTAGGAGACTGAGACAGACAGGCAGACAAACAGAGAGAATGAATGAGAATGAGAATGAATGAGAATCTGCCCATGTCAATGATTTCTCCAGGAAGCATAATGACTAGGGCATGTTGGCTATTTGAAATGTCTCTCACATACCCATTGCCTTTCTATCTCTTTTCCCAAATGTTTCACTGTTTTCCCAGTCGTTTAGATCTTTTTTCTCTCTGATCAGCCCTCAATCATTCTCCTGCTACCCACTTATAGCAGATATTAGCCCTATTTTATATATAAGGAAACTGAGGCTTAAGTGACTTGCCCCAAATCACACAGCTAGTAAGTGTCTGTGGCTGGATTTGAACCTAGCCCCTCTTGATGCCATGTCCAGCACTTTATGGCAGATAGCCTAGTCTCTTCACTAAAAAATTCGAGGCCATCTTTCTTTCCTTTCCTTTTTTTTTTTTTTTTAGTGAGGCAATTGGGGTTGTGACTTGCCCAGGGTCACACAGCTAGTAAGTGTCAAGTGTCTGAGACTGAATTTGAACTCAGGTACTCCTGACTCCAGAGCCGTTGCTCTATCCACTACACCACCTAGCTGCCCTGTGCGCTACCTAGCTGCCCCCATCCTTCTTTCCTTACAACTTCTCATCATCATTTATTCTCTTTCCTTTAAACACATAGGAGGAGTACCTAATCCTTTACAAGGATAATCCCTTTACTTGTGCCTTTGGTCTCTTGGCCTCTCACCTCTTCAAAGACCTTGTACCAGTGGTCTTTCTCTTTCAAATGACTTCTTGCCATCTGTCTACAGATCTACCTATATGATCAGGTCTTCCGAAACCATTAAGGTGCCCTTGATTTATATATAGGTCCCCTCAGATAAGTTGACCAAGATTCAAGGTACACATACAAATTAACTGAAGGAGGAAAGACAAAAAATAAAAACCCATTAGATGGAGCCGTTTTAGACATCAACCTTTACTTCAGTCATCTCAGTCCTGTTTGAAATTCTTGTCTTTATTATTTATATGTGGCCAGCCTCAAAGTTTTCTGCATTTGAACCACCCCTACACTAAAAAGTCTTTCCATTATCCTTCTTTCTTATCCAGCTATCTCTATCTTCTTCATCACTAAACTTGAAAAAATTACCCCTACCTGCATCTTGTCACTATTCACTACTTTCCAACCTTATCAACCAAGTTTCTACTTTCACTGTTCTGTTGAAAATAATCTCTCAAAACTCATCAACCATCCCCTGATTTCCAGATCCAATGTTCTTTGACCTCTCTATGGCTTTTTTGTTTTTTTGTCATTGTTGACATCCCTTCGTTTTCATATCTCTCACTTTCCATGAATTCTCTCTCCTCTCTTGGATTTAGAGGCACAATACTCTTCTGGTTCTCTTTCTACTTCTCTAACTACTCCTTCCTTAGTCTCTCATCCTCTTCCTTGATCCCTAATTTTCCTTTCTGCTCTTTGCATTGGCAATCCCATTCATTGTCATGGGTTCACTTACCATCACTGTGCAGAAGGCCACCAAATCTATCACCAGTTCTATGCTCCTTTTTGAGTTCCAGATCTATACCTTCACCTAATTATAGTATATTTTCCTATGGATGTCCCACTGACTCCTCAAATTTAACATGTCCAAAATCAAGCTTATGGCCTTCCCTCTAAACCTGTTCCTTCTCTACTCTTTCTGTGGCACTATCAAATTCTGTCACCCTCTTTTTTTGTATTCTTTTACTTTCCCCTCTCCCTCATTTTTCATAGCCAATCAATAATAAATTCTTGTTTCCCTTGGCTTCAGAGCCTGGAAGATCTAGATTCAAGTTCTACCTCTTCCACATACCAGCTAGGTGACCTTGGACAAATCATTTATCCTGTCGGTGCTCTAGCAAATTTTCTAAGACCATGAGTTACAGAGAAAGTGCCAAATTGTATTGGCAGAAGACGTTTCATTATCTGGGAATTCCCTATAGCAATTAAGTCATAAGTTTAGTCCCTATCCCTAATATCACTGCAGTAGACTGGGTCTGATTTCCAAGAACTTAGTCTGGCTAAGTGCAGAGAGATCCGTCACTAGTGGGCCTTTCACTCAGTGTTAAATTCTTTGGTCATGGCAACCCATGAAAAAAAAAAAAAAGAAAAATTCAAAATGACCTGAGTTCCAAAAGTGTGACTCTATTTTGCTTCTTCAGTGATAGAGGGAGAATGGCAGAAAGGAGGACAAAGGGTATGAAGAATTATGTGGATTAAAAAAAAAAAACCCTTTCATTTAATTGTTAAAACTGTAAATGTGAAATCTTCATCCAATGACCAATGAATGGACATGGTACTAGAGGAGCTGAATTGTATCCATTTTGTCATTTTCACTATTAATGAAGTCAGAAGAAAGAAGGAAGTATAAGCTAAATGAAAAGATGATTCACAGGTTCTGTGGAGGCAAATAACAAAGTTATATTTGAGTTGAGTGTCCAAAAGCAACAAAAACCATCATTTCATGGAATACTCGGTCATCTTATATTGCTGTATTCATGCTAAGTATTTTCTTTTTTTAAAAAATATATTTATTCATTTATTTATTTCAGTGAGGCAATTGGGGTTAAGTGACTTGCCCAGGGTCACACAGCTAGTAAGTGTTAAGCATCTGAGGCCAGATTTGAACTCAGGTGCTCCTGAATCCAGGGCCAGTGCTTTATCCACTGTGCCACCTAGCTGCCCCCCATGGTGTACTTTTTGAAAATACTTAGCATGGGGGCAGCTAGGTGGCACAGTAGATAAAGCACTGGTCCTGGATTCAGGAGCACCTGAGTTCAAATCCAACCTCAGACGCTTGAAACTTACTAGCTGTGTGACCCTGGGCAAGTCACTTAAGCCTCATTGCCCCCCCCCCCAAAGCACCATGAAAATAAGTATAAAATGCACACACGTATTGTAGATAATTAAGAAGTTAGAAAAGTATACCAAGAATTTATTAAGAACTTTCCAATTAAATTGACAAAGAACTTGATCAGTAATAACTTCAGTCCATGATGGCCAAGAATATGTTGGAAAATGTGGGTCAGGAATGTGACAGGACAAAAACTTGCCTTATTCCTATGCATCATGAATACTTTCTTGGAGAAAAGAATCAAAAGACATGATACATAGCAAGCAATAAATAATATCACACCAAAAAATAAAATTGATTACATTTTAGAAGATAGGAAATGATTCATTATTGACATGATGGTCATTCTGAAATCATTATCTTAGAAATGCTATAGAATTAGACCATAAACTTGTAAGTGTAAAGATCAAAATGAGTAAAAAAAGTTAGAAGAAAGGGTAAAAAGAAGAAAAATATATGGTGTGTAATTAAAACAATTTCACCCTGACCTATATAAATGAGTTATTGATGCTATAAAAATTAGGATAGGGATGAACAAAAGGGACATAGACATTGATGATAATAATTTAATATAAAACTTTAACCATTATAAATCAATTACCATAACAAAGATACCAAAAGAGACTGAAAAGCATTTAAATCAGCAAACACTAACTTGGCTGATGTGGCAAGCAGAGAGATAGGGTAGCCAAGGGTAGTACAGGTTTAGAATATAAACTATTTGTAAGATCTTGCAGAGAAGAAAGGTAGAAAATTATGAATAGTATTACTTTTTTTAAAAGCTGGAAAGAAATTTGTTGTTGTTCAGTTGTTTCAATCATATCCAACTCTTCATCACCCCGTTTGGGTTTTCTTGGCAATGATTGATTTGCCATTTCCTTCTCCAGCTCATTTTACGATGAGGAACTGAAGCAAACAGGGTTAAATGACTTGTCCAGGGCCATACAAGCTAGTGTCTCAGGTTGGATTTTAACTTAGGGAGACGATTCTTCCTGACTTCAAGCCCAACACTCAATCCACTGTACCACCTAGCTGCCCTAGAAAGAAGCAGTGAAGGACAAAATCGGTTTAAGGATCATATGGCGTATGACTTAAAGAAAGTCATCTTGAGGTCTTTTAAGGATGAAAGTGGAAGTAAGACAACAAGCAGAAGAAAAATAGAAAAGATCTGCACAATTTTTTGTAGCAAACTCTTTTAACCATAAAAAACAGTGGGATGATTATACTTTCACTCTAACATCACAGATTCGCTTATCGAGGAGGTAGAAATAACATGAAAAAGAACAGAGATGGGGAAAATGAATGCAGTAGACAATATAGAAGAGATCTTTCCTGGAAGCTACGTGATTGTTAGGGCATTGAGGTATTGATTTGCAAGGAGTCTGAAGAAGAAAAAAATTATCAAAGGCATGGGGAAAAAAAAATCTCAAATCTTATTACTATCCTCCATATCATCTAAAGAGAAGGTGACTAAGAATGTATGTCATCTGTATAAAACTTTCTTTCTCTAAAATAACAATAACAAAACAATTTATAATTATGATATAATTTAAGTATAATAAAACTTTTTCATCTATATAAAACTTTTTATCCAGATCATCTTTAGGCAAAATGAGGGCAACCTTGATGAGGATAATAACAGGGAATAGATAGGCTTCCACATGCAATATTCCATAGTAGAACACCATTTAACCATCATATAATCTACTGAAAAATGTAGAGAATATAAAATTTTTATTAAAAATGCAAAATTGCATTTATTGTTCATTTAGTATTTTTTATAGCATTTAATTTGGTAAAGCATTATGCTTCTTTACGGACTTCTTAGAGCAGGGTGCCTTCCACACAAACATCAAAAATACATAAGATTCTTGGAAACCTATTACAAGAGGGATAATCTTAATCAACTATTTTCTGATAATTAATATCAGTCCAGGCATTAAACAGGGAGAAATATGCTTGCCAAAAGTGTCATGATTGGTTAGTGAGGGCTTCTCTATAGATTATAAAGCTCTCCAAATGCCCTTCAAATTTCAACATATATGTTACTGTCCCCATTGACTCCAAAATCTTGCCTTCAAAGTTTGCTGCCTATGTGATCCTGCATAAGTCATTTCACTTCTCTAGACCTCAGTTTCCTCATCTGTAAAATGAGAGTGTTAGACTCCATGGCCTCTAAAGTCAACTCCTACCTCTATATCTATGGACCTGGGATCCATTTTGTTTTGTATCATACACACAACACACACACACACACACACACACACACGCACACACACACACGCACATGTATATGATATATATGTATGTGTATGCATATGTATGTGTATTTATATGTATATGTATTATGTATCACATATTATGTCATGTATTTGTACTTGTATTATAACTATTGTGTTTTCCTTTCCTCTTACTAGGCATTGGGGGCTATGAAGAGAGGAGCTATTCATTCGGTATCCATTGTATTTAGTAGGACATAGTTAGCCATTAAATAAGTATTTAGTCAAGACTTTAAAGTCGTCATTTTTGTAGTTCCTTTAGGTGTGGCGTCTTCACCGAGATTTCACACACAGAACCTGGTTATGGTAGAAGATAGGGCCCCCGCTGAGACTGTGAGAAAGCATTTCCCTGAGACTTGGATCTGGGACTTGATAACAGCAAAGTAAGTAGTTTCATTTTTACTATATTTCTTTCTGGTGAAGCTCTTGGATTCTTCTAGATTTTCAATTCATTGACAGTTTACCTCAGTTCTTGGTCTACTTCAGGATGAATCCAAGCTGAACACTGTATAGGCTTCACTAGTCTACCTGCCTCCAAGATAAGCATTTCTGAATTAATTTGGTACCATATACTCCCAGAAAACAGACGTGGGGACCAGAACCATAAATGGAGAAAGGGGCAGCTACTTCCTGTTGTCTTCATTGTTCCCTCCCTCTCTCTAGTTCAGCAGGTGAGGCTGAAGTGGTAGTCAAGGTCCCTGATACCATCACTCAATGGAAGGCTGGAGCATTCTGCCTGTCGGGAAGCACAGGACTTGGCCTCTCCCCTACAGCCTCTCTCATAGCCTTCAAGCCTTTCTTTCTGTCTCTCACCCTACCCTATTCGGTGATTCGTGGAGAGGCCTTTACCCTCAAGGCCACTGTCTTCAACTACCTGCCTCACTGCATCCGGGTAAGAGACTTCACCACATCAGGGCAAATGGAGGATATGGAGGGAATGAACAATGGCCTAAACCAATCATGACCTACTCCTGGATCCCAGTACTTCTCATCAGAGTGCACCTATTGTGATACTGCGTATTCCAATGTGGTGTTTTTGGTTTTTTTTTTTTTTTTTTAGTGAGGCAATTGGGGTTAAGTGACTTGCCCAGGGTCACACAGCTAGTAAGTGTCAAGTGTCTGAGGCCAGGTTTGAACTCAGGTCCTCCTGACTCCAGGGCCGGTGCTCTATCCACTGTGGCTCCTACCTGCCCCTAGCATTCATTTTTTACAAAAATTTTGAGTTCTGAATCTTCTCTTTCCCTCTAGCCCCGCCCCACACATTAAGAAAGCAAACAATATGATATCCGTTATACATACAAAATAATGTAAAACATATTTCTATATTAGGAAGGAATGATTTCAAATCCTAATTCAGGTACTTACTAGCTATGTGGCCTTATGCAAGCCATTTCCATTCTCTCAGCCTCAGTTTCCTTATCTGTAAAATGGAGACAATTATGGGACCCACTTCACAGAGTAGTTGTGAGAATCTAATGAGATAACCCATGTAAAGTGCTTTGCAAACCTTAAGGTGCTATGGAAGTGCTAGCTTTTGTGTTATTTTTTTTTTTAAATCAGATCTGTGATTTCACTTCTATATAGGAAATGTCAAATGAGGGAAATCCCTCCACCAATGCATCCCAGTATCTATCCCGCAAATTTCCTTCTTAGAGAGATGAGGGGGCACTGAGAAGGAAGTCTCTTATCTAGTGCCATAGTCAGCATGTGTCAGTAGGTGCCAGGACCACCCGCTTCCCAAGATGGCTAGCTATACATTATGCCACACTGCCTCTTATGGCCCAAGTTACAGCTGGTATTTGAGCCACTAACCTTATCTAATTTTCTGAAATATCCTTTCTCATGTTGTATGCCACAAACACTAATACTACCCACCCAAAAGCAGAACCAGGAGAACATTGTACACATCAACAATATTGTATGTTGATCAGCTGCGATAGACTTGACTCTTCTCAGAAATACAAATGGTCCAAGACAGTTCCAAAGGACTCATGATGGAAAATGCTCTCCAAATCCAGAAAAAAACAACTGTGGCATCTAGACGCAGATTGAATCATACTATTTCTACTTTTTTTGTTTTTCCTTTTTGAGGTTTTTCCTTTTTGCTCTGATTCTTCTTTCACAACATGACTAATGCAGAAATATGTTTAATGTGATTGTACACATATAACCTATATCAGATTGCTTGCTGTCTTTGGGAGGGGACAGGGAGGAGAGAGAGGGAGAAAAAAGAAAACAAATGTTAAAAACTATCTCTATATCTAACTAGAAAATAATAAAATACTTTTATAATTATTCCCACCCAAAATCTAGGATACTTTAATATAATGTTTTATAATTCTCCTGCAACTTAGATTTATCTCAGTAAAGCAGGTTGCTCTAATTCATTCAGTCAAGGAGCATTTATTAAGGCCTTATAATATGCCAAGCACTGTTCTGGACACTGAGGTTACAAATCCAAATGGAAAGGATGACAGTCCCTGTCCTCCGTATTGAGCGTATAAAGAGAGCTGATGGTTGGACAGATGGATAAATGGATGGATGGACAGAATATAGAGCTCATATTCTAAGGGAGTGGGAAGGCACCCAGGTTGGGGAAGGATGGTAAGTCAGAAGCAACGCCAAGAAAAGAATAGAGGATGGGTGGCCTGGGACCAAATGTAACTTACTCAAAATGTAAGTTCTAGGAAGAACTCGGCCACAAGAGGCTGAAAGAAGGGGGTCTGTAAAAGGGAAGGAAAGTTCTAGGTATGAATACAGTTGAAACATGGTAGTGAACTCCCAAGAGACAGAGAAGAGACAAATGATTTATTTTAATCCTATTATTTATACTCTCTGCAGTCCTGTGAATTCTGAAGCCCAACTAATCCCTCAAGGTCTTATCTCTCCAGCTCCAATCCCCACAGACCTTTTCATTTAGCCTAGGCCTAAAAGTCTGACTATCCTATGTTTTTAATGCTCTGATTTCTTCCATCTGTCCACCCTACTGTGGTCTTCAGGTTAAAGTACAGCTGAAAGACTCTCCCACATTCTTGGCTGTTCCCAAGGAAGAAGGGGATGCGTCTCACTGTGTCTGTGGAAATCAGCATCAAACATTTTCATGGGCTGTAACTCCCAATTCATTAGGTAAGTGACTCGACCTCCCACTGGTCAATCAACATTTATCAGTTGCCTACTATGTATCAGAGGAGAGAACGGGGTGTATCTAAGAGATGTTATGAAGGTGAAATCCATAGCCATTGGCACCAGCTTGGATATGGGAAATGAGAGATAGTGAAGAATCCAGGATGACTCCTGGGCTTTGAGCTTGAGAGACTGGGAGGATTGTGTTGCCAACTCTACAGTAATAGGGCAGGTAGAAGGCGGGGAGAAAGGAGAAAAGGAAGTAGGGAGGGTTTGTGGTTGTTCTTCAGTCATTTCATTCATGTCTGACTCCTTGTGACCCCATTTTGGGGGTTTTCTTGGTAAAGATACTGGAGTGGTTTGCTATTTCTTTTTCCAGCTCATCTTATAGGGGTCCTCCCCTGTAAGGTAGGCAGCATTAAGTGACTTACCCAAGGTCATACAGCTAGTAGGTGTCTGAGGCCAGATTTGAACAGAGAATGATGAGTCTTCTTGACTCCAGGCTTAGCATCCTGTGCACTGTCACCAGGCAGGATTTAGGGGGAAAGATAAGAGATCTGTTTTGAACAAATTGAGTTTATGACAGATGTCTGAAAATCCATTGATTACAGGTCAGCAGAGAGGTGGGAGCAAGATAGGTAGATTTGTGAGTCATCAAGCTTAGAAATGATCGTTAAATGCATGGGAGCTATTAAGATCACTCAGTGAAGTAATGAAGCAGAAGAGAAAAGGGCCCAGGAGGAACCTGGAGGGACACGTCAGGTTAGTGGGTGGGATCTGGAGGGAGATCCAGTAAAGGAGAAGCCAGTGTGGTTCTGGGATCATGAATGAGGAGCCTCTCTCCCTGATTTTCCCCTTCAGTTTCCCATTAGCAGGACAGTCTACGTAATTGACTTTTCTCCCATCTTTTCATTGTATTTGTGGGATTTAATGTCCTTTGACCTCCAATATTAGCTCCTTCACAACTCCTGTTCCTTCTACATCATGAGATAAAGAGTACGTTTATAACAAAACTAATTTGTAGCATAGGACCTCAATATAATAGGCCCCTAAATTTTTAAAATCACTAAATTTCAAATTTTGTGTGATTTATTTAAAAAACAACAGCAACAAAGGAGCATTCAAAATAGAATGCTATGAGGGGCAGCTAGGTGGCACAGTGAATAAAGCACCAGCCTGGATTCAGGAGGACCTGAGTTCAAATCCGGTCTCAGACACTTGACACTTACTAGCTGTGTGACCCTGGGCAAGTCACTTAACCCCCATTGCTCTGCCAAAAAAAAAAAAATTCTTTGTTGTAAAGAGGTGGCTCTCGAGGGGGAGGAGGAAGGGAAAGGGATACAAGGGAAATGTAGGTGGTGTAAAAACAAAAGATAATACAATTTATTTTGAAAAAATAAAGGAGAAAAACACATTCTCACCAATGTGCCTATATATGCAAATATGAAATTGTAATGACTGGTTAAGTCATTTAACCTCACTAGATCTTTTCCTCCTTACCTGTAAAATGGAAATTATAATAATTGCACTATCTACCTCCTAAAATGATTGTGAGGACAGTTCTTTCCAAGCCTTAAAGTGCTATGGAAATGAAATTATTATCCTTTTTTAGTGACAGAGGAGTATGCTGACAAGAATGCTGGGCTTAAAGTCCAGAGACCAGATCAGTACCCCAGACCAACTATAATTAGCATTGGCAAGTCCTTTTACCAATCCTAGCTTCAATTTTATCATTTATAAAATGGGATTATAACACTTGCACTACCTACTCTACCTGTGTCCTTGGAGGGAAAGTGATTTGTAAACCTTACAGTGAGCTGTTGGTATTAATAACAATAACTAATGATAATAGTAATATAACCTGGGGTCTCAGCGTGCTCTGGAAACTGATCCCAAGGCAGCGAACTTTGGGAGTTAGAGGATACAGAGTAGTAGAGAAATGTGCTCATCTCTATTTTTCACATTTTTTTTTAAAGGAAAGTTGAGTTTCACTACAAGTGCCGAAGCGGTGGAATCCCAGGAACTGTGTCATAATGAGAAGGCTAAGGTTCCTGAGAGCGGAAGGAAGGATACAGTCATCAGAGATTTGCTAGTCGAGGTATGTCAATAATATAATCTCGTTGTTTATGTTACATCCTAGGGAAAGCATCAAGATGACCACAAATCCCTTGCTAATGCACTTAGTTAGCCTTTAAGTAAGAAGAGACAATGCCTTCTGTCTCAGCTCAAATTTAGCTCAGCAACTGATCGGCTTTAAGAACTTGGACAAATCAGGTCTTGTTACCTTTGTTTGCTCTCTCTCTCTCTCTCTCTCTCTCTCTCTCTCTCTCTCTCTTGTTCACCTCCCCCATCCAGTTGGTGGTGGAGTCCTGTCTATCATATCTTTGATATTCATTCATTCATTATGTGCTAGACACAGGAAATATCCTCTCTCTCTTTTTTTTAATAACCACATTTCTAAAACAAGCTTTTGTGACTCCCCCCCTCATCATTGCCATAGATTCTCTCCCAGATTAATCTTCCTAAATATATAGATCTGGTCATGTCACTGCCCTGCTCAGCTCCCTTCAATGGCTCTCTGTGACTTGTGTGAGTGAAGTTAGAATTCTTTAGCTTAGCTTTAAGAAAGTTGTTCTTCATCTGGCAGCATCCTGCCTTCTATTTAGGTTGCAAGCTGCATCATTCATCATGCCATGGTTGAGCCCTACTCTTTCCTGCCTCCTTGGGTTTTTTCCACCACTCTTCTCTACATCTGAAAAACACTCTTATCCTATTGCTCTCCTCACCTATTGAAACATCCCAAATATTGCCCTCCTCACTACCTGTCTCATCTAGAGCTTGATACGATGTCAAACATTTGAAAGGTTTATCTGAAGGGTTATCATATTAAAGAATGATGAGATTTACTCTGATTGGCCACAGAGGGGAAAAGCAGGAACAAAGGGTAGAAAATGCAAAGAGATAACTTAGGCTTGATAGAGGGGGGAGATTGCTAATAATTGGATCTACCCTAGAGTGGAATGAACTACCTCAGGAGGTAGTGGGTTCCTCTGCATTAAGGGTCTTTAAGTAATAATAACAGAGAGTATTTTTTGGGGGGGGTGAGATGATTGGGGTTAAGTGACTTGCCCAGGGTCACACGGCTAGTAAGTTGTCAAGTGTCTGATGCCAGATTTGAACTCAGGTCCTCCTGATTCCTGGGCCAGTGCTCTATCCACTGCGCCACCTAGCTGCCCCAACAGAGAGTATTTACATTGCCCTTTAAAGTCTGCAAAGCACTTTACAAATACTTCATTTGATCCTCACAACAAACCTGGGGAGGTAGGTGCTATTGTTATTCCCAATTTACAGATGGGGAAACTGAGACTGGGAGAGGTTAAGTAATTTGCCTAGGCAGACGTAATGGTTTGGAACTTATAATATCTTCCCGACTCCAAGTCCCGCAGTCAATGCACTGCACCACCTTGTTGACTACTAACTCAAAGACTGGTTGACTACTTTTTGGTTAATGTTCTAGAAGGGTCTGTTGGTCAGATATAGGCTGGACAGACTGGGCTCTGAGCCCCTTTCCAGCTCTACTGGGTGACTTAATGGTCTCTAAGGTCCAGAAGGCTATTTCTACTTTACCAGCACATGGCACAAGGAAAAAAAAAAACTATTATGAGAGACATTTCCTAATAGTTAACAGGCTGTTTATTTCTTCCATTTAAGTTATTATTTTTTTTCACAGACTAAACATTGGTCCAAGTTTACTTAGGAGCTTATTTATTTTCTTTATCCTCTTATCCATTCTTTTTCTGTATTTTTTCCCTCTACTGTTTCTTTCTTTCCTTTCTCCTCTTTGCTCAGAGCTTAGAAAATGATGAAATTGGAACCTTCTTTGATACTACTTCCCAGAATGGAGAAGGAGAATTTGGTCAATCAGTCAGTCAATAAGCATTCATTAAGTGCCTACTATGTGCCATGCCCTGGGAATATAAAGAAAGGCAAAGACAATTTCTACTTTCAAAGTTACAGTGCAAGGAGGGCAGAGGAGGCACAGGGTAATGGGAGTAGGGAGACAACATGAAAACAACTATGTATAAAGACCTATACAAATAAATTGGGCATAGTCTCAGATGGAAGGAACTAAGATTAAGGAGTGGGAGGGGCTTCTTGTAAAAAGCAAGACTTTAGCCATGACTTAAATGAAGCCAGGTAATCTAGGAAGCAGAGACAAGAAGGGAGAGCTCTAGGGGCAGCTAGGTGGCGCAGTGGATAGAGCACCGGCCCTGGAGTCAGGAGTATCTGAGTTCAAATCCAGCCTCAGACACTTAACACTTACTAGCTGTGTGACCCTGGGCAAGTCACTTAACCCCAACTGCCTCACTAAAAAACAAAAAACAAAAAAAAAAGAAGGGAGAGCTCTCCTGGTATGGGAACAGCCAGTGAAGATGCCTGAAGTCAGGAGATGGAGCATCTGGTCTGAAGAGCAGCAAGGAGGCTGGTGTCCCTGCATCACAGAGTATGTGGGCTGGGCTGGGAGGCAGAGTGTTAGGTATAAGACTGAAAAGGTAGGAAGGGGACAGCTTACAAGGGGGCTCTAAAAGCCAAGCAGAGGGAGGCAGTAGGAAGCCTCAGAAACCCAGCTAAGAAACCAGTCAGCAACAAGGTGAGGGGCCAATAGGAAGAGTTGACCAGGGGCAGCCAGGTGGCACAGTGGATAGAGCACCTGCCCTGGATTCAGGAGGACCTGGGTTCAAATCCAGCCTCAGACACTTGACACTTACTAGTTGTGTGACCCTGGGCAAGTCACTTAACCCTGATTGCCCTGCAAAAAAACAAAATAAAAACAAGAGGAAGAGTTGACCAACCTATAAGTGCTGTAACAAGCAGAAGTCCCCTCCCTTACACCACCACCTTACATTCTTTCTTCACCCCAAATCTCAATACCTTCTCATTTTTTTGCATTTTTCTTTTTTCCTCCCAAAGCCTGAAGGAATTGAAAAGGAGGAGGCTTTCAACTCTATGCTTTGTCCAACAGGTAAGAACCAAAATAGCATAGCATAGACAGTAGCTTAAGAAACCGCCAGAGACTGACCCCAGACAAAACTGAATTACAATGAGCTTGAGAGAATGAGGATGGTTTGGTGGTGTAATATTTCACCCAGGAGATGAAAACACCACAAAAAAAGGTAATTCAGGCTTGGACCAACCCTATCCTACAGAACAGGTTGTCAGGGCTCTCACCATCAGAATTGTTAGCACTGGCTCCATGACCTCTGTAGGCATCTTGCTATATTAGTCAATGGAGAAGGGGCTGAAAGGTCAATGACAAAGTGTTGGGGAAAGTGTGCTGACTTCCAATCAAAAGATCTATGCTTGGATCCTGGCTTCTACTTTTACCAGCTGTGTGATCTTGAGTATATCATTACAGTCTCTGAGCATAATGTTCTTACCCAATAAACCATGCTTCATATGCAAATATAGGATAATTTATTATGCAAATGTGTAATGATATATAATATGTACAATGCAAATATTAGTATTTGCATGACCGACCTCACAGAATTGTGATGGTAAAATGTATTAGGAAACCTTAAAGTATTCTATAAATATGAATTGTTGTTATCCTTCCTATTCTTATTCAAACAGGTAGACAGCACAGTGAATAGAGTACCGGACATGGAGTCAGGAAGATTCATCTTCCTGAGTTCAAATCTGGCCTCAGACACTTACTAGCTGTGAGACCCTGGGCAAGTCACTTAACCCTGTTTGCCTTAATTCCCTAATGTATAAAATGAGCTGGAGAAGGAAATGGCAAGCCTCTCTAGTGTCTCTGCCAAGAAAACATCACAAAGTCAGACATGACAGAAAATGACTGAATAATTCTCATTCCCTTGATAGTTTTCTATTCTAAAACAAGTACATGGGCACTGGCAAATATTTAGCATGACAGGTTACAGGAACTAGAACAGAGGTTCTCACCTAACACAGATGGCACACTGACTCTTATCTTTTGCTATCTTCAAACAGTGGCTAACTTTCGTGGTGGTTATTCTTAAAATAGGCTATAGATGTCAAAGAGAAGGCCTGAAGAAAAGATGACCCATGAGATAAATAAATACTCATTTTCTACCTCTCAAGTTCAAAAAATTTAGCAAGACTGAAGTAGTAGTGGAAAAAATATTATCAGCCACTTTTCAAATTCTGTTCTTCTTTCTTCTTTATCCTATCAAAATGGTACCCTAGTGTATCTAATGAAATCTGATGAGTTTACTGAAGTGGAGTAGATGCCATGACAGGGGGCTAGAGAGCCCATTATTTGACTCCTCATAGACTTGGAATATATTGAAAGAGAAGGAAGGAAGGAAGGAAGGAAGGAAGAAAGAGAGGGAGGTAAGTTTTCTTTTTGTGGTTCTCCACAAGAAGGCCTTGTCAAATAATAATAACAATAATTTTTTTAAAAATAACAATAGCTAGCAAGTTTAAGTGATTTGCCCCTGATCACATAGGTATTAAGTGAGGCAGGATTTGAATTCAGATCTTTTTGACTCCAGGTCCAAGGCCCTATTAACTCTACCACCTAGCTGCCTCTGCCAATAGAATCATAGGGGAATAGGTTCCTTCCAAGACTCACATTCTATAATTCTATCAATATCATGAAGACTTTTTATAAGTGACCACTGTTCCCGGTCCCTGGTCATGGTTCTCCTCAGGTAGAGACAGGAAGTTTTCTTCCTTGTATCTGATTTATTTCTTTCCCAAGATGCTGAGCTGTCTGAACAAATATCCCTGAATCTCCCACCAAATGTCGTGGAGGGATCAGCCAGAGCCTACTTCTCAGTTTTGGGTGAGTGAGCCATCACCTACATTCATGACATACTCCTTCATTTTATTCTTGCTCATATGTCCCTTTCCCTCTGGTCCTGCGCTTGCAGCTATGTGGGTTCAGTGGTTGCTGACCAAAGGCCTCCTGAGGGGATGGAGAATAAGAAAGAGATTTTAGTAAGGATATTCCAGCGTGGAGTGTGAGTGTGGAATGGGGTTGGGGGAGAGGTGCTGTACCAACAAATAGCATTCTATAGTCAGAGGTATAACCAAAGCTGGTGTTGGTAATCAAGGTTACCAATCGTGCAGCCAGTGGGAACAACATCTAAAGAGCAGGCTGGGTCAAAACTAGCAGCAAAAGCAAGTCCAAAGAAAACCAATAGACAACAAAGACTGAAGAATCAGGGACTCTGTGTCTGGTCAACAAAAAAAGATGTTGAGCTAGACTGGGAAAATCCCCATTTGTTTCTTTTCCCATTCTCTTGGTAAGTTTTTAGGACTGGTATAGCTTGTTCCCACCTCACCTCCAGTTTTTCTGAAATTCTCCATGGAAAACTACCACCAGCTCTGACATCATCACTACTCATGGACTGACTCTACACATTTCTTTCATTTGTCTCACTCTTAACTTACCCTAGCCCCATCCCCTCCCTAAATCCTCACTACTTTTGCTTCCTCACTACTTGTAAGTCATGGTTTTTGGTTGTGATTCTAAAGATGAGTTGTCTTTGAAACATCTTCCTATTTAGTGGTTCTGATTTCTCATCTCATTTATTTCACAGGTGATATCCTTGGATCTGCTGTGAGAGACACACAAAATCTCCTCAAGATGCCCTATGGCTGTGGAGAGCAGAATATGGCCCTGTTTGCTCCCAACATTTATGTCCTGGATTATCTGAATCAAACAAAACAGCTAACACCAGAAATCAAGTCCAAGGCAGTTGGATTCCTCCAAAGTGGTGAGATAAGTAGAGGAAATGGTACCCCCATGGTTTTAGCTATTCCCTCTAAAAATATATTTGAGTTAGCAATTTCCTTGAAAGCATCTGGCATGATGGCTACCCTTCCTTGCCATCTAATAAGATTTTTTTGGAACTAGAACCTTCCATGCCCCTGGGGAATCTAGCCCAATAGAATTAGTTGTTTCTATTCTCATGCACTTCCATGCCCTCTCTGACCTGACCCACACTGACAAAGAGCCTGGGTCACTAGAAAATATTTCTGATGTTGAATCTCATAAAACATCCCATTTTAGGTTACCAGCGGCAGCTGAACTATAAGCACCCAGATGGCTCCTACAGCACCTTCCCCCATAGCGAGAGTAATACCTGGTAAGGTGTTTTGCTGTCCATTGTCACTCCCAATCCCATGATAACATGATCACAAGGTTCAAGTCATTGGATGGGGGGAATTAATAAATAATTAGGTAATTATTAGTTACATACTAAACAAATAAATAAATGAAATCATTGAACAACAATTCCTGCAAAAAAGACCTGATTTAGTGAACAAGTTCAACATGAATCACTGATGAGGTATATCAGCTAAAAAACATCTTACGCAATTTCAGATTGTAGAAATAGAAGTAGAGTGTCCAAAACAGAGCCAGTATAATCTCTGGCTTCCCAGCATCTGGACTATCATGTTTAGTTTTAGGAAGCACATTGACAGAAGATGGAATATCTGAGATTACCTAAGAATGACCTCTTCTGTTCACTAGGAAGGGGATTCAAAACCATGTCAAAGATTGGGTGAAGGAAGTTGCGATGGTAATCCCTAAGAAAAGGAAACTTGGGGGTAGATCAGTATGGTAACTGTCATCAGCTATTTGAAGGTCTGTCATGTAGAAGAGAGATCAGGCTAATTTTACATCATCCCAAAAGGCAGAACTAGACCAAGTGGGTAAATGTTGCAAAGGTAGATTTCAAGTTGGTATCAGAAAAAAGCTTCCTAACCACTATGGTGGTCCCCAAGTGAAATGGACCGCCTGATAGGGTAATGAGTTCCTCATCAAAGGCTGAATTGCCACTGTTAAGAGTATGTTAAAGAAGGGGCAGCTAGGTGGCACAGTGGATAGAGTACTGGCCTTGGAGTCAGGAGGACCTGAGTTCAAATCCGGTCTCAGACACTTAACACTTACTAGCTGTGTGACCCTGGGCAAGTCACTTAACCCCAATTGCCTCACTAAAATAAATAAATAAATAAATAAAAGAGTATGTTAAAGTAAAGCAGTGGCCCTGGATTCAGGGGGACCTGAGTTCAAATCTGGCCTCAAACACTTGACACTTACTAGCTGTGTGACCCTGGGCAAGTCACTTAACCCTCACTTCCCTGTCAAAAAAAAAGAAAGAAAGAAAGAGATGTTAAAGGGGACTTCTGCTCAGGTATAAAGTAGATTAAATGACCTAAGACCCCTTCCAACCGTGAAATTCTATCATTGTTCTAATTTGGGGAGAGGGAAACTATGCCCCAGAGGCTAAATCCAAGCTCAGAGTAGCTTTTAGATTTTAAAATAGTTCTATTTAAAAATGCAAAAAACATTCTTAGCTCACAGTGCAGGATTTGGCCCTTGGGCCATAGTTTGGACCCTTGCTCTAATTTATAGGCATTGTTGTCCATTGTCTAGAAGTGCCAGAAGCTGAGTTTAGAAAAGCATCAGTTGTTAGCTACAGAGAATACCAATTTGTCTAAACCAAGAAAAATGTTCTTGACTAAGACCAAAGAAGGATTAGATTTATTATGCTTGGCCCAAGACAATGGAGCTAGAACCCATGGACAGGAATTACAGAGGAAGATTTCAATTTAATATAAGACATAATTTCCTAGTAATTAGAGCTGTCCAGAAAACCTATGGATTACCCTGACAGGTAGTGAGTTCTCTGCCACTAGAGGTTGTCAGTTTTCTTTGGACTTGCTTTTGCTGCTAGTTTTGACCCAGCCTGCTCTTTAGATGTTATTGTTCCCACTGGCTGTATGATCAGCAACCTTGATTACCAACAAGTAGCGTTCAATAGTCAGAGGCATAACCAGAGTTGGTGTTGGTTACCTTTGTCTTTGTATCTTTAACACGACACCTCACACATAGTAGATCTTTCATAAATTTTTAAAAGTTGCACTGAGGTTAATTTTAGGCAGATGAGGTGGCGTGAAGATGGAATGAAAGAGAAACTCCAACAAAATCCTGTTCTATGTTCTACTTGTAGCTGATTTTCATGGGTATGATGGGATCATATGGAGCCAAGGCCTGGGAAAAGAGTATGGAATTGTCTAATGAAATCAAATGCTTCAGCTCTCTACTGTTTCTCTCCCTGAGCAGGCTCACTGCCTTTGTGCTCAAGTCTTTTGCACAGTCTCGGCCATACATCTTCATAGATGAAGATCACATCAACCAAGCCCTCATTTGGCTATCACAGAAACAGAAAGAAAATGGCTGTTTCCAAAGCTCGGGTTCACTGCTGAACAATGCTCTTAAGGTGATGTGTTTCCTGGGCCACAAGAGTAAGTAGAAGGGTTAAGATATCATGGATGACTGAAGAAAGGAAGGGCGTGCCACCTGCTGAGATGGACTGTGAGGAAGTTGACCATAATCATCAGGGGTAGAGATTAGGCCTGAAAGTCATTCTCCTTGTTCTTTTTTTATACTTGTATCCATGATAGTTAGTACAATGCTTGGAATATAAGTGCTAAATCAATTCTTTTTTCATTCATCACTCAACATGAGAGAAATGGAGGTTTTTAGTGACATAGTAAGGATAAACATACATATACATGTGTGTGTATATATATATATATATATCCTTATATAGAGATATATCTGGTAAGGATATATCTAGATGGGAAGACTTTCCATGGGGCAATAGGAAGACAGATAATGGCATGGGTGGTGGTGGAGGGGGATCTCCAGTTGTCCTGATCTATATCTTGCCACTGGACCTAGATGGTTCTGGAGGAGAGAGTGAGGCTGATGACTTTGCATAGCCCTTCCTCACTTAAATCCAATTCACCAGGGGCAGTTAGGTGGTACAGTGGATAAAGCACTGGCCCTGGATTCAGGAGGACCTGAGTTCAAATGTGGCCTCAGACACTTGACACATACTAGCTATGTGACCTTGGGCAAGTCACTTAACCCTCATTGCCCCACAAAAAAAGTCCAATTAATTGTCATATGAAGTCATGACATCACCTCCCCCATGTCATGGTCCTTCTCTTTTTTGAGAATGAAGGACAAAAACAAGGAGAGGAGGGAAGTGAGAGAAGGCATCTCCTGGGAGAGCTGAAAACTAAGTGCTTCTGTCTCTCTTCTTTACAGGGTGGGGTAGACGATGAATTGACCCTCTCTGCCTACATCACCATCTCTCTGCTGGAGATACCTCTTCCTAACTCTGTAAGTGAACCTTTAAGACCCTAAAATATTTCATTGTACCCAATTGTTCTATAAAAATGAATGATCATGCTGGGGCAGCTAGATGGCGCAGTGGATAGAGCACCGGCCCTGGAGTCAGGAGGACCTGAGTTCAAATCCGGCCTCAGACACTTAACACTTACTAGCTGTGTGACCCTGGGCAAGTCACTTAACCCGAATTGCCTCACCAAAAAAGAAAAAAATGAATGATCAGCTATGCATCCCACCCCACTGAAGGGCAAAATAGAACTGTTGGCACTAGAGCTACAGGATTTGAGGGGAGGGGCACCTCCCACCCCCCACCAATTACATATATTTGCACAGTCCTGTAACCATATTCATCCAAAGATGAACAACTGGTAGGTTTGCCCATAGAAAATAGATAAAGAAAGTTTCTGATTTAAGCCCAGGGATAACAGAAAGAGCTGAAAGTAAGTGTTACTATGCAGGGTCATTTTAAAAAGGATTTAAGACTTTCAAACTGTATTAATACATAACATATGAATATATGATGTGCACCAAATTATTATTCCCTTTTTATTTTTAATTTTCTTTCTTTACAAATTGGTTTTGACATGTTCCTATATGACCTATTAAATCATGTATTAAATAATACATTTTTGAAAGTGTTCAGTTCTTTTAAAATTTTCATTATACATTTTTTAATTAAAAAATTTTTTTTCAGTTCTTTTTTTGAGTCACCCCCTATATTTGTGTGGCCCATGTCAAGTGTCAATCCTTCTCCTTTCCCTGTTTTTGTCATCAGGGCAACGTGTATCTCAAGGCCTCTCTTCATCTTTTCTTTTAGCAGTCAATTGTCCGGAATGCTCTTTTCTGCCTGGAGTCAGCCTGGAAGACACAACAAAATGGAGTCCACAGGAGCAATGTCTACACAAAAGCCTTGTTGGCCTATGTCTTTGCCCTGGCGGGAAATCAAGACAAAAGAAAAGAGGTGTTAGTAGCATTGGAGAAGGAAGCTGTGAAGAAAGGTGAAAGGCTTTTGGGTGGATTTTAATCATAATTCCTATTTTTTTCTCTTATTAATTTCCTACACCCACTGGGAAGAAGAAGGAGTTCCTCAGCTCTGGGGTTCAAACCCTCCACCTTTCTTTAGGATCTCTCATGAGTAGGACTACTTAATCAACTCACACATGATAAGATCTGAGTTCTTACAGCAAAACCTGACCTGAGGCCTCACCTTGTACAGGGGGGAGAATGGATAGAAGTAGATGAATCATGCTACAACAATCCTACATGCTAGGACCATTTTATTTTATTTCAATCAGACCCATAATTGCATCATTATAGAAAGAACTGCCGAAAAGCTTCCTCTGCCATTTCAGGTTGGCACCTTCTCTGAAACTTAGAATCTTATGGAGTTGCCTGGTAAACCCAGAGGTTCAGTGACTTACCCAGGGTCACACAGCCAGTATGTGTCCAAGGCCGGACTTGAGCCCAGTCCTTCCTGCCTCTTGAAGCCAGCTTTCTATCCACCTTGTCATTGACTTTTAGCTGCTAAGAGCTTAAATTCTTTAATGTGAGCAAAATGTACAACGGTGAACTCAGAGGATGTTCAGTCACGAACAAGATAGAGTTAAGTATTAAGAGTATCTTAAACATAGCATCTAGGTGGCACAGCGTATAGAGAGTACTGGGGCTCAAGTCAGGAAGATTCATCTTGCTGTGTGACCCTGGGCAAATCACTTCACCCTGCTTGCCTCAGTTTCCCCATCTGTAAAATAATCTGAAGAAGGAAATGGCAAACCACTCCAGGATCTTTGCTAAGATAGCCCTAAATGGGGTCATGAAGAGTCAGACAAGACCGAAGTGACTGAATAAAAATGAAACAGCTCTCATGCTTTGCAAAGCTATCCTTAATCCTAGGATTCAGTACTCCCATTTGGCAGAACCTGACCTGGAACAGGCAGGGATGGGAAGAATTCTATTTCTACCTCCCCTTTGTCACTTCCTCTACCGTAGCAATATTTAGAATGGAGATTGTATGCTGCAAGCTCTTCCCCCCAACCATATTGTTTTCTTCTGTCTTTCTGAATCCTACTAAATTCATATCTGATGCCCATGTTAGTAAGATCGTGTGGTATAGTGGGTAAAATACTGGCTTCAGGATTAGAAAGTTTAAGCCCTGCCTTTGACAAATAATGAGAATGTGACCCTGGGTAAATCACTTAATCTCTGGGTGCCCTGGGCAGCTCTCTAAAACATCATCATAGTCATCATTGCTTGCATTTATACAGCACTTATTATGTGCTGGGCATTGTGCCAATATTATCTCATCTGATCCTCACAACAGCCCTAGGAAGAAAGGTTAGAAGGAAGAACTGAGGAAAAATGAGACACAGAGGTTAAGTGACTTGCCTAAGGTCATATAGCTGGTATCTGAGGCCTGATTTGAACTCAGTTCTTTCAGACTCCTGGCCCAACACTCTCTCTACTGTATTTCTCCCTGCCTATGAGCATTTTTTAGCCCCTTTCCAGAGGAACTTCCTCTTCTAGAGAGAAGGTTCTGATCTGCATTGGAAGACAAAGTTCCTCACTAGTAGATGCCTACACTGATAGAATCCCAGGTCTGGACACAAAATAGAGAAGTAATAACATATGAGAGCTGGTTACTGTAGCTCTGGCAAAGTCATGCCGCAGTTCTGGGTCTGCTATGATTAATTAGCATAATTATACAGTTGCTTCTTGTTAAA
The DNA here is from genome assembly GCF_019393635.1 of Dromiciops gliroides. Taxonomy (NCBI): domain Eukaryota; kingdom Metazoa; phylum Chordata; class Mammalia; order Microbiotheria; family Microbiotheriidae; genus Dromiciops; species Dromiciops gliroides. The sequence goes on from NC_057865.1 coordinate 188,098,015, forward strand.
CACTAATAGGTATCAATTCCCTCCCTATTCTTACCCTGAAGATGACTCTGTCCACTGGGAGCGCCCAGAAAGACCCCAGACGCCAGCAGGACCCTACTCCTATCACTCCCTGGCTCCTTCTGCTGAAGTGGAGATGACTTCCTATGTGCTCCTTGCTTACCTTACTGGCTCTCCTATCCCATCACCTGAGGACCTTTCGATGGCATCTCAGATTGTGAAATGGATCTCCAAGCAGCAGAATCCTAATGGGGGATTCTCTTCTACTCAGGTGTGGAGCAGCCTTAAATACTACTACCAAATCAGGGAGCAAGTGGGAAACAAGTAATTAGAAGAAAGGAGATGGTGGAAACAGAATGAGATGAGATCATTTCTCTTGCCATTTTGGTGATAAAAAGTTTTGAGGTGAAAAAGGAAACTAATCAGGTCCTATTGGGTAATCTACTCCCTATCCCATAATGCTATTATGTAATTAGTTCTTTATAACTTATCAAAACAATTCCATGTTACCAAGATTATGGGGCCTAAGATGGGCCTATAGTTTTTTTGTTTTTGTGTTTTGGGGGGCTTTGGGGGGTTTTGTAGGGCAGTGGGGGTTAAGTGACTTGCCCAGGGTCACAAAGGGTCAAGTGTCTGAGGTTGGATTTGAACTCAGGTCCTCCTGAATCCAGGGCAGGTGCTTTATCCACTGTGCCACCTAGCTGTCCACCATTCACTTTTTAAAATTTTGAGTTCCAGATTTTATTTTTCCTCATACCCCCTCCCCAGATGATAAGCAGTTTAATATAGGTTATACATGGGTAGTTATGCAAAACATATTTCCATATTAGTCATTCAGCCAAATTCTTCTTGGGGATTTGGCCTAGGATAGGCTGTACAACAGACCCTTCCCATTCACTCTCTTTTTCTTAAACTTTCTCTTTCAAACTGGATCTTCTGAAGGCCACCTGCCTTATGCTTTCCCTTGATTTGATTTGATTTTTGATGAAGTGTTTTTATTACATAGAGTAACATGTAAAACCAAATTTTAAAAAGTCATCTTGTGATCTCTTCCTCTAAAGATTCCTAGAATTGCTACTTCAAAATGTTTAGGGATATATCCTGGGCCATTAGGAGCCTCTGCTGGTTTAGACATCTCAGTGTCTCTGAGCTGGAAATACTTTTCCCCTATATTTTATAGGGACATTCCTTATACTTGATAGCCACATCCCTTATACTTTTCCCATCCACTTGTCATAATTTGGAATGCCTTGTCTTCTTCTTGGAAACATTTGGCTGTAGCAAGTAGGAGTCTTAGGAGTATGGAACATTCTATTAACCGTGTCAGTGTGAACAGCAATTAGTGGCCAAGACCATACATGGTTTTTGGTTTTTTTTTAAACATAGTACAGTGCCTGACACATAGTAGGTATTTAATAAATATTTATTGAGTGGTTGGGTTGGCATCATCCAGTCAGTCAATATGCACTTATTATTATGTTTTTACTCTGTTCCAGAGTAAGCTGTGGGAATACAATGAAAGGCAAAAACCCTATCTTTGCCTTCAAAGATCTCACATTCTAATGAGGGAGACCCGTATAAATACATGGTAGATGGAAGGCCATCTCAGAAGGAAGGCACTAGCAAGCTGGAGGACTGGGGGGAACCTCTTGTAGAAGATAGGATTTCACTCGAATCTTGAAGGAAGCCAGAGAAATATAGAGATAGAGGTGAGGAGGTAGAGCCTGCTAGATAAGAGGAACAACCAATGAAACGGCACAAGATGGCAGCCTTGTGATTCCTCGTACACCAGTATAGGTCAATTACAGTGTGAAGAGTCCTATGAGTAGGAAGGGACAAGGTTATGAAGAACTATAAATGCCAAACAAAGGACTTTGATCTTGGAGTGAGATGGAGCCATTGGGACTTATTGAGTAGGGGAGAGGGATGACATGGTCAGAGGAGAAGATGGAGAGTAATAGAGAGAGAGACTTGAGGTAGGAATATCAATTAAGAAGTTATTGCAAGGGGGGTGGCTAGGTGGCGCAGTAGAGAAAGCACCCACCCTGGATTCAGGAGTACCTGAGTTCAAATCTGGCCTCAGACATTTGACACTTACTAGCTGTATGACCCCGGGCAAGTAACTTAACCCTCATTGCCCTGCAAAAAAAAAAAAAAAGTTATTGCAAGGATAGAGCACAGGCCCTGGAGTCAGGAGTACCTGGGTTCAAATCCGGCCTCAGACACTTAACACGTACTAGCTGTGTGACCCTGGGCAAGTCACTTAACCCCAATTGCCTCACTAAAAAAAATAAAAAATTAAATTAAATTTTTTAAAAAGTTATTGCAAAAATAATCCAGGCAATAGGTGGTCTAGAAAGTGTGGTCTAGGATGGTGGCTGTGTAAGTGGAGAAGTGTGATGTATGCAAGATGTGAAGGAAGAAATGCAATATTCGACAACTGATTGGATATGTGGGGTATTTGAGTGAGGAGCCAAGGTGATACTCTCAATAGTAATAGGAAAGTTGGGAGGAGGGGAGAGTTTTTTTAAAAAGATAATGAATTCTCTTTTGGAGGTATTGAGTTTGAGATGCCTATGGGACATAAAGTTTGAGATTGTTGTTCATCCTTTGTTCTCGAAGAGGAACCGTGACACCAGGAGGGTGTTGGCTTCACTTGCAAGTGAATTGGATTTAAATGAGGCAGAGCTGTGCAAATTTATCAACCTCACTCTCTCCTCCAAAGCCACTGGAGTCCAGTGGCAAGACATGGGTTAAGACTAGCAATGGCCCCAGATGCAATGGGAGACCATGGCCTTTTTTTTTTTTTTCAGGGCAATGGGGGTTAAGTGACTTTCCCAGGGTCACACAGTTAGTAAGTGTTAAGTGTCTGAGGCCAGATTTGAGCTCAGGTACTCCTGACTCCAGGGCCGGTGCTCTATCCACTGCGACACCTAGCTTACCCCCTCACCATCTTTTAAAAAATTATTATTCTAGATTCAATAGCCATTAACAAAAGTCAAATAACCATAATTTAAAAGATTTTATATAAATTCCAAATTATTTGCAATATGCTTATAAAATGTACATATTGACTTTGAGTAAGACAGCATGACAGAATGGATAAAGAACCATTCTCAAAGACAGGAAGGGGGCAGCTAGATGGCACAGTGGATAGAGCACTGGCCCTGGAGTCAGGAGTACCTGAGTTCAAATCCGGCCTCAGACACTTAACACTTACTAGCTGTGTGACCCTAGGCAAGTCACTTAACCCCAATTGCCTCACTAAAAACAACAAAAAAAAAGACAGGAAGACCTTGGGTCAAGTCTACCTTTGACACCTATTGGCTATGTGACTCTGGATAAGTCACTTAACTTTTTAGTGACCTAAGTCAGGGCTTCTTAAACTTTTTCCATTCATAACCCCTTTTAACCTGAGAAATTTTTACATGACCCTGGGTATATATAAAATAGGTATATTACTTTTACTGTTGCCAATTTTTTGTGACCCCCCCCCACATTCTAACCCATATGGGGTTGCAACCCACAGTTTAAGAAGCTTTGACCTAAGTTACTCTCTTTTTTTTTTTTTTGGCAGGGCAATGGGGGGTTAAGTGACTTGCCCAGGGTCACACACTAGTATGTGTCAAGTGTCTGAGACCATATTTGAACTCAGGTACTCCTGAGTCCAGAGCCGGTGCTTTATCCACTGCGCCACCTAGCTGCCCCCAAGTTACTCTCTTAAACTACAAATTGCAGGTGCTGATCTATATTGGTAGTGGGAGTTTCCTCCCAAAGAGTGCCCTATGCCAGTGAAATCACAGATCTAGTTCCAAAACAAATTAGCTTTATTACAGTAAATCACAAAAACACCCTGCTTATTTCTATGTCTCCTTCTGGTCACTTTTTTCTTTTATGGATCTTTTCATGTCAGCTGTAGGATAAAAGAGAGTCAGAGTACTTATGGGGTGCTTATGGGGGGGCGGAAAAAAAAGGGTCTTACTATACATGGGGTGAGAGTTACATAAGAAATGGCAGAAAGAGAACTAGGGATTGCCAAAGGACATATCCCTTCTCACATTTTTTTATGCCTAAAATAAGTAAGCAAATAAATAAGTAAATTAAAATTTTAAAAAATTCTCAGGGACATTTAAAAAATAATATAAATTTATTTATTTACAATTTTCCCCAAGTTACATGTAAAAACAAATTTTCACATTGATTTTTTAAAACTTTGTATTCTGAATTCTCTTCCTCCCTCCCTCCCCACCCCTCCCTAAGAAATCAAGCAATTCAATATAAGTTATACATGTGCAGTCATGAAAACAAAACATCTCCACCTCAGGGACATTTATTCTAGAAATGAGTATGTGGACTGTATCTCTGGCATATTTTAGAAGATATTCAAGAACCACTGTTCAAATAGGGAAGATACCTTAAAGAATCCTGGTGGCACTCCATGTAGGGCTTTAGCATCCCATCCTGCAAATGTTTACCCCACTCAGGACTCCCACATTTATCTCTTCTAGGACACCGTAGTTGCGCTCCAAGCCCTGTCCAGGTATGGAACAGCTACTTACAGTAAACGTGGGAAACCTGCAGAGGTGACTATCCAATCTTCTGGAGGCTTTTCTGAAAAATTTCAAGTGGACTCTGCCAACCGCCTACTCCTACAGCAAGTCCCATTGCCAGGGGTCCCCAGAGAGTACACTGCCGTAGCGAAAGGGGAAGGATGTGTGTATCTTAAGGTGAGACTCTTAAGGGTAGGGTGGGGAGAGTCAACCTTACCCTTATCTGTGAGATAATGTTCTTTCTCCTTATGGAAAGTCATGAACAGAGCTGTTGGAAGGAGATAATGAAATAAATAACCTGGGGCTACAGAGAAACTGACCCTGTTCTTAATGTTCTCCAGACATCCTTGAAGTACAATGTCCATGTGAAGAAAGCAGACTCTCCATTTCATCTGTCAGTAGAGACCATTCCCCCGACCTGTAATTCTGCAAAAGTCCACAAAACCTTCCAGATCTCATTTAATGCCAGGTAAAGTCATCTGTCTTCTCCTTTTGATTTAGAGAATTAGAGCTTTCCACCACTTTGTTAAACCGAGGACATCTAATGTAATGGCCCTAGAAAGGAAGCTCTTGAATTAAACCTATTGGAAGAACAGTGTATTCTCAAAGGTGAACAGTGGAGATTTTGTAGAATAAGACTATATTGGATCCATCTTTGCCCCTAGTTGCACTATGACAATTTAATATCTTCAACTTATATTTTCTGAGAGGGAAAGGAAACTGTTTCTTTTCATTAAGCTTTTTTTTTTTTCTTAGTGAGGCAATTGGGGTTAAGTGACTTGCCCAGGGTCACACAGCTAGTAAGTGATAATAAATAAATAAGCTAGTAAGTAAGTAATCTGAGGCCGGATTTGAACTCAGGTACTCCTGACTTCAGGGCTGGTGCTCTATCCACTGCGCCACCTAGCTGCCCCTCATTAAGCCTTTAATAATTCAGAAAAGGAAGAGCTTATTGTATGAGGGTGGTTTGGGAAAGCTTTCAGAAGAAAGCAGAATTTGAATTAGACCCCAAAGGTTGGGGAGATAATTTTAAGCCCTAATTCCTTTCTTCTATGCATCTATAGTTACAAAGGAAGTCGTCCTGTCTCCAACATGGTGATTATTGATGTGAAAATGGTGTCAGGTTTCATCCCTGTGAAACCATCAGTGAAGAAGGTACGTACATTATAAGCACAGTAAACCCTATATAGACAGGCTATCTGTGAACCCATCCTAAAACTATATCCATGTCCAAACCTGGTCAAAATCACTTTGAGTCTAAGACCTATATTGCTTCTCTGGCCAGGAAAGCCAATTAAGTTCCACAAGGACTATTTTGTGTTCAGCACTGTGCTCATTACAGTGAAGCCTACAAGAAAAGAAGAAAAAATTTTATCTTCACTCTTTTTGCAGTATAGTCCTTACGTATAAAACCCATTTGAGACCCCAGTCACTAGCCTGTGTTAGGAACCCAACTCTTGCTCTTTGTTTATTTTTCCTAGTGGTCTCTAGGGAATTTCATCTATTTAATAACATTTGTGATATCTGACATTTTTCTCAGCTTGTAAAATCTGGTCACCTGAGCAAGACAGAAGTGAGCACCAATCATGTCTTACTTTATGTAGAAAAGGTGAGTCTTTCACTCTTACTCAAGGATGAACAAGCCCTTTAAATAAGAAAAATCAAATCTATTCTAGTTCAATTTGAGAATGGCCTGCCATAACCCATGTTAAAACTGAGGCACTTCCCCCTCCCTTTTATAATATTTCAGACTTCTCTGAGGTCTGCAGAAAAATGGTTTGTAACAAAATGAGGATATGTGGTTTTTCTGTGGTAGCTCTTATTGGGGTACTCTTCCTAGAATGGCCAATGGCTACTTAGCTATATAAATCATTTTAAAGGTACCAGGAAAAGAGGGGAAGTAAATGGAGGGGTTAGTCAATGACTTTGTTCCCCATTCTAAAACATCTAAATGAAAAAAAACACCATTCTATTTGTCTAGATGTTTTATGTGACTTTAAAGCAAACAAGGTGGATTTCACAAGCTAAACATAAAAATCAGTCACATTACTTTACTGTCTAATTTCATACAATGCCAAAAATCAGGACATTTGGAAATGATCAGGTGATTGATTTTCACTTTTTTATCCCAAGGTTTGCTGCTGTATGAACACAATAAGGTTGATAAGTCAGAAGAGTTTATTAATCAATCCTATTCTGAGTCTTCTGGGGAAATATGAAAGAAATTTAAGGCAATCCTTGCAACATCTCGTCTGATACTTTAACTGTTTGATCTGAAATAAACTTCTTAACCTGTCAGGGTTTTACTTTTCTCATTTATCTAATTAGATGGTTAGACTTCGGGATCTCTAAGATTCCAGTGAGCTCTAAAATTCTGTGATTCTGTTAAAAGGCACTTCCTATCATGTTGGGGAAAACAAATCCATATATATGAAGTGACTTATGGATACTTAGTACATGCCAATCAACAAAATGTAATATATTATAAATTGAGTACTATTCTTAACCTCACAGTGTCATTATGAGGATCAAATGAAATAGTATATGTACAGTACCTTGTAAATATTAATGAAGCAGCTAGGTAACACAGTGGTTAGCATGTTGGAACTAAAGTCAGGAAGACCTGAATTCAAATCCTGCCCTTAATGCTAATTAGCTATGTGACCCTGGACAAGTCACTTAACTTTTTTCAGACTCAGTTTCCTCATCTGTAAAATGGGGATAATAATTACCATTATTATTACTATTTCCCACATAGTAGTTTTGAGGATAAGATAAGATATAAAATGTGCTTAGCAAACATATATATTTCTATGTATATACACATATGTTTGTGTGCATGTATACATTTATGCTTTATGGTATTTATAATAATAGCTAGTACACACATATATATATATATATATCTGCTAGCGATTATTATTTAGTCAATAGAATGTGCCTTGAGGAATTTCTCATTTATTGAAAATGACATCCTCCAAGGAGTATAATAGTTTAGAGTTCTATCACCCATTTTATCTTGTACATATGTGGGCTCATATAAGGATAGTCAACTAGTTTGAAGTTGTACTCTCCACCTAACAATGGCCCCCAGCTTGGTACTTCTTTGTTCTCTTTGCCTCTTCTCTTTCCTCTTTCTTCCTTCTTCCTTTTGTCTATAAAACAAGTTAAGGCAACCGAAAAGATGGAGTGAGAAAAGACAATCTTGCCTAAAGCAGGGAAAAGAAGTGTCCATTGGGTTTTACTTTTACATTTTTTCCCTTCTAGATGACCAATGAGACGTTGTCCTTTGCCTTCACTGTGACCCAAGATATCCCAGTAAAAGACCTGAAGCCAGCTGTGGTGAAAATCTATGATTACTATGAAACAGGTAAGTGAGTGTGGCCTAAAAATACTAAAAAAAAAAAAATTTAAACTTCCTACCCCAAGAGTCTCTACAGTCACTCCTCTTTCCTTTTTTTTTTTTTTTGCCTATAGAATTAAATTTTACTTTACTTTTTCAAATGAAAATCTGCCTTCTCTCCTTCACACCTCTCTCCCTCTCCTTCTCCTCCCCCCTGGATTGAGAAAGCAAGAAAAACAAAACCCCTGTTACAAATATGTTGAGTCAAACAAAACAAATTTACACATTGGCCATACCCCCCCCAAAATATGTCTTAGTCTCTTCTCTGAGTCCCTCAGGAGGATGGTCTACTCTCTTTGGCAATCTCTATTCTCTTTCAGGAGGTAGGTAGCATATTCTATCATGAGTCCTTGAGAATCGTGATTCATCAGGTTTCTCAAGTCTTTCAGAGGAGTGCATCCTCATAATACTATTTTCAGTGTATAAATCATTGTCCTGGTTCTACTCACTACTTCCTGGTTTCTTCTTGAGCTTGTCTTTATTCTCCCTCTTCCTTCCAACCCTCTGGTTCCCAGTTTCCTCAGGACATTAGACTTGAGATCTCAGACTTGAGATCTGCCAGAAATTCTGGAATCTTATAAATTTTTTTTTTTTGCTTTGAGTAGAATTTTATTTTCCAAAATATATGTAAAAACAAATTTTAACATCAATTTTTTAAAACTTTGTCTTCCAACTTCTCTTCCTCCCTCCATTCCCACCCCCCACCCACAAGAACTCAAGCAATTCAAAATAAGTTGTACATGAGGTTGTCATGGAAAAATGATTTTACAAGAAATGCCAAGAGACAGTGTTCCCATGCTGGACTTGGAGGCTGGACCCATGACTCTGGGGCCAGGTTTGGGCACTTTCTAGTCCTGTGACCTTTAGCAAGTCACTTGATTTTTCTGATGTGGTTTTCTCTGCCATAAAATGGTAGTAAAAATTATATTCCCAACACCATAGGGGTATTCTACAAGGTTCCTTGAAAGCAAAGAACCTTGTACATCTTTAAAAATTATAATGTTAAATTCAGGTCATAAATTCATCATATATTTGGTGCTTACCACATGCCCTTTGGTCCTGTAGGTACTAGGCTTCTAAAACCAGATATTTTCATATGAGAAGTTAGAAAAGATCATTAAATGCAAGATGGCTAAGTGCAAAGATGTGGTACTGGTGGCAAGGCTGGGATTGGGTGAGTCTTTCCCCAAGGCAAGGAAGAGGGCAGAGAATTGGCCACAGGGAGAATTCCAAATTCTACCCATGCACAGTGCTTGGTATATAGCTAGCACACTTAATAAATGTCTATTAAATTGGAATAACATTGTAGTCTTTCCAGTCACCCAGGTGGGCAGCCTAAGCATCATCCTTAAGTCTTCCCTTCATATCTAATAAGTGGCCAAATCTTACTGATTTCTTATCCCTTCATATCTAATAACTGGCCAAGTCTTATTGATTTCTTCCCTATAATGCATCTCTTATCAGTTTCCTTTTCTCTGCTGACATGGGAATTACTCTAGTTAAAGTCCTCTCTCACCTGGGCGATTTCAACAGTTTCTTAATTGATCTCTCCACTCCTAGTCAAGGAGCTAGGTTGCATGATGGTTGGAGTGCTGGGCCTGGAGTCAGGAGGACCTGAGTTCAAATCTGGCCTTAGACACTTACTAGCTGTGTAACAGTGGGCAGACCACTTTAACCTTCCTCTGCCTCAGTTTCTTCATTTGTAAAATGAGGATAATAAAAGTATCTCCCTCCCAGGGTTGGTATGAGGATAGGGTGAGATAATATTTGTAAAGCACCTGGCATTTGTAAATGCACTCAATAAATACTTATTTCCTTCCTGTTGCACTCCCTCTCTAATCTGTCTTTCATACTGGGACCAGATTGATCTATCTGTAGTCTAAACTCGGGTCTTCCTGACTCCAGGCGCAGCCCTGTGTTTACTTCACCATCTAGCTGCCTCAGTATTAACAAAACATAAGGCCCATCCCTGCAAGGCAGCTAGAGAAAGATGAATACCTCCACATCAAAAAAGAGGAAGAGGGGGTAGCTAGGTGGCACAGTGGATAAAGCACCAGCCCTGGATTCAGGAGGACCTGAGTTCAAATCCAGCCTCAGACACTTGACACTTACTAGTTGTGTGACCCTGGGCAAGTCACTTAACCCTTATTGCCCAGCAAAAAAAAGAGAGGAAGAAAGAGAATTTATATTTTTGGAGCATGATTCATGGACCCCAAACCTACAGAATTCAGCCAACCATTTGTTGAAGTAGAACAAATGGCTGGGTCATGTGGACTTGTTTGGAAAAATAGAGGGGCTTATCATGACTATTCAAAACCAAGTAATTGCTATCAGAAACTCCTGAAAGGTCATGTTTAAGACCAGGCTTAGTGAGCTTTGTAGAGCATGCAGGGAAATAGGAGAGGCTATGCAACACCCCATAGCAGCTAGGTGGCACCATAGTGTATAGAGTGCTGGTCCTGGAGTCAGGAAGACTCTTCCTGAGTTCAAATCTGGCCTCAGACACTTACTAGCTGTGTGACCCTGGGCAAGTCACTAAACCCTGTTTGCTTCAGTTTCCTCATCTGTAAAATGAGCTGAAGAAGGAAAAGCAAACCACTCCAGTATCTTTGCCAGGAAGAGCCCCAAATAGGGTCATGGAGAATCTGATATGACTGAAACGGCTGAACAATAACAATATGCAACACATCACCACAGGTGGTAAAAATTTCACAGTTGCCACATACCTAGCAAGGCTTGACCTGGTGGCTAAAATAAGCCAACTGAAGCCTGCAATCATTCATGGACTAGCAGATGGCAGATCTCCACAATATAGATACAGACCAACCTCTCAATAACCTTGGGAACTCAACCTATAAACAGCCCTAGAAACAAAACCATTACCAGAACAAACGGTCACCTGAACTGTTTTGCCCAGGCTTAATTCCAATCCATTAAATTAAGAACAATATTTAAAATAGATGCTGCCACCCCTAATACTCATAATCCCCTAACTACATGGAATGAAAAACTTCCAAAGGAGATATGTATGTATGTATATATCTATATCTATCTCCATCTCCATCTCCATCTCATCCATCTCTTCCATCTATCGTGTATATCCGGCTGAAGGAAATCATAGGAAAATGATTTGTGTGCATGTGAGGAAAATTGAATTAGAAAACCCCTGGCATCAAAATCACATGGAACAGGGGCAGTTAGATGGCGCAGTGGATAAGGCACTGGCCCTGGATTCAGGAGTACCTGAGTTCAAATCCGGCCTCGGACACTTAACACTTACTAGCTGTGTGACCCTGGGCAAGTCACTTAACCCCAACTGCCTCACCAAAAAAAGAAAAAAATCACATGGAACAGGGTGAGGCTGACCTCTTCCCTAGTGTCCTTTCTGCCACTGGTGGTGTACCAGTAGCTTTACCAGGAATACTTTCTGTGAGCTTATAAGGCAAAAGCTTACATCTTAATATGTTTATTTAATTACAAAAGTAGTTACATTAATCACCTGTGTAAAAACAAGTTCCTAGACCATTGAATATGAAGGAATTATAGTAACATGGCAACTTGACCGAGACCATTCCTAGCTGGAAAAGATGAAAATGAGATGAGGATGAGGCTGAGAATGAGGAGAAGGAGGGGGAGGAGGAGGAGGAGGAGGAGGGGGAGGGTGGTGGTGGTGATGATGATAAAAGTATTTATTGAATTGAAATGTAAGACCTCCTCCCACATTCAAGGAGCTTACAATCTACACATCAAAATAAGTCACTGAAACATGAAAAAGTAACTAGCAAATTCGGACAGTAAATCCTGCACCTTTATTTCTAGAACATCCCTGACAAAACTCATCTAGCTTCTGCTTAAATACTTACAGTGCCAAGGAACCCATTACGTATTGAGACAGCTTATTCCCTTTTTGTACAATATTAATAGTTTGGAATTTTTTTCCATTCAAGCCCAAATCTGCTCACCTGTAATTTCCACCCATTGGTATTATTTCTGCCCTCTGGGGCCATGCAGAACAGAATGCCTAAATCCTGACTTAGCCCTGAGACCTAACCTGGCTCTCTCCTTAGATTTCCCATTATCTCTGCCTCTCCAGGATGCCAACTTTGCCTGATCCTGGATTTGTGCAACACCACTCTGTTACTACTTTGGATACACTTGTGCACCAGATCTGAGCATTCATTCTCAGTGCCAGCCTAATCCTGCCTACCCTTACTATTGTAGTAATAATTACTAGCACATACTCTAGATGAATTTAGGTCAACCTAGGCATAAGTCAAATCAAGAGGCATTTATTAAACGCTTCTTATTATTTTCCAGGCTCATAAAGAAAGCTGAAAAATGGGCATGGGAGAAGAATGGAGTATCCATGTGGGGGCATTTTAGAGACTGTCCAGAGAGTCAGGATTAGAGAGGAAAAAAGACATGGTCTGTCTGGGTGGCATCTTTAAAATGGAGGTTCTGGAAAGAACCAGTTCAAGGGTGAAGTGAACTTCTAGCATGGATAGATTTGATCTTGATAAATAGAGGGGGGAGAGAGAAGGTTGAATGAAGGTAAGAAAATGAAAGGCATAGGGGCAGCTAGGTGGTACAGTGGATAAAGCACTGGCCCTGAATTCAGGAGGACCTGAGTTCAAATCCAGCCTCAGACACTTACTAGCTATGTGACCCTGGGCAAGTCACTTAACCCTAAAAAAAGAAAAGAAAAAGTTTAAAAGAAAGAAAATAAAAGGCCTGTTCTGAGAACAGCATTTAGGCCAATTTGGCTATGGTGCAGTTTTGTGTATAGGACAATAATAACAATAATGATGATAAAAATCATAGCTAGCATTTCTCTAGCACCTGCTATGTGCCAGGAAACTGGGCTAAACTCTTTTACAAATATTATTTCATTTGATCCTCACAGCAATCCTGGGAGGTTGGTGCTATTATTATCCCCATTTTAGTTGAGGAAACTGAGACAAAAGAACCTTAAGTGACTTGCCAAAGGGTCACATAGCCAGTAAGTATCTGATGTGGAATTTGAACTCAGGTTTTCCTGACTTCAAGCCCAGTACTCTATCCACACACCAGCCAACTGCTTCATTAAGCAAATGGAGTCCTTCCTAGGGAGCTTAAATTTGAATAGCCACATTTAGAATGAGGTTTTGGGGGCAGCTAGGTGGTGCAGTGGATAGAGCACTGGCCCTGGAGTCAGGAGTACCTGGGTTCAAATCCAGCCTCAGACACTTAACACTTACTAGCTGTGTGACCCTGGGCAAGTCACTTAACCCCAATTGCCTCACTAAAAAAAAAAAAATAATAAAAAAATAAAAAAATAGAATGAGGTTTCAAGGTGCTTCCAAGGAAAAGAAGGTATTGTTAATTTTTTTCTGTTGCTTAATGGTTAACAGAACATTGTTTGCTCTTTAATATGGTGAAGTCAGTTTATCTGGAGTTTTGACATGATATCCCTCCTTCCCACCACAAAGCTAACTAAATATAGGAACCTTATGCATTTGAGATAAATGCATCAGTCTCTGACCCTCCCCTCTCTCATCCTCACCATTTTTGTTTCTTTCAGATGAATTAGGTGTCACTGAATACCATGCCCCCTGCAGCGCAGGTAAGAAGCAGGACAGGTACATGTGACCAGATGTTTGTCGTTTATGCTCTAGGCTGCTGTAATCTATTTCTTTCATCTACTATCTCCTTTAGCATATGCACAGGTGGAACTGGCTGGAGAGAGGGCCCCTAACTCTGACCAGGCCTCTCTGATTTATCCTCCTCCTCCACCAAGCTACATGTTTATTATGTGGCTAATATCGCTATTGAGTCACACTTCCCTCCATAGCCTGCTAAAAGTTTTCTTTGACTAGGGTAGGCGGATCTAACTGGGGAAGTTCCCCGATTCCTCTGAAACTTCAGGGAAGGCTCTTATTTCTCTCTTTTCTTCACAGACGGAAATGCCTAAGATCCACATCTAAGCACAAGACTTAGAAGAGTGGGTTTCCAACCTCTCCTAACCCAGAAAATATTAGTTGTTGTTTTTGGTTTTTTTCAGCAAAAAACAAAATCTTGTTGAATAAATGTTTGTATAGATTCAATCACTATGATTGGTCTTATTCCTTTCTTTATTCATGCGTCAACAATTTATTAAGGACCAGAACTGTTCATTATGGGGGATACAAGAACAGTATAAGAATAGTCCTTGTCCTTTGAGGATAATTAAAATGATTAGGCAGCTAGGTGGTGCAGTGGATATGTCTTGATATTCAGTGACTTCGATATACAGAGAAGTACAACAAAAAAAAGACATAAAAGGGGTCAAGGCTGCTGGACTACTTGAGAACTTGGGGTATATATAGTGTTCAGGAGGACTAGCACCTCTGGTATGAGGGCTTATTGAGACCTTTTCATCTACCTCTGGTGTCCACCTTCACTCAATTCTCACCTGTGGCTTCAAGAAGAGGTAGCATGGACAGTGGCCACAACCTGGTAAGCTATCTCAGCAGATGGGCTAAACCAGGTTGAGAGTAACTGACAGGCCTCAAACAGGCCTGTTGGTGAGTTAGGTGGGGACTCCACGCATGGAAGATGCCAAGGATATCCACTGCATTCCAGACCATCGATTGTGGTCTTGACTTTTTGTCTTACCACTGGACTTTGATGACTCAGGAAGAGACAGGCTGATAACTGTGCAACTCTGCCTCACTGAAATCCAATTCACTCACCCATTAAGACATCACCCATTGCGGGAAGCTAGGTGGTGCAGTGGATAAAGCGCTGGCCCTGGATTCAGGAGTACCTGAGTTCAAATCCGGCCTCAGACACTTGACACTTACTAGCTGTGTGACCCTGGGCAAGTCACTTAACCCCCATTGCCCCGCAAAAAAAAAAAAAAAAAAAAGACATCACCCATTGAGGAGCAGCTAGGTGGTGCAGTGGATAGAGCACTGGCCCTGGAGTCAGGAGGACCTGAATTCAAATCCAGCCTCAAACACTTAACACTTACTAGCTGTGTGACCCTGGGTAAGTCACTTAACCACAATTGCATCACCAAAAAACAAAAAATGAGAAAAAAAGACATCACCTATGATGCCAATGGTCCTGACAAAATATTAAGAGACCCCTGTTTTCCAGGCTAAGGTCCAGAAGGTGATATCTTCCAGAGGGTGGTCACAAAGGATTGTTGTTTTGCTGAACTCAAGGCATAGCTTACCCACTGGGTCTTAGCTCCTGAATGGATGGTGGACCCCTTCAGGGACCTCAAGGTTCATGGAGCAGGGACCCAGAAGCAGCCGACACCCAGATGAGATAGCTGTCCCCAGATTCCAACAAGGGCTGAATATACCATCCTTGTATTTTCTTCTTTGCTTTCATTATGTGTCTAGTCACCAAGGCCCTGATTCAAGTGTGCTGGCATTTTCTCCCTCTATATTCTCACCCCGCCTTTTCTGCTTGCAAACAAACAATGTCTAGCAATGATACCTGAGACACACTTCCCTAATAGGTCCCCTCAAGGAACTGACCCCCTGGGCAATGTCTCATCCTGACCCAACTGGTCTCTTGTGGTTATGGGCTCTTTCAGACCTCCCACCTTTTGGCCAAAAGGGGGAAATGACAAAATATTAGGAGACCCCCTGTGTTCCAGAGCTAAGGCCCAGCAGACAAGCTGTGCTCTGAGCTTTAGCAAGACAATAATCCTTTGTGATCACCCTCTGGCAAAAACACATCATTTACCAGGTGTTCTCTGAGCTGG
This sequence comes from Dromiciops gliroides, assembly GCF_019393635.1. Classification (NCBI taxonomy): domain Eukaryota; kingdom Metazoa; phylum Chordata; class Mammalia; order Microbiotheria; family Microbiotheriidae; genus Dromiciops; species Dromiciops gliroides. The sequence goes on from NC_057865.1 coordinate 188,113,703, forward strand.
ACAAGCACAGGAAAAACTCGGAAAGTCCTGCAGTGAATCAAACTTGTCACATTCTTGCTGCTCCCTCATTGTCAGGGCTACAACTCATTGCACAGCCACTTGTAAAAGTATTGTGACTCCCCACATTGCCTCGGGCCTCCCCAGGGTGGGGCAGGGCCCCCGGTACATGTGTCCTTGCTTGCAAGCTGTTTTCCTCACTTTGAAAATAAAACTTCTCTTTAATTCCTGACTCTCCTATTCCTAGCCTGATCTGTTCAGCTCCAGCCATTCACAGGTTAGAGGCCGGTTCTGGTCCATTGACAGTCCTCTTCAAAAATGAAGGACAGGGGGCAGCTAGGTGGCACAGTGGATAAAGCACTGGCCCTGAATTCAGGAGGACCTGAGTTCAAATCCGACCTCAGACACTTGACACTAGCTGTGTGACCCTGGGCAAGTCACTTAACCCTCATTGCCCAGCAAAACAAAAACAAAAACAAAAAACAAAAATGAAGGACAAATGGGCAGCTAGGTGGCACAGTGGATAGAGCACTGGCCCTGGAATCAGGAGGAACTGAGTTCAAATCCGGCCTCAGACACTTGATACTTACTAGCTGTGTGACCCTGGGCAAGTAAGTCACTTAACCCCAATTGCCTTCCCCCCCCCCAAAAAAAAAAATCTTTAAAAGAAAAGGGATTGAGAGTGGAAAAATTTGAAGAAACCCTGATCTAGTGAATATCCAGAGATTGGAGGGCAACTAGGAAAGTGAAAGACCTCAAGATCATGTCTTTTTTTTTTTTTTTGCGGGGCAATGGGGGTTAAGTGACTTGCCCAGGGTCACACAGCTAGTTAGCATCAAGTGTCTGAGGCCGGATTTGAACTCAGGTACTCCTGAATCCAGGGCCAGTGCTTTATCCACTGCGCCACCTAGTCGCCCCAAGATCATGTCTTCTGGGGATAAATTGAAGTAAATGGGATTTTTAGCTTCATGAAGGGGAGACAGGAGAGAAATGAGAACTACTTTCAAGTATAGGAAGGGCCAGCTTATGGAAGAGGTGTTAGACTTATTCTGATTAGTTTTATGGGAATAGAATGAGGAGCAGTGGTTTGAAGTTTCAAAAAGGAAAATTTAGACTTGGTATGAGTAAAATTTTGTAATAATCAAGTAGAATGGACCACGATGGTAGATAATGAGCTCTTACCAGATAAATTCAAGTCAAGATTATTTAACCACTTGTCAGGTATGTTGTTGGGATTCTTGCTCAGCTACTTCTGAGACTTCTTTCAAATGCAAGCTATGTGACTCTGTGGTTCTTTGGATATTATGATAATGAACACTTTTTAATTCATTCATTAATCAATCAATAATGTCTATTATGTGCCAAACACTATGCTAGGCACTGGGGAAACAACTTCAAGAAGAAAATCAAAAGGTACTGGTTGTGGTGAGCACCCAATAACACCACCACCCCCCCAAAAAATAATCCTGACTGTCTTAACAGACATAGAACAAGTACATATATCTATATGTAGAAGTTATTTCAGAATCATTTAGTTAGAGCAAAGGCCCAAGTAAATACTACACTAGAACAAAGGACAGATAATAATTACTAACATTTACACAAGGCTTTAAAAGTTTGTAAAACACTTTATAGATTAAATATTTGGACTCGGGACTCCACAAAGCTCCCGTCTCACGTGGACTAGTTCAATCTCAGGTCCTGACCAAAGAAACTAATTTGTCCTTCAACCAGATATAGTTGTTTCTACTTTAAGAAATATTCAAATGTATCTCCTTTCTAGATTTTCAAAGATATAAGTAATTAGGGTTTTCAGCTCCCACAGAAGCATGAAAAGTATCAAGTGTATATGGAGTATAGAGCAATTTTTATTCCCTTCTCCCCTCCTCAGAAAATACAGAAGACAACAGCAACCCATGAAAACAGAAAACACATTCACAGTGGTCAATAAGCCCCCTCAGAAATTGAGAACCCTTTGACCCAGCAATACCACTACTAGGTCTGTATCCTAAAGAGATCATAAAATAGGGAAAAGGACCTATATGTACAAAAATATTTATAGCAGATTTCTTTGTGGTGGCAAAGAATTGGAAATCAAGGGGATGCCCATCAATTGGGGAATGGCTGAACAAATTTTGGTATATGAATATAATGGAATACTATCGTGCTGTAAGAAATGATGAGCAGGCAGATTTCAGAAAAACATGGAAAGACTTAAGTGGACTGATGCTGAGTGAAGTGAGAACCAGGAGAACATTGTACACAGTAACAGCAACACTGTGTGATGATCAACTGTGATAGACTTAGTTCTTTTCAGCAGTGCAATGATCCAAGACAATCCCAAAGGACTCATGGTGGAAAATGCTCTCCATATCCAGAAAAAAGATTTTCCATTCTCTCATAAAGGTCTTTAGACCTTTACTAATCTTTTGGCTAAAGAAGTCACATAAAGAAATATCAAAGAAATTTCTATTCCAACAATAAAGATACAAACCCAACAAAATGAGTTCTGTAATTTGAAAATATAATTAACAATAGCCCTAAATAGATGACATATATAGATTTTTGTAAGAAGAATGGAAGTGGGGCACAAACAGATAGTTATTTTAGGTCCAATGGGACCTTCCATGTGGCCAAAAGAAATGTCAGAGTTTTTTATTAAGAAAGAAGAACGGGGGGGGGGGGGGTGCGCAGGGCTAGGTGGTGCAGTGGCTAAAGCACCGGCCCTGGATTCAGGAGTGCCTGAGTTCAAATCCAGCCTCAGGCACTTGACACTTACTAGCTGTGTGACCCTGGGCAAGTCACTTAACCTCCATTGCCCCGCAAAAAAAAAAAAAAAAAGAAAAAAAAAGAAAGTAGAACAGGGGCAGCTAGGTGGTGCAGTGGATAAAGCACCAGCCCTTGATTCAGGAGGACCTGAGTTCAAATCCAACCTCAGACACTTGACACTTAACTAGCTGTGTGACCCTCAGCAAGTCACTTAACCCCAATCACCTCACCAAAAACAAACAAACAAACAAAAGAAAGTAGAACACTTGTAGATAATGATGAGATCTACAATGTGACTATCATGTTTTGCATAATTTTACATATATAATTCATATCATAATGCTTGCATTCTCAGTGGATGGGGGAGGGTTTAGAGGGAGAGAGAAAATTTGAAACTCAAAAAAATTTTTAAATGAATATTAAAATAAATAAAGTACAATGTGACCATTCTTATGTGATTAAGGTGAAGTATAAGTATAGATTATGGGATTTAAGAGGATAGAGTAATTGGGAGGTTAGGGAGTTTGGGGAAGCATTGTTAGGAATGAATGAAAGTATTTCTTTGCTCACCAGGAAGAAGTAAGAGGGGAAAGTCAGAGCCTCGAAAGACTTGTGCCTTTCAGACCCACCCACCATTTAAATTCTAAGGGGATCATGTATCACATTCTTATGCCAGCTGCTCTGCCCAATATTGAAATAGAAACAACATTGTACATTTTGTGTTCTAAGCTTTATGGACCAGATGTGAAGGTCAGTGCACCCAATTTATTAAGACACAAGTCAGTGTGGAAATTAAGGATGTGCAACCCTAGAAACAACAGAGAACCATCTCTTCAATCTTTCAGTATGATTGTTAAATCATGTTAAAAAAGTTTTATATATTTAAACATACAGTAATGATGGGATGTAATAATGAGTACCTGATATGCCTATGATAAATGTGAATTTACCTTAGCTATTGACTCTCCCTTGTGTGTATCTGTATGCAAAAGTAGAAAAACCTTTTACTACACCATTGGATCTGACATGTCATAGAAATGGTTATTTCCTGAAAAACAGTGTCCTTCCTCTGCAACTTTCCTCCATGTTCTCTCTTAATATACCCACAAGGGATCCACCCAAAGTAATTTTCTGATTAAAAGAAAAAGCACTTGTAAGAAAACATATAAAAATAACAATTTATACAGGGTGGGACTAAAGTCATGAATATTTAACAACTTTATTTTTTGTTTCTAATTTATAATACCATAGCATCAAATACAGCATGTGCATATATACATATATATGAAATTATTTACATTACATGTGAAAAATAAAATCTTGTAAATGGCAAAAAATATAGAAAAATTATTTTTAGAAAATTATTAAAACATCAGACCCCTAGGGGCAGGTAGGTGGCACAGTGGATAAAGCATTGGCCCTGGATTCAGGAGGACCTGAGTTCAAATGTGACCCCAGACATTTGATACCTAGCTGTGTGACCCTGGGCAAGTCACTTAACCCTCATTGACCTGCAAAACAAAACAAACAAAAAAAAACCCCGAAACATCAGACCCCTAGAGCAGTAGGTGGTACAGTGGATAAAGCACTAGCCCTGGATTCAGGAGGATCTGAGTTCAAATCCGACCTCAGACAGTTGACACTTACTAGCTATGTGACCCTGGGCAAGTCACTTAACCCTCAATGCCCCGACAAAAAAAAAATTGTAATCCTTTGAAAATAGAGGCTGGTACAATGGCTACAGCATCATCATGCAGCATTGTGACATTATTATAGTTGCTATGGTATACGCCAGTGGGGACGGCTAGGTGGCGCAGTGGATACAGCACTGGCCTTGGAGTCAAGAGCACCTGAGTTCAAATCTCACCTCAGAAACTTACTAGCTGTGTGACCCTGGGCAAGTCACTTAACCCCAATTGCCTTAAACATCTGGGGCCATCTCCAGTCATCCTGATGTATATCTTGCCATTGCATCCAGATGGCTCTGGAGGAGAGAGTGAGGTTGGTGACCTTGAACAGCCTTCCCTCACTTAAATCCCCGTTCAGTGCAAGTCATGACATCACCCCGAAGGACAAACAACAGCAATACACCAGTAGGGACTTTTCTACTATCTTCTACTTCTATAAATAACTAGTAAACATCAGAACAATCATGGGGAAAAAAGTATTTAAATATTAGAGACAATGACAAATTCAGCATACAAAAGCTCTGAAAACAGTCAAATGGATACATGACTGTATGAAAAGAAATTTAAATGAAGGGCTTTGATAGTTCTCTGTAAAAATTTATTGTGCTCCTTTCCTTCTCCCCCCTCCCTCCAGGGAAAGGAGCACAATAAATTTTGGGGAGAGGGAGGAGGGGAGTGCTGGTTCATTTCCTTTAAAAATATCTAATTTCTTTTTGCCAGATGTTTTCTTATGTTCAGCTGTGCCCTCTTTGTTGTTGTGTAGAGTCTTTTTTTGATGCACTAATGGTGAACACAGGAAAGAAAGATAATATTTAGATTTTATAAGATCCAAGAAAACTCAACATTTTCTAGCATTGTAAAAAAATCCAATTACAATAGTTCTTGTTATTATGTCATATCTGACTCTTTGTGACCCCATTTGGGGTTTTCTTGGCAAAGATACTAGAGTGCTTTGCCAATTCCTTCTCCAGCTCATTTTACAGATGAGAAAACTGAGGGCAAACAGAGTTAAGTGACTTGCCATGGGTCACACAACTAGTGTGAGATCAGATTTGATCTTCCTGACTCCAGGCCCAGCATCCTTATCCACTGCGCCACCTAGTTGCCCATAACAGAACTACCTGTTCCCAGGTTTAAACGGCTTTGAAAATCTCTAACATTCTTCACATTTTACTTTTGAGATCAGTTCTCAAAGTGAAGATATCAAAGTATCTATCACAGACTAACATAATACCAGAGAGAATTGTAAGAATAACTCAATTCGGGGGCAGCTAGGTGGCTCAGTGGATAAAGCACTGGCATTGGATTCAGGAGGACCTGAGTTCAAATCCAGCCTCAGACACTTGACACTTAACTAGCTGTGTGACCCTGGGCAAGTCACTTAACCCTCATTGCCCTGCAAAACAAAACAAAACAAAAAAAGTATAACTCAATTCGATAAATATGTATTAACCACCTACTTACTATGTGCTAGTAAGGAAATACAAAGACAACAATCAAGACAGTACAGACCCTCAAGAAACTTATGTATTATAGGGGAGGAAACAGAGCACACAGATAAATACACACTAAATATCTGCAAAGTAATTTCTGAGGAGGCGGTTGGGGACCTATCATTAACAACTCTGAGGTAGCAAAAAAAATTAGAAAAAGCTTTGGGAAGGAGGTAGCACTTGAAATGAACCTTTTAAAACTTTAATTACCCTTATGCCCAACACAAATTATGGGATTCCCTGGTCATGGAGTTCAATCAACAATCAAAAGCATGTATTAAAGACTGACTATGTGATGGACCCTGAGCTAAGTACGGTAGATATAAATGTCAGGGGCGTCTTGGGTGAAGAGGTTGAGGCACACAGAATTAGGATCGCCGAGGCTGAGAAATCTCTCCTCCAGTCTGCAGGAAGAGTATCAGGTTAGCATTGTATCTATATACCATCTCTTAAATATCTCTAGTCTCAGAGTACAAGTCAGGTTTCAGATAGAAAGCTGCTTCCCAATGACTCTTCAGGGTGATGACTTTTAGCTATACTCTCCAGCTCAGCCTCTTAGCCCCAATAAATGCTAGTTACACGAGGGACTGTCATGAATAGCAAATGGTGAGTAAAACCTCTTATCCAAGCGAAATAGCAAACAGATATTGGAGAAGTTCTAGAGAGTATAACATGCTAAAGGATACACAAAGTAAAAGAGCTCTTCTGATTATTCCTTCTGGGAGCCAAGGAGATCTCATCAGGAGAGAGAATGATTTCTCCTAGGGGAAGTATATTCTCAGCAGTCTCTAGAGATGCAAGTCCGGAAGGCAAGGAACTGATGGGTCTGGCTTCTGAAATGTGTCCGCAGCTCCAATGTTCAGTCCACCACTTAAAAGTTTAGACTCTCTCTCCCCCCCCCCCCACTCTCTCTTTTTCCTTCCCTCCCTCCCCTCTCCCTCTTTTCCTTCCCTCCCTCCCCGCTCCCTCTCTTCCTCCCTCTCCTTCTCTTCTTCCCTCCCTCCCTCTCTCTCCCTCCTCCTCCCCCTTTCCCTCTCCCTCTCCCTCCCCTCCCCCCCTCTCTCCCTCTCCTTCCCTCTCCCTTTCCCTCCCTTCCTCCCTCCCTCTCTCTCCCTCCTTCTCTTTCTCTATCTTTCCCCCTCTCTCCAAGTTTGTCTGCAGCCAATTGAAAAGTCTCTTACATCGCATACATAGCATTGGCATGTCACTCTGAGTGGGTCGGGGAATTCGCCCACCGATTCAATACTCGGGACTCAAGAAGAAAGGAGGCCAAAGCATAGAACTCATTTATTCTTTTGAAAGAAGGTGCCCCATGCCACCAGGACATGTGACACACCAAAGCAATAAGTCAAGCAGCTTTTATACCTTTTTACAAACAATCACAAGGCTCAACCCAGGATGCAGCAATTAAGTTGAGACCAGATGTTAGGTGACATATTTCTTTTTCTCAGAACAGAATCCCCTTGACCCGAGGGTCCCAACAATAGGGTATTCTTTTATTCTTTATTCTATCAAACCTTTGATTTCTTTGATTTCCCAACATAGCCGAAGATACATTTTAAGCCTGTCATCCTTCTAAAATTAACATGACTACAAAACAATGCTGAAATACCTGAGTGACTCTTCCTGTTATTCAAGTTGAACATCTTTAGAGATAGGGGCTGGGGAAGGGGGGGTCAGTGGGAACTATGAGATCTGAAACATCTGATTCCTCTCAACTCTCAGCCAAACAGAAATTGTTTCTCCTTCTGAATTTAAACCACACAGCACAGGGCTGTCCCTCTACCCCTTCCCCTGGATAAGAACAGCTATTACAAAAAAAGTTAAAAACAATCCCTGCCCTCAAGGAATCCATGTTCTAATCAGGAATCAATCCGTCTTCTTGATAGGGCTCTAAGGTTGGCATGTTAAAATGGAGAGACATTGAACCTAAGCGTTGAAAGGGTTGGATTCTACCCTTGTCTCTGCCACTTACTGGTTATATCGCCTTGAACAAATTACTTTTCCTCTGTCGACCTCAGTTACTTCATCTGTAAAGTGAGGGGATTATTATACTTCACGATCTTTGAGATCCCTCCTACTTTTAATATCTTAAATGTGAATAAAGGAGCCTTCCAATGAGAAGGAGAAGCTGCAGGGCCTGGGGGTGCTGCTATTGTATGAATTCCAGGGCTGAAGTGATTTTCCGGGAGGAAGAGTTTTCTGGATCATGAAGGTGAAGTCCAGATTGCAGCCTGGTAAGAAATGAAGACACAGACAAATGGGACAATGTTGGTACAACCCTTGTAAATTTTTTCTTTTTCTTTTCTTCTTTTTCTTTTCTTTTTTTTTTTTTTTGGCGAGGCACACTGGGTTAAGTGACTTGCCCAGGGTCATAGAGCAAGTAAGTGTTAAATGTCTGAGGTCAGATTTGAACTCAGGTCCTCCTGACTCCAGGGCCAGTGCTCTATCCACTGTGCCACCTAGCTGTCCCAATCCTTGTAAATTTTAAACATATTTCTTTTTTTTTTTTGCAGGCAATGGGGGTTAAGTGACTTGCCCAGGGTCACACAGCTAGTAAGTGTCAAGTGTCTGAGGTTGGATTTGAACTCAGGTACTCCTGAATCCAGGGTCAGTGCTTTAACCACTGCGCCATCTAGCTGCCCCTAAACATATTTCTTTTAAAAATCAAATTGCACAAATCATGGTTTCGGGCATATGCATACATGTGTATGTATGCATTATTATATGTGTGTGGAGAGAGAGAAACTGAACTAAATAGATTATACCAAAATCTTATTCTGATTAAATATATCTCCATATCACCTATCTGTAAAATCGGGCTCATAATTTGCAATTATACAATGCTTCAAGTCCTACAAAGGCCCTTTCTTAGAACAAACCAGGAATTAAGTAGTATTCCTGTCTTGCAGATATGGAAGCAGATTCCCTGAGGTTCAGCAACTTACTGACAGCTCTGAAGTGTCAAAGTCCGGATTTGAATCAAGATCTCTATATTTCAAGCTCACTGCTTTTTCCTTCACACCAAGGGGCTTACCAGTGATATGTCACTTAACTTTGCAGGATACAGTAAGGATTAGAAAGCCAAAAAATTATTTGAAAACCTCAAAATAAAGGTGCACGGCAGGGTAAGCAAGAATTCACATTGACCAAATTATGAATATTTTATGAAAAGTCTCTAAAACATTTTTTATGAACTTCCTACATTGCTTTTCTCATTTGATAATAGCTAAGAGAATCACTGTTACATATCCATCTAGGAGACAGCAGGATACTATGGCATGAGCACTGAATATGGAGTCAAAGGTACCTAAATTCAAATCTTAGTTTTGCAACTCTACAAGTATGACAGTGATTAAATTACTTGGCTTCACCGTACCTCAGTTTCCTTATATGTAAAATGTGTGAATTAGACCAGTTGACCTCTGAGTCTCTTTCAGCTATAAGACAATGAGTCAATTAAATATTTTCACTAAAATGACTAGAAGTAGATTTATACCCAGGTATGTGCTAAATAAATGTTTGTTCAATGAATAAATTGACTCTGCATTCCAAATAGTTTCTGTTTTACCTTAGATAAAAATTTAACTCAATTCTACCTAGCAAATAACCAAAACGAATCATTTGTGTTTCTTTGTACAGGGAACTCCTGTTCTATTTACTCAGAAGAGCTGGGGGAAAAGGATATTCTGGTTAATTGGATATTTTGGTTAACTAAAAGTTGTCACCTAAAGATAAAGGTTCTTAGGAAGTATACTGTTTATCAAGCTTACCTACTGAATGAGAAACAACTTATTTCAATAATGTTAAGTTGTAACAATTTTAAAATATTCTGGTAGTAATTTTAGCATTTGCGAGTTATTTAGGAAAAAAGAGAGGCCTTTTTAAAATTGTCTTTTTAAAAAAAAAGCTTTCAAAGTTAACAAAGTGTATTCTTACTTCAAAAAGCTGTCATTTTTGTTGCTAGGAGTACATCCTCCACTGATGTAGGTCACCATCTCAGCATCTTAGCAAATCATTCACCTTGTGGCCTGCTTTGTGATCAACTTCTCTGAACTTTGCTAGCTGGGATCTCAGGCAACCATCACAGTATGTCAATCACTCAATCTATCAGTCATTTAAAAATTTTTAAGTACCTACTTCATACAGGAACTGGACTAAGTGCCAGGCAGCTGGTGGCTTAGTGGATAGAGCACTGGGGCTGAAGTCAGGAAGACCTGAGTTCAAATCCAGTCTCATATACCCTGTTTGCCTCAGTTTCATCTGTAAAATGAGGAGAAATGAATGGCAAACCACTACTGCACAGCTATAGATCATGGGAATCACAAAGAGTTGGACATAACTGAATGACTCAATAATGTTGACAATGATAATGATGACAACTAAGAGCTAGAGATACAAAAAGAGGCAAAAGATATTCCCTTCCCTTTATGCCATTGTGAGGTAAAGAAATAAACTTTAGTGGAGGTGGGAACATGCATATATCATTCATCTATACAGATCATTCATCTCCCCACTTTATTGTTTTCCTTGTCCTATCTTGTAAATGAGGGTGTCCCTTAAGGCTCTGTGACCTATGCTCTCTTTCTGCCCTGTCTCTACTGGCAATCCCATCTTGACTCAGGGCTTCATTTTTTTTCACTTCTATTCAGATTAAAACCATGTCCAACCCCAACCCTCCAAGTACATGCTGAACATCTCTACCTGAATATCCCATCAGCACATCAAGTTCCACACATTCAAAGCTGAACCCATCATCTTCCTCAGTAAATCTGCTCATCCTCTCAAATTCTTTATTTCTGTTCTCTGCCACCCTCCTGCACCGAGGCTCAAAACTTGAGTGTCATCTTGGATTCTTCATTCTCCCTCATACTCACCCACTGAGTCAAGAGCCAAGTCCTGGCAATTCTACCTTCAATTTCTCTCATCCTTCTTAGTTTTTTCTACTCCTACACTACGATCCTAGTTTTAGTTCTCATAACCTCTCATCTAAACTACAGTAACAGCATCCTTGCTAATCACTCTGCCTCTGGTGTCTTTCCAATTAACCTTTCACATAGCTGCTACAATCATTCACATGGATTATTTGTGTCCAACCTGTGATAGAGCATTCTGAGCTCATACTGGTCTGATCAGCCACAGTTGGACACACTGTAACTTGACTCTAACATAGAGATGTCATTTTGGTCCCCTTCGAGAACAAAGGACAACAACCAACCAACAATAATTTTACAATGAATGGGTCTAATCATATCATTACCCAGTTTAAAAAACTTTGGTGGCTCCCTTTACCTCCAGAATAAAATGCAAAAAAAAAGCCCTTAATGTGGCATTTGGGGCCTCCCCACGATCTGGCTTCAGTCTACTTTTCCAGTTTTGTTTTACCCAACTTCCAGTCACAGATTCTGGGTCCTAGCCAAACTGGAATATTGGCTGTTCTCTGACCTAGACCTATGCCCTCTCACCCCCATGTGTTCACAAACGGCATCTATCTCTGCTTATCATCTCTGCTTTTTGAAATCCTTCTTTTCTCTCAGAGCCTAGATTAGATGTTATTTCCTCCATGAAAACTTCAGCTCTGATCTTCCCAGATGAGAGTGGCCTATTTCTCCTCAAATTTTTCTAAAGAACTTCATCTGGACATCTCTTTTGCTCCATTTCATACCTTGCCTTCAACCAATCTTATTTGTTTATCTATATCATATGCCCCAGTCGACTATCAGTCCCTTGTAGGCAGGAACCATAATTTTTTGTTTTTGGGGGGTTTTTGCGGGGCAATGGGGGCTAAGTGACTTGCCCAGGGTCACACAGCTAGTAAGTGTCAAGTGTCTGAGGCCGGATTTGAACTCAGGTCCTCCTGAATCCAGGGCCGGTGCTTTACCCACTGCACCACCTAGCCGCCCCTAGGAACCACCATTTTTATCATTATATTGCTAGTGGTGGCAAACCACTCCAGTATCTTTGCCAAGAAAACCCCAAAAGGGGTCATGAAGAGTCGGACACAATTGAAAAAGCAGCCAAACAACAACGGCAAGAAGATTGCTGTTGTTGAACACAATGCTCTTCTTATAGTAGATATTTAAAGTTCCTATGCTAGAATAAATTAACATTTTAAAAGAATTAGACTTTAAAGACATATGTTTTATATTAAATCTATTCTACATAATTTAATCTTCATTTGATTATGCAGGAGACCATTCTGCATTTTACTGTACCTCAGAGTAGTCATTCTGAACAACAGTTATAATTATCTATCAGATCAAAAACACATTTTTTATTAGAGCTTTCTGGTTAGTAAGTGCCTTGGCCATAACTAAGTGGGGAAAGGAATGAATGAAAAGAACAACACATTCTTGCCCATACATATTTGCATAATTATAATCTTTCTCAGAATTCTTCACAAAACTGGAGTTATTCACATCAGAGACATAGGAATGTGCATTAGCACATAATAAACCAAAGCCACAAACCGTTTGCTATTAAAAATGCATTTAGGAGCAGTTAGGTGGCACAGTGAATAAAGCATGGGCCCTCGATTCAAGGAGGACCTGAGTTCAAATCCAGCCTCAGACACTTGACACTTACTAGCTGTGTGATCCTGGGCAAGTCACTTAACCCTCATTGTCCCACCAAAAAAAAAAAAAAAAGAGGTGAGAAAGAGCTTGTACAGTGAAGGGGAAGATGGGGGACTTTGTGGGGAGTACTCGAACCTGACTCTCATCAGAATTGGTTCAAAGATGGAATAACATACACACTTGGTTGGGGTATAGAGAGTTCTCTTACTTCTACGGGAAAATAAGATGAAAGAAGATAAAACGGGGGGACTGGTAGATGGGGGTGCAGATTGGGGGAAATGGTAGTAAGAAGAAAAACACTTGAGGATGGACAGAGTGAAAGGAGAGAGAGAGTTTAGGATAAACAGTGGGAAAATAGGGTGGAGAGAAATACACAGTAATCAACTGAAAGAATTTTATAATAAGTTTCTCTGACAAAGGCCTCATTTCATAAATATATAGAGAACTGAGTCAAATTTATAAAAATAAGAGACATTCCCAATTGATAGATAAATGGTCAAAAGATATGAACAGGCAGTTTTCAGATGAAGAAATCAAAGTTATCTATAGTCATATAAAAATGCTCTAAATCACTAGTAATTAGGAAAATGCAAATTAAAACAACTCAGAGTTACCACCTCACACCTATCAGATTGGCTAATATGACAGGAAAGTAAAATAAAAAATGTGGGAGGGGAGGTGGGAAAGTTGAGACACTAATGCACTCTTGGCAGAGTTGTGAACTGATCCAAATATTCTGAAGAGCAATTTGGAATTATGTCAAACTATGCATACACTTTGATCTAGCAATACCACTACTAGGGCTGTATCCCAAAGAGATAAAAGAAAAAAAAAGGAAAGGGACCTACATGTACAAAAATATTTATAGCAGCTCTTTTTGTGGTGGCAAAAAATTGGAAATCAAGGGAATGCCCATCAATTGGGGAATGACTGAAGAAGTTGTGGTATATGATTGGGGTGGAATATTATTGTGCTATAAGTAATGACAAGGGGGCAGCTAAGTGGTGCAGTGGATAGAGCACCGGCCCTGGAGTCAGGAGGACCTGAGTTCAAATCCGGACTCAGACACTTAACACTTACTGTGTGACCCTGGGCAAGTCATTTAACCCCAATTGCCTCACTTAAAAAAAAAAAAAAGTAATGACAAGGAGGATGCTCTCAGAAAAGCCTGGAAAGACTTACATAAACTGATGCAAAATTAAATGAGCAGAATCAGCAGAACATTGTACACAGTAAGAACAATATTGTATGTTGATCATCTGTGAATGACTTAGCTGTTCTCAGCAATACAATGATCCAAGGCAATTCCAAAGGACTTATGATGAAAGATGCTTTGCACCACCAGAGAAAGAATTGATTGAGTCTGTATTTTTATTTTTTAGAATTTTATTACTTTTTTTTTTTGGTGGGGCAATGAGGGTTAAGTGACTTACCCAGGGTCACACAGCTAGTAAGTGTCGTGTCTGAGGCCAGATTTGAACTCAGGACCTCCTGAATTCAGGGCTGGTGCTTTATCCACTGCGCCATCTAGCTGCCCCCCAAAAGCATATTATTTTAAACTTTACTTTTCTTGGGGGCTGGGGTTTGGTCTGTTTTTTCTTTCATAACATGACTGATATGGAAATATGTTTTGCATGACTGCACATGTATAACATATCAAATTGCCTTCTCAATAAGAGGGTGGGGAGGGAGGGAGAGAATTTGGACCTCAAAATTTTAAAAATAAATGTTAAAAATTGTTTTTACATGTAATTGGAAAAAAATAAAATATTAAATAAAGCTATTTTTTTCTTAAAAAAGATTGCATAAGTTTCCTATCTTCCTTCCTTAAGTATTTCAATGTCTAAGACAAACTAAGGATAGTAATGAAATAAATATAAATATAGTAATGTTTTGCATAATTGCACATGTATAACCCATATGTGCTTGCCCCTAGGGGAGGAAGAAGGGTGGAAAGGAGGGAGGGATAGAATTTGGAACTCAAAACTATAAATAAAAATGTTTATCATTTTAAAAAAAGAAAGAAATATAATTGAAATCAACAAGGTTTTGTGGTGGTCAAAAAATACCTCCAAAGTCTGGCAAAGGTAGGAAAGTGGACTTATACCTTGGTAATGTAGCTTTTGTTTAGTCCCCTAGCTTTATTTTCATGTCTATCATCTTGGGAATGAAATAAGACTTAATTTCTCAGTCTCCACTTAGCTCCTGTGGAATTTTATGGAAGTAGGGCCCCTAGAATAAGTTTCGGGGACACATGCACATAGAGATGTAATGGGATTTGTAGGGTATAACCTAATCCTAAATCAGAGAGTTCTGGAACCATGGTCTTGAAATCAGTACCAAATTGAGAGTCAGTACTCCACAGTAGAAAGGATGCTCATTCTGGAATGACGGGTTTGACTGATTGAGCTGAGTTTGAATCCCAGCTTTGCCAATTACTAACTGTGTGCTGTTGGGCAGGTTATTTGGCTTCTCTTGTTCTTAAATTTCCTCGTCTATAAAATGAGGAGACTGGACTGGATGACCTCTGTGTTTCCTTCCAGCTCTGACTATATGGGCCTATAAACCAATAAGATAATTTTTTAAGAGACTTGATTGTAGCTTGAGAACTTTCTGCTGGTTGTGGTTGGCTGCCCTACCTTAATGTGGTGCTTCAGGCTTTCTATAGGCATGAAAAGAGTGTCAGACTTTCCCTAGAACAAAAGACTTTGTAGCCACTTTAGCAAACCCGGAAGATGGTCTTGAGAGAAGACCAACAGAGACAATGGGACTCTCAGCAAAAGCAAGGATATGACACTTACAAGAGAGCATAGGATAGTGTGATAATGTTACCAGAGAACAGTGGCCATTCCTCAGTATTAGAATTGTGAGCTGCTTTGGCTCTGTGCTTATTGATCATACATATGCTATGTATGTGCATTCTACTCATAGAATTTAGCCACACGTGTTTCTTATATGCGCACAATCCATACTTTCCCTTGATTACTTATGTTCTTTGCATGTATGCCTTTCCCCCAAAGCTGAAATGACTAGTGAGAGTGTATCTTCCATATGTGTATGTACATGTGTACATGGGGGGATTTTTTGTCATTTTTGTAATGCTGTTTGATTATATCTTGAAAATGGCCTCCCAGGATCAAGTAGTTCTTTCTTCTGTAACCTGAGTCCCAAAACCCATTGGTATGGGATTCTTTCCTCCTTGCTGTCCCAAAGAGTACGACGAATCAGGGACAGCTCTTTTGGTGGCCCACATAGCCGATAAGAGACCCCTGGTGCCACATCACTCAACTAAAGATATTCTCTCCAAATTTACCAGTTGGTTGGCAAATCTGATAACATTTTTCTCAGTTCTCATTCTTCTTGAATTCTCTATAATGTTTGATACTATTAATCACCCCCTTCTCTCCTCTCTTTTCTAGTTTTCACGGTCCTTCTCTCTCTTGGTTCTCCTCCTGCCTATCTGATCTCTCCTCAGTCTCCTTTCTTGACTCACCATTCATGACAGAACCCATGACTCCGGCTGTACCCTAAGGCTCTTTTCTGAGTCCTCTTATCTCTCTGAATTCTTCTGTAGGTGGCCTTCTCAGATACCATTGGTTGGAATGTCATCTCTACGAAGAAGCCCCCATGATCTGCCTGAGTTATGATCTCACATGACTATGAGTTTCCTATTGGACATTTTGAGGGGGCTCTCTGGAGGTATTTCTTTGCCTCAGGTCTCTCCTCTCTCTTGTCTTATCCTCTCTCCATAGCTGCCAATGTGCTTTTCCTGGGGCATGGTGACCAGATCAATCCACTGCTTGGGGAATCTTTGTGTCACTATATTCACTCTAAGGTCAGATAAGTCTCATCTATTTGGTATCTAGGGCCTTACACAAAATGAAATCCAACCTACATTTCCAGACTTATTACACATTACTCTCCTATATGCACTGCACAATCTAGACAAAATAGTCTGCTTGCCGGTCTTTCCCATCTCCATATGTTTTCCCCACAGGCTGTGCCTCATACCTTTAATACACTCCCTCTTCACCCATGCCTCTTAGAATCTCCACTTTCCTTACTTTAAGCATGGCTTTCTATCTTTCCTGATTGCCCAGCTGCTGGTATTGCCGCCCCCCCCCCCCACCAGAAAGCCCCATCTATTATATCCAGGCATTTACTTTATGTATTTCATATATACTTTTATGTATGTGACACCTCTGGTGCTCCCCAGCCCCAAACACATACACATGTGGGGCCCTGGAAGAGCTAGCCCAGGTTCAAGGTTGTGATAAGGACCAGTTTCCCTGACAACTTCTTTCTTCCCATCCATGACACTAGGAGATTTTACCTAGAAGAAGACAAAATCACCCCTGGGACCTGATGAGTTTCAGCTTCCTGGTCATTTAGTGGCATAAAAAGTCCCAGCCACATGGAGTCTAGACCTCTCAGACCTGGTGGGTGCCTATGACACTGAAGTCATGATATACTAATGACCTATTGACCAAATAGAGAAAAGAGGGGGGAGGGGAACCTGTCTAGAGAATGTAAGTACCACTATATCCTCGCTCTAGTAGGGCAAAGTACACCTCCTTTTGTAAATGTTCAATGACAAACAAACAAACAAAAAGTTATATAAAAGGGGCAGCTAGGTGGCGCAGTGGATAGAGCACTGGCCCTGGAGTCAGGAGGACCTGAGTTCAAATCCGACCTCAGACACTTAACACTTCCCAGCTGTGTGACCCTGGGCAAGTCACTTAACCCCAATTGCCTTACCGAAACAAACAAAAAAAGATATGTAAATGTTCAATGACTGGTGAATGCCTCGTTTTTATCTCCAAATCGAACCTGAACTAAGGGAATGCTGGGGTTAGAGTCCTACCTCCAACACTGGTGTAGTTTTGTCAGGTGACTTCAAAATTTGATGGCCTCATGGCTCATGTTGTGGTTGAGTTAGGGGAAGAGATTTGTAATTACAGAGGAGAGCCCTGCAAAGATGGAGGAGGGTGGGGTAGTCACATGGAGAGACATCAAATGGCTTCCAGTCACAAGAACCTTCCTGATCACATGTAGGCAAGGAGGGGCTGAGAAGAATCCAATGGAGCTAGTGAATCTTGCTGAGATAGTAGTCATGAGGCTGGAGACTTGGGTGGGGACTGAGGGCTCCCAATTTAGTAAAAAAGCTCCAAGTTTATCCTCTCATTTCTCCTGGAGGTGAGCAATGACTCCCTGCCCTATGGGAGCATGCAGTGATTGAGTGGACCCTTTCAACTGTATAATTTAAAATTCTAAATGTGGCTTCTAATCTGTCCCCCCAGTTTTGGGAGAAAACTGACTAAAATCACTGATAAACGAGTTTAGAGTTTTTAAAGGGTTTATTGAAAGATAGTAAAAGAAAGAGAAAGATTGAAAAAAGATTTCTTATAACCTGGCAATCCTAGCCTTCCTAATCTCCCACTTCTGAAGTTCCCTGCCATCATGCCAATGTCTCACAGCCACAAAGAGGAAGCACAGTCCCACCAGCATCCGCTTCTTCCTTCGTGTCCTCCTCCCAGAAATGGGAGGCTCCTCAAGTTGATTGGCTGGTAGCCTTGATAGACAGTGCCCACGAGCAAATGTCACTTCCTGACACCAAGGACCTTGACTGCATGGCTTGCCCTCAGAGGCCTTCTCCTCATGACGGAGCTTTTCTACAGTAAGTCTCCAGCAAGTGGCATCATTCCAATCGTTACACTACCAAGGACCTGAGGTGGTTGTAAGAGAAGTTCTAACATAAACCTATGTCTCTGGAGCAATGGCCTGAGGGCCTGACCTAATAGAGCCCAAGCCAAGATGTTCTCTTCCCTTTGCAGTCAGCTCAGAAGATGGGGATCTGCAAAGGAAGAGGTGAAGTTCCTAGAAAAAATGAGTTTGATAGATTGGATTTACATGGCCCTTCCCCCCACCCCAGCCACCAAGGCATACTACACTTGAGGCTATGCCCAACCTGTCTCAAAGGCAATTAGATCTTGCCTTCTGCCTGTAGCCAAATGGCTTCATACTTTGGCTAAGAATCTCCCCTGCCATGCAACCATACAGGTGTAGGAAGAGGAGGTGGGGACAGTTGCGATCTGGTTGATCAGTTGAAATAGGCCCTCTGGGAGCTGGAGGAAGAGTCACAGAGCCCATGGGCAGAGGAAGATGACACCATCCCCAGGAGGGAACACTGGGTCTAGCTCCTGAAACATGAGGTTGATAAGAAAGGAATTGATAGCTAGCCTGTAAAGTGCTTGTAAAATTGTGCAGGAAAATTCAGCACCAGGACATTAAGTGGGGCCTTTTAACCTCTGCCCAATTTGAATCATTTAGGTGAGGCTACACTGGGCAGATAGTCTATGGAGAGAATGGGTATCATGGGCTCAGTATCTGTGGGGGCCTTTTCAGTAATCTCTAAGCATGTAACTTTGGGTAGGGCCAAATGGAAACTCTTACCATGTAGTTATTTTATTTTATTTTTTACCATGTAGTTATTAACATCATGAAATATCTAGTCCCTAGAGAGGCTGAAAGGTATTTCTTCTCTAGCAACGAGGGAAGCTTCATTATACTATTTCCCCTTATAACAGCCCTGTCTGCTCCCTGTGAGCAAAGCAGGTGGCACCTGGCCGCTCTCAGTGGACTACAGATAGATGAGCAAAGCCATGTCTCCAGCTATTCCTTACCTTGCAATGTTGTAGAGCCTGTAGCCTAGACCCAGGGTGAGTGGTATGTGGTTATCAACCTTGCCAATCTCCCCCTTCCCTCTTTTCCTATGGCTAAAACTAATCAGAAATAGTTTAACCTTCATAATTCTTCCCTACAGCTACCTGAACTTTTTCTCATACTGCCACATTAGGGTAGGGAGGGGACTTGAAAGAGGTCTCCCTTCCTGAGGGCATTCAGGTGAGCAAATGAGGTCTACCACATTGATGACACAGTGTTGACCTGGCCAGATGCTGCCACAGTGGCAAGAGGCCCTAGATCACATGGTGGTCCCTATGGTGGGAAATAAACCCAAAGAAAATCCAGGATCAAGCTACTTAGAACTACTGACACTCATTTCCCCACCATGATCTGAGAAGGAAGCCCAGGGACTTATTGGACTCTCTAGGTTTTGTTTTTTGTTTTGTTTTGTTTTGTTTTGTTTTTGTTTTTGTTTGCAGGCAATGGGGGTTAAGTGACTTGCCCAGGGTCACACAGCTAGTAAGTGTCAAGTGTCTGAGGCTGGATTTGAACTCAGGTGCTCCTGAATCCAGGGCCAGTGCTTTAACCATTGCACCATCTAGCTGCCCCTCTAGGTTTTAAGGAACCCACATTTCCCATCTGGGAGTCCTGATGGTCCCCATTAATTAGTCACCTTTGAGTCTACCTTTTCCAGTTGGGACCCAAATAGCCTGCATTCTGGCTATCTGACACTCCCTCTCTGTGGGCCCTTATGACCCCTGTATCATCTGGAGGTCTCTGTCCATAAAGATCAGGTCGAGGGAAACCTTTGGCAGGCACTGAGAAGTGTCCAGAACAATCTTCTGTTGGCACTGGAAGCTCCGATTTCTACCAAGAAGCCACTTACTATATTGCTTTTGAAAAGCAGTTGCTTGCCTCTTCCTGAGCCCTAGTTGTTACTGAACATATGACATCCATTTTGTCCAGAGTTGCCCAATTATGGGTTGGATGATAGAAGATAGTGTCTCTGACAAGATGGGTAGAGCTTCTATGGGAGGCTTCTGTGGCTAAATGGAAATGGTACATTAGAAATCATGCTCGCCTGGATCACTCTGGCCCTATGAGACCAAAGCCTCTCTAGTCCAGAGACTGGAACTGCCTCCTCTGCTGGCCCTCAAGTAGAAAATGGTGCTCTCCCATCTCACGTCAAGAGATTTGCCCCTGTTAATCAATAGCCATGTCATTGTGTATCTGACTGTCTAGGTCCGGTGTCTAACCTCCCAGAAGGGCATATCTGTGACATCAATGCTCTCTGGAGAAGGGGAGGGCATGGAGGGCACAAGAACCAAAGCTGATGCAATCTTATAAGATGACAAGTTTCATGACGATGAGGTTTTTGGGGGGCATGATGGAATCCAGTCCAAGGAGTGCAAAGGGATGGGAAATAAGTTTGGTCTAGTGATTTTGGGGATCCAGAAGACTTACCTGTTGAGAAGGGACTGCTTTGGCACATAATTCTGGTGTTCTCTCTGGCTCTTTCTTTTATTCCTTCCCCAGCACAGATTCACCTTGGCCTCAAGGTCCTTGCTGACTCAGAGGGGACATCAAGGGAGGCACAGCTTGAACCTTAACCCACTGGGCCAATCAAACTCTGTGGATCCTTTGTTGCCTTTCAGGGGAAATTTTGCCTAACCCATGTTTTTGGGGAGAAGAGAACCCTAGTAGAAAGTGGCCCCATTATACTTTCCTAGTTAAAGCGGCAAGGCCCTCTGAGGGGATGTGATAAATGATTCATTGGACCCCTATTTTATTACAAACAGTATTGATCAGTTTGATATGATTCCACAGGGGTGGTGATTAAACATTGTGATAATAGACCTCACAACTGTGAACTGCAGATTGTAAGTTCACTTGCTTAACCAGAGGATGCTAACTAGAGGACTTCCACCCTTGTCTTTTCTTGTTATGGTAACCAATCCCAGAATGGCAGAGGTGACTCAAAAATAGCCCCCCCCCAGCTATTTTTGTTGCCCTTCTGTCCCTTGTCATCCCTTTATTGCCCAACATGGGGAGATGATCATGAGCAGTTGGCCAATGAGTAACCCTGTTTACCAGCCTGTCACCTGCCTTTCTACCAGCCCATAGGTGTGCTCATCAGCTTGGTAGGACCTTTTGAAAGATCAAGATAAGGTCTTTTAAAGTCTGCTCAGTAGCCTGTTTGTCAACCAAGGAGATTCTGTATTGTGTGTAGAACCTCGTGAAGGGTCATCAGCAAGGTCTTTCCATTAATAAGATTCTGTAATTTTGATTGGCTTCACCTATATTGGCTGAGTATCAAGAACTAAGGCCCTGGATGAAGGGAGCATCCCAGATCATGAGGAAGAACTGAAATCTACTTCAGTAGAGGGAACCATGGACCATTTAATAAAGTGCCACTGGCTCAGATTTCTGCCTCAATGGGGTTTTTTTCTTGCAGATTGGACAATTTTGAAAATTCCCACAGGGAATCCTACAGACCTGGGACTTTTTATCTCATTTGTGGCTGAAACCTTCTATGTATGTTGTCTCCCACTAGCTCTTTGAGAAGCTAGCTGTGTGACCCTGGGCAAGTCACTTAACTCCAATTGCCTCACTAAAAAACAAACAAACAAACAAAAAGAGAAGAGTGTTAAGGCTAAAATTTAGCTAGTCTGTCTACAATATCTAATGAGTCGTTTCCAATAAATTATAAGCTTTAGCAAGAGTTAAACTTTTAAGCATTTATTAAGGAGAATAAGAATTTTGTAAAGAGAGAGAGAAAGGCCTAGATTCATCTATCTATTAAAGGGAGAGTGAATTTCTAGCTCCCTTCTCCGCCGCCGGAGTCCTCAGGAAAGAGCCGCAAGTCAGAGCACCAGCCTCCCCCTTCTTCCTCCCACCAGCAAATGTCACTTCCTGACGCCAAAGAAGAGACACATGGTCTTGCCCTCAGAGACGTTCACCTCATGGCGGAGCTTTTCTACAGTAAGTCTCCAGCAGGTAGCATCATTCCAATCGTTACAAGAGACTGTCCTTTAAGTGGACTGATGCTGAGTGAAGTGAGCAGAACCAGGAGAACATCATACACAGTGACAGCAACATTCTGTGATGATTAACTGAGATAGACTTAGCTCTTCTCAGCAATACAATGATCCAAGACAATTCCAATGGACTGATGAAGGAAAATGCTCTCCACATCCAGAAAAAATAACTGTGGGATCTGAATGCAGATTGAACCATACTGTTTCTACTTTTTTTGTTTTTTGAGTTTTTTTCCCTTTTGTGCTGATTCTTTTGGGGAGAGCAGGGCAATGAGGGTTAAATGACTTGCCCAGAGTCACACAGCTAGCAAGTGTCAAGTGTTTGAGGTCAGATTTGAACTCAGGTCCTCCTAAATCCAGGGCTGGTGCTTTATCCACTGTGCCACCTAGCTGCCCCCTGATTCTTCTTTCACAACATGACTAATACAGAAATATGTTTAATGTGATTGTACATATATAACCCATATCAGATTGCTTTCTGTCTTGGGGAGGGGGGAAGGGAGGGAGGGAGAAGAATTTGGAACTCAAAATCTTATAAAAACAAATGTTGAAAACTATCTTTGCATATAACTGGGGAAAAATACTATTGATTGAAGAAAAAAGGAAAAAAGAGAATGTATTGTCTTGCTTTTCTATTCCTATTTCTATTGTATTGGCATGATGCTTTGTAACTTCTTGGTTTTTTTTTTTTTTGTGGACAATGAGGGTTAAGTGACTTGCCTAGGGTCACACAGCTAGTAAGTGTCAAGTGTCTGAGGCTGGATTTGAACTCAGGTCCTGAATTCAGGGCCAGTGCTTTATCTACCGCGCCACCTAGCTGCCCCTATATGGTAAATTCTTAATAAATGCTCTGCCATTCATGATTAGATAAATAGGTAGGTATATAGACAGACAGAGACAGACAGACAGACAGACAGACAGACAGACAGACAGACAGATAGATAGATAGATAGATAACAAGATCTCCTGTGATATACCATGTTAAAAATTGTTTTTCCTTGCCCACATTCTTATGGGAGGAAAAAGGATAAATGGCAAACAAGCATGCACTATTGATACATTAACTATAAGTTAGACTATTACTCTACTAATTGATGCAAAAATCTATCCTCACAGCTTGGAATATGATATTCTGGAGGGCAAAGGAATTGGGATTTCAACCAAAAATCACCTACCCAGTAAAACTGTATAATCTTTCAGGAGAAAAAAATGGGACTTTAATGAAAAATAGGACTTTCAGGCATTTGTGATGAAAAGACCTGAACTGAATAGAATATTTGACTTTCAAATACAAGACCCTAGAGAAACATAAAAAGGTAAACAGGAAAAAGAAATCATGAGGGAGGTTAAAAGGTTAAACTGTTTACATTCCTACATGGGAAGATGATACTTCTTACTCATAAGAACTTTCTCAGTATTAAGGCAGCTGAAAGGAATAAATTTAGACAGAGGGCACAGGTGGGAATTGATTATGAAAGGATGGTATCTATTAGGCATTTATTTTTTGTTTATCTTTTTTTTGTAGGGCAGTGGGGGGGTGGCATGCCCAGGGTTGAGCAGCTGGTGAGTGTCTTGTGTCTGAGGCCAGATTTGGGCTCGGGTCATCCTGGGTCCAGAGCTGGTGCTTTGTCCACTCTGTCACCTAGCTGCCCCATGATGACGTCTTTAAAATAAAATTAAGGGGTGAGAGGATTGCACTGGGAGAAAGGGAAAGGGAAAGGTGGAATGGGTTAAAGTATGTCACATAAAAGAAGCAAGAAAAAGCTTATGGGGAGCAGATAGGTAGCGCAGTGGATAAAGCACCAACCCTGGATTCATGAGGACCTGAGTTCAAATCCAGCCTCAAACACTTTACACTTACTAGCTGTGTGACCCTAGGAAAGTCACTTAACCCTCATTGCTCCCCCCAAAAAAAGAAAAAGCTTATGGAGTGGAGGGGATGGTCAGGGAGGAGTGGGGGAGTGAAAGAGCCTTACTCTCATCAGAATTGGCTCAAAGAGGGAATAACATACACACTCAAGTGGGTATAGTAAGTGGGAGGGGAAAGGGATAAGGGGGGAGAGGTGAAGGAAGGGAGGGCAGATTGGGGGGGGCAGTCAGAAGCAAAACACCTTTGAAGAGGGAAAGGGTAAAAAAAGATAGAAAATAGAGTAAATATGGGGAGCAAGTAGGATAGAGGGAAACACAGCAAAAGTAACTGGGGAAAAAATTGAAGCAGAGGCAAGAGCAATGTAAGATGAGGATTATAATGATGATGGTGGTGCTTTGCTGGGCTATTGTGAAGAAAATTCTTTGTCAGGTATAAGGTCCTATATAAATGTAAGCTATTATTGTTGTTGCAATAATCAACCTCATGGATTTCTGTAAGGAAATTTCCCTTTAAAGTACTATATAAATGTAGTTTACTATTAAAAAAAAAGATAAGCAGGATGCTATCAAGAAAACCTGGAAAGACTTACATGAGCTGATGCAAAGTGAAATGTACTGCATACAAAATAGCAGCAATATTGTAAGATGATCTGCTGCAAATGACTTAGTTATTTTCATCAACGCAATGATCCAAGACAACTCTGAAGGCCTTATGAAAAATGCAATCCATCTACAGAGGAAGAACTAATGGTATCTGAATACAGATGGAAGTATCTTTTGTTGTTGTTGTTAGTTCCTTTTTCTAAAGATTTTTCTCTGCTATGTTTTGCATGACTGCACATGTATAACTTATATTGAATTGCTTGAGTTCTTAAGGGGGGAATAGAGAGGAAGGAAGAGAATTTGGAACACAAGAGTTTTAAAAAATCAATGTTACAATTTGTTTTTACATGTAAGGTGGGGAAAAATTCTAAATAAATTATGATTTCCCAATCTTCAACAATTAAACAAGAAAAAAAACTTCCCTCATCTAAGCCCTTAGATCTATCTCTCTCCCATTATGCCACTAAATTTCCTCCTAATGCCAATATTCTGTGGTTCTGTAATTCTGCAACTGAATTAATAAATAAAATAAAGGACTAGGGGTTGTTTTAGACCAATAAAATCAATAATCCACTTGGTGATTAAACTAAAAAGGAAAGAGAAGAAAGATACATTACAAAGATTTTTTTTTTTAAGTGGTAGCATCTGGGGGCGGCTAGGTGGCGCAGTGGATAAAGCACCGGCCCTGGATTCAGGAGGACCTGAGTTCAAATCTGGCCTCAGACACTTGACATTTACTAGCTGTGTGACCCTGGGCAAGTCACTTAACCCCCATTGCCCCACAAAAAAAGCAAAAACAAAAAAGTGGTAGCATCTGAGGGGCAGTCAGAAAGAAATCTCCAAGTCCTCTTTCAATTCTGTTCTTGGAAGTTTTCATAAAACATACAGGATGAACAGCTTGTTAAATACAATCGATCACCAAGGCAAGACTCAGGATCCTATCTTGTATAGTCTGTGAAATATTAAAACAAAAGAAACTTCAAAGGTGCTCCCCATTTACCCACCCACCACTGGTTGGATGATACATTCCTTGTGTGTATACAATAAGTCCCAAAAATGTCTATACTGTATTCTTTAATCCAGGGTTTCTATTACTCGGACCATAAAGAGGTATTTGTAGGGAAACACCTCCCCCCAAACAAACCACTGATCTGAACAAAAGGACTCCTAACAGCACTATATGTAATAACAAAAACTTGGACTCTACCCTCTTCCCCTCTTTTTTTTTTAAAATTGAGACATTTGTACATTAATAACACATCTCTTATATTTTTTGAGTTATATGTGACAGAATCTCAGCTCTCTTTTCTTTTATGTTGTTAATCTGGCCCAGGTAACTTGAACTCATTGACAAGGAGTTGCTCTCATCATTTCCTCCATTAATTTCATTTTGGATTCCTGTTATTTAAGGCTGGTATTAGAATAAACACTCCTTATATGATAGTGATGGAATGCTGTTGTGCTATAAATTATGAGGGGGATGGTTTCACAAAACCTGGGAAGACTTGCATAATCTGATGCAGAGAGAGGTAAGCAGAACCAGGAGAACATTGTACATAGTCAAAGCAATTTTGTACAATGATCAACTGTGGGTGCCTTGGCTATTCTGATCATTGTAATAATCCAAGATAATTCCAAAGGATTTATAATGAAAAATACCATCTATCTCCAGAAAGAGAACTGATAGGGGCCAAGTGCAGAGTGAAGCATATTTCTTTCACTTTATTTTTCTTGCATTTTTTGTAACATGATAGACTAATTGTATTTCCTTTTAAAAAAAATTTTAAACAAAAAATTTATTTAAACAAGATGTTTGACTTGAAGGGAAAACTATATAGGATCAATTTCTTTATACTAATTTATCCCTACTGAGAGACAGAGATTGCCCTACTTATAACAGTTACGTCCAAAAATGTTATAAATCGTCCTTGGTTTTACAATGATAAAAGAAAAACATTGAAATTATCCAATCAAATAAGGTATGCAAGGATTTTTTGTGGGTTTTTTGTTGTTGTTGTTGTTATCGTTAAACAGTGAGAGGAAAATAACTTACTAGAATATAAAGATAAAAGTTGAATGAGCATGCCACTAATGGAGAAAAGGGATATTTTCACAGAACCAGTTTTTCCCCCTCCCCA
The DNA here is from genome assembly GCF_019393635.1 of Dromiciops gliroides. NCBI lineage: Eukaryota > Metazoa > Chordata > Mammalia > Microbiotheria > Microbiotheriidae > Dromiciops > Dromiciops gliroides. The sequence continues at coordinate 188,140,557 of NC_057865.1, forward strand.
TCTCCATTTGATGTTGATCAAAACATACCATCAACCATTCACTTTAAAAAATGCAGGGGGCAGCTAGGTGGCACAGTGGATAAAGCACTGGCCCTGGATTCAGGAGGACCTGAGTTCAAATCCGACCTCAGACACTTGACACTAGCTGTGTCACCCTGGGTAAGTCACTTAACCCTCATTGCCCCACAAACAAGCAAACAAACGAACAAAACCCATGAACATTAAAAAACAATACGCAGGGGGGCAGCTAGGTGGAGCAATGGATAGAGCACCGGCTCTGGAGTCATGAGTACCTGAGTTTAAATCCGGCCTCAGACACTTAACACTTACTAGCTGTGTGACCCTGGGCAAGTCACTTAACCCCAATTGCCTCACTTAAAAAAAAAAAGAAAAGAAAAAACAATACGCAGGGGCAGCTAGGTGGCACAGTGGATAAAGCACTGGCCCTGGATTCAGGAGCACCTGAGTTCAATTGTGATCTCAAACACTTGATACTAGCTGTGTGACCCTCGGGAAGTCACTTAACCCTCATTGCCCCGCAAAAAAAAAAAATGCATTATGCCTGTGCACATACACCAGTTACTTTATGTACAATAAAGGAATGGGGGAAGGGAATCAAAGAAGAGTGAAAACTACACTTCAGTAGTCAGGATGTGTATGAACCAAATCTTGGTTTTCTAATTGTGAATGTATTATTTTCCTTGGGAGCATAGTTCTGGAGTAGAGTTTCAGGTCCCCTTTTAAGTAAACACCATCTGTCTGCTCCTGGAATATATCAATTGTATCTTCATCCTCCATTTACAACTGTGCAGGCGTGTCTGTTTCATTGATTGGTTGCCCATCAAGTTGGAATCTGATCTGCCTCATTGACAAACCAGGTCTGTTCACAATAGGCTTTCATTAGTTTACCAAGTGGTGTGTGCCCCTTAATCTTCAATTGCACCACCCAGCCATCTTGCCTTGCCACCTTCAAATTAATGTGGTCCTCGTTTTCAGTCTTGACTCCTTCCTTGGGCTTTTCGTCGGCCATGGCGAGTCCAGGTGTCTCCTCAGCCACAGCTTCACAAAAGAGGCACTAGGATGGTCAGCTACAAGGGGTGGGGGGAGAAGCAGCAGCGCCAGGAGCAGGAGCAAGAGGAGGAGGAGGAGGAAAACCCATATTCCCTGTTTTAATGGTTACTAAAATGTATTGTTTACTTGAACATTAGTAAAGCATGTGATGAAGTTTCTCATATTCTTCTTGTGGGAAACAAAGAACAATGTGGAATAGATGATAACAAAATTAGATGTACTTAGAACTGGCCCAAAGCTCAGACTCTTTGAATCATTCAAGTGTCAGCTGGAATAAAAATATAGATGGTATCAATATCAATTTGTAAATGACACAAGGCTAAGAGGAGTGGCTAACGCACCCTATGTCAGTCACAATCCAAAAGCACCTTTATAGGGGCAGCTAGGTGGCACAGTGGATAAAGCACAGCCCTGGATTCAGGAGGACCTGAGTTCAAATCCGGCCTCAGACACTTGACACTTACTAGCTGTGTGACCTTGGGCAAGTCACTTAACCCTCATTGCCCTGCCCCCCCCCAAAAAAAACAACAAACAAAAACACCTTTATAAGTTACAGCATTGCTCTAACTCTAATAAGATAAAAGTCTATTGGAATAGATGGAAAGTCTTCTATCTGGGTTCAAAAAATCAATTTTACAAGGCAGCATGGTGTAAAGGAAAGAACACTGACTTTGGTGTCAGTAGATCTGAGTTCATAGCTCACCTCAGAGGCTGATTATTCATGTGACTTTGGCCAAAACACAGAACCTCCCTGTGCCTCAGTTTCCTTATCTAGAAAATGAGAGAATTGGACTATATATGGCCTCTCAGGTTCCTTCCAGTTCTAGGTCCATGATACAAAATCTAGGATGTTTGAGGTTAGATAGCAATTTGTCTGAAGAAGATATGAGGCAGTTGTTAGATAGTAAGCTCAAAGAATCACCAGTGTGGGGGTAGCTAGGTGGCCCAGTGGATAGAGCACTGGCCCTGGATTCAGGAGTACCTGAGTTCAAATCCAGCCTCAGACACTTAACACTTACTAGCTGTGTGACCCTGTGCAAGTCACTTAACCCCAATTGCCTTACCAAAAAGAAAAAAAAGAAAAGAAAAAAATAATAATCAGCAGTGTGATATGAGGTAGCAGCAAAAAAAAAACAAAAACAAACCAAACAAACAAAAACTAATGCATCTTCAGCTGCATTGGTCAGGTACCAGTAATAAAGAGGTCACTACTCTGACCTAGGGTGGCACAATGAACAGGGTGCAGGCCTGGAATCAGGAAGACTCATCTTCCCGAGTTCAAATCTGGCTTCAGACACTTACTAGCTGAGAGACCCTGGGCAAGTTGCTTAAACCTGTTTGCCTCAGTTTCCTCACCTGTAAAATGAGCTGGAGAAGAAAATGGAAACCACTCCAGTACCTTTGCCAAGAAAACCCCAAATGGGGTGAACAACAATACTCTTACCTACCCTGATCTGGTTTAGCCCATATCTGGAGTATTGTGTTCAATTCTGGGGTCCATACTTTAAGAAGGAGCATAGACATATTGAAGAAAAAATATTGATACTAATACAGTATTCTGCAATTTAGGGTAAAGTATGTGAGAAACACTTTTATTTAACATTGTATCCAAGCCATCTCTAGTTTAAAGAAAAAGATGTCCAAATTAGCATAGTCCCCTAAGACCTCTGACGTGACTGACCCAAGGTGATCCCAGGTAACATGAGATTCTTTAAAAAGAAAAAAGATAAGACTCTGGTTTAAAACGTTATCCCATTCCTCCTGAACCACTGCCATTAAGGAATCAATAGGGCTCTTCCAAGAGAGCTATATAGAGACGCTAACTGAAAAAGAGGCAGAATTTGCATGTTGTTTCTCCCCCATTGGATTGTGAAATTCTTGAGAGTAGAAACTGTCATTTGTTCCTTTTTAGTATCACCCTCTCCACCACCCCCCACCCCCCAGCACTTGGCACACAGTATTTAGCACAAAGTAGGCTCTGAATAAATGTTTATTTACTGACTGGCCATTTGAAACTAAAAGTGTATCATGATTAAATTAAAACACACACCTACTTTGGATGGGTGGTAGCGGTGTGCCTAGGCACATAGCCTACCCTGCAGTCATGCCTGTGAGAAAGATGCTCTGGAAGGTAAAGAGCCTCAAATCCAGGTCAAATGGGAATGGGTTGGAGGAACTGGGTATGTCTAGCCTACAAGATACCAGGACAATGGATGAGGGAACGTGATAGCTTTGTAGCCCTTCTTCCAGGCTAACTCCTCAAACTTATAATCATGTTCCTGGATTTGGTCAACTGTTAGCTGTTTAGTTAGTCATTGTTCAGGTGTGTGTAACTCTTTATGACCCTATTTGGTGTTTTCTTGGCAAAGATAGTAGAGTGATTTGCCATTTCCTTTAACAATCAGTAAAGAGACACAATTAACTCAAAATAAAGACATTTAGTAAAATGGCAATAGTAAATACAGTAGCTATCAAATTCCCCGCCCCCATAAACCTAGGGTGTACTCTTGCACAAATATACAGTTTCCATGGGAAGACTTACTTAGAATACACTTGGGGAAAACCAGAGTCAATGAAATTTACAAATCCCATACTGCTGGGATCTGATATCTATTCCCTTCGTGTGGAAGCATCACTAAGATCTCCACTAAATTTCTCTCTCTCTCTCTCTCTCTCTCTCTCTCTCTCTCTCTCTCTCTCTCTCTCTCTCTCTCTCTCTCTCTCTCTCTCTCTCTCTCTCTCTCAGCTGGACTCTCAGGGTTTACTCCTTTCCATGACCTGACTCTGAATTATCAGTGCTAGCTCATTCTCACATAATCCATAGTTCACTCTCTTTTCTATCAGAGGTTACTCTCCTCAAAACTGCTTGAGTAACTGTCTCTCTTTATCTGTAGTCTGTCTGAAGAGTGTGTGTCAAAGAGTGTGCTTCAAAGTCTCTAGGACAGCTTCTCCAGTTGCTAAAAGGGGTTATCACCTTCTAGGCAAGTAGCTCTGTTGTTAGATGCCATGGCTGATGGAGAGAAATTTCCTCCACCCCTCTGAGAATGATTTGTCTAAAGGGCAAATTGTCAAATTGTAGCCTTCAGGGTTTAGCATCTAGGGGTCATGGCCAATATTCAACTCAGCAAATAGCCTTTCCCCTTCGGATTGTTTCCAAGGTATTCCCATTCTGTCACAGAGTAACTGGGAGTTAACACTTTGTTAAAGCCTATTCTAAGACATGCAAAGGTGGAGGAGGGAAGCCAAATTTCCCTTACCTTGTACTTATCTTCAAGCTTTTTGAGAACCCTCGTAGGGAAGAAGGATTAGATTTGTTCGTTTGGTCACACAGGGCAGAACTGAGACCAGTGGGTGAAAGTTGTAAAGAATCAAATTTAGATTTGATGCCAGGAAATACTTCTCACCAGTTAGAGATCTTAGACGGAGATGACTGATAATGCCCAGGATGACCTCTCCAACTGCTAGGTGGAACGTCTCACCATTGGCCATAATCCAAGATTAAACGGCAATTCCTGTTCCTATCCGAGGTCATCCTGGGGTTGGAAGTGAGGGGGACAAGCACAGTCTGGAATAGATAGCAGTTCTCTCATTCTGAGGGCTCTAACTGTTGAAACCTTTTCAGGCATCGAATCTTGGCAAAGATACTGGAGTCATTTGCCATTTCCTGCTCCAGTTAATTTTACAGATGAGGAAACCGACGCAAACAGGGCCAATCTTCTTTACACTGATGATGTGGTTTAAGTACATTATTTGCCAGCAGTTAATTTGAATGACTTTTCAGGACTTTGTAAATTATTATTGATAAATTGTGCGTGGAAGAACCGTTTAGAGACTATGGGACTCCTATAGTAACGATTTGTGTTACGTCTGATAGAACTATGGGTTCGAGGTTTCTCTTCATAACGTAGAATAATTTGCTTCACGCTGGTAAGCAATGTTTTGGTATAGCAAATCCAGAGAACAGAAGCCTGCGTTCAGAAGGCCTAGTAGACTCATCTACTGAACAAGTCAAGTAGAAGAGAGATAGTAGAGAAAACAACGGGAGAAATCTGCGGAAGTCAAGGAACGGCACAGAAGCTGACAGCTCAGCACAGCTGATCGCAAGACGCCGGTTGATATGGGGAGCTCTGCTGATTGGCGGAGAGCAGGCCAGGTTGAAAGAGCTGATTGGTGAAAAGCTCTACACTCTAAAAGAGCTGATTGGAGGAAAGGAGAATCATCTGCGATGACTAAAATCGGGGCTACTGTCTGTTACTGCTACAGAGTGCAATTGTCTCAAAGGCTTCCCTCTTGCATTTTACTGTCCCCTCTCACCGAAAAACCCTAATAGCTTTGCAGATTCCAGGATAAAAGGGTACTCCTTACAGCGTCACACTGAGTTGACAACCCACCCAAAATCCCCTTTTCAACGAAACACTCCCTTAACAACTCCCCTCTTTTACATATGCAATTGATTAAAAAATATGCAAGATTTTATTTTTGTTAATATTAAATTTTATCCTATTAGATATTGGCCACTAGTTTGTCAAGTTTTCCATCATCTTTTTGTCCTCTGAAAATTTGGTAAGATTTGCTAAGTATTTCATTTAAATCATCGACAGAAACCCCCGTCCAAAATGACGTTGACCCATCAGTAGGTCAGAGCATTCAACCTGTTCTGAATCTATATTAATATACAGTCATTTAGCCTACAGTTCTCTATATTTGAACGCAAAGACAGCATGGGATTCTTTGTCAAAAGCCTTGCTGAAATCTAGGTATTCCCCTGATGATACCAGTTTGGAAAGGCCGTCAAAAGAGGAAATGAAATTAGTCTGGAACAACCAGCTGTTGATGAAATCATGTCTCTTGGTTCCTTTTTTCTGTGTTCACGAATGATTATCACTCTAGATTCACATTCTAGAATTTTCCCAAGAATCTAAATTAATCTCATGGACTCCCACTTTGGTTCCTCAGTACCCTAATCAGACTGAGAGTGGGGGGCGCGAAGATGCAGGAGAAAGAGGGAGATGAGGTTGGACTTTGCATGGAGAGCAGAGGGAAAAAACTACAACTCCCAAGCTCTCCCTGTACTCACCCCCCTCCATTTCCGCTTCCCCATTTCACAGTTCACATCCCTAGGAGCAGAGGGCCAGCTATCGGGCACGTGAGTCCGCGTGACAGCCGGAGGTGGGGAGGTGAAGGTTACCTATTGATGGAAAGGCGGGTTTAGGGGGTGGGGCCTGCGAGATCGGCAGGAAAGGAGGGAGGGGCCCATCTGAGGATCTTGTTAGTTATTGGACGAGTTGGGGGAGGGCGGAGTTAATTTCGGAGACGGGGGATTGAACTCGCTTTTTGCCAATGAATGGCCAAATGGTGGGCTGGACTACTTGGTGGGTCGGGGCGAGGGAGGGAGAAGAGGCAGGGCTTTAAAAAAAAAAAACACCCGCCCGTGGTCGCCTGCCGCGGGGCCTGGTGGGAGGTAGCCTAGCCGGGCTGCAGGTTTGCGCTTCCTGTTTCCGGTTCCCGGAGCGGGGCAGTGTGAGGTGCTACTGGAAACCCTGGCTGCTGGGACGGGGGCTGCCGCTGGGACCCTGGACTGTCCCCTCTTCGGGCCCCCTCTCCAGACGATATCCACAGGGGATTCCAAAGGAGGGGTACTCTGATTAATATTCATGAGGGCTCATTAATAATTCAGAACGATCGGCGTTTCGCCCCTCCTCTCCAGTGGCACGTGAGTATTCTGGGGCCCCAGGGAGAGGGGCTGGAGGCTGAGGTGGGGGTGGGGTGGGGTGAAGGACCCCAAGAGGGCCTCCGGAATCCGGATCGCCGGTGTCCCTCTCCTCCCGAGAGCTTGGCCCCCAACTCCCACGGCGGGTCTGGGGAGGAGGGGGAGGCAGGGACTCGGACTAGGCCACAAGGAAGTTGCAGGGACGCGGTAAGAGTGGAGGGAGAGGAGACCGATGGGTGCTGAGAAAAGGGAGACAGTGATGCAAGGAAGCCCCTCAGGCCTGGGTGTGGAAGCGGGTCGAACTGTTACGGGGGGTTCTCCCTGGTGTGACTTGATGGAGGCAGGGGGAGGTGGGGTGGTGATGCTAGAGACGTCAGGTGGAGGAGGAAGAGGAGGACGACGAGAAGGACGAGGAGGACTCGTGCGGAGATTAGGAACGAACAGGAGGCGTTTGAGAAAGATGATTACCTGGGTGGCAGGTGTGGGAACTCGTGCCACTTGGCTCAAAGTTTGTACGGCCACATAGTTCTTGCTTCCAAACTTTCTCCTGCCATTCCCTTGAGTGTTTTGGCTATGGAACCTTTTCTGGGAGCGAGAGAAAGAGGTGAAGGCCTAGAGTTCTGGCTGCAAAGGAGGGTCGGATTCAGGCATGAGGTTCGGGAGGTTGAGATGGTCCAGAGGTGGGAGCTGCTTCCCAGCTACCGAACCCCAACTGTAGGCCAAGACTCGAGTGTTTCTGATGCCATAGAATTGGAGGTCACCACCCTTCTTGTTTAAGAAAGATAATTCCTTGCTTCTGGAGGATCTCTAGGCAGACCCTCAACCGCCTTTTGGTAATCTCTTCTGATTTGGGAGGGGTTTATTTTTAGTCAGGACGTTCTTCGTTTTAAATGAAAAAACCAACTACTAAAATCCGTCCTGTCTTAATTTAAGCCCATTCCATCATGTTTGAGGAAAGTATGTGTTCCCCGTGTTTAGAATGCATGTTTTCTTCCCTTCAGCCTCTTAAGAATCCTTCAGGGTTCAACTCAAAGGTCCCCTGTGGAGCACTGTTAGTGCTCCCACCACAATAAAACAAATAACAAAAAACCAAATCGCTTGTGTATATTGTGTATATACCTGTTGTATCTCTGCCTCTTAGTAGATTGTCTGAAATGAAAACTATAATAGTTAATGTTCATATAGATCTTACCATGCAGTGTGCTAACTTGTTGATGAATAACTGATCAATGGTATCTTCTTTAATCACGATACTCATAAGGGATACACTTACTAGCTGTGTGACCCTGGGCAAGTCACTTAACCCTTATTACCCACCAAAAAAAAAGATAATAAAACAATCACTTATCAATCTTTTCTGAAGGATAAATAATTATAAAAATCTATTTACCAGCTTTGTTGGTTATCATTTTATGAATTTTCAGCTTAAATAGCATGGTGACTAAAAATTACATGTAAAATTATTTTCTGTTAAGAGTTGGACCGGGGCAGCTAGATGGTGCAATGGATAGAGCACCGGCCCTGGAGTCAGGAGTACCTGAGTTCAAATCCGACCTCAGACACTTAACACTTACTAGCTGTGTGACCCTGGGCAAGTCACTTAACCCCAATTGCCCCCCCCACACACACACACAGAGTTGGACCAATTGTGGAACAAATGAGAAAGGATTCTTCTTTATTCCCTTCATGCTGTATTGTTGTTAGACTGCCCCTAGCCCAGTTTTCCAGCTAATTGTCTTTGTAAAATTGAGTAGTAATGATACCTAAATAGCCTCCCATATGATCTCTTGGAGGAAGCCCCTCTAACTTAAGGGTTAATAGTATAGATTCTTGAACTGTTGGTGTGAGTTGGAAGAATGGAAAACCTATTTCTCTTCTAACCTGAGATTTGGTATTCATTGCTTAGAAGATTGGGGGTGGGGCAGCTAGGTGGTACAGTGGATAGAGCACTGGCCCTGGATTCAGGAGTACCTGAGTTCAAATCCGGCCTCAGACACTTAACACTTACTAGCTGTGTGACTCTGGGCAAGTCACTTAAACCCAATTGCCTCACTTAAAAAAAAAAAGAAGAAGAAGAAGAAGATTGGGGGTGACGTGACCCCTTCTAGTTTCTAAGCTCTATAGGATAGACTAAAGGTAGACTGGTGGGTTTTTTGTGCTATAGGCTTTTTGAAGAAAAGTTCAACTATTAACAGATAAGGGACATAGAGGCCTTAGACCTTAACCTTATACCTGAACTCCTCTTTACAAAACTTCAGATGACTTTACAAATTACTTTTTTCAGGTAGTTTCAGAATTTCTCATTTCATTATGGGTATGTGGGTAAAGTAGCATGCAGTCAGTTATCAGAAAAGGTGGACCCTATTGGGCAGTGGTTTGGAAGTGATACAGGAAGTGATACAGCACTCTGGTACCTGAGTCTTCTGTTCCATTTCCCATTAAATCACTCCTAAGCTTTGGAGAAGTCATTTCCCCTTTATCTTTTTGAGTCATATGGAGAATTTAGTTTTTCGTTATCTACCACCTTTTCTGGATTTTGAGAGCATTGGCATTTTAGTGTTTGGGGAATTTTCAGACTATGCGAGGGTTATTACTTATAATGAAAAGTTGAATTTGGGGCTTGATAGGAAAAGGTAGGACTAAGAAGAACTGGGTAGAGTTGAGTGGCAGGATGGTACAATTATAGACTTATCAGTTTGCAAGGAGTTCCTTTAAAATAACCTCTGGGATAATCAAGAAAGTTAGGTAAAGGCATATTTTGCAAAGTCGAAGTCTTACACAAATCAATATGAATTAAGCAGAAAGGGAATGGATAGAAGGGGACAGTAAATTTTAAAATTGGGAGTAGATTCTAATTAATGAACAGTATTTTCATTCCCAGAGTACCTTAGCAAAATAGGTCAAGTATGTGAACATTACGTTGATTTGACTGAGTGGTTCCCAGGAGCTCAGTGGCAAGAAGTGTACTGACCTAATGAATTTTCTTCTTCCAAGGGAATTTTGGAAAATACAAGACATGAGACCTTAAAGGACATGAGCGCTTATTAATTGTTAAATGGGGCTTTATTCTTTTATGTAGATTGTCACTCTCCAAGACTAAGACAGGCAGAAGGATTTCTTGCTGTATGATGCTTTTGCGGAGGGTGGGGGGGAGGGGTGTAGTTCATTTCTACAAGAGCTGAGATTAACTCCTGAAGACATAAATGTTGATCTAACTCTTATCTAAACAGGCAGGAATGCTCCCACCCACTCAGTTTTTCTGAAATTTTGAGGTGTGTGATTGGTTTTGCCTTTAGCAGTTGTGAACTTCCACTTTAACAATTATAGTTTGAGAATGGCTTTTTGGGTGCCTTAAAACTGAATAGAATTCTGCTTGTTATCATATCTTCTCCCTCCCCAAAGTATTGTGAATAATAAATAGGAAATTTTTGTAGAGAAATTCAGTAAGCTTGGCACTCTAGGGACTTTGTAGAGACACGTTATAGAGGGGTGTGGGGAAGTCTTCTATAAAATTGTGCCTGAGTTGGGGGAAAAGCTTTAGGAATGAGAAGATCTGTAAGATAGGGAGTATCTGTGGCCAGTGACAGATATAAAATGTGAGTTAGCTAGAGGTAGTATGTGTTAGACATATCAATATATTTGTGCATATTCCAAAGGTTTTGATGCTTGTTGCATAACTAAAGGATCAGCTTGGCAGTGTGTTGTGGTAACTGATTCTTCTCTCCTTCCCACTCCTCTTTTCTCCTCTCTCCCAATAGGATGTTCCCCTTTTACAGCTGTTGGAGATCTAGGCTGCTGTTTCTGCTACTCCTGGCCGTGGCAGTGAGGGAGGCCTGGCAGGTGGAAGAGAAAACCTGTGACTTGATAGGAGAGAAGGATAAAGAGTCAGAGAAAGAACTGGCCATACTAAAGAAGCTGACTCCACTTTTTGGCCAAAGGTAAAGGATGGAAGGAAAAGGCAAACTATTTTCCAGTATCTCTGCCAAGAAAACCCCAAATGGGGTCACAAAGAGTTGGACACAACTGAAATGACTGAACAACGACGAAGGACAGAAACTTCCAAGGGTTTTGGGGCTGTAGTTGTTTTATTTATTTATTTTTTTTTGATTGATTGATTGATTTATTTTTTTAGTGAGGCAATTGGGGTTAAGTGACTTGCCCAGGGTCACACAGCTAGTAAGTGTTAAGTGTCTGAGGCCGGATTTGAACTCAGGGACTCCTGACTCCAGGGCCGGTGCTCTATCCACTGCGCCACCTAGCTGCCCCTGTAGTTTTAAAGAATCTTTCTCTTTATAGTCTCTGATCCCAGGGTTAAAAAAACCTTACCATTTAGGGAATGCTATCTGTGGCCTTTTTGAGAACTAACCACCCAGTTTCATAATGAATGAAAGGAAGGGAATCAGCCCAACTTCTCCCAAAAACCTGTTTTTTTCTCACATTATGCAGCCTGATTTATGTCTCCAAGAACAAACAGACCTGCAGCAAGTTAAACCTGTCTTCTCTAAAGAAATTTTTTTTTTTTGGTGGGGCAGTGAGGATTAAGTGACTTGCCCAGGGTCACACAGCAAGTAAGTGTCAAGAGTCTGAGGTTGGATTTGAACTTAGGTCCTCCTAAATCCAGGGCTGGGGCTCTATCTACTGCAACACCTAGCTGTCCCCACTAAAATAGACTTTTGATGATAAAGCATTTGACTCAGGCACTGAGCCTCAGGCTTCTTGCATGGGCATTGTTAGGTTCATACATTAGCTGTTCCCTGTCTCCAGGAGATCAGGTAAAGATCCTTGAAAGGAAGAAAGCAGTCTCAGAATGCCACGTTCCTGAGCATGGGAAACAGCTATATAAAGTGAAAGGGCTTAGTACAGATGATCTGTTAAAAAGCCCAGAGGCTTTGGCAGGTGTGTTTGTGTATAGTATGTTTTAATTACCAGCTAACCTTTCAGTGTCTCAGATATCACGTTTCTGCAGATGGTATTAGCTGCTATGTGTGACCATAATCATCTTTGCCCAAAAAGTGGGATGAGCTCTGATAAATGAACCAAAACCTCAGTGGATGTGGTCAAAGCAAATTTTGCTGTCACTAGAGATACCCATTCTGACTTTTGTCCCCCTTCTTCCTCATTTCCCTGTTCTGTCTTAACAGCTTTGAAAGTACTGTGGGCCAGGGTTCAGAATCCTACACCTACAAATTTAGGGTGTGCCGGGAAGTTGGCAGCAACAACAACTCTGGGGCTGGACTGGTGCAGATCAACTTGAAGACTAACAAGGAGACGATAATAGGGAGGATTAATGAAACCCATGTCTTCAATGGAAGTAAGGCCCTTTCTCACTTCTTCCATCATCAGATAGCCCCAAAGCTAACTCATTTCAACTCAGCTTTCCAGATTTCTCTAGTCTTTCAAATGTATCTTATGATCTGCTATCTGGTCTCCTATTTAAGGATATCCATTCTTAAGAGTTTCTTTAGATCTTTGTTGCTTCTATTAGCATGATTATTTCACTGAGGGTCAAAAATGGAAAGAACATGATCATCCTTGTGCCACCATCTCCTTCTCCCCATCATTCAACCAATTCAACACAAAGATGATACTTTGAATTATCAGTGGCTGATTTGAAATACCAGAAAGTAGGTAGGCTTCTCCCTTCTACCGTTTTGTCAGCAAGTAGTATGCATTCAATAAATGTGACTCAATTAACTGGAAAGATTGGTTTGAAATGGCCATCTAGTAGATCACAGTGAAATAGAAATTATTTAGATTTATGTCATTGTACCCTTACATTAGTATGGGGGAAAAATCAAGATTTCTTACTAGCCTAGAGACTCATCTTTTTCAGTTCTGATTATCCTAGAGGAATAACGTGTATCATCACAGCTATATTAAGCAAGACACATAATACTTTGGCATGTGTAGTACATAGGTCCCTTGATGCAATCATGAACAAATTTTTCAAGTAAAGCTAATTCATCTGAATCCCTTTTATCCTTTTCTACCCACCACATTGCCCAAATCTGTTGCTGCCCTTTCCTGTTACAAAAAAGTTTTCCTTGTCCCTCAGGTGACTGGATCATGCTGACCTATAAAGGGGGTGATGAGTATGACAACCATTGTGGCAAGGAACAGCGACGGGCAGTGGTGATGATCTCCTGTAACAAAAACACCATTGGGGTGAGACACCAAGGGACTAGTAGAGTTGGACAGAGACTGAACAGCAGAAAGGGGTACAGCACTACTAGATGGGGCATGTTAGGAAAGAATATGGAATCAAAGAAGCATTTCTTTCCTTTGTTAGGTGCTGAATTAGGCTAAGGGGAGTGTTAGATGGGTGCTAGAAAATGTCACTTTTAACATCATAAACTTATTATTTTCCATCGTCACACAGGGCAACTTTGTACCTGTTTCTGAAGAAAGGGGCAAAATCCAAGAATGTTTCTACCTCTTTGAGATGGACAGCAGTCTGGCTTGTCCCCCTGAAGATTCCCACCTCAGTGTGGGCTCTATTTTACTTATCACGTAAGTGCTCTGAAACACAAATACCTTACTACCTTTCCCCTTTTTCTGGATCAATAAGAACAATTTCTGTAGAGGGGTAAGTGACCAAAACTGCATTCTCATCTCTACTTCTGAAGCTATGAGAATGTGAATGGGTTTAGTAGAATATAATTGTATTTAGAGGGAGGCTGTATCATAGAGGACTTGACAGTTCTTATTCCTACTTTTGCTAATGGGATAAACTAAAGCATAAAAGCCATGGGGTGGGGGCAGCTAGGTGGCACAGTGGATAAAGCACCGGCCCTGGATTCAGGACCTGAGTTCAAGTCCAGCCTCAGACACTTGACACTTACTAGCTGTGTGACCCTGAGTAAGTCACTTAACCCTCATTGCCCCACCAAAAAACCCAACAAAAACAAAAGCCAAGGGGCCCTGTTTGTTTGGATCAGGAATGAATTTGAACTAACATGGGATCCAGATACACATACTTCTGAGCCCAAGCTCATCATTTACCAGTTCCGGTCAGTAGCCTAGCTGCTTGCCTCAGGGTCATGGAGGGAGGTCACTAAGTGTATTGCTAATTATTCACTACCTCTAGCTCTCCATGCCAGCCTTGTTACTCCTTAGGACCTTTGTCTCACCTATGCCTAAGTGTCACCATTAACAGGGCTCTTTTTGTACTTTTTCCTTTCTCTTCCTCTAGGTTTGCCTCGCTGGTGGCTGTCTATTTCATTGGGGGCTTCTTATACCAAAGGCTGGTAGTAGGCGCCAAAGGCATGGAGCAGTTTCCTCATTTAGCCTTCTGGCAGGATCTGGGCAATTTGGTAGCAGTAAGTAATAGGGACTGTTGCTAGGGTACCCGTTCTGTATCTAACTGCAGGGAACAGATTCTGGCCTTTTGCAAGAACTGGTGGTTTAAGTCTTTCAGAACCGGGAGAGGGGATGGGTGTAGGGGAAAGGAAACGGTTATGGCTATCAGTACCCACCTCTCCTCAGACTGAACTTAAATTTACTTATCATCAGCTGGCATCTTTATTCTTTGAATTACTCCTCTCTTCCTGGAGACAACCTCTCTAGGGCTAATTCCTTCAGTCAGTCATATTTGTTTTTCTTCACAGGATGGTTGTGATTTTGTGTGCCGATCTAAACCCCGAAATGTGCCTGCTGCCTACCGGGGTGTGGGGGATGACCAGCTCGGAGAAGAGTCAGAAGAGAGGGATGACCACTTGCTCCCCATGTGACTGCACTGGAGACACCCAGCCTTTCTTTCTTTCTTTCTTTCCACCCCAAACCAAAGCATCCTCAGCCAGATTTCTCCGCTGCTGCTGCTCCATCTCTTCTACCAGTTTTTCCTCTAGTTTGCTTTTAACTTGCACTCACTCTTTCTACCCACTAAGCTGCCTTCTCTCTGCTCTGTGTTTTCCCTTTGGAGTCTATTAGTGGCACTGACCCAGAGAAATGTGCCTAGGAGGGACACCCCTTACAGGTCAAAGGGAACTGAGGGTTTGTGTTTCCCTTGCAGAGAAAGGATGATGGGGATGTGTACAGATGGCTGGGAGTGGGCAAGAGACTTTCCTAGCCTTTTTACTGCATTTTCAATGTTAGGCTCTTCTGTGAGACACTGGATTCTAAAGGAAAAAAAATATTATTTATATAGGGTTTTGGTTGCTGTCATGCTGTTACCCTATGCCTGCTCTTATTTACAAGAGTTTGGTTGGAATTTTCTGCTGCTTGGGACAGCTTTGTAATGATTATCACTTCCGAGTTCCTGAATTTGGTCTGGGCCCAAGGCAGCCCCATTTTCTCTTGGCCTCCTCTGGGAACAGAACCATAAAATGTGAATTTTCCCAGGCCATAGATTTGTGAGGTACTACTAGGTCATTGTTGACTTAGTAGGGACCTTTACTTTGAAATATGATGTGGATTGTGATTTTGTGTTGTCACTTCACACATTCAGCCAAAAAGCCCAATCCAGAAAGCCAGAAACTAGAAAGGGAAAATGAGACTGAAGTATTGTGCCACATTGGTTCCTGAAAAGGAAAATTAACCATGCCTAGGGTGGATTTATTGGTGGAGAGGGGATGATTTTCCCCCCTCTCTGGTTACAGAACTTGGCAAAGCTTCTCTTATTCTAATCCTCCTCCCTTTTTATGAATATGGCTTATCTCCCCAGGTATGAGATTTTTCTTTTACAAAGATTGCCAAAAATGCAAATAGAAGCAGGTGGGGAGCCTGGAGCTCTGCTTCCAAGTGTAGAGAATGCTACTAACATTCCCTCTGCTGGCTCAGGGAGGAAAGTGTGTCTTGCCTATGGTTTTTCTGGGCAAGTAAGGGTTTTCAAAATTCCTTCTGGTGCCTCCCTTTTCTAATTAGGTGGTATGGCCAAGAAACTGGGCTGATCTCTCTTTGACTAATAAGGTTCTTCTGGCCAGTCAGGGGCAAAATAGCTACAGACAGAAAATTTATCTTTGGCTTTTTCATTACTGTTTGGACATTTTTTTTTCCTTTGAAGATAGGGAAATTAAGATTATAAAATCAGCAGGTATTTTTTTGTGTGTGTATATTTTGTTTTCCTTCCTCCTCCTTAACCCGGTGTTTTAAAATAAGGCAAAAGTCTATGCCACTTTTTGTATAAAAACACAACTTCAGAAAATTAAAAGGACCAAAAAAAAAAAACCAAACAAACCCCAATCCCTGTGGTCTGGCTGTTTGTATAAGAGTCAGGGTCTAGGAATTCAGGAATGAAGTAAGACAGACAACCAAGACCAGTTTTCATCCTTTTACTAAGGAAGAAAAAAATATTTGAAATTTTTGTTGTACAAGAAACAGGGTCTGAGGCAGGTGCTTATCCTCCTGCCCCTAGTAACTCAAGAAAAGGGGGAAGGGTGGGTAGAGTAGAAGAAAGCCAACAGATGAATGGGAGAGAAAAAAAGAGAATGAGAAAAACCACACACGTGCCAGCCACAAACATGCCATACATCCCTGCAGCAACTCAAGTTATGAACCAACTCTCAAGAGGGATGGGCAGCCCCACCATGAAGCAGGTGGAGCTGCAAAGTATTCAGGAAAAAGGGACTTGGCCATAGCTACAGTGGTACAATCTGGGGAGAGAAGTACCATAGACTAGACAATCCTACCCTTATTACCCCGATGGGGGAAGCAGCCCCAGATCTCATTGCTCCACCATGCATGGTCAGGCCCTTGCCTTACCGTAGGCCTTCAAGAGAATTGAAGTCCTGGCTGGAATTGCCAACCAGGACAGAGCTGAACAGCCCTTGCCCTCCAGGTCTTATAAATTTGGGGGTGTAGGGAAGGGTGGGATGGTGATGGAGGAGCCGGTTTTTTTAAAAAATAAACTAGAACTGAGAAGTATCAAAGCTGCTGCCAGGTACTAACAGCAAAGTTCAGCAGGGGGGTGGGGTGGGCAAAAACCCATTTTTCTTGTCTATCCCCTCCCCACTGCCAAGACAGCTCCCTCTTCCCTTGCCCAGATCTCTGCTGATCAGCAGCAGGTTGCCACTTGGGCAGCAAGGGAGAACCCACTTTGGGCTAGTCTGTGGAAGGGCTTTGTTAAGTCTCCTTGAGGACATTGATCTTGGCGCATATCTTGAGGGCTGGGCCCAACTTGATGTTCATGGCACTCATAAGATGTTCTTCTTTGAGTAATAACAAAGCCTGTCCATCGATCTCTTGGGAGCGGAACTCTTCTGCGATCTCTTGGCATCCTAGAAAAAGGCAAAGAGGAGAAGTTAGAAAACAAGAGCCAATTGGAAAAGAGAGTAATGGGTGAAGAAGGGAGAGAAAAAGGAAGGATTGGAAGGCAGTGGGGCTATAACCTGGCCTGTCTCCCTTAGGACTGTCCCACCTGTTTCACAGCAGCCTCCAAGCATCTTGGCCCCATCTCGTGCCATCCTGCTGCCCTCCTCTCCATCATTTCCATCCCAGGATGCCCCTTCCATTTTCAGGTTGAGGAGCTTCAGATGCATAGCAGACAGTATTTCCTTTGCCCTCACAGTGCCCCAGACAGAACAGTGGCAGGGCGTGATGGATGAACTGAGGATAAGCAATGGCAAAGCTGGAATGGGACTCACTTAGCCTAAGTTTAGTGCTATAACACAGGATCTGAGGTGGCATGTTTTGGGGGTAGAATGAGAGGAGGCTGGGCAAGTGGATGTACCTGCCTAAGAAGGATTAAGGAAGAACTAACTAGTTAGTCAAAACTACAAAACCTGGAACTAAAACCTAGAGCACTTACTCTGTAGGGGTCCACAGTGGAGAACTGGCAGTAAATTTGTGATTGAGCACAAAGAAGACCTATTGGGGCCCAGAACTCATACTAACAGATCATCCAGGGAAGTATCTTAGATCGGTTTAGAAATTGGCCCTAGGGGGTGGGGGTAGGGGCAAGGAAGAACGTGCTCATTCCTTAAAATATTTTGATGTTAAGAAGCCCTAGGCTCCTCGTGATAGTGAAATATAGTCACTGCTTATAAGAAATAGGACAGTTTTTTAGAAACCAGCACAAAAGGCTGAAAAAAGTTGGAAAGGAGGTCTGCTGTAGAGAATAACAGCCATGATAGTAGAATCCCAATAGGTTTCAAACAATGAAAAGTTTCCATTTCGGTAACATGATGGAATACCAAGCCAATTTCTAAGAAATTAGATTAAGTGCCATGAAACCCCAAACGATTGAAGAAAAAATACAGCCTATGCTACTTATGTACTCTACTACTACAGTGTTATGACCCTGGTCCTATAGGAAGGGTTGGGGACATTTTCTAAAAAGTCAAGACCTAGGTTAACATTTCAGGCCTCTGGGGAGAGATTATCAGTAGTATCTGACCTTGTAGAGAGGCGATGAACTCATAGACTTCTTCCACGCTCCAGCGGCTGGGATTACTGGACAAGAAGACAGGATTGATACCATGCAGCTCTGGTGTTAGGGGGTCGGTGTTAGGGTTTCCCAGGTCTCGTTCTCCGTGACCAGCCCTCACTGATAAAGGCCCAGGGGATGTGGGAGATAGCGCTTCGTCATAACTAGAGTTATCTGAGCCCCGACTAGAATCCTCTTGACCCTGTGGAGACAGAAGAGGGACTAGTAGAATTAAAAGCTGAACAATGATAGGCATTTCCCACATTCTAGGGGCCTTTAGAATGTTTTCAAGAGATATGCACATGTATGAAGTACTCTGCAAATGCATATGAGGCAGCTCTATTTACAGGGAAATTTGCATTTTTACTGCATTGTTTTGATTTTTCACGTTTCTCCTTTTTCATAATATACCTCTCCCAGATCTCCCATGCAAAAATTACACTGGAAGAATTGGCGAAGAACTTGAGGACACATAAGGGAAGTGAGGGACATTTCTCATCCAGACTAACATGGGGTTTGGATGTTGCCACACTCAGCTGTGCTTCAAACTCCTTGAAGTGAGGAACAGGAGAGGGTGAAGGATGGAAGGAAATTGGTTTCTGGGTGGGGTATAGGTATCTCAGTGGTCACTGGCTCTTCAAGGGAAGCTCACCCGGTGTCTCTTGCCCTGGATTTTGGCCCGGGCAATGTCAGAAGAGCTTCGTCTAGGCCCACGCCGGCGTACTCGAGCATAGTTAGCCTCCTGGAACTCCTTCATCTTCTTCCGTTTTAGGCGAAACTGGTGGCTACAGCTCACATTGTACCTAAGGGAGCAGGGGATAAGGCATAGGAGCAGGTAGGGCTTCCCATTACCAATGCTAACCCAATACAAAACAGAATGGATCTGTTAAGGAAAGGAAGAGGGAGTCAGGAGAGAAAGAGCCAAGAGAGCATTTGGGAAATGGCCTTGGGAAGGGACTGTGAGGGTTAGGGGGCTATGAGTACCTCTTAGCACATGTCATGGAGCAGAATCTCTTGGAGCCACGGAACTGCTCCTCTGGAGCATACTTTCCACAGTACTCACACTTCAGAAGATTTGTTTTCTTATCCAGCTCTAGGGAACAAGGAACTGATGAGGGACAGGCTATTGCGGCTGCCCCTCAGAAGCCCATCTGTAATCCAGCTCTCAGCCCCTAAGTAGCCCAACTGGGAGCTCTTCCACAGTTCACCATTGAAACTGTTCTTTAAGGATACACGTCATTGCCACTTGGGATGTTTTCATGCCTTTCTTCATTCACATCCTTCTCCAACCCCCAACCTTACCTCTGCTGATCCCTTCAGTGGCTAGCTGAGAAGGAAAAACCCCAAACAGCTAACCAAGAGAGTATGAGACCCCTTCTTCCCAAAGAGAAATAAGCCCAAAAGAGATCTAGTAAATTGGTCCAAGCCCATCAGCATGAACCTCTTTCCCCCCAAAGGGGTCTTCACAGACATACTCACCTGAAGTTATACTGTCCCCTCCTAGGGGGCCACCTGGTTGGCTTTCATTCAGCCCTGCAGGAGCCCCTGGCTGTAATGGTTTCTCAGACTCCTTTAAGAGCTGAGAACAGCCAACCTGTAAGTGGCAACATAACTAGTTAGCATGTTTCCTTCCTTTTCCCTTTACAGTTCTTTTCAAGGATAGCCCTGTGTAAGGTTCTTATTTGCACCCTTAAGTTAGCTGCCGAGTCGAAACCAGAGAAGATCACTCTCCTAGAATAGGTGGGACAATCAAAAGTCCCCGGGTCTTCCTACAAAACACTGGAGAGCAGATGTACATTCTCCCTAAAACCCTTTTTCTTTTTAGACTTTTGTCAGAACTGGGAGTCAGGTCTTGGCACTGTCACTAACCAGCTGAACAACCTTGGGTAGCCCTCTCATCTGTTGTAAACTCTCTCAGTGTATTTGTAAAATCAAAAGGTTAGATTACATAATCTCCAGAGACCCAATCTTATTCTATACATTTTTTCTTTCATCTCCCTATTTCTATCGTTTGTTTTTGTTTTTCTTTGTTTCTTTCCAACTTGTATAGGATCATATGTTGTGAACCAGAAGGAACCTTAGACCACTTAGTCCTTTCCTCTTGTTTTACAGGTGAGGAACATGAGGACCAGAAGGTTTAAATGCCATATGGGTCCAAAGCCCCATAGTGCCTGGATTCAGACACAAGTTCATTGACTTTAGATCCAGAGCTAATGAACCCTGGGGTGTGTACCCTCCCTCATCACAAATTCATTCATTCGGATTGAGGGAACAGCTATCTTTTGCTTAGGGGAGCAAGTTGAAATTCCCATCTCTAAATTACTTGACCCTACTCCCTCACCGGGAAAGGTTCTGCCCCTTCCTGGATGACAAAGCCTTCAATAATGTGGGTGAGGATTTGAGGTTTCACAATGGCCTGTGGGGGCTTCAAGTCACCCATCTGTCGAGACATCATGGCCAACGTAGGGGGTGGCACTGATGGGGTGGTGGTTGAGACTGCTAGGTCACTGCTAGGAGTGTTAGGGACCATGTTGATCACTGGCTCAGCTTTCTCTAGAAAACAAAAATACATGTATAAGAAGTAGATAGAAGAAGAATAAGATAGGCTCTGCCAGTTTGGTCAGCCACAAGAGTGGATTCACTGGATCATCCCAACCCAGATTACCCATTTTGGGGATCTGCCCATTTATCTCCATTCCAGCGTGGGTGCACCCCTGCCCTGGACAGTGTCTAGGAAGGCCACTGTCATCTCACCTGCAAGGCTGCCCTTTTCTTCCATGGTTTTGGGGCTCTCCACAATTGGTGATGACTTGGCAGGAAGTAGAGTGTTTATAGTGGAGGCTTCCTCTCTATCTTCCTCAGATTCAGCCTTTCGCTTAACAGCCAGAGTCTGGGGTTTGCCCTTTATAGTGGGGAATGAAAAAGAAAATAGGAAGAAACCCAAGGATGAAGGACAAGATAGGATTATGACCATTCCCACCTCAGCAGCTCTAAAGTCTCTAAAATATTCCTTTCTGGGCCCTCTCCTTTGTTCTCTGCCTGGGACCTTTCTGAGACTAACCTAGGAGTCAAGTTCTGCTACATGTTGGTTTGTCCCAGGACTCCTGCCTACCTTAGAGTGGGCTTAAACAGAATTGTTGCTAAGAAAATTCATTACCAGGGATATGGAGTTTGAACACTGCTTATGTTAATATTAGATTCCTTCTACTGCCAGGACCAGAAAAGCAGCAGTGTCCCTCAACTTTGAGGCTTTCTTCCAGCTCAAAAGGGAACTATCCCCTCTGTGACCCAGGTCCCCCCAAACAACTCCTCAAACACACAATTCCTTTCCTTTTTGGTTGTCACTCACCGGCAGCTGGACAGACTGCATGTAGAAGGCAGCAGGCACCTGGGCCACAACAGGCGAGGAGGTGGCTCCCCCCTTTACCACATGCGCTGTCCCTTGAAGAGGGGTCAAGCTGACCCCAGGGGCCAGTGGTGGAGGGACCTCTTGCAGGGTGCCAGTAGCCTGGGAGGGTGGTGAAGTTACATGGGTCTGGCCCACTCCCTGCACCGTGCCTGGCATTCCCCGAGAAGTTGGCACAGCAGCTGCCAGCTGTGCTAAGCCTAAAGCCTGTGCCTGGGCTGAACCTGGCTGCCGGCTTCCAACGACTTGAACGGGAATATGTGGCGGAGGCTGCTGGGCAGCAGACATCTTGGTAGCCCCTAACTGAGGGGGCTTAATGGATGCCATCGGAAGCTTGGATTGGATGGGGATGGGTGGTTTAGGGGCCGAATCAGGTGGGAGCGCAAGGGCCTGGGACTGGAGCATAGGCTGGACAACCAGGGTCTGAGCTTGCTGGGATTGGGGGGGTGGGGCTTGCTGGGGAGGTGGGACTTGCTGTGGCTGAGGGGCAGTGAGGTTTGGGGCTTGCTGTTGCTGCTGCTGTTGCTGCTGCTGGGCTAACTGGAGATGGGTAGCTGTGTGGAGCAACTGGGACTGCCGGTGCTGGAACTGTTGCTGGTGGTGGATGGCAATCTGCTGCTGGATTACCACTTGCTTCTGCTGTAGGTGGATCTGCTGCTGTTGCTGGATCAGAGAGTGGGGCTGGATCTGTGTGTAGGTTGCTAGAGGAATGAGGCCAAGGTGGGCAAGGGAACAGGGAAAGAATAAAATGCGATCAAACTAAAGCGTTCCTCCCAGGAGCTCTAAACTTTGAGGTCATATAATAAAAATAATCCTAGACTGAGATGTACCTCCTGACATCACCTTATCCATACTGTTACTTATTATATTGTTAGGTATTATCAAATTTGCCTATTCCTAAAAATTACTGGAAAGGGGATCATATATCTTACAGAGATGTCAAAATTACAAAGAAATGGTGCTAAAAGTACTATATAAATATCAAACAATTGTAACAACTACAATCAACTCTCAATCCTCCCTTGGTGATTTAGACACACTGTTATTTATAATATAATATATGGGTTTCCCCCAGCCAAGGCCCGGAATATCTATGCTAACATTAAATAAGCAGGGGATTAAGCCTAAATACTAAAAAGGGCATATAGAAAGTAAGTGCATGTAGCTATGTCTCCTATCTACCTACATTCCAAAAATAATATATTCATTTTTATTATTTGTTGTTTTGGTACTATCCCTTCCTTTTCTCCCATTCTGTTATTATTTGGTTATCATGATTTGGCAACATTAGAATATAGGTTTCGCTATGAGGTTCGACAATTCCTATTAACACATATTTCCTAAGATCTCACAGTGAAACAGCTCACTAAAACTTTCAACCCCCTTGGGGAAACCAAGGTCCAAGGAGCAACAGGGAGCTTCTAATTTCACACAGAAAATCAGGGGCAGGCCTAAGAGTAGAACTCGGGGCTCAACTACAATTTTTTCTCTTCTCAGGTAGTGAGTAATCCTGAATCTAACAGATGGACACAATGGGTAGAAACTTGGTCTATCTGCTACCCCGTACTTGGCCCATAGTTGGTACAAACGTCTGTCTGTCCCCAAGCCTAAGAGAGGGAACACAGTGACAGAGGAAAGGCAATGCAAGGCTTCAGAGTACAGCAGCCAGAACCAAGCAGCTTAGAAGCTGGTTGGTGTTTGGTGTAGAGTTACCATCAGTATGCATTATTTTTCTAATTAGCACTAGCATGACATAGGATGAATACATGTTCATTTTCTTTTCTCATGCTACAATAGGGTCAATTAAGAGTAGTCTGATGAATCTTTTAAACAAATGGGAAAAAAAGTAGCCAGTCCTCTGCTTTCAGAGAAAAAAAACCACAGGTCTTTGGTGAATAAAGATACCCTGCGGAGCCAAGATAGCTCACCTGAGCTGATAAGGGTCTGGCTGGGGGCAGGTGTAGCTGTCCGGGTCAGGTTCATGCCCACACTCTGCTGTCCACTGCTCTCTACCTCTGCCTTCTTGGCTGCTGCATTTTCTGCCTCTGTCTGGCTGCCCTGGCTCACTGTCACTGCCTGGGCTGCGGGCAAAGGCTGCACCACCCCAGTGCCCTTCCTGGAGCAGCTCCCACCTCCACCCATCCCTGAAGAGGACACCTGACCCAGGCCCCCAGAGGCCTGGCCACCCCCCGGCCCCACAGATCCTGGGATGCCATTCCCACTGCTCCCACCAGCTTGACTGAGGTTGAGGGACTGGCCCGCCCCGCCAGAGGAAGCTTGAGCCACAGCTAAAGGCTGGCCAGTGGCTTGGGGAAGGCCTGTAGTGGGAGAGGCTCCAGGGGGAATGGCCTTTTGAGCAGAGCCCTGCATTTGGGGACCCTGGGCTGAAGACTGTTGGCTCCTCACTGCCAAGTTCTGCACCTGAAAAACGAAGTGAGAATAATTAGGAGAAAAGGAGGGAACTAAGGAGGGTCACACGATAGAGGAGCTAGAAGGGACTGAGTCCAAACCAACAACAGAAGAAATGTTCTTCCAGCCTCTGCTTTAAGACCTCCAAGGAGGGGCAGCTAGTTGGCTCAGTGAACAGAATGCTAGGCCTGAAGACAGGAGAACCTGCATAAAAATCCAGCCTCGGACTCTAACTAGCTGTGCGACCCCGGGCAAGTCACTTAACCCTACTATCTGTCTTCAAGAACCTCCCCCTGCCCCCTACCAAAGACCTCTAAGGGGAGGTGGGGGTCGGTCCAGAAGGATCCACTATTTCTCAAGGCAAACTATTCTACCTTTTTTTTTTGTTTTGGTGAGGCAATTGGGGTTAAGTGACTTGCCCAGGGTCACACAGCTAGTAAGTGTTAAGTATCTGAGGCCAGATTTGAACTCAGGTCCTCCTGAATCCAGGGCTGGTGCTTTATCTACTGAGCCATCTAGCTGCCTCTATTCTACTTTTTAAAAATTTTTTTTAAACTATTCTACTTTTTTTTTTTTTGTGGGGCAATGGGGGTTAAGTGACTTGCCCACTCTCACACACCTAGTAAGTGTCAAGTGTCTGAGGCCGGATTTGAACTCAGGTACTCCTGAATCCAGGGCCGGTGCTTTATCCACTGTGCCACCTAGCTGCCCCCAAACTATTCTACTTTTTGACAGCAGTAATCATTTGGAAATTTTTCCCAACCTTGAACATCAATTGCCTCTCTGCACCCAATGCTCCTGGTTCTGGTCTCTAGACTAAACAGAACAAACCTAATCCCTCCTTGATATTAAAGCAATTCAAATACTTTTATGAAAGCTGTGATGCCCATCCCCCCCTCCCCAAGTCTTCCCTCTAGATCCAATATGCCCATTTCTTTCAACCAATCCTAATATGTTATAAACTCAAGGACTTTCACCATTCTGGCTCCCTCCTCTGGGTTCTTTCCAGCTTTTCACTAACCTTAAACTCTGGTGTCCAAGAATGAACATAGCACTCTAGATGAGATGTAACAATGGCAAAGTAAACTGGTACATCTATCACTTCCTACTGCTGGAAGATATACCTAGCTAATGAAGCCCAAGATCACATGAACTTTTTTTGGCTATCATATCACATTACTTATATTGAGCTTGCAGTCCACCAAGCCCTTCAGATCTTTTTCAGAACAATTGCTGTTTGCAGAAACAACTGCTAACCATGCCTCCTCATCTTATACTTATGGAGGTGATTTTTTTGGTATTCAAATGAAAGATTTTACATTTATCCCTTTTGATCATCATATTATTAGGTTCATCTCGGGGCCCTTGCCTATCAAGATCTATCATTCGATGTGTTAGCTATTCCTACCAGCTTTGTGTCTTCTCAAATTCTTACCACCTATGCCTTTCAAAGTCATTGATAAAAATATTAAACAGCATAGGACCAAGGAGAGATCCCTGTGGTATGCCACTGAAGACCCTTTGTCACAATGACACTGAACTGTTAACTACTTTTTAAACCTGGCAATCCAACCAGTTCTGAATCCATCTGATTATATTATTACCCAATCCATATTCTCCATCTTCTTAAGGAATCTGAGGTATTGACATGGAAGGGAAAAGTAGTCACACGTCATAACTTCAATCCCCCAGGG
The DNA here is from genome assembly GCF_019393635.1 of Dromiciops gliroides. Taxonomy (NCBI): domain Eukaryota; kingdom Metazoa; phylum Chordata; class Mammalia; order Microbiotheria; family Microbiotheriidae; genus Dromiciops; species Dromiciops gliroides. Next base: position 188,166,209 of record NC_057865.1, read on the forward strand.
CTAGAGCAAAACACATTAAAAGCCTTCCATTGACCCAGGCTAGAAATTTTGAGCTCATAGACCCAAAGTACATCAGTCAGAAAGGAGGCCAGAAGTCTTCCAATCCAACCCATGACTGAACAATTATGCCCTCTACAATACCCTCAACAAGGGGCCTCCTTGAAAACTTCCAGTGACAGGGGCCTCTTTAATCCTTCAAGATCAGCCATCTTTTTGTCCAGCTCTAACCTTTCTTCCAACTTCCTGTCTCACATTACCAGCTGCTTACTGTACATCTCAAACTGGGACGTTCTGTAAGCACATCAAACTCCAAATGTCCAAAACAGAACTCGTTCTTTCTTCTCCCAAGCCATCCCCACTTTCCAACATCCTTATCATTCTCAAGGGTACCACCATCCTCCCAGAAACCCAGGTTCACAATCTTACCATTCCCCCACTTCTCACTCACATAGACATCTACTGCCAAGTCTTGATTTTTACTCTCACAAAATCTCTCACCTATGCCTCCTTCCCTCCACTCAGAGTCACCATCCTTGTACAGGCCCTCATCTTTCACATCCAGATTATTGCGACAGCCTGCTGGTTGGTCTCTCTTCCCTCTACACCATCCTCTAGTTATCGGATAAACACTAGTGGTCCCCATTACCTTCTGGATCAAATACAAAATCTTAATGTCTTTTAAAGCCCTTCAGACCTGCCCTTTTACTACCCTTCCAATTCTCTTACATTTTACACACACTCAACAACCCCATGATACTGGCCTTGCTGTCCCTCAAAAATGCCACTTGCCCTTTCAGATCTGTATCTTTACTCTGGCTATTCCACCTCACACCTGGTGTGTTCTCACTCCTCATCTCTGCCTGCCTACTTCCCTTATTTCCTTTAAGAATCAACTTTGACTAGAGGCAGCTGGGCGGGGCAGAGACTAGAAGACCTGAGCTCTAATCTGTCCTAGGTGACCTTGGGCAAGTCACTTCACCCTGACTGCCTCCAGTTAGTGCCCCCTCTCTGAGATGACATCCCATTTATACTGCATTTCTTTTCTTTGCACAGTTCCTTGTGCAGGATCCCCCTCTGTGACTGTGCGGATTCTCTCTCCCCCTTAGAATGTGAGCTCCCTGAAGTCAAGGATTGAGAGTTTTTTACTTTATCTGTATCCCCAGGATTTGGTATAGTGTCTGGCATATAGCAGGTACTTCCTAAAGGCTTAATGATCTTGAAGATGATGACAAAGAGTTTTCCCTTAGAGCCAAAATTGGCCTCCCTGAAATCTTTACCCACTAGAACTTGCTCTTCTCCTCCACATGACAAGGCCCTTATTCTTATAATAAATGTTTCCAAATCCTATGGTTCCTTCCTCCAAAACAGTACTCTGATTGGCCACTTCCTCATTTCCATGCTGCCTCCCTAGTGCAGGCCCTTGAGACCTGAAATCTGGATTACTCCAAGACAATCCTCACCAGTCTCTACCTCCAGCTGCCTCTTTCTGTAACTCTTCCTGTGTTGGGCTGTCAGATTCCTCTTCCCCAGAACACTCTGACTGCTACTCCCCTATTCAATGATCTATTTCTTCCCACTTGTGTATTGAATCAAACACAGATTCCTCAGTTTCAGAGACATTTCTAACTGAATAGGTCCAAAACAAAATCCATGATTTTTTCCCCTTGAGTCTATCCCCAAATTTCCAGTTTCTGTCCAGGGCACGGCTATCCCTCTAGTTATCCAGTTCCCAACCTTGGTGTCATCCTTGACCCCTCAAGTTTACCTGTCAAACTCCTCATGCATCTTATCTTTCCATTTCTACCCCTACATCTTGCACCCCATCTCCTCTCTACGCACATGGCAGGCTGGATCAGCTCTCACCTTTACTACTGTAATAGTAGCAATCATGGTTTCTGGTCTATCTCTGCCACCACATTCTCCCTACTCCTATCCACCCTCCACAGAGTAGCTCAAGTGATCTTTCTAAATGTAGATCTGACCATGTCACATCCCTACTCAATAAACTCCAGTGTCACCCTAGTACCTCTAGGATCAAATATAAACTTTTCTGCTTGACATTTAAAGCTACTTATATCTTTTTTTTTTTTTTTTAGTGAGGCAATTGGGTTTGAGTGACTTGCCCAGGGTCACACAGCTAGTAAGTGTTAAGTGTCTGAGGCCAGATTTGAACTCAGGTACTCCTGACTCCAGGGCTGGTGCTCTATCCACTGCACCATCTAGCTGCCCCCTACTTCTATCTTTCCAGACCTGTTATGCATTCCCCTCCTCTACACAGCCCACAATCCAGCCAAAGTGGCTTTCCTGTTCTTTGTCACATGATACTCTAGTTCCTGTCTCTGATGTCTGGAATGCATTTCCTCCTCACCTCTGCCTCATGGAATCTGATTTTCTTCAAGAAAGTGGTTCAAATACCACCTCATATAATAAGGTCTTTCTTGGTCACCCTCACTGAGAGTAGTTACTCCTCCTCTGCCCTGGCCAGGTTAGCTTCTATCTGTTTTCTGCATGTTTTGTATAGATGCATATGCATGTTTGGTCTCCTGTTGGAAGACTGAATAATCTGCTCCTTGAGGGCAGAGGTTACTTCACTTTTTGTCTTTTTATCCCCAGCACCCAGCCCAGTCCCTGGCACAGAGGAGGCCCTTCATAAATGCTTGTTGACATTGAAGTAGTTGAAGTAGTCATTACTACCTGATCTGTATCTGTGTGGACGCCAGGAGACTGAGCAGATGGCACTTCCTGTTGGACAGCAGCCACAGCCCCATTAGGCATTAGGATGAGCTGGGATGCTAGGGGCACATTCCGGCCCAGGGTCCGGTTCACCTGTAACAGGTTACCCAGCTGTGGCTGGCAGGGACAGTAGAAAAACAAGAATGGAGGAGAGGTGAGTAAGAGACAGAAGGGGAAAAAGGAACAGAGAAATAGAGAACATGAGATAAAATAGACATAACTGCTGGAATAGCTAAGCCTGGCTCTTTTTCCATGTCAGCCCTTTTGTTCTCAATATTTGATTAGTGTGTAGAAAACTGGATTTATAGCAAGAAACCAGAGCCAGGGATTCATGTTTTTGAGAAATCAGTTAGTCAAGATATCAAAGATTTCAAATAAGTAAATGGAAAATGGGCTATGATATGGCAATCCGCTGTAATTTTCAGAGATTCTAAGATATTGGCCAGGAGGTATGGCTTTCTCTTCATATCTATATTTTAACCCTGGGTGGATCATAAATAAGAAACTTAATGTAACTTTAGCAAAGAACGGATCCTTTAGCCCTCATCTAGCATCTTCCATTTGGGGATCTCAAAGCATCTTCCTGGGGACTACAAACATCAGTAATCCCTCCTAAGGCAAGGACAACAGTAGCTTGTCCCAAGACATCTGGGTGACCAAGATCAAAGAAAGTGACAAGTCTTGGTTTCCAATCTTGACCCAAGTTGCTGCTAGAGAGAGAAAGATCAGGATGTTCCTGCAGGGATGATGGTTATGTATTGTGGCTTACCCGAAGATACATCTGGGCCTGGGACTGGTTGAGGGGTGGAGAGGTGGTATTCCCCAGGAGTACAGACTGGGTAAGAGTGGTAGCACTGGGGGAGCTCACGCTCTGGGAACGGCTGATGAGCTGAGCTGCAGATGTGGTAGCTAGATTGATCTGTGTGATAGAAAAAGAACGAGACCTAAGGATGGTTGGGAAGATTTAAAAGGGACAGAAAACCTCTGTATGTTTCCCCTCCAACAAATCTAGCCTTACAATCAAGAATAGGCCATCTTCCCCCTCAGGCAGGGTCAAAAAAGGAGCATCACAACTCCTCATTAATATGAAGTTTAGGAAGCATTCTACCACTTGCTAGGCACCCAAAGTCCTGCAGGTCCAGGACGTCATTTGATGTCATCCACTAGACCCCGAATGTTGGGCTGACAGTCACGAAAGCACAGAACAGTAGCCTTTCCTCACAGGGCTACACAGCGCGGAGTGCTGGCCTCTTCCCGGGAAGAGACAGCTCTCCCTAGTTTCATTCTTCCACATTATTTATATCTTCTATTAAGACCCTGGGGTGGGGGGGGAGCAGCTAGGTGGCGCAATGGATAAAGCACTGGCCCTGGAATCAGGAGTACCTGAGTTCAAATCTGGCCTCAGATACTTGACACTTACTAGCTGTGTGACCCTGGGCAAGTCACTTAACCCCCATTACCCTGCAAATAAATGAATAAAGAAATAAAGAACTCCAGTGAGAGAACTCATTGGTTAAAAACAAACAAACAAACAAAAAAACCCCTAAAACAGATTCAAATAGTTCATCCCTTCTTGTTCTTTTTTTCTACACAAGAAGAGAAAGTCTTTGCTCTTAGCCTGAATTAACTAGGTTCCCAAACTCAAATAGAGATAGCTATGTGTCTTAGAGTGCTGAGGCTTTGAGTCAGGAAAACCTGAGTTCAAATCCAGCATTGGACACTTAAGTAGCTATGTGACCCTAGGCAAGTCACTTAACCATGGTTGACCCCAGTTTCCCCAGATATATGACTTTGAGCTCCCAAGGTTATTGTAAGGCTTAAGTGAGATCATATTTATAAAGTGCCTTAGCACAGCACTGGCACATAGGGGGCCCTTAATAAAGGCTTGTTCCCAGAGTGGTAGATCAATGGAATAGGCTAGGCTCAGGAAATGCAGTAGTAAATGACACTAGTAATGTGGTGTTTGATAAACCCAAAGACTCCAGCTTCTGGGATAGGAACTCAGTATTTGACAAAAACTGCTGGGAAAACTGGAAGATAGTATGGCAGAAATTAGGCATAGACCAACATCTTACACCTTATACTAAAATAAGGTCAAAATGGATACATGATTTAGACATAAGAGGTGATACCATAGGTAAATTAGGAGAGAAAGGAATAGTGTACCTATCAGATCTTTGGAAAGGAAAACAGTTTTTGACCAAACAAGAAATAGAGTATATTATAAAATGCAAAATGGATGATTTTGATTATATTAAATTTAAAAAATTTTGTACAAACAGAAGCAATGCATCCAAAATTAGAAGGGAGGCAGAAAGCTGGGAAACAATTTTTGAGGCCAGTACTTCTGATAAAGGCCTCATCTCTAAAATATATAGGGAATTAAATCAAATTTATAAGAATCCAAGTCATTCCCCAATTGAGAAATGGTCAAAGGATATGAACAGGCAGTTTTCTGATGAAGAAACCAAAGCTATCTATTCCCATATGAAAAAATGCTCTAAATCTCTAATGATTAGAGAGATGCAAATTAAAACAACTCTGAGGTACCACCTGACACCTATCAGATTGGCTAAAATGACAAAAAAGGAAGATAATAAATGTTGGAGAAGCTGTGGGAAAATTGGAACACTAATGCATTGTTGGTGGAGCTGTGAACTGATCCAACCATTCTGGAGAGCAATTTGGAATTATGCCCAAAGGGCGATAAAGCTGTGCATACCCTTTGACCCAGCAATTCCACTTTTAGGTCTTTTTCCCAAAGAAATCATGGAAGGGGGAAAGGGACCCACATGTACAAAAATATTTATAGCTGCTCTTTACGTGGTAGCAAGGAACTGGAAGTTGAGGGGGTGCCCATCAATTGGGGAATGGCTGGACAAGTTGTGGTATATGAATACAATGGAATACTATTGTGCTGTAAGAAATGATGAGCAGGAGGAGTTCAGAGAAACCTGGAGGGTCTTACATGAGCTGATGATGAGTGAGATGAGCAGAACCAGAAGAACATTGTACACAGTATCATCAACATTGAGTGTTGACCTACTGTGATGGACTATATTCTTCTCACCAATGCAATGGTACAGAAGAGTTCCAGGGAACTCATGATAGAAGAGGATCTCCAAATCCAAGAAAAAACAAAAAAAGAACTGTGGAGTATAGATGCTGATTGAACCATACTGTTTCTTTTGTTTTGGGTGCTGTTGTTTTTTTTTTCTATTTTGAGGTTTTGCATCACTGCTCTGATTTTTTCTCTTGTAACAGGATTAATGCAGACATAGGATTAATGTTATTATGTGTATATATATATGTGTGTATATATATCTATCTATATGTATATGATATATAGATATATAGATATAACCTATATCAGATTACCTGCTGTCATGGGGAGGGGGGAGGGAGGGGAGGGAGGGAGGGAGAAAAATCTGAAATTGTAAAGCTTGTATAAACAAAAGTTGAGAACTATCTTTACATGTAACGGAAAAAATAAAATACCTTATATGTAAAAAATAAATAAATAAATTAAAAAAAAATAAAAATAAAGGCTTGTTCCCTTCCCTCTGCCTTCCTCAAACACCTCAAGTGTTAATTGCAGTTTCTCTCGTGGGCAGAAGTACTCACTGAGGCCTGAGTAGTAGTGGTCTGCTGAGGTGTGCTGGTGCTTGGGGAGCTGGCTTGTCGGCTGGCTGCGATAGTAGCCTGCGTATAACAGAAGAGAGGAGAGAGAGCACAGAGACAAGCAAAGACCCTGAGTCTTCCAATAACGTCTGACATACACAAACACACAAAAATTCCTGGTGAGGACAAAGAGGTTTTATTACAGAGCATGGAGACAGAAGGCATTTTCATCTTTTGTTTTGGTTGTTGCAAAGCAGTTTGACACATACAACTCCAATACCTTCTCCAACCTCAATATAAGAGGTCAATATTCTCACTGCCACTTATTGGATAAGTATGACTTAGGACCAGAAGGCCTTCTTGTAGGGTTACATCATGAGTCAGTACTGAGAGGAGGCCTTAGAAATTCTAACTCTTGGGCTGACTCTCCACTGGCCTCCAGAGACTCTAGCAAAATGTCAAAGGGCTATCCCTCCCCCGAAAGAAGGGCGAGAGGCAGAGGAGAGACTCTATCCTCAGCCCTACTTGGCATAGATGCAGTGCTTCCCAAGGGTCCCCCCGACCCACCTGTGGTGCCTGTCCCCTCCCTCTTGGGCCAGCTGGCTGCTGACCTCTCACCTGCTGGACGGCAGCCAGGCTGTGCAGCTGGGCATTGCTGAGCTGCTGCTGAAGCATGAACTGGTGGAAGTACTGAGCTGCATTAGGCTGTCTCTGTAATGCCTGCAGGGCCTAAGAGAAACAAGACAAAGAGAGACAAAGTCACTTAGAATAGGGACCTGCTGACTCCTAACCTGACTGCACTGTTGTGAGCCAGTCTGAAAAAGAGTGGCCAGGTAGAGGTGGAAGCCAGGGATACACACAACAGCAATCTGATTCTGTCCTTGAGGAATTGAGTAATTATTCTATTCGAAGCAATGGGTACAAGCTGTACCCAGCTGTCCAAGTTGGTACATCAAAAATGAGAACAGTGCCATTCATACAAATCCACATTTCTCAGTGTGGGATCTCTGAACATCTGCTGTAGGAAATAAGAGAGGACATTCTGAGGGGAAATAAATAGTAGGTGATGACAGTTTAGGGGAAGAAGCAGATTAAAAACCAAATACTGAGGTTCCCAGGAAGGCAAAGTAACTTTGAGTGGAGAGTAGATAACAATAGTAACAACTGGTATTTATAGAGCTCTTTAAAGTTTGCAAAGGGTTTTATTTGTATCATCTCATTTGATTAGAACAGCAGTAAAACGGTTTTATCTAGCACTCTAGAAATTATAATTTTCAATTAACTGGCATTCTGAACACAAGCAATAATAACTGAGGCTCATAGTTATGACCCTAGGTCACTGCAGAACCCGTAGTGACTGCTTCAATCATTGTGGATATGGGATACTCTACTTCCAAACAATAACAGAAATTTCTTGTATAAAAATATGAAAAAAGATACATTAAATGTAATCAAATGATCCAAAATGCTATAAAAGGAGGATCACAGAATTTCAGAATTAGAATGGGCCTTAGAGAACATTAAGAGAACATTAAGAGGGCAGCTAGGTGGCGCAGTGGATAAAGCACCAGCCCTGGAGTCAGGAGGACCTGAATTCAAATGTGGCCTCAGACACTTGACACTTACTAGCTGTGTGACCCTGGGCAAGTCACTTAACCCTCATTGCACCACCAAAAAAAAAAAAAGAGAGAGAACATTAAATGAACAAACTGAGGCCCAGACAGGTCAAGTGATAAGATCATCTTGGCAATAATGGAGCTAGAATCTGAACCCAGATCATGCCTCTAAATCCTATCCTTTCTACCATATCACACTGCCTCTTAAGGTCCGTACATGCCAAATCTGACATGAGCATCAGAAATAGTTACATGAATAAAGCAATGTAATCAGCCCTACAGGGCAACTCACTTTCTTCTGATTTTCCTCATATTCTGCTTGCCCAAACCTTTTTAGAAGCATAGAAAGGACGCATTTCTGAAACTGAAAGGCATCACCTTTTTCAGCCCCTTCTTTTTACAAACGAGGAAGCTGAGGCAGTGGACCATCTATCTATCTTCCTATGTCCTTGACCATCCCACAAATCACAGCCCCTCACCCTCAGAAACCCTCCTTACCTGCACTGCCTGCCGCTCATAGAGTGACATTTGAGCTATCTGGGGGCGAGTGCTGCCCCCTGAGCTGGAGCTCCCATTGGTGGAGTTGGAGTTCTGTTCACTCTCAGTTTCCATTACAGCAGTCCAGGGGCCCCAAAGCTAGCACTCTTGAGACCTAGATGGAAGCAAAATCAGTAGTCATAAACCCAATCCAAAATAGCTTTTTTGCTTTATTATTCTAGGTCAGGAAAAAAAACAAACAAACAAAAACCAAAAAAACAAAACAGATTAATCTTTCCTTCACCTTCTACACTCTTGGATCTCCCATAATTTTACCAATCATAACTCCCCACTCTTTTTATTTATTTTTTTTATAGTCTCTCTCTTTTGTTTTATTTATTTTTTTGGCGGGGCAATGAAAGTTAAGTGACTTGCCCAGGGTCACATAGCTAGTAAGCAAGTATCCGAGGCTGGATTTGAACTCAGGTCCTCCTGACTCTAGGGCCGGTGCTTTATCCACTGTGCCACCTAGCTGCCCCCTCCCCACTCTACTTGGACATTACATCTACCCTCCTCCACCCCAAATTTCTCTAATCTTTTGAAGTTACAGATCTCCCATATACTGTTTTTCCTCAAAGCTGTCAATAAATAAGAGGAACTCAATGGTTTTTGGTAAAGAAATTTATAGTAACAATACCACCTCAAGGAAGGTAAAATAAAAACATAAAAACATTTGAAAGCCTTCTCCTGTTATCTCTTAACCTTAACAATTCCCTGAGATGACAGGGCGAATATTATTTTTATTTTACAAGTGCAGAAACTAGGGCACAGAAAGGTTAAGATACTTGCCTAAAGCCAATGACCTAAGTTAATGAAAGAATCTGAGCTTGAACCCTTGCCTAGCTTTAGCTGTTTCTAGTTTGGGCATGTCACTTCCCCCATGCCTCAGTTCCTCCATCTTTAAAAAAGGCTTGCCAACAATGTTGTGTAAGAATTTTGCATAGCCGTATAAAATGAAAATTATCCAAAAATCAAAGGAAATTTCAATAGAGAATAAGGTTTGATGTTTTAACTTTTTAAGAGTCCTCCCTCTAACATACAAAACCTCTTTTAAAATACTAGGCTAGTTCAATCCCCTCACTTAACAGATGAAGAAAACAAGGTTGAGGTGAAAGGACTCACCCCAGATCAAAAGGTGAGTTAGTGGAAGAGCCAAAACCAAAATTTGGCTCTACTGATTACTATCCTAGTCTCAAGCTCTTTTCAGTTAAAGAGACAGGAAGAAAGAGTATGAATTCACTCACAAACCAGCTTGAAAAAACTCTGTCTATTCTTTTTTACTTTTTCCGAACTCGACTAATTGAAGAGACCACCTATGATTTCCCTCTCACCCCCCCACTCCCCCACCCCCCAGCCTGAGCTTCACCAGTGCATCCCTTGGATGGGTGGGGAAACTAGTAGCCCACCTCTGTCGACCTATTAGGAATTGTCAGGTCCGTAGAGCTTTACTTGGCTCAGAAATGAAAAAGATCAAATCAGATTTTCCCCTGAGGGCTGTCAATGATTTCATTTTATTATTTGTTTTAGGACTAGAGTCATAAGAAACTAAACAAAAATCAAAGTACGGGACCATGACAGAAACTTTGAAGCAATTCTCCTCTTTCCTCGAAGTACTCATCCTTCCCAATATTCTCTGAGACTTCCAAGAACAGTTAAATCTGGGAGTAGTAAAAGTCAATGGCAAAAATGCTTGCTATGTAGGATACTATTCCCGGATCGGTTCTAACTTCTTGTGCCTCTTATCTGAGATTCTAAAGCACTCAGGAAACAGACTCATGAATTCCACTAATAATCGGTGAAAAAAGCAGATCCTTTTTACAGAAGAAGACTGTCAGAGGGGCCGCCCTAATACCAGACCAGGAAAGGGTCTCAAAGACCCCTGAATCTTGGATGCCAGTTTAGAAGTTTATTCTGCTCTAGGTCAAGAGTTAGGTTCTTAATACTACTGAAGATAGAGAATGGGGGGGGGGGGGGAAGTATCCGAGTTGTGTTAAGCACCACAAACTTAAAGAGGCGATGGTGAAGGCAGGAGCCCGGTTTCAAGTGAGATTTCCCAGGACAGATCCTTGGGAAGGAGGGAAGACAGGGTCTGGGTGAAGGGGCCGGGACACTGTCAAGAGAAGAAAATGCAGAGAAAGCAGGGGAACAGGAAAAGCCAAATGCCCAGGGGTCCTGGGTCCCCGAGGACGGAGACTGGGGAGGTTCGGGGGAGAAGGGGAAGTCCGAAGAGAGGAAGAGGGATGAAGAGAGGAGCAGGATGAGGAAAGGCAGAGGGAGCTTGGGGAGAGGCGGGGGCCGGCGACAGGGGCCGGAGCCCGACCCCGACCAAGGGATGCCCGGGGAGGGAAGCCACCGGGCGGCAGCACCCAAAAAGTTCGAGGCAGAAAATGAATGGGGGGCAGAGCGGTCGGAGGCAGCTGGGGGAAGGAGGAGAGGAGGCGGCGGCCGGCCTGGAAGGGGGACCGGGCAGGCAGAGGACCTGCTCGACCGAGGACCGCTCGTGGCCAGGGGAGGGGGCAGCGGAGGCGGGGTGGCCAAGCCCTCGGGGCGGCCGAGGTTACCTTCACGCCCGGCTCGGCCCCCGGGGCCTCCCGGGAGGCATCCACCTCAGGTGTTGGGGAATCCCCACTCGCCGGCGCCGGGGGGCGGGGACGGAGCCCAGGGGCCGAGGGGCGGGCGAGGGGCTCGGGCGGGCCTCGGCTCCGCGGCGGCGGGCGGCGGGGGCAGCGGGCTCGGCGCCTCCTCCCTCCCCGGCCCGGAGGGAAAGGGGGCGGGGTGGCCGAGCGACGGTCCCGGCCGCAGAGCACCCGCCCGCCCGCCGGGCTCCTCCTCCTCCGCCTCCTCCTCCTCCTCCTCCTCCTCGGCTGGGGCCGGGCCGGGCAGCGGGCACAGGCGGCAGCTCCGCTCCGGCCTCCGGGGCTCCCTCCAGGGCCCTGTCACTTCCTGCCAAGCGAGGAGGAGGGGGCTGGTGGGCTGGCAGGCTGGGGATGGAGGAGAGGGGGGCTGGCGGAGGAGGTGCTTCCGGGGCAGCCCGATCCCTCCGCTCCTCTCCCTCTGCTCTCCTCTCCTCCCTCCCTCCCTCGCTTCCCTCGTTTCCTGCCCCGGCCCGTTGCCATGGCGACGCAGCTCTTAGGCCTCCCTCGGCCTGGCTGGGCCCCAGCTCCTCCCCCTCCCCCCCAGCCCCCTCGACCCTCTTTCTCTGTTCTGCTTCTCGGTTGGAGGGACGAGGGGGCCAAAGTGCTGGACTCTAGCGGGGGTTCAGAGGGAGGGAGTGATGGGGGTGGGCTCGAGCATCTGGGAATGAGGGAGAGAGGGGGAGGGGGAGAAGAAGGGGAGAATGTAAGGGGTGGGCTCGAGCATCTGGGAATGAGGGAGGGGGAGGGGGAGATGGAGAAGGGGGAGTGTGGAGGGTTGTGGGGGTGGACTCTAGCATCTGGGAATGAGGGAGTGAGAGAGAGGATGTAGGGGATTGTGGGGGGTGGGCTCGAGCATCTGGGAATGAGGGTTAGAAATTAGCTCTGGCAGAAAGAAAACAGGGTCTTGAAAGAGATCTCGAAACAGTCAGAAAGGGAAAAAAAGCAAGAAAAGGGGGGGGGGGCCAGGATTGACAGCAAAGAATGATAGGCTGTTGAGTGGGAAGCCTGGGCTCCGTTTCTGTTGAGTTGGAATCAAGAGGACCAGAGTGCAAATCCTCAGCTCTTCCACTTACTACCTGTGTTGATCTAGCACCAATCGATTGATCTCTCTGACCCTCAGTTTATTCATTTGTAAAAAGAGGAGGCTGGACTGGCTCTAAATTCCATATGATCCCTTGTTGGTTTAGGGTGTCCCCAAAGACTTAGTGCAGTTTTAGGCTTTAATAGCTTCAAACTGTTTAAGAGCATAAAAATTATACAATTAACACTCTGTATATTAATTCTCACCCACTTCTCCTGAAAGGTAGTACAAAACATTAAATTGTCCCTGCCCACGGAAAGCTTACATTCTTCATAGTTAGGCATACACATCATTCCGTTTCTGAGAGTATTTTTTTAAAAATTTGCTTATTCTAGGTGAAGCAGTACTGTATAGTATAGTGGGTAGAGAAGATCTGAATCCAAGTTTTGCCTTTGGCATTTGCTAGTTTGTATGCCAAAGTGTGTGTATGGGACCCTGTACAAATCATTTAACCTCTAAGTATATCCCTAGGTAAATTCTTTCTCTTAAGACTGTAAGCTGCAGGGCTAGTGGTAACCTGGTGTTGATAATGAGAGTTTCCTTACTAGGCATTTCCTATAACAATGAAGTCATTGGTCTTGTTCAAAAACCAGTCATTCTAAATAGAGGAAGTTCCAATATGTTTTGAGTAATGTCAAAGCTGGAATACAGCTAATTCCCCAAGAGGAAAACATTCATTTAAATGTATAAATTCTTGTTTGTGTTTTTAAAAGTCATGTTATATTATAGTTACACTTCATAAAATCAACATGAATTCATTCAGTGGTGGAAATCAAAGAGAGGAAGAACAAAGATCAAAAGAGATAGAACCAAATCTGTCATTGTCAAACTTTATTATTTCCTCATGCTACTGGTTCATCTTAATAAAACATTTTACAGATGTCACAGAGTTAGTAATCAGTAGGACCCACAGTGACCACCTAGACCAACACACTCAAAAAAGAATCCTCACTTCTAAAATCCAGGAAATATTCATCATATTCTAAGCTAAAAGACCTCCACAGAGGGGGAAACCTACATCCTGAGGCAACCCATTCCACTTTTGGATAGGTGTAATTGTTAGCAGGTTTGGCTTTACAATAAACCCAAATTTACCGCTTTGTAACTTCCTTTGCTCCAGGTTATACCCCTCTTGGGGCCAAATGGAGTAAATTAATCCTTCTTCTCTGAACAATAGCCCTTCAAATACTTGAATTCAGAAAAGGTGTCACCCTGAATCTTCTCAAATTCTTCCTGATTTTTCTACCAGCTATACCATACTGTTGTACTTAGAATTAGCAAATACTTATAATAATTAAATAATACCCACAAGAACAGAATGATGGGCATGGCTGTCTTTGAATTAATAGAAGCTTTGAGTGGGCAGATATGATTTTTTTCCATGCTTTGTACTACCTCTTGGAGAGGCTGGTGAAAATTAATATATAGCATGTCGTTAATTGTATAAACAAAACAATCCCACTTCTTTCATTTTTATTTATTTTAATTTTTTTGGTGAGGCAACTGGGGTTAAGTGACTTGCCCAGGGTCACACAGCCAGTAAGTGTTAAGTGTCTGATTTGAGGTCAGATTTGAACTCAGGTACTCCTGAATCCAGGGCCGGTGCTTTATCGACTGTGCCACCTAGCTGCCCCAACCCCACTTCTTTCAAATGATTTTTTTATCATAAAAGTATTTTATGATTTTCCAGTTACATGTTAAGATAGTTTTCAACATTTTTTTCATAAGATTTTTAGTTCCAAATTTTTCTCCCTTCCCTCCTCCTTCTCCAAGACAGCAATATGATATAGGTTATATGTGTATAATCACATTAAACATATTTCTGCAATAGTCATATTGTGAAAGAAGAATCAGAACACAAGAGAAAAACCTCAAAAAAGAAAAGAAAAACAGCCAAAAAGTAGAAACGGTATGGTTCAATCTGTATTCAGAATCCACAGTTCTTTTTTCTGGATGTGGAGAACAATTTCTATCATGAGTTCTTTGGAATTGTCTTGGATCATTGCACTGCTGAGAAGAGCCAAGTCTATCACAGCTGATCATCACACAATATTGCTGTTGATGTGTACAATGTTCTCCTGGTTCTGTTCACTTCACTCAGCATCAGTCCACTTTAGGTCTCCCAGTTTTTCTGAAATCTGCCTGCTCATTATTTCTGACAGCACAATAGTATTCCATTCCATTCATATACCACAACTTGTTCAGCCATTCTCCAATTGATGAGCATTCCCTCGATTTCCAATTCTTTGCCACCACAAAGAGAGCTGCTATAAATATTTTTGTACATGTGGGTCCTTTTCCCTTTTCTGTGATCTCTTTGGGATACAGACCTACTAGTAGTATTACTGGGCCAAAGGATATGCACAGTCCCATAGCCCTTTGGGCTTATCAACTGATTTTTATTTTTTATTTTTTTTAGTGAGGCAATTGGGGTTAAGTGACTTGCCCAGGGTCACACAGCTAGTAAGTGTGTATCAAGTGTCTGAGGCCGGATTTGAACTCAGGGACTCCTGACTCCAGGGCCAGTGCTCTATCCATTGCGCCACCTAGCTGCCCCAACTGATTCTTTTAAAACAGGGACTCTAGGCCCTTTAATATTCTGGTTACTCTCCTTTAGTTGCTTTTCAGCTTATCAATATTCTTCCTAAACTGTAGTGCCCAACATTAAATACAATATTCCCCATGTATTCTAACTAGAGAAGAATACTGTGGTTCTATCACTTCCCTCTTCCTGGAAGCTGAACCTTTCTTAATGCAGCTCAGGATCACATTATTGTTTATTTTCTGACTGATTTTTCACATTGTTGACTGACAGCCATCTTGTAATACACTGAAACCTCCAAGTCTTTTTCAGACAAACTGATATCTAACATGCCTTCCTATAAATACCACTTAACAAATCAATTTCTGGATTTCTGGAACCCAAGGGTAAGACTTTATATTTATCCCCATTAAATGTCATTACTTAATTTGGCCCAGTATTCTAGCCCATTAAGATCTTTTTAGGTATGGATTATCATCTTAGCTATGGACATCAAGCTTAACTTGGTGTCCTCTGATGATTTGATTTGAATGCCATCAATGTTTTTATCCAAGCCACTGGAAAAAGAAAATGTCAAGTTTCACAAAGCCAAGCACAGATTCCTGAGGTACTCCCCTGGAACCTGCTGCCAAGTTGACCTCAAACCAGTCATTCAACAGGTTCCAAATCTAATTATACTATTATTGCCTAGCCCACATTTCTCCATCTTTTCTGCTACAATAGCAAAAGATACTTTATCAATCATTTTACCAAAGAAATAGGAATTTGATTTTCATATATAAAAGCAGATGAGGAGAGGAGAGCTTTTATCCTACCTATGTGGCAGGAATCATGGTTAGTTTAGGTTAGGCACTCTCCACAAATGAAGGATCAATGAATGCTGTCACTAAAAATAATTTGGTAAGTAACTAACACTAGTAAGCTCCTACATCTCCTCCTTTAGTTCAGGTTCCTTGAACAATTTAGTAATATTTCATAAGTGTATCACAACTTTAACTCTTTTTTTTTTTTGGTCCCCATCTATCATTTACTCCATGAAAATTTCCAAATCTAGTATGACTCAAGTCTCATTATCTATTAAGATTCTTATCTCCTATTTTTACATGTAACTGAGAAAAATAAAATACTATTAAGATTGAAAAAGATTCTTGTCTCCCTCCCCACTTCACATAATCCATAAGAAAATATATTCATATTATATCATGGTATACATTTAGTACAAGAAATAGAAAGATAATAAAATCTAATATTGAGATTACCCAATTGGTTTTGAATAGCAAATCTACCTGTAGGTCAGGTAAAAGTCTGCCCCAGTAACTGTTGCAGCTTTCCTAGTGACTGAGGCTGAGTTGATACATTGACTCTCCCTAAGGCAACAAATGTTTCTAGAAGCCCTAAGACAGGGTAAGTTATCTTTTCTTGCTCCAAATATCACATTTATAGAATAGAGTGTGCTCCAAGTGCACAGTTCTTCAGGATTCATTCATCCCAGTTCATTCTATGCTTCATCCAGCTTGGAAGGCTTCAACAAGTAGCAAATGGCAGCAGGCTGCCTGCTTCACTGAGAACTCCTAGTCTTGTGAGCTCCTCTGCTCCCAGATAACCAGAAAGACTCAGATGGAATAGCAATAGAGATATCTGAATGGGAAAAATCAAGGCCCAGAGGTCTTTCCAATGGGCAAAGCCAATAATAAACCAAAATGGGGATGGATCAACTCATGGGCCTAACACAAAATCTGGGCCTTGTCCTCTAATCTCTTATACAATTTCATCCCTGCCCTGAATCCATCCTTGTGGTCATTGCATACCCAGACACTCTTACTTGTATACTTGTTTCCCCCTATAGAATGTAAGCTTTATAAGGTCAGGAATTGTTTCATTTTTGTCTATGTATCCCCAAAACCTAGCACAGTGCCTGATACATAGTAGACATTTAATAAATTCTTGTTAAATGAATGAATAAAAGATCCCTCCAGAGCTTTCTGGAGTAATTTTTTTCTTCCCTAAGGGGCAGGGAAATAGAACATAGAAATCACAAAGCCACCATATAGAAGTTATGGCAGATCTGGGTTTCTATAGAGAGTGTCACAGGGAAAAAGGTGGGGGTCTTTAGGTATTTCTCAATAAAGAATTATACTCTCACACACAGTCCAATTAGAATTAATTTTTTTTTATTTGGCACTAGAGTAGGTTACAGAGAGGGAAGACTTTGCCTCAAGGGGAGGAGAAGTGAAACATTCTCTTCCCAGAACAGAAGGAAAGCAAAAGCTTTTATAGAGGATAGATGGGGTGTCCACCTGAAAATGGGAAGTTCCTTTTTGGGGTGCGGTGAGGAAAGCCTGGATGCTTGTCATATTCCTGAGAGACAAGGGGGATTTTTTTTTGAAATGATGGTCCTGACCTTTGGGATTATCTGTCTCCTAGCTCTGGTCAGGTAGTAGCCATGCCTTTCCTGCTCTAGAATTTTATCTCCCCTTACTTCTTCTTCCTCTTTTTTTTTTTTAGTGAGGCAATTGGGGTTAAGTGACTTGCCCAGGGTCACACAGCTAGTAAGTGTTAAGTGTCTGAGGCTGGATTTGAACTCAGGTACTCCTGACTCCAGGGCTGGTGCTCTATCCACTGCGCCATCTAGCTGCCCCTCCCCTTATTTCTTAGGTGTGTCTGTCCTGATAGCTATGTTGGTCAATCTAAACTTTAATATTCCCTTGGTTCCTCGATATGTCTATCCTGTTATCTGGTCATCTTTGGTTTTGCTTTCTTCAGGAGATTCCAAGCCCCATGTCAGAGAGCAAGGATTAAACCCCAAGGTGTTATTGTTTGTTTGTTTTTGTGATGTGCCAGGGGTTTTTATCTGTGACTGCCCGGGTTGATATAATTCAGAAAGTGCTGTGAAACTTTCAGGAATGGGCCAAAGCAGAAATATGAGAGAAAGAAAGAGGAAGGCAGAGAAAGGACTTAAAAAGCAGAGGAGAGATGAACAGTGTTTTGCCAAGACATGAGTGACATAGTGAGGGTGAAGTTGGTTCAAAGATTTCATTTGGCATAACCAGTATCATAAACCAATAGCAACTAAAACACTCATTCATAGGCTCATAGATTTAGAATTTAAATAGAATTTCAGCACCAGCTAGTAAAATTTTGTTAATTAATCCCAAAGAGGTTAAATGACTTGCCCAAGGTCCTACCTGTTTCTACCTGTCCCAAGCAGCAATCAGATTTTTGCCCACTGGGGAAACCTATAATTTAGGATTGCAGTTGAAGATGGAGAGGAAGGGAGGAACCTTCCTCCCCAACAGCTTTGCCTATTGGTCTGCCATTCATTATAAGAATTTGTCTAAACTGCTTTTAGGTAGTTAAATAAACAGCTCAAGACTTTTGAGTGGAGTGTTTATTTTCCTACTGCAAATAATGAAAATAAATGCCATGAAGGAGTTTGGAATGTGATTAGGATCTGGTACTTTGGACATTTTGAAATATTAAAGCTCTATAGCCTTAACTTTGTAGATTTAATACAACTACTTAAACCCATTTCTCACCCCTATTGCTTAATTTTCCAGGATGTAATTTTCACAGGATTGGCTCTTCACTTTTTACCCACACCAGTAAACTTTATTTATTCCACTTTCCCCAACTCAGAGTTGTCTTCTGTAGGAAGGTTCAGTACATAAAAGGAAGAAGCAAAAGTGTTGTTGGGAAATTGAGATATTGGTAAAATGAAAGGGAAATTTAAAATGGTCTCTTCATCATCTAGATTAGAAATCAAGTCACCCTGGGTACTTATAGCTAGGATGTGATATCTGAATTTTTAAAAAAATTATCTCCCTAACCTGTTCTTTAACCCTTGGCACTTTCTATCTTGTATTATATGTATTTATAAATATGCCACCTCCCCACCCCCCATTAAATTGCAAACTACTTGAAGTCAGGAATAAACATTTTTCTTCAACTTTGTAGCCCCAGAGCCTGTACAAGGCCAATAGATGTAGGCTTTTACTAAATATTTGAGCTAGGAATAATGCAAATACTGCATAGAATAATTCCTATTTTCTTTCCAAGGATAAATATTCCCATTTCAATACCCAGATTACACCTGAACCAACCTTTTCTTTTCTCTGAATCACCAGATTGTCATTCTTGGTGGAGACTTGGGCCCTTCTTTCCTCTGCATAACATTGAGGTTCATTAGCTTTGACTATGTAAGGAATGCATTCTACTGGCTTCCAGAAAACTCTCCTTTGCAGAGATATCTAAGTAAAGTGGGGTTCAGGATTTGAAAGGTGGTCTTCTAGTTAATCTCAATTAGTATATAATTGTGGAGGTCCTCCCCACCATCCCCCTAAACTATATGGAACTTTTGGAATAAAAGGAAAAGAGGGGAGAAAACCTTGTAGTTTTACTAATAAAGAAACTGGGACAACAAAGGGAAATGTAAAAAGGCAATGGAAGGAAGAAGGTACTCTTCAGAGATATTTACACCTGGTCAGAAGCTGGGGAGCAGGAATTAAATATGCCTCCTCCCCCAACCCTGCCAAACTATAATGCACCTTCTTCACTCCCAACCACTTATGCTCTTATACTGAACCTACCTAAAAAGAATTTGTGAGCCGCCTTGCTGCAATTCAGAAAGACTCCTTGACATCACCCTGCACTTTTTTTTTTTTTGCAGGGCAATGAAGGTTAAGTGACTTGCCCAGGGTCACACAGCTAGTAAGTGTCAAGTGTCTGAAGTCACATTTGAACTCAGGTCCTCCTGAATCCAGGGCCAGTGCTTTATCCACTGCGCCACCTAGCTGCCCCCTGCACTTTCTTTTTTTAAAAAAAATAATAAACATTTGTATTTATAGTTTTGGGTTCCAATTTTTATGCCTCCTTCCCTCCCTCCCCTGCCTCCTTCCTGAGATGACAAGCAATTAAATATGGGTTATACATGTATGATTATGTACAACATTACCATATTTGTAATTTTTTTTACAAGAAAACTTGATTATAAGAAAAAAATGAAAGAAAGTGAAAAATAGCAGGCTTCAGTCTGTTCCATCAATATCGGTTCTTTCTTTGGAGGGGGATAGTATGTTTCATCATTAGTCTTTTGGGATTGTCTTAGATCATTGTATTGTTGAGAATAGTCAAGTCATTCACAGTTCTTCATAAAACAATATTGCTGTCTCTGTGTACAGTGTTCTCTTGGTTCTGTTCTTTACTATACATCAGTTCCTACATGTCTTTCCAGGCCTTGCTGAAGTCATTCTGCTGGTCATTTCTTATAGCACAATAATATTCCATCACCATCATAAACTACAGCTTGTTTAGCCATTCCACAATTGATGGGCATTCCTTTGATTTCTAATTCTTAGCCACTACAAAAAGAGCTGCTATAAATATTTGTGTACAGATAGGTCTTTTTCTCTTTTGGGGGATGACTTTGGGCTATAAACCTTGCAGTGGTATTGCTGGATCAAAGGGTATGCACAGTCCTAAAGCCCTTTGGGCATTGTTCCAAATAGCTCTCCAGAATGGTTGGATCTTTTCACAACTCTACCAAGAGTAGATTAACATCCCAGTTTTCCCACATCCCCTCCAACATCCAATATTTTCCATTTTTGTTATATTTGCCATTCTGATAGGTGTGAGGTGATACTTCAGAGTTATTTTAATTTGCATGTCTCTGATCAATAGTGATCTAGAGCATTTTTTCATATGATTATAGATAGCTTTGATTTCCTTGTCTGAAAACTGCCTGTTGGTATCCTTTGACTATTTATCAATTGGGGAATGACTTGCATTTTTATAAAACTGACTCAGTTCTCTATATATTTGAGAAATGAAGTCTTTATCAGAGACATTTGTTTCAAAATTTCTTTCCCAGTTTTCTGCTTCCCTTATAATCTTGATTACATTACTTTTGTTTGCACCCTGCACATTCAATGTCTTTCTTCTTGTTTCAGACAATGAGATAGCTAGTCCTTTTTCTTGCCTAGGCCAATTCCTGTAAATGTGGACTCCATCCTATTCTCTTCAGGTTTTTTTTTAAAGGAGAAAAGACACACTTCTCAATCATTTTTCCTACATTCTTTGCCTTCATACATCCCCAAGCCTCACTCATCCTAAAAAAAACAAACCAGACCTATGGTAGAGTCTTTTATTCTCCTTCCTTTCTCAAATTTCTAAAAAAAAAAAAAAGCTGTCTGCTATACTCACGACCTTCCCTCCTCATTCACTCTTCAGTGCTTTGAGAATTGACTTCAAGCTCATCACTCAACTGAAAGTGCTATTCCAATGTTACTAATAATCTCATATTTTAAAAATTCTGAACTTCAAACACAAAAAGAACATTTATACTCATATCTCAAAGCACAAAAAGAGGAACTCATATAAAACTGCAAATCATTATTTCATGTCACTTGCTTTCTTAAAAATAAGATATAATAAATTCTATGTGTTACCTTCAAAACTGTCCTTACCAACCCCTTCACTGACCCTGACGCCAATTAAAAACTTGGAGAGGAAAAAAAAAACCAACCTCCTTGTAACAAATAAGCAAAGTCAAACAAAATGAATTCACAGAATGGCCGTGTTAAAAAAAAAATGTCTGTCTCTGTATCTTGTATCATCACCTGTGTATCTGAAGTTGGGTAATGAGTTTCAGCATAGGTCCTCTGGTGACATGATTGGTCCTTGTATTGATCAAAGTTCTTAAATGTTCCAGTTAATTTTTTTTACAATGTTGTTTTTCCTTTTTTTTTTTTTTTTACAGGGCAATGAAGGTTAAGTGACTCGCCAAGGGTCACACAGCTAGCGTCAAGTGTCTGAGGCTGGATTTGAACTCAGGTCCTCCTGAATCCAGGGCCATTGCTTTATCCACTGCGCCACCTAGCTTCCCCCCAATGTTGCTGTTCTTATATAAATTGTTCTCATTCTACATTAGTTCATACCACAGAGGATTCTTTAAAATCCTTTCTTTTGTCATTTCTTGTATTATCAAATTACATTCAAACATCACAGTTTGTTCAACCTTTCTCCAGCTAAGGCAAACCAAGGCACCCTTTAATATTCCACTTCTCTATTTTCTTTCAATCCCTTCTTCAGGATCAGGAAGCTTATTTTACTTGTACTATCACTTTCCTATGGTCATCTTCCCTTTTAACCTCCTCTTCCTGTCATTTCTCTGATGTGATTGATGTTAAACCAAACTGTGTGTTTGATCTTCCTTTGTACTTTTCAGATAAGATTGAGGTTCATAATTTCCTTGATTATTAGTAACTCTTCTTATGCAGCCCAACTATGATTAACTATAGGAAGAAAGCAAGTGACAGGCTGAGAGGTGACATATAAATGTAGTCAGCTCCTACATAGCTTGCAAAATGCACAAATATGTATAAAGAAACCTCTGGGAGTAGGCACTAGCAGCAGGAAGAAAGATATCTTGCAGGAGGTGGCTCTGAGCTATGTCTTGATGGAAACCAGGGATTCCAAGAGGTGAAGATGAGAAGGTAATTAATTCCAGGCATGAGGAATAACTAGTGCAGAGAGCCAGAGACAGAAAATGGAACGTTATGTGTGAGGAGCAAGAAAAAGGCCAGTTTGGACGGATTGTAGAGTACATGACGGGGAATAATGTGTAATAAATCTATAAAGCTTAGATTCACAAGTCGTTAAGAGTTTTAAATGCCAATGGGTGTGAGGATTGGACTAAAAAGAAAGCTGAGCACTGCAGAATGATGCTTTCAAATTGTGGTGCTGGTAAAGACTTTTTTGAGTCCCTTCGACAACAAGGAGATCAAATCAGTCAAGACTTAAAGAAATTAATCATGATTATATGGTATAAGCTATATTACATTGCTTGCTGTCTTGGGATGGGGGGAGGTAAGGGAGGGTGGGAGAAAAAATTTGGAACTCAAAATTTTGCAAAAATGAATTGTTGAAAACTATGTGTAATTGGAAAAAATAAAATAATACTATTAAGAAAAAATAAGGGAAGTAAAATTAATTTAGACTATTCACTGGAAGGAAAATACTGAAGCAGAAGCTTAAATATTTTTGGGGGGGTCAGGGCAATGAGGGTTAAGTGACTTGCCCAGGGTCACACAGCTAGTGTCAAGTGTCTAAGGCTGGATTTGAACTCGGGTCCTCCTGAATCCAAGGCCAGTGCTTTATCCACTGCACCACCTAGCTGCCCCTGAAGCTTAAATATTTTGGCCACATAATGAAAAGACAGGACTCATTGGGAAAGACCCTGATGGTAGGAAAGATTGAAGTCAAAAGGAAAAGGGGACAGCAGATAAGATGGATAGACAGTGTCATGGAAACAGGAATATAAACTTGGACAGACTTGGAGAGATAGTGGTGGATAGAAAGGCCTGGAGTACAATGGTCCATGGGGCCACAAAGAGTTGGATATGACTGAATGACTGGACAACAACAAAGAGGTTATAAGGAATCACTGGGATTTAATAAAAGGGTATAAGGAAGTGACGTAATCAGACCTCCAATTAGAAAAATCACTGTCAACTGTGGAGAGGATAGATTGGAAAGGGGAGAGACTTAAAGCAGGAAGAATAATTAGTAGGTTTTTGCATTAGTCTATGGAAAGGGGGTGGCAGCTAAATGGATAGAATGCTGGACCTAGAGTCAGGAAAATTCATCTTCTTAAGTTCAAATCTGGCCTTAGACACTTACTAGCTGTGTGACCCTGGGCAAGTCACTTAACCCTCATTGCCCTGCAAAGGAATGGCAAGCCACTCCAGTACCTTTGCCAAGAAAACCCCAAACGGTGTCATGAAGAGTCAGACATGACTGAAATGACCACCACCACCACCACAACAACAACAACAGGGAAAGGGGATGAGGACAGGAACCATGGTAGTGCCATGAGAATTGAGAGAGAGGACTAACATGAGAGATAGTGTAAAAGCCTTGATTATAAGAGTTGGCAAGTGAATAAATAATGTTAGGTGAATGAGGGTGAAGAGTTCAAGACAACAGTAAAGTTGTCAAACCTGCACGACTGGAAAAAGCGGGGTGCCCTACACAGAAACAGTGAAGTTTGAAATAGAGGTGGAATTCTGAGAAAAAAAATATCCTGAGCTTGAGAAAAATCCAAGAGTGTGTGTTTGGATGTTTTCCCCCCTAACTTATAAAACTGTAGTATCTTTCTCATTAATTAAGCTTAAGCTTCCACCACAATTCATTAAATATTAATTAAGAAACCTCCTTTCCCAATACTAATTACTTAATCTCTTATGCATAAATATACATTAAAATGAATGACCACATTATTTATTAAAAATTAAAGGGGCA
The DNA here is from genome assembly GCF_019393635.1 of Dromiciops gliroides. Lineage (NCBI taxonomy): Eukaryota > Metazoa > Chordata > Mammalia > Microbiotheria > Microbiotheriidae > Dromiciops > Dromiciops gliroides. Next base: position 188,190,272 of record NC_057865.1, read on the forward strand.
GCTAGATGGTGCAGTGGATAAGTACTGGCCCTGGATTCAGGAGTACCTGAGTTCGAATCCAGCCTCAGACACTTACTAGCTGTGTGACCCTGGGCAAGTCACTTAACCCCAATTGCCTCACAATAAAAAAAAATTTAAATAAAAAGAAAAGCATTTTTAAACCATTTTTAATTGTGCAAAAGATCACAACCAGATTCACCTCAGACTTTCATTTTAATGGCAGATGACTTTCCTTAGGTTCTGAAAAAAACGGTTTTACACATTCAGTTTCTGGAGAGATGCCAAGTTAAAGTCTCTTCTCAAAAATCTTCTAAAGGAAACAACTTCATAAAAAAAAGTCACTTCTTTCTCTGTGTGTTCTCCAGCTTTTCTCCAACCATAATAGGAAAACAATTTCTTCACCAGACTTATTCCTCATAGAATTCTCTTTATTATGTTTTTTTCCCCAAATAAGAGTTAAGATAGTTCTTTTCTTCTTCTTCTTCTTCTTCTTCTTTTTTGCAGGGCAATGAGGGTTAAGTGAATTGCCCAGGGTTGCACAGCTAGTGTCTGAGGCTAGATTTGAACTCAGGTCCTCCTGAATCCAGGGCTGGTGCTTTATCCACTGTGCTACCAGCTGCCCCCCCCACCTAGCTGCCCCCAAGATAGTTCTAATATAAGGAATAATGGAGCACCTCTCTCCTACAGTGTATCTCTTTACATAGGGCATTGGCTGTCCACCCTCCTTCCGTTGACATACCCCACTGGTAGACCTATCTTCCCAGAGAAGGAGCACCACTATTCAGCAATCACTTAAATATCCTTAAGTATCTCAGGGATAAACTTTTGCCTGTCGTATAATAGGAACTTAATAAATATTTGTTAATTGATTGGTTGGTTAAGCATATTTTCTTTCCACATCTGACTTTACTGCTAAAGAATCTTAATCTTCTCCTCTGCCTATAGCAATTCTCATTTCCTTATCATTTTAACTCTCCTCTTCTGAGCTTTCTCCTGTTCTATCATATTTTTCATGAGCTGCTTTGTCTAGAATGAATAATGGTATACTAGGGTTAGACACACTGATTTTTTTTTTCGGGGCAATGAGGGTTAAATGACTTGCCCAGGGTCACACAGCTAGCAAGTGTCAAGTGTCTGAGGCTGGATTTGAACTCAGGTCTTCCTAAATCCAGCGCCAGTGCTTTATCCACTGCGTCACCTAGCTGCCCCAGGCACACTGATTTTTTTTTTTAAATGAGCAAGAGGTTTTATTTTTCTATTTGATATATTGTGCTTTGTTGGCCATTTGCATTGGTGTGTTCTGTGCAAAATTTAAAAAGTTATAACTGAGAGCTTGTTAAGTATGTTATGGGGTTGGGACATATCAAAGAATTTGGGACCATTAAAGTTTAAACTGGCCAGCTAAACTAAAGGACAGACACACCTTGAGAAGCAAGGGAGATAAGCCCATTAGGCACCCGGAGACAGAGATAACTCCAGAAGTCTGGACCACCACCTCTCACTCAAGCCTTCCCCCACCCCCAAAGGGAACTTTCCATTGTCAAGTGGCGATCATCCCATTTACCATCTACAAAAGCTTTTTCCTTTCTCCTATTGGAGGAGAAATGCATTTCAGAGAACCATGTCTCTAAACATTTTCTTCCCTTGAGAGTCTATCTCTTTTGGTCTCTTTCTCTAGTGCCTAAATAAAAGGTTATTTTATTCTAATTGGATTTGTGTGGGAGAGGGTGTAATTCTTTAAAGAAGAATACCTAAGGACCCCCACAACTGATCTCCCCCATGATAGGTATGTATACATATATATTTTTAATTGGAACCTATAATTTAATTGGTGTAGGAAACTCCCAGTGTTCTGCAGCAAGGGAGTTACTTACCTATCAGTTCTGCCACATCTAGAAGTCAGCTCGGTGGGGTGAATATTTAGTAGCAACTGCTTTAAGCTGAGTCCACTCTCCCCAGGGACCAGGGTAGAGGGAAGATCTTTCCCCAGTTCATGGGGATGTATTTGTACCTCTATTCACATTATAGCTTATCAGTAAATATCCCCTTGTAAAAGCCTAATTGAGGTTTAGTATTTATCAATAATGATATATTAATTGGTTATGATTGATATTGGGGCACTAATCATTGATGATGATATTGGGGAGAACAAATCTAAAGATCTTAGGCTGATAGCCTGAGAACCCCACAGTCCTTCATAAACTTGTTTTTGTTTTTGTTGTTTTAATAACATGTGATCCTGGACTCCTCATTGTTCCATGAACAAGACATTCCATCTCTTGGCTCCAGACATTTTCTCTGGTTGTTGGCCATGCCTGGAATACTCTGTCCTTAGCTCTGACTGCCAAGCTCCCTGGCTTCCTTTAAGTTCCAAATAAAATCCCATCTTTTACCGGAGGCCTTCCTCAACTCTTAATTCTAGTGCCTTCCTTCTGTTGTTTCCTATTTATCCTGTATATAGCTTGTTTGAATATATTTCTTTGCTTGTTGTCTCCCGCATTAGACTGTGAGCTCCTTGAGGGCAGGGACTATCTTTTGCCTCTTTTTGTATCCCTAGCACTTAGCACAGTGCCTAGCACTTAGTAGACACCCTAATAAATGTTATTGACTAAGATGTAGTCAGCTTTGCTTTGGGAATATGACCTGTTAGTGCCTGTATGGGTTGAGATTAAGTCTAGAGTCGCGATTCACTTAAATACCTTACTTGACTCTGGCTATATATATATATATATATATTTGTACCTGCATAAGACCTTGTAAGATGTTCCTGCATTCTATCTACACAAACTTAGTATTTTGTGGAGTAGAAAAAATTTAGTGTCAGGTTATCATAGTAGTCTGAGAAAACTAGTGTTTTAAACCTAGTTTTTTTTTGTACAGTCTTTACCTTAGACATACCCTCTTCCCCTTCCTGGCACCATTTCCTTTTTTCTGGAAATTTTTTATGCTTTAAAGTTTCCACACTTGAAAGTTCCATGAACCTTTGTTAGTTGGTGCTTCCCTGTTTGTGACATATACTCCTTTCTTAAAGCTTTTAGTTTCTCTAGTTTCTTCAAAGTTCATCATGAAGCCTTTCCTGATGCTCCCCCACCCCCAACTACTAGTGTTTCCCCTTTCCTAATTATCTTGTATTTATTTTCTATATATTTATTTTTATACATATTGTCTCCCCTGAAAGAATGTAAACTCCTTGAACACAAAGACTGCTTTATCTTTGATTCTGTGTCCCCAGTGCTTAGCACATTGCCTGATGTATAGTAGGTGTTTAATAGATATTATTGATTAATTCATTGGTTGGCATCTGAGGTAGGAAATCAATAAAACACATCTAAGTAAGATTCCCTTCCCCACCTACTTGCTGGAAAAGGTCAATTGTCCTAAGCAGTACTAATAAGTGGTTGTCCTAGTATGTGGAGGTTAGCTTTAAGCCTCAGTTTGAGTGGTTATTTGCTGTCCTAGACTCCAACAACATACTACATTGATTAAGATTAAGTGAAGGAGGGGCAGCTAGGTGGTGCAGTGGATAGAGCACAGGCCCTGGATTCAGGAGGACCTGAGTTCAAATCTAGCCTCAGACCCTTGATATTAACTAGCTGTGTGACCCTGGGCAAGTCACTTAACCCCAACTGCCTCACCAAAAAAAAAAAAAAAAGATTAAGTGAATGGGATGCAGCTAGGTAGCATAGTGGATAAAGCACTGGCCTTGGATTCAGGAGGACCTGAGTTCAAATCTGGTTTCAGACACTTGACACTAGCTGTGTGACCCAAGACAAGTCATGAACCCTCATTGCCTCACAAAAACAAAACAAAACAAAACAAGATTAAGTGAAGGGAAAACTGAATCAGAAAGCACCAAGAAGCTCCTTCTTTTTCTTTTGGGCTGGGCAATTGGGGTTAAGCGACTTGCCCAGAGTCACACAGCTACTAAGTGTCAAGTATCTGAGCCTGGCTTTGAACTCAGGTCCTCCTGAATCCAGGGCTGGTGCTCTATCCACTTCGCCACCTAGCTGCCTCAAGAAGCTTCTTCTTCATAGAATAATCAAGTGGAAAACACTTCTTCCTTTTGCCATGACATAAAGAGAATGAAGCCATTCTGTTGCCATAGTATTGTGTTCTTGCTGCTGCCATTCTCTCTGAGTTCTCACCCCTTGGAGATAACTTTTTTCCCCATGTAATAAAGGTCTTGTTTTTTGTTATTACTCTTTTCCTATAGCCACAAAGTTGAAAATGTTACAAAGTATTTCTTTCTAATGACCATTTCTATACATATTTATAAACAATAATATCCAGTAATTCCCAGTCTCCAGCTGGAGAAGGACCCATTCATCCCTACCTTAACCTAGTTTCCAATGAGTTGTCAAAAGTCCCCATGCCATCCAATCCCATTATAACTCAAATGAATTCTAGTTCTTTGCCAACAAAACAGAATTTTGTCAAAGGCTTTTTGATAGGTGGAAGAGATTGGATCCATTGGTTCTCTTTTACATTCATTCATTCATCCAACCAATATTAATTCAACATATGGTAATGGTAGAAAGAGCACTAGATTAGAAGTTAGAAAAACCTGAGTTCAAATACTGGCTTGGCCAGTAGTTAAGTCAAACCTCACTTTCCTTATCTGTAAAATGAGGTTAGGTTTTATATCATCTAAGGTACCTATCAGTTTTAAATCTATAATCTTTTTTTTTTGTGAGGCAATTGGGGTTAAGTGACTTGCCCAGGGTCACACAGCTAGTAAGTGTTAAGTGTCTGAAGCCGGATTTGAACTCAGGTACTCCTGACTCCAGGGCTGGTGCTCTATCCACTGTGCCACCTAGCTGCCCTATAAATCTATAATCTTATGAAAAGAATAAATATTAGTAGAGCCCCATCTTTAAAGTGCTTCAAATATACATTTATATTGGGGCAGCTAGGTAGCATGGTGGATAAAGCACCAGCCCTGCATTCAGGATGACCTGAGTTCAAATCTGGCCTCAGACACTTGACACTTACTAGCTGTGTGACCCCGGGCAAGTCACTTAACCCTCATTATCCCAATATATACATGTATGTATGTATGTATATATATACACATGTATATTTATTCCTTCTCAAGTAACTACAAGCCCAGTTAGTAGGTACAATAGGTATTATTGTATGCATTTTCCAGGTGAAAAAACTGAAGCTTAGAGAGCTTAAGAAGTTTACCCATAATTACACAACTAGTAAGTGTCAAAAAAAATAATATGAATATAGGATTTCTGATATCAAATCCAAAAGGTAAAATAATTTATTATATAAAAGGGGTAGTGAATATTTCATATACGTATATATATGTATATATGTATGTGTGTGTGTGTGTGTATATATATATATATATATATATACCTGGGGCAGCTAGGTGGCGCAGTGGATAGAGCACTGGCCCTGGAGTCAGGAGTACCTGAGTTCAAATGCGGCCTCAGACACTTAACACTTACTAGCTGTGTGACCCTGGGCAAGTCACTTAATCCCAATCGCCTCACTAAAATAAATAAATAAATTCAGAATTAAAAATATATACCTGTAAGAAAACATATGAACAAGAGGGGAGATGGAAAGCATTACTTTGAACATGGAGGTAACTCCATTATGCCCCACCACACATATATCCTGGCCATACATTTTCTCTATGTGAAGACCTATCTATATGTGTTCCCACTGTTTAGTAACAAGAGAATTTATAGGGAAAATATTGCTATTTTTATTACCATAATATTTCTTTAGATATCTTTACCTTGAATTGTTTCATCTACTAACAAGCAAGAGTAAACATATCCTTGGGGACTTGTGAATCATGGTTTTGGGTTGTTTTTTATTGTTGTTGTTGTTGTTGCTTTTTTTTTTTTTAGGAGATAGCTACTTTAGAAAATACCTTAAACCTGAATTAGCTTGTCTGGGGGCACCATGTGTGAGAAAGTGGTGCCCCAGGAGCCACGTGACTGAATATAACATTCATGTATATGCATTTCGTAGGTAACCCTTATTTCCTGGAAAAAAAAATCAGAGAATTTTGTCACTTATGATTATCTCTTCATAATACCTGTCAGTTTTCTGATGCCATCTCTTTGTTTGCAGTGTACAGTTCAAAAATGCTATAGAACAAAGCTTTAATAAAAGGAGGAATGTGAAACAAAAACCCTAAGTGTACCCTTGGAAAATAAAACTCTCCAATGAAGAACATGTTTTCCAAAGCAAAATATAAATGTAATGAGGGGACCCAGGAAAAAGAGATAGAAAGAGAAAAACCCATTCAAAATAATTACAGAATATAAAAAAATTGAGAGTCCAGCTACAAAGGCACACACAAAAGCTATATGAATACAACCACAAAACACATTTTATATAAATAAAGACCTAAAAATTGTAGAAATATTAGTTGCTCATGGTTGTATCATGATAATATAATAATTGTATTACTGCCTGGATTAGTTGTTACTTAGTATCATTCCAATAAAACTACCAAAGGATTACCTTAGAGAAATAGTAGAAATAGTAACAATTCATCTGGAGGAACAAGAATCTCAAGGAAATCAAGAATTTCAAAGGAAATAATTAAAAAAGGGAGAAGAAAGCTAACACTACCATAGCTCAAATAATACTATGTAGCAACAATTCTAAGTAAATTAATGGAGCATAGAAGAAATTAGCTGTCAGATCTATGGATAAGGGAAGTGTTTATTATTAAACAAGAGATAAAGACATTCATAGAAGGTAAAATGGACAATTTTGATTATTTAAAAATAAGGAGTTTTTGTACAAACCAAACCAATATGGCTAAAATTAGAAGAGGAGAAGAAAACTGGGGAAAAAATCTTTATAACAATTTTCTCTGATAAAGGTCTCATTTCTTAGATATACAGGGAACTGAATCAAATTTATAAGAATAAGAGGTATTGGGGCAGCCTAGGTGGAGCAGTGGATAAAGCACCAGCACTGGACTCAGGAGGACCTGAGTTCAAATCTGACCTGAGACACTTGACACTTACTAGCTGTGTGACCCTGGCAAGTCACTTAACCCTTAGTGCCTTGCAAAAAAAGAAAAAAAAAAGAAAAAGAGGTATTTCCCAATTGATTAATGTTTCTAGGATATAAACAACTAGTCTTCAGAGGAAGAAATCTAAGCCATCAATAGCTATATGAAAAAAATGCTTTAGATTACTAATAATTAGAGAAATGCAAATTAAAACAACCACTTCACATGAATCAGATTAACTAAGTTAACAAAAAAAGGAAAATAACAAATGTTAGAGAGGCTGTGGGAAAACAGGTCTGTAGACTAGTCCAACCATTCTGGAAAATAATTTAGAATTATATCCGAAAAGTTAAAACTGTGCATATTCTCTGACTCAGCTATACTGCTACTAGATCAGTACCCCAAAGAGATCAGAGAAGGAGGAAAAGGACTTAGATGTACAAAAATATTTATAGCAGCTCTTATTGTAGCAGCAAAAAATTAGAACCTGAGGGAATGCCCAACAATTGGGGAATAACTAAATAAGTTATGGTATGTGATGAAATACTATTGTGCATGGGGGCAGCTAGATGGCACAGTAGATAGAGCACCGGCCCTGGATTCAGGAGTACCTGGGTTCAAATCCAGCCTCAGACACTTAACACTTACTAGCTGTGTGACCTTGGGCAAGTCACTTAACCCCAATTGCCTCAAAAAAAAAAAGAAAAAAAAAGAAATACTATTGTGCAGTAAAATGAAGTAGATGGTTTCAGGAAAAAAAACTGGAAAGACTTTTATGAACTGATACAAAATGAAATAAGTAGAACCAGGAGAAAAATGTATACAATAAAAACAATATTGTAAACATAATCAATTTTGAAAGACTTAGGAACTCTAAATCAACACAATGATCAATACAATTCCATGATGAAACATGCTATTTGCATGATGAACACATAATACAAACTAAAGCATATTTCTTTTCTTTCCTTTCTCCTCTTTCCTTTTCATTTCTTCTTTCTGTTTTTTTTTCTTATTTTGGAGATGGCTTATATGAGAATTTTCTTATATGTGACAATACATATTTGTAATGGGTTTTGTTTTTCTTGTTTCTTAATGCATGAAGGGACATGAAGAAACATGAAGAAGGAGGGAAAGAATTCAGAACTGAAGATGAAATAAAACAATTTAAAAAGCTACTTAGTGCTGGTTATAAAACCACAAAGTCTATCTTCTTGATTAGATTTGGTATACAACATACAGAAGCAAACTAGTATAGTAGCTTAGTGTTTAATATATCCAAAGACACCAACTAGTGAGGTAAATACTCCCCATTAGACAAAAATTTCTGGAAAACTGGAGTCTGACAGAAGTTAAGTTTAAACCCGTAACTCACACGATTTATCAAGATAAGCTACAGTGAATGTATGACCCAGATACAAAAAGTGACTTCATAAGCAAATTAGATGAGTAAGAGATGAAATACCTTTTGAAACTATGGATAGGGGAAGGGTTTATGACCATTAAATGGAAAGAAGATTACAGAAGAGGAGATGGACAATTTAAATGATCTTTGCAGCAGGTCTCTCTGATAAAAGTCTATGACCCATGCTCCAGGTTTATATCCCAAAGTGACTCAATACTAGACTTATAACCCCAAGGAGACTGAAAAAGAAGGAAAGGACTCATATGTACAAACTTTTATAGCAGTTTTTGTTGTTGTTGTCGTTGTAACAAAGAGATAGGATCAAAGTGGTGCCCATCAATTGGGGAATGGCTAAACAAATTATGGCATTTTATTGTGACAAAAATTGACAAAAGGAACAGTTTCAGAGAAACTTAGGGAAATGTGTATGAGTAAATGAAGAGTAAAGTAAGCAGAAACTAAGAATAATTTATACAGTAACAACATTGTAAAGAGAAATGATTTTGAAAGATATAAAAAACTGATCAATGCAATGATCAGCCACAACTCTAAAAGAACAATGATGATATAAGCTATGCACTTTTCAACAGAGATGTGATGTATTCAAGGCGAAGAATAAGACATATATTTTCAGATTTGGACAATACATAGATTTATTTTGCTTAACTATGTTTATTTGTGACAAGGTGTTTTTTTCTCTCTATTTTTAGTGAAATTTGTGGGGGAGGAGGACTGGCCTGACAACTTTGAATTTATTATACACTTTAAACAAAAGCAAGCTTTATGTAGGAGAAATTTTCAGTTTTATATGTAACCTTTTCTTCTGTTCTACTTTGTATATGGAAATGATCTTTTTTGGCATTAGTTAAGTGTGGACTATAGCAATTTATTCAAGAAATGATTCATTATGACCAAATTGAATCTGTACCAAGCATACAAGTATGGTTTGACATTAGGAAAACAATTGATGTAATTAATCAAATTCAAAACAAAAATATCCAAACCAGAACAAAAAGCCTTTGACAATTATAATAGTTATTTATTCTAAAACAAAACAAAAACAAAACCTACAAAGCATAAGCACAGAGGGATCTTTTAAAAATATTTGATAAAAATTTACTTCATACAACCAAAAGTAAGTGTTATTTGCAATGGTCATATTCTAGAAAATTTCTAAAAAATACGGGAGTAGGGCCAGCTAGGTGGCGCAGTGGATAGAGCACTGGCCCTGGATTCAGTAGTACCTGAGTTCAAATCTGGCCTCAGACGCTTAACACTTACTGGCTGTGTGACCCTGGGCAAGTCACTTAACCCCAATTGCCCTAAAAAAACAAACAAACAAAAATGGGAATAAAGTATTTTCCATTTTCACTTTTATTTGATAGAGTTATAGAAATGCTAGGAATAGCAAATAAGACTAAATAAATAAATATAAGACATCAAGACAGGCAAAGAGGAGGCAAAACTATCCCTATTTGTTGATTAAATGATAGTTTACTTTGAATTTCCTAGGAAATCAATAAAGAAACTAATTGAGGAAATCAACAAAAAAAAACACACTAAAATCAACAGCATTTCTCTATTAAAAATTCCAAGAGACAATGATAGAATGGGAAATCACATTCAAAATAACTACAAAATTCATAAAATATTTGGGAGTCAATCTATTAAAGTACACTTAATACTTGTATAGATTTGTCGCAAAATGCACCTTAAAGAAATAGTGACTTAAACATTTGGATGAATATCAGCATTCATTGCTGGGCCATGCCAATATGATAAAAATTGTAATATTATGAAAATTAATGTATAGATTTAATTCTAGACCAGTCAAAGTACAAGAGATATTTTACTAATAAACCAAATTCATTTTGAGTTATGTAAGACCTAGAATATTAATGGAAATAATGAAAAAAGCTATAGATAAAGAAGAAAATTGTACATCCAGACCTTACATTTTATTACAAAGTATCAATCGTCAAAATTATTCAATACTCATGACAAGAAAATGGAAAAGCAGATAATGGAACTGACTAGACAAGGAAGAATCAGAAATGATGGAACTCAACCATCTGGCTGGTTTTTGATAAACCTGAAAACATGAATTACTTTGAAAAGAATATTCTACTTGATAAGAATTGATAGGGAAAATGGAAAGCAGTCTGACAGAAATAAGGCCAACATTTTACACTATATTTCACAATAAATTAAAAATGGATACATGACCTAAATATAAAAGATTATGCTATTTAAAAAATCAGAGGAGAAGCAGATTATATATGATTCCTAGCTATAGGTAGGTCATAAAAACTTAACAAAACAGAGGATAGAGGAAATGACCAAAGATAGATCATTTTTTATTACTTGGATTTACTTGAAAAGCTATATGAAATAATAATCAAAATCACTGATAAGGGAAATAAAATAAAAATAATCCTGAGGATTTACCCCACACCTAGCAAAATAACTTAGATGGCAAAACATGCTAATAATGTTGGAGGGATTGTGGAAACAAAGGCACACTAAAGCATTGTTAATGGAGCTGTGAAATGGTATAGCCATTCTGGAAAGCAATTTGGAATTTTGAGAAGGGGCAGGTAGGTGGCGCAGTGGATAGAGCATGGGCCCTGGAGTCAGGAATACCTGAGTTCAAATCCAGCCTCAGACACTTAACACTTACTAGCTATGTGACCCTAGGCAAGTCACTTAACCCCAATTGCCTCACCAAAAAAAAAAAGCAGACTTCTGCAATTATGGGAATAACATGGCTAACTGTCATGTGTCTTTTGACCCAGAGATTCGACTGTGAGATATATGCCACAAGAATATCATTAACAAAAAGAAAAGGTTCATATGTGTATACACTCTCTCTCTCTCTCTCTCTCTCTCTCTCTCTCTATATATATATATATATATATATATATATATATATATATATATAATATTTTGGCAGTATTTTTTTGTTTTTGTTTTTTTTTGTGGGGCAATGAGGGTTAAGTGACTTGCCCAGGGTCAAACAGCTAGTAAGTGTAAAGTGTCTGAGGCGGGATTTGAACTCAGGTACTCCTGAATCCAGGGCTGGTGCTTTATCCACCGTGCCATCTAGCTGCCCCTTGGCAGTATTTTTTATGGTGGTAAAGAACTAGAAACAAAGTCCATGCCCATAGATTGGGAAATGGTTAAACAGATTGTGGTATAATGAATATGATGAATATAAAGGGAGCATGGAAATACATGAACTGATGGAAAGAATAATCACAAAATAGTCAAAGATGAATCCTGCAAAATTATAAAAAACAAGCTGGGCCACAAAGGAGAGGTATCAGAAGACACTCCCTCTTTTCCCCACTCTAGTTTACATGAATGGGGATGATGGTCTATGAATTTGGAACATTATAGGTATTGTCAGATTTCTTTTAAATGTATGAATTGTTTTTGATCATTTTTTTTCTCTTCTGATTACCTTAATTTAAAAAAAAAATCATTAGTTATAAAGGATGAGTCTCTAGGAGGGGAGAAGAGGAGAAATACAGGGGAAATTTTAAATGATGTAAAAGACGAATGCTATCAATAAGAATTGTTTTATTTTTTTTTTACAGTGAATAAGAATTATTTTAAAGATTCTTTGATATAAAGGATGGCTTTCTGGGAGGAGAAGAAGGATACAGGGGAAAATTTGGGAATTACAAAAAACAAAAGAACAATAAAAATCCATTTAAAAAGGAAAGTAATATGGGGGCAGCTAGATGGCACAGTGGATAGAGCACCGGCCCTGGATTCAGGAGGACCTGAGTTCAAATCTGGCCTTAGACACTTAACATTTACTAGCTGTGTGACCCTGGGCAAGTCACTTAACCCCAATTGCCTCACCAAAAAATAAAAAAATAAAAAAAAATAAAAAGGAAAGTAATATATTGAACTTATTATTATTATTATTTAATTTTTTAATAGTAGTGATAACATTATATATTATATTATTATTTTTAAAAGAAAACTGATAGGGGGAGTTAGGTGACACAGTGGATAAATGCACAGGCCCTGGATTCAGGAGGACCTGAGTTCAAATCCAACCTCAGATACTTGACACTTACTAGCTGTGTGACCCTGGGCAAGTCACTTAACCCCAATTAACCCACTTAACCTCACCAAAAAGAAAGAAAGAAAGAAAGAAAGAAAGAAAGAAAGAAAGAAAGAAAGAAAGAAAGAAAGAAAGAAAGAAAGAAAGAAAGAAAGAAAGAAAGAAAGAAAGAAAGAAAGAAAGAAAGAAAAAGAAAACAGAGATTTGTAGTTTCATATAAAATTTTCTTTTTGTGTTTTACTTTGCATATGGAAATACTCTTTTTTTGGTGTTTTTTTATGTGAAGGATAAAAAACCTTATACATTTATATTAAAAATAAGTATGTTAGCTATTCTCAGCAATAATATGATCCAAGACAACTTTGAAGGACTTATGATGAAAAATGCTGTCCACCTCCAGAGAAAGAACTGATAGTATCTGGACAAACTTTTAAATTAGTCTGCATTATTAAGGTTTTCTCCATTACTTTTTTTTTTTTTTTTGGTGAGGTAATCTGGGTTAATTGACGTGCCCAGGGTCACACAGATAGCAAGTTTCAAGTGTCTGAGGCTGGATTTGAACTTAGGTCCTTCTGACTCCAGGGCCAGTGCTCTATCCACTCCACCATCTAGCTGCCCCTTATGGTGTCTGAATACAGATCAAAACATATTTTTTTACTTTATTATTCTTGAGGTTTTTTGGGGGGAGGTCTATGTTTTCTTTCACCATATGAATAATATGGACATATGTTTTGTACAATTATACATGTATAACCTTTATCAAATTGCTTGCCTTCTCAATGAGGGGGTGGGGAGGAAGGAAAGGAGAGAATTTGGAATTCAGTTTTTAAAACAAATGTTTTAAATTGTTTTTACATGTAATTGAGGGGGAATAAAATACTAAACAAGTAAAAAAAAAAGTATAACTGAGGAATAATCAGGAGAGAACCTCTGATCTACTCAACCTTGAACCATTTTCACTGGACCATCTATGTTCTGGCTCTGAAGAGGCAAGTGCTTTGGGAAGACACAGAAAATCCTTAGTTATCCCTTGATCCCCCATCTCTCAATGATGGAGGGGGCATGGTATAAAAGGAGAGATGATTTTCTTTCTTTTTTTGGGGGGGGGGCAATGGGGGTTAAGTGACTTGCCCAGGGTCACACAGCTAGTGTCAAGTGTCTGAGGCTGGATTTGAACTCAGGTCCTCCTGACTCCAGGGCCAGTGCATTATCCACTGCACCACCTAGCTGTCCTGAGAGATCACTTTCACTCTCTTTTCTTCCACTGTCCTGAATATGTGTCTTGCAACTCCTCTCTGAGACTTTCCATGAGCAGTGAAAGAGAGACACTTTCCTGCACCTTGGCTAAATTTGTAACTAGACGTAGAGCATGTGCTGATACAGGTAAACCTAAATTGGGATCCCAAGGTTGCGCTGCCTTTCCTGCTTTGGTTCTCCAGGCATTTCAGAGCACATGACCTGAGCTGATGTCACTAGTTGTACCCAACTATTCAAGGACTCAAGATAATCCGGAGAAAAAGTCTGTTCTTTCCCCAACTTCCACTCAAGATGCCTGTTTATTCACAGACATTATAATATAATCTGTTCTTTCATTACCTAAACATATTCACTAACTTGAGTTTTAACTCAATTACAAAGAGGCCAGGGGCTAACTAGAGTAGATATAGATGTAAATCTAAACAGAGAACCTAACCTCTTCCTAAACTTCTTACCTCAGCAAAGGAGGGTACCATGGGGAGCTAATATTGCTGATACCTTCCAATTAAGTTCCCTTCAAATTATTATGTATGTGTCAACAAAAACTCATGGTAGCACATTCTCGTGGAAGTTCACATTCTTGTGAAGGAGTAGAAGGAGTGATCTCAAAACTAGATAGAGATTCTGAGGGTCTAGAAGTGGAGAAGAAGGAAATCCAGAGCAGAGTTGGAAAGACCCAGAAAGCCCAAGAATGACAACAACAAAAAAAGACAAAACTGCTAGGTGACCCAGCAGATAGAATTTAGGGCCTGGAGTCAGGGAGATCTGAGTTCAAATCCAGACCCAGACAATTACTATCTGTATGATCCTGGGCAAGTCACTTAGCCTCCATTTACCTTACTTTTCTCATCTATAACATAGGGATAATAATAACACCTACTTCCTTTGGTTATTGTAAGGATTAAAGGAGATAATAATTATGAAGCTGGCACATAATAAGTATAAGTATTAGCTATGATGACGATGATGGTGATGGTGGTGGTGGTGATGATGATACCTGAGCTATGGGAGATAAGGAGAATCATTAACCCTACAGGCATCTCTAAGCAGAAGACTTAAGAGTGATGACTGAGGGAAATTGCAAGACAAAGGTCTACTCTTTATCTAACGTTCCCTCCCAGGGTCTGTATACCCTCAGACACTGTAATATAATCTCCCCCCCCCTTTTTTTTTTTGGTGAGGCAATTGGGGTTAAGTGACTTGCCCAGGGTCACACAGCTAGTAAGTGTCAAGTGTCTGAGGTCGAATTTGAACTCAGGTCTTCTTGAATCCAGGGCCGCTGCTCTATCCACTGTGCCACCTAGCTGCCTTGTAAAATAATCTTTGTTACCCAAATGTTTCCAGTAACTTTAATGTTGTCCCAACCAAAAAGACACCAGGGGTTAATTAGAGATAGTAATAAATATAAATTAAGGCAGAGAACCAAACTTTTGCCTAAATATTAGGAATTTTCCTAATTGGGGGATCGGAGTGATTGTCATTGTACTCATGACTTTTCATCTAACATAAATTCCCTAAAGTTGCAGAGGAGGGAGCCCCGTGGACCTTAGGGGCCATTATATTTCCCCTGACTTAAAATGAGCTAATTAATGTAACTGGGTGTTACACTTGTTTGTGTGATTAATGCTAGCGTAAATGGAGATTTCAGAAGAGTTTTGGCCTCTTTAAAGAGATAGAAGATATTATCCTTTCTTTCATTGTAAGTACAGTTCAGAGACTAGTCAATCTCTTTGGATTACCCACAAAAAGAAAAATGTATTTTAATCATGAGCCCTAGGTAGAAGCAAGTTGACTATAAATAGGATTGCATATAAACATACCATAATTAAGATGCTCTTAGACTAAGATAGATTAAACACTTAAAGTAAATAAGAGTCTGAGCAGGATAAGCCACACAAGGTGAGAGTACTTGGTCTGACCCAATTCCCCTTAACCACCCTCATGTGGAAGATGTTCAAGACTCTTGGGGCTCCTTGGCCTAAAAGTCCCTCCTGCTATGCTTCTTTTACATGAATTCTGCATATAAGTCTACTTATCACTCTGATATTATAATTATTGTTATTATTTTCTTATAAATATGAAAATTGTAAAGGATTTTAAAATACATTGCCATAAATTTTATTTGTTGTTATAAAATTATAATAAGTTCTTATTTGACAAAAATAGAAGCTAAGATAATTACACTATTTTTTAATGAAAAGCATGAAGGATCATGTACTTTAAAATTTTTTTTAAAAAAGTGTGGTATCACTATATAATATTTGGAAATGACTGACTTAGAAGGAAAATTTTAACTTTTCCAGGTATCTGAAGGGCTCCTATGTTGTATGGGACTTGGTTTTTTTGGCCCCAGAGGGCAGAGTTAGACTTAGTAGTAGAAAAATGACTTTCTTTTTTTTTTTTTTGTGAGGCAAGTGGGGTTAAGTGACCTGCCCAGGGTCACACAGCCAGTAAGTATTAAATGTCTGAGGCTGGATTTGAACTCAGGTCCTTCTGACACCAGGGCCAATGTTCTATCCACTGTGCCACCTAGCTGCCTCATGACTTTTTTTTTTTTAGGCAATGGGGGTTAAGTGACTTGCCCACAGTCACACAGCTAGTAAGTATCAAGTGTCTGAGGCCGGATTTGAACTCAGGTACCCCTGAATCCAGGGCCGGTGCTTTAACCACTGTGCCATCTAGCTGCCCCTGCCTCGTGACATTCTAACAATTGTTTTTGCAATAGAAAGAGTACTGAACTTTGAGTCAAGGGAACTGAGTTTGAATCTAGGCTCTGTCACTTTCAACTTGTGTGACATTGGTCAAGTCCCCTAACTTCTTTGGGTTTCAGTTTCCTGATTATGTAAAATGAAGGTGTAATAGGAGTTTGTGGCATGCCTGGACTTCTTACCTAAGATGGCATCATCTATGTGGAAAACACTGGGAGACCTGCTTCTAGGAGACTGGAGAAATGGTGCAGGTGTGGACATTCTGCAGTTGGCCTACCCCATGGTTGAAAGCAGTCTTTTTTCCATTAGAATATCATAAAACCTGCCTGCCTAAACTCATTAGAGTTGTTTTTTGTTTTCTGAATCCAAGTCTGAGGGTGAAGGTGAAACTATATATTAAGCAGGAAAGGCCCCAAGAGCCACCCTCTTCTCCTCCCTCCCCTCTATAGGCCATGTGGTCCCAAGAAAGACCTCATCACACACACACAAATGTGTCAATGTGAGACTTGACTGCATGAAAAACCCCAACTGTGCTCTGTCAGGCAGTTTTAAAATAGTTCCAGCTTGCAGCCAATAGAAAATGTCTGGCTCAACCACATGGTAGGCCAACTTCAAAAAGTCTATGCACACGGGGCAGCTAGGTGATGCAGTGGATAGAGCACTGGCCCTGGATTCAGGAGGACCTGAGTTCAAATCCAGTCTCAGACACTTAACACTTACTAGCTGTGTGACCCTGGGCAAGTCACTTAACCCCAATTGCCCTGCAAAAAAAAAAAAAGTCTATGCATGCTCCTGTTCTTCAGTTGCCTGGAAGCCTGTCTCCCAGGATCTTCCAAACAGATGATGCCATCTTAGATATTTACTTCATTTACCACAAGATAAGTACATAAAACCCCAAAGATTCATAAGGGTACCTTAACAAATGGACAGGGGTATCTTATTACCATCAAGGGGCTACAATTCCAGTCACACATTGGCCTGGTTTATATCCTTGGGCCCCTAACTTCTCTTTTTCTTTTTCTTTGGCAGGGCAATGAAGGTTAAGTGACTTGCCCAGGGTCACACAGTTAGTAAGTGTTGTGATAAAATAATGGGACTTGGCAGACGCCTAGGAGCCCCCACCTGAAGTTTGATTTGGAATTGATTGAATTGGGTGAGATTGAGAGACTAAGTACCTACTTGTGATGATTAAATAGGGACCACACCTGGCTGGCCCTGAGTAGGGTGTTGTTCTCAGAATTGGGCAACCCTGAGGAGAGTGTATTCTCAGAGGTTATGGACTGCGACATCAACAGGAGACTGCTCTCAGCCAATCAACTTGAAGAACCTCCCATTTCTGGGAGGAAGACAGGAAGTAGGAAGCTGAGACTGGCAGACTGGATCTTACGCTTTTGGTTCTAGACATCGGCTTGGTAGCAGGACTTCACACAGGCTGTTAGGAAAGCTAGGATTTCCATGCTATAAGGAATCTGTTCTCAATCTTTCTCTCTCTTCACTATCTTATATCTTTTAACAAACCCTTAAAAGCCTAAACTCTTGGTGAATGTATCAGTGTTTTTAGCCAGTTTCCCCCCCAAAACTGGGGGGACAGATAGGAACCCACATTTAGGTTTTTTCCCTTTTTTTGGTGGGGCAATGAGGGTTAAGTGACTTGCCCAAGGTCACACAGCTAGTGTCAAGTGTCTGAGGTCACATCCGAAATCAGGTCTTCCCGAATCCAGGGCCAGTGCTTTATCTGCTGTGCCACCTAGCTGCCCTCTCCCCAAATTTAGATTTTTAAACAACACAGTGTCAAGTATCTGAGGCCAGATTTGAACTCAGGTCTTCCAGTATCCAGGGCCGCTACTTTATCTGCTGTTCCACCCAGCTGTCCCTGGGTCCCTAACTTTTAACATGGGAGTGAAACTTTTTTTTACTGTTTCATTCCTGCATTCATTCCACTCTTGCAAAGAGTTCAACTCTGAGGAAAATCTCTAAAACAAAACTTGGGAAAGTCTCATGCCTAGGGTCTCCCCAAAAAGGATTGATAGAGTCTCTTCTAGAATGAAATAAGACAGCTATTTATTTCCCCTGCCACAAAAGAAAAATTGAAAACACTAAAGACTCATAAAGGCATATTGACAGAATAACATGAAACAGGAACCCCTTACTCCTGTCGTATTCTCCTGAGATCCTTGTGGGACTGCTCAGTAGGCATTTTACTTTTATCTGGGATCTGTACCATCTAAACAACTCATTGAAGTTCTGCATCTGGAAATCCAGAGCACAGCTTGGCTTTCTTGGTCTGCAGTGTCTGTATTATCTTCCTGGTGGTGGCCATCTTATTCCCTGAGAAGCTCTTTGAAGGTCACCTTCTGCTGGGCACCTAAGACCTGTATCCAGGAGCTCCTAAATTTTCAAGCTCACTGATAGAGCAGCTACCATTGTTTTGTTGTTGTTGTTGTTGTTTTCTTGGTTTTTTAAAAATTGTTTTATTCTGAACTTAAATAAAACAAGCATTTCATCAACAGTAGAATGTGTGTGTGTGGGGAGATGATTGCACATAAAACTATAAATCTGTTCTGTACAACTTGCTCTTCCTTTAACATATAAAATCAGGTTATCATATAACCTTTTTTCCCCTCCTGACCTCACCTCCCTGCAGATGGCTATCATTAGACACAACTCTCTCTTTCTCTCTCTCTCTCTCTCTCTCTCTCTCTCTCTCTCTCTCTCTCTCTCTCTCTCTCTCTCTCTCTTTCTCTCTCTCTCTCTCTCTCTCTCAATATAATCATTCTATGCATACTTCTATTTATCAGAGCTTAACTGAATGATGTTTCAAGAGGTTTTATGGCAACTTGTTAGTGATTTTTGTGCTGGTTTGTTATTTGCTTCCGTTTTTATACAGATTTAACTCTTCTGTAAAGAGTACAATCCAAGGAGCAGCTAGGTGGTTTAGTGGATAGAACACTGGCCCTGGACTGAGGGGTACCTGAGTTCAAATCTAGCCTCAGACACTTAACACTTACTAGCTGTGTGACCCTGGGCAAGTCACTTAACCCCAATTGCCTCACTAAAAAAAAAAAAAGAGTACAATCCATAGGCAATGACAATCATCTCCATCTTGGCAGAGAGTGAGAGAGCAGAAACAGCAGTAAAAGATAACTTTGCCCTTTTACCACTGTATCACACCTGTTGGTAAATCCAACACAAGGGGTGGTTCTTCCCACAATGTTCATTTTCTATTGAACCAAACAATTCATTTTGAGGGTAGTCCCCATCAATGAAATTCTTCTTCCAGGAGGTACCATACCTTCCACAAGGAGCTACTATTGAAAGTCCCAAGCAAAAGCTTACTTTATGAGCTCATCAATTTGATGGGGAACTCCTCTGTCCATCTCCCTCAGTATAGTGAAAAAGGGAAGCAAGTTACCATTATGTACTGGCTGGAGTGCTGGACTTCAAATCAGGAAGACCTGAATTCAAATGTTGCCTCTGCTACATACTAGCTGTGTGGCTATGGACATGGTACTTAACCTCTCTGATGTGTGTCTGTTAACTAGAAATAACTATTATGTAGAGCATGTAGCCCCTACAGTTAGGAGGCTCAGATGAGATAATTTATGTAAGATGCTTTCAAAGCATGTGTGTGAACTACTATTATTGAAAATCTAATTTTCAATTGGAAAGAAAGGACAATATGCCTATATCACAGAAGCAAACTAAAGCAGAAATAAGTACCAATAAATACTTTGGCCTGAATTATCAAAATCATTGCATTAATAACCTAGCTTCTAGGCATAGTCTTTCAATCCAGAAATACCAGGTAGTTTATCCAGTCCTTGTTTTTATTTTTTACTTAATTTGGATTCTCACAGAGATATGAATATCCTGATCTCACCTGTGGGATCTTATCACTGCCTCATTTTTCTTTGTAGATATTATCTTTTTTTTTTTAAGTGAGGCAATTGGGGTTAAGTGACTTGCCCAGGGTCACACAGCTAGTAAGTGTTAAGTGTCTGAGGCTGGATTTGATCCACTGTGCCATCTAGCTGCCCCAGATATTATCTTGTAACCTTGGGTGACAGTGTTTTTAATCAGTGATAAGAAAGCTGGAGCAGCTACCTGCTGGCTCACCTTCTGCTGGGCACCTAGTACCTTTGTTGTAGGAGGAGAAAGGGCAAAGAGATCCACTTTCCCATGGCTGGAAGTCCAGCCTCAAGTCTGAGGGAGGACTCACAGAGTTCTGAAATGCTTTGCAGATAAGGAGATGGGGAAGAGCACAAGCATTTTACTTAAAAATCTGCTATGGGGCAGCTAGGTGGCACAGTGGATAAAGCACCGGCCCTATTTCAGGAGGACCTGAGTTCAAATCTAGCCTCAGACACTTGACACTAGCTGTGTGACCCTGGGCAAGTCACTTAACCTTCATTGCCCTGCAAAAAAAAAAAATCTCCTGTGTTGGTTCCCACAAGAGTACGTGCGCGCGCACGCGCACGCGCACACACACACACACACACACACACACAGAGTCATGGGGATCAAGGGGCCTATCATGCCTGCCATTTATCAAGAGACCAGAGCACACATGTGGATAGAAGTTTCTAGGGTGCACACTCAGCTCCACTTGTGATCCACACTCACATGGGCTCTAGTTCAATCCCTTACTACACATGAAACGATCACACCTATTATACTCTCCTGAAAAGTAAAAGTACTTTGTGGACCACTGAACAGTTATTTCATTTTACTTGTGACCTTCATTGTTTGTTTAACTCATGTGGTCAGCTCTCCTGGCAAGCTATGCCCTGACTTGGGCTTTTTCAGTCCTTTCAACAGCTTCATCTTCCTGGTGGTTTCTCCTGGTCATGGTGTTTTCTCCTCTGAGAAACAGTGCAGTTGCAGGAAGTACCTTCTTTTGGACAACCAGAACTAACTCGAGAACTCCAATGAGTAGAACTCATAGGTTGCCAGGGTTTATCTCACAATTGATATCTATCTGGAGTGAGTCATGAAAGGAAAAACACAGCAGAAGAGGCATCCAGGGACTCAAGGTCCTTTTTCAGGCTCATCTAGGCATGCTCGTACTGATCACTATTGGCATATTCTCAAGGGGGCCACTGTGGGTCACTGGGCCTGCCTATAAGAGAGGCAGGTATCAAGGAATGAAGAGAAATTCTCTTACAGAGGGAAGTAAGAAGGAGAAAAGTATCTCAAATCAAGCAAGACCCAAAATAGATGGAGGTGGAACTTAGAGGTCTAAGGAAATCAGTTACCAATCACTTTCAGACACACACAAAGAAAGACCAAGTAGGATCTGTTGGTTGTTAGGTCCTTTAGCAGTGAGCCAGAATGTATGTCCAGACCACACAGATTAGACACATACACATATGTATGCATATCCACATGCGTGTGTATATGAGTAAGCATTCGCATACATGTTCACATGCATGCATGCATGCATACACATATATACAGGGCTTGCCTTTAGAGCCTGCTACATCTCCCTTCAAGGTTCCAGGGGGCCACCCTGAGGGATTTGGCTTTTTTTTTCTCTACTGCCATCTGTTCCATGCCCCTCAATGACTGTGTTCCCTTAATTGTTAGGGGGCCAGTGATTAATAAGCAGTTCCATTTAACCACTTGACACTGAGTAGCTTTTACTAAGGATAATCTACTTCAAAGGTATGGCCAATAAACATACAAACATTATCCCTAATACTTCCAGGCTATGCTTTCCCTGATACCATCTTGGTCTCTGGGGGGTGTAGGCTCAAAACTTGACTCAGTTCCTACTTATCATTGGTCTCACCAAGTTTATGTCCAAAGGGGCATCATTGCCAAATTAATCCTTCCAATGGGCTGGAATCTTGAAACTCACTCATAAAGAACATTCCTTGCTCTTTGGGGCATCGATGCTAGACTAGTTGCAACACCCAGCCTGAATTCCAATTCCTTAGATTCCTGTGGTTAGCTCTCCCAGGGCTGACTATTGTACTTCCAGTACCTAGAGTGGAAAAGAAAAAATGAAAAAGCCAAGGATGCAGGCCTGTTGCTTCGGGAGCCACATAAAGGAAGAATGTCCTACGGCCTTTTTTCTCTCTGCCTTGTCTCTCCCTGGATGATGTGAGAGATCCATAGAGCTCCTCCAGATGATAATGGAGCAAAGTAAGAAGTGGCTGACACCGACTCAATCCTTTTGTGAAGACAAGGACAGTTTTGGTTATGTAGCCAATCAAAAAAAAAAAATCTCCCCAAAACGTGGTTAGCCAATTGGAAGCAGTTACAGAATATCTACACACATTCTATATTCTCTCCAAGGCACTTCCCTTACAAGCCATCACAATTCTCCTGGAAACCCTGTCTCCAGCATCCTCCATATGGAGAAACTATAGGCTGAGCAAGCTGATAAGATCTGAGCATGTGTCTGCCCCTCACTGCGCTCTTCTTCCTTTCTAAGACTTTGTCCTTCTTGGTAAATAAGCGCATTCTGAACACATTGTCCATGTCCCCAGTCTGGTTCAGTTCTCTGGGGTCTCTGGCAAGGCATAAACATTGTCCTTTCACTTGCTTTCCCAGTGTTGTGCAGAAGTGTACCAAGATCTTAGACAGTCTTACACATATATGCAAAAATAATAAATATTCCTAAATACATATTTTTGCAGTTTCAACACATAAGAAACATTTTATGAAGTTTACGAAAGATTAGTCCTTGCTTAGTACTCAATAAATCCTTGACAGTGCTTGAATGGCCTTTCTCAACCCAAAAGCAAAAAGGGATGTGGGGGGAATAATCTTCCTTCTCTGGAGGAAAAAGCTGAATCCTTTTCCAGTTTCAGAGAATGTGGGACACTTCAGGAGGGGATTAGAGATTTAGAGTGGACTGGAAATCACCCCTTCACCCTCTGGTGAGAAACCAAAAGTCCTAGTTGAACACTCTTATGATTATCCTAATGCATAAAGTCATCAAAATAGAGTCTGGACAAAATTTCCAAGTGTTTCTTTTTACACAGGGCACACCAAAATTTCTCTAGGGGGTCTTTGTACCCCTTACAAGTACAGGGAAATTTCCTCTGGGTTTTATTCCAAAGGGCACCTGAATTTTCCTCTGGTGGATACCAGACACTGTAAAGGCAATACAAGCAGAATTACAAACTCACCCAACAGGATCAAGTAAACAGAGAAAATAGCAAAACAAGGTTAAATAAGCCCAGAAGATGAGCAAGACTCTCAGGTGGGGCTCTCAATAAAGGAATTAAACACTGCAGTGCTTATTTAAGACTTTTAGTCACAAAAATGAACTTTATCTTATGAATTTGCAGGATATAAGGATCTCACAATGAAGTAAGCCATTTAGGTCTGTCTAAATATGAAAATAAAAATATTAACATTTCTCAAATAGGCACCAGCATTCTACTGATACAAACTCAATATTTCTATTGAAATAGAAATATTCAGCTCAATATCAATAAGGATTCGGTAACATAGCAAATATCAGCATTTATACATCATCAAATCAACAAAATTTAATAGCCTGTCGGATAATATCAATGGAATTTATTTCGGAGGAAACACACACCAGAAAACTGATTGTATAACTGCAGCCTAACTTTTTTCTTTGTGCCAATTTCTCTAGGATCCTACAAAGTAGGGTATCTGAAATTGAAAGCTCTAGATAGAAAGTCTCTCTGCAAAGGGCCCCACATGTAGAGTGTATACTTTGGCCTTCTCTTTCACCCACTCCAGGTACCAGAGGGTGACCCCAAGTGGTTGAAGTCTTTTTACTTTGCCATTGGTTTGAGCCCTACTGACTGTCTTCCCTCCTATTACAAAGCAGGGTAACTTTAGCATCCCAGTTCCATCCAACCCCTCAAAACCAAAAAGCCTATATAAAAGGATATTTACTTCAAAGGGGTCTGAGCATATCTCAGGCCCTCATTATACTATCCTCCCCTTTTCAAACTTTGCCACCCTTGATAAATAAATGCATTTTGAATACATAGTCCATGTTCCCAAACCAGTCCCAACAAGAACAAATGAGCAAGCATTTTTCCCAATACCTCTGGGGCATACCCTCTGCTGGACCATTGGGGGTGTGGTGTGGGAGGGACTAGGCTCACAACTTGGCTCAGTTTCTTTTTTTTTTCTTTCTTTTTTTCTTGGTGGGGCAGTGAGGATTGAGTGACTTGACCAGGGTCAAATGGCTAGTAAGTGTCAAGTGTCTGAGGATGGATTTGACCTCAGGTCCTCCTGAATCCAGGGCCAGTGCTTTATCTACTGCAACACCTAGCTGACCCTCCTTGGCTCAGTTTCTAAAGGTGAGATTGCTGTCTAATAAGACTTTGCTTTGACATGGGTTCAGAAGGTCATTCCTGAAGTTTACTCCTTGCTCTTTGGGGCAACTATTGTGGATAGGATACAACAGTTGGCCTAGATGCCAATTGCCAGATTCTTGTGTCTCATTTCCCCAAAGTCAGAGACTCCACTCTTATTACCCATACCAGAACAAATGAATGAAAATGCCAAGGACTGAGACTCATTTCTTAGAGACCATATGGCCTCAGAAGGGAAGAGAGCCCTAAGGTCTTTGGCCATACCACATGCTTTCTCACATGATGTCATGAGTCAAAGAATTACTGAGTTCCCCAAAACATGAATGAAGCAAAGAGATGACCAAAGCTGATGAATGTCAAGTGTCTGAGTCTGGATTTGAACTCAGGTCCTTTTGAATCCGAGGTCAGTGCTTTATCCACTGAACCACCTAGATGCCCCAGTTGAGAGAAGTTAAAAGAAAATCAGACAGTCTCATTCTACCCAACTCTTCACCCAATAGTCTCATCATATTCCATACTTCTATCATTTTTCTAACTTTCAATTCAACTGACCCTAGAGATATCCTTTCCTCTTCATCTCCAAATAGGATTGAGTTTCTGGCATTATACCTCAGTTCTGCATTGCCTTCAAGAGATACTATTTCCAAAACTAGATCTATACTTTCAATTTCAACCACAAGGTGTCACCCTCTTACTGAAGACAACTGGTCTTCTAGAAGGAATAGAAAAGAACTAGTCATTTGTGCAACAGATGTGAGCAAGATGAAATAAAGAGGGTGGAGCTACATATACATAATATAGGAGTCTTAGGTGGGCATAGGGAACAATGCTGATTAACAGGCTCTTGGAAAGAAGAGATGATCTTTTCACAAGTTATTCCCATCCAAATCCATACCCACACCCACACCCACACCCACTCACAACCAGAGATGGTGACCCTACCTGTTGAACGTAAGACATCTTTAGGGAATTATAAGGAGATAGTAATAGAGTCCAAATCTCCTTAAGAAGAGAAAACCTTGGGGTAGCTAGGTGGTGCAGTGGATAGAGCACCGGCCCTGGAGTCAGGAGTACCTGAGTTCAAATCCGGCCTCGGAACGTTGACACTTACTAGCTGTGTGACCCTGGGCAAGTCACTTAACCCCAATTGCCTCATCAAAAAAAAGAAAAAAAGAGAGAAAACCTAGGGGGCAGCTAGGTGGCGCAGTGGATAAAGCATTCCTGGATTCAGGAGGACCTGAGTTCAAATGTGGCCTCAGACACCTGGTCCTCTTTTTCCCCAATTAATTGACAGTGATAAGAAGTTTAACTTGAACCTCAAAACCACATTCCCTAAACTAATAATGTTTAAAGGATCAGGTAGATATAATTCTAGGCACAGTACTTCCTCTGTCTGAGGAGAGCAGAGTGGCCAACCTTTTGGTCCCAACTTTCCCCTCCTGGCAGGAATTTCTCTTCTGGAGAAAGGTGGGAAGGGGAGAAGAAACTTGAGATGTCTATTCTATCTCTCCTTGAACCATACAACATCCTTATGTTACATGTAGGAAGACTGTCTTGCTACATGTAAGGGATCCCACCAAACACTGGTCCTACGAGGAATACCTATAACAATTCACAAAGAAACACATTTATACAAGTCAACAGAAAAACAGAAATCAGAGAAAGTACGTGTAGGAGAATATATATTCTTTTTTTTTTTTTTAGTGAGGCAATTGGGGTTAAGTGACTTGCCCAGGGTCACACAGCTAGTAAGTGTTAAGTGTGTGAGGCCGGATTTGAACTCAGGTCCTCCTGACTCCAGGGCTAGTGTTCTATCCACTGCGCCACCTAGCTGCCCCAAGAATATATATTCTGGACAATGCAGAGTAAAGTAGCCTCTCATTGGGAATGAGATAACTCTGCTCAACCAAGAGAGATTCCCAGATCTCACTCAAAGGGGAAATTCCCCGGAATCTCTTATGTAGCAGAGATATGATGAAGACTGCTAGCTTCTCTCCTCTTGGCTTCTCCTTAAGTCTTCTTCTCCCTTCAACAGCAATCTGAAATGGGGTTGGCGTCATCTATAGTCTCTCTTAAAGCTGGGAGACAGAAGCTCGTAGAGACTAAAGAGCCTGAAGAAACTTTAGAGCTTGAAGAAACCACACTCCTTTCTTCAGTTCTTGAAGACTCTGCCCCTCATCCTTCATGCAAACTCAGGACATTGTTTTCTGCCAGTGAGGAGAAAGTCCCATATCAAGAGACTTTGGGTCTCAGATTACATCTGTAAAATGAAGGGGTGGGGGGCTGCTAGGTGGCACAGTGGATAGAGCACCAGCCTTGGAGTCAGGAGGACCTGAGTTCAAATTTGGCCTCAGACACTTAACACTTACTAGCTGTGTGACCCTGGGAAAGTGACTTAACCCCAATTGCCTCACCAAAAAAAAATTAAGGGGTTGGATATAACAACTCTAAGGGTTCTTCTAGGTCTAAATATATGATCCTATGACCTGTAGTTGTTGCTTCATCCACTTCTAATATAAAATATTAGGATTTTAGTTTCTCTGGAATACTATTGTTCTGTAAGAAACGATGAGCAAGAGGAGTTCAGAGAAACCTGGAAGGACTTACATGAACTGATGCTGACTGAGAGGAGCAGAACCAGGAGAACATTGTACACAGTAATAGTAACATTGTGTGATGAACAATAGGGATAGACTTGGCTCTTCTCCCCAGTGCAATGATCCAAAACAGTTTCAAAAAACTCATGATAGAAAATGTTCTCAACATCCAGAAAAAGAACTGTGAATTATGAATGCAGAGTGAACTATACTGTTTCTACTTTTGGACTGGTTTTTTTTCCCCTTCTTTTTTGAGGTTTTTCCCTTGTGCTCTGATTCTTCTTTCACAAGATGACTAATGTAGAAATATGTTTAATGTGATTGTACATATGCAACCTATATTAGACTGCTTTCCATCTTGGGGAGGAGGGAGGGTGGTAGAAAAAAAAATTGGGAACTAAAAATCCTGTGAAAACAAATGTTGAAACTATCTTTATATGTAACTGGAAAACAATAAAATACATAAAAACCATTTTAGTTTCTCAGTTAATTGATTACTAAAGTCTTCAGATATGAGCAGTTCTTGCCATTATATTATCTACAGGTAGAACCATTCAAAGTTGACTTGCGTTTGATTCACCAAGCACTGTTTTGGCCATATTAATATCTGCAAGTAGCACCGGTGTTTCTTTTATCAAGTGAAACTTTTCATACTTACTAATTAAGTAAACAACTTTATACAGTATAGCAAAGCAGGCCTGACTTAGACAAGTCTGATGTCTGAGGTTTGCATTTGGAATGAAATAAGACCCTTGTAGAACATCTGATAATTCACAAAAAGAGTTTTATTTAGTCACTGCAAGGGAATGGTATTCAGAGGAGGGCAAGGACACTCAGCAAGAATACAACAGAGCCCAACTTCCCTGTATCATTGTTGGTCAGACTGCTTGAGGGAAAGGTTAGATGATAGCTACTCATGCTCTAGATTTATTACTAAAGGCATCAGGAAGCTATGTCAGTGGTCTGAGACATTAATCTCCTAACTCTCAAGGATGATTTGAATACCTTTTAAGAAAAAAACTAGTGTAGCCTCTTGGGGCTTGGATACCAGGGCAGACATGTTTGTTTGTTTTAAAAGCTTGTTTTTGCTTGTTTAGAACGGGGCAAAGGGGAATCATCTTGTTTTGTTTATTTTCCCGATGTTTCAACTTATTAGATTTCATACTAAAAGCATTTGAACAAAGCAAATACAGTGATCTTTCTTCTCCATCCATAATAGTGTTTGTGAATCTCAATAAGAAATATAGTTGATCATATTCTCTCAATCTCGGCTTTTAACTTTATAGTTTTTTTTTTATATTTCTGCTACTTAAACAATCTATAAACTATCAAACTGTCTTTGCTTGTACTAGTTTCAGCCACTCCAGAAGATTATCTCCTCAAATCAATTCTCTTTTCTTCATGATTGGATAAAATTTCACTTAAAAAATTAAAGACAAGAAATTAAGGCAAACAAAAATTTATTTGTTGAAAATTGAAAATGATTACCTATAATAAATTCTTAAGTTATTTCAATTTTTAAAAGTTGAAGTTTTGGGAAACCAGAATCTTGTACCAAATGACTGGAGTCCTCTATCCCTAGCATGCGGTGTTGGTGTTTGTTAACTGAACAATGCAGTTTGAGTTCTCCCCATCCCATAGATGGCAGAACTAAAGGGAAGAAGCTTATTCATCTCCCTTTATGAAGCAGTTTAAGCAGCTGTTTTGTTATAAATGATTAGTCCTGGGGGCAGCTAGGCAGTGCAGTGAATAGAGCACTGGCCCTGGATTCAGGAGGACCTGAGTTCAAATCCAGCCTCAGACACTTGACAATTACTAGCTGTGTGACCCTGGGCAAGTCACTTAACCCTGCAAAAAAAAATGGCTTAAACAGGTGCTGTGGGGTGCTTAGAGCTTGGTCAGATGTGAAAGATATCGCAGTCATCCACTGCATCCCTGGCCATCACCAATTGTCTTGATTTTTTTGTTCTGCCACTGGACTTTGATGACTCAGGAAGAGATAGTGAGACTAATGATTTTGCATAACTGTGCCTCACTTAAATCTAATTCACACACAAATCAAGACATCTAAAGGTGGGGGCAGCTAGGTGGCACAGTGGATAAAGTACTGGCCCTGGTTTCAGGAGGACCTGGGTTCAAATCTGGCCTCAGACACTTGACATTTACTAGCTGTGTGACCCTGGGCAAGTCACTTAACCCTCAATGCCCCATGGGAAAAAAAAAAAAGGAAAGACATCTCAAGGTGATGCCATTGGTCCTCTTCAAAAATGAAGAACAAACAACCAATCATCCATGCCTGGGGCCATTGTGACACATACTGCCTGATTCCAGAGGATATTTTATGCTTCTGTGGGTACCAAGTAAGACCTACCTCCAAGCTTCCTGTTAACACAAGGTAGCTAGGATTTCTGCTTGCCTTAAGTGCCTTACCCAGGTTCCCAACACAATACCCTACACTGCACTTGGGAAGGATGCATTAGTACACATTCTATATTCCTAAATCAGATCTTCCAAACTGGAAAAAAAAAACCCTAGGGTATGATTAAGCAATAAATCCTGTTCCTGTGGATGGGTATCCATAAAATTTTTTGGTATTGATTACATGGCTA
Source organism: Dromiciops gliroides (assembly GCF_019393635.1). Lineage (NCBI taxonomy): Eukaryota > Metazoa > Chordata > Mammalia > Microbiotheria > Microbiotheriidae > Dromiciops > Dromiciops gliroides. Next base: position 188,220,232 of record NC_057865.1, read on the forward strand.
TAAATGACAGACTTTAACTTTCGACAAGCACCATCCTCAGTGTTCTGTACCACAATGAACATCAGTCTCTTTGTGTGTGTGTGTGTGTGTGTGTGTGTGTGTGATGGAGCAATGAGGGTTAAGTGACTTGCCCAGGGTCACACAGCTAGTGTCAAGTGTCTGAGGCTGGATTTGAACTCAGGCCCTCCTGAACCCAGGGCCAGTGCTTTATCCACTGCGCCACCTAGCTGCCCCTACGTCAGTCTCAAGAGATCACCTCTGAAAAGCTCTGTACCAATTTGCAGCATGATCTAGAAACAAACCCTACATCCAGCTTGAGAACCTTTTGACTTTTTGAGAACAGGGTTGAGTATATACCCTGAACTAGACATCATACAAGCAAATATAATAAAACTAAGCTGTCCCACTAGATCTGTACAGCAATCAATTATACCACCTTGGACCTCACTTGGCCCCCCACAGAGTTTGTTTTTTTTTTTTTTTTCCCAGAGAGATTGAATTTCCAAATTATAGTACCATAGCTTATGCATGTGAGCAAGGATGAAAGTAAACATTTGAGTGGTGGTTTTCACTGTCTCTTTGATGTTGTTTGCATGTGTACTTATGGACCATAAGCTGCTTCTTAACTGCATTCATGGTACATCTGTCTTTATCAAGGTATCAGCTTTTGAAAACACAGTATAAAGGCTCAATGTCTGAATTCAGGTTCTGGGTTTTGTCAGGGGGTGCTCTAAGTGTCAATCAGCTTCATCAGAGTATACAGAGTTTCAGGAAAGGTTTATTTCCTGTGGCCAACTTTGGGATTTATGGAATTCCTTAAAAAGGTATCTCTTGAAATAGTTGCATGTAGAGTAGATTCTGTGAAGAGAAAGGAACAAAAATCTAGATTTTTTTTTTAACCAGAAGAACCTCTCCCTTCTCCCTACCCCTACATTCAAAGTCAGGATTTTTCAAATTTGAAAGAACGGGCAGCTAGGTAGCACAGTCGATAGAACACTGGCCCTGGATTCAGAAGGATCTGAGTTCAAATCCGGACTCAGACACTTAACACTTAAAAAATTTTTTTTTTTAATTTTATTTTTTATTTTTTGGCAGGCCAATGAGGGTCAAGTGACTTGCCCAGGGTCACACAGCTAGAAAGTGTCAAGGGTCTGAGGCCGGATTTGAACCCAGGTCCTCCTGCATCCAGGCCTGGTGCTCCATCCACTGTGCCATCCAACTGCCTCCTTTTTTTATTTTTTATTTTTTTTTAGACACTTAACACTTACTAGCTGTGTGACCCTGGGCAAGTCACTTAACCCCAATTGCCTCACAAAACAAAAAACAAAACAAAAAAAACCCCAAATTTAAAGGAACAGTTTTATTGGAGCTTAATACATTTCTCAATTCAGTTATTACTGGAATAATTTCTGCGATAGGATTGTTGAAAAAAAAAAGAAAAGAAGAATTTAGATATTTTTACCAAAGGAACACATCTGCCACCACTTTTACAATAAGGGCTGACATGTACACAGTCCCTTAAAGTTTATAAAGCACTTTACAACTATTATCTCATTTGATTCTCACAACATCCCAGGGATGGTAGTATTATTAATCCCCATTTTATAGATGAGGAAACTGAGGCAAACAGAGGTTAAGTAACTTGCCCAGGATCACATAGCTGTTAAGCATCAGAGACTGTCCTTTAAATCAGGTCTTCTGACACTAGGTCCAGAGCTCTTCATGCTCTGTGCTGCCTACCTGCTTAGTTCTTCATTTCAAAGTTATCTCTTTATTTTCCTTGTCTTATTGCCTCTCTTTATTCATATTGTTATTCAATTCTAATTTTTTAATTGCTTTGTGGCCTAGAAATATAGCATGTATAATTTCTTCTTTTTTGAATTTAGGTAGGATTTCTATTTGACCTTGTGTGTGACCAAAAGAAAAGAATGAATGCTCCTTGTGTTTTCCATTTAGTTCTCTTCAAACAAAGTAGATGTATGTGTAGTTTCTAACCTATTAAGCCATTTAGACCTGGACTTTGTTTATTGTTGATTTTTTTCTTTGATTCATCTTTTTTTTTTTTTTTAAGTGAGGCAATTGGGGTTAAGTGACTTGCCCAGGGTCACACAGCTAGTAAGTGTTAAGTGTCTGAGGCCAGATTTGAACTCAGGTCCTCCTGACCCCAGGGCCGGTGCTCTATCCACTGCACCACCTAGCTGCCCTGATTCATCATTTTTAATGGAGGGTTAAAGTACTCTAGTATGACCATATAATATCAAAGATGCTAAGGTTATCCACTCTATCCCAGGCCATCACCAGTCATCTTGATTTTTGTCCTGCCACTGGGATTTGATGACTCTGAAAGAGAGAGTGAGGCTGATGATTTTGTGCAGCTCTGCCTCACTTAAATTCAATTCTCAAGCAAGCCAAGACATCACCTGTGATGTCATTGGTTTCCTTCGAAAACTCAGGATGAACAACAATTTTTGTCAATTCATACTCTTTTTTTCAATTTTTTCTATCTATTCTTGTAATTACTATTCACTTTTCTTTTCTTTTCTTTTTTTTTTTTGGTGAGGCAATTGGGGTTAAGTGACTTGCCCAGGGTCACACAGCTAGTCAAGTGTCCGAGGTCAGATTTGAACTCAGGTCCTCCTGAATCCAGGCCCAGTGCTCTATCCACTGTGCCACCTAGCTGCCCCTCACTTTTCTTTTAAGAATTTAAATTGTACAAATGTTTGGTGCTATGATAGGAGCACTATCTTAACTGTTCCACTATGCTGGTTAGGTTAATTTTTTTCCTTAAAATGTATTGAGATATTCCTTTAGAGTAGGTTGGCTCAGGGGATTGAAGGCAGACTGTTGGCTTCACTTCCTCATTGCCTGAGTATAAGGAAGTCATCAGGTCTTGAGGGGCAAGGTTGCTAGGGAATAGGCCACGTTGGCTCTTGGAAGTTTGGCTGGTTGATCAAGATGACTAATGCAGGCAAGGCAGTTTTGTTTGGCTAAATTAACTTGAAGTGACCTTAGTGAGCATCCCTGATGAATAGTTAAACCTCCTTTCATTAAATGTTGAAGGAACTACTAATGTTTCATTTCCCCCCCTGATATCAAACCTAAACTACTGGGGACTGGCCTAAGTCAGGCCTAGACCAAGACAGGGACATTGAGAATTGTTACATATTTTTACATATTATTACATATTTTTGTTTCATATTTTAACATTTATTGTAACATATCATTACATATTTAAATTCATACATTTAACTTCCTTTTTACTGTGAACTACCTCTGTGAGCGCCTTTTTGAAAAATAATTTTTTATGGATATCTTTTGTTTTTACATTGTTTAAATTTCTCCCAGTATTCCTTTCCTTCTCACCTCCCAGAAAGTCATCCAATATAACAAAGATTTTCTGGGGTATTTTGTTGTTTTTATTTTTGCGGGGCAATGAGGGTAAAGTGACTTGCCCAGGGTCACACAGCTAGTAAGTGTCAAGTGTCTGAGGCCAGATTTGAACTCAGGTCCTCCTGAATCCAGGTCTGGTGCTTTATCCACTCTGCCACCTAGCTGCCCCTACAAAGAATATTTTTTTGTTTGTTCGTTTTGGGTTTTTTTTTTTTTTTTCGGGGCAAGGAGGGTTAAGCGACTTGCCCAGGGTCACACAGCTAGTAAGTGTCAAGTGTCTGAGGCCAGATTTGAACTCAGGTCCTCCTGAATCCAGGGCTGGTGCTTTATCCACTGCGCCACCTAGCTGCCCAAGAATATTTTTAAAGTAAAAAAAAAGTAGAGGAAGAAGAGGGAAAAAAAGTAAAACCAATCAATACATTGAAAAAATATGAAAATGAATGTAATGTTCCATAGCCCTGAACTTCTTCACAGGAGTGGGTAGAGATGTTTTCTCAGGTCTTTTTTTGTGATTTGCTCTTTCTTACTTTGCAACATTAATTTTTTTATTGGTGTGTGGTTGTTGTTCATTCTATTTACATTGCTTTAGTTGTACATTGTTTTCTCATCTCTGTTTACTTCACAGCATCAGTCCATGTAGATATTTCCATGCTTTTCCTTATTTGTCATTTCTTCTAGCACAATAACATTCTATTGCATCCGTGTACCCCCAATTTATTTAGCTATTTCCTAATTGATGGGCATCTACTTTGCATCTACTTTGTTTCTAATTCTTTTGTACTACAAAGAGTGTCGCAATAAATATTTTGATGTATATGAGAACTTTCTTCTTATTAATGACCTTCTTGGGGTATATAACTAGTAGTAGAATCTCTGGATCAAGATTTATGGATATCTTAGTGACTTTATATACACAAATCCAAATTACTTTACAAAAATGATTTATTGATTCACAGATTTAGTGTGCTCATCTTCCCACAACCCCTCTAACATCTGACTAATGCCATCTTTTGTCATTTTTGTCAATTTTTTGGGTATGAAGTGAAAAAAAAGATTTTTATACTTGCTTTTAAAAATATTTAGTGAGCATTCTTTCATACAGTTGTTAATAAGTTGCTGTTTTTGATAACTTCATATCTTTTTGACTACTTTATCTATTGGGGAATGACAGTGATATATATGTGTATGTACACATATAGGTATGTATATATATAATATATATATATATTATATATATACATACATATATATAAAATCCTGTTTGTCTATATTTCTTGGATACCAAACCCTTATCTGAGAAATTCAATATTGTTGTTGACCTCTTTTTAGCATTTTTTAGTTTGAATTCTATTTTATCAAATACCATTACTTTACTTAAAATTTTTTCAATTGCATAATATATTTAAGCCAATTTATTAATTTTAACACAACTATATCTTTTTTCATTAATATGTTTCCTATAGATAGCATATTAATAGATTTTCTTCATAAAATTTGTAATGCTTTTTCTTTTAATGTAGGAAAACTTAGGCTATTCTCTTTTGTTAAGAATATGATTTTTTCCTGATATTTTATTCTTATTGATATTTATAGGAATGAAGTCTATATTAATTTTCTGTATTTGTTTTAGCTATTAAGATAGTTCATAAAAGTAACTATTGTTCTGTTTTTCAAACAATTAATTCTTTTTTATTGTTAACAAGAAGGAGGTTCATATTCTTTCATTTAGAAAGTATGGTACTATGAGCGAACATTTTAATTGACCAGGGTTCAATTTTCTCTCCACACTGACTTCATCTACATTGTTGTAGTCAGTATGGATATTGTTCTTTTGGGTCTGCTTTTTTCACTCTGCATCAATTCACACTTTTCGTGTTTATCTGAATAATTCACATTTGTCACTCCTTATGGCACAGTAATCTTCTATCACAACAATTTATTTAGCCATTTCCTATTCACTAGGCACGAGTTTTATTTCCAGCTTTTCATTGTCAAAAATAATGCTGCTAAAAAAATAATACTGCTATGAACATTTTTTTTGCACATATGGGACTTTTTTTTTCTGTCAGAAACCAGTCATGAATTACATGACTGTCTTACCATAGCTCCTCCAGTAATGAATTTTACCATTAAAAACAACAACAACACCCTACAAACTTCTTTGCTACCCTTATGGGTATAAGGTGATACCTTGGTGTTGTTTTAATTTGATTTTTTTGTTTATTAGTAATTTACAGCATTATTTCCATGGTTACTGGTCATTTATAATTTTTATTTTGAGATTGTTCCTATACTTTAAACCACTTTTTTGTTAATCATATGTTTGAATCAGTTCCCTATAGATTTTGGATTTTAGATGTTTTTCAGAATTATTTAATACAAAGACATTTCCCAATTTCTTTATATTTTTTCTGATGCTACCTGCATTGATGTAAATTGTACAAAAGCTTTTTAATGAGGACACCAGCTTGGTTGTGTGGTTTAAATTCTGCCTTTGTATTAATTATTGAGTTCAAATATCTGATCAGCTCTCCAACAGTCATCTATTTGAATATCCTTGAGGGAGGAACTATTTTTGCATTTCTTCATCTCTCCATTGCTTTCCACAGTGTCTAGCACATAGTAAGCCCTTAATAAATGTTTGTTAACTGACCTACTGTCCTTGTTAGATACAAGTATCTAACAATACACCCCCTATCCTAAGAAGCTGCATTGTCCCCACTGAGCATGAGGAGCTCAGCCTGCAAAAACCTAGGCTGAAGCCCCCTGCCAAGCTTATGTGGAGATGATGCTAAAATAAATACCTCCTTGACCAGGTCCAAATTTAACTTGGTTCATTTAATGGAACATTGCTCAAAATTTTTAAATGTAGGGGAGGCTCAGTGGCGCAGTGGATAAAGCACCAGCCTTGGATTCAGGAGTACCTGAGTTCAAATCCAGCCTCAGATACTTGACACTTACTAGCTGTGTGACCCTGGGCAAGTCACTTAATCCCCATTGCCCCGCCCCCCCCCCAATTTTTTAAATGTAAAATTTGCTCTCCATACTTAGCTCTGGACTTTTACCTCATAATGGTTCCCACTCTTTCAATTAATTTCCCCTTGCATTCATAAATCCAGAAATGAATGTGTTATGATTGCACACTTTATTGTACACAGAATGAACTTAAAAGGAAATAAGAATTTCTCTTTGGATCATCTCCTACCCTTCCTCTTGAATATCTCTATGATCTTTGAATTTAAACAGTGGGAATCCTGACTATACAAAATTGTTGCTGATGGAAAAGGAAAAGGGGGATGCAGAGTTGCTCCTATCTCAGAACAAAGGACTACAAAGGGAAAAAAAAAGCAAAGAAGATGCTTCCCCCAGCTCACTGGTCTACAGGCACAATGGAGTTAGGCTGGCTGCCAGTTGCTTTTGGGCACTGTTGATCATTGCTTTGATACTCAATGCCTGAGTCAGCCTGACTGCTCCAGCCAAATAAGGTTCATAATAGCTGGCAGTCTCAGCAGCTCTGGCTCTCTTTCCTCTTCATGACTCCTGGTCAGAGTTTTTGCTCAAAATCTAAAACTCCTTATAGTAGTATGGTTTCTGGTAGCACTGGCCACAGTATCTGTGACTCCTCATGTGATCCCTGCTGCCTTCTAGCCCACTCTCATCTCTCTTCTCTTCTGGAAGCCTAAAGAAAAGAAGTGAAAAGAACACGCATCCTTTAATAGCATCCCTTAATCCCTCTATGTGACTTCTGTCCCATTGCAGACAAAGGCTTACTGAGACCTCAGATTTTGTTTATGACAGGACGATCAAAAATTGCTCTGCCAGTCTCTTTTTCTGAATCATTTCTCCGTGCTTAGGTAAACAGGACAGATGGGGAATAGTGTGCAGATATAAGTGAGAATGTCTGTGTTGTCTTTCATGGCTTCTTCTACCCCATATACTTATGGATTTTTCTTCTATCCCTAATTGTGAGAGATATTACTTTCAACTTTCTTCCATTTTATGGTTACTTCTTAATTTAGATTATCTGATCACTAGAAATTTATCGTGGTACAAGCTATATGATGCCAATCTAAGCCTGTTTTCATCATACTATTTTACATTTGTCTTAGCTCTTGTCAAATAAAGAGTACCTTTTCCTGTATGTTGTTACTTAGGGTAGCCAAATGCTCTGCTCTTTTGTACATTTGTTTTTAGTCTTTCCACAGATCTACTTCTTTCTTCTTTCTTTCATTTTGTTGTTATTGTTGTTTTTGCAGGGCAATGAGGGTCAAGTAACTTGCCCAGAGCCACACAGCTAGTAAGTGTCAAGTGTCTGAGGTCGGATTTGAGCTCAGGTTCTCCTGAATCCAGGGCCAGTGCTTTATCCACTGTTCCACCTAGCTGCCCCCCACAGATCTACTTTTTGATTATTTTTATCCAGGACCAAATAGTTTGAATAATTTCTGCTTTATATAATAGTTTGAAGTCTGGTATAACTAAGTTCCCTCTTTTTTTTTTTTAATGTATCGCTGATATTCTTGACCTTTTATAGTTTCACATGAATTTTATTTTTATTTTGTCTAATTTTATAAAACATCCCTTAGGGAAAAAAAAATCCAAATAACGCCATAAGAAAATGCCCAGAGCAGCAAAACTCCCAGAAGAATGTGCTGAAATCATCTTCTAACCAAGAATGGCTTGGAAGGTCAGAAGGAGGGAGCTGCTGTGCTGATACAGGAGTCAGGCCCAACCCCACAGTCACCCTGACACAGATCCAGTCCCAGGAAGGCCTCACCAGAGAAGCAGACCCCCAGAGCCTCTGAATGAGCTGAAGCACCAGTGTCATCTGGAACTAAGATCACAGTCTGGTGAGTGGGCTGAGCCCTGGGCAGGGGAGAGACTACAGGGGTCTATACTGGTGCTAAGGCAGAACTTGGATTTTACACCCCTGCTGAGAACCAGGAGGTAGGCTTGAGTAACAGTGGTCCAGGTGGGAGAGGGGCACAGGCTTGTCAGAGCTAACAACCACAACACGCAAAACTGGTTGATTAGCAAGTTGGTCTGGGGTCATCTGTGGACCAGGGAACAGGCCAGGTGAGTGAAGAACCTGATCCTCCTTAAATCATACCACCTGGGACTTCTTAAGCTTGGGATACTACACCCTGGAAACAGAACCCCACTTTAAGGAGCTAAAAGTCAACTAAAAGAAAGGTAAGATGAGCAGACAGAGAAAGGTGAGGACCATAGAAAGTTTCTTCAATAACAAGGAAGACCAAGGGGCACCCTCAGAGGAAGATGGCAACATCAGTTTCCAAGTTTCCAAGAAAAATATGAATTGGTCTCAGGCCATAGAGGTGCTCAAAAAGGACTTTGAATATAAAGTTAGAGAGGTAGAGGAAAAAATGGAAAGAGAAATGAGGGGGATGCAGGAAAGACATGAGAAAAAAATCAACAGATTGAAAAGTCAAATTGGCCAAATGGAAAAGGAGGTACAAAAGCTCTCTGATGAAAATAATTGCCTAAGAATTAGGATTGAACAAATGGAAGCCAGTGACTTTATGAGAAACCAAGACACAATAAAGCAAATCCAAATGAATAAAAAAATAGAGGGCAATGTGAAATATCTTCTGGGAAAAACTGCTGACCTAGAAAATAGGTCCAGGAGAGATCATTTGAAAATTATTGGTCTACCTGAAAACCATGATCAAGGAAAGAGCTTAGACATCATCTTCCAAGATATTTTCAGGGAAAATTGCCCTGAAATTCTAGAAGAAGAAGCTAAAATAGAAATGGAAAGAATCCACCGATCACCTCCAGAAAGAGATCCCAAAAAGAAAACTCCTAGGAATATTATAGCCAAATTCCAGAGCTCTCAGGTCAAGGGGAAAATATTGCAAACTGACAAAAAGAAAGAATTCAAGTACTGTGGAGCCCCAGTCAGGATAGCACAAGATCTAGCAGCTCCTACATTAAAGGACTGTAGGGAATGGAATATGATATTCCAGAGGGCAAAGGAATTGGGATTACAACCAATAATCACCTACCCAGCAAAACTCAGGATAATTTTTCAGCAGAAAAAAATGGGACTTTAATGAGAAAGAAGACTTTCAGATATTTGTGATGAAAAGACCTGAACTGAATGGCAAATTTAACTTTCAAATACAAGACCCTAGAGAACCATAAAGAATTGGAGCTGGGGGACATACCTGGGGTCGTACAGTGGGCGACTGTCTTGTGTCTGAGGCCAGGTTTTGGCTGGGATGCCCCTGGGTCCGGGGGTGATGCTTTGTCCACTGTGTCACCTAATTAGGTGATGATATCTTTAGGGTTAAATTGAGGGGTGAAGAGAATTCACTGGGGGAAGGGGAAGGGCAGAGGTAAAATACATGAAAGTAACAGGAAAAGGCTTATGGAGTGGGAGAAGAGATGGGAGAGAAGCAAGGCAGTAAATGAATTTTACACTCATCAGAAAAGACTCAAAGACCTTAAACTCATCAGAGCTGCCTCAAGGAGGGACTAATACACACACCCAACTGGGTGAAGTAATCTATTTAATCTGGGCAGTAAATGAGCCTAACACTCATCAGAATTCTCTCAAAGACCTCAATCTCATTAGAATTGGCTCAAGGAGGGAATAATGTACACACTCAATTGGGTGGAGTAACCTCTCTAACCCTGCAGGAAAATAGGAGGGGAAGGGAGTAAAGAGAGAGGGGAAAAAGAATGAAGGGCAGAGTGGGGGAGGGGACAGACAGAAGCAAATCCCTTTTGAAGAGGGATAGGATGAAAGAAGATGGATAATAGAATAAATATCATGGGGAAGGGAATAGGATGGAAGGGAAACAGTTAACAATAGTAATCATGAAAAAGAGAAAAGGGGGGAAATTGTACAAAAACTATTTATAGCAACTCTTGGTGGAGGCTAAGAATTGAGAATCAAGGGAATGTCCATCAATTGAGGAATGATGGAAAAAGCTGTGCTATATGACTGTAGTGGAATGGTCTTGTGCTACAGGAAATGACAAACAGGATGATCCCCCCAAAACCTGGAAAGACTAATGAAAATTGATGTATAGTGAAGTGAACAGAGCTGGGAGGACATTGTGCATAGTGACAAATAGTATTGTTCAGTGAGCAATTGTGAATGACTTAACTACTGTCAGCAGTGCAATGATCCAAGACAATCCCAAGGAACTAATGAGGAAGCTTACTGTGCACCCCTATAGAAAGAACTGATAAAAAGAACACTTGTGGATTGTACATATATAACCTGGTTGCGATCTTGTGGAGGGGGGAGAAAAGGGAGGGAGGGAGAAAAATTTGGAACTCTAAATCTTATGAAAATGAATGTTGAAAACTATCCTTACATGTAACTGGAAAAAATAAAATAAATGTTTGTTGCATAAACAAAACAAAACAAACAAACAAAAACCAAACATCTCTTAGGTAATTTGGTATAGCACTAAATATGTGGAATAACTTTTGTAGCACACTGTATACTTGTTTTTACTATATTGTTATGGACCATTCAAGGGCATTGGCTACCTCTCCAATTAAAGTAATTTATTTTTATAAATATTGCTTTTTAGTTAAATTTATATAAGTCCCTTATGTGTCTTAGTAGGTTAATACAGACACACACACACACACACACACACACACACACACACATATATACATATATACTGTTCTGTTACCTTAAATGGAACTTCTCTTCCCAATTCTTTCTTTTTTGGGGGGGGGGCAGGGAAGTGAGGGTTAAGGGACTTGCCCAAGGTCACACAGCTAGTAAGTGTCAAGTGTCTGAGGCCGGATTTGAACTCAGGTTCTCCTGAATCCAGGGCCGGTGCTTTATCCACTGCACCAACTAGCTGCCCCCTTTTCCATTTCTTAAATTCCATTTAAGATAACAAGAATGCACCAAACATTTGGGAATTAATTCTCTTGAATCCTGTTCCTAGCATGTAGAAAAGCTGATAATTGCTGTAGAATTTTTTATCCTATTGCTTTATTAAAGCTCTCACTTATCTCAATTTTTTAATTTATAAAAAATTGCTATATTTTGCTATTGTATTACTTTTATTTTTAAATATATCCTTTCCCCCTTCTGATCACTGAACCATCTCTTATTAGAAAGAATAAAAGAGAAAGGGAGGGAAGAATAGTTTAGCAAAACTAACCAACATATTAATTGGATCTGACAGTATGATTCATCTCAATAATTTTATTAAGAAAAAATACTAAACAGTTTCTGCTCTAATAGAGTTTACATAGTACTGAGGGATGCAAAGCACACACTGAATACAAAGCAGTACAAAATAATTTTAATAGGTAAAGAACACTGGGAGGATAAAATATTTCATTTAGCAGGTGGTTTCCCCAGTTGTGCTTTGAACAAAGGTGTTCTAAGAGGCAGAAATAAGAAGGGAGTGCTGTGGGAGATACCCTGTCATATATGGATGACAATTGATTGGTCAGTTTATTGGGAAAGGAATAATAAGAAGAGAAATAGAAGTGGAATAATAAGAGAGAAGAGTGGGAAGGTAGCTGAGAGCCAGATTAAAGAGGGCTTTACATGTAAGATTAAGAATTTTATGTTTGATTGCAGTTATTGTGAAGATATTTTGAAGTATAGGAGTGAAATGGTTAGAACGATATTTTAGGATATATTAGAAAGAGAAGAGATGCAGGGAGATCAGTGAGGTGCCTACTGAAATAGTCCAAATTAGAGGTGATGAGGGGTTGAAGTAGAATGTCATAAGAGAGATGTTACAGAGGTATAATTGACAAGACTTTGAAAATGATTGGAATGAGGGAAAGGGAAAATTCAGAGATAACTCCAGGCTTGTGAACCTGAGCAGCTTAAAGGGAGAAATAGGGATTAAAGGGGGTGGGGAGGGGGAGGACTGAAACATTTATTTATTTATTCATTCATTCATTTTTGCAGGGCAATGAGGGTTAAGTGACTTGCCCAGGGTCACTCAGCTAGTAAATGTCAAGTGTCTGAGGCCGGATTTGAACTCAGGTTCTCCTGAATCCAGGGCCGGTGCTTTATCCACTGCGCCACCTAGCTGCTCCTGGAATGACACCTTTATTAAATACCTACTGTGTGCTAAGCACTTTACAAGTATCATCTCATTTGATCCTCACAACAACCTTGGGAAGTAGGTTCTATTATTATCCTCATTTTACAGTTGAGGAAACTAAGGCAGACAGAGGTTAAATGCCACATAGCTTGGAAGTGTCTAAGGACAGAGTTGAACTCAGGTCTTCCTAACTCCAGGTCCAGCACTCTACTGCACCACCTAGCAACAGTGAATAGAGTAGGGGTGGGGTTAGGAGAAAACATAATGACTTCCATCTTTGACATGTTGAGTATGAGATGCCCACAGAATATCTACATGAATGAATTCAGGAGAGAGGTACAGACTAAATAAGTAGATTTACTAGTCTTGTGATGAAAACCCATGAAAGCTGATGAAATCATCAAGATATAGAATGAAAAACAAAATAATACTGAGTAGGAGCAGTATTGATGAATATCTTCACAGTGGGAGGAAGCAAGATGGTGATTCCCTCAGAAGGCACCATGAAGGATCTGGCATATGTGTAGACTCCATTAACTTACTTAGATTATGTTTCTCCTCATTATGTCATTATGATATATTATGGGAATGGATGCCTTAGAAAAACTGGAGCTGGGGTGGCTGTTCTGTAACTGGTTGGCAGGAGCCTTTTTGGATTGGGTGAACCATTGGCATCTTCAAAAAGGCCCAAGTCAGCTTTGGGTGACTTTTTTTGCTACAGGGCTATCTGAAGGAGCTCAGTGACTTTCATTCACAGTCTGTGGTGAGTGCCCAGGCTTTCAGGGATAAAACCTTGGAGCCTTCTCCCCCTTTGTAGCCACATGACCTCCATGTTACAAGGGCCTAATTGGTTGGTTTTTTGTTTGTTTATTCATTTCTATTTTAGGTGAAGAGTATTTCAAAGAGGAAGCTACAACAAATCAAGAGTTGAAATCCAGGCTGGAAGGATTTCAGCCAGCCCAGCATTAATGTTCTGAGGAACAAGAAGTGATCTTTGGGATCTAAGCCAGTGAAAGCCAAAGTGAGGACTCATTCAACAGTGATGCAGCCTATGAACATGGACTTGATGGGACCAATGCTATGCAGAAACTAAGCTAAATTGAGAGCCTACACTCACAGATAGCTGTGTGGTGTAGATGAGAATATACCCCAGAGGAAATATGTTTGTACATTTGTTATTGTCTTATCTTTGAAGTAAAATATCCTTTTGTAAAAGTTAGTTGGTGGGGGCGGCTAGGTGGCACAGTGGATAAAGCACCGGCCCTGGATTCAGGAGTACCTGAGTTCAAATCCAGCCTCAGACACTTGACACTTACTAGCTGTGTGACTCTGGGCAAACCACTTACCCCCATTGCCCCGCAAAAAAAAAAAAAAAAAAAAAAAGAAAAAGGAAAAAAAAGTTAGTTGGTGCTGTGGTTAAATGGAACTGGAGCGCTAGTCAAGGGATCCCTAATAACTGTAGGGGAACATAGCTTGAGGACTCAAGTCAATGGCAGAAAGAAAAAAGCTTTTCACATGCCCCTCGGGGTACACAGAAGCCCTGAGAGGCAATATTGCTTGCCTGGCCCTGGGAGAGAGGGCCAGCTGCATGATTATTAGAGAACAGCCAGGTAGGTAAGAGGAAAGTCATGAGATAAAGTGACCCATAAATCAAAGAAAGGGAAAGTGCCCCAAAGAAATTTATTTACATGGTCAAAAGCTGCACTGCTCCCCAAAAAAACCCCAAAACCCCCATCAATTTGAAAGAGGATTGAAAAGAGAACTTTGGAGTTAGCAGTTAAGACATCTGTGTGTATCTTTCTGTTTCAAATTTCTTATAAACAATATATTGTTGGATTCTAGTTTCTAATCCATTGTGCTATATACTCTGCTGTTTTATGGGTGAGTTCATCGCATTCACATTCAGTTATGATTGTTAATTATGTATCTCCCTCTATCTTATTCTCTTATACTTTTCCTTCTCTTTGTTTCCTGTCCCCTCTTTAAGAATTTCTTTTGCTTGTAATGAATTGATTCCTAAATCTGTCCTTGCCTCTTCATTATCCATCTTTTATTTCTGGCTACTCTAGATACTCATTCTCTGATTTGTGACCCTTATAATTATCTGGTTTCTCTCTTTTTCTATGTATTCTTTATTCAATCAAAGCTTCTAAGGTATACTTTCTAGGCGCTCCCCTCTGGGAGTTTTCTGTCACTGCCTCTTAGGGATTCCCTTTTTCCATTTTCCTTACACCCAGAAAAATGACAATTATTGCCACTGTCAGAGAGGACACTGCCTTATGGTAGGAACCCCTCCACGGCTAAGTCCCTAATTACACAGCCCACCACTGATCCATAACCTTTCTTGTTGACTTTCCCCTCTGCCCACCAATATTTCCTTGGAAATCTCTTCCCTATCCACAATATCCCATGCATTAGGACCTCAGTTGTTCTAACTCTTCACACCCCCCCCCCCAATGTAGGATAAATAGATTTTTCAAGTACTAAATCCCCCAGGCCTCATGCAGTCCTCATCTCCTTTCACCAACCACCTCTCTGCACTCCGAAGCATTCATCAGTAGGACCCCCTCCCACCTGCAATATAAGGCCTCCTTTTTCTTCTCCCTCCCTTCAATCTTTCCCCTTTTCCTTACCTATTCCCCTGTAGGCGCTTCTTTTCCTGATACCACAGAGATCACCTTGCCCTCATTAAGAGCCCCTGATTTGACCCTGACAGGACTCCTCTCCCTACCTTTCATGTACCCTCCCACATTGTAATGTAGTCCCACAAAACAGCATTGATTTACTGGTAGGCAGGTCGTCAACAGGAGTTAGGAAGGCTTGCATTCAAATTCAGCCACAGACATTTACTAGCTGTATGACCCTGGGCAAATCACTGAACCTCTGCTTGCCTCAGTTTCCTCATCTGTAAAAAGGGGATAATAGGGGCAGCTAGGTGGCGCAGTGGATAGAGCACCGGCCCTGGAGTCAGGAGTACCTGAGTTCAAATCCGGTCTCAGACACTTAACACTTACTAGCTGTGTGACCCTGGGCAAGTCACTTAATCCCAATTGCCTCACCACAAAAAAAAAAAAAAGGGGGATAATAATAGTACCTATCTATCAGGGTTGTTGTGAGAATCAAATAACATAATAATTGTACAAAGCTTAGCACAGTACCTCGCCCATAGTAAGTGCTATATAAATAAATGTTAACGATGATGTTGATGATGCTCCCTATCCAACTCTTCACTCTTACCTCTGCTAGATTTCTACTTTTACTTCTGTCTCCTTTTGTACTTTCAGAAAAAAAAGTTTCCCATTGGTCTCTGCTGTCATTCTGTTTCTGTTGCCATCCTTCCTTGCTGCATTTCTTTGGTCCTCCTGAATTTCTGTTGTTTGGGGGTGTTCGAAAAGCAAATGATCCCTTCATTTCTGCTTTTCTTTCCACAACTATTTTAAGCTCTTCTTTATTATTGAACACCCATCTTTTTTTACTTAAACTCGGGTTTTCAGAATGGGTCACCCTGCACTGTATCCTGAGTTCCATTGCTCTTCCGAATATATTATTCCACTCCTTTCTATATTATTAGTGCTACAGAGTAGTATTGAATGTCTTTTCCTTTGTATCTGAAGGGCTTTGTCCTGATGGTTTGCAGAACTTGTTTCTCAATTGAATTGTTATATTTAACCACCATGTGTCTTGGAGTTTGAACCTTTGGCTTTTGTTTGTGTTTGGGGGAGGCTTTTGAGGCAATCTGTGAACTCTTTCAATTGGGAATTAATTTTCTGTGTTCAAAAGTTCTGGGCAGTTCTCTTTTATTGTTTCCTTCTTTATGGTGTTAAGGTTTTTTGTCCTGTCATGTTCTAGGAGACTTATAATCCTCAGGTTATCTCTATGCATCTTCTTTTTGATGTCAGTATGTTTTTCTTGAATAGTGAACGTTTTCTTTTAATACTATTTTTTTAAACTTCTCTTCTGGATTATACTTCACTTCTGTGTATTTGCATTCCCAATCTATTGTTCTCTCCTTTTCTTTTTTGGGGATGCTTGCCATTGAAGATTCCATTAAAAAAACAAACAAACTCTGCCCATTATTTTTGCTGTGCAGGACATCATTCTGCTATCATAATTCTTATTTCTCTTTTAAACCACTCAGGAAAAGTGGTACCATGCTCTCCTCTAACTAAATCCAAAGAGTCCTCTGTCCCAAGTGTTAGAGAATTTTCCTTTGTTTTGCAATAGTCATAGAGTCCTGAATTCATTTACCAGATCTGGATGCTATATTTCCTTCTGTTGCGATTGTTGTTCTTACTGATTTATCTGTCAAGATCTTTGAATTTTCTTCTTTCTGAAATCTTTGGTAATTTTAGTCTCCCTCTCCCCACTTATTTTTTCCTATCACTACTTCTCACTCTCTCCCCTTGGATTGTGGTTTCCATGGGAGCTGGATCTCAAGTTGTCTTATGCTGGGCAGTCCATAAAGCATGAGCCTATGTCTCTGTTCCAACTGACTTTTGAGAGATCAGAACTGGCCTGAGTTGGGTGCTATTCTCATTCCCTTAGGCTTGGTAGAGCACTGCACAACCCCTAATACACATGACATCCTGTTGTAGTGACTTGTCTCCCTCCTTTGTTCTTTTTTTTTTTTTATGAGGTAATTGGGGTTAAGTGATTTTGAACTCAGGTCCTCCTGACTCCAGGACTGGTACTCTATCCACTGCACCACATAGCTGCTCCCCTCCTTTGTTCTTTAGTTCTTAGACCTAGAACCAGCAGTTGAGAGCTTTGCAGTCTTGGTGCTTTCAGGTTGTATCCCCAGCAGCCTTTTGCTCCTGAAGGGCTGTGGCCCAGCTGGCTGTTGAGGCTTCAGCAAACTTCTGCAGCCTGGAATCAAGGTCTCCATGGCACTAGAACAAAATGGGTAGGGGACACCTGGGGTTTAGGGTTAGGTTTTGTTATTTGTGTTCCCAGCAGTTTTTGTTAAATAATGAGTTTTTGCTCCAAAAGTTGGATCATTGAGTTTGTCGTATGCTCGATTACTATAGTCACTTACTATAGTGTAATTTGTACCTATTCTATTCCACTGATCCACCACTCTATTTCTTAGCAAGTACAAGATTGTTTTGAGAATTATCACTTTATAATACAGTTTGAGATCTGGTCCTGCTAGACCACCTTCTTCCATATTTTTTATTTGCTTCTCTTGATATCCTTGAGCTTTTGTTCTTCCAGATGAATTTTTTTATTATTGTTTTGAAGTTCTATAAGATAATTTTTGACAGTTTCATTGGTATGGCACTAAATAGATTGATTTAGGTAGGATTGTCATTTTTATCATATTGGCTCAGCTTACCCATGAGCAATTAATATTTTTCCAATTGTTTAGATCTGACTTTGTGTGAGAAGTGTTTTATGGTTGTGTATAGTCCTGGATTTGTCTGGGCAAGTACACTCCCAAGTAATTTATATTGTCCACAGTTATTTTAAGTGGAATTTCTCTTTCTAACTGTTGTTGCTGGAGGCAGCTAGGTGGTGCAGTGGATAAAGCACTGGCCCTGGAGTCAGGAGGAAATGAGTTCAAATCTGACCTCAGACACATGACACTTACTAGCTGTGTGACCTTGGGCAAGTCACTTAACCCTCATTGCCTCTCAAAAAAAAATGCAAACTGTTGTTGCTGGACTTTGTTGGTAAAAATGGGAATGCTAATGATTTATGGGGGTTTATTTTATATCCTGCAATTTTGCTAAAGTTGTTGATTTCAAGTAGTTTTTTAGTTGATGCTCTAGGATTTTCTAGGTATAACATCATATTATCTACAGAGTGACAATTTTGTTTCTTCATTTCCTATTTAAATTCCTTTAATTTCTTTTTCTTCTCTTATTGCCATAGCTAACATTTCTAATACAATAATAAATAATAGGGATGGTAATGGGCACCCCTGATTGTATACGGAAGGCTTCTAGCTTATCCCCATTATAGACAATGTTCACTGATGGTTTTAAATATTACTTATCATTTTAAGGTAAACACTTATTCCTAGCCTCTCCAGTGTTTTTAATAGGTATCAGTTCTGTATTCTGTCAAATACTTTTTCTGCATTTATTGAGATAATGGTATGATTTCTATTGGTTTTGTTATTGATATGGTCAATTATGTTGATAGTTTCCCTAATGTTGAACCAGCCCTGCATTCCTGGTATAAATCCCATCTGGTCATAATGTATGATCCTTGTGATATATTACTGTAGTCTCTTTGTTTGTACTTTATTTTAAATGTTTGCATCAATGTTCATTAGGGAAATCGGCCTATAATTTTCTTTCTCTGTTTTGAAAGGTTTGGGTATCAGCACCATATTTGTCTCATAAAAAGAATTTGGTAGGACTCCTTCTTCACCTGTTTTCCCAAGTAGTTTATATAGTATTGGGATTAACTGTTCTTTAAATAGTTGGTAAGATTCACTTGTGAATCCATCTGGCCCTGGGGATTTTTTCTTAGGAAATTCACTGATGGCTTGTTCAATTTCTTTTTCTAAAATTGAGTTAAGTATTTTCTTTCTTCTATTAATCTGGGTAATTTATATTTTTGTAGAGATTCGTACATTTCATTTAAATTGTTAAATTTATTGGCATATAATTGGGCAAAATAGCTTCTAACAATTGTCTTAATTTCCTCTTCATTGGTGATGAGTTCACCCTTTCATTTTTTTTTTTTTGTTGTTGTTTGTTTGTTTTTTTAGTGAGGCAGTTGGGGTTAAGTGACTTGCCCAGGGTCACACAGCTAGTAAGTGTTAAGTGTCTGAGGCTAGATTTGAACTCAGGTACTCCTGACTCCAGGGCCAGTGCTCTATCCGCTGTGCCATCTAGCTGCCCCGTCCCTTTCATTTTTGATACTTAGCAATTTGGTTTTCTTCTTTCCTTTTTTTTTTTTTTTTGGATCAAATTAACCAATGGTTTATCTATTTTATTATTTTTCCCCATAAAACCACTTTCTAGTTTAATTTATTAGTTCAATGCTTTTCTTACTTTCAATCTTATTTTATATTTAAAATTTATTATTCATTATTATTTTTATTATTTATCTCTCCTTTGATTTGTAGGATTTCAAATTTGGTTTTTAATTGAGGATTTCAAATTCGTTCATTTTCTAGTTTTTTTAGTTGCATGCCCAATTCATTGATCTATTTTTCTCTATTTTATTGATGTCAGCAGTTAAGAGATATAAAATTTTCACTAAGTACCACTTTGGTTGCATTCCATAAATTCTGATATGTTGTCTCATTGTTGTTATTATCTTTAATGAAATTATCTATTGTTTTTTATTTGTTCTTTGACCTACTTGTTTTTAGGATTAGATTATTTAATTTCCAATTAATTTTTAATCTTTCAATTGTCCATTAGTCAATGTAATTTTTATTACATTATTATATGAAAAGGATGTGTTTACTATTTCTGCATTTGGTTGTGAGGATTTTATATCCTAATACATGATTAATTTTTGTGTAGGTGCCATGTTGGGCAGCTAGGTGGTGCAGTGGATAGGGCACTGGCCCTGAAGTTAGGAGGACCTGAGTTCAAATCTCCCCTTAGACACTTACTAGCTGTGTGACCCTGGGCAAGTCACTTAACCCCAATTGCCTTAAACATCCTGGGCCATCTCCAGTTGTCCTGATGCATATCTTGCCACTGGACCCATATGCCTCTGGAGGAGAGAGTGAGGTTGGTGACTTTGCACAGCTCTCCTCACTTAAATCCAATTCACTGCAAGTCATGACATCATCCTGATGTCATGGTCTTCTTTGAGAATGAAGGACAAACAATAAAGTGCCATGTACTACTGAGAAAAAGGTAGATTTTTTTCTATTCCCATTCAATTTTCTCCAGAGATCTATTGTATCTAACTTTTCCAGAATTTTATTCACTTCCTTAATTTTTCTTGTTTATTTTTTGGTTAGATTAACCCAGTTATGACAGGGGAAAGGGAAGGTCCCCCACTAGTATAGTTTTATTATCTATTTTCTCTTGTAACTCATTCAATTTCTCCTTCAAAAATTTAGATGCTATACCATTTGGTGCATATGTATGAAGTATTGATATGACTTCATTGTCCATGGTACCTTTCAGCAAGATATAGTTTCCTTCTTTATCTTTTCATTAGATGCATTTTCCCTTTTGCTTTGTCTGAGATCATGATTGCTTATCCCTCTTTCTTTTCTTCAGCTGAAGCATAATGGATTTTGTTCCAGCCCCTTACATTTACCGTGTGTATCTCTCTGCTTCAAATGTGTATCTTGTAAACAACATATTGTAGGATTTTGTTTTTAATTCTATTCTGCTGTTTCCATTTAATGGGTGTTCATCCCATTCACATTTATAATTATGATATCTATGTATTTCCCTTCATGCTATTTTTGCTTATTTATCCCTCCCCCACCCCGCCCCCGTTATTCTCCATTCCTTCTTCACAAGTGCTTTCCTTCTGATCATCACCTTTCCCAATATACCCTCCCTTTGTTCAGTCCCCCCGCTTATTTTATCCCTGTCCTTTTGTTTTTTACTCCCATATAGGTTAAGTTAGATTTCTATATCCAACTGAGTCCATATGTTATCCCCCTTTTTGAGAGCCAATTTTGATGAGAGTAAGCTTTCCTCACCTCACCCCCATCTTTCCCTCCATTATAATAGTTCTTTCATGCCTCTTTTATGTGGGACAATTTAGCCCATCCAGTCTCCCCCCTCCTTCCAATGCAATTTCTTTCTCACCCCCTTTTTTTTTGTTTTTTAGAGTATTATTCTATCAATGTCACTTTATAACCACACTGTCTACATATACTCCTTCTAATTGCTCTTATAAGTAATAAAATTGTTAAGACTTACAAATATTATCTTGTCACATAGAAATATAGACAGTTTAACCTTATTGTAGTTTTACATTTTTTCTTTCTTGTTTCTTTTTTTACTTTTTTGTGTTTCCCTTGAGTCTTATATTTGGAGGTCAATTTTTTATTCAGCTCTGGCCTTTTAATCAGAAATACTGAAAAGCCCTCTATTTCATTAAATATCTGTTTTCCCCCCCTGAAAGATTATATTCAATTTTGCTGGGTAGGTGATTGATTCTTGGTTATAAACCTAACTCCTTTGCCTTCCAGCATATCATATTCTAAGCCCTCTGGTTCTTTAATGTGAAAGCTGTGAAATCCTGTGTAATACTGACTGTAGCTTCATGATATTTGAATTGTTTCTTTTTCGGCTGCTTGCAATACTTTCTCCTTGATCTGTGAGCTCTGGAATTTGGCTATGATGTTCCTGGGAGTTTTCATTTTGGGATCTCTTTCATTTGGTGATTGGTGGATTCTTTCAATTTCTATTTTGCCCTTTGGTTATAATATATCAGGGAAGTTTTCTTTGATAATTTCTTGTAAGATATTGTCCAGGCTTTTTTTTAAATCATGGCTGTCTAGTCCAATAATTCTTTTTTTTTTTTTTTTGCTGGGGCAATGAGAGTTAAGTGACTTGCCCAGGGTCACACAGCTAGTGTCAAGTGTCTGAGGCTGGATTTGAACTCAGGTACTCCTGACTCCAGGGCCGGTGCTCTATCCACTGTGCCACCTAGCTGTCCCTTAGCTGTTTTTTTTTTTATTAATTTTTTTTTAATTAAAAAAAACCAAAACACCTCTCTCTTTTACTCCCAACTCTTCTTGGGAAAAAAATATGCAGTCAAATAAAACCAATTCTCACATTACCCGTGGCCTCAAAATACAGGATGTCATAGAGCTTAAAACCACATTAAGACATCTGATACATCCTGCATATGCCTCATTCTGAACCCTAATTCCATCAATAGTAGAGACTATGGCAGTATGATATTGGTTAAAGTGGGTTTTTAACACTATTTTCTGGCAAATAGATGGATTCAGCCATATCATGGTCAGTCAGGTAGTAGATATCACAATTCATCATTGGTCATCTGAAATTGTGGTTCAGAGTTAAGATTTTCAAAGTTGTCTGACTTTACAATGTTGTTATATAATTTTTTCTTGGTTCTGCTTACTTCAGTCTGCATTAGTCCATAAAAATCTTCCCAGGTTTTCCTGAAATAATTTCCTCACAACACAATAGTAATCCATTACATTTTTATACCATAATTAATCTAGCCATTTCCCAATTGATGAACAACACCTCTTTAGTTTCCCATTCTTTGACAGCAGAAAAAGAGCTGTTGTAAATATATTTGTACATGGGGCCCCTTTCCCTCTTTCTTTCATCTCTTGAGATATAGGCCCATTAGATGTTTTGCTGGGTCAAAGGGTATACACTATTTTTTAGTGACTTTTCTGGGAGCATAGACCTAAATTGCTATCTTGAATGGCTGAAGCAATTTACAATTGCATTTCATTAGTTCCACATTCATTCCACAGTTCTAATACATTATTCTATTAATTTTGTGGGGGCAGCTAGATGGCACAGGGGCAGCTAGATGGCGCAGTGGATAGAGCACCAGCCCTGGAATCAGGAGTACCTGAGTTCAAATCCGACCTCAGACACTTAACACTTACTAGCTGTGTGACCTTGGGCAAGTCACTTAACCCCAATTGCCTCACTAAAAAAAACAAACAACAACAACAAAAAAGTAAATTTTGTGTATGCTTTTTAAAATATAATTTTATTGATATCTTGTTTTTTTACACCACCAGAATTTCTCCCAATTTCCCCTTCTTTCCCCCACCCCCTTCCCCTGTCCTGGCAAACTATCCACATAACAAATAATATATATATATATTTTTGGGTGAGGCAATTGGGGTTAAGTGACTTGCCCAGGGTCACACAGTAAGTGTCAAGGGTCTGAGGTCAGATTTTAACTCAGGTCCTCCTGAATCCAGGGCCAGTGCTTTATCCACTGCACCACCTAGCTGCCCCAATAATATTTTTAAAGAAAGAAGAAAAACAGGAAGAAAAGAATAAATAGCAAAATCAATAAAAACCATAGCAAAAGTATGAAAATATAAACAATATATCTATGCATGAAAATAAAGGTGAGGCATTTTATCATATCTCTTCTTTGGAGCTATGCTTGTTCTTTCTCATTTCTAAAATGTAAATATTAATTTAGGTAGTTTTGTGTGTTTTTCTACTTACACTGTTGTAGTCACATATTTTTGTTTTCTTGGCTCTATTTCGTTCACTCTGCATCAGTTCATGTCAATCTTTCCATGCTTCTCTGTATTTATTATATGTATCATTTTTTGCAGCAGAGTAATATTCCCTTACATTCATGTACCACAATGCCTTTAGTCATTCCACAATCATTGGGCATCTACTTATCACTACAAAAAGGGCTGTTATGTTTTTGTGCATATGGGGGCTTTCTTTTCATCAGTGATATCATTGGGGGCATATATCTAGTAGTGGAATATCTGAGACAAAGGAGATGAACATTTTCATTACATTATTTGCATGATGCCAAATTCAGAGCTCCATCAACAATGCACTGTGTTTATCTTCCCATAACTCCTATGACATTGATTATTTACATTTTTTGTCATCCTTATACATTTTGGGGGGGTTTGAAGTGAAACTTTAGGGTTGTTTTTACATTTCTCTTTTTATTAGTTATTTAGAGCATTTTTCACATGTTTATTATTAGTTTTCAATTCTTCCTTGAGAAGTGTTCATTCCTATCTATTGGGGAATGTTTTTCTTGCAGCCATTACTGGGGAGAAGCAACTCCTTCAGAAGAAGGACTACCAACTGCCACTCACAGGGAAAGCAAGCCAATTTAGCTCTAGTAGCAAAGCACCCTGTGGGAGAGACAGGAGGCAGCATATGCCTGGCAAGTCAAACCACCACCACCACCACTACCACCATCACGTAACCACTACTGCTCCTCAGACTGTAATGTAGATACTCTAGGACACTGAACCCAAAAGCCTTGGGAATAGCAGTGTCCCCAAAACCTGTGATATACATGTATATTCAAGCAAAGCAAATCCCCACAAAGGTCATATTAAACAAATATGCTTCCATCTGCAGTCCAGCACCTTTCTATCTGGAGGTGGATGGCATATTTCATCATGAATCTTTTGGAATCATGACTTGTCATTTTATTAATCAGAGTTCTTAAGACTTTCAAAGTTATGTTTACAATATTTTTGTTACTGCATATAAACTATTCTGGTTCTGCTTAGTTCATACAAGTATTCCCAGGTTTTTCTGAAAGCATCCCCTTCAGCTTTTCTTACAGCACAATAATATACCATCACATACTATAACTAGTGCAGTCATTTCCCAATTGATGGGCATCCTCTTGGTTTCTAATTCTTTGCCCCTAGAAAAAGAGTTGTTATATTTTTGCACATGAATCCTTTTCCTCTTTCTTTGATCTCTTTTGAGAACAGAACTTAGTAACAGAATTGAGTCAAAGGTTATGCATAGTTTAATAGTTTGGGGGGTATGGTTCCAACTTGTTTTCTAGAATAGCTGCACCAGTTTACAGATCCACCAATAATGTATTAATGTACCTATTTTCCCATGGCCACTCTGGCACATCTATTTTTTTTTAAGTCAACCTAATGAGTGTGAGGTGCTATTTCAGAGATGCAATTTGCATTCTTCTAATTATTAGTGATTTAGGACCCCCCCCCCAATAATATGGCTATTGATAGCTTGGATTTCTTCCTCTGAAAATTGCCTATTCAAATCCTTTCAGCATTTTATCCATTGGGGAATGGCTCTCATTCTTATAAATTGGAATTCTCTTTCTCTCTCTGAGTATGTATATACACACATACATATATTAGAAATTAAACCTGTAGCAGAGAAACACTGCAGATTTTCCCCCAATTTCCTATTTCTCTCCTAATTTTAGCTGCATTGGGTTTATATAAACAGCTTTAATTTTGTGTAATCAAAATTGCCCATTTTATATCCTGTGAACCTTAGTTATGAACTCTTCCTTTATTCATAGATCTTATAGCTAATTTATTCCATGCCTCTCCAATTTAAGGTCTAAATCATATACCCCTTTGAAGCTTATCATAATATATGGTGTGAGATGTTGTTCTATACCTAGTTCCTATCAGACTGCTTTCTGTTTTTTTCTAATAGTTCTAATAGTTTTTTTGTTTGTTTTGAATAGTGAGTTCTTGCCCCAATAGCTGGAATCTGGGTTTATCAAATACACCACTGCTGTGGTCATTTGCTTTTATATATTGTGTGCAAAATCTGTTTCACTGATCAATTTTGAGGTGGGTAATTTTCTTCATATACTTATAGGATCCTAAATTTAGAGTTAGAAGAGATGAGTCTACCCCTCTCCTCTTATTTTACACATAAAGAAACTGAGGTAAATAAATGCTAAGTGACTTGTCCATAGTTACATGGCTAGTGAGTGTGTAAGGGAGAGTTTTAATTCAAGTCCTGTAATTCCAAAGCCTTCATGTTATACTTGTTCAATGAGCAATACCTTCTCTTTGAGATTTTATATTTCCATTATGGTTTGTCCTTGTAACCTAGGTTTTTATTCAGGCTTTATCTATTCAATATCCTCTCCTCATGTTGGGCAACATGCAGAATGGCAGGGGCCCAGATCCATATAGGAAATAATTTTTAGGTTGAAGATTTTCCCCAGGTGAGTTTTTAGCTCTATTTCTATCATATACTGATCCTGCTCCCCGCCCCCACCCCAGCCTGTATTGTACCCTGCATGTTAATATCTTTCTCCTTTCCCATTATCACTTTCCACTTTCTTAACCTGACTAGGCATCATCAGCATCTGCTACCACTTGTGGGGTAGAGGTGGGACAGACTAATTCACCTGCCAGAGGACAAATGGGCAGAAATGTCAACAATTGAATCCTTTGCTTGAACACACTGTAAGAAATGGATTAAGGGAGAGGCTATTAAAGGGAGTTTACTCAGTACTTTCTAGTTATACCACTTCCACTCTATACTTACGTACTTGAGCTAGGATTAAAATTTCAATTTTATCTTATTATTCTAACCTGAAAAGGTTAGCTCCCCTCCCAGAATCATGAAACATGGTACAGTGCTGGACAGAAAGCTGGCCTCAAAGCCAGGAAAACCTGGGTTTGAATTCTGCCTCTTACATGAGGGTCATGGGATCCTCAGCAAATCAGAACCTCACAGTACTCTAGACAACTTTCAAAGGTGTAGGAAAGGTACTAATCTGCAAGAATAGGAGTTTCCTTGCCTAGGAAATACCCGGGCCAGTGAAAACATAGGTTTTTTTTTGGTGGGGCAATGAGGGATAAGTGACTTGCCCAGGGTCACACAGCCAGTGTCAAGTGTCTGAGGTCGGATTTGAACTCAGGTCCTCCTGAATACAGGGCTGGTGCTTTATCCACTGTGCCACCTAGTTACCCCCTATATAAGTCTCTATTCGGCTTCATTTTATCTATGATTGACGGGTATCAACACTTGACCCAAGTCATTAATAAAAATGTTAAACAGTACAGGGCCAAAGATAGAACCTCAAAATATCCTCTTGGATACTTAATCCAGGTTGACATCAATATATTAATCAACACTCTTTGAGTCTGTTGAGCCAATGAGTATGAAATAGACCTTAATGAGTTAGTGTCCTGAGGGATATTAGGTAAGAGCCAATAGACTTACAGATGAAGTCACCTTATATGATTATACTCAAAACAATTAAATTCTGAATCAGGGAAAAAATTCCAATGAGAAAAAGAGGATTTGTTTAGAGAGACCTATGTGGATGTACAGGGAACTCACCAAGTCTGATTCATAAATGAAATGTACACTTGCTGTGTGACTCTGGGCAAGTCACTTAACTCTGATTTCCTCCTCAAAAGATGTACAAAAGTACATGTACAGAAGACTACGTAACAGAATTTAAGAGTGTGACGTGGTCTTCTGAAAAATGTTAGGAATTGTAAAGTTCCAAAAAAAAAAAAAATGGAGGAAGCTAGGTGGCATAGTGGATAAAGCATAGACCCTGGATTCAAATCTGGCCTCAGACACTTGACACTTACTAGCTGTGTGACCCTGGGCAAATCACTTAATCCCCATTGCTCTGCAAAAAAAAAAAAGAAAACAAAAAGAAAAAAGAGTTGACTGGCAAAGTAAGTTCAGGGGGAAAATGGAGTAGTTAGAAGAAAATGGAATCAGAGAAGAGATAGGAACTTACTTGGAGTGGATGGGATGATGACGATGACTCACAAGAAAGAAAAGGCAAAGTTAAAGTTCAATTCTTATTTTGTTTAGGACATCTTTTCTACTGGAAATGACAAATAAAATGACTGATGGAAGTGATACTCAAGCTAAGTAAAGTGAGATAGTGAGAAAGCACCTACCTACTCTTGGTGAGTCCAAGTCACTTGATCAAGTGGAACTAAACCTCAGATACTGAAAGAACTGGCAGATATGATTATACAGCAACACTGTCAGTGATAATTTAAACATCATGAAAAATGGGCAAGTTATTATAAGACTGGACTAAAGCAAATGTTGCAGTTTTCAAAAAAGGTAAGAATGACTACAAACTACAGGGTAGTGAGCTTGACTTTAGTTCCTAGGAAAGTAACAGAACAGATTATTATGGATAGTTTAATATAAATAGTTTAATAAAAGGAGGTATTTGTTACAAGAACCAGCATCGTTACATTAAGAACAGGTTATGCCAGACTAACATTTTTGGGGGGTGGGGATAGGATTACTAAACTAGAAAATGACCAGTGGACATAGTTGACATTTTAACAAAGCCTTTGATGAAATATCAGTCAGTATTCTGGTTTTGGAAATGGAAACATGAAAAAAATGGAGATATGAGTTAGACAATAAAATAGATGGCTTCAGAACTAAAAAAGTAGTTGTTAATAATTAAATATTGAGATGGGAAGTCTCCAGTGGAGATTCCAGGCAAATGTACTTGGCTCTTTACTGTTTAATATTTTTATAAATGACTTGGATAGGGGCAGCTAGGTGGCGCAGTGGATAGAGCACCGGCCCTGGAATCAGGAAGACCTGAGTTCAAATCTGGCCTCAGACACTTAACACGTACTAGCTGTGTGACCCTGGGCAAGTCACTTAACCCCAATTGCCTCAGCAAAAAATAAATAAATAAATAAATAAAAATGACTTGGATAACATGCTTATCAAATGTGCAGATGACACAGACAAAAGAGTTAACATTCAGGATTACAGAGTGATCAATGGGCTGAATAAATGTAAAGTCTTGCACTTAGGCACTATCAACTCACAAATATGGTAGAGGCATGGTTAGACAGTAGTTCTTTTTAAAAATCTAGGTATTTTAGTGGTCGTGATGTGACTCAATTTGATGTGGCAGTTAAAAAAGTAACCGACATCTTGAAAAGTATACTTCTAGGAATAAGGCGATAGTCCAGCTGTACTCTGCCCTGATCAGACGTCATTTGGAGTACCATGTTGAGTTTTGGATGCTATTGTTTAAAGGACATTGATAAACTGAGTGTTTAGAGGAGAGCAGTGATGATGAAGAAAGGCCATGTGTCCTTGGACTGAAGAAAATGGGGAAGTGTAGCCTGGAGAAGACTTAGACATGAAGACATTCAAAACTGTTATGTGAAGGCAGATTTTGTAATAATAATTTATAGTATTGTAGAATTTGCCTTGTTATAGTTAGGTGTCATAAGGTTTTCAAAGCATTTTATATGTTCTCATTTCTTCCTCATAATCTATGAGGTAGGTGTTATTACATGCATTTAATAGGTGAAGAAACTGAGGCCAAGAGGTTGTGACCTGTACAGATTCACACAGTCTCAGGTAGTATTTGAACTTACTTCTCTTGACTCCAAGTCCAGCACCATACACACATAAGCTATTTGCCTCTCAATTAGATTTGTTCTGGTTTTCTCCTCACCACTTCTTTTTTTTTTTCCTACCTCATTGCCTTTTCCTTAAGACCAGTAGAACAGAAGAAAATTACCCCCAGACTCTCTGTCTTACTTAATTCCCTCTATGACCCCTGAAGACATTAAGATTTTAAATGGATCTTTGGGTTTGTTTTTTTTTGCTGGAAATATGAGGTTTAGTTTGGTTGTACATTTAACATGTTTAATCTATGATCTGAACAAACATGACTTCAAAACATGTTTTAATGACTTCAGAGTATAATTTTTTTTGGTTAGGCAATTGGGGTTAAGTGACTTGCCCAGGGTCACACAGCCAGTGTTAAGTGTCTGAGGCCGGATTTGAACTCAGGTACTCCTGACTCCAGGGCCAGAGCTCTATCTACTACGCCATCTAGCTGCCCCTCAGAGTATAATTTCGTAGCCACCTTGCTAACCCCATGTCATAGATATCTCTGCTTCCCACATGTCCACTCTCCATTGCATCATGCAGTTGGTAGGTTTTTGTCATGTTACATTCAAGATAAATTGCTCAAGAGCTTATTCCCTATTGCTTATTTTTTAAGAGGAACATGGAACTAAAAGGAGAGCAAATATTAGTTACCTTAGGCGAAGGTGGAACTCAGATAACTAAGTACCTCTCTAACAGATACAAAGTTCAATTGAGGTGCTAGTGAAGTGCCTGTAGACTTCTAGGATACACTACATCTGTGATCAAAGATATTTGCATATTGTACTATCACTTAAAAAGGACTGTTATCTCCTCATCACACATTGTCTGTTGGAAAAGTTTTTAAAAAGATAACATAGGCTTCACAATATCCACAATTGAAAGTACTTGTGTAGCCCAACAAATACATGAAGTAATTTTCTCTGCCACATTCCAAGCAAATAGTCATCCAAACTTGTCTTGAAGATCTTCACTGATGGGGAATCCATTATTTGTTGAGGCAACTCATTTTACTTTGGGATGGTTCTAGTTACAAACATTGGCTTCTTATATCCATTGCTTTTAGTTATGCTTTTTGGTGCAAAGTAGTGTAAGATACATCTAATACCTCATGATAACCATCTTTAAACATGTGAAAAGCTGTCAGGTTCATACTCCATCTACTACTCCCTATTGTTACCCCATGGTACTAGTAGACTATGATATGTGGCAGTATCCATTGGTCAAAGCAGGTTTTTAACATTTTCCTGGCAAACAGATGGATTTATCCATGTCCTGGGCCCCTCTACCAAGAAATTGCATTGGGTGGGAGGGGCCAGAGAGGCAGAGAAAGGGATAATGGAGTAAAGAAGAGAGGAAAATGCCAATCCATATATTTAAGGACTGAGTTAATTAGAAGCAACACTCTTTAATTAAAGCTATTTTCTCCAGTCTATAATATTAATCTTATCTCTTAGGAGTTGTAGCTGTTCCTGCTTCTTCTTACTAACATGGTCATCAAGGAAATATACATCTTGGAAAATGCAAAAAGAATTGGTATATTGTAATTACCTAGTAATGAAAATTTCTTCTACCCACTGTAACACTAATGTACAGGAGGAAAAAAAAAATGGTTCTAACTCAATGTTTTCCAAACTGTTTCATTTCACAGGCATGCTTCCAAGTGTTTATCTTGGCACAACTTAAAGATTTGGTTATGGTCCTAAAGTACAATGATACAAATTGCAATTGGGAGAGGTTTATTATTTCTACTGAAGACTGAAATATAGTATTGGTCTTTAGAAGACAGGATGAAAAGGTGATCTGCAACTTCATATGGTTAGCACCTAAGGCAAGTCCTAATTGGTGTTCAAATATGGGAAATGAATGGATGAGCATATAAAGAAAACCAGGGGCATGCCACAAAGAGATTTAGAACTGAAAGTCATCTAGTCCAGGGCTCCTTAAACTTTTTCCACTTGTGACCCCTTTTTGCCTGAGAAATGTTTACATGACCCTGGGTATATAGGTATACAAAATAAGTATAACCTTTTGCCAAATTTTCCCCAACCGACACATTTAGTTATGTGACCCCCATATGGGGTTGGGGACCACAGTTTAATAAGCTAGGATCTAGTCCAATCCATTTATGTGACTAGTGAGGAAATTCTGGCCAATGGCATTAAGTGACTTGGCAACTAATATTCAGGTAGTTAAGTGTCAAATGAAGGATTCAAACTCAGTCTTCCTCTTTCTCTAGATCCAGTTTTTTCAGTTCTGGCTGTGACAGCAGTTTCTCATCATCAATTATCATCATGATGACAGGAACTATAGAAAGCTATGGATTAAATCAGGCTTTCTACGAAACACTGGGAAATTTCATTCTCACCGCTCTTCATTTTCCCTTTACATCAACACTCATTCTTCTGACACCACTTCTTCCTCTGGCCTTTTAACTATAGGTGTTCCAAGGTTCGGTCTTTGACCCTCCTTTCTTCTTTACGCTTTAAGTGTAACCTATGTCAGGGCTTGAACAAAAACAATATTGAAGATGATGAAATCTTTATTTTTAGCCCTGGTCTCTCCAACAGCTCTAATTATGCATTCTTGTCTAACATCCTTCTGTATATGTACATTTCCTTCATTTTCCTGAGGTTGAGACTTGGAGTCAGCTTCAACTTTTGCCTTCTCCTATCACCTATATTCAGTGTCAAAAAAAAAAAACTACCTGTCAAACAGTGTGCTGGAGCTGGTATCAGGAAGACGTGAGTTCAAAACCTGGTTGATATTAGACATTTCTGAGGCTATCTTTATCTGCAAAATATATCACCAGTTCTACTTCAGATTATAGTGAAGTTCAAATGTGATAGTGTACATGAAACACTTTACAAACCTTAGAGAGTGCTATATAAATGATTTATTTTCTTATTGCTTTGAATTTTGTCCAAGCCTTCAATCCATTTTAACAGCTTCCTAAACTGTTCTCACTGCTTCGATGGATTTCCCCTGAACCAGTTTTTGCTCAGAAACCTCCAATAACTCTTTCTATAGGACATAGACTCTCCTTAATCTGGCCTTACCCAACACATCCAACTGTATCTCCTAATATTTTCAAAACATGCCATGCTTTCATCTCTTTATTATCTTATTATGTTGTTACCCAGATGGAATTACCTTTTCCCTTCCCTTTAAGGTCCAATTTAAATATTTAGTAAGGCTTTCCTGAACTGAACCATATCAATCTTCCATTTCTTCAAATTCCTGAGGTATTTTATATACTATCTATCTTGATATTTTAATATTTTCATATTACAATGTTACTTAATGCTTAACTGTTTCACAAGTATGCTTTGATATATGGGTAGGATTTTTTCAAAGAGCACTGGTGAACATCATGGCTGAGGACATTCATTTTTAAGTATCAGAAGACCAGAATTCTTTATATATCCTGTTGGGCTAGATGAGGAATAAAAAAGAAAAAAAAAAATCAACAAACATTTGGGTGCTAAATTCTTGACTTCTACTTCCTAGGCTATATCCGCTAGTGCTTTTGACACAAAAGGCACTAGTCTCTGGTTTCAGAACAGGGATAGAACTACCTGAGGGTGCATAATAAATACTTTAAAAGTATTTTAGAAAAAAAAAAGTATTTTAGGTTTGGTAAAAGTTCTTTCAAATGGGTAATACCCAAGACCCTAAATTTACCTATTTAGGGATATTGAGTAATGATATTAAAAATGGAAGGTATGGGGCGGCTAGGTGGCGCAGTGCATAGAGCACGGGCCCTGGATTCAAGAGGATATGAGTTCAAATCCAGTCTCAAACACTTGACACTTACTAGCTGTGTGACCCTGGGCAAATCACTTAACCCGCATTCATCTCCGTCCCCCCACAACAGGAAATTACAAGGAAGAACAGAACCTCTTTTTCTTTAGGAGAAAACTATCATAGCACAATATATTCATTTAAGAGAGGGCATGTATGATGGAAAGGTAGTAAGTTATCTGAAAGGGGCAGCTAGGTGGTGCAGTGGTTAGAGCACCAGCCCTGGAGTCAGGAGTACCTGAGTTCAAATCCTGCCTCAGATACTTGACACTTACTAGCTGTGTGACCCTGGGCAAGTCACAACCCCAATTGCCTCCCTCCCTCTCTCTCTCTCTCTCTCTCTCTCTCTCTCTCTCACACACACACACGGAAAGAAAGAAATAAGCATTTATTTATTTAGCACATAATATGTACCAAACACTGTGCTCTATAAATATTGTCTCATTTGGTCCTCACAACTGTGGAAGGTAGGTTCTATTATTATCTCCATTTGACAAATAAAGAAACTGAGGTAAACAGAGGTTAAGTGACATGACCAGGGTTTCATTGCTAGTAAGTTTCTGAAATCAATTTGAACTGGGGTCTTCCAGACTCCAGGACCAATGCTCTACCTACTACCAGTAGCTGCCTACTAAAGAAAAGGGGAAGAGCAGAAAATCAAAGAAGTGCTACCAGAGAAATCAGGGCATCAGGACTCTAGCACCCAACTTATCACTCATGAATTCTAGGGGTGGGGAATGTAAATTGGAAGTAACAAAAGGGAAAAGGGAGGCATAGGACAGACAGAATAGTTCATATGTAGCTAGACTTCAAGTTCAGACTTCTGGACAAGAGCAAAGCTAAGTGTGAAAGAGGAAGGATTGGCTCTAATTGGCAATAAACAAGGCATTCAAGGTTCTGGTTTCACAGCATTTTATTATGAAAATATGATTACAGTCAAATTAGCTGAGGCTGTTGCTTCTTTCTTCTGTGTTTTGCCCCATCTGAAGTTCATCTGGTCAAATCTATCTTCATCCAAAATGACCATAAACAAGGGAGGATGATCACTCTTTACTTCAAAAACCTGAAAGAAAACTTAAAACCACAAATTAAAATCAGTGTCACTTATGAGGGTGATAAAAGGAACAGATTAACAAACGGACAGGGTTTTTAAAAAAAAAATGTCACAAATTAAGTTACCATGATTCAAGAAGTTATTCCTTTACTGAAATAATAGTATGTTTTAGGCACTGCAATTGGGAAAAGCTGACCGAATATGACCTTAAAAGGGGTTGATGTTTTCAATAATTAGAACTGAAAAACTAATCTATAGTAAAAATCTTTTTAGGTAAGAGGTTCTTAAGCTAGTGTTTGTGAAACTTTTTTCCTTCTCAAATATTTTTATTACTATACTTCGACAACTAGTTGAAAAGTGAAATAAGGTACAATTAGACCTAAAATGAAGACTTGCTAGCATAGACCTTTCAGTGCTTAGATGAAGTAGGTCACATTAGACTTACTTTTAAGTTATACAATATTTTCTATTACTGTATGTGTTTCTTGATACTTTTCTTTTTTCAGTATCTGAGATTTATAGTTGGGCCTAAAATCTTTTTAGATTGGAAAGGCTCTAGCACAGGTTTGGCACAAATAATCCATATAAAAATTTGGAGTGGAATTTATGGAGTTTGGAATTTACTGCAAAATAAACCACTCACATAATAAAAAGAGCCTTATGATCTCAAAGCACTTTGCTCATACCAACTCTAAGATGCGTACTCTTAAGTTTTAACATCTTGCTTTGGCAGGTAATGGAACTGAAGGTCGAAGAGATTAAGTGGCATGTCTGGTCATTTAACTGGTAAGTTAAAGAGCCAGGAGTCTGACTCAAATTGCCTTATTTTTTCCACTAAAACATGCTTAATAATACATGAATGAATACAGCATTCCAACCCAACATGCCCCACCCTACCCAATGTTTTCAGCTCAGGGAATACACCTATTCCCAAAGTTCTTGTGGGCTGGTAAAATGAAAGAAACAATCTCTGAGAACTGAAAAGGGTTGTTCTCAAAGTATATGAAGTGTCTATTTTCTTTTGGATGTTTTAAAATTGTATTTCAGAAACATAATTTTTGACACAAACCAACACAATTTTAAATGGCATGGGGTAGCAGAGTTTAGTGGAAGAAGCATGGGATTTGGAAATTAATCAGTGAAACAAGACTCAATGATTACTACTCAAAAATCTTGTGCCACAGGATGCCTTACATTCCATTTTATACAGAAACTGACAGAACAAAAAAGAAAGAGGCAGGATAAATTTATGGACTTATTATGTAGGCATAAAAACGTATGTGGCGATTATTTGGAATGCAAATAAGCTCATTTCTTCCAATTTTCCCCCCAAATTTCCTCATCTGGGTAGATAGCATTTCAGTCATCTTTAGGCATGTCCAACTCTGTTACTCCATTTGGGGTTTTCTTGGCAAAAATACTGGAGTGGTTTGCCATTTCCTTCTCCAGTTCATTTTACAGATGAGGAAACTGAGACAAACAGTGTTCAGTAACTTGCCTAAAGTCACATAGCTAGTAACTATGGTCGGATTTGAACTTGGGTCTCCCTGACTCTAGGCCCAGTGCCATCTACCTGCCCTGAGTAGATAGTGTACAACCTCAGATAAACATGTATAGTTTATATGAATATGCTGCAAGTTGAGAGACAATACGGAGTAATGGATAATGTTGGATCTGTAATAAAGAACTAGGTTCAAACACCATCTGTGACCCCTGGACAAACTACTAAATCCTCCTCATGTTACAACCCCACTTATCTCCTCTTTCATCCATACCTTTTTTTTTTTTTAATTTCTTTTTTTAGTGAGACAATTGGGGTTAAGTGACTTGCCCAGGGTCACACAGCTAGTAAATGTTAAGTGTCTGAGGCCGGATCTGAACTCAGGTACTCCTGACTCCAGGGCTGGTGCTCTATCCACTGTGCCACCTAGCTGCCCTCATCCATACCTTTTTGAAGAGATGGTCTTTCTCCAGCAGACTGCCCCTTCTATTATCATCCCTACAATCTCTATAATCATCAGGATCTCCCTATCCATTGGTTCCTTCCCTGCCATTTACACAAATGCTCATGATCTCTTCCATCTTTAAAAATCCTTCACTTGATTCACTAGCTATTACCTTCTATCTTTCCTCTCCTTTTCAGCTAAATTCTTTGAGAAAGTTGTCTACAATCAGTGCCTCCACTTCCTCTCTTCTAAATCCTCTGCAATAGGGCTTCCAATACTTCATCACTCCAATAGGCTCTTTACAAAGTCACCAGTGATATCTTAATTGTCAAATGGCTTTTTCTTAATCTTCATCCATCCTGACCGCTCTACCTTCTGATACTGTTGATCATCCAGTTTGCACTGATAATGTCTTTCCTCTAAGCTTTTGTGGTGACACAGACGTCTCCTGGTTTTTCTCCTGTGTGGCTGCTCTCTGTCTTTGCTGCATCTTCAACCAGATAATACCCTCTAGCTGAGGTTTCCCAGATTTAATTTCCTCTGTCTTGGGCACTCTTCTCCCTCTACGCTATGTGATCTCATCTGCTTCCATGGGTTCAATTATCACTACACAAATCCATATATTAAGCCTCAACCTCCCTCTTGAGCTCCAGTTTCATAACACCAAACTGCTTGGACATCTCTACCATCCTATTCTCCCAGTCACCCAGGATCCCATACTTGATGTCATTCTCATCTCTCTTGCATGCACTCCACACATCCAATCTATTGCTGCCAAGTTTTGTTGTTTTAACCAGGCTTCCTCCTGTTTCAGTCTACTTACACTTTACTCTCCCCGTATGCACAATCTAGTGACACTGGCTACCTCGCTGTTTTTCCTGCACAACATTCCATCTCTAACTGGAGTTGTTCCCCATGCCTAGGATTTTATCTTTTTACCTCAGTTTCTTGGCTTCCTTCTAGACTCAGTTGAAATCCCACCTTAAGCAGGAAGTCTTTCTGGACTCCCTCACTAGTGTCTTACCTCTGAGATTACATTTAACCTACACTATATATTT
The DNA here is from genome assembly GCF_019393635.1 of Dromiciops gliroides. Taxonomy (NCBI): domain Eukaryota; kingdom Metazoa; phylum Chordata; class Mammalia; order Microbiotheria; family Microbiotheriidae; genus Dromiciops; species Dromiciops gliroides. The sequence goes on from NC_057865.1 coordinate 188,257,351, forward strand.
GTATGTACACAGTTGTTTGCAGGTTGTCTTCCCATTAGACACTCCTGGAAGGCAGAGACCCTCTTTTTGCCTTTGTATCCAACACATAGCAGAGTATCTGCTAGACCTCAGTTTTCTCCTCTATACAAGGGGGCGGAGCTTCATGACCTTTAAGGTTCTTTCCAGCTCCAATTCTATGATCCTATGAATTATTCTACGGCCAATTAAGATTAGAAAATACCATCCTGGATAAATATATACTAAGAAGCCATACGTACCATGAGCAAAATCTGGATTTTGGATTCAGGCTATGTTACTACATCTTGGCTAAGATAAATGGCCCTAGATTCAAATTGGTGCTCTGCTTCCATGTGGGGGTCTACCCCAGAGCTAAGCATTAAAAAGTTCTAGATAGACAAGTCTACCTAATAGAAATTTGGCTTAATTTAGAAATCTTGACCATATAATCTAGGTAGTTTGTCAGCACTGAGGCAAAAGATTTAATTCCTCCAAATTCAACAAAGTCCCTATTATGTAAAATCATTGTGCTGGACACTGTGAAAAAAGATACTACAGAAGTTCTGCTTTCAAGGAGTGGGAAAGGACAAGTACACAAATAACTGTACAAAAGATGAGAACAAAGGAGAAATACAAGCAAAATATTATGAAAAATCCTAGGAGTAAGAGGTTCCTTTTACTTTGGGAGAGGGAAGAAGGGGAGACATATAATGGAGGAAGTAACATCCAAGTTGTGCCCTGAAGGAACTTTCAACAGATGAAATTGAGAGAGAGGGAACTCATTCCAGGTATGTACAGCCATGCCATGAGTAAACACAGAAAGACAGGCGAGATAAGACTGAAAGTGAGAAGTGAAAGCAGACCAGTTTTTTTGTTTTGTTTTGTTTGGGGGGGGGGTGAGGCAATTGGGGTTAAGTGACTTGCCCAGGGTCACACAGCTAGTAAGTGTTAAGTGTCCGAGGCCAGATTTGAACTCAGGTACTCCTGACTCCAGGGCCAGTGCTTTATCCACTGCACCATCTAGCTGCCCCAAGCTGACCAGTTTTAATTAGAATGTAGAATATATGAAAGGGAGTAATATGAGATAAAGCCTAATAGGCAAAAGTTTTAGCCAGTTTCTGGAGGGCTCCAAATACCATAGGCAGTAGTCTAAATTTTATTTCATAGGCTATGAGGAGTCACTAAAGGTGTTTAAGTATGTAGGGAGGTGACATGATTAGTGATGTGTTAGGAAGATTACTCAGGTAGCAATGTAGCTGATGGCCTGGAGAAGGAGTAGAATCAGAAAGATCAATTAGAAAGTTGGTAAAACATTGGCCCTAGATTCAGGAGGACCTGAGTTCAAATCTGGCCTCAGACACTTGACACTAGCTGTGTGACCCTGGTCAAGTCATTTAACCCTCACTGTCCCACAAAAAACCACAAAAACAAAAACAGAAAGTTGGTACCATGGTCTAGGCAGGAGAAAGAGGAAGTCTGAACCACAGGTGTTGTGGTGGAAGTAAAAAGGAGATGTCAGATACAAGAGATAACTGAAAGATTATTAGCCTTTGTTTGATTGTATTAAATAAGTAAAAAAGAGTCTAAAATTACTCAAAACAATAGAAAACTCAAGATTCAAGTCACCTATCTTCTATAAGAACATTTTTTGCATGATTTGGAAATTGATTATGTGTCTTCTGTGCACTGACCACTGCGCCACCTAGCTGCCCCCAGTTTTTTTTTTAAGTGAAAAAAGGGAATGGAGATAAACACTCAAAAAGTCTTATTTTAGCACAATGTGGATGTTTTTCTTTGTTATAAGTTAATACATACTTCAGTTTGGGAGTGACAGTTGGAAACTCAGGGTTACCTGAGTAAGAGACCTAATTGAACCAAATACTGTTTTCCATAAGATCTTTTCCCCACCAAATGTCTGAAAGAGGACTACAATATGTCCCCTTTGGAGTTTGTTCTTAGCAAAAGACATCTACCTGGTGCTCAATGCTGTGAATATACTGACACATTTAATGTATTTACAAAAACCAGTAAACATAAAAATGGAGTACACTCAAAGTACATCACTGCACGGATTTTTCTTAACAGATATGACACTAAAAAAGGCAACCCTTTATCCTGTCTTAATAAGCAGCTTTATTTGTATAGCCTTTCCAGAAAGACCTTTATTAGATTTATGGGGATTAAATGGGGAAGCTTTATGAAACCATGTGATACAGTGGATATTATTAGTAAACTTGGGACTCAAGAGTAGAAGATTCAAATTACAGCTCTGCCACTTTCTACTCTATGACCTTGGGTAAAGTCACAACTTCTCTGGGCTTCAGATTACTTATTTCTAAAATGAGAGAATTGGGCTGGATGATCCTTCAGGTTCTTTCTAGGTCTAAAGCTTATGACTGCATAACTACAGTATACTGGGGAAGTCTCTAGGGCACTTAACAGAAATTACAAAAATTTCAGTTTCAAAGTTCTGAACCAATCTAATCTATCCAGAGTAGTCATCTAGTTTTTGATGAAAGATCTCAAGTTAGGGAAAATCCATTCCTCCCTAGAGCATTCTATTTTTCTTTTAGAGAGCTCTAATTGTTATGGCAGTTTTTCATTATATTAAACCTAAATGTGCATTGGCAACTTTGAGTTACTATTCCCAGTTCTGTCATTTGAGGCCAAACAGAACAAGCAGAATCTTCTTTCATGTATTTGAAGAAAGTGCTCATAATCATCTCTGGACTTTCTTCCAGACTGAAGAGCTTTATATAGAATGAGTTTCCTTCCTCTCAATCCTTTTCAGTTCATTAATAAATGATCCTTTATAAAACATGACACTGAGAATAGAACACAATATTCCAGATGTGACAGCCCAGGGCAGAGTACAGGGGAAACTATCTTCTCATTCCTGGATACTATGTCTCTCTTGAAAAAGCCAAAGACAGAATTCATTTTCTTGGCTGTCATATAGCAATGACTCAATGGGTTTGTAGATATTTGTAAAGTACATTAGTACAGTGCCTGGCACATATTAGAGACTAAGTTTTCTATTATATAGGTAAACAGGCAAGCAAAGAATGAGAAATGGATACAGCGACAGACTGAGTCACAGGGTTAGGAATACAGATGGAAGGAGAAAGAAAGACAGGTTCATGACAGCCAAAAAGGGAGTGAGAGAGAGGTCACCTTTTTAGTTTAATTTACAACTGGCACGTTTATGCACAAAAGTATTTTCTAGAGGGGCAGCTAGGTGGCGCAGTGGATAGAGCACCGGCCCTGGAGTCAGGAGTACCTGAGTTCAAATCCGGCCTCAGACACTTAACACTTACTAGCTGTGTGACCCTGGGCAAGTCACTTAACCCCAATTGCCTCACTAAAAAAAAAAAAAAAAAGTATTTTCTAAAAAGTTTTATTGATTCATTTTGTTACCATCTCTTCTTTCTAACTCACATTTGCATAATAATTTCAAAAGAAATCAACCTTGCTGTCCCTTTCGTGAATCTGTTCTCAAAAACCCCACTTCTCACCCCCAGCCTTGCCCTCCTCTCCCACAACAACAATAATGACGATGAAGACAAGGGCAAGAGCAGGAAGAGAGTAAAGGTAGAGTAATTCTTACTTTTCAGAAACTAGTTAAAAAGCTGTTCACTGAGATTTTTAAAAAATCACGATAGATACCAGGGAGGATATTGCATTCCAACATTAAAAGATGTTGAAATAGGGGCGGCTAGGTGGCACAGTGGATAAAGCACTGGCCCTGGAGTCAGGAGTACCTGAGTTCAAATCCGGTCTCAGACACTTAACACTTACTAGCTGTGTGACCCTGGGCAAGTCACTTAACCCCAATTGCCTCACTTAAAAAAAAAAAAAGATTTTGAAATACACAGCATAATTAAGAACTTTATTACACATATGACCAAAGATTTAGGGTTGGAAGGGACCTTAGCTACCATCTAGTCTAAAACCCCTTTTTTATTCATGAGGAGACTGAGATCAAAGTCACAAGAGGAATCAATGCCAAAGCTGGATTCTGAATCCAGGTACTCCTATTCCAAATCCAGCTCTCCTTCCATTCCATAATACTGCCACTGTAGGGCTACCTTTTCTTAGTCTATTCATTTTAAAGGGTGAAACTACACTGGCTAAAAAAGTTTTAATTACATATTGATGGGTAGAATACCCATGTGTATTTGTCTAAGTATACACACACATAATTGAATAATTTTATTGTTAAGAAGCCAAAAACTAAGAAAAGAAGACTTACCATCCAGAGTGTAAATCCCAGGAACCTTAATCTTTCTTCCATGCACTTTCCCCTTTGTTTCCATCGTCTATTTCATGTTCCACTTCCCCCTCTGCAGAATTTTCAGGTCACATATCACCCAGTCTGAAGAAGTCTTTCTTCTACTGCAGCCACCTACCAGTTTATTACTCTGCTGCACCAGAAGGGTATATAGAAGAGGTTCTGTTCAGTACCAGATCATTAACCAAACAGGGTTCCTTTGTCCAACATACCACGTTTGTGTCTTCCTACTAATTTTATGGTCCCCGGTGCCAAATATACATATCATACACACTAAGGTTATGATTAACTTAAGAAACTGATGCTACATTGGTAAAATTCCAAAATGAGAAGTGGAAAGCTTGCGCCACTCGGTAATCACAATCCCTAAGAGATATTTTTCTTTCTTTTTAAAAATAATTGGTTACTTTCCTGAATCTACTGCTAAGAACTACAAGGTTCACTTTAAAAATGTATACTTTAAAAACCTGAATTTGGTGGTCCCAAAGCCTTGCAAAATTGCATTTCAAAGATCACCAAAATAGCAATAGAATGAGCAGAAATTTAATTTTTATTAAGTTTTTCTAGAACCTAATGGGGCTGTCTCTTCCTGATTTTTCAATGTCTTAGACTACTTAAAATCACAAACATACACATATAAACACCACCTACATTTGAAATATAAAGATTTACTTGAAAACTCCTTATTACTTTATTTAGAAATTCAACAACGCTGTTTTTTTCCTACTAGAGAAAGTTACTAATACACATTTCCCCAAATGACATGCACATCTCTCTCTCTCTCACACACACACACACACACACACACACACACGAAAAGAGGGAAGAATACACATGTAAAAGAAATAAGAAAATAATTTTAACACGCCTATAAAGAGTTTGGTTTTTACAACTTATAGTAATTTATCTTCCCACCACCATTTAGGAGCATTATTATTTTTATTACACTAGCTACCAAGGTACCTAATTCAATAACCAAATGATGGTCATTAAGGAGAATTTCCTCCCTTTCCCCTCCCCCACCCTACCACTAACAAAAACAAACAAATAAAAAGGGAAGCCAGTCTGCCAACATTTAAGATGAAGACTATTCCAAGCACTGAACTCTAGTTTAACAGAGGGAGAGAACTGATGTTTCATCTTTCTCATTTATTTCCCAAATCTCAAACCCCATCCTTTGACCTCAGTATGCAGGATGAGCCTGAGCAGAAGAGTTGGTGACATCAGGGCTTCGCCATTTCCATGGCTGCTCTCAGAGGCTTGCTGTGCTTCTGGGAACTGGGGCACAGGGAAGTCTGACTGAAATCTAAAACAACATTTTGACCACCCACACCCATGCCTCATATATCCAGATCAACTCTACCAATTTTATGTATGTATGGAGGAATCTACTTGAAAATAATGTCTTCAAGGCCTCAAACTACCACAACACCTACCAAATATACTTGGGTCATTAAAAATGGGACAGTGGAAAGTCTCTAAAACCATCTCTCTATGTCCCTTAAGGGCCATCTACTCCATATCATCAAGTGTTGGCCATCAGCCACAGACCAAGGTCCTCTAGGCTCATACCTTCTTTAGGTATCTCATAATACTTCAAGAAGTGTAGTGCCCTGAACTTGGGATTCCTTCATTGAAGAATTTCAATGAAGAAAATACGATATCATTTGCCTCATAATTCTTGGTAGGAATGACCTCTATTTTATAAGAGGAAGGTGAATCACAGAATGACTTTTCACACATTCAATAAGATGCAGAGGTGATGCCAAATGACATTCTTCCTGACTGGTGCTTACTAAAACTACTGTCTCTTTGGTTGTAGGGTAAGGTGAAATCATGTAGGAAATAATCTTGAAAAGCAGTTATGTGATACAAGGCTCATCAAATTTAACTTTAAAAGAAAAATTGGGGGTAATGCGACTCTGTAAACTAGGGAGTGGTCTAACTGAACTTGTGTTTTATTCTTGATTCTGCCTCTTACAAGAAAGCATAAACTAAGCCAAACTTATATTCCACTATATTCCTCTGTCCCATCCCACTCCCCACTTCCCCAAGCTACCTCCCCCAAATCCTGTGATTTTTCATCTTTAATTTTATAGAATCATTTGAAGATAGGCAATTACAATTTTTTCTTTGTTAACAAGAGTGCCAGAGAAATTGGTACTGAAAGATTAGTACTTAAATTACTTTGTAACTAGTTACTTTCTATTATCTTTCTATTTCTCAATATTCCTGCTCAGCTTTATAATGTCATATAATCAAAGTGTTATAAGGACTAGCTAAATGCTATGGTAAAAAGTGTAACATTTAGCCTAATTCCTAATTTTACCTTTTCAAAACTCTAGTTTTTCCATACCTGTCAACTCTTAATTGATGTCTTTATACTGTGAGCTCACTGTGTACTTGGAACACCAACCCCTGTAAAAGCTTAAGCCAGAGTAGCACAATGGAAGAAACAAACAAACCCAAAACAAAAACAAATCCAAAAATTCCCCCCCACATTCTAAAATACCCAAATACACACATATGCAAATAAAAATATATCTATGCCTCTAAACAGCCTCCCCCAAGAATGTTATGTGCTCATCCCAACTAGTTCCAAAGCTCACCCAAATGGGGAAAATAAGAAAATTTATAGGTATGTTTATGCATTTTTTTCTAAGTCAGTCAGAGTCTTTATAAAGCAAAATTTTATCTTAAAATGAAATGGGGAAGGGAAGAAGAGAGCAAGGAGGGGAAAGGGCAAGTTAGAATATAGGCTGGTGATCAGAAGCAAGCAGAAAGAGTCAAATTACCTGCCAGCAGGCTGGGGCTCTGCATGGATCCAGGCTGCTGCATTTACCATTATACGAGCTGCATTATTGGGGGAAGGGAAGTTTAAAAAGGCATTGACCCCGAAAGTTCTCAAAACTTCTCACTCATCATCAGGAAGGGGGAAGGAGGAAATTTTTTTCTCTGGGTTTTTTTTTTTTTTTTGGCTCCGGAAAAGGCTGGCAAAGAACAGTAACAGTAGAAACAGTTAGAATGTTTCTTTAAAAACAAAACAAAAAACAAAAAAATAAAACATTAAAGAAATAAAAAGCCAAGTTTTCATTAATATAAGAAGGTTTAACACTAAAGTTAGACACCCTCCCCAAAACAGTATACCAACAAGAATTTGGTAAAAGAAATAAAATACCGCACAAAAAAGCCCAAAACAAAATCAAAAGCATTTCAAGTCAAATCTGGAAGAGGACTAGGAGATTCCAACAGCAGATTTTTGTCTACTACTGAGACACTCCAAAATCCAAGCTTCAAAGACGCTTAACATACTTTAAATAAAACATTTATTTTTTAAAAAGAAAGAAAAAGGAGTGAATCTGGTTATAAATCCTGCAATATATTACTTCTTAAAATCCTAGAACAATGAATGAAAACAAATTTTAAATAAAATAAAAAACAGTAGCAGCAGAGGTTACCTGTCTGAGCACCTACATTTCCTTAGGGAGGAGGGGATCGTGTCTCACCAGCCACATAGCCCATAAACCTTCTCAAAAAGAGTGAGCCAGGAAAAAAATAATGTAACACGAGATTTGATTTTACAGTCTCCCTAAGCCCTCCCATAGCCCAAAACTGGGGTTTTACTCGTGAGTAAAACAACTTTTGTTTACCCTTTTTTTTTCCTTTTTTTTTTTTTCACTGGGAAGAGTAGGGGAGTTGATTTGGAAAGTCAGTGATTTCACACGATGCCTTCTCAAAGTCTGATGGAGTGCTTGATGAAAGCATGTCTCTGTGGTTTTTTTTTCCCCCAAAGACTCAAATGTTCCAAAGCTGTTTCTTGAGCAGATAGCATGCACACAAAGATTTCAAAGTTGGGTGGAGGAAAAGCCAGCAGAAATGATTAAGCAGCTTGTGAGCATCAAAAAAAATTTTTTAAGTGGGGAAAAAAATAAAATGGAACCGTCCATAACGTGTGTGCATGCGTACAGTCCAACTTCCATCATGTGCAAGATGAGGAAACGATCCAGAAAATAATTTTTAAAAAAAAAATACAGCATTAAAAAGTACAAGTGTGACAAGCTACAATGCTCTACAAACAATTCAAACTTTGACATGATTATAGTTACACATATACTGACAGGATACATTTCTACCTTTCCAAACAGTAACGAGGTTTATACAAAAGGAATTACAAATACAAAAATAAACTTAGTTGCAACTTAAACATAAATATTTGAATAAGTCTCATTTGGCTCTTTTAGGAAAACTTTTCTCTTACCTCTATTTAATGAAGGAATAGAGGAAAACAGCTAGGTTTTACTGCTTTTTTCACTCTTTACATGTGAACTTCCAAATCATAACAAGGTTGGTGAATCTACAGTTTAGAACAGTGTAATTATGTAAAAATAGTTTTATCAAAGTATGAATAAACTAGTGATGGACTGCTTCAGATATCCTCCCCTCTTATTTTGCATGTGGATTATATGCTATGAGTGTATAAGTGCAAATGACATTAAATTAATTTCCCCTATTCCCTCCCTTTCCAATACCACAAACCCTAAGGTTCTTTCCCTTTATCGTCAAAGGGAAAAAAACATTTACTTGTACACACACACACACACACACACACACACAAAACACATTCTCACACACAGACATATTCCAAATACATCTGTCATAGAGATGTTCTCTACATGAAAACATTTGTGGTAAATGCAACTAAGCACGTTTCCTCCTTAATTTTTTTTTTACTTCTCTTGACCAAACAATGTACTGGACCCATCAAAATAACAGAATTCGATTAGAGTACCATTTGACATGTGATCATTTTCTGTTTATGGCTCACAAGTGTATGAAGATATACACAAAGTACTCTGATTATAAGCCAAATTGTTTGAATGTGATTTAGAGTATCCTAATTTTCATAATAAACTCCTGAATATAGCATCTTCCACTATGAAGTCAGACACTGGCACAGTTAAGAGTTACTATTCTATTTACCAAAAATTAACCTTCTACTGAATTTTAATAATTTAATTCTATTTTAAAATCCATTTTTGTTACATTCCTTTTTAAAATGAAAGAAAAAAAATCCTATACAAATAAGCATGATCAAACCTCTGTTACAACAGGTTAATACTGATCTTTCTTTTTATTGCCTTGAAGTCTCTCTAGTAGTATCCACGAGATTATGTTTAAGGTCCACATGAAGGTAAACAGCACTGGAGAAGCAAAGAAGTGGCTCAAATAAAAACTGCAGAGGATTGTAGGGGAGATGGTGCTTGCTCTTTTAAGAATCCTGCGGAGGTTGGCAGCATTTCCATTTGTCTCTCATACATACTCCAACACCTCTTTGGGATACCTTTATCCCTGTTCATTACTGTTGTTGTTTGTGTATATGTGTGTTTATGTGTGCTGACACCACTTTTAGCTTTAGGGCTTTACAGATTTAGTGGGCAAGGGAGAAAAAGTAACAGGGAAAGCTGATAATTTTATGAGACCCAGTTATAACTGACCCAATGATGCTGTCTTCATTTTTCTTCTTTCCTCCCACCCTTCCCTCCAAACCCCATGGGAAGAAGTGGGGAAATGCCTGGCCAAGAGAGTGGACATAAAACTAGTGGCCTTGGATAAACATACCCTGAAAAGTCAATAACTAAGGAAAGAAATCAACTGACACAAAATAACATAGAAACACAGACCTGGGAAGTATCTATTCTTCACTGTGGCTTCAAGTGGTTGCTCCCCCCAAATGCCTCATGAAGTCTAGTTCTTAAAAACAACTCACATTCTGTTCCCTGAAGTCAAAAGCTACATACTTCACTTCAGATCCCACTGACTTTATCTGGTCTTTATCTCACTAAGTATTTAGGTAAAAGAAAACCCCCACTAGCCATCTCCCACACATACATGCCCCTAAACACACACACACACACACACACACACACACACACACACACACACACACACACACACCCCTCCCCTTTCTAAAATGTGAATGCAAGTACATAATACTGGCATCATGATGGATTCAGGAGCTTAAAGCAGCTCTAATTTTCCCAAATATAAATTAATTTTCTGTCCTCACCTTAAGACACCCAACCACCACTGAAGGACAAAACAAAGGAAAAAAAGGGAAAGGAAAAAAGGATAATAAAAAAAGATGCACAGGCTTCAATTCAGTGTCTTGTTAACAAAAGGTAGCGTTTTCTTCACTTTGGCCATTGTTAAAGATGCAGGCATAGAGCAGGGAATATTGGACTAGCATGTATTAAAAAATGCAACATTAACATAGTATATATCTTCCAAAAGACTAAAACACTAACAAATACAAGGCAATGCACATATCTTTAAACTAGTGTAAGTTTTTCCACATTCGATTAAATGTTACTTTGTACACCAAACATTGCAACGCTGTTCATCTATCTTCTATTATGCAAACATGCCACTTCTGTCATTATTAAATGTTTTTACAGATCACATCTATCTTGCCCTCCCATCTAATATGAAAAACAAAATGCAACCATAAAATATGAAGCACCCATATTAAAACTGTTCTGGAAGATTTGTGAAGATATATGAACACAGATTTGGATACTGAAATGGCAGAAATTTCGGTATTGTATATTAAAAGGCTTCTTCAATTTTGGATGTTTCCTCTGACCCATTTCTAATAAGTGATCTCAGGAGGGAAATTATGATCTGCAGTAAAGTGTTGACTTTCCAAATCCAGAACATATAAGGAGTTGTGCAAGAATCTCATATCCCCTCTTCTCTGGCCCTAAAGCACATTCATTTTGAAGCTTATTTTAAAAGGTAACAATAGGGAAGGAATTATCTACTTGGGCTTGAAGACCTTATACCCCCTTTTCTGCCTTATTAATTCATATGGTAAAATTCCATTTATTGGTTCTGAAGTATTAAAAAATGGAGGATAGCAGTGACTGAAAAACATAGGCTTTTCCTTTTCTCTCTTTGTTCTCTTATCTAACCTGGCTCAGTTTCCCCTCCAGCTCCCTGACCTTCTCTCATAAACAGCATTGCAAGTTGGTTTAAAAAAAGGAAGGAAAAAAAAGGAAAAAAAAAGAGAGAAAGATTTACAAGGGCTTTGTTAATTATTTACAGGTGGAGTCACTCCACCAGGAGTTTGATTTCATTGGCTAGCAGCTGGTTCATGTTGAACAGGCCCCCTGGGAGCTTGGTGAGTAGCTCCCTCTCCGTGGTTTCAGGGTCGCTGTCGACAGAGCTGGAACTTGCGCTCATGTTGTCGACAGCAGTGATGGCTGGGGGGCCCAACTCTGGCTCACTAGTCTCGCTGGCCGTGGACACCACGGAGAGCAGGGACATGCGCCGTGTGAGCCGGCCAGGGGGCAGGAGGGAGGTGGCATAGTCCGCTATCATACCAGCTACGTCTAGATTACAAGCCTTATCAAAGGCGATGAAACCTACATTTGCATTGGCCTCGCAGACGCAGAATGAGCCATCATCTTTCATCAGTAGGTCAATGCCGCACACATCCATTCCCAAGATGTTTGACACCTGGATGGCAAGCTGTTTTCCTTGTTCACTCAGTGAGCACATCATTCCCACACCACCTAAGAAAGGCAGTCACATAGGTAGATATAAACAGGATTGAATTTTCTCAAATGAGCAGAAGAGATTACATACAAAAACTTGGCATTTCTTTTGTTTTTGTTTTTTTTTGGTGAGGCCATTGGGGTTAAGTGACTTGCCCGGGGTCACACAGCTAGTAAGTGTTAAATGTCGGAGGTCAGATTTGAACTCAGATACTCCTGAATCCAGGGCCGGTGCTCTATCGACTGCGCCACCTAGCTGCCCCAAGCTTGACATTTCTTGATATTACTAGTCTTTTTAGACTCTCAAGTTAAATTAAACCAAATGGTCTTGGATCTCATTTTTTTTTTAAGTGAGGCAATTGGGGTTAAGTGACATGTCCAGGGTCACACAGCTAGTAAGTGTTAAGTGTCTGAGGCCGGATTTGAACTCAGGTACTCCTGACTCCAGGGCTGGTGCTCTATCCACTGTGCCACCTAGCTGCCCTGGATCCCATTTTTTTTAAGTGACATGTCCAGGGTCACACAAGTTGTGTGTGTCAAGTGATGTAGTACGATGGGTACTTTATCCACTGTGCCACCTAGTTGCACCTTTTCTATCTCTTACAGACATAAAAGCAGGATCCTAAATTCAAGCCATTTATTCATGAATGATTCCCTAACCCAATCTTCTAGAACTAAGGAGTAAAGCACAGAAAAGTCACATTGTATTCTATTCTATTTAAGCCCTTCCTTTTACCACTTAGGAAGTCATAGTTATCAATAGACCTTCCATTTGAGCTATCAGTTGGAGAATCTATTGATATCTATATCTTCTAAGTGCTATCTTACCGACTCTTGTTCCTATCATGGGTAACTATTTTGGGGAATAATAAAGGAAGAAGCCTCTAAACATTCTGAAAGGATCTATGCTTTTGTTCATATAAATACTATAAAAATAATGATAATAAAAGGTAACATTTATGTAATGTTTACTATATGCTAAGCACTTTACAATTATTTCATTTGATCCACACAACCACCATGACAGATAGGTGCTGTTATTATCCACATTTTTGTTTGTTTGTTTTTTTTTTATTTTTGCAGGGCAATGAGGGTTAAGTGACTTGCCCAGGGTCACATAGCTAGTAAGTGTCAAGTGTCTGAGGCCAGATTTGAACTCAGGTACTCCTGAATCCAGGACCGGCTTTATCTACTGCACCATCTAGCTGCCCTATTATCCATTTTACAGATGAAGAAACCGAGGTAGAGAGAGGTCAAGTGACTTGCCTAAGGTCATGCAGGTAGTAAGTATCTTAAGTATGGATCTGAAGTCAGAACCTCCTGACACTGCACCACTTAGCTGCCTCAGAGAAGGAAAGTCATGTGTTGGAAAGAATAAGTAGATCATTTTTGCTGGAATATGAAGTGTTGTAAGACAGAATGTTTTGACCAAACTCAGAATCAGATTGTACAGGATTTTAAATACTGAACAATAAAGTTTTTATTTTTATCTTAGTGACACAACAGGAAGGCACTGAAGCTTTTCAATCAGGGAAATGACATACAGATAGTTCTTGCTTTATGTAAATAGACCATTCTGTAACCTCTACATAAAGTTATTTTTTTATTGTAATGTGAATTTGGCTGTGAACATGGGAACAGGAGGAAGGAGGGAGGAAGGCAGGAAGGGAACTGTACACCCATGCAGTGAAGGGACCAGAAGACATGTGGGAACTAGGGACTGAGAAGCAAGAGGAGGAGGTATACATGGGGGCTAGGTTCTGGCATTTAGGGGCCTGGCTGGAACCAGGAGGAATAATATGGGGGAGGACGGGTGAGATACAGACAGAGGAAAGGAGAGGCAACACATGGGGCCTTGGAACAGACATGCGGTACTGAGCATGGACAGAATGAAGACTGACCCATGAAAATGGGAGCAAAAGATTTCCTCTCCGTCCCCCTGCCAGGGGTCTCAAGCCCCTCTCCTGATTTAGCAGCACCAGTCTGTCCATGTGTCAGTTCTGCTTTTACTTGAAGGTGGTTTTTATTTTTTTGGTGGGGGGTGGGAGTGGGGTGGGTGTGGGAGGCAGCAGAGTGCCAAGCCAATGGGCAAGAGTGGAGAAAGAGAAAGTTAAGCTTTTTTTGGTTTATTGGTTTGGTTTGTTTTATTTTGGGGGGGGAGCATGGGGCAAATGCAGATTTCTTTCAGAAATCTTTCCCTAAAGTGAGAGCTATAAATTTGGCAGCTGCGTAAAATATGGATTGAAGAGAGACAAAGACAGGAAACCTATTGGAAGGGTACTGCAGCAGTCTAGAATTAAGATATTAGTGGGCACAGGCTAGGGTGGTGACAATGTGGATAGAGAAAAGGGGCAGATAAAGGGATGCTGTAGAGACAGAACTGATAACTGTAGTGATTAGCAGAAGAGTGAAAAGTCAAAGTTGGGAACCTGGGTAACTAGAAGTAAAGAGGTGCCCTCAACAGCAGTAAGGAAGTTTAGAGGAGCGCCTGTTTAATGAAAAAGAGAATAAGCTCCTACATACAAAATTATAATGTCAGCTAATGAAAACTTAACTTCACCTACTACTTCTGGGTAAATACACTGTACTCATAGTAGTTCTTGGCTTTAACAAAGAACTGGAAACTAATGGGATACTCTCTCAGTTGAGGGATGACTGAACAAATTACAAAATATAAATGTAACAGAATATTACTGTGTTATAAGAAATAATGAACAGGACTAGTTCAGAGAAACCTGAAAAATTTGCATGAACTAATGCAGAGCAAAGTGTGCAGAATCAGGATAAAGACAAACTTTGATGGAGCAGCTAGGTGGTGAAGTGGATAAAACACTGGCCCTGGATTCAGGAGGACCTGAGTTCAAATCCTGCCTTAGACACCTGACACCCCTCATTGTCCCCCCCAAACAAAACCAAAAACAAACAAACAACAACAAAAAGACAAACTTTGAAAAACTAAAACTGATCAACATAATAAATCAACTACAATTTCAGAGGACTGCTGAGGAAAAAAGCTATTCAATCTCCTGAAAGAGGGGTGATGGACTCAGGATGTAGAATGCAGAATATTTATATTTTGGACACAGCCGATGTAAAAATTTAGCTTGATTATGCATATTTGTTACAAAGGTATTGTTTTTGTTTTTCTATTTTTTAATAGGTTGGGGGAAGGCATGAAGAAAAAAATAGAATTTTCAATTAGCAATTGGAAAAATTAAATTTTATTTTGGAAATGTTCAGTGAGATGTTTATGAAATATCTAAGTGGAAAGATGGTGATGTTTAAGTATAGCCCCAGAGAAAGATAGGTGTATGTGTGTGTGTATTTATATAGGTATGTGTATTATACACAAAAACATAGAGGTATATGTATATACATACACACATACATATGTATGTACATGCAGATTTGAGAGTCAGTTTCCTCATCTGTAAAGTATGGAGGCTGAGCTAGATAAATGCTAAGATTATTTCCAAATCTAAAGCCTATATGATCTTAATCTAGCCATGATTACCAGGCATATCATGTATACTAGTGCAAAAATAGTTTTCATCCAGAAACCACGAAAGCATAATTCAAATTTTATGGCCAGAGTTGTGATTTTATTGGTATGGATACCTCCCTTTGAGGAAATTCCTTCTACCAGAGCTGATCAGCTACCCTTTGAAACTTATAGTTTTGGAGAACTAGACAGCGCACCAAGAGTTTCAATGCTAGTCCAGGGTCACACACAGCAAGTATGCATCATAGACAGGACTCCAAGATGAATTATCTAGTAAAAAAACATTTATGAAGCACCTACCATATGCAAGGCATTGTACTTAGTGTTGGGGATACAAAAACAGTCCCTGCCGCCCTCAAGAAGCTCAATGATTTTTGCAGTTGAACATACAACATTGTATCTCCTTGAGAATAATTCCCATACACATTAGCAGAGCCGGAGGGTGGAAAGAATGTGTAATCTGAGGAACTGAGTCCAAATCCCAACTCAGCACTTCACTGCCTGTGTATGCCCAGATACATCACAGCACCCTCTGGAACCCAATTTCCTGATTTGTAAAAAAATGAAGGGTTTTGATTATATGACTCCTAGGATCGCTGAGCTATAAATCCTAGGGCACAAAAATAACAGGGTGAAAAAAAATGCCTTTCCCCCCAATGCTTCTAGCCAGGGCTACCAACAGAGGAGCTACTTATGCCTCCCCTCAATCTTACTCCTTCCTACCAAACCACAAGATAATATAGGGTTTTGGGGGCCCTGTAAAGGTTTAGGAGATGGAAACTAAGGAGAGGTAACTGAAAGCATCCTTGTCAGATCCATTGTAATATTTGCATCAAGTTCCTGACTGAAGGAAATATTTATAATATGTTTACAGATTGGAAATGGAAAAGGAGAACCAAGAGTTTAGTGCACATTTCCACTGCTTTAAAAATAATTCGAAAGATACACCCTACTTAATAACAGGTTTATCTATAGCTGGAAGAAATTGTAGGGATCATCTAATCCAATCCCCTTAATTACAAATGAAGAAACCGAGACTCAATGGGGTTGAGTGACTTGTTCATGGTCACACAGCTATTAAATCAGGAATTGAACCCAGGTCCCCTGAGTCCATATCCTGTACTCTTTCTAGTATATTATGTTGTTCTATACAGGTGTATAACATTATTATTTATAACTTACAAAGTAAAAAAAACCTATTTACTTTGGATAAGTGCCGATCGGGAACAGCTACACTATCCATTTATGTACTTCAACAATTTTACCTAGTGAACAGTTGCTTTGCATCCTTCCATCAGTTGAACAGCGCAGCATAGTGCCGACTACACGGCCTCCCACCACAATGACACGCACATCCCGGCCATGGGATTCCTTTATATACTTCTGGAATAGGTATGGAGCTTCATGGCGAATAAGATGGCTTAGATCAGCCAAGTGGTGCTTATCTCGAGCCAAGAAAACAGCTTTACCTTTAGGTAAGAAGAAAAAAAAAAGATGCTAAAAGTAATACTATGGGCAACTGATAATTATTTCTGTCTCTTTGGCACCCTCCTCCACAATACCTAAGTTTTAAAACACCATGATACTTAAATCAATAATACTTTAGTTTTTCCCAATGAAATGTCATGATCATTTAGTGAAGTCTTAAAGTATGATATTAAGTAATACATGGCTTAACAGGAAAAGAAAAGGATACATTTCTATTTCAACTTTAACTATATTAAAATGTTTCCTGAGAGTAGTGGTGATAGTAAAAATGGCTTACATTTATTTCTATATCACTTTTTTTTTTTTAGTGAGGCAATTGGGGTTAAGTGACTTGCCCACACAGCTAGTAAGTGTTAAGTGTCTGAGGCCGGATTTGAACTCAGGTACTCCTGACTCCAGGGCCGGTGCTCTATCCACTGTGCCACCTAGCTGCCCCTACATATCACTTTTAAGGTATGCAGAACAATTGACATACACCATATCATCCAACCTCCATTACATTACCTTTGGAGATAGCTTTTACTAACTATCATCAAAGTCCTACTTTTAAAAAATCATCTAAGGATTCCAGATGATCTTGCAGAATTTGTCTTTTCCTTGAAACTTAACTTCTAAAAATAGACTATGATACTCTTCCCATCCTAGGCTTCTATTTTGGAATCCTACCCTTTCCTCCTTCACTACTGCTCCAAAGCCATCTGAAAGCATTTCTGTCACAACAACCTTCATTTCACATGCTTTGGTATCTTTGGTAGGCAGAGGCATAGCTTTCTTTACTAAAAACAATCAGAAATAACACAGTCTCTCAAAAAGGAATATTTTGATTCTTTAAATAATATAATCAAAATAACTTAAGATAGCTTTTAGTAATGGAAAGGGGAAAAAAACTGGGAGGGAACTTGGCCTTTAGAAAAAAGGATATATATAGTCCAGCTAAGAACAATAACTGATTAGCTTGGTCAGGTTTATCTCTATAGCAATCTTCCTTGCTCTGATTCCATATAGCTAGTTCCTAACTTACAAAAATGTTGTGCTCCAATCATTTATAAAATGGCTATTTGGAACTATGAATACAATTTCCCATAGAAGCAATGTAAACAAATGGTGAACAGATTTCTAATTTAACTTATAAAATGTTATGTAATTCATTTAGCTTGTGGCACCATAAAATGTAAAAGGAGCCTCAGCTGCCATGTAAACAGTTGGGCTGACAAGGTATATCAACTCTAAGACAGGTTTTACCTTAAAACGCAACCATAAATACATACAAAGGACTTATGTTAGAGCCCATAAACAGTAAAGACAATGGCCCTTCTCATTGTAAGAATTAAATTCCATGGGGCAGCTAGGTGGCGCAGTGGATAGAGCACCGGCCCTGGAGTCAGGAGTACCTGAGTTCAAATCTGGCCTCAGAAACTTAACACTTACTGGCTGTGTGACCCTGGGCAAGTCACTTAACCCCAATTGCCTCACTTTAAAAAAAAAAAAAAAAGAATTAAATTCCAATTCTTTTGGCTTAATATTTTCACCACTTAAATTCTCTGACATTCTAAAGGCAATTTAAAAGCAATTGTAAAGGTCAGTTTGAATAAAGACAGAATTATTATTTTTTTACTGTAATCCAATTCAACGAGCATTTTTGAAGCACCCACTATGTGCAAGGCACTGGAGATACTGACAAAAGGTGCTGAGTTTACAGTAAGTAAATAGATAATATATGATAATGGAGGGAGGAGATAAAGCATATTAACAACTAGAAGGATTTGGAATAGCTTCCTTTGGGTTAGGGGTTTCTATGCTTGTCAAGGGACAAGCTTCTTTGTATGGGGACTATTTGGTAAATAATATATTATCCTATTGAAGTATTACAAAAGAAGCAGTAGTTGTGAAAAAAAAGAGAAAACAGGGTAGAATGGGAAAAGATGGGAATGTTATAGTACATCTAAATATTGCGGAAGGAATAATTCCCTACCAGCTGAAACCAAATGAATGAGCTTTGGATACAAAATGCTTTTCATACCTCGCTAGAAAAAAAAAAAAAAAACAGTGACCAAGAGTCAGTAAAGGATGAGCTAATTATATCTGTAATAACCAGAAACTCAAATCTTTGGTGTACTACTTTAGAAACATAATCCTTTCTTAGTAAAGAATGTGCCTTTTGCCTCATTTCTAAAATATATACACAACTAAATCAAATTTATAAGAATGTAAGTCATTCCACAATTGAGAAATGGTCAAATAATATGTATGAACAGGCAGTTTTCAGATGAAGAAATCAAAGCTATCTATTGCCATATTAAAAAATGCTCTAAGGGGGCAGCTAGGTGGCGCAG
Organism: Dromiciops gliroides; assembly: GCF_019393635.1. Taxonomy (NCBI): domain Eukaryota; kingdom Metazoa; phylum Chordata; class Mammalia; order Microbiotheria; family Microbiotheriidae; genus Dromiciops; species Dromiciops gliroides. Next base: position 188,276,518 of record NC_057865.1, read on the forward strand.
TGGATAAAGCACAGGCCCTGGATTCAGGAGGACCCGAGTTCAAATCCAGCCTCAGACACGTGACACTAGCTGTGTGACCCTGGGCAAGTCACTTAACCCTCATTGCCCCACTTAAAAAAAAATGCTCTAAATCACTATTGAAGAGAAATGCAAATTAAAACAACTCTGAGGTACCACCTCACCCCTATCAGATAGGCTAATAATGACAAAAAAGGAAAATAATAAACGTTGGAGAATCTGTGGAAAAAATTGGAACACTAATGCTTTGTTGGTGAAGTTGTAAGACTGAGCCAACCATTCTGGAGAGCAATTTGGAACTATGGCCAAAGGGCTATGGGACTGGTGCATACCCTTTGACCCAGTAATACCACTACTAAGTCTGTATCTCAGAGAGATCATAGAAAAGGGAAAAGGACTCACATGTATTTATGGCAGCTCTCTTTGTGGTGGCAAAGAATTGGAAATCGAGGGAATGCCCATCAATTGAGGAATGGCTGAACAAGTTGTGGTATATGAATGTAATGGAATACTATTTATTGTGCTGTAAAGTAATGATGAGCAAACAGATTTCAGAAAAACCTCAAAAGACTTAAGTGAACTGTTGCTGAGTGAAGTGAGCAGAACCAGGAGAACATTGTACAGAGTAACAGCAACATTGTGTGATGATCAACTGTGATAGACTTGGCTCTTCTCAGCAGTGTAATAATCCAAGACAATTCCAAAGAATTAACTCATGATGGAAAATGCTCTCCACAACCAGAAAAAAGAACTATGGATTCTAAATGCATATTGAACCATATTGTTTTCTACTTTTTGTTTTATTTTTATTTTTTGAGGTTTTTTCCCCTTGTGTTCTGATTCTTCTTTCACAACATGACTAATGCAGAAATATGTTTAATGTAATTGTACATCCATAACCTATATCAGATTGTTTTCTATATTGGGGAGGGGGAAGGGAAGGAGGGAGGGAGAAAAATTTGGAACACTTATTAAAACAAATGTTGAAAACTATCTTTACATGAAACTGGAAGATAATAAAATAATTTTATGATAAAAAATATGTAACACATTGGTCACAGGGTTATGAGTGTCAAATGAGATAATGTATATGAAGCATTTTGCAAAACTGAATGCTCTATATAAATGTTAGTTATCAACAACAAAAAGAACGCTTTTGACTAAAATGTGCCTTAATTCCATTTATTTATTTTTTGTTTTTTTACCTTTTTTTTTAAGTGAGGAAATTGGGGTTCAGTGACTTGCCCAGGGTCACACAGCTAGTAAGTGTTAAGTGTCTGAGGCCAGATTTGAACTCAGGTACTCCTGACTCCAGGGCCGGTGCTGTATCCACTGCGCCACCTAGCTGCCCCCTTAATTCCATTTATAACAACTTATTTTTGTGAAAATTCTATTTACAATAACTCATCTTTGTGAAATCAGGATTCTGTCCTGTTTTCAATCAAATCCAGAAGGAGAAACAAAATGGTAGCTTAACATATTATGCAGGTATCTCTTTCTAAAACTATAACCAAGAATAAAACTTGTTTGACAAGAAATAGCACTAAGGGCCTCATTAATTTGATTGAGGGTTTTTTATTTGGGGGGGGGAGGGAAATGAGGGTTAAGTCACTTGCCCAGGGTCACACAGCTAGTAAGTGTCAAGTGTCTAAGGCCAGATTCAAACTCAGGTCTTCCTGAATCCAGGGTCGGTGCTTTATCCACTGCACCACTTAGCTGCCCCGAACTGTGTTCTTACAAGCATTTAACAACTTTATGATGTGAGTAAATGTTATATACTATAATACAATAAACATTTATAAAACACTTACTATGTGCCTGGCACTGTGCTAAGTGCTTTGGATACAAATAAGAAAGACAGCCCCTTGACCTCCCAAACAGATACCTAATGAGAAGACAACAAAGAAGAGGAAACTGAAAGTGGAAGTGGGAGCATGGGGGTGGCACCATGATAATAGAGAGTAGAAACCAAAGCAGTGGACCTAGCAAGAAATGAAGAATAGGCTGGGCTTCTGGGGCCTCTTTATGTTGGGGATTTGGGGAGTCATTTACTAAATAGAATTTTCTTTATAAAAGAAATTAATCTGTACCTTACATGCATATATATGCATGGTAAATCCTAGAATTTAGTCCCTTTCATGTTGAATAGAAAGTATGGGGAAGTTGACTGAAATGCATGGGATAAAGCTTATAGTAAACTTACCATAGATGATGGCATATTACTACCTAAGCTTTGAAAAAAACTAAAGATTCTAAGAGAAAGAAGGGGGGCATTTCTAGGCATGGGGGACAACGTACAAAGACTTGAAGACAGGAGATGGAATTTTAAATTCTGGCTATTTGTAACTAATTTGACCGGAAAAGTGATTCTTATCTAGTAGCTCATGAACCTCTGGGGATTTTTAACAATGGCCAAGGAATTCACAATAAAAATTATTTCATGGTACTGTAAGCACTTAATAACTTGCACAGTTATGTTACAAATATATTTCTCCCTGTGACAGCAAGCATATGCATTTTGGAAGCATTACAAGTTTATTTCTATAGTGATTTGAAAATGTTGTGATCATGAGCACAATGATTTTAGTGCTTTAGTTTGATTAGAACAAATTGATTGCTTCTAAGAACAAGCTCTTGTAGTTTCTCAATCTGTCAAATTGTTTCCAAACTACCAGAAGGAATCAGTGCAAACTGACTGGCATGCACATTTCCTCATTTGCAAGAAAGCCTGCAAAAGTCTCCTATCATATTTCACCACAAATTTGTGTGAGCAAGCATTTTCATTTTATTCTTGTTTTAAATCAAAATGTAAAAATAAACTTCATGTGGAACCAGATTTAAGACCATGTTTATAAGTATTGAGCCAAACATTGCAAACCTTTGTTCAAATAAAAAGTCTAACATTGAAATTGTTACTATGATTATTATATTATGTTAAGCATTTTTCAAGATGTAACTTATTTCATGAAAATGTTACTTACATTTGATAAAATTTGTAGAACAATAAAAAAATTAGTAAGAAGTCCTGCAGGTGATGTTAAACATATAAGGCCTTGGATTATTTCTTTTTAATTCTTTCACAATGTTGCAATAAAATATAATTATGTTAAGGGTTTTAATTTTGTCAACTTTTTATAATTATAAGTAGAATAAAATTTTATATTGTAAAATTATAAACATTATATAATGGAAATTTAAATTTGGAACAGTTGAGGCCAGAGCAAAAATTTTCACTGTAGTTATTGTAAACATATAATGAATAAATCTAAAAAATATATTATGAACATCATAACAAAATACATTGGGGGTTCAAAACATTTACCTTTTTTAAGGGAACATTTGGACATTGAAACATTCCCAAAAAATATTGGGAAACAATGGATTATGATATCAATAAAAGGCAAGAATATGAAATAAGCCGGGGGGGGGGGTCAGACTGTGAGGGATCTTAGATGCTAAGCTGAAGAAATAAAATTTTATCTTAAAGGCAACAGGGTGTCACTGAGAGTCCCTGAGCAGGGAGATAAATATGGTTATACTTAAGATTATTTTGGCATTTGCATACATAGACTTTTTATAACAAAACAAGTTCTTGGGGGCAGCTAGGTGACGCAATGGATAAAGCACCGGCCCTGGATTTAGGAAGACCCAAGTTCAAATCCAGCCTCAGACAGTTGACACTTACTAGCTGTGGGACCCTGTGGGCAAGTCACTTAACCTCTGTTGCCCCGCAAAAACAAAACAAATAAAATACTTTTATTTGGAAAAAAACCAAACAAACAAAACAAAAACAAGTCTGTTCCTAACAATTTATTTTAATCAAATGACCATTTGATCATTTTACTTAACAAGTAAAAACAAAGAAATGAGCTATAATTTTTTATCTGTTATAAGCATATCCTATAAAATGCTATTTTGATCAATGCGGTTTTGCAAGCACTTTATTAAATGTAAGCAACCTTCACTGCAACATTATTTATTTATTTATGTGTTTGTTTGTTTATTTTTTTCAGGGCAATGAGGGTTAAGTGACTTGCCCAGGGTCACACAGCTAGTAAGTATCAAATGTCTGAGGCTGGATTTGAACTCAGGTGCTCCTGAATCCAGGGCCAGGGCTTTATCCACTGGGCCACCAAGCTGCCCCCACTGCAACATTATTTAGTCAATCATCCAAGACCCAAATTGGATTGTCTGAGATGATTTAAATTAGTGTGGTAGCTCCAGAGACACACCTGAACTTCAGTTAAGCACTGCCATATATACTGCTTACAGCAAAAATAGCCTAACTGAGAACCTAACTGCCCATTAACACTTTTTCGTAACATTTCCCTAGAACCAATTAATTTTAGGCAGATTATGCATGTGTTATCAGCTAAAATTTTTAAAGATAAATTTAAATGTTACACAATTCTAATGAACTTTATTAAGGGTTGACTATGTGACAGGTGGTATGCTAGATTTAGGAATATAAAGAACTTGTAGTCTAGTAGAGAAAATATGATATGATAGCTAGAAGCATCCAGGTAGGTCAGTGGATAAAGTACTGGGCCTGGAGTCAAGAAAACCTGGGTTCATATCCCATCTCTGACACTAGCTGTATAACTGTGGGCAAGTCACTTAACATTGATTGTCTTGGTTTCCTCAATTTTAAAGAGGGGATAATAATAGCACCTACCTCCCAGGGTTGTTGTGAGGATCAAATGAGATAAGTTGGAACCTGAGTGGGGAACTCTAAACTAAGCAGTCTGGCCTTTACTATCACTGTGTCACTGAAAGTTTCTGAGAAATGTGATTTTTATCATCAGAACTGTGCAACAGAAAGACTACTCCTGTGTGAAAGACAGAAGCAGGGATAGAGTAGAGAAGCAGGTAGAAGATCAGTTAGAAGGCTACCAGAATAGTCCAGGAAAGGAAATGTAGGTCTGAATTAGGGTAATAGCACTAGAAATAAAAAAGGAGGGAATGACTGAGAGAAAAATGAAGTAATATCTTGGCAACTGGCTGGATATGGGACTCTCTACACCATACCACCTTGCTTGTTCCCACTCTGCCTTCCACTTTCCAAGTCTCCTTGTTTGTCTTACCTTTTAGAAAGTATAAATATCTTGGAGGTATGGATTGTCTTACTTATTTGTATTTGTATCCCTACTGCTTTAGCATAGTGCCTGACATACAGTAAGGCTTAATAAATATTCTCATCTAATTTTTTATTTTTATCTCTAACTTTAATATTAGCCATGTAAAGTCCCAGGAAGAATGAATCCTCTTCCTCTAGTCCTGAGCTCTGTATACCTCTTACTCTTGTTTCAAAGTAGTTTCATGATAATTTTTATTCATTATCAACTATACTTAATAAATATTAGCTATTGCTATTTTGGGTATCTGTAACAATTGGAATGATGCCACCTGCTGGAGACTTACTATAGCAAAACTCCGCTATGAGAAAGCATCTGAGGGCAAGACAGGAAGTAACATTTGCTGGTGGGAGGAAGAGGGGGCGAGGCTGGTGCTCTCCCTCTTTCGCCAGAGTGGAGAACTGTAGCTCCCCAAGACAGATGGATGAGTCTAGGCCTTTCTCTCTCTCTTTACCAAATTCTTATTCTCCTTAATAAATGCTTAAAAATCTAAACTCTTGCTAAAGCTTATAATTTATTGGTGACCACTCATTAAATATTTTAGACAGTATAGCTAGAATTTTAGCCCCCTTACATATCTTTTTTTTTTAGTGAGGCATCTGGGGTTAAGTGACTTGCCCAGGGTCACACAGCTAGTAAATGTTAAGTGTCTGGGGCCGGATTTGAACTCAGGTACTCCTGATTCCAGGGCCAGTGCTCTATCCACTGTGCCACCTAGCTGCCCTCTAATGGATTTTCTAATCCCCTTTTATGATTCAAAGATTATTTCTTACTACTATGATCTAGTCAGTATCCAAGAACAGAGACAAAAAAAAGAAAATATAACTGCTTCAATATCTGATCAAGAAAAAAACAAATCCATTCCATAAACCTTCCATTACTTCACTGTATAAACTCTGTGTGTCTGTGTCCCAGTTATACACACCTCTATGACCCCGTGTATTCTTCACCACCATTGGAAATTCCAATACTTCTGCTTCATCAATCATTTTAGCAAAATTTTCATGACCACCTGTTTAAAGAAGAAAAGAAAAGGTGTTTTACTATTATTCTCTTCTAAATTTTATATATATATATATATACACACACACACACACACACACACACACACACACACACACACACACACACAAAGTCAAAGGGAAAGCCTAATTTGATTATCAAAGTCCTGGAATAAATTTTTAGGAAGAAAATTCTGGAGAAGTAAAGATTAGTTTTACTTTTGAACTACTTGCACATTTTAGGATATGAGATATTTTAAACGCACCAAATACTTACTACCTGATCTTGAGTCTGGACATTTCACCAAACTTCTCAATACCCACAATCTATATCTTCACACTAATTCAGGTATCCATAGGATTAGTCGTACCTTTTTTTTTTTTTTAGTGAGGCAATTGGGGTTAAGTGACTTGCCCAGGGTCACACAGCTAGTAAGTGTTAAGTGTCTGAGGCTGGATTTGAACTCAGGTACTCCTGACTCCAGGGCCAGTGCTCTATCCACTGCGCCACCTAGCTGCCCCTTAGTCGTACTTTTAAAATTCCATTACCCATAACTACCACTTCCAAGATCTTCAACTATTAAATTATTATCATAACCTCCTATCCTTTCATTTCTTTCTCACTCCTTCTTAAATCTATTTTCATTCTTCCCTCTTTTCCCAGACCACCAGCTCTGTTGTAGTCTTTCATCCCTTCATAGTCTTGACCTTATAGTTAACCAGTTTAATTATATACTTTACTCATTCATGAATTCTTTGCCCTTTTCTCATGCCACCATTCAGTTGTATCAATCTCTAGGTCAGGATTACCCCCACTATCATCATCCTTCTTCTCTGATGAATATGATAGGAAAAAAAATGGCCCTTACTATAACAAGGCAATTGGTAGTGTCTTATATAGACGAGGAAGGTTTTGCTAAAGGTTGGTTCTACTCTAGAACCAAAGAATGTCAGAGGTGGAACAAAGTTTAGATACTTAGTTCAAACTCCTCCTTTTACAAATGAAAATTGATAGCCCTCCCAACTCAGGCTGTTCCCTCCATTCTTTTAATTCCTTTAAACTGAGAATATTTCTATTTTAATTCAAGGTATAATTTGAAGTGGTTACTGAAGCCTAGGTTCTTAAGTCTTTTCACCCATGTGCATTTGACAAAGTTGACCTAACATTTCATTAAGTAGAAAAAGAGTAATAAAAACATCTAGCATGGAAGTTTAAACATTTACACATAGTTCTGAAAGTAAAGAGCACTAGACTGCAGAAAATTCAAGAGTCCTATGTTCACAGACTTTTAAGCTAAAAGTAACTATACAGTAACCTCACCTCCATTTTACATATGAGAAAATAAGGCTCAGAGATGGAAATTACTTACTCAGGATTACAAACCAGATTAATGCCAAAATCAAAATTGGAAACTAAGTCTAATTATCAGTATGGTGTACATTATACTATGCTGGCTCAAACCCACAGGTTCCCAGTACCTTGAGGTATAATTCATCTGTCACCTGCAGCTTAGACTAATTTAAAGCAGTTAGGTATTATTTTAGCATCTCCTTGTTTATCTTGGGCATCAGAATCTAAGAGATGTTAGAAATTCAGAGGATCAGAAAATTAGAGATTTAGACCTACAAGGGACATTGGAAATCATGGGGGGGGGGGGAGGGGGAGGGAGGGAGGGGGGCGCAGTTAGGTGGCAAAGTGAATAGAGCACTGTCCCTGGAGTCAGGAGGACCTGAGTTCAAATCCAGCCTCAGACACTTAAGATTTGCTAGCTCTGTGACCCTGGGCAAGTCACTTAACCCCAATCACCTCACCAAAAAATAAATAAATAAAATAAAAATAAAAAAGAAATCATCTAGTCCAAATACTTCATTTTAAAGAGGAGGAAACTAAGGAACTAATAAATAGGTTGTGAATAGCCCAAGGTCACACAGGTATTAAGTGACAGAGCTAGGATTCAACACCAGGTGCTGACTAAATCCAGAATTCTTTGTACTGCACCTCAGCAAGTCTCACCCCATCTGAACAAGAAATCTCCCTTACAAGATCCCCATACAGTTGAGATTCTGCTTCTGTTTGAAGACTATCCTCCAATGAAGGAGAAGTCACTATTATCCAAGGTTGCCCATGGTACTTTTGCACAGAAGTAAATGTTAAAAGTTTTCCTTAGATCAAACCTAAATTGACCTCTTTTGAACTTTTTACTCATTGTTCTCAGTTCTGCCCTCTGGGATCAAATAGGGTAAAAGTTAAATTGTGAACAGCATAAAGAACAATCCAATATTTGAAGATAGCTCCCAGGTCTCTTCTAAGTTAAACACTCTCAGTTTCTTTACCATATGCTCATATGATATACTCTTTAAGGTCCTTCACCATTCTAGTCACTCTTTTTTATACTCTCAAGCAAATGAATATCCTTCCTAAAAATGTTATGCCAAAAGAATACAGTAATTATCTGATACCTAAAACATACATGACTTGATCTTCCTAACATCTTTAACACCACCACCACCCCCGCCGCCATTGCCACCTATACTGGTTCTACTGCCCCTCTATTCACCCTCACCTACCATACTATAGGTTATCTTTTTACAGTTATCTACACTCATTGCCTCCTCAACTTTATTTTATTTCTTTGGCCACTACTCAATTGTAAATTACAACTACTTTCACAAAGGGTGATATAAATGACAGAATGTAAGCTCCTAACTGCAGAGACTATTTCATTTCTCTCTATATATATCCCTGGTGCCTAGCACAGTGTCTTGTACAAAGTATGCACGTCATAAATGTTTGTTCGTGACTAATGTGGAAACATGTTTAATGTGATTATACACATAGAATCTATATCAGATTGCTTACTGTTTTGAGGAGGGGGGGAGGGAAGAGAAGAAGGGAAAAAAATTTGGAACTCAAAATCTTTAAAAAAAGAATGTTGAAAACTCTAACTGTAAAAAATGTTGAAAACTCTTTAACTGGGGGCAGCTAGGTGGCACAGTGGATAAAGCACTGACCCTGGATTCAGAAGGACCTGAGTTCCAATTTGACCGCAGACAATTGACTAGCTGTGAGACCTTGGGCAAATCACTTAACCCTCATTGCCCCACCAAAAAAAAACCCAACAAAAAAAAAAAGAAAGAAAACTCTTTTTAACTGGGAAAAATAAAATACTATTAAGGTTGAAAAAAAATTATATGCCAATAAAACCAAAAACCAAAAATGTTTGCTGACTTACCTCCTCCTAAAACCAATGTACTTGGCCCATATTCTTACCCTTGGTGATTTCATCTATTCGGTTCCTTAATCTCTTTCTTTACCTATCTCCCTGATCACATTGTCAACTGCCTATTGGGCATTTTTGCCTACAGTAACTCAGAAAAACTAAAACAAAATTGATAATATCTTCTACCATAATCTTATATCTACCATACTTGCTATTCCCCATTTCTGTTTACATCCTCCTAGAAACTCAGGTTCATAACCTTGTTATTCTTCATAGTTTCCTCTTCCTCATTCTTCATATGCAAAGTCTACATCATTTAAGATAGCTCTTGAATCTTTCTCCTTTTCTTCATTCACATAGCCATCAATCACTCTAGTTCAGTCCCTAATAATCTACTTCATTCCCATAACCTCCTCACCAGTTTCTCTGATACCAGTCTCTACCCCCTTATCCCCCACCTTATGCATCCTCCATAAAGCTATGAAAATAATCTTCCAAAAACACTGCTATAAGTGTATAACCTCTCTTCTGTAGCTATAAAGGCCTCCATATTCCCTCTAAAATAAAATGTAAACCTGTCAGTAAAATAAAATGTAAACCTGTCAGTAAAGACTCTATATAATCTGGCTCTAACCAGCCTTATTTCAAACTACTATTCTTCAAAGAGTCTAGGTTCTAGCTGAAAATGAACTAAATGGTTACCTAATTGAACATACCAAAACCTACTTCTATGCATTTGCACAAACCATCCCTTAGGTACGATAGTTTTGGAGTCAGAGGACTTAACATCAAATCCTAGCTATAATTTATTACTTTTATGACCTTGCACAAGACATTTACCAGATGATGTCTAAGACCTCTTATAGCTCTAAATCTAAGAAGTTGTCCTAGATCCATTTCCTTTTCAACTCTATATTGGAGAATCCTTATACTTCTTGATGGTGCTGATCTTTCCCTATTGCTAGTTCTTCTGAAATAATTTTTAATCTTCTTAACTATAAACACCATTAGAAATTATAAGTTTGGGGGCAGCTAGATGGTGCAGTGGATAAAGCACCGGCCCTGGATTCAGGAGGACCTGAGTTCAAATCCAGCCTCAGACACTTGACACTTACTAGCTGTGTGACCCCGGGCAAGTCACTTAACCTTCATTGCCCTGCCCCCCCCCAAATCTAGTATAGCGCCTTGAATTTAGTGGGTGCTTTTAATAAAAGTCTGTGTTGAATAGAATGGTAATGAAATTCTATTATTTCCTGTCTTGTAGTATGGAGTTAAATGAGAAGCCAAGATTCTGTAACTAGCCTACTCAAATTGTTAAAAATACAAAGTCTTTAAGTTATTTTATCTATGAAGTCCCTCATTGCTGGATTTTCCTTAAGCATTTGGTCATTCCTTTGAAAACTGATGGATTGTAGACTCATGCAATATTTTCCTATTGATGGCCTCACCATAAGAGAAGGTATCTGGAAGAGGAACACCATGGCCAGCTAGCTCTTGGAAAGTCCAGAACTTATTGACACAATTCAGGATAGCTTGAGGCCGGTTCATCAGCCGGCATCCCATCTTCTCTAGGTGACGTAATACAGTGATATCACTATCACTCTGCACCCAAGGTGTTGGTACCCTTACAACCACCACCTGGGGATAGGCAGTGATCAACTCCCCATTGATTCGGAGACCTGCAAACAGAGGGAAGAGAAATAAGTGCATTAATTTAAAAGGTTCAAAGGAGATGATAGAAAAGACAACAAAGCACAATAATACATATATTCCAAAGCACAGTTCATGTAATACTTTGCATTGTTATTGATCATTAAGACCCATGATGACCAACAATGCAAATGTCAAAACTATGGCAATATCGGGATTCATAACTCCATAGTTTAATAAAAGTAAATTTTATCTTCAATAGACTAGACTAGGGGGCAGCTAGGTGGCACAGTGGATAAAGCACTGGCCCTGGGTTCAGGAAGACCTGAGTTCAAATCCGGCCTCAGACACTTGACACTTACTAGCTATGTGAACCTGGCCAAGTCACTTAACCCTCATTGCCCTGACCCAAAATATATATATATATATATAAATATATAATCAGATAGCCTGAAAAACTATAAAAAAACCCAACAGACTAGACTAAAGGTTATACTGTATTGGAATGGAAATATTTTCTAAACATTGTATTTTTTTAAAAAGAAACCATTAAATTTATTATTAAAATCCCCAAACTCTTTTCCTGAATGGTTTTCTTCAAGATGGTTCCTTTAATTAATGTAGCTTTACTTTTATAGGTCATTACGCATATCCTAGAGCCAGAACCAATCTAACTTTACTGATCCAAGTAAATTTATTTCAATGACCATTTTTTTTTAACAGTTTACTATAAAGATGTTAGGTATATACAGAAAAATAAATAAAACAGTGGGGCAGCTAGATGGCGCAGTGGATAAAGCACCGGCTCTGGAGTCAGGAGTACCTGAGTTCAAATCAGGCCTCAGACACTTAACATTTACTAGCTCTGTGACCCTGGGCAAGTCACTTAACCCCAACTGCCTCAATGAATGAATGAATGAATGAATGAATGAATGAATAAAACAGTTCCTGCTCTGAAAGAATGTATAATATAGTAAAACAATATACCATATCATACTATGAAAATGGGCACTCATTCGACTCTGGGCAAGATTCCATGACCTCCTGTAGTTAACATTTCTGTGTTTTATTATTTCTCATCTAAAGGATTTATAAAATTCTGCTTTTGGGTTATTTAGATCAAGCTAAGTAAGGAGATGTATTTGAGGCTAGTCATTCAGTAAGACTACAAAATGAAAAATGCTAAATTCTACACACTGCTCACATCAATGATCAGTTATTTTTTCAAGTAATAAAACCATCATTGCTTTTCATGTGTTATGTTCTCATATACCTACATAGCATATACATACATACAAAGTCCTCTTTTTTGTTGTATTTTCTTAGATTCTGATTTTTTTTTCATTTTACCAGACTTTTTTTTTTCCAAATTACATGTAAAGATAGTTTTTAACATTCATTTTTGTAAGGTTTTGAGTTCAAATTTTTTTCTCTCACCCTCCTTTCCTTCCTCCCTCTTGAAGCCAGCTAGCTATCTGATATAGGTTATATATTACAATCATGTTAAACATATTTCCACATTAGTCATGTAAGAGAAGAGTCAAAAAGGAAAAAGAAAAAAACACACAAAGAAATGACAACAAAAAAGCAACAACAAAAGTGTAAATAGTATGTTTCAATCTGCATTCAGACCCCATAGTTCTTTTTTCTGTATGTGGAGAGCACTTTCCTTCATGAGTCTTTTATATACTTAGCTCTTAGCAATACAATGATCCAAGACAGTGCCAAGTATCACAGTTGATCAAGTGATCTCATTAATTTCTATGGGTTCACACAGGTACAAAAAATATTTATACAGTGCCAAGTATCACAGTTGATCAAGTGATCTCATTAATTTCTATGGGTTCACACAGGTACAAAAAATATTTATAGCAGCTTTTTTTGTGGTGGCAAAGAACTGGAAATTCAAGGGATGCCCATCAAACTGGAGAATGGCTGAAAAAGTTGTGGTATATGATTGTAATCACTATTGTGCTGTAAGAAATGAGGAGCAGGCTGGTTTCAGAAAAACCTGAAAGACTTACATGAACTGATGCAAAGTGAAGTAAGCAGAACCAGGAGAACATTGTATACAGTAACAGTTTGATGATTGACTATGATAGATTTAGCTCTTCTCAGTGATATAAGACAATTCGAAAAGACTCATGATGAAAAATGCTATCCACATCAAGAGAATGAATTATGGAGTCTGAATGCAGAGTGAGGTATACTATTCACCTTTTTTTTCTTTCTTTCTCATGGTTTTCCCCATTTTGTTCTGATTTTTCTTTCACAACATGACTTATGCGAAAATGTTAACATGATTGTACTGTATAACCTATATTAGATTGCTTGCTGTCTTAGGGAGGAAGGGAGAAAGATTTGGAACATAAAATCTTACAAAATGAATACTGAAAACTGTCTTTACATGTAATTGTGAATAAAATAGTATTAAATGGAAAAAAAAAGTCTACGGGTTCAATACTCTTCTATGAAGATGAGGCCCAAATCTATATTAAATCCTCAATCCTGAACTCTAGGACTATATAACAATTGTTTATTAAGACTCCTACTAAATGACCCACAAATAGATTGGGCTCAACTTAAAACAGAACTCATATTTAATCCCAAGGACGTCCCTCCTTTCTATTGATGGTACCACCATCCCTCCAGTCTTTCAAGTCCCTAATCTTGGAGTCATCCTTGATTCTTTTCCCTTCCTCAAATCTCATCTCCAGTTGTCAATTGCTGATTTTTCTTTCATAACATTTCTTGCCATGTAAAGAAAGTTCTTGCATTACTTATGTGAATTTGCCTGTGGATGTGGAAAGGAAAGGGAGGCACAGAGTTCAAAGACATATTGAAGAAGGGACCAAGAATGGAGTAGTGAGAGCAGGACAAGGAAGATGTTGGGGCTTGGATGGAACTAAGAACAACAAGCAGACACAGACACAGACAGAAGAGGATGGGTGACAGGTAGGGGGGCCAGGGAACAGACACCCAGTACCCAAGCATGGATGGAAGACAGGTAGAGGTTTGAGACAAGGGCAGGTAGGCAGAGTGGGGCAAAGGTCTCTCCCCAAGTCCCCAATCTGGATAGGGTGGTGGTCTCTTTACACATCTGTTCTGCTTTCACTTGGAGGTTCACTTTTTTTTTTCCTCTTGGTGGGGAGTTGAAGAGTAGGAGCTAAGAGAGAGAGAGTACAGTACTGTACAGTAAAGTTAATATAGGTGTTTTTTGAAATGTGGTTTTCTTTCAGAATTTTTTTAGGTAAAGTTGAATGAGTATTGTGAATTTATATAAAGCAAGAACTATCTGTATAGTCTTCTCTCCAGTCAGTTACTACCCTAGTTCAAGACCTTATCACTCTCATGTAGATTGAGATAGTTTCACCCCCATTCAAAAATCTTTAAACGGTTTCATTTTTCTTTGGGATGAAATACAAATTCCTCTTTCACCTATCCCCTAGTCTTATTTTATAACATTCCCCCCTTTAAATATCTTTCCATTCCAGTGAAGCTATTTTACTAGCTTTTTTCTGCCCACAATTTTCCTTACTTGCCCGTGTTTTATAGAGGTTGTTACCCATGCCTAAAATGCATTCTTTCACCTTCATGTTACAAAATCTTTAGCTTTCTTTAAAGCACAACCATGGCCATTTTCTTCACCAGCCCTTCCCGATCCTTCCAGTTATTAGAATTCTTCCTCTTAAAATTATTTTGTATAAACTTTGTATTTACTTATGTATATGTAGCAAACCCCCCCAACCCCCAACCTATATCCTACAGGGAAGGGAAAGTTTCATTTTAGTCTTAATATTCCTGCACAATAACCTGCCCGTTACAGCTGCTTAAACATATTTGTTGAACTAGAGGGAAGAAAATCTCCTGTATACATGTATTTTTTATTAATAAATGCTTTATTGATATTTTCTTTTTACATCATAATCATATAATTTACCATCCCCTCCCCCCATCAAATCTTTCCCTTGTGACAAAAACATTTGATACAGAAATCTTGGCTAACAATATTGGCTAAGTATTCTGTTCTAGTAGTATCTCTCCTCCCACTGTAAGGGAGAAGGTTTCTGTATACTTTTAAAGAAAAAAAAACAGTCACTTGTCAAATGCTTTGTCATAGGACTAAATGGTAGTTTTCTAATCTAGTGTGGCTTGGGAAACTAGAGGTTGACAATTTCACTACTGTTTTCACTTGGCCTGAGCAGCTGTATAAGAAACAACAACAAACATTTCTGAAGTACCTTCCATATGCGTAGGTCTGTGTCAGACACTATAGATACTAAGATCTTTACAACGCTAAATCTAATCACAAATTTTTTTGTGGGGAGGGGTTATGAGGGATACAACATATAAAAAACAAAGTGTATGTGTGTGTGTGTGTGTGTATGTAGATTTTATATATATATTTTGTGGGGCAATGAGGGTTAAGTGACTTGCCCAGGGTCACACAGCTAGTAAGTGTTAAGTGTCTGAGGTCAGATTTGAACTCAGGTCCTTCTGAATCCAGGGTCAGTGCTTTAGGGGCAGCTAGATAGCTCACTGGATAAAGTATATAATTAAGATAGGGTGTGGTGAGGCAAAAGAGAGAAAATCATCTAGAGAAATTTAAGCTGAGGCTTGAAGGAAGAACAAGATTCTGAATAGTCATGAGAAGAGACTTCATGTGGGGCACAGTGGAGAGATTTTGCAAATGTTTGGATGCAGAGGAAAAGCTGCTATGTAGTATACTTTGGCTTGAAACATTGTAGGGTCTGTATGTTTGGAAGTGGTGTGAAATGAGGCTAGAAAGGAAAGCAGATTCAGATTATACAGGGTCTTCAAGCTAGGCTAAAAAATACATAATTTATTTTTACAGGCACTGCGGAGCTCAAAGGACAATAAGATGACAGAAGGGGCAGTTAGGTGGCATAGTGGATAGAGCACCGGTCCTGAAGTTGGAAGAACCTGAGTTCAAATTTTACCTCAGACACTTACTAGCTGTGTGACCCTGGGCAAGTCACTTTATCCCAATTGCCTTAAACATCCGGGGCCATCTCCCATCATCCTGAGAACATATCTTGCCCCTGGACCCAGAGAGCTTTGGAGGAGAAAGTAAGGCTGATGACTCTGCACAACCCTTCCTCACTTAAAATCCAATTTAATGCAAGTCATGAGATCTGTCATGGTCCTCTTCAAGAATGAAGGACAGGGGCAGCTAGGTGGCGCAGTGGATAGAGCACCGGCCCTGGAGTCAGGAGTACCTGAGTTCAAATTCGGCCTCAGACACTTGACACTTACTAGCTGTGTGACCTTGGGCAAGTCACTTAACCCCAATTGCCTCACTTAAAAAAAAAAAATGAAGGACAAACAACAACATGATCAGACCAACATCTTACAAAGATTAGTTAGGCAACTTTTTAGGGAGTGAATTAGAAAGGAGAATATCTGAAACAAGGGTAGTTGTACAACATGTAACAATTGGAGTGATGCCCCCTCCTAGAGAGTTACTGTAGGAAAGCTCCCCCATGAGAAGGCATCTGAGGGCAAGCCATGTGGCCTAGGAGGTCAGTTCCTTGGCACCAGGAAGTGACGTGTGTGTGTGTGTGTGTGTGTGTGTGTGTGTGTGTTTGGGGGGGGGGGGTAGACAGGCTGTTTCAGTTTGAGGAGAGGCTTCTGGGGGGAAGAAGGAAGCTTTGGGTCCTTTTTTGTTCCTGACCTCGACATGGCAGGTCAGATGATGGGGTCTCTTAGAAATAGTTAGATTTTTACCTTTCTCTCTGATCATTAGATCCTAATGCTCTTTAATAAATACTTAAAAGTCTAAACTCTTGCTAAGGCTTCTAATTTATTGGTGACCACTCATTAGATTTTTTAGACAGTATAGCTAGATAGCAACTTTACAAACATAAACATAAAAATGAACAAATCTGAAGAAGAATAAAACAGAGCTATAAGAACAATTCATACAATAACAACTATACCATAAATAAAAACTTTGAAAGGTATATCCAGAGGATCATGATGAAACATACTATCCAGATCCTGACACGTGTGTGAGAGGTGTAGAGTACAGAATGAGTTGTATATAGAGAAGGAGGTAATTTGTTTTACTTGACTATGCATATTTGTTGCAAGGAAATTTTTTGTTGCTGAGTCATTTCACAACATTTTGGACAACAAGAAGTCTATTGTTTTGTTATAGTTGTCATGTCTGACTCTT
Organism: Dromiciops gliroides; assembly: GCF_019393635.1. Lineage (NCBI taxonomy): Eukaryota > Metazoa > Chordata > Mammalia > Microbiotheria > Microbiotheriidae > Dromiciops > Dromiciops gliroides. Next base: position 188,293,742 of record NC_057865.1, read on the forward strand.
TCCATTTGGGTTTTTCTTGGCAAAGGTACTAGAGTGGTTTACCATTTCCTTCTCCAGCTCATTTTAAAGATGAGGAACTGAGGCAAACAGGGTTAAGTGACTTGCCCAGGGTCACACTGATAGTATCTAAGGCCACACATGGAAGATGAGTTTTCCTGACTCCAGGCCTGGCACTCTATCCACTGTTTCACCTAGTTGCCCTACAAGGAAATAGTCCTCTGTTAAAAAAAAAAAAAAAAACAATGTGAAATGTTGCACACACTTCCAGATGAGGTTACTTTATTATTTAAGTTTTGTCTATTTTACTTAGTTATAAGAGATTTCTCATGGAATAAGGATGATGTGTAAATAAACATAAAGTAAAAAACAAAACACATAAATAAAAGGGTGTTTGACCCTTAGGAACGACAATTAAGAGATCATTGTTAACTTTGTTCTCTCTAAAGTTCAACTGACTAATGAGACCAGAAGCTGGATTATAAAGGCTTTACAACAAGGCTTCTTAAAACTTTTTCCACTTGCAATTCCTTTTTGGTCCAAGAAATTTTTACATGACCTGAGTATATATGTACATAAAATATGCATAAAAATCAAACATTTTTCACTATCCCCACATTTGGTTACATGATCCCATAGAGGGTTGGGGCCCCCAATTTAAGAAGTTTTGATTTAGAAGACAGTTAAAGGACTGGAAGTGAAGGCAATGTGCATTCAGATCTCTCTTCCCCATTACTTTCCCCATTGCAATTTGGCTATATCTCAGGTTGAAATAAGAAATTAAATGGGAATTTTGGAGGAGTTTTATAGCCACTGATGACATGTGAAGGCCAACAGACAACAAAGAAAAAGTTTAGAAACTCAAATGCATAAAATATATGCTTAGTATAATGTAACAATCAACATATTTTATTAATACCATAATAATTCAGACTTCTTTTCTGGAGGGCCAAAACACTTTATGTGGATTTTCCAGATGGGGGGGGGCACTGCACCCCAACTCCTGTGATGTGGAAGGGATAACTATATTATTTTTTCAGAGAATTTAACTTTGTAGAGAAATATACAACTGGTGGGGATGGTAGGAACTAGTGAGGTGTTTTTTGCCCCTTTTAAAGAATATGGAAAAATGGCCTATCTCCAGTATGCAGGGAAGGAGCAAGTAGACAGACAGAGCCAATATTAGATAATTGTAAAGCATGTTAGTGGGAGGAATCTCTTGGAGAAAATGGAAAAGGATAGAATCAAGAGTAGATGTAGAAGGGGCAGTTAGGTGGTTCTGTGGTTAAAACACTGGCCTTGGATTCAGGAGGACCCGAGTTAAAATCCAGCCTCAGACACTTGACACTTACTAGCTGTGTGACCCTGGGCAAGTCACTTAACCCTCACTGCCCCACAACAAAACAAAACCAAAATAAACAAAAAGAATACATGTAGAGGCCTTAGCTAGAAAAAGGCCCAAATCTTCATCAGAAACTGATGTAAAGGAGAGTATTGGGGGATGATATCAGGTGGGTATGAGTTATGGACAAGAGGCCAGCATGAATGGCTTTCTTTCTTTCTTTTTTTTTTTAGATAGGGGAATAGGAGTTGGAATAGAAAAGACTGAGTTAATATTATTAAGCAGCCCTGGGGCAGCTAAGTGGCGCAGTGGTTAGGGCACCAGCCCTAAATTCAAGAGGAGCTGAGTTCAAATCTGTCCTCAGACACTTGACACTTACTAGCTGTGTGACCCTGGGCAAGTCACTTAACCCCCCCCAAAAAAGAAATAGAAAAAAAATATATTAAGCAGCCCCTTTCATTAGTCAGTTGCCTTGTGTTTATAGTAACCTGGCTCAAATTTGAGATGCTAGGGGCAGCTCGGTGGCACAGTGGATAGAGCACTGGCCCTGGAGTCAGGAGGACCTGAGTTCAAATCTGGCCTCAGACACTTACCAGCTGTGTGACCCTGGGCAAGTCACTTAACCCCAATTGCCTCACACACACACACACACACAAAATTTGAGATGCTACTCATTTTTCAATTTCTATCTATGAGTGAGGCTAACTGATGGATAAAGCCAGTTATTGTTAACTAACTGCAAGTTGAACCACTAATGGAGACGTTCTCTACATAGAAGCTTTTGAATTAAGTATAGTTTACTGTAATCCTTGATTCTATTTATCAAGAATTAAGTTTTCCTCGAAACACAGTCATTCTTGTTTTGTTTTTGTTTTGAGGGGCAACGAGGGTTAAGTGACTTGCCCAGGGTCATACAACTAGTAAGTGCCAAGTGTCTGAAGCCGAATTTGAACTTGGGTCCTCCTGAATCCAGGGCCTATGCTTTATCCAGTGCACCACCTAGCTGTCCCCAGTGCATTCTTTTTTTTTTAATCGTAAAAGTATTTTATTATTTTCCAGTTACATGAAGAGATAGTTTAACATTTGTCTTTAAAAGATTTCTAGTTTCAAATTTTTCTCCCTTCCTCCCCTCCTTCTCCCCTCCAAGACAGCAAGCAATCTGATATAGGTTATATATGTACAATCACATTAAACATATTTCTGCATCAGTCATGTGTGAAAGAAGAATCCATGCAAAAGAGAAAAACCTCAAAAAAGAAAAACCAAAAAAGTAGAAATGGTATGGTTCACTCTGCATCTAGATTCCACAGTTCTTATTTCTGGATTTGGAGAGTATTTTCCATCATGAGTCCTTTGGAACTATCTGGACCTTTGTATTGCTGAGAAGAGTCAAGCCTATCACAGTTGATCAACACACAGTGTTGTTGATACTGTGTACAATGTTCTCCTGGTTCTACTCATTTCACTCAGCATCAGTTCACATGAGTCCTTTTAGGTCTCTCTGAAATCCACCTGCTCATTGTTTCTTACAGTACAATAGTATTCCATTACATTCACATACAGCAACTTGTTCAGCCATTCCCCAAGGTCACACAGCTAGTAAGTGTGTGTTAAGTGTCTGAGGCCGGATTTGAACTCAGGTACTCCTGACTCCAAGGCTGGTGCTCTATCCACTGCGCCACCTAGCTGCCCCTAGCACAGTCATTCTTAATAAATTTGCTTTTCCAAATTTCAACAGTGTTTTTTCTTTGAACTTCTGTATATGAGTACTCTCCTTATCACACTCAGTCTAAAATTAAGGAAGCTTCTGTCAAGGTCATTTTCAGGATATCGATGTCCAAGCTAAGAAGACTACCTATATCCTGAGATAATAGTCTGCAGCACTAGGACCAATTATTTTTAGGTTAATTATGAATACCAGCCCATCAGTTCTTCCATTCATCCTCTCCAACTCCAGACAACAGGCACTTACATCTAAGGACTCTGAGAATCTTGAGTATGTGCAATGGTTGAATTACCTCAACAAGCAATCATAAGTGTGGAAAAGAGTGCCTATGAACTAGGCTCATGTGTCCTGACAATCTGTATTCAAATATGACCATCTAACCAATTAGTACACTTAAAAAATCTTCAAGAAAGCTTGAATGGCATGGGCCTTTACTGATAAATTCACAGTTATAAGTATAGTTTTCATTATATAAATGCTTGAACAATCCAGGCTCAAATCCCATTATTGCCAAAGACTGATGTGTCTTCAATTCTTAAATTCATACTGGAACTTACAATGAATATGGAGAAGGTTGTCATGAGACCAAAGGAAAACTATAGGCCCATAAGTATGTACCCTTTATTTAAGAGGTACCCAAGGTTGGGGCAGCTAGGTGGTGCAGTGAATAAAGCACTGGCCTTGGATTCAGGAGTACCTGGGTTCAAATCTGGCCTCAGACACTTGACACCCACTAGCTGTATGACGACCACGGGCAAGTCACTTAACCATCATTGCCCCACCAAAAGAAACCCAAGAACAACAAAAAAGAAGTACCCAAGGTCCAGGACCATGGGAAGCATTCAGACTCTCAGCACTTGTTATTTAGAGATCTGGAGGGCTGTAACTCATCTTTCTAAGAATACTTACTCTTTAATAAATCTCACTGGAATATTGGGGGAAATAAAACAAGATGGAAAGAAAGGCCCCACCCTCAAAAAAGTTCTCTGTTTGGAGAAGATAACAGGCCAGCAACTGTGTACAAACAAGATATATACAGGATGAACTGGAGATAATCTCAGAGGGAAGATTAAGGGGGATCAGAAAATGCTTCCTGAAAGGGTGGAATTTTAGTGGGATTTGGGGGTGGGTAGGAGGAACTAACTACAATAAAAAGGCTAGAAAGGTTAGAAGGGCTCAGGTTAGAAACAGCTTTAAAAGCCAGAGTATTTTATACTTGGTTGTGGAGGTAATAGGGAATTAATGGACTTTACTGAAAGGGGCAGGTAAGGGGGAAAGAGAATGATATAGTGAGATATGGAAGACCAATCTGACAGTTGAGTGGAAGTTGGACTGGTGTGAGGACAGATTTGAGTGAGACAGACAACCAGAAGCCTGGTGCCAATAGTCCAGGCATGAGATGAGGGTCTGTAGCAGAGTGTTTGCAGTTTTAGAAGAGAAGGGAGAATATATAAGACATGTTACAAAGGTAGAAACAGGATTTGACCACTGACTGGATGGTTTAAGGGAAAAGGTGAATTCAGTTTTAGACATGTTGTACTCAAGGAAGATAGGGGACATCCAGTTTAGGATGTCCAATAGGAAGATGGAGATGAGGCTAGGCCTGGACAAGTATCTATGAAGCATCTGCATTAAGATGATATAATTGGGGGCAGCTAGATGGCGCAGTGGATAGAGCACCAGCCCTGGAATCAGGAGTACCTGAGTTCAAATCCAGCCTCAGACACTGGTTTTATAATCTGGTTGATTATAGCCAAAGTGAATCTAGACTTCGTGAAATAACCATATGGAGTGAACCTCAATGGAAGAGAGATTGTTGAATGATGGTGGTAGATGGTAGGCCTAGAAGTTATAAATGCGGAACTAGGCTGATGCCTCCTCCAATCCAGTGACAGGGTGCAACAAAAAAAGGTACAACAATCACTGGAAAAAGTGGCCAATGGATCTATTTCCGAGTGTATGAAGAGTCTTAAATAGTATTCATACAGTAATTTACATTAATCTTTATCAAATTTCATCTTGTTAAAACTTTGTTGCACTATTTCTGCCTATTCATGTGTTTTGAGATCTCAATTCTGCCATCCAAAATATTAGCTGGATCCCATTTTTTTTTCCACCTACAAATAATGTACATACTCCCCCCCCCCAATGATTTGGATAAAGGAATAAAGGGAATATTAAAAAAATTTTCAGATGGCACAAACTGGTCAAGGAAAACCAACATACTAGACATCAACAGTCACTATCCAAAAAGATCTTATAGACCAAAGCTAATACTTTTGGGTTTTTGTTTTTAAAATTTTTTTATTTTTGTAGGGTAATGAGGGTTAGGTGACTTGCCCAGGGTCACACAGCTAGTTAAGTGTCAAGTGTCTGAGGCTGGATTTGAACTCAGGTCCTCCTGAATCCAAGGCCAGTGCTTTATCCACTGTGCCACCTAGCTGCCCCAAGCTAATACTTTTTATAGGAAAAAATTTAAAGTCCTAGAATTGGAGTAAAATAATTACATAAATAAGGGAATAAGTACACAAAAGTTTGTGTGAAAGAGACCCCAGGATTTTGGTGAACTGCAAGCTCAATAGGAGTGCAAGTACAACATTGCAACAACAAAAGTATTTAGTAATTTTAATCTTCATTCAAGAAATAATGCAAAGAACAAGATGACAGTTCTATTGTGCTCTACTTGCCAGACCATATTATATATTGTATATATTCAATTATATACTATGAATTATACTGTTAGATGCATATATTATGCATATATAACATATTATATATTCAGTTCTGGGAGTAACATTTTAGGAAGAACCTCAACACTGGTTTGGAGGTGCAGAGTAGAGCAAACAAGATGGTAAAAGAACTGGAGACCTTTTCATAGGAGGACTAACCCGTATTTTCATTGATAAGGACAATAAACTTGTACTACTTCATCTCAAAAGGCAGAACTGGGAAGCATAAGTAGAAATTGAAGAGAAAGATATTTAGACTCAATATAAAGAAACACTTCCAAACTATGAGTTAAAGGTTGAAAGGGGTCCCTCAGTGGTTAGTGGAGCCCCCCATTATTGGAGTTATATGAGAGAGGATACACCTACCTTTCCAGATGTTATAGAAGGGATTCCTCTTTAAGTATAGATTGTACCACCACTACATTGCATCTAACTTTCCTTCCTACTTTAACAATTTTAATTTTGAAATGTCAGTGCACAACCTGACATTAAAAAATATACTACCAAAAAACAAACAAACAAACAAAAACCCCATGGCATACTACTGGGGCAGCTAGGTGGCACAGTGGATAAAGTACTTGCCCTGGATTCAGGAGGACCTGAGTTCAAATCCAGCCTCAGACACTTGACACTTGGGCAAATCAGTTAACACCCATTGTCCCACACAAAGAGGGAAAAAAAAAAAAACAACAATCCACATAGTACCAGGGAGCAGAGCCAAGATAGTGGAGGAAAAGCAGTAACTTTTCAGAGCTCCCCACGATCCATGATCCATCCACATACCTCCAAACAATGCCATAAGACAATTCCTGGAGCAGCAGAACCCACAAAAGAACAAAATGAGATCATTTTCCATCCAAAAACGGATTAAAAGGGAGGAAGGAAGGTCTGTTGTACCAGGGAGGGGAACACAGCCATGCTGCGCAGATCCAGCCCCAAGTAAGCCGCGCCTCCAGCCTTGGAATCATCAGCTTCAGCTAGTACTTCTGGAACTCAGCTTACAGACCAGTGAGGGAGTCCAGGGGTTGGCCAGGGGGCAGCTGGCAGGAGTCTCTCCTGGAGCTAAGGGAAAGCACTGTTGTGTTGCCCATGTTGAGAACCAGGAAGCAAACTTGAGTGGCAGCAGCCCAGAGGGGGAGGGGCACAGGCTCGCCAAGCTTGCAACCACAGAGAATCAGATTTCAATCAGATTTCTGCTGTCAGGTTAAAGAGCAAGCAGGCCTGTGGTTACTTACAGGCCAGGCAGGCTGAGAATGAGCCTCTCCTTAAATCATACCACCTGGGACCCCCTGAAGCTTGGGGCTGTGTGTCCTGGAAGCAGTGCTCCATGTTAAGAAGGAGTTAAAAGCCAAGAAATAGGCAGGCAAGATGAGCAGGCAGAGAAAGCAGCTGACCATTGAAAGTTTCTTTGGTGACAAAGTAGATCAAAATACACCCGAAGAAGAAGATAACAAAGTCAAAGCTCCTACACCCAAAGCTTCCAAGAAAAATATGAATTAGTCTCAGGCCACAAGAAGCACTCAAAAAAGACTTTGGAGAGTAAGTAAGAGGTACAGGGAAAAGTAAGAGAGGTAGAGGAAAAAATGGAAAGAGAAATGAGAGTGATGCAAAAAAAAAAAAAAGTCAACAGCTTGAAAAGCCATATTGACCAAATGGGAAAAGAGGTACAAAAGTTCTCTGAAGAAAATCATTGCTTAAAAATTAGGTTTGAGCAAATAGAAACTAATGACTTAATGAGAAATAAAAACACAATAAAGCAACCCCAAATGAATAAAAAGAGGGAAATGTGAAATATCTCCTTGGAAAAACAGCTGACCTGGAAAATAGATCCAGGGGAGATAAATTTGAAAATTATTAGACTACCTGAAAACCATGATCAAAAGAAGAGCTTAGACACCATCTTCCAAGAAACTGTCTGGGAAAATCGCCCTGGTATTCTACAAGCTGAAGGTAAAATAGAAACTAAAGAATCCACCGATCACCTCCTGAAAGAGATCCCAAAATGAAAACTTCCAAGAATATTATGGCCAAATTCCAGAGCTCCCAGGGTCAAGGAGAGAATATTGCAAGCAGCTAGAAAGAAACAATTCAAGTACTATGGAGCCCAGTTAGGATAGCACAAGGTCTAGCAGTTTCTACATTAAAGGATTGGAGTGCATGGAATATAATATTCCAGAAGGCAAAGGAACTGAGATTACAACCAAAAATCACCTACCCAGAAAAACTGAGTATAATCTTTCAGGTAAAAAGATGGGACTTAAGTGAAAAAGAGGACTTTCAGACATTCGTGATGAAAAGTCCTAAACTGAATAGAAAATGACTTTCAAATATAAGACTATAGAGAAGCATAAAAAGGTAAACAGGAAAAAGAAATCATGAGGGATGTTAAAAAATTAAATGTTTTGTTGTTGTTGTTGTTGTTGTGGGGCAGTCAGGGTGGGTTGGCTTATGCCTGGGGCTGGATTTGGGCTCAGGGCCTCCTGGATTTAAGATTGGTGCTTTGTTCACTGTGTCACCATGATGACATCTTTAAAATAAAATTAAGGGGAGAGAGGAATGCACTGGAGAAAGGGAAAGGGAGAGGTGGAATGGGGTAAAGTAGCTCACATAAAAGAAACAAGAAAAAACTTATGTAGTTGAAGGGAAGATGGAGAATGAATGAGCCTTACTCTCATCAGAACTGGCTCAAAGAGGGAATGACATACACACCCAAGTGGGTATAGTAATATTTCTTACCCTATGGGAAAGTGGGAGGGGAAGGGCATAAGGAGGGAGAGGTGAAGGAAGGGAGGGCAGATTGGGGGAGGGGGAAGTAAGAAGCAAAATACTTGAGGAGGGATAGGGTGAAAAAAGATAGAAAAATAAAGTAAATATCAAGAAGAGGGAATAGGATAGAGGGGAATACAGTTAGCAGTAATAACTGTGAAAGAAATGATGAGCTGGATGCTATCTGAAAGACTTATCCATCTACAAAAAGAAAACTAAAAAAACTGATGATATCTGAATACAGATTGAAGTATAAATTTTTTTTGTTAGTTCCTCTTACTAAAGTCATTTTGCCTGTTTTCTTTCACAACCTGACTAATGTGGAGATGTTTTGCATGACAGCACATGTATAACTTATACTGAATTGCTTGATTTCTTAAGGAGTGGTGGGGAGGAAAGGAGGAAGATAATTTGGAACACAAAGTTTTTTTAAAAAAATCAATGTGTGGGGCAGCTAGGTGGCTCAGTGGATAAAGCACCAGCCCTGGATTCAGGAGGACCTGAGTTCAAATACGGCCTCAGACACTTAACACTTACTAGCTGTGTGACCCTGGGCAAGTCACTTAACCCTCATTGCCCCACAAAAATAAAACAAAAATCAATGTGAAAATCTGTTTTTACATGTAACTTGGGGAAAATTATAAATAAATAAATTTATTACCAAAGAAAACATACTACTAGTCTTAAGACTACAATACCCAACTAAAAAAATCTAGACAGCTCAAAAGTCAGCAGAACTCAATACCACCACTAGGTCTATATTCAAAACTGATCATAAAGGGAAAAGGAGCTACATGTACAAAAGTATTTATAGCAGCTTTTTTCGTGGTGGCCAAGAATTGGAAACTGAGAATATGCTCATCAATTGGGGAATGGCTGAATAAGTTGTACTTCATGATTGTTATGGAATACTATTGTGCCATAAAAAATGACAAGCACACTGATTACAGAAAAACCTGGAAAGACTTACATGAACTGATGCAATGTAAAGTGAGCAGAAGCAGAAGAATATTGTACACATTAACAGTTAACACTATGTGACTAACTATGATTGACTTAGTTTTTTCTCAACAATACAATGATCCAAGATAATTCCAAAAAGACTCATGATAGAAAATGCTATTCACATGCAGAGAAAGAAAATGATGGGAGTCTGAATGCATAAAATTTCCACTTTATTTTTTCTGTAGTTTTTTTCTTTTTGTTCCATTTCTTCTTTCACAACAAGACTAATATGGAAATGTTTTACATGACTGCACATATACAACCTATATCAAATTGCTTATGATCTTAGGGAGGGTAAAAATTTGGAACTTAAAAAAAAAATTTTTTTAAATGTTAAAATTTGTCTTTACATGTAACTGGAAAAAATAAAATACTATTTTTAAAAGTCAGCTGGGGGGGGGGGGGCGCAGCTAGGTGGCACAGTGGATAGAGCACCGGCCCTGGAGTCAGGAAGACCTGAGTTCGGGTCCGGCCTCAGACACTTAACACTTACTGGCTGTGTGAACCTGGGCAAGTCACTTAACCCCAATTGCCTCACTAAAAAACAAAAAGTCAGCTGGGGCAGCTAGGTGGCGCAGTAGATAGAGCACCAGCCCTGGATTCAGGAAGACCTGAGTCCAAATCCAGCCTCAGACCCTTGACACTTACTAGCTGTGTGACCCTGGGCTATAGTCAACCAGATTATAAAAAAAAAAAAGTCAGCTAAATTTAGATAACTAGAGGTATTTCTGTTGTTTAGGTCAATAATACAGACAATTACCTCAAGTCGCCACTAAAACAGAGGATTTTTACATGTTCATTTTCTTTCTTTCTTTTTTTTTTTTTTGGTGAGGCAATTGGGGTTAAATGACTTGCCCAGGGTCACACAGCTACTAAGTATCAAGGGTCTGAGGCCGGATTTGAACTCAGGTCCTTCTGAATCCAGGGCCGGTGCTCTATCCACTGTGTCACCTAGCTGCCCCCACATATACATTTTCAAATGTCAAATCAAAAAAATTACCAAGTAATTTTGAATTTTAGATATGTAAACCCTTACAAAAATGTTTTCCAAGTAGTACTGCAAGATGTTAATTGCTATAAGATTTCAACAAGACACTTTAAATTACATTGAACTCTTATCTGGCCTTGTAGACATATCTTGACCACCAAGATTGTTTCCCTAGGGGCAGCTACGTGGTGCATTGGATAGAGCGCCGGCCCTGGATTCAGGAGTACCTGAGTTCAAATGCGGCCTCAAACACTTGATACTTACTAGCTGTGTGACCCTGGGCAAGTCACTTAACCCCCATTGCCTGGCAAAAAAACCAAAAAAAAAAAAAAAAAAAAGATTGTTTCCCAGACTTTCAAATCACCATCCTTCAATACTAGGCTCCAAACAATGGTGGTCACTCCTGAAGAGGACAAGTAATATTGAAAAGTAGAACAAAAGTTCAGATGATTCTCAAAAGTGTTAAATCAGTCATTATAATATTGAGTTTATGAAGGCTGATTTAGGATTCAATTGACATGCATCACTAAATAATGAGAACTAGTTTGTTTCTTTAAAGAAAAAAATGCATGCAATTTTAAAGTCTATATTCCAACGCTTGAGGAAAATTTGTGTTTTCCACTACAGTGTCTTTGTATAACATGTTTCTGTATATCTTTCCTCATTCCTCCTCAATTTCCTAATATCTTATTTCCAAATTTCCTCTCCTTTTAACTCTATCACCCATAGCCAAATTTCACTGTCCAAAGTATGCATAGTTGATAATGAAGAATAATCTAGAAGTCATTAATTTAGCTGATTCTGCTTCATAATTCAGGGACTAGAGGGAGGCTGCTCTGGCAGCTCACCTCATTATCATGAAGCTCTGCCGCATTGCAGCTGACACAGTCATGTGTTTGGGAAAAAAAGCAAGCAGGCAACTGCTGCTCCATTTTAAAATCAGTGTTGAGGTCAAAGTAATGTGACAGGCTAGCTATTACTAAAATAAAAAGAATGCATATGCTATTTCCCAGATATACTCCACCTCCAAACCAATGATTGGCAGAGGGTTAGATAAAACAAATTCAATAAGGATGAATGTAAAATCCCTACCCAAGTAACAACTCAATTAAAGCCCTTTACCCTAAATAATAATGTTTGCCCTATCTGTTTGTAAACTAAGGGGAGACATTAAGACAAGATAGAGCCAGAGCTCAATCATTAAGATGAATCTGCTCTAGTAACCAGAAAAATAGGCAAAATATTCCCAAGGAGATTTAGTATACTAGTCTTGGTAATAGCAAATCTGGGAACTAGTTTTCTTATCAAAAGGTAAGAAAATCTATTTGGTATACAAATTTAACATATCAAATATATAAGGACTTAAAGGAATATTTATTAATACTCGAAGTGGAATAGCTAGGTGGTACAGTGGATAAAGTGTCGAGTTTGGAGTCAGAAAGACCTGTGTTCAAATTTTACCTTAGACACTTACTAGCTGTGTCATCCTGGGCAAGTCACTTAACTATTTACCTCAGTTTCTTCATCTTTAAATTGAGCTGGAGAAGGAAGTGACAAAATACTCCAGTATCTTTGCTAAGAACACCTCATAAAGAGTCAGATACAACTGAAACAACTGAAACAACAAAACTTGCAATATGAACTAAGTTGTAAAGAGGGGAAAAAAGCTCGTATATTTTTTAAAAAATCAAATTACTTCTATTTGACTAGATAGGAACCAGTGAAAAGCAGTTGATTCTCTCCCCTCCACCCCACCCAATACCAGAGCACTTTTCGTTGAGATAGTAATCCTTTTAAAAAGATTTTCAAAAGCCACAAAAAGAGGAATGGTGAAATGTATAATTTAAGACATTGCTACTAAAGTTAAGTCATGAAAATTAGCAGCAGTATCCCAGCAACAGAGTGCAGCAGAGAGGGAAGGAGAAGGAAAGACATCTGTTAATATAAGCAAAGAAATGTTAACTCCTGACCATTTTGAAAAGGACTAGGTTTTCATATAATAGCAACCCCAAGTTACCATAAGACATTTATATTAGCTCTTAAACAGCTTTGCCAACAAAACATCTTTTTTTGCCAACAAAAAGATGTTTACTCAAATCTGTAATGGTCTTTCTAAATTTAGATTAAAATTACAATTAAACCCTTCAATGCGGAGACCTCACTCCTAAGCATATACTCCATGAAAGTCAAAGATCTTTTTAAAAAGGATCTTATAGGGGCAGCTAGGTGGCGCAGTGGATAGAGCACCGGCCCTGGAGTCAGGAGTACCTGAGTTCAAATCCGGCCTCAGACAATACTTACTAGCTGTGTGACCCTGGGCAAGTCACTTAACCCCAATTGCCTCACTAAAAAAAAAAAAAAAAAAAAAAAAAAAAAGGATCTTATACTCAACAAAATATTCATAGCAATTTTTTTTGGTAGCAAAGAATCAGAACAAAAGAGTTGTGATACATGGGTTTGATGGAATAGTACTATGCCATAAGATGAGTATCAAAAATTCAAAGAAGTTTGAGAAGACATATAAAATTATGCAGAATGAAGTGAAACCAAGAAAACATATACAATGATGATACCAAATTCTGCCTGAGAAAAGAATGGAGAAAATATTTGTACCTTTACTAGGTACAGCTCACTTAGTAAGAAAAATAGAGGAACATATTGAGAAAGGAAGGCAATACAAAATAACCCCAAAAATCAATAGTAATTTAAGAAAATTTTTTGCAGTGAACTTTTTTTACAAGTTTTGCATTCCCCTTACAAACAGTGCTTTACTTACAGTATGAGCTTACTAAATGTTTGACATTCCATACATCCATTCATTTAATAAATTCTCCATTATAACAATAAATGCTGTTTATATATATTTCATTAAAGGCTGCAAAGCACATTGCATATTTTATCTTGTTTGAGTTTAAAAACAACCAGGTATTTCAGATATTATTTCCACTTTACTAATAAAGCGGCTAGAAAAAGTACTAAGAACCTAGGACTCAATGACTCTATCTCAAGCACTTTATTACTACCATGCTGCCACCATTAAAGGAGTACAGAATTATTTAAGTGATAAACAAAATGGCTTGAAGTAACTTCTTCCCATAGTAGGGTTCCCATATGGGTCATTATGATAAAAGTTGCCAAAAGGAAAAACAACTTTAGTCCAGCTAAATGGAAGAGGAATCAGAAAATGATCTCATCTGTCAATATCTTGTTAGTTGGAATCCCAAGCAGGAGCACAGAAACTTTTGAAATACTGTCCTGGACAAGGGGTAAGTCTGAACTCAATCTCTTATTACCCTTGGAATATAAATGTAATAAGAAATGTGAATTAACCTAATTACTTTATTCATATAACAATAATGGCTTTTGCCAATCCAAGAAAGTACTTTGAACATAAATACAACTGTCAGCCAGAATGTTCTAGAAGCAATTTTATAACAGGAAAATGGGAGCTACAGTATGCTATTTGCTAAATGGACACCTCTTATTTTATTTAGAAGATATTGTTTTAGACTATCATTGAATGTTTCCTGCATACAGTTATACATTAGGCCCACTGACTGTATCTAAATGAATGCCAAATTAGATACCTTTTTTGTCCAAAAGCAGTGTCTTTTGAACACAAAGGCTAAAAGAGGATGACTGAAAGTGGGCCCAGCTGCAAGATGAAGATATCTGGGTTGTAGTACTGGTCAAGGAAGAAGACAGTAATCAAGAATTTGGGTCTATCTCACATAAATTCCGAATACTGTTACATAAGTTTAAACTCAGTAATAGAGTACTGTATTTAGACTATAAGACTATCTAAGGTATACAAAGACAGTAAATACTACCTAAAGCCTACTGCTATGAAAATTCTCCTTGATGACGGGACAAGATCAAAATTAAAAAATCCTAGTACCTAAAACCCTGGGTAGAACAAGCCCGGAATAACAGTAAATGTATACAGGAAGTATAAGCCTTGCTCCAAGTATGTTCAAAGGAAGCTCCTATAAATTCTGTCTGATCATCTGGGATATCTAATAAATAAGCAAACTTTTGGATCTGTGATATATGCAAGGACCTCTTGTCCTTGGAAGAGGCAGGAGACTAGAAAAACATGAGGAACATTCTAGTTCTCCATCTGCTCTGCACCTAAACTATCTTTGATTTACCTCTGATCTGAACAACAGAAAACACCCTCCATACTAGTCCCTGGGAAATTTGATCCACTTAATTGTGGAACTCCTTGTCTTGGGACTGAACTGACTTGCCTGGTGGGTGGGTGGGTGTGTGTGTGTGGCCTCCATTATTTAGAACTGTACGCTCCTTGAGGGCAGGGACTATTTCACTTTTGTGTTTGTATCCCCAGTGCTTGGCATGGTGCTTAGCACAAAGTAATCTCTCTCTCCCCTTCTTCGCTTTTTCTCCCTCTACTTTTCCCTCGCTTCCTAGTGACCTTATAAATTGATATGCATAATTTACCCAATCCAAAAATCAGAGAACCTTCAATTTAGCTCAGTCTATTGGAAAAATGATTTTCTCAGTAAATGGCTTCCTTGCCAGGACCCACTTTGGTTAAAAATAGGTTCTATGGGGCAGCTAGGTGGCACAGTGGATAAAGCACTGGCCCTGGATTCAGTAGGACCTGAGTTCAAATCTGGCCGCAGACCCTTGACACTTGTGACCCTAGGCAAGTCACTTAACCCCCATTGCCCCACAAAAAAAGGAAAGAAAGAAAAAACAGGTTCGGAAAGTAAGGTTTTTGGGAAAGTATTTGCCTGAGTAAGTGGCAAAAGCATTTATTAAGTGCTTACTATGTACCTAGCACTATTCTAAACAGAATTCAAACAGAAAATGCAAAAAAATTCCTATTCTCAAGGAACTAACTTACGCTTTAACTGGGGGAGACAACACATAAAAATCTAGAAGGATGCTTTATCACTCTTGAGGAAATCCCCAGCCACAATGCTTCAATCATACATAATTAAATGTTGGGAATACTCAGGCCGGAGTAAAAAAAATTAATGGAGACAGTGACATTTCTAGCACATATGTACAAAAAGATGAAATTCAATAGGGATAAATTGAACATCTTACACTTAGATACCAAAAAACCTACTTTACAAGTACAGGATGGGGGAGTTATATCCACTTAGATAGCCACTGTTCTGGAAAAGATCTGGAAGCTTCTGTGGACTGCAAACTCAATGAGTAAGCAATGTGATGTGACATCAGAAAAAGCTATGGGGAGCCTGGGCTTCATTAGGAGGGCATGGTTTCCAAAAACAGGGAAATACCATTCTCACTGTGCTGTGTCTTCAGATTTTATCAAAAGCGTTGTGTTCAGTCTAAGATGGACATTGAGAATGGCCACAGAAGGGCAGAGAATGGCCCTGCATCCATGATACGTGATGACTAGCTGAAGGAGACGGGCATGTTTAGGCTCAGTGAGAACACGATTATTCTCTGAGTATCTGAAAGGCCGTCAGGTGAAGGAGGGCATGGAGTAGCTATTGGGCTACAAAGGGTGAAACCAGGAGCAATGGATGAAAGTTGAAATGAGGCCAACTTAATCTTGATATCAGAAAAGAAAATTCACATTTATTCAAATGTATTAAAGAATGGGAAAGTGGGTGACCTCCTCTCAAGCAGTAAGGATTCCTTTCATGTACTGGTTAGACTCAGTGATCAGCAAAGTACATTAACTGTTTGATTCTGTGGATCTGTTACTGAAGCTATGATATTTCCTGGACATGTTGTTAATTGGAAAATAATCTCCCTCCCAACCCCATTCCCAGGACAGCAAGCAACCTGATATAGGCTATTCATATGCAACATTGCAAAACATATTTGTACATTAGTCACACTGTGAAAAAAGAAAACAGAAAAGGAAAAAAAAAAACCAAGGGGGGAAAAAACCCAAAGTGAAAAGGAATAGTATGCTTTGATCTGCATTTGGATTCTATCAGTTCTTTCTCTGGATGTGGGTAGTATTGTCTATTGTGAGAAAATAATGGGTTTTGGGACACCCAGAGGGCCCTCATTACTCTAGAAAAAAAAAATCCATGAACAAGTGCTACATTATGGCCCTCAGTTGCCTATAGGGGCAGAAAATAAGTTGTTGGTTAATATGCTTTTTTGATGGTCAGACATAAAGG
The DNA here is from genome assembly GCF_019393635.1 of Dromiciops gliroides. Taxonomy (NCBI): domain Eukaryota; kingdom Metazoa; phylum Chordata; class Mammalia; order Microbiotheria; family Microbiotheriidae; genus Dromiciops; species Dromiciops gliroides. The sequence continues at coordinate 188,310,432 of NC_057865.1, forward strand.
AATATAGCAGTTAATGCCCAGATTATCTAGTCAGTGGCTAGCCTAATGATTATCCTGCGGGCAATTAAGGAAGTCACTGAAGCAATATAGAAGTACTAGGGCAATATATAGTACAGTACAGTATAACAGTACAGAAGTACTACAAGGAAGATGGTGACTGATAAAACACAAGGTTTATTCTATGTATTTATTGTAAATAAACAATGAATTATCATGTACTGAGTGTGAATGTATTTTATGTGAAGATCACATAGGATAGGTTTTCTCAGAAAGCAGATGTGAGTGGCAGCAGCCCAGTGGGGGAGGGGCACAGGCTCGCCAAGCTTGCAACCACAGAGAATCAGATTTCAATCAGATTTCTGCTGTCAGGTTAAAGAGCAAGCAGGCCTGTGGTTACTTACAGGCCAGGCAGGCTGAGAATGAGCCTCTCCTTAAATCATACCACCTGGGACCCCCTGAAGCTTGGGGCTGTGTGTCCTGGAAGCAGTGCTCCATGTTAAGGAGGAGTTAAAAGCCAAGAAATAGGCAGGCAAGATGAGCAGGCAGAGAAAGCAGCTGACCATTGAAAGTTTCTTTGGTGACAAGGTAGATCAAAATACACCCTAAGAAGAAAAAGATAACAAAGTCAAAGCTCCTACACCCAAAGCTTCCAAGAAAAATATGAATTAGTCTCAGGCCACAAGAAGCACTCAAAAAGGACTTTGGAGATAAAGTAAGAGAGGTAGAGGGAAAAGTAAGAGAGGTAGAAGAAAAAATGGAAAGAGAAATGAGAGTGATGCAGGAGGGTCATGGAAAAAAAAAGTCAACAGCTTGAAAAGCCAAACTGACCAAATGGAAAAGGAGGTACAAAAGTTCTCTGAAGAAAATCATTGCTTAAGAATTAGGATAGGGGGGCAGCTAGGTGGTGCAGTAGATAAAGCACTAGCCTTGGATTCAGAAGGATCTGAGTTCAAATCCAGCCTCAGACATGTGACACTTACTAGCTGTGTGACCCTGGGCAAGTCACTTAACCCCCATTGCCCCGCAAAAAGGAAAAAAAAAAAAAAAGAAATAAGCATTGCTATTTCCTGAAGTCTGCTGAATGGGGCAGTGGATACCCTTCTCCCAGGTATCTAAGGAAAAGAGACAGAGATGTAGCCATCATATTTGAACTTGGCATTAGTGTTTAGAAATCTTTTGGATATGGAGAGTTCACTTGCTCTCTGAACAAAGCTTTTGAGAACAAATTGAATATGGGTAAGGGCAAAATGACCTACCTCAGGGAGGGGAGAGAAAGAAGAGAATTTGGAACACAAAATAAAAAAACAACAACAAAAGAATGTTAAATTGTTTATACATGTAAGTGGGAATTTTTTAAAAATCATAATACAAATCTTTCAACCCTATCCACCAATTATGCAAAAAAAAATTGTTGGAATTCAGCCAGCAAATTTTCACCCTCCCTGATGTTCTTATAAACTAATTCTTCTAACAAATGGTTTTAAAATCCACAGAAACTATTTGGAAGATTTTAAATAGGTTAGAAAACTATTTCCAAATATTTTAAAGTTCAGATAAGGGTTTTTAAATAAGTAATGTATAATTTTAAGCAACAAAAACTTAGTTCTTAAATGTCTTATAAATTGTGATAACTTCATACTATCGCTCACTAATACTTCAAGGCACAATATACATTTGATGAGTTTGACCCTTAATGATCGTGAATGTTAAGTCCATATTTCAAATCTTCTTGATGGAAGTACCCATTGGGGTTTGGGAGGGAAGGAGCTGTGCTGAATTTCTGCCAGATCTGATTTAGATGATCACTGTTTTTACCTCCTATTGGGACTGAATTAGAGCTAGAAGTATTAGATTTTAAGTCATTTTCTCATTATTTACTTGTTCCCAGTGGATAAAGCACCGGCCCTGGAGTGAGGAGGACCTGAGTTCAAATCTGGCCTCCGACACTTGACACTTACTAGCTGTGTGACCCTGGGCAAGTCACTTAACCCCAATTGCCTCACTAAAAAAAAAAAAAAATTTTTTTAATTAAATTTAAAAAAAAAAAAACTGGGGACAGCTAGGTGACAGGGGATAAAGCACTGGCCCTGGATTTAGGAGGACATGAGTTCAAATGTGACCTCAGACACTTGACACTTACTAGCTGTGTGATCCTGGGCAAGTTCCGTAACCTTCATTGCCCGGCCCCCCAAAAAAAAAAGAACCGACAAATGTGATTGCCAAGGCAATGCCAATAATGTTAGAAAGATTAAAGGAAAAGGAAGAGTTAACATAAGATTGTACTGGGGAAATTTTTTTTATTTAGGAGATGAATAATTTTTAGAAGAAAAATATAAATTAAAACATGATCGATTACCTCACAACCCTAAAAGTGACAAAGACAATGTTTTTGGAAAATGAATACAATATTTAATGTAGATAGAACTGTGGGAAGACAGATGGTTTTGAAATAATAATAGCAACAATAACAATAGTTAACATATATAATGCCTACTATGCACCAGGCACTATGCTGTGTTTTACAAATATTTCATTTGATCTTCACAACTCTGGAAAGTAGATGATATTATCTCTATTTTATGGATGAGGAAACTGAAGCAAAGAAGTGACTTGTCCAGGGTTCATTTAGCTAGGTCTACTGTGCCACCTAGATGGCTGAATGAGTGGTTTTTATTACTGCTACAATCAGATTTAAATACTGTTTTATTTCTCAGGTATCCGACAAATCCATTCCCCATGGATGCTCTTATTTTTTTGTCTTTGCCTTCTATATCACCAGGATTGTTTTAGCTCAGTTGATTAGAATACTGTGCTTTATATTAATCTTGGGTTCTGAATCATAAGGCTGTTGCTTTCATTATCTTAGTACTAGATGATGGGCAGCTAGGTGGTGCAGCTCAGAAGCTGAATGTTGAACCTGGAGTTTAGAAAACCTGAGTTCAAAAATGCCCCTCAGATATTAGCTGTGTGACCCTGGGCAAGTCACTTAAACCCTGTTTATCGAAGTTTCCTTACCTGTAAAATGAGGATAATAACAGGACCTGCTTCCCAGGGTTGTGAGAATCAACTGAGATAATATTTCTAAAGTGTTTAGCACAGTGTCTGGCACATTATTTTTTACTCAAGGAAGAAAACAAGGATCTGTTCTTGGTCCCATACTTCTGTTGCTGGAAAGTGTTTTGCTCTCTGCTTTTGTAAGCTTAAGTTAACTCAATATCCCAGTTCAATTGAACAGACACTCATTATATACTATCTAAACTGTCATATCATTCTCATTGCCACTCTCCTTTTTTTTTTTTTTAAGTGAGGCAATTGGGGTTAAGTGACTTGCCCAGGGTCACACAGCTAGTAAGTGTTAAGTGTCTGAGGCCGGATTTGAACTCAGGTCCTCCTGACTCCAGGGCCGGTGCTCTATCCACTGCGCCATCTAGCTGCCCCGCCACTCTCCTTTTTAAAAAACAATTGGGGGGGGGGGGCAGCTAGGTGGCACAGTGGATAGAGCATCAGCCCTGGATTCAAGAGGACCTGAGTTCAAATCCGGCCTCAGACACTTGACACTAGTTGTGTGACCCTGAGTAAGTCACTTAACCCCAACTGCCTCACGCCACACCCCCCAAAAAATAAATAAATAAATGAAATATAAACAAAACAAAAAAAGGGGGCAGCTAGGTGGTGCAGTAGACAGGTCCTCCTGAATCCAGGACTGGTGCTCTAAGTTCAAATCCAGCCTCAGACACTTGACACTTACTAGCTGTGTGACCTTGGGCAAATAACTTAACCCCAACTGCCTCACCAATAAATAATTGAATGAATAGATAGACAGATAGATAGACAGACAGACAGACAGACAGACAGACAGACAGACAGACAGATAGATAGATAGATAGATAGATAGATAGATATGGGGATAATTAACAGTACCTACCTTTCAGGGTTGTGTTGAGTATCAAATGAATCAAATCAAATGAAAATATTTATAAAGTGCATCTTGCTATTAGGATTTTAAAAAACAACAAATATGAGCAAGTCAGAGAAACTTGGAAAGATTTGTACAAAATGACACAGAGCTAAATAAGCAGAACCAGGAGAACATACAACTTTGATATTATAAACAGAAACACTAAGCCAATGAAATGGATTAATTCTAATGCCCAATCTTGGACGCATAAAACATGATGAAACATACTTCTCTCTTTTATGTAGAGAGATGGAGGAATGTGGCTATGTAATATTGTATATGCCATCAAAACCAACAGATTTGGTTACTTTGTCAGATGTTTCTCTTTAAATGACTGTTTTTGATACAAGGGAAGGTTTAATGTGGGGCTTGGGAAGGTATTATAAGAAAAAAAAGTCTGGTATAAAAACAAGATAAAAAAACAGTTTAAAAATTCATAAAAATTTTAAAATTAATAGATAACACAGGTTCTTCCATTCTCCTATGCTTGTGAGTATAAAATTTCTTTTAAGGAATAATGTAATTTGGGCAGCTAGGTGGCACAGGGGATAAAGCACTGGCCCTGCATTCAAGAGGACCCAAGTTCAAATCCAGAATCAGACACTTGACACTAGCTGTGTGACCCTGGGCAAGTCACTTACCCTCATTTCCCTGCAAGAAACCCCCCAAAACAAACAAAAGGCATGTAAGAAATAATGTAATCTTTGTCTTTATTTTGTCTAATGACTATTTTTCTGAGTTGAGAGTTTGCTCAAGAGATTAAGCTGACACAGGGTTATCTCACATTGTCCTTATGCTTTATTCCAATTTATACGTGCTTTGATCTTTGCTCTAACAACTTCTAAAGTCAGTCATTTCCTTTTTTATAAGAAAGTGTCAATTTCATTTTTTGTGTGTTATAGAAAATTTGTCATTAAAGAGGCTTCTGAAGATTCTATAAACCTTTGGCTGCTTTCATTTCTTGACCCCAAACCATATTTTTCAGCATGGCTTTGTCTTCCCACATGTGCTTTTTACTGAAGTCGCTGAGTGTCAAGACTTCATTAGCCTTGGGATATTAGAAATTCTTCATACAATTTCTCTATTTCTGCAAAAGATGATAGCATTTAAACTACAAACATATTAATAGTATTCTCCTTGCTCATTATCAAGAATCCCATGAAATTATGTTTCTTGTAGCTCTCCATGAACATATAACCTGTGCATTTACCTGTCACTTCTATTTTTTATCACAACAAAAATATTAATATGGATGCTGTTTAACATCAACTCATTGATATCTTTGAAGCACAAAATGGCACATCATAAGAGTTTAAAAACAGTCTAAGAAAGTATGACTTTTAGCAACAAGGAGCAAGCAGATGTAAAAATCAGAGCCCAACCTGCTGAGAAAGATATTTATTGCAGGGAAGTTCCGCCATGAGGAGAAGAAAGCGTAAGGTGGCCTCTGGAGGTTTCAAAGGTTAGATTGGCATCAGAAAGTGATGTCTGCTGCCTGTGGGTGGTGTCAATTAGAGCTACCAGCCAATTAGCTTGGAGGGGTGTGTGTGTGTGTGTATGGCCCTGTTTCTGAAGCTTCTGAGAGAAGAGAGGGTCTTTTCAGTTCTGGACTTGGGGCTTGGTGGAAGGATGGAGGCTGGCTCAGAGATAGCTAGACAAAGGTTGTTTTACCCCTCTCTCTCTTCACTAACTTTTTTTTTTTTTAGTGAGGCAATTTAATTAATTAACCTTTTTTTTTTGGGGGGGGGGGTGAGGCAATTGGGGTTAAGTGACTTGCCCAGGGTCACACAACTAGGAAGTGTTAAATGTCTGAGGCCGGATTTGAACTCAGGTACTCCTGACTCTAGGGCTGGTGCTCTATCCACTGCGCCATCTAGCTGCCCCTAACTTCTAATACACGTTAATAAAAACTTAAAAGGCTAAACTCTTGATAAGCTTCTAATTTAAGGCAACAACTCATTAGATTTTAGATATCACTGCTAGAATTTTAGGCCTTACACAGAGGAGGGAAGGTATAGGCAACACAAACACCAAGGCAGACAGATACAGACATAGATTTACTGGGTAAGGAAGGGGGAGGGCAGCTTTCAGACTCAGCTTGGTACTACCATGGACCTCAGTCATCTAGAATCCATAATATTTTGAGAATGGTAGTTTCCAAGTGGGGCAGCCAGGTGGTACAGTGGATATAGAGCACCAGGCCTGGAATCAGGAAAACTCATCTTCCCAAGTTCAAATCCACCCTTAGAAACTTACTAGCTGTGTGTCCCTGGACAAGTCACAACTATCTGCCTCAATTTCCTCATATTTAAAATGGGGATCATAATAGTACCTACTCCCTAGGTGGTCGTGAGAACTGAGTAAGATAATGAGTGCAGCACTTAGAAGAGTGCCTACCACATTTTAAATGCCTAATAAATGCTTACCTGATTCCAACCCCAATGAGGCTGTCAGAACAGTAATGCTAAGCTTTTTGTCTCAGGATCCCTTTATAGTCAAAACTGAGGAGCCCAAAGGGCTTATGCTTATGTGGATTGTATCTATCAACATTTACATCATAAATTAAAACACTTATTGAGATATAAATTGTTTTTTTTTTGTTTTGTTTTGTTTTTGTGGGGCAATGAGAGTTAAGTGACTTGCCCAGGATTACACAGATAGTACCTGTCTAGTGTCTGAGACCATATTTGAACTGAGGTCCTCCTGAATCCAGGGCTGGTGCTTTATCTGCTGTGCTACTTAGCTGCCCCTGTGTTGGTTAGTTTTGCTGAACTATGTTAACATAATAACTATTTTCCAAAAATAAAGTAGAGAAGAATGGCATTGGTTTACATATTTTTTTGCAAATCTTTTTAATGTCTGGCTTAATAAAAGACAGCTGGATTCTCCTATCTACTTCTGCATTCAATCTATTGCAATATTTTTGGTTGAAGAATATGTAGAAAATCCAGCCCCACATAAATATTTAGTTTGAAAAGGAAAATATTTCAATAAGCAAATAACTTCTTGATTTTATTATGAAACAATTCTGACCTCAATGACCCACTGAAAGGGTCTGGGGTAGACCACCAACAGTCTCCAGACCACACTGGTTAGGAGGGAAATAAGGCCCTAAACATCTTAATTTTTGTTTCGTTTTGTGTGTGTGTGTGTGTGTGTGTGTGTGTGTGTGTGTGTGTGTGGCAAATGGGGTTAAGTGACTTGCCCAGAGTCACACAGCTGGTAAGTGTCAAGTGTCTGAGGTCGGATTTGAACTCAGGTCCTCCTGACTCCAGGGCCAGTGCTCTATATCCACTGCACCACCTAGGTATGCATTGGATAGAGCACTTGCCTAGCGGTGCAGTGGAACATTAAACATAATGACTGATTCCAATGTATCCAATAAAATAACAAATCTCCAATAGTGGTCTGATTATCCAAACTTTTTAAAAATATAATTCACCAAGTTATATTATTCAGTGACCCCATTTCGGTTTTTCTTGGCAAAGATACTGGAGTAGTTTGCCATTTCCTTCTCCAGCTCATCTGACAAATTTTTTAGGAAATTGAAGCAAAGTGAGTTGTGACTTTTACAGGGACTGCATTTGTACTCAGGTCTTTTGACTCCAGGCACAGCACTCTATCCACTGTGCCACCTAGCTGCCCAAATTCACTAAGTAGTACTCTGAATTAACATGCAGTCTTTTTCCTAAACCCCTAACATCTTGAATAAAATGAAACATCTGGAACTATCCAATTATTCCCATTATTTTAACTCAGAAAGAGAAAACCTTACATAAAAGCCATGCCTTTATCTGTAGTACATTACTAATATTTTTCCCCAATACAATTGGAGAATTAAGTTGAGAACATCAATACTAGACAAAAAGCTAAACAAACTTACTAAGAATTCAGAAGACAGGAAAAGTTGAGAGTAAATTTGCAACTTCAAAGAAACGGCACAGGAAAAACAGGACAAAGATAATAGTAAGTGGAGTTATGAAAAGAACACAATTAGGAGTTAGGAGACCTGGGTTGTAATGAAAACTGCCATTACAAAGCAGCATGATGCTCAACAAAGCATTTAATTTCTCAAGGTATAAGTTTTGTCATCTGTAAAATGAAGGGGTCAGACTGGATGAAATCTTTTCCGGGTTCAAAAATAAAGCAGACTAAAAGAAATTACACAAATATATGGTTGAAAATGAATTTAAGGTAAAATATATATACATATTGGGAATCACTATAACATTCTGCTGTTTAGCACATTCAAAAACCACACCCCACTGCCCCATACCACAAAAAAAAAAAGTGAGCATAAAAGTTCTGGGCAAATTTTATGTAACTAATTTCACTCCTTGAATGGTTGTAACTCAACAGCCACAGCTCCAAGCCTCTCAGGTTCTTAAAAAGGCCAAACAACTCAATCATAGGAGTTTCAAGTAGAATTCCTAAAACAGTAACACAAAATGTATTTAGAATTGTTTTCTCAACCAACAGAGAAAAATCTAGAAGTAGCTTCTGCTTAACATTTTCTATAAAAAGTTCTTTGCTCCTAGGAAACATGAAATCCTCACACTCAGAAAACTGTATAAAATAAGGTAACAAGGCAGCTAGATGGCACAGTGGATAGAGCACTGGCCCTGGAGTCAGGACGACCTGAGTTCAAATCTGTCCTCAGACATTTAACACTTCCTAGCTGTGTGACCCTAGGCAACTTTAATGAAAAAGACTTTCAGATATTTGTGATGAAAAGACCTGAACTGAATGGCAAATTTGACTTTCAAATACAAGACCCTAGAAGTGAGAAATGGGTAGTTGTCTCCTCTCAATGTGGATATAACAGTCAGTCATACTTCCCAGACCTGTTTGTAGGACAAAGGTCTCAGATACCCTCCTCCCCCTCAGGTTAGCAAGGTCACATGGTTCAAGGAGCACTGGTCTCAATTAGGTCCTCTCCAGAGTTCTGTCCATATAATGAAGTATAAAAGGTCCACTCCTGAGTTATGCCCATACAAGGAATAGGGGTGGGAATACTGAGTTCAGATCAGCTAGTTTTTGGTATAGATTGTAACCCTTCAGTAATGGGACCAGTGCTGAAAAAGGGGAAGGTCCATTCGAGTTAGGGAGTAGGGTATAAAGCAGGGCCTGTGAGCCCCCTTTCTGGGCACCCACTAGCTGCACACTAGGGTGCCTCCTTCTCATGAGGAGAAAATAAAGCCTTTGTCACCTTGCTGCTGAGTTCCTGAGAATTATTGAGAAGAGGATGAATTTTTCCCTCACACTAGAGAACCATAAAAAATTGGAGCTGGGAGACATACCTGGGGTCGTACAGTGGGCAACTGTCTTGTGTCTGAGACTGGGTTTTGGCTGGGATGCCCCTGGGTCCAGGGGTGATGCTTTGTCCACTGTGTCACCTAGCTAGGTGATGACATCTTTAGGGTTAAATTGAGGGGTGAAGAGAATTCACTGGGGGAAGGGGAAGGGCAGAGGTGAAATCCTACATGAAAGAAACAGGAAAAGGCTTATGGAGTGGAGTAAGAGATGGGAGAGGAACAGGGCAGTAAATGAATTTTACACTCATCAGAAAAGGCTCAAAGACCTTAAACTCATCAGACCTACCTCAAGGAGGTAGTCAACAGACACATCCAACTGGGTGGAGCAATCTATTTAATCTGGGCAGTAAATGAGCCTAACACTAACCAGAATTCTCTCAAAGACCTCAATCTCATTAGAATTGGCTCAAGGAGGGAATAATGTACACACTCAATTGGGTGGAGTAACCTCTCTAACCCTGCAGGAAAACAGGAGGGGAAGGGGATAAAGAGAGAGGGGCAGGGGCAGCTAGGTGGCGCAGTGGATAGAGCACTGGCCCTGGAGTCAGGAGTACCTGAGTTCAAATCAGGCCTCAAGACACTTAACACTTACTAGCTGTGTGACCCTGGGCAAGTCACTTAACCCCAATTGCCTCACTAAAAAAACAAAAACAAAAACAAAAACAAAGAGAGAGGGGCAAAAGAAGGAAGGGCAGATTGGGGGAGGGGACAGACAGAAGCAAATCCCTTTTGAGGAGGGATAGGATGAAAGAAGATGGATAATAGAATAAATGGGGAAGGGAATAGGATGGAAGGGAAACAGTTAACAATAGAATCATGAAAAAGAGAAAAGGGGGGAAAATTGTATAAAAAAATATAGCAACTCTTGGTGGAGGCTAAGAATTGAGAATCAAGGGAATGTCCATCAATTGAGGAATGATGAAAAAAGCTGTGCTTCATGACTGTAGTGGAATGGTCTTGTACTACAGGAAATGACAAACAGGATGATCCCCGAAAAACCTGGAAAGACTAATGAACAACAATGTATGGTGAAGTGAGCAGAGCTGGGAGGACATGGTGCACAGTGACAGTAGTATTGTTCAATGAGCAATTGTGAATGACTTAATTACTCTCAGCAGTGCAATGATCCAAGACAATCCCAAGGAACTAATGAGGAAGCTTACTATCCACCCCCATAGAAAGAACTGATAAAAAGAATACTTGTGGATTGTACATATATAACCTGGTTGCAATCTTGTGGAGGGGGGAGGAAAGGGAGGGAGGGAGAAAAATTTGGAACTCTTATGAAAATGAATGTTGAAAAGTACCCTTACATGTAACTGGAAAATAAAACTAATGTTTGTTGCTAGAAAAAAAAAAGAAATAATACGTGGACAGGAAGAAGTGAGAGGTAACAAGCAGAAGGAAAAACAAGAACAGCAATTCAATAAAGTTCAAAACCACCATTTCATTTTGGCATGCAATGACCCTGTATTTCTCAAAGACTATTACAGTGGAGCAAAAAGATCTAGCAGGTAATGAATGGTACCATCACACTAGAAAGGCTTTAGCTTACCCTGAAAAACCTGTGTTTCTTGTCCACGGGGGCCCCATAGCTCATCACCAAATAACTAGCTACCAGATTATGTTTCTTTGGCCACAACAGTTTATGAAAATTACATATTAGCACACTATAGGATCACAGGACTCAGAGGGAGAAAGACAGAGTTAAGCTAGATTTAATGACATTTTACACATGAGAAAAAATGAACTTCAGAGGTGTAAAATAATTTACTCAGTGACAAAAGCAGTATCAAAGAAATCACAAAATAACATTTTAAGAGCCCTTATTAGCCATCTACTCTAACCCATACCTGGAAAACTTTAGGACTCATATTGAGACAGTGGAACAGGACCACCCAGCACGGCATGCCTGCATCAAATAAGGTTTTGTGCTTTATAAGCAAAGTAGAGCTACAGTAGCTCAAAAGAAACATCTGCAAAATTTAGAAATATCTCTACTTCAAATGTTCATATGGATTATCTGTGCCCGACCTGAGGTAGAGCCTTCTGAGTTCATTTTGGTCTGATCAGCCAGTCTTGTCAGACTGTACCTTGACCTGAACATAGTGATGTCACTTTTGGTTCTCTTTGAAGAAAAAAGAGCCAACAGATGACTCAGATTTATCCAGCCCCAGCCTGTCTGCTGAGGCCCAGTTCCACTTCATCAACTGCCTGATCATTTTGACATGTCTAAAGGAAAGAAAAATCTCCTTGGAGAGGTCTTCAAGAAGAAGATAGAAAGCACTTGTCCTATATCCTATAGTGGGCTTACTTTTCTGTATGGTAGGTTGGGCTAGAGGAAAGTGAGGCAGGCAGAAGAGCAATTATATGATTTTATGAACTCATTATTCCTTCACTGAATGAATTTCTCTATTTCTGATGTGGGTGCTATCATTTGCTAGTCTTCCAGGTTCATAGTCTTGGCATTATCCTCAACTCTTCTTCACAGCCAATCAACTGCCAGATCTTGTCGTTTTTATGTCCACAATATCTTATATCTGACACCTTCTCTCTACTCACACAAGCTTGCTGTCCTGGTTCAGGCTCTCATCTGGCTTCTAATTGATCTCCCTGCCTCAAGCCTATCCAGTTCACTCTATTTGTCACACATCTGCCAAAGGGATTTTCCTTGAGTACAAATCTGATCACATCATTCCCCTACTCAGTATGCTCTAGTGGCTTCCTATGGTCTCTCAAAAAATGAACTCCTTAGTGAGGCAATTGGGGTTAAGTGACTTGCCCAGGGTCACACAGCTAGCAAGTATTAAGTAAGTGTCTGAGGCCAGATTTGAACTCAGGTACTCCTGACTCCAGGGCCGGTACTTTATCCACTGCACCACCTAGCTGCCCCTAGTTTAACTTTTAAACCCCTTCAGAACTTGGTCCAAACCCTATTTCCAGCCTCACTAAACAGCCTACTTTCTGAACTCTGTACTCCAGACAGACAAATCTTCAGCTGTTCTCACACAACATTCTATCTCCTGTCCCCATGTCCTTACATGACTGTCCCTCGTTTCTAGAATGCACTTCCCCCTCTTACCTCCACTTCATAGAAATCTTTATTTTCTTAAAGATGCATCTCAACAGGATCGCTCCAAAAAAACATCCAAATAACGCCATAGGAAAATGCCCAGAGCAGCAAAACTCACAGAACAATGTATTGAAATCATCTTCTAACCAAGAATGGCTTGGAAGGTCAGAAGGAGGGAGCTACTGTGCTGATACAGGAGTTGAGTCCAACCCCACAGTCACCCTTACACAGGTCCAGTCCCAGAAAGGCCTCACCACAGAAGGAGACCCCCCCAGAGCCTCTGAATCAGCTGAAGCACCAGTGTCATCTGGAACTAAGCTCACAGTTTGATGAGAGGGCTGAGCCGTGGGCAGTGGGGAGACTACAGGGGTCTATGCTGGTACTGAGGCAGAACTTGGATTTTTCACCCCTGCTGAGAAGAAGGAGGTAGGCTTGAGTAGCAGTGGCCCAGGTGGGGAAGAGGCACAGGCTAGTTGGTGCTGACAACCACAACACACAAAGCTGGTTGATTAGCAAGTTGGTCTGGGGTCATCTAAGGACCAGAGAACAGATTAGGTGAGTGAAGAACCTGATCCTCCTTAAATCATACCACCTTGGACTTCTTAAGCTTGGGATACTGCACCCTGGAAACAGAGCCCCACTTTAAGGAGCTAAAAGTCAACTAAAAGAAAGGCAAGATGAGCCAACAGAGAAAGGTGAGGACCATAGAAAGTAACAAGGAAGACCAAGGGACACCCTCAGAGGAAGATGGCAATATCAGGGCCCCTATATCTAAAGCTTCCAAGAAAAATATGAATTGGTCTCAGGCCATAGAGGTGCTCAAAAAGGACTTTGAAGATAAAGTTAGAGAGGTAGAGGAAAAAATGGAAAGAGAAATGAGGGGGATGCAGGAAAGACATGAGAAAAAAGTCAACAGCTTGAAAAGTCAAATTGGCCAAATGGAAAAGGAGGTACAAAAGCTCTCTGATGAAAATAATTGCCTAAGAATGAGGATTGAACAAATGGAAGCCAGTGACTTTATGAGAAACCAAGACACAATAAAGCAAATCCAAATGAATAAAAAAAAGAGGGCAATGTGAAATATCTTCTGGGAAAAACTGCTGACCTGGAAAATAGGTCCAGGAGAGATCATTTGAAAATTATTGGTCTACCTGAAAACCATGATCAAGGAAAGAGCTTAGACACCATCTTCCAAGACATTCTCAGGGAAAATTGCCCTGAAATTCTAGAAGGAGAAGCTAAAATAGAAATGGAAAAAATCCACCGTTCACCTCCAGAAGGAGATCCCAAAAGGAAAACTCCTAGGAATATTATAGCCAAATTCCAGAGCTCTCAGGTCAAGGAGAAAATATTGCAAGCTGCCAAAAAGAAAGAATTCAAGTACTGTGGAGCCCCAGTCAGGATAGCACAAGATCTAGTAGCTTCTACATGAAAGGACTGAAGGGCATGGAATATGATATTCCAAAGGGCAAAGGAAATGGGATTACAACCAATAATCACCTACCCAGCAAAACTCAGCATAATTTTTCAGCGGAAAAAATGGGACTTTAAGGAGAAAGAAGACTTTCAGATATTTGTGATGAAAAGACCTGAAGTGAATGGCAAATTTGACTTTCAAATACAAGACCCTAGAGAACCATAAAAAATTGGAGCTGGGGGACATACCTGGGGTTGTACAGTGAGCAACTGTCTTGTGTCTGAGGCCAGGTTTTGGCTGGAATGCCCCTGGGTCCGGGGGTGATGCTCTGTCCACTGTGTCACCTAGCTAGGTGATGACATCTTTAGGGTTAAACTGAGGAGTGAAGAGAATTCACTGGGGGAAGGGAAAGGGCAGAGGTGAAATCTTACATGAAAGAAACAAGAAAAGGCTTATGGAGTGGGGGAAGAGATGGGAGAGGAGCAGGGCAGTAAATGAATTTTACACTCATCAGAAAAGGCTCAAAGACCTTAAACTCATCATAGTAGCCTCAAGGAGGGACTAATACACACACCCAACTGGGTGGAGTAATCTATTTAACCTGGCTCATTTACTAATAAGCCAAATATCAGAATTGGATCAAAGGGGCAGCTAGGTGGATAGAGCACTGGCCCTGGAGTCAGGAGGCCCTGAGTTAAAATCTGGCTTCAGACACTTAACACTTACTTGTTGTGTGACCCTGGGCAAGTCATTTAACCCCAACTGCCTCACTTAAAAAAAAAAAAAAGAATTGGCTCAAAGACCTCAATCTCATTAGAATTGGCTCAAGGAGGGAATAATGTACACACTCAATTGGGTGGAGTAATCTCTCTAACCCTACAGGAAAATAGGAGGGGAAAGGGATAAAGAGAGAGGGGCAAGGGGCAGCTAGGTGGCACAGTGGATAGAGCACTGGCCCTGGATTCAGGAGGACATGAGTTCAAATCCAGCCTCAGACACTTAACACTTACTAGCTGTGTGACCCTGGGCAAGTCACTTAACCCCAATTGCCTCACTAAAAAAAAAAAAAAAAAAAGAAAAGAAAACTGCCCTTACATGTAACTGGAAAATAAAATGTTTGTTGCTGAAAAAAAAAAAAAAGATGCATCTCAAGCACCATCTTCCAAATATCATTCCTGATCCTCCCAATTGCTACTGCCCTTCCTTGATAGAGCATTTATTAAGCACTTACTATGTTCCAGGAACAGTGCTAAGCACTGGAGATTTCTAAGGAGTTTATGGTAACACGGGAAGACAACAAACGAAAGAACACTAGAAAAGGAGTGATGGAGGGAGAGGATACCCACGCAAGAAAGGTAAGGTGGTTGGCAAAGAGAAATAAGAGGAGAGTCTATTCATGAAAGAAGTGAATCATGACTGAGATCCATCTTGAAATAATAATACTCCTTGTAGGAAAGTCACTATTCAGCAGCGTGGGGCCTCAGCATAGATTCTCCAGGGTAGGAAGGCAGTTGGTCAGGATAAGGATGAAGTCTAGAGAGTTGCTTCCTGAATGTTTGCATATATGTATAAACTGTTTTCCCCTAAAGAATGTAATTTCCCTCAGATTTTTTGTTTTTTCTATCCCCAGTATACAGTACCTGGCACATAGTAGGTTTAATAAATACTTGTTAACTGAATATCTAGTAGATATCTTAATCTCATTATGTCCAAAACAGAACTCATTATGTTGCCTCCTAAACATCCTCCCTTCCCTATTATTGAGGGCAACACCATCCTCCTAAGACTCTCAACTAAGGAGTCATCCTGGATTCTTCACCACTCTCACCCCACCATATCCAAGCTACTGACAAGGCCTGTGATTTCATCTTTGCAAACATCTCTCTAATATACCCCCTTCTCTCCTGACATGGCCACCACTATTGCACAGGCCCTCATCACCACCGAATTATTGCAATAGCCTGCTGTTGGGTACACTTGCCTCAAGATTCTCTCCTCCCCATTCTATCTTCCATTCAGCCATTAAAGTGATGCTCCTACAGACTTAATAAACAGTGGTTTCCTAATGCCTCCAGGAACAAATCCAAAATGATTTTTCTTCGCATCTTCTTCAGAATCTAGCCTCCTCCTACCCACTCTGAACCCTTAATTCTCCCAACAAGAACAATTCAGTGATACTGACCTGCTGGCTGTTTCACAAACAAGATACTCCAACTCCCAGCTCCAAGTATTTTCTCTGACCATCCTCTATCCTTAGAATACTCTTCCCTTATCTGCTAAACTACTTATCTCCCTGGTTTCTTTTAAGTCCCAACTAAAATTTCACCTTCCATAGGAAGACTTCCTTAACCCTTCTTAATTACAGTGCCTGCCTTTTTTATCCTGCATACAGCTCGTAGGCTGTCTCCCTCATTAAACTGTAAGTTCTTTGAGGGCAGGGACTGTCTTTTGGTTCTTACTGATCCCCAGTGCTTAACACATGACACAGAGAAGTGCTTAATGTTTATTGGTTAACTAAAGATGCAATGTGAAAGGGTTAAGAAAGGGGCAGCTAGGTGGCGCAGTGGATGGAGCACCGGCCCTGGATTCAGGAGGACCTGAGTTCAAATCCAGCCTCAGACACTTACTAGCTGTGTGACCCTGGGCAAGTCACTTAACCCCAATTGCCTCACTTAAAAAAAAAAAAAGAAAGAAAGGGTTAAGAAAAAGACCACTGAACTTGAAATCAAGAAAAGTCTTAGTTCAAAATCCTGCTTCAGATATTGATGTTATATAACCATGAGAAAGCACTTAAAATTAAAGTGCTAAAAATAAGTAAATAAATGAAAACTAAAGTGCTATGACAGCTATTATTGCATCATGTGCACAAGGTTATTATATTACCTATGCTTTTGCTCTTTAACAGAAATATACTCACTTCAATATAAGTCCTTACAATATCGTCCAACCTGATTACTCAAATGAAAATGCAATCAATGATTTCGTTTTTCAAATTTTTAAAAATTCTTATTGTCCTTTTGTTTTTAAATCACCTTTAATTTAACAATGTAACCTTTCTTCACCCTGCCCACAAGAGCTATTTCTTATAAGAACTGAAAAGGAAAATAAACCTACAGAAAAAAAAGCAGTTTAGCAAAAGTAACCAAACAAAAACCAATTCCAACAGAATATGCAATGTTCCACACTTGCAGTCCCCCACCTTTGTGGGGGGTTGGGGGGAACACAGACATTTAGCTGGTGTAGTGTATAAAGCATCAAGCCTACAATCAGGAAGACCCAAGTTGAAATCTGGTCTTAGACGCTTACTAGCTGTGTGACCCTAGGCAATTCACTTACCCTTTTGTCTGCCTCAGCATCCTCATCTGTAAAATGGAAATAATAATAGCACTTACTTCCCAGGGTTGCTGTGAAGATCAAATAAGAATTTTTGTGACAAATTACTTAATAACCAATATCTTGGGGAGATCCAGAGTTTTCCCCCTTCTTCTAAAGCCCTAACTTAGAAGTCCAGTCTCTTTTTGAAAGTAAGACTGCACTGAATCCTCTTCATCTTGGTCAGACCCACCTCAAGCTTGCAAAGAATCTAGGGTGGAGAAGCTCACTGTGTTCTACTCAAGCTTGGGAGAAGAAAGATCTTTTTGTCTAGATCAGGGCTTCTTAAACTTTTTCCATTCAACCCCTTTCCTAAGAAATTTTTACATGACCCTGGGTATATAAGTATACATAAGCTTTTACTATTGCCAAATTTTTCCCAACCCCCACATTCAATTTAGCAACCCCATCTTCAACCCAGTTTAAGAGTTTGATTTAAATAGGAAGGCCTCTCCTTCCAAGGAGGGGTCACTCAAGCCCACCCCTTGAAAGGGGTATATATTCTTTGAATTAATAGGGAAAAGGCTGAGGGTGGTCTGGTATAGCCCTTCATTTTAATATAGCCTACTTCCAATCATGTCAACCAATTAGATTTGATTGTTATTTGATGAACCGTCTAACTGCTTCATGGGCATATGAGCTATGAGCCCCACCCCCATGATTGTCTTTGGTCAGAGAGATGGCCAATGACTATCCTTTTATTAATAACCTGCTGGCCTTAATAAGATTATTAAATTACCCAGAAACAATGTCTCTCAAATTTTTAACTGTCACATTCTAAAGCACTTAGTACAGCATGTGACACATATTAAGCACTATATAAATGTTAGCTATCGTGCATACCCTTTGACCCAGTAATACCACTTTTGGGTCTTTTTCTCAAAGAAATCATGGAAAGGGGAAAGGGACCCATATGTACAAAAATATTTATAGCTGCTCTTTATGTGGTAGCAAGGAATTGGAAGTTGAGGGGGTGCCCATCAATTGGGCTGGACAAGTTGTGGTATATGAATACAATGGAATACTATTGTGCTGTAAGAAATGATGAGCAAGAGGAGGTTCAGAGAAACCTGGAGGGCCTTGCGTGAGCTGATAATGAGTAAGATGACCAGAACCAGAAGAACATTGTACACAGTATCATCAACATTGAGTGTTGATCTGCTGTGATGGACTATATTCTTCTCACCAATGCAACGGTACAGAAGAATTCCAGGGAACTCATGATAGAAGAGGATCTCCAAATCCAGGGAAAAAAGAAAAAAAAAGAACTTTGGAGTATGGATGCTGAATGAACCATACTATTTCTTTTGTTTTGGGTGCTGATGTTTTTCTATTTTGAGGTTTTTCGTCATTGCTGATTTTTCTCTTATGGCGTGACTAATGCAGAGATATGTTTAATGTTATTATGTGTATGACACACACACACACATATAACCTATGTCGGATTGCCTGCTGTCTAGGGAAGGGGGGAGGGAGGGAGAAAAATCTGAAATTGGAAAGCTTGTATAAACAAGACTTAGGAACTATCTTTACATGTAACAGGGAAAAAAAATAAAATACTTTATTAATTAAAAAAAATAAATAAATGTTAGCTATCATCATTGTCATCATTGTCAACATAGTTATTTTTTATTATAAATGTTTTTATTTCTTCTTTGGAGGCCATGCTTTATCATTATGATAACGTTTAAGGTTTTGTTGTTCTTAACCTTTTACATCATCACTGTCACTGTATGTTATTTTCCTGGTACTTTTTTTTCACTTTAAACTAATTTTAAAAGGTCTTCCAATGTTCTTATCATTTCATCTCCCCCTATGCTCTAAACCTCCCAAATCCAGTCAAGACCTTCATCAAGACCTCTCATCTTCCTACTCTTCTGGTACTTTTTCAAGCTTCCGCCAACTTCAGTTCTATTCCTCTGGAAGTGTTCCTTTAGTTAGCCAATTCAACTCTGTCCCCTACTCAAATCTCTTGCCCTTTTGTCCCACTGTTAGCTCAATCCTTGACAAATTTCAGTCCTGGGTTATTCCCACAATGTTATTTTTCCAAGTCACAAGCTACTGAATGGAATGGCAATGTGAGAAAATGGGGTTTTTTGGGGGAACACCCAAAGACTAGATAAGCCTTTACTTTCAGAAACATGTGTGCTCTCTTTACTAATATTTAATATACTTTAATAAATGCTTAATGTCATAAAACTGGTGCTAAAGCTTCTAATTTATAAGTAACAACTTTATTAGGAACCTCAGATCAGAAAATTTTCCCCAAACTTGGGCCAGAAATAAGGCAACCACATATAGTTTTACTTGCCACAGCAATAAGTTACACAACTATGCTAAATAGGAACATTTTAATTTCATGTCATCCCACTTCAACTGGGCCCTCACTGCAGTAAGGCTATCCTTGTATTCTTACCTAATTGCTTCCTTCTCACTCCCCACAAAAAAAAACTTTCCAAATTTTTACTTCTCTCCTTAAGCCTCTCTCCTCTCTTAGCTAAGGACCTCACAGTTTTCTGTGGCATCAACCAAAACACATAAGTCCTTACTGTATATGGCACTTTTTCTTCATGATAAAGATACTAGAATGATTTGTCATTTCCTTCTCTAGCTTATTTTAGAGATATATAAACTGAGGCAAACAGGGTTAAGTGACTTGCCCAGGTCACACAGCTAGTGAGTGACTGACGCCAGATTTGAACTCAGGAAGATGAGTCTTCCTGACTCCAAGGTCTGGTTCTCTATCCATTGTACCACTTAGTTGTGGAGCTGAACTAGATGGCTTATTTGATAAAGCACTGGGCCTAGAGTCAGGAAGACCCAAGTTCAAATCTGGCCTCAGATGCTTACTAGCTGTGTTATCCTAGACAAATCACAACCTCTATTTGCCTTAATTTATGAGAAGGAAATGGCAAAGCACTCCAGCATCTTTGCCAAGAAAACCCCATGAACAATACTGGGTTGATATGATCCACAGGGTCACAACTAAAAAACTCAACAACATGTGTAGCACTTAAGAAAAAGTGAGGTCATAAAAAGCTCCCTTCTCCTTTTCTTCATCTCAAAACCACTTAACATTTCCACTCACTCCCCACTTTTTTACCAGGCTCTGAAAAGGTAGGGGACTCTTGCCTTACCAGGGTCAAGCCCTCTACATATGTCCTTGATTCCATACAGACCATGCTCTTCAACAGACTACATCCTCAGTCATCCCATCTCTCTACCATTTTTTTTTTTGGTGTGTTTGAGGCAATTGGGTTTAAGTGACTTGCCCAGGGTCACACAGCAAGTGTCAAGCATCTGAGGCCGGATTTGAACTCAGGTACTCTTGACTCCAGGGCCGGTGCTCTATCCACTGCACCACCTAGCTGCCCCTCTATCAAATCTTAAACCTGATTTGTTCCTACTGCCTTCATAAATAAGTCTCTCTCATGCTTAAAAAAGTCATTAGGCTATCATCCCCTCAAGCTATCATCCTATACAGTTATCCCTTCTATATCACAGGGGTTAAGGGGCACAGTTCCTCTGCAATCTAGAAAATCTGCATAAAATTTTATTCTTCCTTTTGTACTGGAGGTCTTAATTTTTCTTTATTCTTTTATGAGGTGTTTATAGTACCTTATAAAATTTACATTGATATTATACAATACTATACGTATATTTTATGTATTTTTGAGTTAAACTTTTCTGTGTCATTTGCTGGCCTTTGCATGTCATCTGCAGCTTCTGCAACACCCCCCCCCCAAAAAAATTCCCACTTAATTTGTTATGCCAACCTGTGATACATTGAAACTACAAAGGGAAGTCATGATGTGGAAGGGATAACTGCATATCTTTGCTCTGTTACTCAGCCAAACTCCTAGAAAAATTTGCCTCCATTTCCCTTCTTCTCACTGTCTAATCCTCTGCATCATCCTATGCAACCTATCTGCCACAATGGACAAGTAACCATTTTCTTCTAAGAAACTTTTTCCTCTCTGAGTTTTAGGGACACTACCTCTCTTGGTTCTCTCCTCCTACCTACTTCACCAATTCTTAATCTTATACAATGAATTATCATGTCATGCCTACTCCTAGGTTCCCCATTCTCTTCCACACTCTTGTTGATCTCATCAGCTTTCCTTATTCTTATTCATAAGAATAAGAGCCATGGTAAATGGCCAAAGGACATAAGGAAGCAACATTTAAGGACATCCAAGCTATCAACAATCATTATGAAACAGTGCTCCAAAAAACTCAGAAAATTGCAAATTAAAGAAAACCTGATGTTTCACTTCATATCCATCAGATTGGCAAAGGTGACAAAAAGGAAAATGACAAATACTGGAGGGGCTATGGAAAAATAAGACACATTAATGCATTGTTGATGGAGTTGTGAATGGCTACTCCTATTTGACACACCTCATCTTCAGTAATACAGGTTTTCCTCATTTTCCTCTTTAACTCTTCTTTCTTCAATTTTGTTCATTAATTTTACTTCTTTTTCCTTCTGCCAAGTATTGGACACCTAAGATAAATCTAGTCTTTTCTTGATCAATATTAATGACACTTTGTCAGAAGACAAAATTTACAAATTTTTATCAGAAAATTGCATGAGGAGGAGAGAATTGTAAAGGAAATCCAGAAGATTTAGAATTGTGAAGGAATCCAAGGGACCAAATTTGAAGAGAGGAAATGATAGGATTTGATGATTTAACTAGAGATGAAGGAGGAAATGAAGTTAAAGCTGAAGGAAGAAACGAGCAGTGACAACTCCAGAGCAGAAGAATGCACAGGCAGTTTGTCATTGTAATTATCCCTAGGGAGATACTGGGAAGAACAAGAAAAGGCTCATAACACTGAATCCAGCAAGTACAGAAGGCAGTGCTTAGAATATACAAAATGTTTCAAATTCTATCTCTGCCAACTGAATCTTATTGTTTGATTTGATTATTGACAAAGCTATTTTAAAGTTGTGTTAAGCTCAATTTTGTAGGAAGTTTTCCTGGCTGATTACCAGCATCCACACATCAACCCCTGAAAAGACTTCCATTCCACGACTACACCTAGAGGACATCTAAGAAAAGACTTTCAGAGACTTTAAATGAACAGTTTTGATTTGTTGTTTTTGTTGTTTTTTTTCTCTTTCTGTTATAATATACACCATCTGTAACATGTATTCTCTGCAGAGGCCCTCCCTTTGCAAGACTAATGTCAAAGCGTCGGTTCATGAGAAAAAAAAAAAAAAATCGCCCCTCTGGACAAAACTTTCCTCTCTTCCTTTTCTATATTGTTGTTCACATATTATTAGTTAGCAATAGTTATTATATTCTTTTTACTGTTCCGTCAAGGAAACATTTTGTTTCTTGAGGAACAAAAAGGGGGACTGTAATGATTGGAATGACGCCACCTACTGGAGACTTGCTGTGGGAAAGCTCCACCATAAGGAAAATGCCTCAGAGGCATTGTGGCTTTTCCTTGGCGTCAGGAAATGACGTTTGCTCATGGGTGCTGTCTATCAAGGCTACCAGCCAATCAACTTGAGGAGCCTCCTATGGTCTGGGAGGAGACAGGAAGGAGGAAAGGGAGCCTGCGCAGAGAGCGCTGACCTTTTTTGGCTTCCTGACTTGATGGTGGTGGCGGCAGAGGACTTCACAGGAAATTTGAGGAAAGATAGGAATGCCAGGCTGTTAGAATTCTGTTCTCAATCTTTTTCTTTCTATTTTCCAATAAACCCTTAAAAACCTAAACTCGTTTTATCAGTGATTTTTAGTCAGTTTCCCCCAAACTGGGGGAACAGATTAGAATCCACATGTAGAATCTTAAATTACACATTATCAATGCTTAAAGGGTAGGCTGGTTTTCCTCCTAGAAGGGAAGGTAAAGGGGACGAAGGAATATGTCCTGATCTCCAGGTTATTTGGAGAATAAAGAGCTTATTTAAGAGAAAAACCAAGGGTAAAAACAAAGAAAAAAAGGATCTGAAAAGGGAGAAGAATCCTGACTTGTGTCAAAATACAGGATAGAAGAATGTCAGAAAAATGGAGAAAGATGAGAACCACTGAATCAAATCAAATCAATCAATCAATCAAACAAATATCCACTGTCAGGCCCTATGATAGGAAGACAAAAAATAAAATGGTCAATGACTAAGAAGCTAACATTCTACTAAGGGAGATATTATGTACTATGTATGTACATTATATATTATATATAGACACAGACACAGACACAGACACACACACAGACACACACACACACACGGTAACTGAGGACAGGGCATGAGGGAACTGTGAGGATCAACAAAGTTTTCACGTAAAGATGACTTTGTTTTGAAGGAAATAAGGTATTCATCCTAAAGGTACAATTGAGGAAGTACATCACAGGTACAGGGAACAGCCAGTGCAAAGCACAGAAATGAAAAATGGGATGAGCAAAATGATGAGTATGAATGAACTGCAGAGTGCAGAAATAAAAGTAATGTATAATAAGTCTAAAAAGGTAAAGCAGGGCCAGGTTGTAAAGGACATAAAAAACAAGAGAAGTTTTCATTTGACCATAAAAGCTTTCTCTGGGTGTTCACTATGAAAAAGAGGAGAGAGAACAAAAGCCCAAGGAGGATGGCAGGTTTAGTAAAGGTTTCTTTCTTTTTTCCCCTTTTTTTGGCAGTGTAATGAGGGTTAAGTTACTTGCCCAGGGTTACACAGCTAGTAATTTTCAAGTGTCTGAGGCTGGATTTGAACTCAGGTCCTCCTGAATCCAAGGCTGGTGCTTTATCCACTGGACCACTTAGCTGCCCCCTAGTAAAGGTTTCTTAAAGACAGTGGAGAGATGAAAATGTTTTGGAGGCAATAGGAAGGAACCTCTTGATGGGGAAAGACAGAAAGAAGGGATGACTATAGGGGCAATTTGGTGAAGAACATGGGAGAGGGTAGAATCATATTTTAGCAAGGATATTGATCAACAGAAGCATCTAAAGGTGGGGAATCAGGACAGTGGAGGATGATAAGATTATGCCATAAGGATCAGTAGAAGAAACTGGTGATGTTTAGCTTGAAAAAGTAAAGATGGGGGTGGTGGTGAGGGCAACGGGCCATAGCCAATTTCAAATATCTGAATGTCTATTTTGCAGAAGAATTAGACTTGTTGGGCAAGGGGGGCAGGATTGTCAGGCTCTAGAGTTCCAGTATAGGAAGATCAAAAGAGGAAAACTTAGGTCAGGAACTTATAGACTACAAAGGAATCATTATGATCTGTATTCCACCAGAGAAGGAAAAAAATGGTTACTTGTATAGGAGTAATTTCTGAATCAATTGTACACATACATGCAGTTTGATCAATTTTTCTGAGTAAATAAAATCACCACCTAATAAAATAATAAAATTGAGAAAAAGATATTGCTTATAAGTGAGACAACTCCATCCTGACCTATTTAAACAATATATCTATGCCAAAAAATGGGGTAAACAAATTTTTAAAAAATAGACAGATCACTCATTTCCTAAGAGTTTTAACCAATATAAATGAACCACTACAAAAAGACCAAAAGAATCAAGAAACCACTTCAGTCAGCAAACATTTGCTCTCCTTGCCAAAGGATGCAATGGCAGCCAAGAGCAACCTCGGTTTAGAATATAGACTGATTTGTTAAATGAATTAAATATAATAGGCCACACTATTAAAAAAAAAAGAGAGAGAGAAAAGTGTCTTTTGCATCTACAGTTGGGGAAGAATACACAACTAGTTGAGAGATAAAAGACAATTTTAATTATACAAAATTAAAAGTCTTTTTATACAAACAGATCAATGAAACTGGACAAAATATGGATAGGAAAAAAAAAATCCTTTGCACCAAACATCAAGGGGGCAGCTAGGTGGTGCAGTGGTTAAAGCTCCGGCCCTGGATTCAGGAGGACCTGAGTTCAAATCTGGTCTCAGACATTTGACACTTACTAGCTGTGTGACCTTGGGCAAGTCACTTAACCCTCATTGCCTGGCAAAAAACTAAAAAAAAAGGAAAAAAAAGAACCTCTGATGCACCAAACATCTAAAATCTGTATAGGGAATTGACATAAATAAAAAAGACTAAGTTATTTTTCAACAAGTAATTAGTAAAAGGATATGAACTGGGGCAGGTAGGTGGCACAGTGGATAAAGCACTAGCCCTGGATTCAGGAGGACCCGAGTTCAAATCTGGCCTCAGACATTTGACACTTACTAGCTGTGTGACCCTGGGCATGTCACTTAACCCTCACTGTCCCAACCAAAAAAAAAAAAAAAGGATGAACCATTTTTAAAAGACATGAAAACTGTTAACAGTCACAAGGGGGAAAATGTTCTAAATTACTAGTAATAAGAATGACACCATTCTTGGTGTGGTATAACATGTGCTTTAAATTGTTAAAGACAGACACAGTGGATGTTGGAGGGAATATGGAAGGACGGGCATTCTAGCTACTTTTTTTGAAAAACAACCTGAAATTATTAAAAAAGCTAGCAAACTGTGCTCTTTGATCCTATAATCCCAAGTCTGAGTTCATTACCCTAAGGAGGTCAGCAACTGAAAATTCCTATATACACAAAAATAATATCAGCACTATTTTTGTGATGACAAAAAGCTGAAAACCAATTATGTGCTTATCAATTCAGAAATGGCTGAACAAATTGTGCTAGATAAATGTAATAGGTTGTTGTGCCATGAGACAAAATTATTAAAAATATGGCGGGGGGGGGAGGGGCAGCTAGTTGGCGCAGTGTATAGAGCACGGGCCCTGGAGTCAGGAGGACCTGCTTCAAATCCGCTCTCAGACATTTGAGGCTTACTAGCTCTTGTGACCTTGGGCAAGTCACTTAACCCTCATTGCCCAACCCTCCCCCCCCAAAATGGCAAGACTTGTGATGCAGAAAGGAAAAAAAAGCTGACCCCAAACCCCAAAACACATGATGGCTACAATGGTATGAAACAAAGAAAGCACTAATAAATCAGGTCAAAAAAAATTGTCAGCATTGGTGTCAAATGACTGGGCTTAAAACACACTTCCTTTCTTTTAAAAAACAGTAAGTTATATAAAGGTAAAAATTACATATACTACCGGTCACATTTTTTAGAGTACATGCTTTTGCTTAACTTTTTCCTAATGGCAAGGCACAATAGGGATGTTTATTGTGATATAATCAGTGTTAAATTGTATCAATTAAAAATAAAAATATTTAAAGAACTTGTAAAATCTTATGAGAAGGACAACAGAAAATTATAAGGAGGAGCACTTCATTAAAAAACAGTTAGAGAAAAACTTGTTTATATTTTTCAAGGAATCTTAGATACTTTCCAGTACATAGATAGGAGGTACTTTGTTGAACAAAGGGCCAGTAAAGTTGCTCTTTGCTACACCAAATTAAATGCTTTTCATAATTAACATGCTTAATAAGCACAATGGGAGGGTCAACTAGGTGGCCCAGTGGGATAGAGCACCAGCCCTGGAGTCAGGAGTACCTGAGTTCAAGTCCGACCTCAGACACTTGACACTTACTAGCTGTGTGTCCCTGGGCAAGTCACTTAAAAAAAAAAAAAGAATGGAAGATCCCATTGTGCTTTTTTTGGTTTGTTTGGTTTTTTGGTGAGGCAATTGGGGTTAAGTGACTTGCCCAGGGTCATACAGCTAGTAAGTGTCAAGTGTCTGAGGCCGGATTTGAACTCAAGTGCTCCTGAATCCAGGGCCGGTGCTTTATCCACTGCGCCACCTAGCTGCGCCAAGATCTTCCATTCTTAAGATCTTTCAATTAAATTGTGAAAGGGTAACAATTTGTTCCATCGTTGACTATCTCTTGTGAAAGGCAATTGCAAAGTTCTTTTGACGATATCAAACTTTCCATGGAAGCAAAAGTCTATCTTTTTAATACCAATACCAGTATTGTTATATGACAGTAAGAATGAGTCATTTAATACAACAGTCTCCAAAGAAAAGTAAATTATTTCCTGTGTTTAAAAAGTATTCTCAAAAATAGAAAAATGTTAATTTCATTAATTCTCAATAATAGTGTTTCTCTTCCCATTTTATGGGAAGTGAAGAATTGAATCATAAATTCCCATTGTGAACTTAAAATCATAAAGCAAATAAGTGGCCTGGAAAATATCTCTTAAGTCCTTATCTAGTAGTGTCCTAGCCACTAAACTAAGGGTTTTTTGAAAACCAATCAGAAATTCCAAATCCATTTAGTTAAAACACAGTACTCCCTACTCCAAGTGAAACCATCCAAGTTAGTAATAAGACCAAAGAGGAAGTTACATCTTGGTAGGGCAGAGATTAAAATACTATTGATAAACACTGACTTATTCGGTAAAACATAAGGATGTGAAATCAGTCCCATAAACCCATCCCTTATGTAGGGCCTAAAGATAAGGGTGATTGGGGCAGCTAGGTGGCGCAGTGGGTAGAGCACCACCCCTGGATTCAGGAGGACCTGAGTTTAAATCCAGCCTCAGACACTTAACACTTACTAGCTGTGTGACCCTGGGCAAGTCACTTAACCCCAAATGCCTCACCAAAAAAAACAAAAACAAAAAAACCCACCCTGAAAAATATTCAAAGGAAAAGACAGCAGAAATTAAAAGAAACTAGTACATTATTTTAGATTTTCCTCTGAAATTATCTGATTGTTTCCTACTTTATCTTAAGTGATCTATTTAATTTTGACATTTCCATTAAATAAACTTTCACTAATTCCTTTAAAGAGGCCTATTTCAAAGGTTGAGAGACTTTAACCATTAGGAAACTGGAAAGTTTTTTGAAAGTCTTCATTTAAACTAAATTGAAAATGTTGAATAATCCTTAAGAATTACTCTACACCACAAAGGAACCTCCTTCCATTAGGCATATTCTTACCCAAATTTCCTTGCTCCACTGTTAATACAACTTCATCCATCACTACAGCTCTAAAGTCTAGTTCTTCCTCACAACATTTGGCCTTTAGAGCTCGTAGTATCTCCTGTTGGGGGTAGTCTTCTCTGATTCGACGATCTGTCAAGAACCATAATCTGGCAGCAACAGAGCTACACATCTTGATTAGATCTTCCTCCTTCTGAATTATTTTCTCTTTAATTTATGCTCTACCTAGGAGAAAAACATAAAAACAAGTCAAGAAACCTATAGTAGTGCTTTGATGATCACAGCTATACAAATAGTTGAGACAAATTCTCTCACCAGAAAGAGTAGCTGGCAATGTCATCTTAAGATTGACTACTAAAATTCTTCACTCATGCCTAGGAGTCCAGTTAAAGAGCATTAACTACAGAGGGTTAACTTTGACAAACAGTAGACACACCTTATCCTCAGGGACTGGAGAAAGGAAAGAAGAAGTTAAGGTGTGAAAGGGTTTTAAGGTATATATTTAATGAAATTAGAGAACTCACATAAAATTTTTTCAGTCAAGAAATATGAAAAGTCTTCGGTTGAGGATGGAGGGTCAAGAGAAAAGAGAAGTTTGGGGAAAAAATTAAAGGACTGAGATAGGGTCAATCAAGAAAGAGTAAAAGAGTTGCTATGGAACAAAATGAGGACCCACAGAATAGATATATTTACAAAAATAAATGACGAAGGTGTGTAATAAACTAGCAGAGGAAATGAAGTAATCAGATTAATAGGAGGAATACTGGTAAAAATAAAGTTAGAAAATTAAAGGGAAGAATCCAAGTCATTCCCCAATTGAGAAATGGTCAAAGGATATGAACAGGCAGTTTTCTGATGAAGAAACCAAAGCTATCTATTCCCATATGAAAAAATGCTCTAAATCTCTAATGATTAGAGAGATGCAAATTAAAACAACTCTGAGGTACCACCTGACACCTATCAGATTGGCTAAAATGACAAAAAAGGAAGATAAATGTTTGAGAAGCTGTGGGAAAATTGGAACACTAATGCATTGTTGGTGGAGCTGTGAACTGATCCAACCATTCTGGAGAGCAATTTGGAATTATGCCCAAAGGGCGATAAAGCTGTGCATACACTTTGACCCAGCAATTCCACTGTTAGGTCTTTTTCCCAAAGAAATCATGGAAGGGGGAAAGGGACCCACATGTACAAAAATATTTATAGCTGCTCTTTACGTGGTAGCAAGGAATTGGAAGTTGAGGGGGTGCCCATCAATTGGGGAATGGCTGGACAAGTTGTGGTATATAAATACAATGGAATACTATTGTGCTGTAAGAAATGATGAGCAGGAGGAGTTCAGAGAAACCTGGAGGGTCTTATGTAAGCTGATGATGAGTGAGATGAGCAGAACCAGAAGAACATTATACACAGTATCATCAACATTGAGTGTTGAACTACTGTAATGGACTATATTCTTCTCACCAATGCAATGGTACAGAAGAGTTCCAGGGAACTCATGATAGAAGAGGATCTCCAAATCCAAGAAAAAAACAAAAAAAGAACTGTGGAGTATAGATGCTGATTGAACCATACTATTTCTTTTGTTTGGGTGCTATTGTTTTTTTTTTCTATTTTGAGGTTTTGCATCACTGCTCTGATTTTTTCTCTTGTAACAGGATTAATGCAGAAATAGGACTAATGTTATTGTATATATATGTGTGTATATATATATCTATATATCTATATATAGATATATAGATATAACCTATATCAGATTACCCGCTGTCTAGGGGAGGGAGGGAGAAAAATCTGAAATTGTAAAGCTTGTATAAACAAAAGTTGAGAACTATCTTTACATGTAACGGAAAAAATAAAATACCTTATATGTAAAAAATTAAATTAAATTTTAAAAAAAGAAAATTAAAGGGAAAATGTTTGTTAAATTGAATTAAATCAGAAACCTTGGCTGATATGGCTACCTAAAGAGAAGTAAACTGCTCAGATCCCACATACATAGAACAAAGAAAAATCTGAAATTGCTACTAGATCAAATAATGGTATTGAAATCCTTCAAAAAAAAAACAACCCAAAAAACTAGAGTGACTTCTTCCACCTACAACTACAAAAAAATAAAAGTCAGCCCAAAGGCAATAGGAAAGGGATGTCATTAGCACAGCCAACATGAGAGCAGCAAATAAGCCAGAAGCCTCCCAGTAAAAACAGTCAGGCTAGAGACATATGAAGCCTGTATGGATCTGTATTTGGAGGCAGCAAGAGCAGAAGCTAACCTAAATAAATTCCAGGGTGGTCAGAAATCCAAAATGCGGGCCTTTGAAAGCTTTAAGGAATGACAACTTGTATAGAATATCTATAAAAATAGAACATATATCCTTGACCAGGACAGTCCAAGGCTATCAGAGCTCCAAGGTCCCTAGTGATCTGGCCTGAGATGTCATAGAGGGTCCTTAAAGACCTACTCAGGACCTCAGAGGTCCAAGGATGACTACCTACAGGAATTAAAGGTGAGCACAGGAACCCAGGTTCTTGTGAATAAAGGCAGGCTGACCATCCCATCCAAAAGAACAGCAGGAGGTGGGGCCTAACACTGGCACAAAGCTCCAATTCAGGAACTAAAGTTGGAGAGATGACCTTAACCAGTATAAAAAATTGTTGCTCTACTGACTACCAAAAATTCAGCCTAGAAGAGGAAAGTAATTCCATAACAAACAGCAAGCAGAGGCAAAAAGGAAAAAATAGTTTTGCTACAAACTATACGAATACTTAAATGAAATAAAAACTTGGGAGGCAATTACTAAAAAGAGAATAAGTAGCTCAGAAGAGAAAGCTTAGAAGAGAAACCATACCCAAAATAGGAAATCTTTGAAAACTAAAACAGACTAAAGAGAAATCAATACCCTGTGAGATAGCAAAAAATAATAGAACAAAAGCAAAATTATGGGGGGAAAAAGGGTAAAATATCCAATATAAAAAAGTGACCTGAGGGGGCGGCTAGGTGGCGCAGTGGATAAAGCACCGGCCCTGGAGTCAGGAGTACCTGAGTTCAAATCAGGCCTCAGACACTTAACACTTACTAGCTGTGTGGCCCTGGGCAAGTCACTTAACCCCAATTGCCTCACTAAAAAAAAAAAAAAAAAAAAAAAAAGTGACCTGAAAGAAGGGTCAAGAAGTCAGTTTCCTCACCTATAAAATGAGGTTGAACTAGATGCCTCTGAGGTCCCTTCTAGGTCTAAAGACATGATCCTATGATCCATGATGCACTGAAGAAATCCTCACAATCACATTTCCCCCTCTCCCTTCCCCCTCCTCCCTCTGCCCTCCCACCTCCCAGAGGGATGTTACTTCTGAGGGAAACAGACCTCATCCAATCCAAGGGAGAACACAAAATAAACTAAAGGTTGGGAGAAGGGTACAATATGAATGGAGTAAGGGTAATTCTGAAAGATTGGAAATAAGTACATTTTAACCAAGGATATCATGAAAAAAAAAATTTAGGAGAATGACTAAGACAAACAAAAGCTTACTGAGAAGAAATGAGCAAGTATTAAAAAAAAAATCCATCTCAAGTGGCCAAGTACTTTGCAACAAAGGAAAATGAATCAATTTCATGGGGAGGGTGAAGATATTAGATTCTGTGAAGCCACCTGAAATGAAAAAGAAAAGCAACTCAACAACCTCTAGAATGGTCTAGAAGAACAATAAAAGAAATTAGGGAAGAAATGAAAAGAAGGTAGAGTTTTTAAGGAAGAAACCAACAAGCCTAACCAGATAGATAACAAAGAAATTAGAACAAAAGACAGACACACTATTATCAACAGATTTTTGGGGGAGGGTGGAACACTGTAGTGTGAAGAAGAGAGTTAGACACACTTCAGAACATTACTGAATTTCAAGCTTTATTATAAAGCAGTAGTCATCAAAACTATTTGGTATTGATTAAAAATAGAAAAGTAAATCAATGCAACAGGCTGGATAAGCAAGAAACAAACACAAATATAAAAGCTATAGCCTAGTGTTAGAGAAAGTCAAAGATATCAATTAATGGTCAAGTCATTTACTTTTCCTTGGGGCTTTCTTCAACCGTAAAATGGAGATCCCTTTTAGTTAAGATTTATACGATATGCCTCTCTTTTTGACATAAAACGCTAGGAAAACTGGAAAGCATTTGGGCAGAAATTAAGATTAGACCATCATCTTAATATGCCATAGTCAGTTTAAAATGGGATTTAGGACCTGAACATAAAAACTCACGCCATAAAATTTTTCGGATTGAACAAGATCAGGTACCTTTCCACAATCGTGGCTAGGGAGAGAATCACCAGAACCACTGGCTTTTTTTCACCCTCATCCTTCATGACCTCTCTGTAGTATCTGGCACTGTTGACTACCTTTCCTCTTGGATACCCTCTCCTCTGGGTTTTTGTGATACAGCTCTTGCTTGGTTCTATCTCTCTCCCAGTTCCTTTGCTGGATCATGATCCATATCCCATCCCCTAACTGTGGATGTATTGGGAAGTCTCTGTCCTGAGCCCTCTTCTTCTCTATACATTCTCTTAGTGACCTCACTGGTTGCCATGGATTCAATTACTATCTCTATTCGATGACTCACAGATTATATATTTTTATATACATATACATATATGTATATATATATTTTAAAAATGTGTGTATATGTATATATGTATGTGTTTATCCCCAACACTGATCTTTTTCCTGAGCTCCATTTCCACATCACCAAAAAGTCTATTCCTTATTTCAAGCTAGACATTCCGTAAGCAACTCAAATTCAAAATGTTTAAAACAGAACTACTCATCATCTCCCCCAAATTTATTCCTTGCAAAGTTCCCTATTGTGGTCAAGGGCAACACCATCCTTACAACTTAGTCATTTTTAAATCTTCAACCCACATAGGCATTCAGCAACCAAGTCTTGTCAATTCTATCTCAGCAAAATCTTTTTAATTTGTCCCTTTTCTTCCACTCACACATCCATTACCATGGCTCAGGCTTCATCACAAAGATAACTGCAATAGCCTCCTAAGTGCTTCCTCCTCTGCCTTAAGTTTCTCATCTTCAATTTACCCTCTACAAAGCTGCCAAAGTCATATCCCTGAAGCAGAGGTCTGATCTTGTCACTCCACTACTCAGTAAACTCCAGTGCCTCCCTATTGTCTCTGAACAAAAATACCAAATCCTTTATTTTGAGTTCATGTCTTTCACAACCTGGCTGCAGTCTACCTTTCCTAGCCTTAACTCACATTAGTCCCCTTCATATAATCTGCGTCTAGATAATCTGGATTTCCTGCTGTTTCTCATACAAATTATATTACCCTTCTCTCTGAACTTTCTTCATCATGCCTGTAATGTACTCTTCTTACCTCTGACTCTTAAAATCCTTAGCTCCCTTCAAATACAACCTCCTACATGAGATCTGTCCAACAGGCTAGTACTTTGTTCCTGCAAGATATTTACTCATATTTACTTCACATAACTTTGGTTATATTTCCATGTTAAATTGTAAACTCCTTGAGGACAGGGACTAATTTTGCTTTCCATTGTATTCCCTACACGTAACCAAGGTGCCTATTGTAGTAGGCACTCAATAAATGCTTACTGAGTGAAAAGAACGAATGAATGAAAAATGAATGCCAAACACCAGCTCTGGAAATACAAATGCAAAAATAATGGCAGACCATGACCTTAAAGAGATTACATTCTAATAGAGAAAGATCACAAACACAACAGTGGTTGGTGAGGGGTACTTTGGTTTGGAGAGTTATATAGAATTGTTAGTAGGGGCATAAACCAGTAAAGACTGACAAGTAAGGTTGATTTAGTCATGGTTTTAAAAGTGGAGACCAGGAAAAAAGAAAGGGGAACTCCCCTAAGGCAGAAGTTCAGGAGATTTAAAAAAAAAAAAAGGTTAAAACCTCCAAGTGAAGGTCTCTGGTCAAGATCAAAAAGTGGTTAGTGAAAAGATGGCATGGGAGTAGGGAGTGAGGACTACTGCGCAAAGAGGGCATAAAATTCAACTCCTTTCTGACAGGTGGCAAACTGCCAATGTTTTATTTTTAATTCCTTGTGGGATACTTTTTGGGCAGCAGAACAATTTCACTAGTAGACCCAAGCACAACCTTGCTCGATATCTTCTATTTTGACTCCTAAGAAAACATTGAAATCATAAAAGAGTAAAAGAGAAAATTGAGACTACTTAAAACTCGAAAACCTTTAAAAAATAAAGTCACAAAAATAAATCAGTTACAACTAAATGAGAAACAGTAGTGTGAAAAATCAAATCTCATAAATGCCAAGAAAAAATAATTTTTTAAATTGTTAAAATATCAGACCCCTTTGTGACTCCTGGCCCATCCATATATAGGGAAGTGACACAGGAATTATTTCCTGGTTTATAAGTGACCAAAAGAACTGCAAACTATAAATGACTACATGAAAACATGATCCAAAGCACTATTAATGATTCTTGATATCAATATAAATTATGCAAGAAAAGTGACTAATATATTCACACCCTTTGACCTGGTAATACCATTACTGGGAAATTACCCAAGGAAATCAGAGATGAAAACAAAGGTTTCCTACATACCAAAATCTTCATGGAATCACTTTCAGAGGTAGCAAAGACCTAAAAATTATGGTGGTATCTGTCAAATGGGGAATTTTTTAAAGAACCATAATATGTGAATATAATGGAACATCACTGGGAAGAAATGACAAATTGAAGAATTAAGAAACTGAGAAATAGGGGCAGCTAGGTGGATAAAGCACTGGCCCTGGATTCAGGAGTACCTGAGTTCAAATCCAGCCTCAGACACTTGACACTAGCTGTGTGACCCTGGGCAAGTCACTTAACCCCCACTGCCCGCCCCCCCCCCCAAAAGAAAAGAAAATGAGAAACCTAGTAAGAGTTGTATGAACTGATGATGCAGAAAGAAATAAGCAAAACACAAAAGAATAACATCAGGCCTCCATCTTGATAAAGAGGTGGGGAACTACTGGGATAGATTATGGCATACATTTGTCAGAAGGCAGTCATTGTATTGAATGTTAATTGTTTCTTTGTTTCAAGGAGTTCAATCTGGAATGTGTGTATCTTCAGGGAAGTGTGAAATAAGTGGGACCAATGTACAAATAGCATCGATATAACATTTGTTTAAAAAAGGTTCTTCAACTTAAGACACAGAACTAGGCCTAGGTTCCCAACAGGAGGCCAAGGCAGAAAACAGGAAGATAAAGACAACATCAAGGGAAAGCCAGATCAAAGAAAACTATTGACAATGGGGCTTACAAATTCTAACAAGCACAGGGATCTTAGAAATTTTTCAAAAGACATATACTTTCTCTTTAACAATATTTTCACTATTACTATATAACTACTTTCACATGAAAAAATACTTAAGACTACCAAGACACTTAGAAAATACTCCTCTTTTGCTAATTTATTAATACATGCTTTTTACATTATGCCCCCTTCACAACACAACCCACTAACCCCTAGGAAGATCAACAGTAAATACTTGATCTTTATATAGGAGTTCAAGCAGAGTTTTCCAAGTCAAAAGCTACTCACAGAAAGAGGACTAAGAATGTAGGACAACCCTCAAAATAGTCTGAAGTACAAAAGCAAGGGAAAAAGTAAATATAATGTAAGTTCTGAGTACAGACACTTACTCATTTTTATTTCTGCACTCCCAGAGCCTAGGAGTCTTTTTTTCTCAGAGCAGATTTTTGATAAATGATTATTATGGAAAATTAAGAAATGATCTAAGGACACAAGAACATCACTCATGGACAAATTTTTACACATTCCCATTTGAGAAGTAACTCAGTAACTAAAAATCCCCCAAATAGGCAGAATTGCATAAAATGAAGCAACTAAAGCCAAGTTTCTGCCTCTAAATACTGATTGAAATTTAAGAGTTTTCAGCCACTTAGTGAGGAAAAGTTTGGTGCAAAGAAACTTTCTCTGGTATGTGGTAAAGTTTGAAACATGTTCCTAAAGCTGTAAATGCCTAACAAACTGGGAAGTGCTCAATAAACATTACACTATACATGGCCCTGTCCTTTAAACTGGAGAGGCTTTACAGAATACTACTAACTTAATCACATGTCAAAGGAATAAGCCGACAACTGAAGACTAACTAGGAAGCACAAGGGAAGAAATCCGAGGCTGTTGTGGGCAAACGAACAATTTGGCAAAATACAGTCTGGCTTTCCAATAAAGCATTAAAATCTGAAATGCTGCCAAAGGTGAAACACCAGTGTAATAAGAACACATGTAGTTTTATCTGGCATAGCAACTCCCACATTCCTATTTTCAATTCAATTCTACAAACTATTAGGAGTCTACTATGTTCAAAATACTTTTTAAAAAATGTTGAACAGTCATTAAAGTTAACTTTGGTTATGACAGCCAACGTGGAGATTCTCAGTACATACAATAATATACACAGGTACACAAAATTCATAAGCATAAATTATTATACAAATATGAAGTGCTATATTTTTCCCAAACAATTCTAATGAATCTTTGGCAGAAAAATTACAAAAGGCAGTGTTGCATAATGGATATAAAAGTCAACCTCACAATGAAAGACCTAGGTTCAAGTCTAGCCTCTGAACAAGCCAGCTATATGATGTTGGGCAAGTGCCCCAGACTATAAAGTGCAATGAAGTCACAGATCTAAATTCTACCCTCATGAAAAACCACACAAGATAATATGCTAAACCCTGGAGATACAAAGATAAAAATTTAAAGGCCATGCTCTCAAAAAGCTTATGCTGAGAGTGGGAAGAGAAAAGGCTGTATACAACTAAGGAAATACAAAGTATATATAAAGTAATTTCCATCAGAAGTAGCACCTGCACTGTGCCTTGTAGATAATATCTTAACTATTTTGAAGAGAATACTGTTTAAGCCATACAATAAATGAATTTATTACTTAGGAAGACCTCAGAAATGAATCTGAGAAGCAAAATATAGAGGAAAAAGAAAAATACCAATTTTGCAATGATGATAATTTTGGATTAAAACAACATTTTTGTCAACATACTTATGGGATATTTTGGAAAGAAAAGTACTATATGGGGCAGCTAGGTGGCGCAGTAGATAGAGCACCAGCTCTGGATTTAGGAGGCCCTGAGTTCAAATCAGGCCTCAGACACTTAACACTTACTAGCTGTGTGACCCTGGGCAAGTCAGTCAACCCCAATTGCCTCACAAAAAAAAAGTACTATATGCTAACAAATGAACATATACTTCAACATCTTTATATGTAAACAATGGTCAATAAGAATGTGGTACTCAACTGTGACATCAACTAACAGAAGTTATATGACAATGGGGTAGAATTATCCTATTCTCACCTTAAAAAACCCATAACCAGGGGTAGCTAGGTGGTGCAGTGGATAAAGCACCGGCCCTGGATTCAAGAGTACCTGAGTTCAAATCTGGTCTCAGACACTTGAAACTTATTAGCTGTGTGACCCTGGGCAAGTCACTTAACTCCCATTGCCCCACCAAAACAAAACAAAACAAAAAACCATAACCAATCTGTCTCTTCCATTTTTCTTAAACAGGTGGGAAAAGCCTGGATTTGGAGTCAGAAAACCTGGGTTCAAATTCCAGCTCTACTACTTACTATAGAAGATGATCTTAGATAAATCACTTTAATCTCCATAGAACTCTTAAACTACCCAGCCAATATAAATCTAAGATCCTTCATCCTTCATAAAGCAGTAAACTTAGTTATTTTAATGTATTGGGTCAAAGCTGTATCAAGATTAAAATCTGTTCTTTGTATTCCTGTTCACCATTTAAGAACAAATGTATATATACTTCAATTGTTCCTATTAATCTCAGATCAGATTTCTGACGAGTAATAAATTTCAGCAACTATCTTCTAGTATTCTGACAATCTTTCAAGGTCCTTTGCAAAATGACTTGTCATATACATAGTACCTTTCTAAACTCTCTAAATCACTAAAGTTTCCCAGGAAGAGTCATCAGTAACAAAATATTTATTATATACCCTCCTTACTTTGTTTCTCTCACACTTCACATGTGTATTCAGAAGTACTACCTCCACCTATTTTCAAAGATTAGATCTTAATGCTTGATCCCTAGGGGCAAATGATACAATCTACTTCTAGCTTCCCAAATAGTGTGACTACTCTCTGTTCTGTTCCATTCTGTTCCCCTCCCCCATTCCTTTCTTGTATGCAAGTCTTTCGGTCTTTCAGCTCAGGGGGGGAGGGGAAATATTTAGATGAATGAATCTAGTGACTTAGCCCAGCACCAAGTTCCAAAGAGATGTGAGCTAGAGAAAAGGGGAAGGGAGAGAATCTTAATAGGCCATTATTTAGGAGAGTACCCCATAACTCAGGGTCTTATTTTGGGTGTTCATAGGACTAGGGAAAAGATGATAACCAGCCTTGTATCTCCTTTCTACAAAGAGATTGTGAAGGTGTAAAATATTTAAGATAGCTGATAAATCCCCTCGGAAAAGGAAAAGAAAAGGGATGGCTTCTTCATGTTCACACCATGAAGTTCCCACAGAGGTAAGTACCAGAGAGGAGGCAGAAGAGGAAAATGACATTGTCCACTTAGAAATTAAAATGGGTGGATGCTAGCCAGGCGCCCCACAACCTAGTAGTTATATATTCAGCTCCTCCCTTCCTGCGGGGGGGGGGGGAAGTGGGGGGGTGCCGCTAAAAGAGAAATGAGGCTCTAGACAGACTACACATTTGAGTGATTGACTATGCAGTTCCCCTCCTTGGCCCCTTCCTCAGAATCAAACTGCCCCCCTCCCAAAACAGGCAGGGATCAAGACCTGCTGGGAGCAGAAAAAAGATGAGAGAAACAGAGAAAGATAAAAACATCAACAGCCATGTTGCTTAAAACAACTCCATCAATTAAAGAAGATATTCACTGAACTAATCAAGGTAAAAGGAACATATACATGACCCCCAAACCTCAACTACTCATCTTCCATTTAATACACTGCAAAAGTAACTAGCATTTAGAGATCAAGAAAAGGGTATAAATTATGTCTGTTTATTTAGTTGTAGGTTTAAAAAATGGTATGTGACAAAAGAATCGAAATACCAGATTTGGATTTCAAGGTGGAAAGTACCTCAAAGTCTATTGCAGCTACTTCATGGTTTTTAGATAAGGAAACTGGGGCCCGGAGTGATTAAAAGGAATTCTACTGAATTAAAAGTCATGTTTAAATCCAACAGAAGGCCTTTAAACCTTTTAAAGTCACGACAAAAGAAAACTAAAGCAATTTTATGGCATTACATTGTTTCTGTGAAATTTTAATCATAATATATCCTTTAAGACAATTTTTACAATAAAAATCTAACACAAGAATTCAAGCCTCCAAATGAGAAAAATCATGTGAAAAGACCAACTCCACGAAAAGTGGAAATACTTTGTGAAATTAAGAGAGAATGCAGAGGAATTCACAGCAAAGTTATAAACACAGCAGGAGTATCATATTCCCAAAGATACTCTTACAAAGGAAAAATAACCTTATTTGTATTCACAAACACAAATGGAAGACAAGATCGAGTATACTACACCAATCCATTTTATACAGGGGCAAAAGTAAGATAATTTGCAGGAAAAACCAGAAGAAGGGAGTATTTCCTAAGACCATTTACTTCTGTTTGGAAGAGGGGAATGAAGTAGAAGAGGGTCTAAGTGTTTTTGGCAGTGTGTCACAATCAAACAAGGGTTAGTTCATAGCTAGAGAAGGAATACACTCTACAAGAAATGTCTATGGAGGAAAACGTGGGGTCTGGAAGAAATAACTGCAGGAGGCCAGCACGTTATCGGGATCCCTCAGCCACACTTTATAAAAGGGATTTGTACGAGGGTAGAGAAGCAGTTGAGAATGGTCCACCATTGGGTAGGGGTGGGAGTAATAAATCCACATTTCCCCTTACACACCGCGTTACCACACCCCCTTACAAACACAGGAAAGGATGGTGACGACCCATCGCCTTTCCCACTCAAGGTTACCATTCGGACTCGGCTCCCTCATTATCAGACAGGGGTGTATCAAACCTCATCGCATGTGCCCACGAACACGGGGGTCTACATCTTCTTCCCCACCCTTTCATTCACCGGGGCGATCAGTTGTCTGCTCGCGCTCACTCTCTCCCTTACACACCTTTCGGGGTGGGGATTGGGGGAGTGGGATGGGGTGGCGGGGATCACCCACCTGGCTCGGGCAGCTCCTCCCTCCCTTCCCAGCCAGCAGGGGCCGGGCCGGGGCCTGGCCGGGGGGGGGTCACCACACTTCGAGGGGCGCGGACGACAAGGCAGGCAGTATGTCGGGAAAGGACCGGGAAAGGGAAGGGGAAAGGGAAGGGAAGTAGGAGGGAAGGGAACTGAAGGGAAGAAGGAGGGGGATCTTGGGATGCTGGACGCAGGGGGAGCCGCCTCCTCCTTCTCCTCCTCCTCCTCCCGCAACGGCGGCTCCGGCAGCCAGAGTCCCCTGCCCTCTCACACACACTCTGGCGCTGCGCGCGCGCGCGCGCTCCCGCTCCTACGTTCACACACGGTCTCTCACACGCGGCCCCTCTCACACACGCACACAAATTCCCCCCTCCCCCTATCACACACACGGCCTCTACCACGTTCTTTCACTCACACACGGTCCCCTCCCCCTTTCACGTACACGTTCCCTCCCCCTTTCACACTCGCGCGTTCTTCTGTCTCACGCCCTCCTCCCTCGCTGTTACCCCCACACGCGCACGCGCGCACACACATATATATACACATACACGCACACACGCACAGACACACACAGCCTTCCTCACACACGGAGCTCGCGACGCCAGCTGAGGCCTCCCCGTAGCGTCCGGAGATCGAGGCGTGCTGGCCGGCGAGCTCGCGAGCCGAGATTTTACGCGCCCCACACACACACCCACTCCCACCCCGCGCACTCGTGTGTGTGTGTGTGTGTGTGTGTGTGTGTGTGTGTGTGTGTGTATGTGTTCGGGGGGGGGGGCGGAGGGGCCAAAGGCGGCGGGAGAACTAGCAAACTGAACCGAGACAAGCGGTGGGGGGGGGGGGGCCGGTGCGGAGAAGACGATCCCCGCGGCCTCGAGACCCTTCCTTCCGGTCTCTGCACTGTCGGCGTCGAGCTCTCCGCGGCCCCGCCCCCATCCCCGCGGAGAAGAGAAGGAGCGCGCGCCCCGGGAGGGAGAGAAAGGAGCTCTCCGAGAGCGAGCTTCTCCCTCCGCCCCTAAACCGTTCCTCCCAAGAAAAGGCGACGAGGGGAGGGGGGAAGCCCTCGCCATCTCCACCGGGGCGGCGTGGGGGAGGAGGAGCGAGAGACCCGGGGCTTCTCTCCTTTCTTCGCCACTGCCACCCCCTCTACCACGCATCCCTCCATGCCTCGCTCCCTCGCAGACACAAAGCTCGGCCGCCCCATATGCCCAGTGTCCCCAATCTCCTCTACGTACACTTCCATAATGCACTGATGCGTCTCCTACAGAATCGCTTTTCCCCCACTCCCCTCCATCTTTATCCCCAAGCAGAAAACATGACATCACGATCCTGCACACTAGAAAAGGGATTTGGGGCAGGCTGCACGGTGTCGTGGAAGGAGGACAGGGCCGGGGGTTTGGAAAGATTTGGGTTCGAATCCCGATCCTGTTTACTAGCTTTGTATTTACCTTGGGCAAGTCACCTAAAGTTCTGTGGACCCCGGTTTCCTCATAGATGCTGAAAGGCTTGACTGGAGAAGCTGAACTGCCAGTAAATGAAGACGAGGGTTCAAAATCAACCTCCAAAGCTTAATTGTCTTGTAAATTTGTGCAAGTCAATTGATCAGTGCTCCGGGCAACTAGATTAAGTTCTTGATAGTCTACCCGTGAAAGAGTTCGCTCCAATTTCTAGGCCTGAACAAAAACAAAACAACCAATGCTATTTATTATTATTATTATTATTATTATTATTATTATTATTAATTTTCAGAGCAAAGTGAGGGTTAAGTGACTTGCCCAGGGTCACACAGCTAGTAAATGTCAAATGTCTGAGGCCACATTTGAACTCAGGTCCTCCTGAATTCAAGACCAGTGCTTTATCCACTGTGCCACCTATCTGTCCCCAATGCTATTACTTTGTCCTTTTGGTTTTTTTGTTTTTTGTTTTTGTGGGGCAATGGGGGTTAAGTGACTTGCCCAGGGTCACACACAGCTAGTAAGTGTCAAGTATCTGAGGGCCGGTGCTTTATCCAGTGCACCACCTAGCTGCCCCCCAATACTATTATTTTTAATGCTGTAGTATCTGAAGGAAGTCTAGTTCTTGACCACATTAAAAAAAAACACACCCCAAAACTTGTTAAAAACAATCCAGGCAACAAAAAGTGCTTATTATCTAAAAAGTACACCTTATCGTAAATAATCCTACAATAACTAGTTCATTTTAACTCTAAGCCGTAACAGTAATGGCCCCTAAAAAGTTTCCCTCCTCCTCTGAATTTCTGAATTCTCTGAAGTTCTGAATTCAGTCAAAATCACTGAGCCCCTATTTAGGAAAAAACTTTTGATATTTAGGCAGAAGTTGGGCTTTCTGCCCACCTCTACATTTATATCTTTTTAGTAAAGCCTTGGTCTCTTTGTGGTTGAGGCATAATTCAATTTACTGGAAACGTTTGGATAACAAAATAGCACATCATATTATAGTGTCCGTGGATAGACAAGAATCAGGAGGAAAAGTTGGGGAAAGCTCACCGACCTTTTTTGTTATCTGAGGCAGGGTCT
This sequence comes from Dromiciops gliroides, assembly GCF_019393635.1. Taxonomy (NCBI): domain Eukaryota; kingdom Metazoa; phylum Chordata; class Mammalia; order Microbiotheria; family Microbiotheriidae; genus Dromiciops; species Dromiciops gliroides. The sequence goes on from NC_057865.1 coordinate 188,353,231, forward strand.
TCAGATGCAAGAGGCCTAGACTTGTGCAGCTAATAGTTCTATCACTAGCTCTCTTTTCAACTCAGTCGTCAGTCTTCTCAAAGGTGTGCTGAAAACCCGGGCTTGTTCCTTCTTTGATGCTTCTAAGACTTGGAATCTCTGTCCGGATTCGAATTAGCTCGATTTTATAACTGACCCCTCCCTTAACAAGTGGTTTTGATTCAAGGTCCGATTGAATCAAAGTTTTCTTGTCTAACAAAGGTAAATTACTGTTAAGTGGGTGGGATAAACAGATCAATTTATGCCTGAATGGAAGCTTAGCTTCCCAGCAGATTTTAATTATAGTTACAAGTGATTAAATTCTGTTTTAAGTTTGTTTTTGTCAGATAAGTACTTGTGAATCTTTTATGTTTACTATTTCTTTTGTGTGTAGGGATAAATTATATTCCATGCCTGATTCATATTGGACATTGGATACCTCTTCTTTTGGGGAAAATTTGAGACATGAACTGTAAACTAAGCTATAAGTATTTTTCCCTTATGCTCCCAGGGTGAGATTTAATGAGGTCCCCTCTCATTAGAGGACAGTCTCCCCCAAGACTGAACCTGGTCCAGATAGCCTACACAGAACCAGAGAAAAAGGAGCCTCTTGGTGAAGAAGGGAGGGGGCACCACATCCCTTAGAAATATAAGGAGAATAAATAAAAATAAACACAATATAGACAAATATAAGGTAGGGATGTCTTATGGGCCTAGCGCTCCAGAAGTTCTCTGGGGTAAATCAAAGAACCTTCTCCTTGAGAAACCAAACCAAAGGACAGACACACCTAAAGACATGTGGCACTGGGGATCAGGACTGATCTAGCTCCAGGCCCACCACCCTTCATTCCAATCTCCCCCATCCGTGGAGAGATGAGATTCAGTGTGGCTGCTGCCTTTGTGGCTTGAGGAGAGAGGTGGCTTGAGAGATCTGCAGCCACCCCTCACCCAACTCCCCCAGCCACCACCAGTGGGGGATGGCCATTCTCCAATAAGGGAACTTTCCACAGGCAGATGATCACCCCCATCAGTCCTCTATAAAAGTATCTGACTGTCTCCTGCTAGTGGAGATAGGTATCTCAGAGCCATGACTCTGTGCCATACCTTCTCCCCATGAGAAGTCCAAGGATTTTTTTCTTGGTTTCCTTTCCCTAGCACCCTAAATAAACTATCATTTTTTCTAATTGGATTTGTGTGCAAGAGGGTGTAATTCTTTTTTGTTTTGGTGGGGCAATGAGGGTTAAGTGACTTGCCCAGGGTCACACAGCTAGTAAGTGTCAAGTGTCTGAGACCAGATTTGAACTCAGGTCCTCCTGAATCCAGGACCAGTGCTTTATCTACTGCGCCACCTAGCTGCCCCCTGGGTGTAATTCTTTAAAGAGGAATTCCTAAGGACCCTATCCTAAACCCCCACCCATTTCCTCCATAACAGATGGAAGACATTTAGGGGCATCAAGAAAACCTTGATGTAGAAGATAGTGTTTGAGTTGTGTCATTAATGAAGACAGTGATTTTATGAAAAAGATACTAACACTAAGTGTATTTTAGGTACAGGAGATGGCTAGTGCAAATGCAAGGAAATGAGGGATGAAGTGTCCTGTGCGAAGAAAAAAAAAAACCACCAGAAAGAAGTCTAAATTTGCTAGATTGTTATGTGAGAAGGGAAGTAATGGACAAAGGAGTTAGACAGATTGGATCCTGATTGTAAAGAGCTTTAGAAAGCTAAATGGATAAGTTTATATTTTATCCTAGAGGCAATAGGTAGCCACTGGAGTTTACTGAGCAAGGGAAGGACATGGTCATATCTGCATTTAAAGATATATGAGCAGGGGCAGCTAGGTGGCACAGTGGATGGAGCACCTGCCCTGGATTCAGGAGGACCTGAGTTCAAATCCCGCCTCAGACACTTAACACTAGCTGTGTGACCCTGGGCAAGTCCCTTAACCCCAATTGCCTCACCAAAAAAAAAAAAAGATCTATGAGCAGCTAGCTGTGTAGCTGTGTAGAGTACAGACTAAAGTAGGGAGAAAAGTGGGAGGCAATTGTAATAATCTCAGGCAAAAGAAAACAAGAACCTGAACTGAATTGGAAGAAGTGTGAGTCCCAGAAAAGGGTAGATATAAGTGATGTTGTGGAGATAGGAGGAGCAAGATTTGGCAACTGACTAGATACTTAAGGTGAGGCAGAGTGAAGAGTCAAGTTTGTAACATACCAATGTTACAAACCTAGGAGTCTGGAGGACCCCCCCCCAAAAAAAATTAATGAAACAATCAATATAGGAGAAAATAAGCTCTTTTGTGGGGGGGGGAGGGGCAGGGCAATGAGGGTTAAGTGACTTGCCCAGGGCCACACAGCTAGTAAGTGTCAAGTGTCCGAGGTCAGATTTGAACTCAGGTCCTCCTGAATCCAGGGCCAGTGCTTTATCCATTGCACCACCTAGCTGTCCCCCAAAATAAGCTCTTTAATTGGAACAGAGGAAGTATAGCTAGTGGTATTACAAAGTAAGAAGCTAGGAATACCCAAAGATGGGAACTGAGGACAGAGTTTTTATGGGGTAAGAGAACCAAAAGACTGCTCCAGAGTCCCTTACAGAAACTACTGAGGCAGCTAGATGGTGCAGTGGATAGAGCACCGGCTCTGGAGTCAAGAGGACCTAAGTTCAAATATGGCCTCAGACACTTAACACTTACTGGCTGTGTGACCCTGGGCAAGTTACTTAACCCCAATAGCCTCACAGAAAAAACCTACTTAACTACTTAATGTAAATGAACCTTTGACAAAAGAAGCTATGGAACTGCTCCTGAGTTAAGTATAGCTTATAGCTACTACTTAACTCTAAATAGAAACTACTTAATGTAGGTGGACCCTTTTACATGGGGGGATCTGTCTTTATTTGTGTGAAGAATGTTTTGTAATTGTGTTCATATAGTTACTGAGTGTGTTTTGGCAAATAGATTCCCAAATATTTTATACTGACCAAAGTTATTTTAAATGGAATTTCTCTTTCTCTTCCTGCTGGTTTTTTTTTTGGGGGGGGGGTCTGGGGTTTAATATACAGAAATGTCAATGATTTGTATGGGTTTATATGATATCCTTCAACTTTGCAGAAGTTGTCCATTGTTTTTTGTTTTGTTTTGTTTTGTTTGTGAGGCAATTGGGGTTAGGTGACTTGCCCAGGGTCACACAGCTAGTGTCAAGTGTCTGAGGTCGGATTTGAACTCAGGTACTCCTGAATCCAGGGCCAGTGCTTTATCCACTGTGCCACCTAGCTGCCCCCTGATTAATTTTTTAAATTTACTCTATTATTCTATAGGTAATAGCTTTGCTTCTTATTTTACTTATTCCCTCAATTTCTTTTTCTTGTCTTATTGCTATACATTTTTGGTACAATATTGAATAGTTATAAGAATAATAAAGATCTTTGCTTCACCCCTTATCTTCTTTTCTTTTCTTTTTTTGCAGGGCAATGAGGTTTAAGTGACTTGCTCAGGGTCCCACAGCTAGTAAGTGTTAAGTGTCCGAGGCTGGATTTGAACTCAGGTACTCCTGAATCCAAGGCCAGTGCTCTATCCACTGTGCCACCTAGCTGCCCCCCACCCCTTATCTTCTTAGAAAGGTTTCTGTCTTATCCCCATTACTTATCATTCTTGGTTTCAGATAGAAACTACTTATAATTTTAAGGAAAGTTCCATAAAAATGTGGAATGCTTCATGAATTTGCATGTCATTGCAGGAGTATGCTAATCTTTTCCTATAGCTCCAATTTTAGTATATATGCTGCCAAAGTGAGCACTGAAATATTACTTCTAAAAAGCTGCCTGTTCTCTAGTAATGTCCTCTTTGACAAAGTCCTTGATGCATGTGTAGATGATTTGCATAAAATGTTTACATAGGTGGAAAAGTAGGTATATAAGCTTGTAGTTGTTGATACACATTCCCTTATCTGGTTTTATTTATTTTATTAGTAAGATCAAAGATTTTTTTCCCATACCTTTAGTATCTTCCCCCTGCAGAATTCTTGTGAATTCATCCTTTCACACATTTACAATTGTGTTGCCCAAAGCACAGATCTCTTCCATGCATACTTGGTCTAATTCAATTGCTTTTCCTGGCTTTGACCTCTTTAATGCCCTTTCTACTTCATCATCTGAGCATATCTGAATCTGTGATGTTGAGTCCAAATGTGGAGGTTCTAATATGATGAGAAAAGTATGTAATAAAAATCCCTGTAGATCTCTTCGATTTTTCTTCTATTTGTTGTTGTTCCATTTTCATATTTAAATAACCTCCATATTACTTTGTATATTGGATCCCTGGCCAAAATTTCTTTAAACTGATCTTACTCTACACTACTTCTCTCTTTTAATAGGTGATCCTATTCTTTTTTTTTTTTTTTAGTGAGGCAATTGGGGTTAAGTGACTTGCCCAGGGTCACACAGCCAGTAAGTGTTAAGTGTCTGAGGCCGGATCTGAACTCAGGTACTCCTGACTCCAGGGCCGGTCCTCTATCCACTGCACCACCTAGCTGCCCCTAGGTGATCCTATTCTTAATCTTTTATCTTCAGTTTCTACATCAGGAACAACTTATATCCTGTTAAAATATAATGTTTTTAATTTTTGCTCATCATATTCAGGTTTTACTGAATCTTTTTTTAAATAAAATATTTATAATATGTAACCATGAGATTTCTCTGTAATGTACAAGTTTTTGGTCTCTCATTCCTTTTTTCTCTGTTTTCTGATGTTTATTTCACATACTTACCTATTACCACCTTCATATTGATGTCAGCAAGTATCAAAGAATTTGTTTTTATCAAGTTCTTTGTAGAACTTTTCTACCTCTTCATTCTCATAAACTACATATTTTCATTGTGTTCTTTTTGCAAATGCCCATTATGAACACAGAAATGCAAAGTGATCAAATGTCCCATGAAATTATGTTTCTTGTTGCCTTTGGGCATATGATAAAATCAATTTTGCTAATTCCTTTATTTGTTTCTCCATAGAGAAACTATGAGCCATCCTTCCATTTAGTTGCAACTTGCTCCTTTATTCTTTTGGTTTGTGTTATAGCAAGAATATCAAGACTTATAAGATTTATCTCTTCTAGTAGTATTTCTATTAGTCATTGGATGAGAATCTTGCATTTAGAGCCAAGTTAAAGTTTATAAATAATTTTTTTTAATTATAATTTTTAGGGGCAGCTAGGTGGCACAGTGAATAGAGCACTGGCCCTGGAGTCAGGAGGACCTAAGTTCAAATGAGGCCTCAGATACTTGAAACTAGCTGTGTGACGCTGGGCAAGTCACTTAACCGCAATTGCCTCACAAAAAAACCCAACAAAAACAACAAAAAACAAAAAAATTATAATTTTTAGTACCTTCTTTCTACTTCTTTTCTTACACACTATCTTTCTGCCTCTCTGACCCCTTCACTACAGAAGCAGAAGGAGGTCTCACAGGACTGAGTATGATTTTTTAATCTACTTTCATTTATGGGTTTCCATGATCAGAGAATTTGTCACCTAGTGGCTAGTGATTAGCCTCTCTATATTTAGTGACCATATTAAAAACTCTTCCTGCACGGTACAACCTATTGTGTCCACTGGCAAAACCTCTGAGAACCCAAGATCACTTTCATACTAAGAAGAGACAATAAAATAGGACAGTGAGATATTTGAAGAAATAGCATAGTAATATAATGGAAGAACAGAGTATTTCACCTTGTAAATTTTTTTTTCCAGGGCAGTGAGGGTTAAGTGACTTGCCGAGGGTCACACAGCTATTAAGTGTCAAGTGTCTGAGACCAGATTTGAACTCAGGTCCTCCTGAATCCAAGGCCAGTGAACTACTTTCCTTTGATGCCTTCAATTCAATTTTCATCAGACTTACTGTCACAGATTCACTTTACTTCTTATCTTATTCCCCTACCTGGATAAGTATCTCCAGGACTATACTTCCTGAAATGGAAAAAGGCTAAGTGAAGCTGTGGTGAAGAAACCGTTTTTAATCTTTCTCTATCATATGCTTCAGTTCTGTGGAAATCTGGTTAGAGAAGTCTGAAAAGGCTGGTGACTTTTTGCACTTTCTTCCAGAAGTTTAGAATTTCTATAGTGTTTGACAAATGAAAGGCACAAACTATTATGGAAAGGATTCTCTACAGGACAAAAATTTCTGGAAAAACTAAGATAATTTGGCAGAAAAAAGTTTAGATCATCACTGTGTATATACATATGTATGCATATACACATACACTCACATATGTTTATATATGAAATGGAAGGGGGGCAGCTAGATGGCACAGTGGATAAAGCACTGGCCTTGAATTCAGGAGTACCTGAGTTCAAATCCAGCCTCAGACACTTAACACTAGCTGTGTGACTCTGGGCAAGGCACTTAACCCCAATTGCCTCACCAAAAAAAAAAGAAAGAAAGAAAGAAATGGAAGGAAGAAACTTTCAGAACTAGAGTTGGGGGGAAACTATTAATCAGTAAGTCAACAAGAACTTAATAGGTGCCAGGAACCGTGCTAAGCATTGGTGATACAAATATAATCAAGGGACACAGATGATCATAAAAGAGAAAGCTGACAATTTCTGTTAGGTAATATTAAAAAACTTTTTTAAAAAACCAAAATTAGGGGCAGCTAGGTGGCTCAGTGGATAGAGCACCGGCCCTGGAGTCAGGAGTACCTGAGTTCAAATCCAGCCTCAGACACTTAACACTTACTAGCTGTGTGATCCTGGGCAAGTCACTTAACCCCAATTGCCCCACTAAAAAAAAACAAAAACAAAAATCAATGTAGAGAGAAAACAAAGAGAAAGCAACTGAGTGAGGAAAAAGCTTTTGTATTAAATATCTTTGCCAAGAGTCTGATATTCAATATTGTGGAAATTTATTTTGATTTGGGGACCCTACCTTTAGGCTGAGATTAGAAAGCCTTAGGCGCTCAGGGTCTCTCCCCCTCCTCCTCAGCTTCAGCTGAGCGGAAAAAGCCCCGTGGGCTATACAAGATGCCAGGTGAGACAGCTGGGGGAAAAAAAGCCCCCAGCTCCCTCTGACCTGAGCGGAGCTATCGGAAAGATCCTGGATGGCCTGTGCTGAGGCACGTGAAGTGGGAGTGCACACACCCCGCGCGCGCGAGCCCCCCCCCCCCCCAACCAGCCACAGCTTGGCTGACAGATTAGCTTGATCTGTGGGGGCAAAGGAAGCCCGGAGATTTGAGTGGAGAGAAGAAAAGGTATATATAGACCTGGGAGTTAGAGGAGAGGGGCTGACTAGAGGAGGATGGACTAGATAGACAAGATTGAAGAGGGGCTGAGTAGAGGGGAGAGAGGACAAGGACGGAGGAGAGCTCGGTTTGGAAAAGGAGAGATGGGGCTGACAAGGTTACAGGCCTTAATACAAATCAGGGAATGTGTAACGTGCCCTGAGGCCGGAGGCGGCTAAGGCCCTTATTGTATTCAAGAAGTTTGAAACGCAGCAGGTGAGAAAGAGAAGCAGTGGAAAGAGACTGCAGGAAAGCAGTCAGGTTGTACATTTTATTTCCCTGTATTCTTACTTTTAAATAGTATCTCATAAATAAACTCTGCTTGGATTATTTAGTTAAGAGGCTTCTTAATCCTGTGCTTATCAATTTGGGAGTGGAGCAGTGTGGTGGAACTTTATAAACGGCCCATATTAAATTAAAGGCAGTCAGATAGCCAAATAGTCAGAAGTCCCCAGATTAGTCCTCCAGTCAGCTTCAGCCCCCAAATCAGGCCCGATCATCAAAAAATATTTCCACATTTTAATGGTGACCAGGATGGGACTTACAGCCCCAATTACAATTTTTCTAAATTTATCATTTTTCATATCATAATTTTTCATAAATCCAATTATATATAATTTTTCCAGGTTGTAGTTATTAATTAATTTTTTGTGCAATATGCATAAGGAATTGACTCTAATATATTAGATCAAAAGCCATCCCCAATAGATTAAAGTATGTGAATTTTTAGAAGAAATGCAAATGATCAATAACTATGTGAATAATTGCTTCAAATCACCAATAATAAAGAGAAATGAAAATTAAAATAATCATTCTGGAAAAGGATTTAGGATTGTTTGAGAAAAGTCAACTAACTTTTCATACTCTATTTCCGAGAGACCTGAGAGAAATTAATATTTTTCTATTATATTAATAAACAATATTTAAATTCGGATTGAGGTCTTTCCTTTCTATTTCCTCATTCAGGGATCAACCCCTTCAGGTCATTTAGTCGGTCTCTGAGGGATATTGCTGATAGATGAGATTGCTCAGATCCTCTGGATACTATGCTCTGTGATCTTGGATTGGACCCCCACTCGAGTAGAAGATCTTGCTTCTGTTTAAAGTGTAAACAAAATCTATTCTGGGTGAGTTTTTGCCCCAAGGAAATGAGCCCTTGTGTTTGGAACCCTTCATTAGAATTTAGGGTGACCCAGCTTATGAAAGAGAAAAGCAAGCAGCCTGTCTGGGTATAGATGGATTCCTTTGTCAAGATTGTTGGAGGCAGCTGGGTGTCATGATCAAGTCATTTTCAGCAGGAGGAACTGAAGACTATTAGCCCACCTCCTCATTAATGTCTACTCCCTCATGAAAGTATTCACCAATCAGGGTTAATTTTTGCCTGTCAGGGGCACCTGAATGCTATTTAAGCATTCAGGGATTGCCATGGTTTTATTTTTGGTTACTAAGAGAGATCACTGGCCATTACTTTATTGATTATTTGCTAGCCTAATTAATAAATTGATTATTAATCACCCAGAAACTCTGTCTCTTAGGCTTTTCATTTGTCTCAGATCCCACTACTGGACATATACCAAAGGAATCAATGATAGAAAGAAAGGTCCTATATGTAACAAAATAAAAAAAACTGGAAACAAAATGGGTACCCATTTCTTGGGGAATGTGACATGAATGTAATGGAAAATCATTTCACTGTAAAAAGTGACAAATAGGAGGATTTCAAAGAGGGAAAGGCTTGCATGAAGTTCAACAGCATGAAGACAATAGAACCAGGAGAACAAAAGACACAATGACAGATATAAAAGAAAACATTTTTTAGAATGTAATGAATTTTATGTCTATTTTTAGAAGTAGAATGTGATGAATTGTAATTAACAGTTTCAGACCTATAGAAATGAGAAGGAAACAGTTTTTTCTTTCTTCGTAGAGATGTGGGGACTATGGATGCTGAATGGAAAATGCATTGTCAGTCTGGTTTACTACACTTGGTTGGCTTTGCTTAAATGTTTTCCTTTGTTATAAGGAAGGATTCCCTGGCATCAGGGCCCTAGGGTGGAGTAGGGTGGCTAAGGGAAAATGACAGAAGTAAAAACAAAAGGCAACAATAACAAATTTAAATTTAACAGGTAAAGTATTCTCTCCATTCAGTTAAGGAGACCTTTAGAATGGTTTCTCCAGATTTGCTATCAACTGTAACATTAACCAAAACTAGATTTTCCTTTGGATAATTAACATTTTTCCATAAGAGGCTAGAAGAATAATTGTTAAATAAAAAATTAGGAATGATGAAGGGTAGAGGGCAGTGATAGAAAGGGGGAAAGGAGAAACAGAAACACCATTCTTATTCTCTGAATGACAGTCATGAAAGAGACAAGTCAGGTCTTAGAGGTGTGGGAAAAAAAATTCACTAGAGTGTCATGGGAGGATTATGGGCCCCGGTCACCCCAACAATTCTCTGGGGGGTTCAAGGAACCTTTTCCTTGAAACCTCAGGGGTTTTCCCTTGAAATCAAGTAGGCCTCTCCTTGAACACAATCAAGGACACACACACTCACCTAACGGAGATAAGCGGCACAGATTGAACTGAGCATGCTCCAGGACCATCACCCCACATTCCAGTCCTCCTAAGCATCTGGATGAAGTAATCCAGGAGAAGACCACCTGGAACCACCCATCAGCAGACTGCTTAGACCCATCAGGACAAAGTTGACACCCACCACCAGATCTCTCACGAGGGATTCTTCCTACCACAGCGCAACACGGGAAGACCACCAGCCCCTCACCCAATAAGAGACTCTTACCCACCCCCCATCTAAACCCTATAAAATGGCACCCCACAAGTCAGTTGGGGGGGAAAGCGTTTTGTTCTGGCAAAACCTTCCTCCCGGCCGGTTTCTCTTGTACCCCAATAAACCTGTTCTCTTATTCCTGATTAGGTCTTGTGCGAGAGTGTAATTCTTTACAGAGGAATCCTAAGGACCCACGTGCTTTCTCCTATCGCTTTCCCCATATCAAGAGGATTCATCACAGTTGAGATTGTAAATGATGATGCATTCATATATTTGTATACATATGTACATATACATACACACATACATGACAAACGGTTGTTCATTTAACAGTTTGTTTTGTTTTCTTCCTTCTTTTGAAAAAAAAATATATTCTTTCATTTAAAAACCCAAATGTATCTGTGGAAGAAAAAAGTAACCTTGGAAGAAGAAACAGAGCTACAGGCATATATATATATATATATATATATATATGTGTGTGTGTGTGTATATATATATGTATATATATGTATATGTGTGTGTGTATATATATATGTATATATATGTATATGTATATGCATTTGGGGGGGGCAGGGCAATGAGGGTTAAGTGACTTGCTCAGGCTCACACAGCTTGTAAGTGTTGTTAACCTAGAAATTAAGAAAACAATCAATATAGGAGAAAATAAGGTCTTTAATTGGTAGAGAGGAACTATAGCTAGTGGTATTATAAAGTAAGAAGCTAGGAATACCCAAAGATGGGAACCGAGGACAGCGTTTTTATGGGGTAACAGAATAGAAGGGAACCAAAAGATTGCTCCAAAGTCACTTACAACAACTTAATGTAAATGAACCTTTAACAAAAGAAACAATAGAACTGCTCCTAAATTAAATCTAGGAACTACTAACTCTAAATAGAAACTAATGTAGGTGGACTCTTTTTACATAATAACATAAAGTCCAGGGAGTAAGGTGGGTAAATGTTGGGAGGGGATCAGTTGCTTGAGGGAAGGTTCATAAGACCATCAAGAGTCTGGAAATGACAAAGATTGGTCAGCCCCAGGCAATTCATTTGTCTGGGAAAGAGGGGACTGGGTGGGGAATCAGTTCTCAGTAAATTTTGTAGTTATCAGTGTCATGTCTGAAGTCGAATTTGAACTCAGGTCCTCCTGAATCCAAAGCCAGTTCCTTATCCACTGCGCCACCTAGCTGCCCCCCTAATTCTGTCTTGAAGGTGATATCTTTTTTTTTTTTTTGGTGAGGTAATTGGGGTTAAGTGACTTGCTCAGGGTCACACAGCTAGTAAGTGTCAAGTGTCTGAGGCCGTATTTGAACTCAGGTCCTCCTGACTCCAGGGCCAGTGCTCTATCCTCTGTGCCACCTAACTGCCCCCTTGAAGGTGATATCTTAGAGAAGAGTTCTACCTTCAGACCACCAAGGATATTCTGATGGGATTAAATAGAAACCTCAGGCTTCACCTGGAGGTTCTGATAGGATTAAATATAGAGAAAACATCCACAATGGAACAAACTTGATCTTTGGCAACTCCTGAAATGCAAAGGTTGAAATGTTGTCTTCCAAATCACTTGATATCCTGTTGCTATCATTCAACCTCCCAAATAATGAAAGTGGCTGAGCAGACTCATCAACTAGGCTTCCTTTTACCACCAGTAATGTAACCCTAAACCTGTGCAAAATCTTCTATATGTATCTCCCTTTGTTCATTGGAATTGATATCCAGTGGCAACTGCCCTTAACCTGATCTAATTAAACTTTCATCTTCTAATCTTGTCTCTTGATTTACTGATCTCCAGTCAAATGAAACAAAGTAGAAAGAATTTCTCCAGTCGGTCCTTAGGACCTCTGTGTTGAGGAATTCCCCCACACTTCCCAGAGTCAAATTAGTTTCATTACACTGGGGAATATCACAAATATGTTGCCTCAGATTTGCTGGATGGGGACTATGAGCTAAGAGAATGAGAGAATCCCCTAAATGTACCCCACTGCCTCAGGTCATTAGAGAATAACACAGGGGTTACATTTTGGGGATTCAATCAGGATTATCCAATGAATTATATATATTCTACACATTTACGGTAACTGGACCTGTATAATACCTGTTCAAATACTGAAGTCTGGTGGGCATTGTACTACTATGCATTGTGGTATAAGGCTGGGCTGCATAAATGACTTTTCATTTGATAAGGAACTGTTGTACTGCAGTGAATGCACAAGTCAAGAGAAAGCTCTGTTAGATAGGGGAACTGTGCTACACAGTCATGAGGGCACCATGGGAAAGACCTGTTAGGAAGCTGCTATCATTTTCAGGAAATATTTTTGTCCTTTAAGGAGAGGAAGCATTCAACATTCGTTTGGCTCTTCTGCCAAGAGATGCACAGATTCAGTATCTGAGACACAGAAAAGTAAGTACAGCCACACTACAGAAATCATATAGAAGTATAGAAAGCCTACATTGGATATGTTGTATGTATTTTTGTAGCCAGCAGGTGTTGCTGTGGAGGCAAAGTTTTGGACGGGTGGGTACTTGCTCATTTTACTACCCTCTCCCTCAGAAAAAGGGAGGAACTCAATACTTCCTGAACTACATATTTTTCCTCCTATTGGAGTGTGTGGGATGACCTTCCTTCTGATCCCCAGTTCTAACTCTTTCCTCCTCTATTATTCTGAGGCTGGCTTGTTGCCTGAGAGCCTAGCAACCTGGTTCTGGCTACTACAAATGCTAAATGATTCCAGAAGCTCTTGCCTACTGGCAAACTGGCCTGTATCCACCTGGACCTCTCTGTTCTTTTAGGGAACTTATAGAAAAAAAGTTATTAAAAAAAACCCCACAAAACTACCATTAAATCTTCTCACACTTATAGCTGACAAATGTCCAACCAGAATACTTTCTGTCCTATAAGAAAGCTTAGTTCCCTAGCTTAATTTTTTTTCTTTCTTTCTTTTTTTTTTTTTAGGCAATTGGGGTTAAGTGACTTGCCTAGGGTCACACAGCTAGTAAGTGTCAAGTGTCTGAGGTCGGATTTGAACTCAGGTACTCCTGATCCAGGGCCAGTGCTCTATCCACTGCACCACCTAGCTGCCTTTCCCTAGCTTAATTTTTAATTTTGAGTATTCCCAGATAGTTACTTTCATCTTCCATTGGTTCCTCCCGTATGCTACTGTGGTAAAAAGTTTTTTAACAGTCGGTTAGTGAATATGGAAAGACGCCAGTTTTTAAAGGAGACCGACGATGGCCATGCACGGGCTACGCATGTCAGCCCGGCTGCTAAGCACTCCACTTCCGGGGTGCGAGCTTAAAAGGCAAGGAGAGAATGGAAGTGGGAAAAACCAGGTGGTAGTCATCAATATGCAAGTGTCATGGGGTGCAGAGCACCCCAGAAGTTCTCTGGGGCACACCAAGGAATCTTCTCCTTGAGAAACTAAACCAGAGGACAGATAACACCTGGAGAGATAAGCTGAACCAAACCGGACTGAGCTAGCTTCGGATTCCTACCCTTCATTCTGGTCTCCCTTACCCTGGGGAGATAAGTTTGGGTGTGGCTGTGGCCTTTGTGTTCTGAAGAGGGATCTGTAGCCATCCCTCACCCAATTCCTCTAGTCACTACCAGTGGGGGATGGTCCTCCACTCCTCACCCAATTCCCCCAGCTACCACCAGTGGGGCATGGTCTACCTTCACTAAAGGAACTTTCCACAGGCAGATGGTCCACCCCCATCAGGCCTCTATAAGAGTACCTTCCAGTCTCCTGTTCGAGGAGATTTGGTACAAGCATTTACTAAACACTGTGTGTTAGGTAATGTGCAAAACCCTGGGGAAACCAATAAGGTCAAAAAGCAGTCCCTGTCTTCGAGGAATTAATAACGGTAATATAAGGGGCTAAAATTCTAGCTAATCTGTCTAAAATATCTAATGAGTGGTCGCCAATAAATTATAAGCTTTAGCAAGAGTTAGACTTTTAAGCATTTATTAAGGAGAATAAGAATTTGGTAAAGAAAGAAAGAAAAGCCTAGATTCATCTATCTATTAAAGGGAGAGCACTTTTCTAGCTCCCTTCTCCACCCGAGTCCTGATGAAAGAGAGCGAGAGCACCCGCCTCGCCCCCTCTTCCTCTCACAAGCAAACGTCACTTCCTGATGCCAAAGAGCCAGATGTCTTGTCCTCAGATACCTTCTCCTCATGGTGGAGCTTTGCTACAGTAAGTCTCCAGCAGGTGGCGTCATTCCAATCATTACAGTACAAAATATAAGCAATGTGTAACCCTAGGAGTCACTGTTAGGTATTTGGTGTGATGGGCAGATTAAAAAGCCCAAATTCTTAGTAATTCTGCCCTTGGCAGTTTAGTTACAAAGCACAAGGGGAGGAGATAGCTTAGAAACATCTTTCCTCCAAGAACAGAAGGAAAGCAAAAGCTTTTATAGAAGAAAGATGGGGTGACCACCTGACAATGGAAAGTTCCTTCTTGGGGGTGGGGTGGGGAAAGCTTGAATGAGGGTTTGGTGCTCCTGACTTCTGGAGTTCTCTCTCTAGAGCTGTTCCAGTAGTAGCCAAGCCTATTGGACTTATCTCCCCTTACTTCTTAGGTGTGTGTGTCCATCCTTTAGTCATCTTTGTGAGTTCAAATCTGGCCTCAGACACTAACTAGCTGTGTGACACTGGGCAAGTCACCTAACCCAGTTTGCCTCCGTTTTGTCATCTCTAAGATGAGCTGGAGTAGGAAATAGCAAACCACTTCAGGAACTTTGCCTAGAAAACCCCAAATGGGGTCATGGAAGAGTTGGCCACTAATGAAAACAACTGAACAGCAACAACAAAATGTAAAGTGGGTGAAAAATGAAATTAAGCCTGTGTGTAATTTAAGATTCTAAATGTGGATTCTAATCTGTTCCCCCAGTTTTGGGGGAAACTGACTAAAATCACTGATAAAAACAAGTTTAGGTTTTTAAGGGTTTATTGAAAAATAGAAAGAGAAAGATTGAGAACAGAATTCCAACAGCCTGGCATTCCTATCTTTCCTCAAATTTCCTGTGAAGTCCTCTGCCGCCACCACCACCATCAAGTCAGGAACCCAAAAGAGACCGAGCTTTCCATGCAGGCACAGGCCCTCTTTCCTCCTTCCTGTCCCCTCCCAGAAAATAGGAGGCTCCTCAAGTGGATTGGCTGGTAGCCTTGATAGACAGCACCCAGGAGCAAACATCACTTCCTGATGCCAAGGAAAAGCCACATGGCCTTGCCCTCTGAGGCATTTTCCTCATGGTGGAGCTTTCCTATAGTAAGTCTCCAGTAGGTGGCATCATTCCAATCATTACACCTGTAAGCCTGGGATCTTGAGAGGTTAGAGGAAGTTTGGAAGAGAGGATAGCTTCTGAGGAAAGATAATGAGTTCTGTTTTGGATATGCTGGATTTGAGATGCCTCTGGGATATCTAGTTTCTAAAGATGTATAAAAGTTAATGTGAGAATGGAACTCAGGAGAGAGATTAGTGTTGGATATATATCTCTGGGAATCATCTGTATAGAGATGATAATTGAACCTAAGAGAGCAGAGAATAACACAGGGGTTACATTTTGGGGATTCAATCACCAGGGGACATGGTATAGATGGAGAAAGGAAGAGGACCCAGGACATCCCCATGAAGGGATATTCATAGTTAATGGGAATGACCCTGATATAAATCCAGCAAATAACAGATTACTGGTGATTTTGGAGAGATCAGTTTCAAATTAATGATAAAATTGGAAGCCAGAATAAAGAGGATATTTAGAAGTCAGTGGGAAGAGGAAGTGGAGGCAGTGTATGTAAATGTATTTCTTTAGGACTTTAGCCTAAAGGAGAGGAGAGATTTAGGTAGGACAATAGTTGGCCCCTATGGTAGGATCTAGCCAGCATTTTTTAAAGATAGGGAGTTTTTGTTTGTAGGCAGCTAGGTAGGAGGCTGGGATTGGGAGAGAGTGATGATTAGAGAGATAGAGGAGATAGGAGAAGCAGAAATCTGGGAAGGAAGACAATTTGCTTGAGCCCCCCACTTATCCAGGTAGGCAGAACAATTGGCTGCATTGGCTAACATACCAACAATCCTTTGTAGTGACCAGAGTAAACCTAGCCACAAAATTTGTAATTCTCAAACCAATTAAACTGATACCAGCTTTGATGCAGATCAAAACGGTTTATGGAGCTTCAAGAGACATCCCTATCGGGGCGGCTAGGCGGCGCAGTATCCACTGGCCCTGGAGTCAGGAGTACCTGAGTTCAAATCCGGCCTCAGACACTTAACACTTACTAGGTATGTGACCCTGGGCAAGTCACTTAACCCCAATTGCCTCACTAAAAAAAAAAAAAAGAGAGAGAGAGACATCCCTATCTTCAAAGACTTACCTGACTGCAAGTTAAACTATTAACATTCTATTTACCACCTTATTGTCTTCAGCAACCCTTTAAATTTGGTTATAGGGCTCTCAGAATTACCATGTTTTTGAGAGATCTCCTTATCAAGACATCTCCTAATCAAGTTTTGAACTGTGAACTGCTTATCACCAAGGATGCCTTCTGATTTGTTTATAAAAGGCCACATCCTTGATCTTTGGAATTCCTTATTCTCCCTCCCCTCCTATGGGAATGGGACCCACTGACTCATTCCTTTCTAAACCCACCTTTCCCTCCAAAATTCCCTAACTGCCTTTGTTTAAAATGTAAATAAATCCACACAATCTATTAGCTGGTGTCCTATTCAGGCTGGATATACCCATGCAGCTTGTTAAATTTTTCTTTTCTTCCCTGCCTAATAAAAACCTTTCTTTAATTTTACAAGGCATTGTCTTTCTCAGATTTCTTCCCTTTCTAGGAAGAAAGGGATTTAAATCTTAAGAACTGACCTTTGCATTCTCTGAAGAACTGGCCCTAGTGTTCTCCAGTCTTCCCCTTTGGGGAAAGAGAGATCTAAATTCCATCAAGAAAGTGTTTGCCTCTTTTTACAATTGGTAAAGGAAAAACTGCCAACTCTTCATGTGAGATGGGGTGAAGAATGTTAACCTGGAAATTAAGGAAACAATCAATATAGGAGAAATAAGTTCTTTAATTGGGGCAGAGGAACTATAGCTCGTGGTATCCAGCAAAGCTCAGAAGCTAGGAAAACCCAAAGATGGGAACACAGGACAGGGTTTTTATGGGGTAACAGAATAGAAGGGAACCAAAAGATTGCTCCAGAGTCACAACTGCTTAATGTAAATGAACAGAAACAATAGAACTTCTCCTAAGTAAAGTATAGATGCTACTAACTAATTTTTTTTTCTGTGAGGCAATTGGGGTTAAGTGACTTGCCCAGGGTCACACAGCCAGTAAGTGTCAAATGTCTGAGGTCAGATTTGAACTCAGGTCCTCCTGAAACCAGGGCCAGTGCTCTATCCACTATGCCACCTAGCTGCCCCCATACTAACTCTAAATAGAAACTGCTTATTATAGGTGGACCCTTTTTATATAATAACATAAAGTCCAGGAAGTAAGGTGGGGAAACATTGGGAGGGAATAAGCTGCTTGGGGGAAGGTTCATAAGGCCATCAAGACTCTGGAAATGACAAAGATTGGTCAGCCCCAGGCAATTCATTTGTCTGGGAAATGGGGGACTGGGTGCGGAATCAGTTCTCAGTAAATTTTGTAGTTCTCAGTGTTATATAGTGGGAAAATGGGGTACGGGTTGGGGTTGGGGTTCTTGGGAATTCCTCTTTAAAGAATTACACCCTCTTGCACACAAAACTTAGTTAGAACAAGGTGATAGTTTATTTAGGACCAAGGGAAGGGAAGGGTGGGGGGAGGGAAACCATGAAAGAAATCCTTAGACTTTTCATGGGGAGATTTGGCATAAAGCACATGGCTCAGAGGTACCAAATCTCCTCGAACAGGAGACCTGAAGGTACTTTTATAGATGACTGATGGGGGTGGACCATCCCCCACTGGTGGTAGCTGGGGGAATTGGGTGAGCAGTGGAGGACCATCCCCCACTAGTAGTGACTAGAGGAATTGGGTGAGGGGTGGCTACGGATCCCTCTTCAGGACACAAAGGCCGCAGCCACACCCAAACTTATCTCCCCAGGGTAAGGGAGACCAGAATGAAGGGTAGGAATCCCAAACTAGCTCAGTCCAATTTGGTTCCTCTAGGCGTTATCTGTCCTCTGGTTTAGTTTCTCAAGGAGAAGATTCCTCAGTGTGCCCCAGAGAAATTCTGGGGTGCTCTGCGCCCCATGACATCAGTTACATGTTTTTGATTTTGTTTTTTTTGTGGGGCAGTGAGAGTTGTGACTTCCCCAGGGTCACACAGCTAGTAAGTGTCTGAGGCCTGATTTGAACTTAGGTCATCCTGAATCCAGGACCAGTGCTTTATCCACTGTGCCACCTAGCTGTTCCAGTTTTATAGTTCTCAAGAAGGACATAGGCTCCAAAAAACATCCAAATAAGGTCATAGGAAAATGCCCAAAGCAGCAAAACTCACAGAAGAATGTGCTGAAATCATCTTCTAACCAAGAATGGCTTGGAAGGTCAGAAGGAGGGAGCTGCTGTGCTGATACAGGAGTCGAGCCCAACCCCACAGTCACCCTGACACAGATTCAGTCTCAAGAAGTCCTCACCAGAGAAGGAGACCCCCAGAGCCTCTGAATGAGCTGAAGCACCAGTGTCATCTGGAACTAAGCTCACAGTCTGGTGAGTGGCCTGAGCCCTGGGCAGGGGAGAGACTACAGGGGTCTATGCTGGTGCTAAGGCAGAACATGGATTTTACACCCCTACTGAGAACCAGGTGGTAGGCTCAAGTAGAAGTGGCCCAGGTGGGGGAGGGGCACAGGCTTGTCAGAGCTAACAACCACAACACACAAAACTGGTTGATTGGCAAGTTGGTCTGGGGTCATCTAGGACCAGGAAACAGGCCGGACTAGGGAAGAACCTGATTCTCCTTAAATCATACCACCTGGGACTTCTTAAGCTTGGGCCACTGCAGCCCTGGAAACAGTGGCCCCACTTTAAGGAGCTAAAGTCAAGTAAAAGAAAGGCAAGATGAGCTGACAGAGAAAGGTGAAGACCATAGAAAGTTTCTTCAGTAACAAGGAAGACCAAGGGGCACCCTCAGAGGAAGATGTCAACATCAGGGCCCCTATATCTAAAGCTTCCAAGAAAAATATGAATTGGTCTCAGGCCATAGAGGTGCTCAAAAAGGACTTTGAAGATAAAGTTAGAGAGGTAGAGGGGAAAATGGAAAGAGAAATGAGGGGGATGCAGGAAAGACATGAGAAAAAAGTCAACAGCTTGAAAAGTCAAATTGGCCAAATGGAAAAGGAGGTACAAAAGCTCTCTGATGAAAATAATTGCCTAAGAATGAGGATTGAACAAATGGAAGCCAGTGACTTTATGAGAAACCAAGACACAATAAAGCAAAGCCAAATGAATAAAAAAATAGGAGGGCAATGTGAAATATCTTCTGGGAAAAACTGCCTGACCTGGAAAATAGGTCCAGGAGAGATCATTTGAAAATTATTGGTCTACCTGAAAACCATGATCAAGGAAAGAGCTTAGACACCATCTTCCAAGATATTCTCAGGGAAAATTGCCCTGAAATTCTAGAAGAAGAAGAAGGACATAGGTGAGAAAGACATCAGAGTGATATGAGTGAGGAGAAAAAAAAAGTAGCTCTCAGAGAGTAGCCTCAATTTTTTTCAATTGAAGTACAGTTGAAATACTCAGCTGAAAGAGTAGGGACAGGAGTGTCATGGGAGGAGTGAATAGATTTGGAATAGCCAGTGTAGTGAGTAGGGGAGTGAATCATTTAAGGAATTGCAAAGGATTGCCTTGATGCAGTGAAGACCCCCACTGAGATTATGTACCACAAATTAGTAGTGGTCCCACTTAGCAGAGTTTCATAGTTTTCTCCAGCTCTGTTTCAGTAGTACAAAAAGAGGAGTGAAGGAACTGGATGGTGGGAATAATCCAAAATTGGATTTGCAATCCACAAAAGGTCAAGAGAACAAGTGATTCAAGTCAAGTTGAACTGATTCACTAGCGGTTGATATAATAAAAGCAATAGAATGTATCCAATGCAGGGATAATGGCCTAGGAAAAAATTGAAGGGTAGAAGGATTGGAGATCATAGAATGAGTGAAGAACAGGGTCAGAGGTCACAAGGCAAAGGGAAATATGGAATGAAAAAAAGATTATGATCAGATGAAGCATTTTCAGAGTTCATGAAAAAGGAAGTGGAGTGTTTGTGAGTCATGGCAAGATTAAGATCTCTATGTGTAATTGAGGTGGAGTAGAAGAATAGGTCATAGGAAGTGAGTAGATTGAAGAACTGGGAAATTAGAATATTGAAGGCTTATTAATATGTATGCTGAAGTCCCCTAGTGGGAAAAGAGGTGCTAAGGGGGAGAGAAAGACTCGATCAGATGCTAAATTCATTGAGTAATGGGGTCTATAGATAATAATCACTGTAGCTGGATTAAATAATGAAGTTGGATATAGTGAACTTTCAAGGAGGAAAGATTGCTGTATGATGGTGGCAGACTGGCAGTGGGGAGTGAGGAACATTCCAACTCCCCAGCCCATGATATATATGAGTAAGAGTGCAATTAGCATTGGAAATGGCATCCAGTGATGCAGTGTCATCAGGAAGGAACCAGGTCTCAGTGTATGTCAGAACAGGGAAGAAGGGAGAAAAGAAAAGGTTTTAAAATGAAAGCACTGGCTGTTAATTTTTATACGGAATAAAAATCAAGGGGAAAAGTTACAATGGGATAGACCTGGGATAAAGAGAAGTTAGGAGAGAATAAAACCTTTCCTGCAGCCTGCAGCCAGTTCTTAGGATATTCTCAGAGTGCTTTGTTCCATAAAGCAGAAGCTGGCTGCTGAAGTCAGCTTTCTATTCTTAGCTCCCAATCCCAGAGCACATATTTCAAGTTGTCCTCAGAGATTCGAGGGCCTTAGCACTGTTGCTGTTTTTCCCTGGCACAGCTTAGCCCCCAGACCAGTTTTCTCTCTCCACAATCACCAACGGATGCAAAATGGCTTGTTCTGCTCTGTTAGAGAACCATTCAAAGCTCTCCCTACTGCAGAAGTTTCCCTCCTCCCATTCCATCCCCTTCCAGATCATCTAGTCTCTTCCAGATTTTAAAACGTACAACAGTGTTCACGACTTAGTCTTTACCCAGAGGGAATCTGGTCTTAGAATACTTGTCCAATACTCTGTTAAACTTTACAAAGAGAAACCTAATTGAGGGACTTCTGGTCATAAGACAAACAGCATGGATACTTTTTTTCCAGAACTCACCAACTCTGGAAATTTCTAAAATAGAGGAATTGTGTGCCAGATGAACAATGACAGCTGAATTTGCAGAACAAAGAAGAGAGAACCCAACAAGGTAAAAACCTTATGATTTAAAACCAGACAACCTTGATACATATAGGGCTCGGCACCTCCACTCATCAACCTCTACCTCATCAGGGACACACGAGTTGACACCCTGCTTGTGCCTAGAGCCCAACTTAAATAATGATAGAAGTCAGTGCTAGCCAGACGTACAGAGATTCTCTGTAAACCTAGTATTGCACATCTTTTTCTTTCTTCTAGAGTCAGGTCAGGTGTCAGCTCCTTTGTGAAGCCTTTGCTAATTACCATGACCCCCTAATTCCCCTCCAAGTTGTTAATGCTTTCTCCTGTAAATCATCTTATATTTATGTAATAGTAGTCTGGCCATATGGCCAGAGTGCCTCAGATGGTTCTGGCAGAGTAGTGATGGTGTAAGGGAACTACCTTGCAGAGACTGGAGCCACCATGGATATTCCTTACCTCATTCAATTACCACTATGTGATAAAGAGGTGGTTCTTTGATGGGTTATAGAGGGTCCAGGAGATAAGTTCAAAGATCAGGAGGCTGAAGCTGACAGGCCTTTTTTTTTTTTTTTTTTTTTAGTGAGGCAATTGGGGTTAAGTGACTTGCCCAGGGTCATACAGCTAGTAAGTGTTAAGTGTCTGAGGCCGGATTTGAACTCAGGTACTCCTGACTCAGGGCCAGTGTTCTATCCCTGTGCCACCTAGCTGCCCCGACAGGCCTTTTTCAATAACCCTGAAATGAAACCTTGATAAGCAGGAGGACAATGATAGCATGCGTCACAAAATAAATGGAATAAGATTCAGTGCTCAGGTATTACTGCTACCATAGCCAACTGGGAAGCAAACATTCAGTCAACCAACAAGCATTTATTAGGTGCCAGGAACTGTGCTAAGTGCTGGGGTACAAAGGAAAAGACAGCTCCCTGACCTCAAGGAGCTCACATTCTAATGGGGAAGACATAATGAAAACTAGTAGGATATAGAAATGTTGCTACAAGGCCACTGATGAGCTACTTCCATGTCTGTACTGTTAATCAACAAGAATTTATTAAGGGGGGGGCGGCTAGGTGGTGCAGTGGATAAAGCACTGGCCCTGGATTCAGGAGTTTCCTGAGATCAAATCCTGCCTCAGACACTTGACATGGCTGTGTGATCCTGGGCAAGTCATTTAAACCCCCATTGCCCCCACCCCCCCAAAAAAAAGAATTTATTAAGCAACTAACGT
The DNA here is from genome assembly GCF_019393635.1 of Dromiciops gliroides. Lineage (NCBI taxonomy): Eukaryota > Metazoa > Chordata > Mammalia > Microbiotheria > Microbiotheriidae > Dromiciops > Dromiciops gliroides. Next base: position 188,375,890 of record NC_057865.1, read on the forward strand.
ATGCTAAACACTGGGGATAGAAAGAAAGGCAAAAGGACAGCAATTTGGATTCTCAAAGAACTTGAGTCTAAGGAGGAAACAGCATGAAAACAAATATGTACAAATAATATATGGGGTATACTGGAGATAATCAACACAGGGAAGTCATTAGTTATTTTTTTAACATCTTAAAAATCCTTTTTCAGGAAGCTAAGGTGGCGCAGTGGATAAGACACTGGCCTTGGATTCAGGAGTACCTGAGCTCAAATCTGGCTTCAGACACTTAACACTTACTAGCTGTGTGACTCTGAGCAAGTCACTTAACCCCTCATTGCCCTGCAAAAAAAAAAAATCCTTTTCTTCCCTTTTAAAAAAACATATTTCCACATTAGTCATGCTGTGAGAGAAGAATCAGAACAAAAGGGAAAAACCACAAGAAAGAAGAAACAAAAATAATAACCAAAAAAAAGTGAAAATAGTATGCTTCAATCTGTATTCTGGATGGGAGAACATTTTCCATCATGAGTCTCTTGGGAATTGTCTTGGATCATTGTATTACTGAGAAGAGCTAAGTCTGTCACAGTTGATCATCACACAATGTTGATGTTACTATGTTACAATGTTCTGGTTCTTTTCACTTCGCTCAGCATCCAGTTCATGTAAGTCCTTCCAGGTTTTCTGAAATCTGCCAGCTCATCATTTCTCATAGCACAGTAGTATTCTATTACATTATATGCACAACTTGTTCAGCCATTCCCCAATTGATGGACCTCCCCTCAATTTCTAATTCTTTACATCACAAAAAGAGCAGCTATAAATATTTTTGTACATGTGTGTCCCTTCTTCCCTTTTTATGATCTCTTTGGGATATAGTAGTGGGTATTTCTCTGGGATTTTTAAATATTATATGTCATGTATAACATTATATATGGTATATTCTTTTTTGTTGTTGTTTGTTTGTTTTTTTATTAAGGCAATTGGGGTTAAGTGACTTGCCCAGGGTCACACAGCTAGTAAGTGTTAAGTGTCTGAGGCCGGATTTGAACTCAGGTACTACTGACTCTAGGGCTGGTACTCTATCCACTGCACCACCTAGCTGCCCCATATGGTATATTCTTTAAAAAATGTTTTTTAGAATTTTATTTTCCAAATTATATGTAAAAGCAAATTTTGACATCAATTTTTTCTTTAAAACTTTGTGTTCCAACTTCTTTTCCTCCCTCCCTTCCTATCCCCAACCCAAGAACTCAAGCAATTCAATATAAATTATACATGAGTAGTCATGGAAAACAGCTCTACATTAGCTAGGTTGTGAGAGAATACAGATAAAAACAAAACTTCAGATTAAGGAATTGTCAAAAAAAAGAAATGTGTTTCAGTCTGTTTTCAGATACCATCAGTTCTTTCTCTGTAGGTGTATTGCAATTTTCATAAGGGAGCAGTTTTCAGATAAGACACTTGGTTTGCTTGAGATGTATAATGAGAGAAAATTCCTCACATTAATCTTTGGATTTGATTGGGTTTTTGATTAGCATAACCTAAGTCCGGAGTTAAGCATTAAACATATCTGGTTTCTAAACAATAAATTTGGTTTCTCAGCTATGCAGGGCTGGGTTCAAACAATCCTATAAAATTTTACCACAGTTTGTCCCTTTGGGGGCTTAAACCCAACATTCCTATACTAGTGGAAGCACAGTTATAGAAGCAGATAGGTTAAGGTTTAAAATAATCCAGGTCAGTGGAGACATTTCCTTCACTGCTCATTTTATTAATAGCTTGATAGAATTCCCTAAGAAATGATAGGAACCAGATTGGTGGCAAACTTTTAGTCAAGGAGATCAAAATGGGTAAGCATCAGAGTTTATACGTTAGGTGGACTTAGATTAGTATCAAGAAACAATACAGGGGCAGCTAGGTGGTGCAGTCGATAGAGCACCGGCTCTGGAGTCAGGAGTACCTGAGTTCAAATCTGGCCTCAGACACTTAACACTTACTAGCTGTGTGACCTTGGGCAAGTCACTTAACCCCAGTTGCCTCACTAAAAAAAAAAAAGAAAGAAAGAAAGAAAGAAACAATACAGGGGGGCAGCTAGGTGGCGCAGTGGATAAAGCACTGGCTTTGGATTCAGGAGGACCTGAGTTCAAATTTGGCCTCAGAAACAACACTTACTAGCTGTGTGACCCTGGGCAAGACACTTAACCCTCATTGGCCCACAAAAAGAAAGAAAGAAAGAAAGAAAGAAAGAAAGAAAGAAAGAAAGAAAGAAAGAAAGAAAGAAAGGATACAGGGAAATTTCCCAGACATTCAAAGAACACATATGGCCTCATTCCTGAAGCAGTTGTGAAATTTGGTTTTCTAACAACTAGTTCATATAGTGAAAAATAGTTCAAACCTTGTGAGGCTGACCTTGTACTGGTCCTTTTGTCATTATTCTCTCTTTTTTTTTTTTGCAGGGCAATGAGGGTTAAGTAACTTGCCCAGGGTCACCCAGCTATAGTAAGTGTCAAGTGTCTGAGGCTGGATTTGAACTCAGGTACTCCTGACTCCAGGGCTCTATCCACTGCGCCACCTAGCTGCCCCTGTCATTACTCTTAATAGAAATATTTGAAAGCCAATTATGCATGTATGTGTGTATTTATGTAGATACATATACTTTATATTTATATGTATATCTTAGTTTTATTTCATTAACACTTAAAATTTTTATATTTTTGTCATGTCACACTTTTGTCCTAATTGTCCTATCTCCCTTTTGAGAATATATTATCCTCAAATTATCCAGAAATAATGAGATACCTTAAGGACCTAGTCTTATACATAAATATATAACTATTAATGACCACAGATTCAGAATAGTAAAATTAAAAACAGTAAGATCTTCCATACTTGCATCCTTTTATAGAAACTCAGAGATGTTGAGTATTGAAACAGCAGGATATATCTTTACAATTCACTTGCTCTTGTTATAAATATTTGCTATGAAAGGGAAAAGGAGGAACATGGTTGTAACAATATAAAGGTTATCTCTTCAAGGGGCACAGACTGACCTGTAAGCATCCTTAACTCTATTTTATTGCAGGTAAGAGTCATAGTTAGCCGTTATTTTGGAACAGTTAATCATGTAGCAAGGCTCCACATTATTCACAGGGTGGCATAGCCAGGCTTATCATTAACCAGGTGGGAAAATTTCATGTTCAGAAGGAAATAATACAATAGGGAAGCTGAGTCAAAAGGAGCTTACCCCATCACATTTGCAACGTTATCCTTTCAACCTTTTCAGGCACAGATATCCACTTGTATCAGTTCTCACACTACACTCTCTTTGAGTAGCATTTAGCTTTTCCTTTATATGGTAGATTATTGGCTCAATGACAATTTCAACAGTCATATATGAAATTAAAAACTCAGAACAATATCAAATTACAGTCCCAAGAGACTTTTCTAAAAGCTTAGGTATATTTATTATTATTTTTCCCTTATGATGTAATAACAGTTAACAATAAACACATATATATTTTATCTTATTAATCCTTTCTTATAGGGGGCAGCTAGGTGGCACAGTGGATAGAGCACTGGCCCTGGATTCAGGAGTACCTGAGTTCAAATCCAGCCTCAGAACTTGACACTTACTAGCTGTGTGACCTTGGGCAAGTCACTTAATCCCCACTGCCCCACCCCCCCAAAAAATCCTTTCTTGTTCAAATCATGTTAGAATAGATAGCAGTCAGAAATTAAGAATAGTAATACCATTCTATGATTACACACATAAACTGAATGCATGATGGTTCACTTAAAACCCCCCAAAACACTGACCATTGTAAACCTTAAGGCTGACAGATATCTATATGTGAAAGTGTTAAATGTTAACTTCAAAAGCAAGATAAAATCTTTAAATCTGTGATTTGATGATACCAAGTTGGTCAACTTCTACATATATTATTCCAAGTACACCTTCATAATTTTTATAAGCAATGGCTAAACAATCTATCAGATTAAAAATCATTCTTGTAAGTTCCTTTACTTCAGCTATGAGAGATCCTAGTTTCCTCATTAAACCTAGTTTCTCTTCAAAACTTTTTTTCAGCAACTTCTCTCACAGAGTTAATAGGATTTATGACCTCAATAAGGCTGAAGATCCAGGGGACTGAAAATCTGGCAAGTCCTTAAAGAACTTCTTGGATAGGGGTGGCTAGGTGGCATAGTGGATAAAGCACAGGCCCTGGATTCAGGAGTACCTGAGTTCAAATCCAGCCTCAGACACTTGACACTTACTAGCTGTGTGACCCTGGGCAAGTCCCTTAACCCCCATTGCCCTGCAAAAAAAAAAAAAGAACTTCTTAGATAGTTACAAAGTCTTTTGCAGTGTTTTTCTTTTTTCTTTTGGTGGGTCAATGAGAGTTAAATGACTTGCCCAGGGTCACACAGCTAGTAAGTGTCAAGTGTCTGAGTTCAGGTTTGAACTTAGGTCCTCCTGAATCCAGTGCTGGTGCTTTATCAACTGCGCCACCTAGCACCCCCTAGTGGTTTTCTTAAAAAAGGTTTCATTTCCAAGATATTTAAGGAACTGATTTAAATTTACAAAAATAATGGTCATTTCCAAATTGATAAATGGTCAAAGGATATAAATAGGCAGTTCTCCAGGGAAGAAACCCAAGCTATCTATATCCATATGTAAAAATGCTCCAAATTGCTAATAATTAGAGAAATACAAATTAAAGCAACTCCAAGGTTCTACTTCTGATGCATCAGATTGGCAAAACTGACAAAAAGGAAAAATGGCAAATGTTGGAGAGGCTTTGGGAAAACAGGAACATTGATGTACTGTTGTTGGAGTTGTCATTTGGTAGTCATTCTGAAAAGCAATTTGGAACTTTGTCCAGAAAAATCATTAGACTTTGCATACCCTTTTACCCAGCAATACTACTACTAGTTCCATACCTCAAACAGATTAAAAAAAGAGGGAAAGAACTTATATGTACAAAAATATTCATTCATTCTTGTTTTGTGTTTTTGTTTTTTGCAGGGCAATGAGAGTTAAGTGACTTTCCCAGGGTCACACAGCTATAGTAAATGTCAAGTGTTTGAGGTCACATTTGAACTAAGGTCCTCCTGAATCCAGGGCTGGTGTTTTATCCACTGTGCCACCTAGCTGTTTCTTGTACAAAAATATTTATAGCGGTTCTTTTTGTCATGGCAAAGAACTGAAAATTAAGGGAGTACCCATCACCTGTGGAATGACTGAATACATTTAAAAAAAATTTTTTTTGGGGGGCAATTGGGGTTAAGTGACTTGCCCAGGGTCACACAGCTAGTAAGTGTTAAGTGTCTGAGGCCACATTTGAACTCAGGTACTCCTGAATCCAGGGCCAGTGCTCTATCTACTGCACCACCTAGCTGCCCTGACAATAAATTATTGAGTGTAAATATAATAGAATACTATTGGTTATAAGAAATAATTAAAGAAACAATTTTGGGGAAACTTGGGAAAACATGAAGTGATGCTGAATGAAATGAGCAGAATTAGGAGAACAATTTGTACTATAACAACAACATTGTAAACCTTGATCAACTAAGATCAGTGACCAACTATGACAGCTGGTGATTGATGATGAAAAATGCTATCTACTCCCTGGGTGAGAATGTTGTTCTAACTATGTAGACTGAGAATACAAATTTTTGGACATGACCAATATGGAAATTTGTTTTGCTTCACTATGCATGTTTGATACAAAGATATTCTTTTTCTCTTTTTTCCAATAGGGGAAGAAAAAAAGTGAATGCTTGATAATTGAAAAAAATTCTTAAAAAAGATCTAGAGGAAGTAGTCTATTGAGTAAATTCTCTATGAAGAACTTATGGGAGGGGCGGCTAGGTGGCCCAGTGGATGAAGCACTGGCCCTGGAGTCAGGAGTACCTGAGTTCAAATCTGGCCTCAGACACTTAAACATTTACTAGCTGTGTGACCCTGGGCAAGTCACTTAACCCCAATTGCCTCACTAAAAAAAAAAAAAGAATTTATGGGAGTTTATAGATAAGTATTTTGAAAGATTAGAAGGCATGGTGGTAAAGTTAGGTGGCACAGTGTATTGTGATGTTTAAAATCTAAATGTGTGGTCACCTTAAATTAGAAGCATTAGCACCAGTCTTTGGGCATTAAGCATTTATTAATGCATACCAGGTATTCACATGGAGTTCAGAAAGTTAAGAAAAGGCCTATCTATCCTAGAGTTTCAGCCTGTTTGGGTTCTTCCTCAAGTCCTCTGCCATGAGCCTGCTTCAACCATGAACTGCCCTCAAACTGAGTGTGGAAGCTTTTTATTTTTTATTTTATTTAAAAAAATTTTTTGCAGGGCAATGGGAGTTAAGTGACTTGCCCAGGGTCACACAGCTAATAAGTGTTAAGTGTCTGAGGCTGGATTTGAACTCAGGTACTCCTGAATCCAGGGCCGGTGCTTTATCCACTGCGCCACCTAGCTGCCCCCTTAGTGTGGAAGCTTTTTATAGATCTGGATCAGAGGAGGTTCTTACTGCTTCAAGCTGATTGGTAGGCATCATCAAATCCTTCACTGTACTTGAAGGTTGTCTTGAGTAGAGTTCAAAGTTTAGCTTCTGAGAACAATACCTTCTTCTTCTTTTTTTGGTGAGGCAATTGGGGTTAAGTGACTTGCTCAGGGTCACACAGCTAGTAAGTGTCAAGTGTCTGAGGCCAGATTTGAACTCAGGTACTCCTGAATCAGGGCTGGTGCTCTATCCACTGTGCCACCTAGCTGCCCCTAGAACAATACCTCCTTTTTTTTTTTTTTAAAGAAGAAGTAGCCTTTATTTTTTTATTTTTATTTTTATTTTTTTTTTGCAGGCAACGGGGGTTAAGTGACTTGCCCAGGGTCACACAGCTAGTAAGTGTCAAGTGTCTGAGGCCAGATTTGAACTCAGGTACTCCTGAATCCAGGGCCGGTGCTTAACCACTGCGCCATCTAGCTGCCCCCGAACAATACCTTCTTAACGGCTAGCCAGGTGTGGTTACAATCTTTGTCCTATAACTTTTTTTTTTTAAGTGAGGCAATTGGGGTTAAGTGACTTGCCCAAGGTCACACAGTTAGTAAGTGAGGCTGGATTTGAACTAAGGTCCTCCTGACTCCAGGGCTGGTGCTCTATCCACTTGTGCTTACAATCTAATTAACTTGAAGTAGGCTAATCAGCAAAGTCAATCACTCTCATGTAATTCAATCAGTTTAGATTAATCTCCAGGTGAGCCTTTGTGTATCTGCCAAATCCCATTATTTTCTCACAGTATAGACCACTCACTCTGGAGTCAGGAGGATTTGAGTTCACATAGGGCCTTGGACACCTGAAACTAGTGTGTGACCCTGGGCAAGTCACAACCCCAATTGCCTTGAAAATAAAAGAAGGTATGGATGGGTTGGTAGCTAGGTGGTGCTATGGATTGACTGCTTGCTGGTATTAGAGTAAGTAATATCTGAGGTCAAATCTGGTCTATGACACTTCCTAGCTGTGTGAGCCTAGGGAATTCACTTAACCTTTGTCTTCCTCTCTTTCTTCAACTGTAAAATGGATTCCCCCTTTTTGCTCTGTAATTGATTAGATTGGAACTGAGGTTTGAGTTGGTTTTCACAACATGAACTAGTTATTGGAGAAGTAAATTTTGAGAGTCTGTGCTTACTTGTATCTGTTTTGTCAGGGGTTCTAGCAGGAACAAATGAGGAACTTCTGTGAGTAACCTGGAGACAGAATGGATGAATTCATTAGAGGGGTGCCCTTGAGGATAAGGTATTTTCCAGACTGCTCCAAGGAAAATTTTACAGGATTGCATGGGACGTCTGAGATTCAGGAGGAATTGTGTTGTTTGAATGGATATTGATTGGCAGGAGTACTGGAGGGAGGCTTAATGTCTGTTGTTATTACTGTCTTTGATTGTACCCCTTTGGCTTTTTTTTTTTTCTATCTGTATACTCTGTTCTCTTGATTATCTTGTTTGTTTTCCACCTTCAAATTAGTCCCTAATTTAGGTCATTCGTACTGTGGCTTGTACTGTGCTTGGTTAATGATTCTGGTCCCACTTTTTACTTGGGATCATTCCACATGGTATCCAGAATACCGTTTTACCTAGTATACTCTTTGTTGGTCACCAGCATACCCATGGGTTGCCTTTGACCAATGGGGGTAGGTGGGATCTTAAGGGCTGTTAAAAGGGGTCCCCTGAACTTGTCTTTTTGAGTTGCCTTATTTCCCAGAAACACTGGATTCAGAGCATGCAGGAGGTCCTGAGAGCGTCAAGGAAGAAACTCCTCCTGAGCTGACATAATTTGCTGCTGTGCCCTAAGCTGGATTCACTATTTGTCCCTGGGAGGTAAGACAGGCCCAGCTGTCTGTGCCAGGCTGGGATACTGCTTGTGCAGCTGGGGTCTTCTGCAGATAAGGGGACACTCCTATCTTAGTTGAGCAGTTCCCAAGGGAAAAGAATGGGGCTTTTACTGCTCCTCCCTGTGGGGAGTAGTTTTGGTGTCCTATACCTTTGCTGCACTATTCACTTTCCCATCTTATGACCTTTCCTGGCATCCCCTCCTCCCTTTGTCCTGATATTATAAAAGTGTAAACTGGGGCAGCTAGGTGGCTCAGTGGATAGAGCACTGGCCCTGGAGTCAAGAGTACCTGAATTCAAATCTGGCCTCAGACACTTAACACTTACTAGCGGTGTGACCCTGGGCAAGTCACTTAAGCCCAATTGCCTCACTAAAAAAAAAAAAGTCTAAACTTCTATAAAAATTGGGAACCCATTGGGTTTCCATGTATGTTTGTTCATTTTTCTTGTGATAAGCCTGGTTTTAACATATGTCTCATGACATGATTGCCTGTTGACAGCATCATACTCTCGGGGCAGCTAGGTGGCACAGTGGATAGAGCACTGGCCCTGGAGTCAGGAGTAACTGAATTTAAATCCGGCCTCAGACACTTAACACTTACTGACTGTGTGACCCTGGGCAAGTCACTTAACCCCAATTGCCTCACAAAAAAAAACCAAACAGACAGTATCATACTCTCACCTACCTTCCAGTATTGTGATGATAAAATAAGTTAATATTTGTAAAGTGCATAACAGCATCTGCCATAGTCAGTGCTATGCAATTGATTGTTCCCTTCTGGCTTCCCCCCACTAGTGGAGGACATAGCCTCATTGAAATCACTGGAAATGATCAAAGGAATTAATGGATTTTGCAGGGGTTTTTTTTGTTTGTTTATTTCTGGTTTTGTCTTTTGCTGTTGAACTTCATCTTGTTTGTTCATGACCAATTAATTCCACTTTTTAGAATGTGCTGGTGATGAATCTCAATTTCTCAGTTTTCTTTCCATTTAAGTCAGTTGGTTTTAGATGAGAAAATTTATTTCAGAGCCACATATTACACCCTAAATCTTGGCCATTTCACAAATGTATGGCTTTGTTTATAAACCTAATCAGTGCAGATACACTGGCATCACCACAACCAAATAATTCAAAGCACATGTCCTCCTGATAATGTGTTCAGTGTCTTGTAAATATTGAATAAGGGGGGCAGCTAGGTGGCGCAGTGGATAGAGCACTGGCCTTGAATTCAGAAGGACCTGAGTTCAAATCTGACCTCAGACACTTAATACTTACTAGCTGTTTGACCCAGGGCAAGTCAACCCCAATTGCCTTACCAAAAAAAGAAAAAATTGAATAAGGTAGTTTTACATCCCCTGACTTTTCTACCTATATAATTAGTTTCTTTGTTCCTAAAATTGTTACTGCTAAATTTCTTTATGCTACTTTAGTGAAGTGTTTTCTCTCACTTTACCTCTCTCCTAATATGTTTGCTTCACCAAACCATTTGGAAACTATGGAACAGGATCTCCTCATCACTTTTGTTCATGGCATGAAATAACTTATTGAGTGCTCTCCAGTCTCATTATAGGCACTCCCTGAATTTCTTCCAAACAACTTCATATTGCAACAGCCCTTTGTGCATAACGTATTGCTCTGAATGCTCTAATCTCAACAGGCTGGAGGTAGCTCATTCTCACCCTTATTTTAGCAACTGAGATCTTTCTCTTCCTGATTGTCTTAGAAACCCTATCTGCTAAACTTCAAGCCCTACTGTAAGACTATTTTTCTGGTTTAGGTTTTTTTCTTTATTTTACACTAAATTCCTTTGGTTTTTTTCCTTCCTTTTAATGGTGTTTTTGTTTTTGTTTTTTTTTAGCACTTGGATTAAATTTGCTTGGATTGGCTTGTGCAAATTATGTTTTTGTACATTTGCCCAGAGGCCTTCAGCTAATAGATACCTTCTTTACAGGCCAATAAACAGATGAATAAAATCACTATGGAGAATAAAACACTCCCCTTCCCTTTCTTCCTTCTCCCAATTCTTTTCACCCCAGTCTCCCTCTAAGGGCTTGAAGGTCCTTTTATAAAAGCATCTACACTTCTCTGGGTGACCCAAAGGTTCTTTATTTGTAGGAAGTCATTTTGATCCACACAATGCAAAACAGTTCCATGAGGAATAGCCACCCCCAAATTAGCTGGCAAACTTTTACCTAAATCTATAAGGCAATCTAAGCCTAAGGAGGCTGTAAGGAGGTACAAATGAATAATTGCATTTCAGGTCTCTCTCCAGTACCAGAGAGAAGCCTTTTAACTCAAACAAGGAATTTTGGACACAGCCAAAGCTTCCACATCACAATATTCAGTTAGTTTGTCATTCAAATAACAAGTATTATGGGTCTACTATGGGCTGGGAACTGTGCTAAGTGATGGGGATACAAAGAAAGGCAAAGATAGGCCCTATTCTCTTTCTTTCTTTCTTTCTTTCTTTCTTTCTTTCTTTCTTTCTTTCTTTCTTTCTTTCTTTCTTTCTTTCTTTCTTTCTTTCTCTCTTTCTCTCTTTCTCTCTCTCTTTCTCTCTCTCTTTCTCTCTCTCTCTCCCTTCCTTCCTTCCTTCCTTCCTTCCTTCCTTCCTTCCTTCCTTCCTTCCTTCCTTCCTTCCTTCCTTCCTTCCTTCCTTCCTTTCTTCCTTTCTTTTTTGGTGAGGCAGTTGGGGTTAAGTGACTTGCCCAGGGTCACACAGCTAGCAAGTGTCAAGTGTCTGAGGTCGGATTTGAACTCAAGTTCCCCTGACTCCAGGGCCGGTACTCTATCCACTGCCCCATAGTCCCTATTCTGAAGGAGCTCCCAGATTAATTGGGGAGACAATATGCCAACAATGATTACAAACAAGATATATTCAGGTTAAATTGAAGAGAATCAAGAGAAGGAAGGCACTAGGAGAATGAATGGAGAATTGCATCTGATCATTTAAAGCCTTTGTGTTGAGTAGGACTTGGTAGAATTGTAGAGGTCATAGATTTGGGATGGAGGAGGACAAAGGAGTATAGTAATATCCAAAGAGGAGGCCAGAGCACCTCTAAGGAAGTGTGACAAAAATCCCAGTGCCCAGGAGTATATTGTGGATTATGTTCTTATGCCAGTCCGATTCCCTCCTTCTCCTTTGCTACTAAGGCAGTGCTTCCTTTCCTCCCCTTTTACTTCTCTGGAACATTCTGTTCCTATTCTCACTCTCCACCCTTTCCCCACCCCCAGCTCCTCTTCCCAAGAGAGTCCCACTCCCAATGCCTGGGGAGGCCCTAATTTTCTGTAGCCTCTGGCTAGGTCATAGTGGTTGAGGTCACTGTTCTCCCAGCCAGCTGATTGGTAGGTAGCCAGCCTTTCCATCTGTCTGAGCTTCATGAAAAACACAAGTGCTCACACAGGGCTTTCCATACTAATCTCTTATCCTAAGTTGCTTTCTTTCCTTCACATTCTCTCCTGCCCGCCCCCCCTTCACTACTTCCTTCTTTTCCCAGACTCTATTCCTAGAATCACATCTGTTTTCCAGGCGCTCAGCATTCATTGTAGAATGGATAGAAAATGAGAGAGGTCCAGGAAGAAGTGACCAGGTGGTAGAGGCAAATAGGATTTATATTCAGATTTGTCTTCAGGGCTGACCAGAATCTGCAAATTAGTCATCAAGATGGGAGTGCTTAGTACTAAAGAGGCATACATATTTGATTTTCTCTGTGTTTTTGTCTTTTTTCTTTCCCCCTCTTTCCTAATTTACTGTTACTCTTTTCTGCTTTTTTTTTCTAATCCATAATTTATTAGTCTCCTATTAGTTTGCTATTTCTCTGTAAAAAACAAAACAAAACAAAACAACAAACCACACTCCTCCCCCCCAAAACCCACAAGGGGATAAAAATAAATGGTTTTCTGGAGGGTCTTACGTGAGCTGATGATGAGTGAGATGAGCAGAACCAGAAGAACATTGTACACAGTATCATCAACATTGAGTGTTGACCTACTGTGATGGACTATATTCTTCTCACCAATGCAATGGTACAGAAGAGTTCCAGGGAACTCATGATAGAAGAGGATCTCCAAATCCAAGAAAAAAAAAGAAAGAAAGAACTGTGGAGTATAGATGCTGATTGAACCATATTACTTCTTTTGTTTTGGGTGCTGTTGTTTTTTTTTTTTCTATTTTGAGGTTTTGCATCACTGCTCTGATTTTTTCTCTTGTAACAGGATTAATGCAGAAATTGGATTAATGTTATTATGTGTATATATATGTGTGTGTATATATCTATATCTATATGTATATGTATAGAGATATATAGATATAACCTATATCAGATTACCTGCTGTCTAGGGGAGGGGGGAGGGAGGGGAGGGAGGGAGAAAAATCTGAAAATTGTAAAGCTTGTATAAACAAAAGTTGAGAACTATCTTTACATGTAACGGAAAAAATAAAATACCTTATACATTAAAAAAAAATAAATGGTTTCTAGACTTAGAATTTTACAATATGAATCTATGATTTCATTTACCCAATTTGGACTTTCCTTTATTACCTCTCCATTTAGAAAGAAATGATTTCAAATTCTATTGTAGCTTGCTTATCGAACTTACTATCATTCTGGTCAATGTCTATATTTTAGATTTATTTTTTCCAAAATAAGGATATACATCAGTCTCCTACGACCCCTAGGAACACAGTACAGAACATTCAGTGTAACGATTTTTAAGTTCCTTGTATTAAAAAACCATTATTTTGGTGTGACTTATGACCTGGATCACTGGGCTAGCTCACCCAAAGAATTGGAGGCTCATCACAAATTTTGTTAAATAAAAAGAGATTTATTAGGAGAGAGGAATATATGGCCGGGGAACAGATCACTATGGTGACTGTCCCACTAGAGTAAGAGAAGACCTGGTCTTTTGTATCTTTACCAAAAAAAAAAGGGGAGGGAGGGGCAGCTAGGTGGTACAGTGGATAGAGCACCAGCCTTGGAGTCAGGAGTACCTGAGTTCAAATCCGCCCTCAGACACTTGACACTTACTAGCTGTGTGACCTTGGGCAAGTCACTTAACCCTAATTGCCTCACCAAAAAAAAAGGGGGGGGGAGGGAAGGGCAAGATAACTGGGAGGGGATCTTTGAATAATGGGGTATGAGTAGGATATGCAGCATTCATCCATATCCTGCATATCATCCTTTTTTAAAAAAAATTTTTGTGGAGTAATGAGGGTTAAGTGACTTGCCCAAGGTCACACAGCTAGTGTCAAGTGTCTGAGGCTGGATTTAGACTCAGGTCCTCCTGAATCCAAGGCCGGTGCTTTATCCACAGAGCCACCTAGATGCCCCCCTCCTGCATATCATCTTGCAGAAGACACTAGGTCCCCTGGCTGGACTGCATGTTGAGGTTGCTGCCAATCTTCTTGTAAAAGTTTAGGAAGGGTTTGATTGGCATAATCTCTGAGGGTTTGGCGAATGGGCCCAAGTTGTTTAGAAAACTGCCAGGAGGGAAAAGGTTTCCCATAAAGGAGTTCAAAGGTCAGGAGCTGTTCTAATTTGGTTGAGTGCAGTGGGGAGTGCATGGACACAATCAATCTTTGCTTCCTCACAGAGTTTGGTAAGGGTCAATCATCTAAGTAATCTTGAGAGATGAAAGCAGAACCATTATCACTCTGGAGTGATTTGGGAAGGCCAAACCCAAGATTTATTACTTGAGAAGGACTTTGGTTACATTCTGGAATTGCAGACATCCCAGATGGTCTTAGAGATGCCCTCGCCCATAAAGAGAGACTTTACTAAAGTGGTTAGAGCTTCCTTTCCCAGGTGAGTGGAATGGTGGCAGCCCATTGCAAGTTTCCATATCATATTCCTGGGGAGAAGCAGCAAACCAGAAGGAGAACACCACCATCCTGTATCCTCAGGAACAAAACCTTGACTTTTAGCTTCTTTGGTATAGGAAGGGGAGATACCTTGGGGCACAGTAGGGTCCAAGGGGGCCAGGGCTAGGGTGGATGGGTGAATGGACCTGGCAGCTGATTTATCAAGGTCTGCCCTGTGATTTCCTTGTGCTGTGGAGGAGTTGATAGCTCAATGCTCTCAGCAGTGCATTACAGAGACCTGACTGGACAGGTTTATGCCTTCAGGTAGGTCCAGAATCTCCTTTCCATGCTTCATAGGAGAATTCTTTGAGGTCAAAAATTCTTTTTCTTTATTAAATTTCTTATAGTTTTTCTTTCTTGTTGCTTTTTTTTTTTTTTTACCTTTTTATGTTTCACTTGAACCTTGTACTTAGGTTTCACTTGAACCTTGTATTTGGAAGTCAAATTTCCCATTCAACTCTGGCCTTTTAATAAAAAATGCTTTAAATTCCTCTACTTCGTTAAATATCCATTTCCCCCCCTGAAAGATTATATTCAATTTTATTAGGTTTGTAATTCTTGGTTGTAAACCTAACTCCTTTGCCTTCCAGTATATTATATTTCAAGCCCTGCAGTTCTTTAATGTGGAAGCTGCCAAATTCTCTGTAATTCTGACTGTAGCTCCACGGTATATGAATTGTTTCTTTTTGGTTGCTTGCAATGCCTTTTCTTTGATCTGTGAGTTTTGGAATTTGGCTATGATGTTCCTGGGAGTTTTCATTTTGGGATCTCTTTCAGGTGGTGATCTGTGGATTCTTTCATTATCTATTCTACACTCCGATTCTAATATTTTAGGTAAATTTTCCTTGATAATTTCTTTTTTTTTTCTTTTGCAACAAACATTTATTTTATTTTCCATTTACTACATGTAAGGGTAGTTTTCAACATTCATTTTCATAAGATTTATTTGTTTGGTTTTTTTTTAGTAAGGCAATTGGGGTTAAGTGACTTGCCCAGGGTCATACAGCTAGCAAGTGTTAAGTGTCTGAGGCCGAATTTGAACTCAGGTACTCCTGAATCCAGGGCCAGTGCTCTATCCACTGCACCATCTAGCTGCCCCTTCATAAGATTTAGAGTTCCAAATTTTTCTCCCTCTCTCGCTCCCTCCCTTTCTTCCCCCCCTCCACAAGATCGCACCCAGGTTATATATGTATAATCCACAAGTGTTCTTTTTATCAGTTCTTTCTATAGGGGTGCATAGTAAGCTTCCTCATTAGTTCCTTGGGATTGTCTTGGATCATTGCACTGCTGAGAGTAGTTAAGTCATTCACAATTGCTCATTGAACAATAT
Organism: Dromiciops gliroides; assembly: GCF_019393635.1. NCBI lineage: Eukaryota > Metazoa > Chordata > Mammalia > Microbiotheria > Microbiotheriidae > Dromiciops > Dromiciops gliroides. The sequence continues at coordinate 188,391,442 of NC_057865.1, forward strand.
TATTGTCACTATGCACAATGTCCTCTCAGTTCTGCTCACTTCACTATACATCAATGTTCATTAGTCTTTCAAGGTTTTTCTGGGATCATCCTATTTGTCATTTCCTGTAGCACAAGACCATTCCACTACAATCATATAACACAGCTTTTTCCACCATTCCTCAATTGATGGACATTCCCTTGATTCTCAATTCTTAGCCTCCACCAAGAGTTGCTATAAATAGTTTTTGTACAATTTTTCCCCCTTTTCTCTTTTTCATGATTACTATTGTTAACTGTTTCCTTTCCATCCTATTCCCTTCCCCATGATATTTATTCTATTATCCATCTTCTTTCATCCTATCACTCTTCAAAAGGGATTTGCTTGTCTGTCCCCTCCCCCACTCTGCCCTCCCTTCTTTTGCCCCTCTCTCTTTATCCCCTTCCCCTCCTATTTTCCTGTAGGGTTAGAGAGATTACTCCATACAATTGAGTGTGTACATTATTCCCTCCTTGATCCAATTCTAATGAGATTGAGGTCTTTGAACCAATTTTGATGAGTGTTAGGCTCATTTACTGCCCAGATTAAATAGATTACTCCACCCAGTTGGGTATGTCTATTAGTCCCTCCTCGAGGTACCCCCCTTTGTTTCATTTGAAAAATGAATGATTTTGCTCAATGAAACAGCTCTGATGACTTTAAGATCTTTGAGCCTTTTCTGAAGAGTGTAAAATTCATTTACTGCCCTGCTCCTCTCCCATCTCTTCCCCGACTCCATAAGCTTTTTCCTGTTACTTTCATGTAAGATTTCACCTCTGCCCTTCCCTCTCCCCCAATGAATTCCCTTCACCCCTCAATTTAACCCTAAAGATGTTATCATCTAGTTAAGTGACACAGTGGACAAATCATCACCCCTGGATCCAGGGGGATCCCAGCCAAAACCTGGCCTCAGACACAAGACAGTTACTTACTGTACAACCCCAGGTATGTCCCCCAGCTCCAATTCTTTATGGTTCTCTAGGGTCTTGTATTTGAATGTCAAATTTGCCATTCACTTCAGGTCTTTTCATCACAAATATCTGAAAGTCTTCTTTCTCCTTAAAGTCCCATTTTTTCCGCTGAAAAATTATGCTGAGTTTTGCTGGGTAGGTGATTATTGGTTGTAATCCCATTTCCTTTGCCCTTTGGAATATCATATTCCATGCCCTTCAGTCCTTTCATGTAGAAGCTGCTAGATCTTGTGCTATCCTGACTGGGGCTCCACAGTACTTGAATTCTTTCTTTTTGGCAGCTTGCAATATTTTCTCCTTGACCTGAGAGCTCTGGAATTTGGCTATAATATTCCTAGGAGTTTTCCTTTTGGGATCTCCTTCTGGAGGTGAATGGTGGATTCTTTCCATTTCTATTTTAGCTTCTCCTTCTAGAATTTCAGGGCAATTTTCCCTGAGAATATCTTGGAAGATGGTGTCTAAGCTTTTTCCTTGATCATGGTTTTCAGGTAGACCAATAATTTTCAAATGATCTCTCCTGGACCTATTTTCCAGGTCAGCAGTTTTTCCCAGAAGATATTTCACATTGCCCTCTATTTTTTTATTCATTTGGTTTTGCTTTATTGTGTCTTGGTTTCTCATAAAGTCACTGGCTTCCATTTGTTCAATCCTCATTCTTAGGCAATTATTTTCATCAGAGAGCTTTTGTACCTCCTTTTCCATTTGGCCAATTTGACTTTTCAAGCTGTTGACTTTTTTCTCATGTCTTTCCTGCATCCCCCTCATTTCTCTTTCCATTTTCCCCTCTACCTCTCTAACTTTATCTTCAAAGTCCTTTTTGAGCACTTCTATGGCCTGAGACCAATTCATATTTTTCTTGGAAGCTTTAGATATAGGGGCCCTGATGTTGCCATCTTCCTTTGAGGGTGCCCCTTGGTCTTCCTTGTTACTGAAGAAACTTTCTATGGTCCTCACCTTTCTCTGTTGGCTCATCTTGCCTTTCTTTTAGTTGACTTTTAGTTCCTTAAAGTGGGGCACTGTTTCCAGGGTGCAGTATCCCAAGCTTAAGAAGCCCCAGGTGGTATGATTTAAGGAGAATCAGGTTCTTCCCTAGTCCGGCCTGTTTCCTGGTCCTAGATGACCCCAGACCAACTTGCTAATCAACCAGCTTTGTGTGTTGTGGTTGTTAGCTCTGACAAGCCTGTGCCCCTCCCCCACCTGGGCCACTGCTACTCGAGCCTACCACCTGGTTCTCAGCAGGGGTATAAAATCCAAGTTCTGCCTTAGCACCAGCATAGACCCCTGTAGTCTCTCCCTTGCCCAGGGCTCAGGCCACTCACCAGACTGTGAGCTTAGTTCCACATGACACTAGTGCTTCAGCTGATTCAGAGGCTCTGGGGGTCTCCCTCTCTGGTGAGGCCTTCCTGGGACTGGATCTGTGTCAGGGTGACTGTGGGATTGGGCTCAACTCCTGTATCAGCACAGCAGCTCCCTCCTTCTGACCTTCCAAGCCATTCTTGGTTAGAAGATGGTTTTAGCACATTCTTCTGTGAGTTTTGCTGCTTTGGGCATTTTCCTATGGCATTATTTGGATGTTTTTTGGAGCGATCGTGTCATGAGTTCAGGAGCTCACTCCTTGATAATTTCTTGAAAGATATTGTCCAGGCTTTTTTTTTGGTCATATCTTTCACGTAGTCCAATAATTTTTATATTATCTTTCCTGGATCTATTCTCTAGGTCAGTTGTTTTTTCAATGAGAAATTTTACATTTTCTTCTATTTTTTTGCTTTTCTGATTTTGTTTTACTGCATCTTGGTGTCTTATTGAGTCGCTAGTTTCCATTTGCTCAATTTTATTTATTTTTTTCTTTTGGTGAGGCAATTGGGGTTAAGTGACTTGCCCAGGGTCACACAGATAGTAAGTGTTAAGTGTATGAGGCCAGATTTGAACTTAAGTCCTCCTGAATTCAGGACCGGTGTTCTATCCACTGCGCCACCTAGCTGCCCCTCAATTTTAATTTTTAAAGAATCATTTTCTTAATTTACTTTTTGTAATTCCTTTTCCATTTGGCCAAATCTGTTCCTTAGGGAATTATTTTCCTCAGTAATTTTTTGTATTTTCATAGTATTATTTTATATTTCTTTTTCATGGTTCTGCTGCATCACTTCCAATCTTTCCTTAGCCTCTCTAATTTCATTTTCAAAGTCCTTTTTAATCTCTTCCAGGAATTTATTTTGGACCTGAGACCAATTTGTACTTCTCTTCGAAGGTTCACCTGTGGTCATTTTGTTATTGTCCAGATGGAAAACATGAAATGCATAACTATCTTTAACCTAAATAAAACTTTCTAGTTACCTTCCCTCCTCTCATCAAAATATATTTGCAATGGGGAGGAATTTAAGTTTCTTCTAAACCAAAAAGGAAGATACCCAGTTAATTTAGCCTTATAATAATACAGTATAGGCATTAGCAGGCAGATGGCAAGCCTGAGTATTAATGTACCTAGTTGTTTGGCTTATTGAGTAACCACATATTTAGACTGAAAACAGATCTTACATACTTGCATTGTGTTCATATCTTCCACTGACTACTTGTTCTGATTATAGAAAGCTGCTATAAAAGAAAAAGTAGGGACATGATTATAACAGCCAGGATAAAAACATCCTTAACTCTGTTTGATTCCAGGTAAGAGTCACAAGTGACAACCAGTCATGCAGTAATAATTTCATCTCATAGCCGATAGATTCAGGAATAGCCAGGTGGGAAACATTTCCTGTTCAGCAGGAACACAATGGGAAAACTGAGCCAGAAGGATCCTACCTTTGATGAGACCAAGATCGTCCTTTCAGCTTTTTCCCAGATACTTCCACCTGTAGCCAATTTCCATAGATTATACACATAATTACAATGTTTGACAGACACATAAATGCACATAAGACATACATAAATCACACAAAGGAACCAACAACTGTGAGATAGTGGAGGTTACTTCTTCCTGTCTAGCCCACTAAGGGATGTGGTAGGGGCTAATCAGGAAGCTTGTCTACCTTAAATTCTCCTCTCTCCTGCAAATAATGGACATTTGGTGTTACAATAGAAAAACATTTGTTTCTTTTCGCCTAAATCCATTTCCCCCTCCCCCACCTTTTTTTAAGGATACACCTGAGGGGGGAGGGTTCACATGGAATGCTCTCTCCTCCCTTATCATGGTGGGTTGAGCTAGACCCCACTGAAAGAGGATTGCACTTACATCCAAGGAGTGCTTCTTAAGTCAGGACATCTCTGGACCATAGAGAAATGAAGATCCAGAAGTAGCCTGGCAATTCCAACCTCAGACATTGGGGGCCCACCTGACATGACTGAGATTCCTGACAGAGGATAAGGTACAGTATACACCCCACCCAGGGAATCCAAGAGCCAAATAAGTAGCTCCCTGTTTATTTGTCTGATGACTTTTCCTGGGGTTTCAGCACCAAAATGTTGGGGGGACTTGATATCTGGATCACGGAGCTAGCTCACCCAAAGAGTTGAAGGCTCATCATGAATTTTGTTAAATAAAAAGAGATTTATTAGGAGAGAGGAATATATGCCCGGGGAACAAGATCACTATGGTGACTGTCCACTGCAGTAAGAGAAGACCTGGTCTTTTGTATCTTTACAAAACAAAGGGGAAGGAAGGGCAAGATAACTGGGAGGGGATCTTTGAGTAATGGGGTATGAATAGGATATGCAGCATCCATCCCTATCCTGAATATCATCTTTTTTTTTTTTTTGCAGGGCAATGAGGGTTAAGTGACTTGCCCAGGGTCACACAGCTGGTTAAGTGACAAGTGTCAGAGGCTGGATTTGAACTCAGTTCCTCCTGAATCCAAGGCCAGTGCTTTATCTACTGCGCCACCTAGATGCCCCCCTGAATATCATCTTGAAGACCTTGGTATTGCTTATCAGCATACCAGGGTCATGCTCAGCAACACCCATTCCTAAGGTGGGAGATAGAGCTGCCCCCTCTCTTGGGAAACTTTAAGGATTCTTTGGGAGTCAAGATCCTTAGTTCCCTTGGGGTCCCACTATATTCTCACAATAACTATATCCACAGCACATAAGATAACTTAACATTTATTCATGGCACCTGTGACATTCTCTCATACCTAATGTGCACTCAGAACAGTAAATTATGAACCTGCAGTTGTGTTAACTTTTTCTTTAGTCAGTTAGAGGACACAGTTAGCATGAAGGAATGGCATTTGATAAAATAACAAAGGAAGATTTATAATATAACAGGAATATATAATTATTATATATAATTTAGCAACACACAAATAATTTAATTACTTAATATATAATTTATATACTTAATTAATATAAAATATAAATATAGGGTACACACTTCTACAAATAGGGATCATCTATCAGAAGCGTATCTGTAATGAATATGCAGTACATATGGAGGGACAACCCTCCTTGCTAGGTGCAGCTTCATGCTGGGCACCTCTTGTTCTACTGGGTTTGCTGGGTCTGCTCCTCAACTGGCACAAAATTTCTACTGAGCTCATTGCTTTGCTGGTCTCACTGGTCTTGTTCTTGATTAGGAACAAAATTGCTGGATACTCGTTTCTTCGAGGCCAGCTCAACAATCTTAGCTTCAACCCACTAGGGAAGAGGGGCTAAAAACTATCCCTGATAGTCAACCTGGTAGTTTTTTAGTGACGGCCGCATCTAGCTAACAAAAGTCATTCAGTGGGGCAGCTAGGTAGCACATTGGATAGAGTGCTGGCCCTGGATTCAGAGTACTTGAGTTCAAATCCAGCCTCAGACACTTGACACTTACTAGCTGTGTGACCCTGGGCAAGTCACTTAACCCCAATTGCCTTACACACACACACAAAAAGTCATGCAGTGTGCTAGCTATTGCTTTCCATTTGTCTCAGGATGGTAATCAAAACCTTCTTTTACAGATAATAGTCTAACTTAGGGTTCAACTAAGCTGACCCATGCCAAGAACCTCTCTGACTTAGTAGATTCAAATGAATGCAAGTCAAAATAAAAGGTAGAGCCAGGAGAGAGGGTCAGGATTTTCTGCCTACCTACTCCAAGTTTCTGACTTTATGATGCCTTTCTTTCAGTAGCAAAACCTGAATGTGCTCACAATTTTTTTTGGGGGGGTGGGGCAATGATGGTTAAGTGACTTGCCCAGGGTCACACAGCTAGTAAGTGTCAAATGTCTGAGGCTGATTTGAACTCAGATCCTCCTGAATCCGGGGCTGGTGCTCTATCCACTGCGCAACCTAGCTGCCCTTGCTCAAACCTTATCTCGTTTGACTAGTATAGCAACCTGTGAAATAGCTACTATGCATATTATTATTATCGTCATCCCCATTTTACAAATGTGAAAATTAAGGTTCAGAGAAATTGTGACACTCCAGGTCACACAGCTAGTAAGTGTCAATGGCAGTATTTGAACCTTGGTTTTCCTGACATCAAGTCCAATGCATTTTTGACTGTGTGGGTTTGGTTTTTTTTTGTTGTTGGTTTTTTTTTTTTGGTGAGGCAATTGGGGCTAAGTGACTTGCCCAGGGTCACACAGCTAGTAAGTATTAAGTGTCTGAGGCTGCATTTGAACTCAGGTCCTCCTGACTCCAGGGCCGGTGCTCTATCCACTGCACCACCTAGCTGCCCCTTTGACTGTGTTTTTGATTGAGAACATGACCCATGCACCTGATCTCCATATTGCCTCTGACATTGGGCCTGCAGGGTTCCACAATTCAAGATGCTCAGTATAAGCTAGAACAAAGATCAGTTCTGACAGATAGGGCTGCCATGCTCTCCCACAGAGCTCTAGCATGGTGCTTGGCCAGAATTCTGCAATTGCCTGTTTCTCAATTTTTAGCCTAACCCTGAGTCAACCAATCATTTGCCAGAGAAGTATAATAATTCCCAGGAAGAGAATTGGGAATAGTCTAGAAGCCTGAAAGCTCGAAGGACGGAAGGAAGGAAGCAAGAGACTGAGGAAGATAAAAAGAAAGGGAATGAAAGAAGAGAGGGGTGGCTACGGCAAGAGGGAGGTATAACAGAAGAGACAAAGAGCACAGAAAGATGGGCGAGGTTTTTTTTTTTTAAAGGAACACAGAGAGATATACTAGATTTTATTTATTCAATGTGATCAAATAGTTTAAAGAGTGAGGGAGAACTAATCAGATAAGAACGATGCATGGACAAAAGGAAGGATTGGGCGGGAGTCTGTGAATGACCCATATGTGCTCAGGATTCATTACTAGGTTGGGCCCTACACCAGAGAGTGGAATCATTATGGTCCTAACCTTTGCATTGAGAGTGTAAGCTCCCCTTTTCCCTCCCTCCCCTTTTCTCATTCCATACTCATTATGACACTCCATCCTGCCTCTTCTCTCTCTTTTTTTCCCCCTCTCTTCCCTTTCTCCTCCCTCTCTACTTCATTCTTTCAGACACAGCCAAACTTGGAATGCTTCCTGGGGAGTGGCCCTGCTCGTCCTATTCCCCAGCCAAAGGGGGGGACCCGACTGAAAAAGGGTAAAGACACACTCAACTGCTAAAGGAGACGGTAGGAAAAGACAGATCACTGAACCTAGTGAGTTGTCCTGCTGTCTGGGGCCCTGAAAAGGGAGAGAGAATAGGGGTGGTGGGGATCACGAAGTTTCAAGTGGTGGGATGGCAAGTTTTGTGGCATTATCCAAGGTCCAAGAGAGGAAGAGACACCAAAAGAAGCAGAGGAAGGGAGACAGACTGAAGAAATCGAGAACTGGATGACAAAGAGTGGAGGAAGCTGTGCAAGATGGGCCAAGTGAAGGGAGCAAGTATGGACTGATGGGTGTACTGAAAGCCCTCTTACTTTCTGGAAAAAAAGGAAAGGTTGAAAAGAACAAAGAATAGTAAGCAAAAGATGGATATAGGAGAAACAAGAATTAAAAAAAAAACCCAAAGAGGTAGATAAAATAAGGTGAAGATGAAAGAAAAAGTAGGATTTTAAGGACAAAATGAGACACAGTATATGAGAAGAGACCAGACAGTAAAAGAGGCAGGGACCCCAGAATATCCTGTTCCAGAATTAGATGCTGCTATTGCCTTCATTTTTCTACTCTCCCTTTTCTCTCCTCTATTATTATCCTCTCCTCCATCACCACTTTCTCTCCCCCCACAGACATGCTGCCTTTGGGACCCAAGCTTCTGTTGTGCTTCATTGCACTCTTCATGCCCCCTGGTAAGTCATTCCCTTTTTTCATATTCTCTCTAAGGTGTCTATTTCCAAAGCTTGTGTGTGTGTGTGTGTGTGTGTGTGTGTGTGTGTGTGTGTGTGTGTATGTATGTGTTGTGTGTAGGGGGTAGTATTATCAGGGCCTGGTATAAAAATCAGCACCACTCCTAGCTAGAGGAGCAATAAAATGTTAAGTCTGGAAGGGAAAATGAGGAATGTGAATAGACATGGCCCTAGGCTAGTGAAAAAGTCCACTGAAGGCTCTATATAGTGTTATTAGGACAAATAAACAAACTTACATAAACCAAGGGAAAACACCCACTCAGATTTATGTACACTGAAGGAAATAAAGCTAGAAGGCTGATATAAACACATACACATAAGTACAGAAATCCATATTTATATAGACATACAGACATTTAAGAGCAAGGAGCATAGACACAAAGCACAAATGTACATATTACAAAATACAACTCTTCTTGAAATAAACATACATACTCATAAACCCATACATATATCCGTACAGTACATGTGCACATTATAGATGCAGAAGGAAAAGCTTTTCATAGGAAATCAATGCAGAGATGAACAACTGGGAGTGGACCTCAGATTTGTAAAACGGGTTAGTTTCCTTTCTTCTCTGCCAGATCAAGCATACTAAGGAAGAATTTCTATGAGTGTAAATTCTTCAGTACAGTAAGTTAAGGAACAATCTTGTCCCCATTGTCACCTGACAGATCATTAAGAGGGAAGGAACTTAATGTCATTGGTGCGATGATCTAAATCCTTTCTTTCTCTTGTAGATTGGATTCGACTAGGGGTTAATGGTCAGAGAGGAGGTAAGTGTCCCATCTTGTTCTGGATTCTGTTTGGAAATGATGGAGTGGGTTGGTAAGAGTTCAACAGATCGTACCAAGTATATTGGTGAGTAGTGGGAGAGAGAATTCCTTAGACACTAAAATGTCCCTTAGCTCTTATAATCTCATTTCTCTACCATGACTTCTCTTGTTCTTTCATGTATCTGAAGACCCTTTTCTCAGAAACATCTCTTTGATCCATTTCTCTAACATTGCCTATGCATGTAAACTCCTTGCAAGTAAGCATTATTTCATTCTTTGGTGTTATCTCCCCAGTGCCTAGCACAGTGCCTGACATATAAAATGAACTTAATAAAAACTTGCTGATTGACTGATTTTCCAAGAAAAACTTGCTGGCCAACTATTTCAGACAGAAACCATTGGGTTGTTACATGAATTTAACAGATGGAAAAATTGAGCCACAGAGATAGAGTAGAAAGTTTTCTCAGAGGCATCTTCTTCTCTATTTGAGGAAGTAAGGGGACTATAAGTGTGGAATGCTGCAGTAATGTCAACTTTTTCAATGTGTTGGTTAGTTTTGCTGAACTTTTTTCTTTTTTTAAAAAAAATCTTTATATAAGAGATAGCTTTCTAAGGAGGAAAAATACACTGGGAGTACTCTGGAACATATTGAGAAATGTAGTTGACATAAAACCAAAATATATCAATAGAATTTTATTTTTTCAAAAAGAAAGCTTTTCTTTGGTCTAACAGCGAAGTAAGTGGTAGTGCATATGGAAACATGGCCAGGTCTTCAATTTCTCTTCTTTAGATTTGGTAAAGGAAACACTGGTCAATTCCTCCTCCTTTTCCCACTCCTCCCTCTGCATCCCCTTAGGACCCACAACATATTTATGAAGTAAGATCCTTCATATACTGCCGGAAGAAGTTAGAAGTCATCTACTCTAACAGGTGAGGAAACTGAGAAATAGAGAGGTCAGGTGACTTTCCCAAAGTCCCAAAATACTTAGAGCATTCTACAATTTGTTATGCTTTCCTCATTCTCTGATCCAACAAATAGTTCAGGGGTCCAGAGAAAAAATGGGGAAAGGATCCCTTTGTTGTTGTTAATGACAATATTTAACTCCTTTGATTTACTAAGTACAAATCTATTAGTCAACAGCAAATCAGACCACAGTAAAAAGAAAACAAACAAACAATAAAGAAAATAAGTTTCCATTTGTGTGACTTAAGAACTCTTCTTAAGTTCTTCACAGAGGCAGGAAGATGTATATTCCCAGTGTGACAGTCAGAATTAAAAAGATAAGGAAAAAGTGCCCAAGAGATTGTATACTGAAAAGTGGGTCTTTGGCAGAGAAGATTTTGAAAAACTTGGATGTTGTATTTTTAGGCAGTTATTTGTCTTTCTTGTCCTCTTTGAGAACTGATAACTAAAAAAAAAAAAAAGGGGGGGGGCAGCTAGGTGGCGCAGTGGATAGAGCACTGGCCCTGGAGTCAGGAGGACCAGAGTTCAAATGCGGCCTCAGACACTTAACACTTACTAGCTGTGTGACCTTGGGCAAGTCACTTAACTAAACACTCACTAAAAAAAAAAAAAAGAAAAAGAGAGAACTGATAAAAGAGAATAGGTAAATTCAAGTATTGAGAGTCATGGAGTTATGCCAGAAACTACACACTGTGTCTGTTGCTAAGTTTGAATTGAGAACTTTCACAATTTCTCTGAACTCCATCTGATCCATGCTTCTGTTTTTGTGAGTGAACTATATCTTTGTGGAATAAGTCTATATCTCAGTGATCTATAACTTTGATTATATCCTAAATAGCCCTAAGATTCACTGGGCCATTAGTGATTCTCATAGAATGAACTTTAGTCCAGTTATTATTATTTTTTTTTTTGGCAGAGCAATGGGGGTTAAGCGACTTGCCCAAGGTCACACAGCTAGTAAGTGTCAAGTGTCTGAGTCCGGATTTGAACTCAGGTCCTCCTGAATCTAGGGCTGGTGCTTTATCCACTGCGTCACCTAGCTGCCCCCATTCTGGTTACTTTTTACCTCCTTTTGCCCTGTATTTGTGTCCCCAGTGCCTTGGTACTATTTTTTTTTTTTTGGTACTACACATAATTTCATAGGTGTAGGGAACTTCTGGTGTGGAAATGTTCTTTACACAGTGCAGATTAACGACTCATCTATAAATTATAGTGTTTTTTTTAAAAAAGCTTTTTTGTTTTTTTGTGAGGTGAGTGGGGTTAAGTGGCTTGCCCAGGGTCACACAGCTAATAAATGTCAAGTGTCTGAGGTCAGATTTGAACTCAGGTCCTCCTTGACTCCAGAGCTGGTGCTCTATCTGCTGTGCCAACTAGTTGTCCCCTATAAATTATAGTTTTAAAGAGCTTCCAGCTGGTTTTTGTTTGAGGCAAGACTTGAATCACTGACTCCTTGCCAACTTTCTATCTATACCACTCTGCTTCTTGTCTTGGACATAGTGAGGGTTTAATAGACAAATACTTGTTGGATTGGATTGAATTGGATTGGACTGGATCCCAGTATAAGTATATTTCCTTCTGCAACTTTAGCAATAGTTAGGGAAAATTCATGGCTCCCTCTTCAGTATTTTATTTTTATTTCCCATATCTTTTCCCACAACTCTCCTATGTCCTATCGGGTTATGATCAGTTGAATCAGGAGTAAACACATGGAGTCAAAGGGCTTGCAAAAGGCAGTTAAATGGTGTGAATTTGCTGACACCTAGTGGGCAACATTGGCTATGTTATGGACTCAAGTAAAAACAATTCTATCAACATTAAATACATTTAGGTACTAGTGATACAAAGATGAAGTATAACATAGTTCATCACCTCTAAATGCTTATAGACAAGTGATGAGGGTGAAATGTACACAAATAACTATAATACAACTTAAAATCTGATTGAGCACACAAAGAAATCAGAGTGGCACAGGAGATTTGGGTGGTGGGAAAAGATTATTCCTGGATGGAGGGATCAGAATGTTCTCATTTTTTTTTTTAAGTGAGGCAATTGGGGTTAAGTGACTTGCCCAGGGTCACACAGCTAGTAAATGTTAAGTGTCTGAGGCCTGATTTGAACTCAGGTACTCCTGACTCCAGGGCTGGTGCTCTATCCACTGTGCCATGTAGCTGCCCCAGAATGTTCTCATTTTGATGGAAAATGAATTTTATTTTCACAAGTTTGTCCCAATGCCAAAATTGCTTCAGTTTTTAAGGAGGAGAAATTTGTAGCAGGAGAGAATACTGTTTGCAACTTCAGACAGGTTTTTTGTTTGCTTCTACTAAAAGAAACCACCTTAGGACCTGTCCCATTTTTACTTTATATTTCCTTTTACAAGTTCAGCTCCACAGTCTGTGACAGATAAGCCCTTTTAAGCAACAACAAGGCTTTTCCTCTGTCACTACCACTAATACTCTGAGAACAGTCACCAAGAAAGAGTCAAGAGAACCTTTAGTAAACTATATGTAGCAAATCTATGTGATTTAGAGTTGAAACTATATAGGCTTAGGTGATTATATGGTTGAACTGCCTTAATTTGCAAGTGAGTAAACTGAGGCTCAGAGATCAGTTAACTGATTTGCCCAATGTTATACAGCAGTTATTAACAAAGCTGAGATTTGAATATACATCTTCACACAACATTCAAATTCACATTCAATCCAATGTTGTATATCAAAAGAACAAGGATGTCAGCATAAGGATTTTTCATTTAATAGAATCTATCAGATATATAAAGCAGTGTTACTATCAGCTATCTATTATGTTTTTTTTGTTTTGTTTTGTTTTTTGTTTTTTTGCGGGGCAATGGGGGTTAAGTGACTTCCCCAAGGTCACACAGCTAGTAAGTGTCAAGTGTCTGAGGCCGGATTTGAACTCAGGTCCTCCTGAATCCAGGGCCGGTACTTTATCCACTGCACCACCTAGCTGCCCCCCAGGGACTTTTTTATTCTTACTCACATCTCCTGTGACAACCTGACCACACAACTGGTCACCTCCACTCCAGTCACCTGCTATGGAACCACACAACCATAATGGGCAAATCTTAGATACCATCTCTAACAACACCACTTCATTACATCATAACTATACCACCATTAAAGAAATGACTTTAAAATTCTGTTCTTTTATCACGTCACCTCTCCCATTTTTTTTTTTTTTTGGTGAGGCAATTGGGGTTAAGTGACTTGTCCAGGGTCACACAGCTAGTAGGTGTCAAGTGTCTGAGGCTTAGTTTGAACTCAGGTCCTCCTGAATCCAGGGCTGGTGCTTTATCCATTGTGCCACCTAGCTGTCCCACCTCTCCCATTCTAATTTGAATTAAAACTATTCATCTATTTCTTGACTTATCCCTATTTTATTATCCATCTCCCATGCCTTGTATTAATTTGCCTACAGAGCTAATCTTGACTGTGTTGTCTGCCACTTTAATGTTTTATTAGCTGCTGTTTTAGAAACCCTTATCTTTTGAAGTTCCCATCTTTGATTTATTCCCAACATCTTATTTCTGTTCCTACTCTAAGGCTATTGAATGTCACTAAAGAAAGCTAAAACATTGATTTCACTTTTTACAACTAATTTGTGGAATATAACCTTACTACAGCCTTCACTACTGATCAACAATTCTACTGTATTTGTACTTATCCATTCTTATTATCCATTATAATTATCCATCTTATTTCCCACAATAATTGTTGTTCTCCAAATTTCAGATATCCAAACATATCCAAAACAGATCCTCAAATTCCCCTTTGTTAATAACTACAATAGGACAGCTAGGTGGCACAGTGGATAAAACTGGCCTTGTATTCAGGAGGACCTGAGTTCAAATCTGACATGACACTTGACACTTACTAGCTGTGTGACCCTGGGCAAGTCACTTAACCCTCATTGCCCTGCAAAATAAAATAAAATAAAAAAGTCATAACTACAATGAACAAATGAATGAACGAAGGAATGAACGAAGGAATGAACGAATGAATGAATGAAAAAGTACTTATTTACGGTGTACTCTGTGCCTAGCACTGTGCCAAGTGCTGGGGAAACAATACTAAAGTGAAACAATCCCTATCTTCAGGGAGAATAGTGGTACACAATATCTATTAACGGATTAGTGGCTAAGGAAGGGTATTTGGTTTGGGGAATTCAGGGATAGTGAGTGCTCATTGACTTGCCCTTTCCAGAGGCAACAGTAGTGTCGATTTGACTAAAATTCTCTGAGAACGAGGTGAAAAGTGGAAGGAGACGTAAGTGTAAATAGCAAAGCTCAAAATGATGAAAGTAAATACTCATGGCTCCAGGGAGTTCAGAATGGAATACTTGCCCCCAATCCACCTCCAGGATGGTTTCTACTTCTGTAAGTTCCTAACCTGAGTGAGGCATCTTTCACTCTTCATTCTCCCTAAGCTTAACCCAACCAATCAGCTACCAACTTTTATTGATTCTACCTTCACAACCTTTGTTGTATCACTTCCCTGCTCAGCACTGACACAGCAGCTTCCCTTTTCAGGTTCTCATCACAATTCATCTGGACTATCGCAACAACTTCACAATCCAACCCTCTGCCTCCAGTATCTCCCTTCTTAATTCATCATCCATACAACTGCCAATCTGATATTCCTAAAGCACAGGTCTGACTATGTCTTTTCCCTGCTTGAGAATCTCTAGTTTCTCTCTAGCCTTTCAGATCAAATACAAATTCCTCTCTTTGACATTTAAACCCTTAATTATCTGCTTTGGCTTCCTCTTTTTCAGATGTATTATGAAGGTAAAACTCTTCCATCTATTCTGCATAACAGACAAGCTGACCCATTTGCTGTCCCCCACACTTAGCAGTCCATCTCTTTCCACTCTTCCTTTGCACAGGCTGTCCCTTATGCCTGGAATGTACTCTCTTCATCTTTGCCTCTTGTAATTTTTAGTTTCTTTTCAAGGCTGAACTCAAGTGCCACCTCCTACAGAAGAACTTACAAGATCCCCACAGCTGCTAGTTTTTATCCCCTTAAATTATCTTGTATTTATTTTGTATATATTTTCTATCATGTTTATCTGTTTTACCAAGTAGAACTTATGTTTCCTTTTTTTTTTTTTTTTTTGCGGGGCAATGGGGGTTAAGTGACTTGCCCAGGGTCACACAGGTAGTTAAGTGTCAAATGTCTGAGGCCAGATTCGAACTCAGGTACTCCTGAATTCAGGGCCGGTGCTTTATCCTCTATACCACCTAGCTGCCCCCAGAACTTATGTTTCTTAAGGACGGTGACTTTTTTGGAGAGGCAATCGGGGTTAAGTGACTTGGCCAGGGTCACACAGCTAGTACATGTCTGAGGCCAAATTTGAACTCAGGTCTACCTAGCTCCAGGTCCAGTACTCTATCCACTGTGCTAATTAGATGCCCCAAGGACAGTGATTTTCATTTCTATCTCTGCATCCCAGGTACCTGAATCATAGTAGATGATTAATAAATATTTATTGATTGATTTATTGTCTCTCATTTCTCCTTTCACCCTCAAATTGTACCCACTCCCTATCCCTTACACTTAGAACAAATGAGGTGGATTCCTGACTCACTGAGATGATTGAGGCTATTCAATAAGCTGTTTTAACTCCTTTCTCCAGTCCTCAAAACTTCTCAGCATCATTATCAACTCTTTTTTGTTTTTGTTTTTTTATTTTTATTTTTGATTGGACAATGAGGATTAAATGATTTGCCCAAGGTCACACAGCTAGTGTCACGTGTCTGAGGTTGGATTTGAACTCAGGTCCTCCTGACTACAGGGTCAGTGCTCTATATCCACTGTGCCACCTAGCTGCCCCCATCCATTCTTTTTTGATCACAGAAGATAAAGTAGCCCTATCCTTGAAAAAAGCTAAATCCCTCTATCTGTGTTCTTATTCTATTCCCTTCAGCTTCCTCCAGGACCTTTCTTTAACTGTCACTCTGTCTCATATATTATGAATCTCTTCATATCCACTATTTCTTAAACATCAGTCTAAAAACAATCTCTGGTCTTCTTAATCCCTCCGTCTTTCTCTGTTTTACTTCACTGCTAAATTTCTCAAATGAGTGATCTAACCCTCCTCTTTCTTGATACACTCTTCCCTCTAGGTTTTTAGGACATCATTATCCCCTGTTCTCCTCTTACCCATCTGACTGCTCTTTCTTAGTCTCTCTTCCCGGACCATCATCCAGATCATGTTCTATTACTTACTGTAGGTATCCCACAGGGTTCTGTCCTGGCCCCTTTTTTCTTCTCCCTCTATTCAACCTTTTTTGGGGATCTCATCAGCTCTCATGGATTTATGTTGACCATTCTCAAATCTACCTATCCTTCCTCAAACTCTGCTGACCTCCAATTTTGCATCTACATATGTCTTTCAGACATCTCTAACTGGTTGTCTAGGAGACATCTTAAACTCAATATGTCCAAAATAGAAATTATTCTTCCCCCCTAAGGTCCCTCCTTTTACATTGTATTAAAGTTATTTGAATATCTTTATCTTCCTCATGAACTTCCCCCACAATTTGCAAACAGTTTGTTGAATGTCTTGTTGAAGTGAAAATAACGACATTTGGACTTTTCCTAAGCTTCCCCCTCCACCCCCCCCCCCATGAAAAACATAAAGCATTCTCTAAACATTATCTTGGTGATTCCCACCATTCCATAAGGGAGATTAGATGAGTTCTCATGATCTCTTGTCTTCTGAAGTCTCAAGAGAGGAAATGGTAATAACAACATGTAGGGGTCAAAGTTTAGGTCATCAGGGGAAAGGACTCAGGGTGGATTGAGGGCAGAGGTGGGGAGAGGAGAATTTTGGAACACTTGGAGGAATGATTTTTAAAAAATTCTTCCTTTGTCTTTATTCCAGATGAGACAACTCAAGAGACATTTACAGATGATCCTAGTAAGTTTCCTTCTCCCAATGTTGCATTAGGAGTAGAACTGGAGCTGAATTCTGTGAAAGAAAAAAATGAAAGCAGAGAGTATTAGAAATTTTAAATACATGTAAAACCTCTTTGTCAGATGATGAAGTCAAGCTTTATTCTGATTATTCTTTCCATTCCATGTAGGTTCTCAATCCTCCCAAATATCAGCCTATCCTCCCAGGATTTACTTTATAATTGCCTTTAAGATCCTATTTCTTTCTCCCTAATTCTTTAGCCCTTTCTTTAGACATTCTTTATTTTGCCTGCCTATTTTCTTTCTCAGAATTTCCCCTCTCCTGTCCCTGTATATTAATCTGATTTGGAATATTTCAGATCTGGTTGTGAATGATCCCCCAACAGATGACACAGGTGAGTTCTAATCTGGCACCTTAGAGATGATATGGAATTCACGTTTGTTATATCTATCCTGAGAATAATCTTTTACTCCCATTACTTACTACTTGGGCTCCTTGGGGCTCAGGTTTCTCATTTGGAAATTTAAAAGGCTTAGATAATATAACCTCTAAGATCGTTTTCAGTTCTAAACTATTATTCTATGGTCTTTTCTGCATGACAGAAGGGAGGGTAATGGAATGCCACAAACTCAAAATGAGAGATAAGGAGGGGAGGGTTTTACTTTTAGCCCATGAGTAAGAGTAAACTCTTTTTTTAGTTTGATAGCTAAATTGAAAAACAGATATTACTTGGAACAGTTCTATCAGTAAGTGAGACTTCTCTTTAGTGAGTATACACAGCTAGTTTAATTTTTACCTAACCCCTAAATCTAGCCTTATTTTCTCAGACAACTTCCTTAACCCTATCATCCCTCTTTTCCCTCTGCCAGATCACTCCAAGCTATTTCCTTCCCCACCCCCATGCCCAGCCTCAGACATACACACTTTTGTTTTTTCTTTGCAGTTCTTGTTGATGTTGTGCCTTCCATAGATGATCAGGGTAAGTTTGGCTTTGGAAACCCAGGGACTTCCCCAGAAGTGTGAAGGGAGAGGGACCAAAATAGATGTATTTATTGTTCAAGTAGATACCTTCTTTAACTACACCTACTCTGGATTAAATCTATCAGCAAGGGTTTTCCCCCTTGACCAAGATCTCATTCTAGCTTGGTTGATAAAAAGGTTAATACAGAAAACCAGTGTTCAAATGGAGAATTAGAGATTTCTATATCCTTTTCCCACATTGTGATTATTCTAGTTAACTCCCAGAAGTAGGATTCTCCCAAGTATACTACTTAGTAACTCTTCCAGTGATGTCCCTTCTAGGTATCTCTTGTTGGAACCCTGATCTCTAATCAATTATGGATTTTTTTTTTTTTTTGCTCTATCCTTCCCGAGGCCCCAAACTCATATTTTGCCTACCTCTAGCCCAAGGCAAATGGTGGCAGGAAAATGGCAATATTGTCTCTTAAGACATATCCCACAGGGGGGCAGCTAGATGGCGCAGTGGTTAAAGCACCGGCCCTGGATTCAGGAGTACCTGAGTTCAAATCCGGCCTCAGACACTTGACACTTACTAGCTGTGTGACCGTGGGCAAGTCACTTAACCCCCATTGCCTAAAAAAAAAAAAAAAAGACATATCCCACAAAGCCAAACTCTACAAGTCTAATAGGAAAGAATCATATTCTTGTGAAGATACACAATTCTACCAAGATTTCATCTTTTTTTTTTTTTGTGCTCTACATGCAATTCCTAGATAAAAGACTTTCTGGACACTAGGACCTTTGCTTTATTATGTTCGAGCTTCTAGTTAATCGTTCCAAGATACTAGCAATACATGATACTTCCTAAGTCCCAGGACAGGAAGAGGGAGGATAGATTCAGATTTTTCCATCTCATCCTGTTGGGATTCATTCTATCCCATGACTCATGAGTAGTCTTTAAAGTAGTCATTTTACAACTGAAAAACTGAATGATATCAGATTCCCCCGCCTCCACCCTTACTCCCACCCACACAGCACTGGCAGAGTAGATGATATCAGAAAATAATAGTAACCAACTAAAACTTTCTGTTTTTTAGCCATCTCCAGTGACAAAAACACCACTGCAGGTATGATTGCATCCTGCATGCTTTTCTCTGGTACTTTTCTTCCCTTCCTTTGCAGCTGTTGTTTCTTGTCTCCTTACTCTTGGGTAAAAATTCTACCTTCTTGTTTTTAGTTCTTTCCTTAATCAACTTCCTCTAGGGCATGTGAAATAAAAGCAAGGCCTCTGGAGTCTATACACAAATGCATCAAGTGTGGAATAATGAGCACAATGAGCTAGAGAGTTCATAGTAACAAGGAGGCAGTTATGACCTCAGAAGTATTGCTGATACTGGGTGGCATGAAATCTGTTACTGGGATATGGCTCTGGAAGAGTATACCATATTTAAGAAATAGAATAAGGAAAAAGGATAGGCACAGAATGCCATTATATATAATATATGTATTTATATACATATATATTTTTTGGGTGAGGCAATTGGGGTTAAGTGACTTGCCCAGGGTCACACAGCTAGTAAGTGTTAATTAAGTGTATGAGGTTGGATTTGAACTCAGGTCCTCCTGAATCCAGGGCCAGGATCTACTGTGCCACCTAGCTGCTTCGCCATTTTATATATATATGTGTGTGTGTGTGTATGTATTTATATACATATATATTTTTATATACATATCTATTTTATATACATATCTATTTTTTGGGTGAGGCAATTGAGGTTAAGTGACTTGCCCGGGGTCACACAGCTAGTAAGTGTCAAGTGTCTGAGGCTGGATGTGAACTCAGGTCCTCCTGAATCCAGGGCCGGTGCTCTATCCATTGCGCCACCTAGCTGCCCTGCCATTATATATTAAGAGGATAGATTCATACAAAGAAATCCTTGGGTGGGGGAGAACAATATCAGGGAAAACATTTAGGTGAAGATCTAAAGAAGCAGAAATTGTAGGGATATTGTTGTCAAAGTATATTACTGGGGGTGGGGGCAGCTAGGTGGCACAGTGGATAAAGCACTGGCCCTGGATTCAGAGTACTTTCGTTCAAATCCAGCCTCAGACACCTGACACTTACTAGCTGTGTGACCCTGGGTAAGTCACTTAACCCTCATTGCCTTGCAAAAAAAATAAAATGACTAGCTATATGTTCCTAGATAAATCATGGAACTTTTCTGAGCCTGAGTTCCCTTATCTGTAAAATGTAGATACTATTGTTTGTGTTACCTAGTAACCTAAAGATTTATATTAATTCCCAGGGAACTCATTGATCAACTTGAATTTTTAGAAATGTACAAGAGATGAAGCAAGGGAAAGTAAAGGAACATTAATGCAAAACATTCCCTCTCTCTCTATCATTTTTTTTTAGTGAGGCAATTGGGGTTAAGTGACTTGCCCAGAGTCACACAGCTAGTAAGTGTTAAGTGTCTGAGGCCGGATTTGAACTCAGATCCTCCTGACTCCAGGACCGGTGCTCTATCCACTACGCCACCTAGCTGCCCCGCAAAACATTCTCTAAGACCATTGTCAGGACTTTTAAGCCTCAGAAAGAGCTAAAACTGTCCAGAAAAGTAAAGATTGGAACCATTTTTTTTGTGTGTTTTATGTTTTGTGTGTGGGTTTTTTTTTTTTTGAGGCAATTGAGGTTAAGTGACTTGCCCAGGGTCACACAGATAGTAAGTGTCAAGTATCTGACGCTGGATTTGAACTCAGATTCTTCTGACTCCAGGGTTAGTGTTCTATCCACCGTGCCACCTAACTGCCTATTTTTTTTCAATCAGAAAAAAGAAGAGGATTAAAGAAGGGATAAGATTTCTATTTTATGTGAATACAATGTGATAAAATGGGGAAGATGCTTATTTATTATTTTGCTTTTGTTTTCTCTGACAAGGAGAATGATATTTGGACTGGACAGAGCAGAAAAAAACTGCTTACAGAGAATGGATAACTAAGATAATTAGTGAGAGATTGAGAAGTACCTAGTCTTCTCAATTCAAGTTACTAGTAATAGATGAATTCTATCTGAGAGTATTTTTGAATAATTGGTGGATATCATCACTGGGCTGTTTTTCAGTGGTCTTTGAGAATATTATAGAGGAAGACAGAGGTCATTCCATTAGTTTGGAAAATGGAAAGTGTTGTCTAAATTTCAAAGAAGGCAAGAGAATGGAATCTGTAAATTATAGGCCAGTAATCTTGACCTTGATTCTTGGAAAAAATCTAGAATGAATTACCAAAAAGATAGGAAACATCTAGAAAAGAAATAGTGATCACAAAACTAGTATGGTTTCATCAAGAATAAGTCATATCATATTAACTTAATTTCCTTTTTTGGACAGGAATGCTTCACTGGCACAGAAAGCATAATAATAGTGGATAGAGTGAAAGACTTGGAGTCATGAAAATCTGGATTCAAATTCCACTTCTGACACTTAATACCAAGTCTTTGCTATCTCTATGTGTGTTTAGTAACTTCCTGGGATTATGAAGGCAAAGGAGATTTTCTAATTAGAAGTTTCTATATAAACTAATTGATAGATCTTTTGAGTATCAGGCAGAATAATACTATAGCTATAGTTTACATAGCCTTGAAAAGAATTTGTTAAACCACTTATACTATTCTCATTGACAAAATGGAGAGATGTAGGGTAGATGTAGGATAATCAGGGGGATTTGGAAATAGTTCAGTGGTCAGACCCAAAGGGTAGCCACTAATCATTCAATCTCAATGTGCAAAGAAGTCTGCCAGTCAGGCTCCACTTGGAGGATGATTTGGATGGTGAAGGGTTTCAAGATTATGATATATAAGAATGAGTTGTGGGGGCAGCTAGGTGGCGCAGTGGATAGAGCACCGGCCCTGGAGTCAGGAGGACCTGAGTTTAAATCCGGCCTCAGACACTTAACACTTACTAGCTGTGTGACCTTGGGCAAGTCACTTAACCCCAATTGCCTCACCAAAAAAAAAAAAAAAGAATGAGTTGAAGAAACTGATAATGATTAGCCTGGAGAGGGGAAGAAAGTATGTGGCATAAGAGCTTTTGTAATATTTGAAAGGTTCTCATTTAGGAAAAAAAATTCACTTATTTTGTTTAACCCCAGAGGTAAGAACCAGTGGTAATGGGTAGAAACAGCAAAGAGGCAAATTTAACTTGATGATGTAAGAACACTTTTCCTAACAATTAGAGCTTTTGAAAGGTGGAATGGGTTGTCTGAGAGAAGTTTTGGTTTCCCCTTCACTGAAGGTCTTTAAGAAAAGGTTGAATAACTATTTATTGAGTATGATATAGAAGGGATATGTGTTTAGACATGGGTTGGACTAGATGTACTTTAAGGTCCCTTCCAAGCCTGAGGTTCTATAATTTTGAAACTTTCAGTGTTCCTGATTTTTATGTTCTTTTCTGCCTCCCCCCTTCCTCTTCTTTAGATCATTTTAGGGGAAAAACAGCTTGACAATCTTGAAATTCCCCTTCTCTCCTATTTTCCTAGAGTTGAGGTTCCCAACCTCTTTTGGTGCTTATACTTCTTGTCTTTGAGAAAACCCTTTCACCATACCCATTCTTTAAAATGAAAGGAAATAAATTCTAGAATTAATCACTTATATGCATATAAGAAATAAAAAAGATGATTTTTTCATAAAAATTTCATTTGGTATATAACATTTTTTAGTATCATAAAGTCGTGAAATATTTATCAGAACATAGTCAAATAAATATTTCCTTTACCGTTTGAAAAACTTCTCATATCCCTGGTTGATAACCCCTTTTCCTAGAGCATTTGATTTCCTTAAGTGGTGAGTAATTTGTTATTTCGAGAGTTGAATGTCATCAAATAAAAATCAGGACTAGGGATTTCCATTAATATCCATGCCCCTGATCCATAGACCAAAAACCAAACAAATAAAAAACCCCAAACCAAAAGAAACAAAAAATCCTTTTGCTTTTTCAGTCCTCCACTAATAATCTATAAAAATTTTGGCTATTTTGCACTTGAGAATTTAGTTTCCCATCTGAAAAACTCTAGAGTCTTTAAGGTAGGAGAATTCCTGCTTCTTAAGCTTTAGTTTAGTGAGTTTTTTCTTGCTCGGTGCTCAGTAGAGATGGAAAATGTTTTCCTGCCTAATAGTAGAATGAATAGAAAGAAAAAAAGAAAGCAGAAGAAAGAAAGAAAGAAAGAGAAAGAAAGATAGATAGATAGATGGGTAGATATATAAAGGCATCACTCAGTGTTATTTACTCTTTCACAGTTCAGAGGAAAAGACAGGGACTGCTATAACATGGGATACTGAGACACCCATAGGAAAAGGGGCCCGTAAAGGACTGTAATCTCTTTAATTTGAGGCAGGAAGATAGGTAAACAAACACCGACTCTTCCCCTTCATCTCCAAAGAAAATATAGTGCAGACCATTCTGTCTGAGTTTTCCCTCTGTCCAGACTGTTTACCTAATTTCTTGGCTGTGCCTCTTTTCTGAAGCCCCCCTTTTGTGTTTGGGCTCTCCTATTGCAGAGTGCCGGGAGGAGCAGTTTCCCTGTACACGTCTGTACTCAGTGCATCGGCCGGTGAAACAGTGTATCCATCAACTATGCATCGTCAAGTAAGGGAGCCCAGAACCCTCAGGATTAGTTTTCTGGGATAGTCTAAGCATCTCCCGGGCACTGGGAATCCTAGAGATTTTTTTTTTAACCTTAAGGAAACAGCAAGAATCTTGAATCTTAGCCTTAGCTAACTAATTCTGAACATGACAAGACTGAGTAGACAAGAGGCACTTTGGTTAAGAAGGAGATTCCTGGTGGAAATGGGTTATCTGGTGGGATAAGAGTGAAGCCAAAGACATAATACCAGGTAAAGGAGAGCATAGGGAGAATCTCTAGAACAGCTTGTGAGTTTGACTGCTAATGAAGGCGTTTGCTCAGTGAATGGGGACTTCATTGCATCTCCCAAACAGAAGCAGAATAGCTCTGGGAAATCCAAGGCTTGCATGTTTGCATGTGGGGAATGGGGTTGGGTGTGAGCAGAACAAAGCAGGTGGGAGTGGGAGCTAAGGCTTGGAAGGAACCACACACTATGAGGTAAGCCTGGTCCTGTTCTTTCCCTTAATCAATATCTTTGTCTTTTTCCTTTACTGATTTTGTTTTTTCTGCATGTCGACAGTGTCCGCAGGATGTACATCATCAACAAAGAAATCTGCTCCAGGCTCATCTGTAAAGAACATGAGGTTATGAAAGGTAATAGAAGGACCTTACCCTCTCCTTCAACCCTTGGACTTTTTGTAGGAAGCACAGGTTCTTTATTAAAACCCATTAAGATAGGTTTCCTGAAGCAGAATACTGCTAAAGAGAAGAGTACTAACTTACATTTCTGTTATCCTTCTTTCAGAAACTCATATGACACAAAGGGTCCAAGTATACTTAGGAGAATTTTTTCACTCATGAGACAGTGTCCATTCAGGAAATGTGGGACCATGTGTGCATGGCATTTCCTAATATATTGAACTTGTAAACTTGTAAACATTTAGTTCACAATGTAACTTAAGAAAGTTTTTTATTTTAAAGAAGTGAAAAAAAATTAAAATCATAGAATCATTAGTAGGAGTGCTATAGTGGTCTAGTGAATAGAGCTCTGGGCCTGGAATCAGGAAAACCTGAGTTCAAATTCAGCCTCAGACACTTACTGGCTGTGTGACTCTGGGTAAGTCACTTAACCTCTGTCTACTTTGGTTTCCTCATCTGTAAAATGGGGATAATAATAGCATCTACCTCCCAAGGTTGTTGTGAGGTTCAAATGAGATAATAGTTGCAAAATGCCTAGCACAGTGCCTGGGACATAGTTAAGCGCTATATAAATGTTAGTTGTTGTTATTATTATTATTATATTAGTCCTAAATATTTATGTTAAGTTCCCAAGGGCATGAAGACTTCTATGACAGAGGCATTTGTCCAACAAATCTTTTCTTGGCCTGATGTCCCTTGTTCCTTAAACAGGAAAAAGGAGATTCAGATGATAGTCCTTTCTCTTTCTCCTCATCCTCCAGTGATCATGCCTCTGAAGAAAGGGCATTGAATCTCCACTTTCTTAGACCAGGCTGGAAAATTTTGCAGTTTTGATACCATCTTTCTGGTGAAATATGATGGCCAAAATATTCCCTGAGTCTGGATTCAGTCTCTCAGATCACATTGCTCTCTTCTCCACCTTCTGCTTTGTTACAATTGGGGAACCTGATTCATCACCATGCTCTTGGGGCAAACATTTTATTTCCTCTATTTCCTCAAATGGGAAATAGAGAAAGGGCTAATACCCTAGTTCTTTCAAAGTTTATTCAGTGCTTTCTTTAGTTGAAAACTATTTCATCATCTATTTGGGGACCTCCTTATACCCATGCAAATAGACAACTTATCAGTAAGTTATACACTTAGTTTCTTGTAGCCTTAGAAGTTAAAGGACTTGTTCCAGGTCTTAGAGCTAGTATGTGTCAGTTCTTTCGGACTCCATTTTATTAATCTCTCCTTTGATTTTCAGAATTTCTAATTTAGTATTTAATTGGAGATTTTTAAATTGTTCTTTTTCTAGGTTTTTTAGTTGCATTCCCAATTCATTGATCTCCTCTTTCTCTATTTTATTCATGTAAGCATTTGGAGAAATACAATTTCCCCTACAAACTGCTTTGGCTGCATCCCGTAAGCTTTGGCATATTGTCTCATTGCTGTCATTCTCTTGGATGAAGTTATTGATTGTTTCTATGATTTGTTGTTTGACCTACTCATTCTTTAGAATGAGATTATTTAGTTTCCAATTAATTTTTGGTCTGTCTTTCCATGGTTCTTTATTACATATAATTTTTATTGCATCATGATCTGAAAAGGATGCATTTACTATTTCTACCTTTCTATATTTGACTGTGAGGTTTTTGTATCCTAGTACATGGTCAATTTTTGTGTATATGCCATGTACCACTGAGAAAAAGGTATATTCCTTTCTATACGCATTCAATTTTCTACCAAGTCTATCATATCTAATTTTTCTAAAATTCTATTCACCTCCTTAACTTCTTTCTTATTTATTATGTTGTTAGATTTATCTAGTTATGAGAATGGAAGGCTAAGATCCCCCACTAGTATAGTTTTTCTGTCTATTTCCTCTTGTACCTCATTTAACTTCTCCTCTAAGAATATGGATGGTATACCACTTGGTGAATATATGTTTAGTATTGATATTACTTCATTGTCTATATGGTACCTTTTAGTAAGATGTAGTTTCCTTCCTTATCGCTTTTAATTAGATCTATTTTTGCTTTTTCTTTGTCTGAGATAAGGATTGCTACCCATCCTTTTTTGACTTCAGCTGAAGCATAATATATTCTGCTCCAGCCTTTTACCTTTACTCTGTGTGTATCTCTCTGCTTCAAATGTGTTACTTGTAAACAGCATATTGTAGGATTCTGTTTTTTAATCCACTCTGCAATTCACTTCTGTTTTATGGCAGAGTTCATCCAATTCACATTCACAGTTATTATTACTGACTGTCTATTCCCCTCCATTCTATTTTCCCTTTTGTTCGTACTTATTTTTCTTCTTTCACCCTATTCCTCCTCACTAGCATTTTGCTTCTGACCCCTGCCTCCCCCAATCTGCCCTCTCTTTTATCAGCCCCATCCCTTTTCTTTACTCTTTCTTCCCCTGCTTCTGCCCTCCCTCCTGTCAGCACCCCCCCTTTTCCCCTTACCCTTTTACTTCCCTAAAGGGTAAGCTAAATTTCTTTATCCAAGTGAGTGTATAGTTTATTCCGTCTTTGAACCAAATCTGATGAGAGTGAGGTTAAAACAATGGTCACCTCTCCCTTCTTTTCCTCTATTGTAATAAGTTTGTTGTGCCTCTTCATGTGCTGTAATTAACTCCTTTCCTCTTCTCCCCATATACTCCTTTTTTTAACTCTTTAATTTTCTTTATATCATCACATCAAAGACAATTTATACCTATACTCTCTATGTATACTCCTTCTATCTGCCCAAATAGAGATATAGTTCTCAAGAGTTATAAGTATTATCTTCCCATGTAGGGATGTAAACAGTTTAACCTTATTGAATAACTTTTTTCCCTGTTTACCTTTTTATACTTCTCTTGAGTCTTGTATTTGAAGATCAAACTTTCTGTTCAGTTCTGGTCTTTTCATCAGGAAACCTTGAAAGTCCCCTATATCTATCTTTTCCCCTGAAAGAGAATGATCAGTTTTGCTGGGTAGTTGATTCTTGGTTGCAAGGCATCTTCCTTTTGCCTTCCTGAATATCATATTCCAAGCCTTCTGATCCTTTAATGTTGAAGCTGCCAAGTCATGTGCAATCCTGACTGTGGTTCCATGATATTTAAATTGTTTCTTTCTGGCTGCTTGCAGTATTTTATCCTTCATCTGATAATTCTGGAATTTGGCCACAATATTCCTTGGAGTTTTCCTTTTGGGATCTCTTTAAGGAGGTGATCGGTGGATTCTTTCAATGTCTATTTTATCCTCTGATTCTACAATATCAGGGCAATTCTCCTTGATAATTTCCTGGAATATAGTGTCTAGACTCTTTTTCTGATCACGGCTTTCGGGTCATCCAATAATTCTCAAATTATGTCTCCTGGATCTATTTTTCCAGGCCAGTTGTCTTTCCGATGAGGTATTTCACATTTTCTTCTATTTTTTCATTTTTTTGATTCTGTTTGTCTGATTCCTGGTGTCTCATGGAGTCATTAGCTTCCATCTGCCCAATTCTAATTTTTAAGGAATTGTTTTCTACAGTAAGCTTTTGCACTTCCTTTTCTATTTGACCAATTTTTTCCCCCATCTGGCCAATTGTATTTTTATTTTTTGCCAATTTTATTTTTTGTTGTTTGTTTTTTTAGTGAGGCAATTGGGGTTAAGTGACTTGCCCAGGGTCACACAGCTAGTGAGTGTTAAGTGTCTGAGGCCGGATTTGAATTCAGGTACTCCTGACTCCAGGGGCTGGTGCTCTATCCACTGTGTCATCTAGCTGCCCCTGCCAATTGTATTTTTTCTTTTTTTTTTTTTTTATGGGGCAATGGGGTTAAGTGACTTGCCCAGAGTCACACAGCCAGTTAAGTGTCAAGTGTCTGAGGCCGGATTTGAACTCAGGAACTCCTGAATCCAGGGCCGGTGCTTTATCCACTGCGCCACCTAGCCGCCCCGCCAATTGTATTTTTAAAGGATTTTTTTCTTCAGTTAATTCTTGTGCTTCCTTTTCCAAGCTGTTGATTATTTTTTCATAATTTTCTTGTGTAACTTTCATTTCTCTAATTTCTTTTGCCATTTTTTTCTTCTACCTCTCATTTGATATATATTTTTTAAGTGAGGCAATTGGGGTTAAGTGACTTGCCCAAGGTCACACAACTAGTAAGTGTTAAGTGTCTGAGGCTGAATTTGAACTCAGGTACTCCTGACTCTAGGGCCGATGCTCTATCCACTACGCCACCTAGCTGCCCCTCTCATTTGATTTTTAAAATCCTTCTTGAACTCTTCCAAGAAGGCTTTTTGGTCTTGAGACCAATTCATCTTCCCCCTTGAGGTTTCACATGTAGGCATTTTGAGAGTTTTGTCCTCATCTGAATTTGTGTTTTGGTTCTTTCTGTCAACACAGAAGCTCTTAATGGTAAGGGCTCTTTTCTGCTTCTTACTCATATTGTGGCTTATCTTTTGACTTATAAAGTTGAGGTTTGCTCCTGAGGCACATGGGCTAGTGTTGTAAGCTTCTTGTTCTGGGGGATAGGGGTCTGGTCACTGGCTTTCTGCTCTGTGGCCTCTGTGGCTTGTGGATTCCTTACTGCCCTAGGCTTGCTCCCTGTGCTGGGATGACTTGGCCTAGTTGTGCCTGTCCTGGGTGTGGTTCTCTAGCTGGCAGTTTGCCTCTCAGCCAGGGCTGGTGGTTCTCACAACTGGCCTGCTGTGCAACCAGCCAGCTGAGATAGGACCAAGGGTCCTCAGTTGCTGTTCTGTGGTCAAGAGCCTCCTGCTGACTTGCCCAGACCCCCTCTGTGCTGTGTTGTGCTCCCCTTTTGCCCAAGTGAGACCGACCTTTTCTGAAGTCTTCTAAATTATCTCAAGTTGGAAGATTGTGTCTCTCTGTCTTTTTGTAGGTTCAGTAGTTTCAGAATCTGTTTAGAGGCTTAATTTAATGTTGTTTTTGAGAGAAACTTGGGAAAACACAGGCAACTTCCTGGCTTCTCTCCGCCATCTTGGCTCCCTTTTCCTGACTCCATCCACTATTCACACTGCCTCCTCTACAGGGTGTTAAAATGTTCAGAGAGATCATTGGTTACATAGTTTAAATATTACTATCTCTATTTTACTGATGGGGAAACTACAGCTCAGAGAAATTAATTGGCTTTCCCCAAATCACAGTTAGATAAAGGATATGAACCCAGGTCTTATGAATACAAGTCCAGTGGCCTTTCTTCTATAGCTTACTGTCTCTCTACTCTAATAATAACTAGAGGAAAGAAAGCACAAACACAAACACCCACAAATAAATGCTTTATTCATGTTTTCTTGATCCTTCCCCCTATTTGACTCAGAGATAGTGAAATTCAAGAAGCAACTGGGGAATAGGTGGTGGAGAAAAGACTAGATTTATCTATCAGTTTCACTAAATGGAAAAGAGGAGATGCTGTTTTGGACCATCATTTCCTGGCTTAAAACTTCCATACAAAGATTTAAGGACTTAATGGGTGGGACTGATCACCCTGGTTCCTGATTGAGATAGTGTATTTTATAGGCTTAATCTTCATCCATTCATCAAATATTTATTAAATCCTCTGTGCACCACTAGCCTTTCAAGGGCATTTACTGGACTCCCAGGTTAAGAGGGCAGACATATCATTATGGTCAGGAGATCTCACTGGAGAGCAGCTACGTCAAAGACCTAAAATGAAAAACATTTAAAAAAATAAAGAAACTGAGGCACAGACAGGGTCTGTAATCCACTAGACAGTGAGTCAGATACAGAGCTGAGAATAGAACCTAAGGGACTCTTGGGCTCCCACTTTGGAATTGTTTGTTCTGTGGAATGTCATGGGTGAAGGGTAGAGAGGTTTTATTTATTTTTTTTATTTTTATTTTTTAGTGAGGCAATTGGGGTTAAGTGACTTGCCCAGAGTCACACAGCTAGTAAGTGTTAAGTGTCTGAAGCCGGACTTGAACTCAGGTACTCCTGACTCCAGGGCCAGTGCTCTATCCACTGCGCCACCTAGCTGCCCCCGGTAGAGAGGTTTTATAAAGACTGGAGTGTCAGTCTTCCAATGTGAGCATTTACACTTTGGAAACTGGCAAAGGCTACAAATCAGGGCTTGATTTGTTTTGTTGTGGCTCTAGATTTAAGAAAGTGATGGAGTAAATGTTAATAGTGCAGTGTGTTGGGCATTTCCGGAGGGCTGATTGTTAAATATTTCCCAGTACACTCTTGCCCAAGACCATTCACTGTGTGAACAAAGATACCTCTCACCTCCTCTGTGTGTAGCTCTGCATGGTGGTTGTGGGCAGAGTGAGCACCACAGACATGGCCTCATCTGACTCAACAGCTGCTTATTCTCTGCACTGAGACATAGTGAACTTTGAGGAAGAAAACTTGTTGTATGCTCCCATTAGCTCTGTGCAAACCACCTGCAAAAAAACAACTTGAAACTGAAGATAGGACATAGGAATTCTTGGCTTCCATATCCCAGTGTTTCTAGGGTTTCCTTGAAGCAAGTGTCTATCTTGAGCTTTGTACATAGCCAGCACTTTAATCAATAATTGTTGGTTGCTTGACCATCCTTCATTCATTAGGGCTGTGATTGGGAGCCAGATTAGAAAAGCTGGAGTTTTTGTTATTGTTGTTTCATTTGGACACAAGCCCTTATCCTTTTTTTGTAATTTATCAACCTCCTATTCTTTGCTTCTTTTCCAGATGAACTTTGCCGTCAGATAGCAGGTCTTCCTCCAAGACGTCTCCAACGTTCCAACTACTTCCGTCTCCCAGTTTGTGAAGATGTGGATGTGCAAAGGGCCAATGGCCTGTGATCATTAAAGAAGAAGAATGGAGAACGGGGGCAAGAGGGGAGGAAAAGGGACCATTTATTTCCTAGTTCAGCTCATCTATGGATATCAAGATGTCTTGGTCTGGTTCCTCTGCCCTTTCCCATGGCCTCTGTCCCAAACTGCCAGTGTTGGGCTCTTTCTTCAGCACTTCAAGTGGTGCTGCCAATCTGTAACATCACTGTATAATAGGGATATCTAATGACTATATAGCTGACCTGGATTCCAGAAAGGTGGGGTATCAAGTAGATGACATATAGGGAGGGAGTCTATTCTTGGTAGCCTAGAGAATTTCATATAACATATTGCTTTCAAAGAACCCTTTAAGCTTTGTTTCCCCTAGTAGCTCCCCTTCACCTACTTATTTCTCCTTACTCTTCTTTTGACTTGTGTATAGTAGTAGCTAAAGTTTTAGCATTTGCCTATTAAACCCTCTCTGTGGGGAAAATGATGGTGCTTTCCAACACCTGGTGTCCTTCTCAGAGAACTCTAGTTCCTCCGAGAATATTTAAACTTAAGCCTTTTTTTTCAGCTTGGGTATGAGCCTGAGGACCAAACCAAATAAAGGACTAGGATCTCTTTCCTAGGATCATATTTGGCAATGCAGCTGGAAGCCAGGTATCATTTATTGACTCATTCATTGACTCATTCAAATCACTCAAGCATTTAATGATTTATTTTATGACTTTTTACATAACAGGGAATCCCACTAATCCAAAGAAACTCTAATTGGGATAGCTGAGTCATTTCTATTACAGGACATCAACTCTTTGCCTTTGTTGACCCATTTTCTTGACCTGTGCTAAGTCTGTGAGGAAGCAATATAAGAATGTGGATTTCCAGCCATGGGGAAGATTTTGCTGAATCTTTGGACTATCAAATATGTGATTAGCTTGGAGAAAACAAAAACAGTAATATTAAAATAGAAAAGAATAGAAGTTAATACAATCCAGAAAAAAATAGAACTGGAATGAGATTATGAAATGATTTATTCCAGTAAAGAAAATTAAAGATTGATGTGTCATGGTAGATAGATATTTTCCCATAAAGAAAATCCTATAGAAGGAATGTTTTGGAGGCTTTGTACAACTTAGGAGATAAGGCTTGTCAGTGGAGAGTCATTGATAAATTCCATAGAGAAAGTACCAGATAAATACCCTGAGAAGAATGCTTTGTTTATTGTGTTAAGAATTATGAAAAGGGCTAAGAATAGGGTATTGCATGAGGGATAAGATATGAGCAAAATATAATATCATCCACAAGTATAATTCATAAATACTGGAACAAAGGTATGAGTGATTTCTATAAGTATCAGGGCAATTCCTGCTTCCCCCTCTTGTTCCAATTCTCAAAATATATAAAATATGAAACTATCCCATAGACTATCATTTGTAATTTGGACTTAGGAAAGGGGTTGTCAGAGCTGAATTATGCTGGATAGATATTAGATTTCTTGGAATGATCAGTTGTGATTATTAGTGGAAAGACCTGAACAATAAAATTTTCAGGAAGACCTTGGGTTCTAGTCTTGTCTCTTCAAGTAGTCAGCTGTGATAATAGACAAGTCATCACTAACCTCATTTTGGTACTCTGCAAAAATGAGGGAGTTGGAAATTCCTCCAAGTTCCATGGGTTCTATGGATTAAAAATTTTAGTATTAATCTCACTTGAGGCCTAAATACTGGAAACCTGGTTCTGGCTCCCCTAAAATGGCTGTTTTCCTTTTATTTGGGGACTAATTTGCTCTATATTAGGACAAACAGTGCATTATGTAAAAGGATAGACTATTGCCACAGAAGGGCCAAGTTATTTTTTCATAGGATCTTTCTGGCTAAAGTGAGGTATTCCATTCATTTCTTTTCTTTCTTTCTTTCTCTTTTTTTGGTAAGAGCAATTGGGTTATGTGACTTGCCAGGGTCACACAGCTAGTAAGTGTCAAGTGTCTGAGGCCGGATTTGAACTCAGGTCCTCCTGAATCCAGGGCCAGTGCACTATACCACCTAGCTGCCCCTATTTAATTCATTTCTAGGGGACAGAGCTATGGTCCAATAAATTGTTGGATACCATTATTTAAAGACTCAGACACTTTGCTACTGTGACATAGGTCCTTTCTTTAGAGTTTAAATGTGTCAATGATGAGAAGTCTTATTCTCTTAAAAACAATAACAGAATGGTAATCAGTATGGCTATCAAGGACAATTTAATGAGATTTTCTACAACTAATTTAGCTGATGAGATGTTAGATAGAACTTGAGTTCTGTTCTCCCTTTGCTCTGTTCCATGTAGCCTGTAGGGTTGAATGTAGGCATATATATAGACAAATATATTAACTGTATTCATTAAATACTGTACAGGAACTTCATGGGTACAAAGTTTCTGAGAGGCATTTAAGAATCCTTTCTAGTACTTGAACCTCTTATTGTATGCAGGATGAGAGGTGGTATTCCCCTTGGGAAAGTTCCTCAATCCTGGCATTATGTATAATGGATTAGAAAATCATTAAAAGAAAACATCATTTCCCCTTGTACTGGAAAGTAATCTATTGTCTGGTTATTTCCTGCTTTCTTTCCTTCTTATGCTGACATATAAGACCTAGTTATTCTGTTTCCACAACTCAGCTGTATCTCTGATTCCATTCCCCTGTTTTAAGTTTTTTTTTTAGGCCGGCCCCTTTAATTCCTTACCGGAAGTGTATTTCCACCTCCAAATCTTGGACATTACTCCTCCAGTCACTTCCTATACCTTTATGCTTTTGTACATCAGACAATTTCCAATAAACTTCACAGGGTGAAGATTTCAGTCAGTTAGTTGATAAGCATTCATTAAGTGTCTACTATGTGCCAGGTACTGTGCTAAGGGATACAAAGAAAGACAAAGTTCCTGCCCTTGAGAAGCTCATGGTCTAATGTGAGAGGGGAGAGAACAAACAAACAACTATGTACAAACAAGCTATGTATGCAAGATAAATAGGAAATAATCAACAGAGGGAAGGCACTCGAATGAAGAGGGGTTGGGAAAGGTTTCCTGTAAAAGGTGGGATTTTAGCTAGAATTTGAAGAGGAATCTAGGAGGTGGAGGAGGGAGAGCATTCCAGGCATGAGGGACAGTCAGTGAAGATTTCTGGAGCTAAGACATGGAAGGTCTCATTTGAAGGACAGCAAGGAGGCCAGTATCATTGGATCCCAGTGGAAGCTGAGGAAAAAGGATAAGATCGTAAGGTGGAAAAAGATTGCAAAGTGGGTGAGAGGGGAGTTAGATTGTGAAGGGTTTTGCATGCCAAACAGATTTTATTTTTGATCCTGGAGGTGATAGGGAGTCATTTAAATTTATCAAGTAAAGTAGGGAGGATAACTTGGTTGGAACTGCATTTTAGGGAAATCGCTACTACCTGAATATTGGATGGACTGGAGTAGGGAAAGACTTGTGTCAGGCAGACCAAATAACAGGCTATTGTGATAGTCCAAGCATGAGGAGATGAGGGCTTGCACCACTCTGGTGGTAGTGCCAGAGGAGAAAAAGGGGGTGTTTCACTCCTCTCAACTTTGGTACTGTTTCCATTTCTCACTGCCTCTGCTCCTGCAACACCCCCTCCCACTCCTGATTTCTATGGGAAGAAATTAGGAAATGTCAACAAATTTATTCATCCTTTTAAAGCTTCCCAATTCCTTGCTTGGTTCTCTTCCAGATTTGATGCTAGGCAAAATTTTGAAATGGATAAAGTATTGCTTCTTTCCTTCTACTTTATTTCTCCTTTATGAACTCTTACTATCAGTTACCAGGATTCCCTTTTCCCTTAGTCCTCTGTATACCTTAAGGGGCTAAAACTTTTCATCACCCACCCCTCTTATCACTCAGAGAAAGTATCTGATAAACTCATTGGCATTAATGTGTTAAAGAGGGGAATGGTGAAACCATATCCTTCTAGGGATATTTACATTTTAATAAAAGACAATTTATAGGCCAAATGGATGAATTTTTAGTGGTGAGCTGTTAGGTATCAGCATGTTGGTGGGAAATTTTTTTTTTCTTTGGTTGGGGAGAAGGAGATGATATCTTCCTGGTAATGATGCTTTTTGGGTATTCTTGATATCATACCTCAATGTCAACTATTCTGCCTATATAAAGTTCTGCTGTCTTATTCTCTTCTAAACCTAACGCTTTCCATTATGCATTGCAATTTAAACCTGAAGTCTCCTATCTTGGCTTATAAGCAGTTGAGCTCATTTTGATGGAATGCCTTTGAGAATCCCTCCTGTCACATCTTGTAAAACTCCTACTGTCCAGCACAGAGCTGCGGTTGTAGTCCTTTTGATCTGAGGCGGATAAACAAGCTCCAGCTGCTTTCACTGCTGAGCCTGCCTTTTGATGACTTCAAGCAGCAGAGGTTACTGGCCACAAGCTCCTCCCCCTCCTCCTCACTCAATTGCCTCCTAGGGGCTGAGGGTTAAAGCTTGTTTTCTAATCACATTCACTGTACCTAGACAGAGCAGACAAGCTGCTCCTCACCTCTGTGACCCTTCTCCCTCTACTGAGATAGCTGTGGCCCAGTGAAAGGAGGGAGTTTGAGAAAAATCAGAGGAAAGGAACAGAAGTGGTGTGGCCCTGGAGGATGAGAAACTGAGGAAGGCAGGAGGATGGCAAAGGGGAGGGTGATAGCATTACATGAAACTGAGAGCTAAGAGGGTGGGATCAATGGGAAGAATTAAAACTGTGAAGAATAATGAGAGCTACAAGGTATAGTTAAAAAAAAAATCAAGGCAATGGCCTGGTTGGGAGTTGCCAGAATGAGGTGTAAAGTTGCAAGGACACCAGGAACATTATAAAACAGCCTCCAGATCTTCACAATATTTTTCATTGACTGGGAAAACAAAGCTTTTGATGACAAGTACAAAGTTTCAATGATAACCAATCTCCCTGTATCTCACAACCAGCAACTTGTTTTCAAATGCCTGCCAATAGGGGAAAGTGACTCGTCCTCACTGAGGTTTCATTGTGGTTAAAGTGGGCAGGCAGAGCAGGTGGCCATCGGCTTCTCTAAAACCAGTCGAGCAAAGCCAGCAGCAGCATAGTCAGATGATGACTTCTGAGTAGACCCCAAGATGGAAAAAAGCAGACGTTGTTTATATAAATAGAGATGCAGAGCCCGCAGCTTCCTGTTGACAAACTAGGCTTCATTGCCTTTCTCCTCCGGTTATTAAATTTTTTTCAACTTCATTATAAACACTAAGCCATATTTAAAATTTTTATATAGTTCCCTCTATGTATCCATACATAGACTATATTGTCATATACAATATATTTTAACAAAAAATTATTAAGCACTTACCATGTGCCAGATCCTGTGCTTGCCATTGGGGATACAAAAGCAGAAATGAACAGGTCCCTGATCTCAAGGAGCTTATATTTTACTGGGGCGGAGATGGGGGGGGGGGTTACAACATGATGATAAAGATAACATAGGAATATAGAGTAGTGAGGAAATGGGGTAAGGAGAGATTAGAAATATAGATTTAGGAATATTTGAGGAGGTAGCATTGAAAGTAGGGTAGAAGAAAATGGGGCTATGCAGAGGGGGAGGCAGCTGAGCTAAATCATGAAAGAAAGCTTTTGTAATGTATAGATGAAGAGGAAATATATTCCAGGCATGGGGAATGGTTCGTACAAATGCATGGAGGTGGAAGATGGCCTGTGGAATTTGGGTAATGGTGAATATTTCAGTTGGATTGGAAAGTAGACTTCATGAAGTTGGGGAAGGTGTTGTTGATCTAAGGAAAGAAGAGAAGCTTTAGAACAGACGCTTTGGGCAATGCAATAGAGAATTAATCAGGGAGGAATGCAGGGGTTGTTCTGAAGTAGTGAAGACTCCAGTTAAGATTTGGTAACATAAATCTGTAGTGACTTTGATCAGTACAGTTATGTGACTTCTTCCATTCTCTAGTTCTTTTTAGTAGAGTTAGAGTAGAGAAGGCATGTGGTGAGGACAGCCTTTCCATCCTCAGTATTTTATCTTATTTTATTTTGTGGGGCAATGAGGGTAAAGTGACTTGCCCAGGGTCACACAGATAGTAAGTGTCAAGCATCTGAGGCCAGATTTAAACTCAGGTCCTCCTGAATTCAGGGCCAATGCTTTATCCACCGCACCACCTAGCTGCCTCCCATCCTCAGTATTTTAACAAGTCATCACCTCTACTCTGGCTATACTCTCTTCTCACAATTTCTGCCCTTTAGTGAAGAGGCCATAGAATTTTTGTTTTGATTGTATAGCTCTATTTAAAAAAAATGTTGAGCACCTCCCATATTTACATATTTACTTATTTAAAAATCATATGCATGTACACTGTCCTAAAATTGTGTTATAAGATTTACAAAACAACAAATTAAAATAATATTTGATTTTAGAATCAGTAGGGAACTACTGGAATTAATTGAATAGAAAAGAGAAGTGATTAGACTTGACTGTTAGGAAAATCCCTTTGACAACTATGCAGAGGGTGGAATGGAGAAGGGAGGGTCTTAAAGCAAGAATACTAATTGGGAA
This sequence comes from Dromiciops gliroides, assembly GCF_019393635.1. NCBI lineage: Eukaryota > Metazoa > Chordata > Mammalia > Microbiotheria > Microbiotheriidae > Dromiciops > Dromiciops gliroides. The sequence goes on from NC_057865.1 coordinate 188,428,983, forward strand.
GCTATTTAGGAATTCAGGGGAGAACTGAAGAGGGCCTGAACTGATGGTGGTAGCTTTGTGACTAGAAGGAGGGGATTAATATGAGAGATGGTGTGGGAAATGGAGCTGACAAGATTTGACATTTGATAAAATTGTGGAGTGAATGAGAATGAGGTGTTGAACATAGTGTCAATTGTTCTGAACTTGGGTAACTGGATAGTAGTGCCTGGGGACAGTAATGGGGGAAGTTTGGAAGAGGAGTAGATTTAGGAGGAAAGGATACCTTACTACATTCATAGCTATGGCACCTGTACAGTGGCTGACTATGGTAATGGTTTGATTATCCTTGACCCCCAGGAGCCAAGCCTCAGTTCAAAAGGGAGAAGTTTGGGAGCTTGTATTGTAGAAGGAGAGGTAGAGTTGTGGAATATTGGTGTGGAGGAAAGAGAATGCTATAGGTGTATGTACTGGAGACAAGCCCTACTATCTGGCTATTGTGGGGAAGGTGGGATGGAACCCATCTTTTCACTCTCTGATCGGCTGAATCACATACCACTTGCATCAGATCATGGCCCCTGAGAATATAATTTCTCACTTCGTGAATTAGTGAACCAGTTCAACTCTAAATTATCATTTACTGGGCAGCTAGGTGGCGCAGTGGATAAAGCACCGGCCCTGGATTCAGGAGTACCTGAGTTCAAATCCGGCCTCAGACACTTGACACATACTAGCTGTGTGACCCTGGGCAAGTCACTTACCCCCATTGCCCCGTAAAAAAAAATATATATATATATATATAAAATAAATAAATTCTATTACTCTCAAATACCCTTAGTTCTTTTGTCCACTCATGCCTTAGAACTCTCCAAACCTACATCACTCCAACTAACTTCTTAGTTTTACTTACCTGCTACTGAATAGAGCTAGAAAAAGTTTCAAAGCCTTATTGACTAGTTCCACTACAAATTTATATTCTCTAATTTCAACTGGACCCTTGATGAAACAATGCAATTATTTTACTGTTCTCTCCCCACCAAATACTTCTTTATCTCACTCTCAACAATGGCTTCTTCTTCTTCTTCTTTTTTTTTTTTTGGCAGGCAATGAGGGTTTAAGTGACTTGTCCAGGTTCACACAGCTAAGTAAGTGGTCAAGTGTCTGAGGCTCAGTGTCTGTAACTCAGGTTCTCCTGGATCCAGGCCTGGTCCTTTATCCACTGTGTCACCTAGCTGCCCCACAACAATGGCTTTTTGTTTTGTTTTGTTTTTGTTTTTTGCAGGCAATGGGGGTTAAGTGACTTGCCCAGGGTCACACAGCTAGTAAGTGTCAAATGTCTGAGGCCGGATTTGAACTCAGGCGCTCCTGAATCCTTTAACCTCTGTGTCATCTAGCTGCCCCAACAATGGCTTTTTAAAGAATAAGTTTTATCTAATTTTAGCTGTGAGTTTTCTCTCTCCTACCTTCTCCTCTGCTCCATTGAGAAAGCAATACACAATCTATTACAAACATGTAATAATCAAGCAAAACAAATTCCCACATTAGCTATGACCAAAAAAAAGTATATGCCTCAATTGGTACTCTGAATATATCACCTCTCTATTGGAGGTGGGTATCATGTTTTATCATGAGTCTTCTAGAATTGTGATTGGTTATTGTGTTGATCAAAGTTCTTAAGTTTTTTGAAGTTGTTTGTCTTTACAGTATTGTTGTTATATAAATTGTTCTGATTCTGCTCCTTTCACTATGCATCAGTTCATATAAATCTTCCTAGTTTCTCTGAAAACATCTCCTTCATCCTTTCTTATATCACAATAGTATTATATAACATTCATAAAGCATGACGTATTCAGCCATTCCCCAGGTGATAGGCACCACTTTCAATTTCCAATTCTTTGCCACCATGAAAAGAGTTGCTAAAATTTTCTTTTGGTAATATGGGTTCCTCCCCGCCTCTCTCTGGCATATACCAGCTATGTGTGGCATTGTTGTGTCAAAGAGTATGCACAATTTAATAGCCTTTTAGTATTTTTCCAAATTGCTTTCTAGAATGGCTGGACCAATTCACAGCTCTACCAACAGTGCATTAATGTTCCTGTTTTCCCACAGCCCATTCAGCATTTATCATTTTCCTCTTTTTGTTAACTTTGATAATTTAATGAGAATGAGGTGGTAGCTCAGAGTTGTTTTAATTTGTATACCTCTAATTATCAGTAATTTAGAGCAATTTTCTTATGGCTATCAACAGCTATAATCTTTTTTTTCCTCTAAAAATTGCCTATTCATATCCCACAATGGCTTTTCTATTTTTTTCTCCTTAAATTTCCAATAGATCCCCTCTCACTCTTTCAGGTGAGACCCTTGCCTTGTTAAAAAAAAACAAAAACAAACCCAAACTAAACCCAGTAAAATCTGAGCTTCTCCTCTCTTCTTCATCTCATAATATCTCTCTTCATCTCCATCAGAAAATGGAGACTGGAAACCCCTGTGTTGTGCACTGCAATGAGTCCCCTCATCATCCATTATCACTGCTTCAGATCATTGCCTGCCTCTGGGTCCCACCCCAGCCCTGCTTAGCTCAGGTCCAAAGACAACCACTGTTTTCTAAGGTCAGACTAGTTATACTCTGTTCAACTTTTCTTCTTTTAAAAATAGTATTTTATTTTTTTCTAATTACATGTGAAGACAATTTTAAAAGTCATTTTAATAAGATTTTGAGTTTCAAATTTTTCTCCCTCCCTCCTCTATTTCCCTCCTCCGTAAGACAGTGTGCAATTTGATATAGGTTATATATGTGGGATCATATAAAACATATTTCCATATTAGTCATGTTGTGAAAGAAGCAGAACAAAATGAACAAAGTAAGAAAAAAAATAAAGTGAAAATAGTATGCTTCAATCTGCATTCAAACTCTATCAGTTCTGGGGCAGCTATGTGGTGCAGTGGATAAAGCACTGGCCTTGGATTCAGGAGGACCTGAGTTCAAATGCATCCTCAGATACTTGACACTGGGCAAGTCACTTAACCCTCATTGCCCTGCAAAAAAAAAAAAAAAAAAAGAGGAGTTTAATCCAAACTCTATCAGTTCTTTCCTTGGATGTGAATAGCCTTCATGAGACTTTTGGAATTGTCTTGGATCACTGTATTGCTGAGAAAAGCTAAGTTAATAATAGTTGATCAACACACAATGTTACTATTACTGTGTACAATGTTCTCCTGGTTCTGCTCATTTCGCAGATTGTTTGGAGTATCTGCTGCTCATGTCTCTCCCTGTTGCCCATTCCCCCTCAATAGTATTGAACCTCCAAAGTCAAATCCCTTTGCCCCTTGTGGGAGACTTTATCATTTTCCCCAAAATCCCATGAGCTGGAGGAAGAGATAAAAACATCAGTGCCTTAGCCAACATCTTCCCTTTCCCTAACTCTCTCTAGGTTCTAGAAAGGGTAGGAGGTATGATAGCAGTAATGTTATTATTGATAAAAATAGCCTGATATTTATATAAAAGACTGTGAATCACATGCGAAAAAATTATAACTGTTTCCAAAAATATGTCATGTTAGCCTGTATTACATACACAGAATTTAGGGGTCAAAGAATCATTAGAGATCCTATAATCCAACCCACTAATTTTTTTAACCTTTTTTTTTTTTTTGCAGGGCAATAGGGGTTAAGTGACTTGCCCAGGGTCATACAGCTAGTAAGTGTCAAGTGTCTGAGGCTGTATTTGAACTCAGGTACTCTTGAATCCAGGGCCGGTGCTTTATCTACTGTGCCACTTAGCTGCCCCTAACCCACTAATTTTTAAGATGGGAAGCTGAGGAACAGAGAGGTTAAGTGATTTTCCTAAGATCACAAAGGTACTAAATAGTAAAGGCAGGATTCAAAAGTCTTCTGATTCAAAATCCAGTGTTCTTTCCACTGCTATGCCCCACTGTCATGATCAAATCACTAGGAAAGCCACATATCTGCCTATAAGATTTTTGTTACTCTACATATTTTATTTCAGCTACATGTAATTATCAGGATTCACTTCCAAACAGGGGAAATGACTAAGAGGATGGGGCCACCTGGGAGCACAAATTCCAAACCAGAGTATGAGCAAATTTTGGGAAAGCAGCCATTAAAAGAGGAATAGTACCCACAAGTAGAGAAGTGATAGTCTATCTCTTGACCAGACTGTATACGGAACATTGTATTGAGTTCTTCATGCCACAGTTTTGGAAGGAGAACTTAGAGATTGTCCAGAGGTAGGAAACAATAGTGTGGTGAAGAGCTTGAGGTCCTTGTCCTATGAGGATAAGTTTACGGAACTGAGATAGATGTATAGATTGGAGATGCAAAGACTAAAACTAAGGGTTTGTGGTAGGGGGAGAGGAGAGACCCAATACCTGTCTTTAAATATTCAAAGGGCTGTCATATAGAACAGGGATTAGATTTTTCTTTTTAGCTCGAGAGAAGAACTGTGAGCAACACTCTGGTCATAGCTGAAAAGAGGAAAATTTAGGTTTGGGGTTAGAAAAAATTTCCTCACAATCAGAACTATGGAAAAGTGGGCTGGGCTTGCTCCCTCATTGGAGTTCCATGAGTAAGGACTGGAAGCCCACTTTTTGGCATGTGGTAGAAGGGATGCTTTGTTGGATAGGGGTTGGAGTAGATGGTTATTGAAGTCCATTCCAATTTAAGAATTCTGTGGTTTTCTATTGATCAGAGAAATGCAAATCAAAACATCTGATGTATCACCTCATACCTAGAAGAGTGGCAAATATAAGAAAAAAGGAGAATATTGGTTGTTGGAGGGGATATGGGAAAACTAGGACACTATTGGTGGTGTTGTGAACTAATCCAACCATTCTGGAGAACAATTTGGAACTATGCCCAAAGGCTATAAAATTGTGTATACCCTTTGATCCAGCAATACCACTGCTACTTTTGTTTGTTCATTTTTTTTTTTTTTTGCAGGGCAATGAGGGTTAAGTGACTTGCCCAAGGTCACACAGCTAGTAAGGGTCAAATGTCTGAGGTTGTATTTAAACTTAGTTCTCCTGATCCAGGCCAGTGCTTTATCCACTGTGCCACCTAGCTGACCCCTCACTGCTACTTTTATATCCCAAACACATTCCCTCCCCCAAAAAGAAAAAGACCTATTTGTACAAAAATATTTATAGCAGCTCTTTTTTTTTTTTTGGTAGCCAAGAATTGGAAATCCAAGGAATGCCCATCAATTGGGGAATGGCTAAATAAACTGTGGCATATGATTGTGATGGAATATTATTGCCTTATAAGAAATGACAAACAGCATGATTTCAGAAAGGCCTGGAAAGATTTTGTATGAACTGATGTATAGTGAAGTGAGTAGAACCAGGAGAACTCTGTGCACAATGACAGTAATATTGTTTGATGAAGAACTGTGAATGATTTAACTATTCTCAGCAGTCCAATGATCCAAGACAATCCCAAAGGACTAATGATAAAGCATATTATCCACCTTCAAATCAAGAACTGATATTGATTGAACACAGATTGAAGCATGCTATTTTTTGCTTTCTTTCAGTTTTTCCTTTTATTCAAGTTTTCTTATACAAAATGACTAATGTGGTAATGTTTTACATAATTGCACATGTATAACCAATATCTGATTGTTTACCATCTCAGGGAGGGGGAAGGGAGGGAGGGAAGGAGGGATAGAATTTGGAACTAAAAACTTTAAATAAAATGTTTATGCTAATTATTATTATTATTAATGTTTATTATTATTTTAAAAAATTCTGTGATTCTTATTTAGGAGGCACAAACTCAGAGGGTCCCAGCATAGCTACCTACTACCTTCCTCAAGCCAGAGTAGCAAAGCTGGGAGAAGTAACTTATTTATCAAGGGCTCAAATAACTAAGAGAAAGATCCAGCTTGTAGACTGTACCTCAGAAATCTATCCAGAACAAAGAGACAAAATAGTGCAAGAAGGCGTTAGTTTCCAAAGAGTAGGTAGGATGAGAAAAATCCAAGAGGAAAGGCATCTTTGGAGCCCAGCTAAAAAGGAGTCCTTTCTTACTTGGAGCCCAAGAACAAGATAAACTTGCCAAGCTCTTGGTCAATTAATTGAGGGCAACATCTGAAGACAATTAAGTTTTAGGCATAGGAGGAAAATCCTTGCCCAATCCCCATACTCATACCATAATCACAGCTATAGAAATCAGATCTCAAAGGGCTGAAAAGAGAAGCTTTGGCCACTAATCCGTTTCACAGTGATGAAACCCAAACTTTGTTAATAACAAGATTCAGGAAGAGAAGACAAAAAGTAAGCAAGAGGGAAAACAAAAGAGTAGATCTAAGTCCTAATAACATTTGTAAATTGTAAATTGTTAACCTTTTTTCTGTTACTGTACTCCTCTATGTATCTGGGGAAGCAATGTGGTTTAATGGAAAGGGCCTTGTCCTTGGGGTCAGCTGATAGCTGCGTTTGAATTTTAACTATAGTACTTAGTAGCTGGGTTACTATCACGGGCAAACTCTTAACCTCAATTTTTGCAACTGTAAAATGATGATAATAATATTTGAAGCATCTCTTTTCCAGGATTGTTGTGAGGATCAAATGAAATAACACATTTTGCAAGGCCTGAAAGAATGAAACAGTGTTCCAAAAGTTTCAGTATGGTTTTATGCTTTATTAGCTAGTAACTGCACTGTCTCTAGGGACACACCCTGTATAAGAATCAGCTATTATCTGTTAGGGTATTATTCTTACAAATCCCATTGTTTTGCAGTGTTTCATAGATGATAATCCATTTTAAATCCCTAAGTAGTTGGTTTAGGAAGAGAAACAAGGCTAGATGTTAGGAAAACACTGAGACCTTTTTCTCACAAGGGATTTGGTGTTTGGGGAATCAAGGTAAACAAGAAGCAGTAGTGATGGTAGCTTGAAACCTGAAGCCTTCATATGGAAGTTTTTAAACTAGGGCTGTTGTTGTTTAGTTGTTCAATCACATCTGACTCTTGATGATTCTGCATAGAGTTTTCTTGGCAAAGATACTGGAGTGGTTTGCCATTTCCTTCTCCAGTGGATTAGGGCAAACAGAGGTTAAATGACTTTCTTAGGGTTACACAGTGAGTGTCTGAAGTTGGAAAACTAGGGCTAGTTAAGTGTTAAAAAGCAGGGGCAGCTAGGTGGCGCAGTGGATAGAGCACCAGCCCTGGAGTCAGGAGGACCTGAGTTCAAATCTGGCCTCAGACACTTAACACTTACTAGCTGTGTGACCCTGGGCAAATCACTTAACCCCAATTGCCTCACTAAAACAAAACAAACAAACAAAAGCAAATGGGAAAAAATAGTCTGGTTTTGGGTTGAGGTATCTTATCACATACCATACATAGTATCTTATCAAGTATACTCAAAGTGCATGGGACATGGTAACTTTGGTTACCTTAAATTTTGATTCCTAATCATAACATCTGCAAGTATAATTCCTAATACATTAAAATACCTTGCATTGATGACATCAAGGCAAAATTGATTGACCAGACAGAGCTGTAAGTAATAATTTGGTGCCCAGTGCAAGCATTAAAAAAAAAGTACACACACAGAGATCAATTTTTTTTTTTTTGAAAACAGAAGTATTCTTATCTTGAACACTAAAAGACTTTCTGTATACCGAACATAAAAAGAGAATTCTACATGAAATTGTGACTCTCCATTTCACAGTGCTTGCTTTTTAAAAAAGTGTAATAGGGGCAGCTAGGTGGTGCAGTGGATAGAGCACTGGCCCTGGAGTCAGGAGTACATGAGTTCAAATCTGGCCTCAGACACTTAACACACTTACTAGCTATGTGATCCTGGGCAAGTCACTTAACCCCAATTGCCTCACTAAAAAAAAAAAAAAAAGTGTAATAAATACTCCAATTTTTTTTCTAAACTGTCAAGCCTACTTGTGCTTCTTTTTGTTTTTTTTTTTCTTGTTTTCTTCTGTGCATTTAAATAAAATGTCTTCTCCTTCAACTTGTTTGTTAATTTTTTCATTTTCTGTGCCTTTTTAAAAAACATTTTTCTGGGGGTGGCTAGATAGCACAGTGGATAAAGCACCGGCCCTGGATTCAGGAGTACCTGAGTTCAAATCCGGCCTCAGACACTTGACACTTACTAGCTGTGTGATCCTGGGCAAGTCACTTAACTCCCATTGCCCCGCAAAAAAACCCCCCCAAAAAACCAAAAAAAATTTTTCTTTTATTCTATTAATTCTCTTTATGTCAATTCTATACTTTTATTCTCTGATTCATGACCTTTATACTTATTTATTCCTCTGTCATTCACTATAGTCTTCATGGAATTTAACTTGCTAAGGTACCTATTTGGGTCCCCTCTTCTAAACCATTTCTATGTTATTGCTTCGTAGATCTCTCTTTTTTTCTGTTGTGCTTCCCTCTTAGAGATTTCAAATCCTGGAGAAGATAGAGAAGATAGTATAAAAGTATTAGTATCCAGCGATACATTAATATTTTAAATTAAATTTTATTTTTTCAAAGAAGATCCACCTTCTTTCGCTGCCACTTTCCCTTACGTAAATTGAGAAAAAAGAACAAAATCCCTATGACAAATATGCATAGTTAAGCAAAACAAATTCCTTTATTGAGACATATTAAAAAAAAGTAATGTTACAATTTGCACCCTGATTCCATCAGCTCTCTATAGAGCATGTTTCATCATGTGTCACAGTATTGATCAAATTTTCTACGTTTTTCAAAGTTCTTTGTTTTAAAAATATTGTTGCAGTTGTATAAATTGTTCTACTGGTTCTGCTCTTTTCTTTTTTTTTAGTTTTCAACATCTGTTTTTATAAGATTTCCAGTTTCAAATTTTTCTCCCTCCCTCCCCCTCTCCCCTCTCCCCAAGACAGCAAGCAATCTGATATAGGTTATTTTGTACAATAACATTAAACATATTTCTGCGTTAGTCATGTTATAAGAGAAGAATCATAGCAAAAAGGAAAAACCTCAAAAAATAAAAACAACAGCACCAAAAACAAAAGAAATAGTATGGTACAACCTGCATCCATACTCTAAAGTTCTTTTTTGTTTTTCTGGATTTGGAGAGCATTTTCCATCATGAGTCCTTTGGAACCATCCTGGATCGTTATACTGCTGAGAAGAATCAAGTCCATCACAGTTAATCAACACATTATGTTGATGATACTGTGTACAATGTTCTCCTGGTTCTGCTCATCTCACTCATCATCAGTTCATGCAAGTCCTTTCAGGTTTCTCTTAAATCCACCTGCTCATCATTTCTTATAGCACAATAGAATTCCATTACATTCATATACCACAACTTGTTCAGCCATTCCTCAATTGATGAGCATCCCCTCAGTTTCCAATTCCTTGCCGCCACAAAAAGAGCAGCTATAAATATTTTTCTACATGTGGGTCTTTTTTCCTTTTTTTATGATCTTTTTAGGAAAAAGACCCAATAGTGGTATTGCTGGGTCAAAGGGTGTGTACAGCTTTATAGCCCTTTGGGCATAATTCCAAATTGCTCTCTAGAATGGTTGGATCAGTTCACAGCTCTACCAACAATGCATTAGTGTTCCAATTTTTCCACAGCTTCTCCAACATTTATTATTTTCCCTTTTTGTCATATTAGCTAATCTGATAGGTGTCAGGTGGTTGGTTCTGCTCTTTTCACTCAGAATCAATTTATAGAAGTTTTCCTAAGTTTCTCTCAAAATATCCTCTTTTTTGTTTTTTTTTTACAGCATAAAGGTATTCCATTATATTTATACACTATAATTTATTTAAACATTCCCTAACTGATTTGAACCCTCTTTAGTCTCCAATTCTTTACTACTCATATAGTTAGTATAAATATTTTTGTATGTTCTTAGTTTTTAATTTGTAATAATACATCCTTTAAGCTCCCTTTCTTCTTATCCCTTCTCTTCTCCCTTTCTATCATGTTTCCCATGTTGAGTGACATATATTTCTGTACTCGGTTCTGTGTCACCTTGACCAACATTTCCCCTCAGTCCCTGATGGAGACAGCCCAGGACTTTAAACTCAAGTGCCTTGAGAGTAGACAGTGTTTCCAGTCCATTGCTCTCAACCATAGGGAAACAATCCCTATGGATCTGTATGTAGCCTGACAACTGCTCCTGAAGGTGCTATAGCAACAATGATTGAAAACCCAGAAAAGAAAATTCTAGTCATCAAAGTACTTGGCACAGTCAAATAATTCAATATCTGGAAATCATATGATTTTATTGGTGGAAATGACATTAATGTAGAGGCATTAACATCTGCTTTGCTCTTGTATCCTAAGGACTATGGGACATTTCCATCTGACTTGAAGCTGAAGCCTTCCATATGTAAGTTCCTTGAGAGCAGAGACTGACTTCTCTATTTGTATTCCCAGTGCATAACAGAATAGTAAGCACTTGACAAATGCTTCACACATTCATTGATTACTGCTCACAATTCAAATAAATGAAGAATTCCATAAATATAATGAGATTGTCCAGATATTCTATTTGTAGATGACATTGTGATGATTATATAATCATCAGAACATTATGGGGCTTCCCCAGTTGAAAATTCCCCAACTGAAAGATCCACAGTCTTTCAAAAGGGTTTAGCATAGCAAGCCATACTTGGAAAGACACATTATGAAGAAGTGTTATCTAGATTATGACATGAATTTAGATGAGCAGCCCAATGAGACAGTTCATTAATGTAAAGGGCTTGGATGAGTCCTACAGATTGACAGTGATTCTGACCCAGAATTGAATAGTGGAAGAAAACTTCTGTAAAGTTGCTATCTAGCTATACTGTCTAAAATTCTAATGAGTTGGGGGCAGCTAGGTGGTGCAGTGGATAAAGCACCAGCCCTGGATTCAGGAGCACCTGAGTTCAAATCTGGCCTCAGACACTTAACACTTACTAGCTGTGTGACCCTGGGCAAGTCACTTAACCCCCATTGCCCCGCAAAAAAAAAAAAAATCTAATGAGTGGTTGCCAATAAATTAGAAGCTTTAGCAAGAGTTTAGACTTTTAAGTATTTATTAAATAGTATTAGGATCTAATGATCAGAGAGAAAGGTAAAAATCTAACTATTTTGAAGAGGCCCCCATCACTCAATCTGCCATGGCGAGGTGAGGAACAAAAAGGACCCAATGCTTCCTTCCTCCTTCCAGAAGCCTCCTGTCTAAACCAGAAACATCAAACGTCACTTCCTGATGCCAAGGAACTGACCTTCCAAACCACATGGCTTGCCCTCAGACGCCTTCTCCTCATGGCGGAGCTTTCCTACAATAACTCCAGCAGATGGCATCACTCCAATTGTCACACTAGCCGTTGGAAGTATCATAGAATCAGAAGATTTATTTCAACAACTATACCACAGTCATGATCCTTAGATGGTTGTTTAGAAATTGTTGCAATATGTGTATAACCTATATCAGATTGTTTACTTGCCCCAGGAAGGGGAGGGAGGGATAAAATTTTCAACTCAAAACAAAAAAAATAAAAGAATGCTAACCATTGTTTTCACATGTAATTGGGGAAAATATAATTAAAAAAAGAAATTATTGGGGGCAGCTAGGTGGCGTAGTGGATAAAGCACCGGCCCTGAATTCAGGAGGACCTGAGTTCAAATCCAGTCTCAGACACTTACACTTTCTAGCTATGTGACCCTGGGCAAGTCACTTAACCCTCATTGCCCTACAAACAAAACAAAAAAAGAAATTATTGTAATTCATAACTTCTTGTTAATAGACTAGTTTACATACATTCTAATTATGGTGTAACTCTAGGATTTAGTGGTGGAAGGGACCTAAAAAAATCATCTAGTCCAATCTCCTTATTTTACAGATAAGCAAACTGAGGCCCAGATAGGTTAACTGCCCCTCGACCCCACCCCATCCCAGTCACAGAGGCAAAAATAAAAGAATTGGGATTGATGTAAAAATGTAAATTGTTCATTTGCTTTTTTTCTTATAATTCCATCAATTAAATATTATCCAAATATTTATTTTGAATTATCACTTTAAATAACTCAATATAATTCTAGTTCCTAAGTGATTAGAAGAGAGGGAAACATTGAGGGAGGCAGGTCAATTGGAGGAATGGTCAATTATATATCCAAAGGATTAGATTTAAATCCCCTTTCTACCTGTTTGATCTAGGAAAAGTTCCTAAATTTCATCTTCTACAAAATGAAATTAGACTCATTGATTGTTATAGTTCTAAATTTTATGATCCTATTATGTGAAATTCTTCCAGAAAACAAGGCCATGAATTCCTAAATCTGTAGTGGAACTATAGTCAGTCAATAAACATTTAAGTATGTACTATATGTCAGACACTGTAATATATATATATATATATATATATATATATAGGATAGTAAAAAAAAATATATATGTATATATATTTATTTATTTATTTTTGGGCAGGGCAATGAGGGTTAAGTGACTTGCCCAGGGTCACACAGCTAGTAAGTGTCAAGTGTCTGAGGCCGAATTTGAACTCACGTCCTCCTGAATCCAGGGCTGGTGCTTTATCCACTGTGCCACCTAGCTGCCCCCTGTACTATATATTTTTTTAATTTAATTACTATTGAGATCAGTTTTGGCACTCAGCATATTATTATTTTTAAAATATTATATACCAGCAAAGGATTGACCATGAGTCTCCCTAATTTCTCATGGTCTCAGGCTTCATGGTAGAGAAAGCAGGGAGAGAGCTTCAGCAGGAGAAAAGCCCCCAAAGACCCATGCTGTCTCTCAGAGAGACAGCAAGTGGTCTCAAGGAGACCCAAGGGAGTTCACAAGACCTACACTGTCCTAAGAGGGAGAACCAAGCCAAAAGTGAGTCCAGAGAGAGTGCTCATGGCCTTTTTTTTTTTTTTTCCTTTTTTCCCTCCTGGATCTGTTGTTTTTATTTTTTTATATATAAATTTTTATTTATTTAGAATTTTTTCCAAGTTACATGTAAAAACAAATTTTCATGTCGATTTTTAAAAACTTTGTGTTCTAGGGATAGTTAGGTGGTGTAGTGGTTGGAACACCAGCCCTGGAGTCAGGAGGACCTGAGTTCAAATCTGACCTCAGACACTTGACACTTACTAGCTGTGTGACCCTGGGCAAGTCACTTAACCCCAATTGCCTCACCAAATAAAATAAAATAAAAACAAAACAAAAAACAAAAAAATCCCTTTGTGTTCCAAATTCTCTTTCTCCCTCCCTCCTCACCACCGCTCCTTAAGAACTCAAGCAATTCAATATGTTATATATGTGTAGTCATGCAGAACATTTCTACATTAGAACTAACAAAATAAATTATACTTCAATCTATATTCTCTATAGATGGATTACATTTTTCATAAGTCCTTCTGATAGCATCCTGCTTATTTCTTTCTTTTTTTTTTACCTGAGAAAGTCCTTTTATTTTATTTAATTTTTATAGCAACAAACATTTATTTTTATTTTTTCCAGTTACCTGTAAGGGTAGTTTTCAACATTCATTTTCATAAGATTTAGAGTTCCAAATTTTTCTCCCTCCCTCCCTCCCTCCCTTTCCTCCCCCCTCCACAAGATTGCAACCAGGTTATATATGTACAATCCACAAGTGTTCTTTTTATCAGTTCTTTCTATGGGGGTGGATAGTAAGCTTCCTCATTAGTTCCTTGGGATTGTCTTGGATCATTGCATTGCTGAGTGTAGTTGTCATTCACAATTGCTCATTGAACAATACTACTGTCACTATGCACAACGTCCTCCCAGCTCTGCTCACTTCACCATACATCATTGTTCATTAGTCTTTCCAGGTTTTTTGGGGATCATCCTGTTTTTCATTTCCTGTAGCACAAGACCATTCCACCACAATCATATACCACAGCTTCTTCAGTCATTCCTCAGTTGATGGACGTTCCCTTGATTCTCAATTCTTAGCCTCCACAAAGAGTTGCTATAAATATTTTTTGTACAATTTTTCCCCCTTTTCTCTTTTTCATGATTACTATTGTTAACTGTTTCCCTTCCATCCTATTCCCTTCCCCATGATATTTATTCTATTATCCATCTTCTTTCATCCTATCCCTCTTCAAAAGGGATTTGCTTCTGTCTGTCCCCTCCCCCACTCTGCCCTTCCTTCTTTTGCCCCTCTCTCTTTATCCCTTTCCCCTCTTATTTTCCTTCAGGGTTAGAGAGGTTACTCCATCCAATTGAGTGTGTACATTATTCCCTCCATGAGCCAATTCTAATGAGATTGAGGTCTTCGAGTCAATTCTGATGAGTGTTAGGCTCATTTACTGCCCAGATTAAATAGATCACTCCACCCAGTTGGGTGTGTGTGTGTTAGTCCCTCCTTGAGGCAACTCTGATGAGTTTAAGGTCTTTGAGCCTTTTCTGATGAGTGTAAAATTCATTTACTGCCCTGTTCCTCTCCCATCTCTTCCCCCACTCCATAAGCCTTTTCCTGTTACTTTCATGTAGGATTTCACCTCTGCCCTTCCCCCTCCCCCAGTGCATTCCCCTCAACCCTCAGTTCAACCCTAAAGATGTCATCATGGGTCAGCTAGGTGACACAGTGGACAAAGCATCCACCCTGGACTCAGGGGCATCCCAGCCAAAACCCGGTCTCAGACACAAGACAGTCACCCACTGCATGACCCCAGGTATGTCCCCCAAATCCAATTTTTTATGGTTCTCTAGGGTCTTGTATTTGAAAGTCAAATTTGCCATTCAGTTCAGGTCTTTTCATCACAAATATCTGAAACTCCTCTTTTTCATTAAAGTCCCATTTTTTCCTCTGAAAGATTATGCTGAGTTTTGCTGGGTAGGTGATTCTTGGTTGTAATCCTAATTCCTTTGTCCTCTGGAATATCATATTCCAAGCTGTCCACTCCTTTAATGTAGAAGCTGCTAGATCTTGTGCTATCCTGACTGGGGCTCCACAGTACTTGAATTCTTTCTTTTTGGCAGCTTGCAATATTTTCTCCTTTACCTGAGAGCTCTGGAATTTGGCTATAATATTTCTAGGAGTTTTCTTTTTGGGATCTCTTTCTGGAGGTGAACGGTGGATTCTTTCAATTTCTATTTTAGCTTCTGCTTCTAGAATTTCAGGGCAATTTTCCCTGGGAATATCTTGCTTACTTTTTAATTTTTTTCCCAGGATAATGGGGGTTAAGTGACTTGCCCAGGGTTACACAGCTAGTAAGTGTCAAGTGTCTGAGGCCGGATTTGAACTCAGGTACTCCTGAATCCAGGGCTGGTGGTTTATACACTGTGCCACCTAGCTGCCTCCCCTGGAAATATCTTGGAAGATGATGTCTAAGCTCTTTCCTTGATCATGGTTTTCAGGTAGACCAATAATTTTCAAATGATCTCTCCTGGACCTATTTTCCATGTCAGCAGTTTTTCCCAGAAGATATTTCACATTGCCCTCTATTTTTTTATTCATTTGGATTTGCTCTATTGTGTCTTGGTTTCTCATAAAGTCACTAGCTTCCATTTGTTCAATCCTAATTCTTAGGCAATTATTTTCATCAGAGAGCTTTTGTACCTCTTTTTCCATTTGACTTTTCAAGCTGTTGACTTTTTTCTCATGTCTTTCCTGCA
This sequence comes from Dromiciops gliroides, assembly GCF_019393635.1. Classification (NCBI taxonomy): domain Eukaryota; kingdom Metazoa; phylum Chordata; class Mammalia; order Microbiotheria; family Microbiotheriidae; genus Dromiciops; species Dromiciops gliroides. The sequence continues at coordinate 188,444,556 of NC_057865.1, forward strand.
TCCTCCTCATTTCTCTTTCCATTTTTTCCTCTACCTCTCTAACTTTATCTTCAAAGTCCTTTTTGAGCACCTCTATGGCCTGAGACCAATTCATATTTTTCTTGGAAACTTGGAAACTGATGTTGCCATCTTCCTCTGAGGGTGCCCCTTGGTCTTCCTTGTTACTGAAGAAACTTTCTATGGTCCTCACCTTTTTCTGTTGGCTCATCTTGCCTTTCTTTTAGTTGACTTTTAGCTCCTTAAAGTGGGGTTCTGTTTCCAGGGTGCAGTATCCCAAGCTTAAGAAGTCCCAGGTGGTATGATTTAAGGAGGATCAGGTTCTTCACTCACCTGGCCTGTTCCCTGGTCCATAGATGACCCCAGACCAACTTGCTAATCAACCAGCTTTGTGTGTTGTGGTTGTCAGCACCAATGGGCCTGTGCCCCTCCCCGACCTGGGCCACTGCTACTCAAGCCTATCTCCTTCTTAGCACAGGTGAAAAATCCAAGTTCTGCCTCAGCACCAGCATAGACCCCTGTAGTCTTCCCCGTGCCCAGGGCTCAGCCCTCTCACCAGACTATGAGCTTAGTTCCAGATGACACTGGTGCTTCAGCTCATTCAGAGGCTCTGGGGGTCTCCTTCTCTGGTGAGACCTTCCTGGGATCGGATCTGTGTCAGGGTGACTGTCGGGTTGAGCTCGACTCCTGTATCAGCACAGTAGCTCCCTCCTTCTGACCTTCCAAAGCCTGCTTATCATTTATTACAGCACAATAGTGTTCCATCCTAATATCATCCCACAATTTGTTCAGCTATTCCCCAATTGATCGGCATCACTGCAATTTTGAATTCAATTTAAAAAAAAAATCTCTTTTAGGGTATCAGCCTAGTAGTGGTATTGCTAGGTCAAAGAATATGCATAGTTTTATAGTCCTTTGGCCGTAGTTCCAAATTGCTCTATAGAATGTTTGAATCAGTTTGCAACTTTGCCAAGAGTGTATTAATGTCTAATTTTCCCCATATCCCCCACACATTTGTCATTTTCCTCTGCTGTCCTATTATCCAATCCAATAGGTATGAGGTAGCACCCAGAATTATTTTGACCTGAATCTCTCCAATCAATAGTGAATTAGAGGATTTTTTTTATATTGCTGTAGATGACTTTGATTATTTCATCTGAAAACTTCATGTCTTTTGATCATCTATCAATTGGAGATTGGCTCTCTTTTTAACAAATTTGTCTCAGTTCTCTATGTGTTTGAAAACTGAAGCCTATGAGACAAACTTGCTTCAAATTTGTTTTTTTGCAGTTATTATTGCTAACTATATTACCCTCTATCCTATTCCCTCTCCTTGACATTTACTTTATTTTCTATCTTCTTTCACCTTATCCCTTCTCAAAAGTGTTTTCCTTCTTACTATCCCCTACCCCAATCTGCCCTCCCTTCCTTCACTCCTTCCCCCTTATCCTCTCCCCCTCCCACTTTTCTGCAGGGCAAGATATTTTACTATACCCACTTGAGTGTGTATGTTATTTCCGCTTTGAGCCAATTCTGAAGAGAGTAAGACTCACTCCCCCACTCCTTTCACATCTTCCCCTCTACACCATAAGCTTTTTATTGTTTCTTTTATGTGAGATACTTTACCCCATTCCATCTTTCCCTTTCTCCAACTCCCAGTCCATTCCTCTCACCCCTTAATTTAATTTTAAAGATGTTATCATGGGGCAGCTAGGTGACACAGTGGACAAAGCACCAGCCCTGGACCCAGGAGGACCCAAGCCCAAATTCAACATCAGATACTTGACAGCTAATAACTGTGTGACCCTGGCCTCATGGACTTTTCTAAGAGTTTTTACCCTCTTTCCATAGAGGTGGGTTATTATACATTGATCAAAGCTAATTGCTTAGCATCATTCAATTCCATTGGTTGACATGACTTGAGGGTGGTCTATATTAAAATGAACTCTAGAGATGACATCAGGGAGAAAAATGTAAAAGACCCCCACTGAAGTTGTTCAAGGCAAGGACCATTACGCAGGTGTGGTTTGATCTCATCAGTCCTTCACAGAGCTAGACAAAAGAATCTATATCCATTTCTTTTGCTCCCTTGGGTTTGTCCCAAATAAGATCAAGGAGAAAAGGACTTCAAGGAGTGGGGGGAGGACAGGGAGAAAGCACTGAGAAGTTGACCTCTGGGTACCCCCAAAAATCCATTATTAATAATTATTTTCTCACAGTATTATGAGCTGGGGATTCGAGTGCAAAAAAGAATGACATTCGCTGCCCTCGAGGAGCTTACAATTGAATAGGAGAAGACAAAACACAAAAGGAAGCTGAAAATAGGATTGGCACAAAGGCATGATGGAGAAACCCAAATGGGGTGATGCTGGATGGGAAATGAAGAGATGGCTGGCATGGATACTCCCCTTAAATGGAGGCTTGGGGAGGAGCTCTTTGCTCTATCCTCTCTAATCAGATGAACCCCAGGACAGAGGGTACTGATGAGGGATTGAGTGCTAAGGCTGATGCAGTCTTGCAGGAATATGGGAATCTTGGGGGAGAATAGAGAATTCCAAAGAAGTACTTAATAATATAATACAATCATAATTTTAGAACCATAAAGTAAAATCAAGATCATCTTGTCCAGCTTCTTCATTTAACAGATAAGGAAACTAAGGCCCAGGAGAGGATAAATGACTTGCCTTATGTGGCATTAGTAGTAAGCAGTAGAACCATGTTTAGTGTAAAATATAATAATTGAATAGTCCTTAGAGGTGAAACTTGGAAATAAAACTAGGAGGCAGAATATGATGGAGGCAGTACAGAATAGTGGATAGAGGATAGATCTTGAGTCTGGAAGACTTAGGCTCACATCTTGCCTCTGACACATCTTGTGTCTGTATGACCCTGGGCAAGGCTGCTTCAGGCAGCTCTCTAAGACTAAAGCCACAAAACAGGTGCAAACTTCCTTACCCACAGAAATGAAGGGGCATGATGTGATACTTTATACTTTATTCTGGGCCTGGAAAAAATAGAAGCAATCAAACATTAAAGTCAGAAAAAATGCATTCTGTAGCTGAAGAATCAGTCTATTCCAGAACTAGGGAACAGTAAATTCACTCAAAGTCCACTAGTTCTAGGAAAGATATGACTTAGTTGGTTACCCCCTCACAACCACAGTATCTTCAAGTGGGCAAAATAATAGCTAAGAACTAACATTTGTATAGGGTTTACTATGTGCCAGGCACTGCAATAATCCATTTATAATAATTATCTCATTTGATCCTCACAACCCTGGGTGGTGGGTGCCATTATTATCCTCATTTAACAGATGAGGTAACTGAGGAAAACTGGTTAAGTGACTTTCCTATGGTCACATAGTGTTTGAAGGTCATATTTAGTTCTCTGCACACTGTGGAGCCACCTATTTGTCAAAGAATGCAAAAAATCCAACACAGCCCCCAAATGGTATTCAACTTGCATCTAGAAGGGCTTGTTATTAGGGAAGACTAAAAAATTCCGAGCCTGGTGTTTGATGCATTCTACTCAAAGGATGAGGCATGAACTTGGTATTTGGTAAAAAAAAAAAAAAAGCTAGTTCTTTTCTGTTTGGTGTCTTGTTGCTAGCAGGCACCTCTGATCATTTCTTGCCATAGCTAGTTCAACATTTGTTGAATAAGGGATTGGACTCAGCAGCAGACAGTGAAGAGGAGAAACCTGTGAACATTCTACCTTGGCCCCTTTCTTACTGCTTCTTACTTCTTACTTGTCCTTGTCTGCTTCCCCTTTGTCACAGTATCTTATCACTTCTATTTTTATACTCCTTCCAATCAGCAGCTGAACTTTGACTGCTTCCTTCTACTTCCCACATCATACGACTTCAGGGAGGTAGAAGGTAAAGGTAGAGAGAGGAAGTTACACATTGAAAAAATAACAAATATATCTTCTGATATATTTCATCTTCTGAGCATACCAATGTATTGAGGATAAGATTAGTTATATGATCAATAACTATTAAATTAATTCCATCATCCATAATCACTCTTGTCTAGTTCTTAGCACAGTGCTGAACACAGTAAACACTCAATAAATGTTTTTAAATTGATTCTTTTGCCCACAATGAGACCAAGGCAGCTGTTCAGCAGAAGATGGGTGATTGATTCCTGTAAATGTTTGTAGACTCTTCACTTAACCTCTCAACACTCTAGAGAAATCCAGTAATACAGGAGGCAGCAAACTGTAACAAACAAAAATCTGGAAATGCAGAAGTTGAATTCTCCTAAGACCACACTTTCACCCACACTGTTGATCCTTCCTTATATAGAGCACGAAAAGGTATCATGTTGAGCAATCTCACGGAGGTCCAAAAATACTGCCAGTATCTGTGAACACCTTGCCTCTTAGACATAGGAATAATACCAATGAGGTCGCTGAGGGGAATATCTCTGCTTCACTTTCTAGCCAGAATGAAACCTTACTTTGTTGTTCCCATGAAATGTGATTTCCAGATGGTAGAATCCAGATGTTCAAAGAGGGTCCCTTGATAGAAATTTTGCTAAAATTAAGGTCACTGGGTTTTCCTGAAGTTTTTTTTTTTTAAATGGTAGTGGTAGTGTAGTGGGGAGGGGGAGATGAATGTGGAGAATGGTACAAAGAGAGAGCTATCAGCATGAGAACTACTACATCCCTGCCTCCCCATTCTTATACCATAAGGCATATGTAACAACTTCAGAGTTTCAGAAATGGTTACAAAATGGTAAAATGTTTGAAAATGTTGACTTCTTTCACTGTTTTTTCTCCTATACTAAATCAAAGTTATGACTTTTTTGAGAAGCCTTTTTCATATGTAGGATAAAATGGACAATCATTTATTTTTCAGCAAATACAATTCAACAAATATGTTAACTGTAAACAGGAGCATTTAGAATTTATCACTAGCTATAAAGAATCCCTCTTACATTTGGGCTCTGTACTGGACACACCTGAAGATGGAGGTAAACACTTTTGGTGAACCTTTGCCTCTCTTTGTTTATCTCTAATACAAGGGCCTCTTCTTCAAATGGGCACTTGAACTCATGACTGAGTCCCCAGAAGGCAACAATTACCTCTCTCCTCAGTGTAACCCTGAGGTATTGGGGTTTCCACTTTATCTTCTGAACCCCTATCTGGTGTGCTCCTCTTTATCAACCAACCCATTGAATTCTATTAGATTTTAGAAAATGTATTTACTCAGAATGTATAGTAAGAATAATTGTTATAAAACAATAATGTTATAAAACATTCCCTCCAACCTGATGGTGCATTTCCCCCTTACACTCACAAAATAGTGGGCTCAAATGAATGAACAAAGGTACTGAGGCACACATAGAGAGAATACATATATGGCCAAACCCTAGAAGTCCTTTTTCCCTTTATAGAGTCTTTATAAGGTTCTTCTTAAGTTATAGTTTTGGTGGCTAAAGTCAGGTGTTCTTGCCTTTCTAAAGTTAATGTTGAACTTGTTTCCATTGTGTGTGGGCTTGATTCCTGAAGCTGCTGCCTCCTTTAGGTGTCTTTCTTCCCTCATCCATCTGCAGGTTCTTCTTCTATTGTTGGCCATTGGTACTATCTCTGGCTGAATCTGCTGTTGACTTCAGTTGCCAATATGATTTCTTATGAGTCAGAAGAAACATTAAAGTTCACAAGATTGTAATGTGGTCAATTCTATCCCTAGTTTCTTGCTTACCTAAGATTAAGGAAGAATCATTATGAAAGAAACGGGGCGGGGGGGGGCATCTAGGTGGTGCAGTGGATAAAGCACTGGCCCTGGATTCAGGAGGACCTGAGTTCAAATCTGGCCTCAGTCACTTGATACTTACTAGTTGTGAGACCCTGGGCAAGTCACTTAACCTTCATTGCCCCGAAAAAACAAACAAAATCAACACAAATGAAAGAAGCAGAGTTACCTACCATGTGCTCACAGACACATGGGGACTGGGTGGGAGAATGCAGCTTGCTGACACTTTCCTAACTGACAGATCATAGTAGTTCTGTCTTATTAGTTATGAAGGAGGAGGAGATTGAGAGGTCAATACTATCTCTTCTGTATGTAAATCTAGACCTGGTTCAGCACCTCTTGAGTAGTTAGTTCTTCCATCTCCACAGTTAATTAGAATACTTTTTATACTATACCTCACCAATTCCTTAATCACTCATATCTTAAAAATGGACCCTAAAAGCTCCATGTGTTGGTCTAGAACTAGACAGGGAATATTTCCACATGCTTTGTATAATTTACCAGGAAGGGAAAATCTAAGCATAGTCTAAGTACTGCCTCCTTATTGGCCATCTCCCATGCTTTGTTTGATCTTAATAAGCAGAGGAGAGGACCTTCAAACTGTTATTTTTGTTGTTTCATCTATCAATGACTATTAAAAATGATTTTAACATACATATTGTAGATACTCTTTTGGAGGAGAACTTTTAAAGCTAGAGTTTGTTCTAGTTAATCACCTAATCACAGCATAATGAGTTTTCCTATCTTCTTCCTCTTTCAAATTCAGTTGATTGTAAAACTGTGTTTTGCTCAAGAATATTGTTTGGAAAACCACCCTCTTCTTTCTTGTCAAAGATGTCTCTCACACATGGGTAAATTATTCTCATAAAGATCTTGGAGAGATAAAGTAGGTATATGGATTAATAGTTATTATTTTCTTGACTGCTTTTTTTTTTAGGAGTAGAAATGTCTCTGATTTATTCTAATTCTTTGGTATCTTTTCCTCTTCCAGATTTTTTCGTTTGATTGTTATCAAACTTTGGACATTGCAGAGCTCCATATAATTACTCAAAACAGTCCAGTTTAGACAACAACATGGGGAAAAATAAGTCTATTAAGATTATTTACTGTTCAGACTATGATATGTATTTGGTTGGACAACCCATAGAGATTGTTGAATAGTACGTATATCTCGGACAACCATCACAAATAGAATCTGAGCCATCTCTGGAGAAACAGAATTGTAAGATACTCAAGGGACTGTTGAGACATGAATGGTAGGCATAGTATTACTATCATTATGAAGAAAGGGAAAGGGAATAAGCATTTATATAGTGCCCACTATATGCTAGGCATTGTGTTAAGTGCTTTATAAATATTATCTCATTTGATCCTCGCAACAGCCCTATGAGGTAGGTGTTGTTATTATCTCCATTTTATAGTTGAGGAAACTGAGGCAAACAGAGGTTAAGTGACTTGCCCAGGGTCACATAGCCAGTAAATGTCTAAGGCCAAATTTTAATGGTTGTTCAAGTGGATAAAGTGACTTTTTTGTAGTTGAAAAAGTATTTGGACACAAACATCTTTTGTAGAGTCACTGAAAGCATCTTTGGGACAGACAGAATGATGGAGATTATATGTATTTCATCTGTTCACACATGATTTTGCTTTCTTCTGCTAGGTCTCTATGTTTTGACAGCTTTTAATTGCATTAATCTTGTGGATTTTGGCTCCTTGGTATGGCAATATCTATTAACATGTTCTTTAGTTTTATAGATCAATATTATAATTATGTCCATTATGATTGAGGACAATGGATCAGTTTATAATAATTATCTAGTTCCAATACAGTTTATTGGTTGAGTTTTCCAAGATATTTTGAATTCTGAATTTAAACTATAGGGATTTGTTTTCTTTCCATTAAAGAAAGTGAGCTTTTGATTCCATCAGGTCTTTTTTTTTTTTTTTTTGGGTGGGGCAGTGAGGGTTAAGTGACTTGCCCAGGGTCACAAAGCTAGTAAGTGTCAAGTATCTGAGGCCAGATTTGAACTCAGGTCTTCCTGAATCCAGGGAGAGTACTTTATCCACTGTGCCACCTAGCTACCCCCCACCAGGTCTTGCATTGTGAGATACTCAGTGGCTGCTAAATTTTTGCAGCTTTCAGTGATGTGTCTAACAGGTTCTACCATCTCCTTATATAATTAATCTTCAGTAGGGGCAGCTAGGTGGAACAGTGGTTAAAGTACTCTCCCTGGATTCAGGAAGACCTGAGTTCAAATCTGACCTCAGACACTTGACACTTACTAGCTCTGTGACCCTGGGCAAGTCACTTAGCCCTCATTACCCTGCAAAAGCAAATAAATAAAATAAAATAATAATTAATCTTCATTGATTACTAAATCTAGGTTTCTTAAGGATAGGTCTTGTAATTTCTGGTAGTAATGACCTAGAACTAAATTGCCATCATAAACATCTTCATTTCCATGATCTGGTTATTATACTTCATTGTGTGTGTATGTATGCATATGTGTATATATATATACATATATATGTATATATGCTGAGTCAATATGAATATCATTCAACTTGATTCTACTTCTGGATTTTAGCTGTTTCATAGGCTCCATCTGGAGGTAAACCACTTTTGGTTACTTTCTATGTTGCTTCCAATGGAATGTATCTATTTTTAGCTTTTAATATTCCTTGATGAAGTGATGTATTTCTTCCAAAACAATTTCTGCAGGTTTTTAAAAACTTGTTTATTTAATTTGGAAACCATACTTAGTTCTATTTCAGAGAAATGATAATGGATTTAAAGCTAGGAAGAGCCTTAGTAGACTTACACTGTCTTGAAAAATAACATGTTTTCTATTAATATTATGTTGATGTTTTGTTTTAATAGAAAATAGTTTTACATGTGAACTTTTAATGACTATGGTTTTCACTATATTTAGGTATTTTTACATGTTTCCAATACACAATTTAACCATGAATATGGAATCAAATCCAAAGCATTGCAACAATTAATAAAGGCAGTTATGGTGCTTTTGGGTATCTTGTTCAATAATTATTGAATTAAAAAAGTAAGTCATTTTTATATCCCTCAGACTTTGTATAACGCCTTTTTTTTTTTTTTTGGCGAGGCAATTGGGGTTAAGTGACTTGCCCAGGGTCACACAGTTAGTAAGTGTCAAGCATCTGAGGCCAGATTTGAACTCAGGTACTCCTGAATCCAGGGCTGGCGCTCTATCCACTGCACCACCTAGCTGCCCCTGTATAACGCCTTTTTTTGCCTTGCAGTCAACATATTATTTTCTTTTATATAGGGTTTTCTTTTTGTTTTTTGTTTTTTTGCAGGCAATGGGGATTAAGTGACTTGCCCAGAGTCATGCAGCCAGTAAGTGTCAAGTGTCTGAGACTGGATTTGAACTCAGGTATTCCTGAATCCAGGGCCAGTTCTTTAACCACTGTGCCATCTAGCTGCCCCTATATAGTTGTTGTTGTTTTTTTTTTATTTTTTTGTGAGGCAATTGGGGTTAAGTGACTTGCCCAGGGTCACACAGTTAGTAAGTGTTAAGTGTCTGAGGTCGGATTTGAACTCAGGTACTCCTGACTCCAGGGCCGGTACTCTATCCACTGCGCCACCTAGCTGCCCCCCCATATAGTTTTTTTTAAGTGATAAAAGCTGTGAACGCTTTGCATGAAGCATATGAATAAATGAATGAATGAATTAAAAAAAGAATTTATTACCTGCTTACTGTGTGCCAAGCATCATGCTAAGTGCTAGGGATACAAATATAAAAGACAGTACCTAACCACAAGGAACTTACACTGTACTGGGGGAAATAACACACATAGGAAGTGGTGGCCAGAGATGGAGAAAGGTACAAGCTTAATAACAAGGTAGTTGGTGGGGTTGTGGAGGAAGAAGGTGGCTAGAGAGTGGGATATGAGGTGAAGTATGGCTGGGTTTTTCTGAAATAGCGTCCAGTGAGATAGTCACCAATCAGGATAGTATAAACATTTAATTGGTCTATATTTGTAAGGGTCAATGGTATTCTCATTTTTTTTGTAGTCGATATGTGATACCCTCTATGAGGAAAGTTAGAATCAGGTTTGTGTTTGAGAAGAAGATGGTAAAATATTTTGCAAATAATTCATGCTCTACTGTTTAAGGTTTGAGCCAAGAATTATGCATCTTACTTAGCTTTGCTATTAATATTTTTTTTTTTTGTAGAAAAATCTCTCTTAGAATCTCCTTTGGTGCTAACTAAAAAATGGCAGAAGGCTCTCACTGAAGCATTGGAGACATCATGGTCCAGATGAAACGCTGGGATTTGGGTACATGATGACCATACTATTGTATGTAGATATCTTCTCTATTCTTGATTGTACTTTGCCTTTCATCTGTCAACTTGCATCTCTCCCTGCCTCATATTCGTGATGCCTAAATGGCCAGCATTCTGCTTTTTAAGCCTTTCATCTTTCAGAATGTCCTCATGATTGATTCCTAGAAATGTGGGCAATTAAATACTATAGAAATACCCTTTCTATCCTCCACCCAAGTGAAAACTTTGCCATCACTGCAAATATTACCAGTTATACAAATCCATCTATAAATATACATCATAAACATTCATTAATTGGTGACTACAGCATAGTATCACGCAATTATCCAAAATACATGGTACATATGCTTATTCTTCTCTGTACTCTCCTGAATTTAGACCACAGCTACGTGGTCTTTCAGCTAATCTCTCATTTGAGAGAGAGATATACTTGTGCATCTTCCAAATGCCTTTAAGTTAAATTAATAGACAAACATGTCTTTTGCTCAAATGTTAGCAGATACAGAGTAAAGCCTGTGGCCTTGTTCTTGATGACATTCTATACATGAACTAGAAATGTCACACGCTGACATTTCAAAATATTCTACTCAAGTCCTTCTACTAAGGCCTGAGGGTTACCTTCTATGTTTATCAGCGTATGATTAAAGCACTCTGGCCATGTATTCCCCTGAGGATAGTAAGGTATATTTCTAGATTTGATTCCTGCCAAAGCAAATACCTCCATGTAGTCATGGAGTTTGCTTCAAAATTTCAACCTTGATCAGGGGTTTAGGATAGAGTTAACCCTTCCTTCCTTCCTTCCTTCCTTCCTTCCTTCCTTCCTTCCTTCCTTCCTTCCTTCCTTCCTTCCTTCCTTCCTTCCTTCCTTCCTTCCTTCCTTCCTTCCTTCTTTCCTTCCTTCCTTCCTTCCTTCCTCCCTCCCTTCCTCTCTCTCCCTCCCTTCTTTCTTTCCTTCTTTCCTTCTTTCCTTCTTCCCTCCCACCTCTTCTTCCTCTCTCCCACCCTTCCTCCCTCCCTCCCTTCTGTCCTTCCTTCCTTCCTTTCTTCCTCCCTCCCTTCCTCTCTCCTTCTCTCCCTTCCTCTCTCTCTCTCCCTCCCACCTTTCCTTCCTCTCTCCCACCCTTATTCCTTCCCTCCCTCCCTCCCTCCCTCCCTTCCTTCCTTCCTTCCTTCCTTCCTTCCTTCCTTCCTTCCTTCCTTCCTTCCTTCCTTCCTTCCTTCCTTCCTTCCTTCCTCTCATCTATACACTCATGAATGAGTTAACAAACAGACTTGAAAATAATGCCCTAGTTCTTCACAAACTTCTCATGGTAGTCACTGAATAGTAGAAAAGTCTTCAGATCTAAAAAATTTTATACATGATTTTGAATATGTTCAAGTGACTAGCTTGCCTATTTTCTCAAGGCTGGTCATCTCCACTGAGGTGCAATGTTACCTGTATACTTAAGAAACTGTCACCGAACTTGGCAGTTGAAAACTTCAGACTAGCAGATGTTAGTCTATCTAGCACCTAGTAACTGCTCCTCATGCCTTTCCAGCGTCTTTCCAAATATAATATAATCCATATCCATCAATACTGCTAAGTAGTTTATGCCACCAACTATCTATTTCATGAGCCATTGAAAATTGATAGGAGGCCTCAAAATCCCATGAGGCATGTACTCAAATTGATAGAATTCCATTGGACAAATGATGGGCATCTTTTCCTTATCTTCCTCATCCATGGAGATCTGATAATATCCCCAGTCCAACACTGAAAACCACTGACTAAGAGATAGTTCAGGATATCTCAAATTTGTGTCATAGTACATTGGTTCACCTTAGTTCTTTTATTCAAAGTCTAATAGTCTTCACACATCTGGTTCTTCCCATTCTTCTGTATTCATAAATACTTGTTGATTGATTTTATTGATTACATTACCACTATGGGTAGCAGAGACATATGGTCCATGGGGCTCTGTGGTGATGCCTTCTTGTAGTCTCTGAGGTCTTCCATCCAGAAGAGGGAAATTTTCTGAGATTGCTTTTGGGAAAGGTGGAGATTTGTTGAGGCCAGTCAGTCAACAAGCATTTATTAAGCTTCTCCTTTGTGCCAGGAGGCAGTTAGTTGGCTCAGTGGATAGACCTCTGGGCCTGGAATCAGTAAGACCTGAATTCAAATTCGACCTCAGACACTCACTAGCTGTGTGACCCTGGGCAAATCACTTATCCTCTGGAGAAGGAAATGGCAAACCATTCCCATATCTTTGCTAAGAAAACCCCCTATGGACTCAACTGAATGACTGAACAATGTACCAGATGCTGTTCTAATCGGTGAGGATACAAACAAAGGCAGAAAACACTCTCCCTGACCTCAAGAAGCTCACATCCTAAAGGGGGAGACAATATGCAAACAACTCAGTAGGTAGAAGACATATACTTTGTAAAGGGGAGGTTATCTTAGAAGGAAGACTCTAGAAATGTGCTTTTGCTTTGGGAAACTTGCAAAGACCTCTTGTAGAAGTTGGGATTTCAGCTATTGTGAAGGAAACTAGGAGGCATCAGAGGTGAGGAGCTAGAGTATTCCAGGCATTGCAGGTCAATAAAGAAACACAGAGTCAGTAGATGGGACACTATATTTGAATGATAAAAGCTAAGCATTTTTAGCACTTTCAGGTTTACAAAATGCTTTACAAATGTTTTCTCACTTTTACCATTTTAGATTAGAAAAATGAAGTGTTTAAGAAGTTAGTAATTTGCTCAGTTACTCAGCTAGTCTTTTGACTTAAGATTTGACTTAAAGCCTTTTTGACTCCAGGTCCAGTATTCTATCCAGTGTGCTGCCTAGCTACCTTTGAGATGCGGCAAGAAGGCCAGTGTCATGGAACTGTGGAATACAGTAAGGGGAATAAAATATAAGAATACAGGGAAAGTAGGAAGGGGCTAGGTTTTTTTTTTTTTTTTTTTGCAGGCAATTGGGGTTAAGTGACTTGCTCAGGGTCACACAGCTAGTAAGTGTTAAGTGTCTGAGGCCAGATTTGAACTCAGGTACTTCTGAATCCAGGGCCGGTGCTCTACCCACTGTGTCACCTAGCTGCCCCGGGGCTAGGTTTTCAAAGCCAAACAGAGTATTTTATATTTGAGTGGATTTCATGATTCATCTTATGACCACACCACACATCACGGTAATGCCCTGAAAATCTACTGGTTCTTTTTCTTTCTTCCTTGGGTGATGCTTTCATTCTTCAGGTGCTGCAGGACTCTCTAAAGTCAGACTCCTCTATTTCCACCCCTGCATCAGGGATTTCAACACCTCTGGGAAGAGTTCTTTCAGCGTTATCTTCTATTTTCATGTAAATTTCTGTAGAAGAGGCATGGATTGTCAGGGTGTTCAAGTATACAATACCCTGCCAGTACTTTGAACAGGTTGGAGTTGATCCCAATCAATGCTGACTCTCTGGGAATCTCAATGTTGACATCAAGGTATGTATGCTTCCTTGGGACATACCAGGGCTATGATATCTCCTTTTTGCTGATATTAGTGACTTTACTGAAGGATTCCAAGTTCACTCTGCTATAACCCATAGTACATCCCACTCAGTGACTTTTATCAAGAGAAGGCCTTTGACTCTGTGGTACAATAGCAAAGCATGTTCCAGAGGGTGGTTATCAAAGGCCTAGTATCTGTGAAATAATTGGACTTGCCTAAGTGAATAAGGGCACTGGTATATAAAAAAATCTTATAGGTTCACCTATCAATTAGTGAGCAGCTAAGATAGTCCCTTGATTACTTAGAGGTTGCTTGATACCTTTGGTCAAGAAAATAGATATGAAGATGATGGAAAAAGGGAGGGTACTGAAGCCCAGGTCATCTCTGAAGATATGGATTGTTGAAACCAAAAGAGACATCATTTTCATTCAATAGACCTTGCTAAAGAAGTTTGGGCTAAGATAGAAGATGAACTAGGGACAAAACTATGCCTCCTGGGAAACCAAAAGTCCAAAGGAAGTCTATTTTGGGAGCAATACTTACAGAGTGTGGCCAAATAGGTCAGCATGTGTTCTGCTTAATGGTCATGAAGGTGTTATTAACCCTCTAAAGGATATCCAGACTGGATGTGTCAAAAGCCAAATTCTACTGGACTGCCATTAGAAAACCAAAACAGGATTAAGAATGGTTGGTGACCACTCTAGGCCCTGAAGATTACATTTTGGTAAATTCTCAATAGACTACTGACTTTTCAGAAAGGAAGCATTTAGTAATCTTTGGTGTTGGGAGGAGGAGGTTCTGAAAGAGGGAAGTGCAAGATTCCCTCTCTCCTTCGTTGGTGTCTGAGGGAGATCTGGAAGAGTCCTAACATATTTGATAGAGGGAGTGATAGAAAATATTTCTCCTTTTTTCCCCCCAGGGCAATGAGGGTTAAGTGACTTGCCCAGGGTCACACAGCTAGTAAGTGTCAAGTCTTTGAGGTCAGATTTGAACTCAGGTCCTCCTGAATCCAGGGCTGGTGCTTTATCCACTGTGCCACCTAGCTGCCCCCTGATTGGCGACATTTTAACCTAAGAGGTTTGCAAAAGATGGTGTCTTAGGTCCAAGAATGAAGATATAAAGTCAACTAAGGCTGAGTTTTAGTTGTGATCAATGAAATGGAAATGATGGAGGATTCATTTAAAAATATATTTATTTATTTTTTTTAAAGTGAGGCAATTGGGGTTAAGTGACTTGCCCAGGGTCACACAGCTAGTAAGTGTTAAGTGTCTGAGGTCGGATTTGAACTCAGGTACTCCTGACTCCAGGGCTGGTGCTCTGTCTACTGTGCCACCTAGCTGCTCCTAGGTTTCATTTTAATATAGGACGAGGTCATAGAATTTTGAGTGGGGAAATCTTCCAAGGTTTAACTTGTCAGGGTAGGAATTAAAATGTCTTATGTTGGAAAATAGGCCCAACCTTCCCCCAAATGCGTAGAAATAAGTGGTATTTGAATCCTGACTGATAAAAGAAATTTTTGTCTTTTTAGAGGCACTCAAATATATATTTAAAAAATAATTTGGTAGTGAAATGTGGTACAGACAAAAAGAAATGATTATTTTGGGTAAAAGTTCAGTGCTACAGTGTAGCATAGCAATGATATCTAGAAAAAAAAGCACTGTACTAGGAAGTAGTGGTCTGGAATCTATTTGATCTTATGTTATATGTTGGATTTCAATAAAATGAAGATATTAGTACCTTGCTCTTATTTCACAGGGATGTTGAGGTACTAGAATAACATGGAATAGCATGTTTTTTAAATGAAAAGTTCAATTATTATCATCATTATTACTTATTAAACAGTGATCAAACATAGAAATACTGACAACTAAAAATTTTCTTATTCATGGATCCTGAGCTTTGTGTGTGGATTCAGACTTTTGCATCCTTTGGTGATGGAGGCAGGAGATTCAGAGATGCAGTCACAGAAGAAACTAAGACTAACTGTCTCCAGTTGTTTAACCCTTGCTATTCTACTTATGGACAACTCCTCCCCCCTTTAAGATACCCAAATCAGGAGGAACATGCTGATGCAAGGTACATGGTATGGGGGGCAGGGGGAGGAGCACTGAAGAGTAAGCTTAAATTTGAATGTGTGGATCTGAAAGGTAGACACACACGCCTGTGGAGCAGCACTGGTTGAAGCAACAGTTTCCTCTAGCCCCAAGACTTCCAGGGAGCCAAGAAAGACCTCCCAATCCCCCATCACAGTCATGGACAGGTAAAGAGGCAGCCTCCTTACAGATCAGACCAGGGCAATTCATAGCAAGAGTAAGTGAAAATGTTCACTTGCTTTCTCTAGTTGTTTTGCTCAGAATGAATCTGAGTCATGAGCTTTGGTCCTTCTCTCTCTTTTCTTTTTGGTCATCTCCATCTGACTCATTTCTCCCTGATATTTTCCCCTTTCTCTCAGGTTCAAAGTTTGTGCTAAACGTTTTCTAAATCTCTTCATTACTATTCTTTAGCTCTTTCCTTATTAGTTTTTTTTTTTTAATTACTAGAACTTAGGATTTTAAATCTATGGCCTCAAAGGTCACCAGGTCCAAGCCCCTCATTTTATAGATGAGGAAACTAGGGAGTTTCTGTCTAAATCTCAGTGCTGAAACCTTTTGAATTTTGTGTGCAGGTTTTCTTTCCTTTAGTCCCAATTTCTATCATCAGTCCCAGTGCATAAGAATTCTCTATCAAAATTTCTGTCTTAAAATTTTGTCTTGCTCTGAACAATAGTGGTAATGATCCATTTTGTACAACAAATGTTTTTGACTTGTTGGACGAATATTCAGAAGGATGAATGTTCATTTTTATTGCAATATTATCTACCTTATCCACATGCTTCATCTATATGGTACCTATGCCAGATAGCTACCCCTCAAGGTGAACTATTTTAGGATTTTCTTATGGCTTAGAATAACTGACCTCCATACTGTATATTTGAAGGCAAATTCTTGTGGAGTATACCTTCTTGTCTTTAACCTTTGTGGTTACCTACTTCTTAAAATTCAGGTGTTGGTCAATAGGGCTTTGGTTAGAGCTACTTCTAGGTGGCAAAGTCCAGCGCTTGTTTTTAATGAAATGCAAATTAGACAACAGGAGAAGTGACTTTTGATAAGGTTGGACAGAGAGAGAAAAAAAGGGAAAGGAAGAGAGTGAATTCCATAAGAGAAAAAGTGAAATAGCTAAAGGAGGAGAAGAAAAGTGGTCTCTGTGAAGCAAATATGACAGACAGATGAAAAATCACTATTGGAAGCATAGGGAGGCAGAAACATAGACAGTATTAAAGGCAAAATTTGTCAGATGACCAACATTTAATGTAGTGGTTTCCAATATGTGGTCTTGTGGATGTCCTGGCAATGCCTTGGAGTTATTTTAAGGGGACTATATATCCATATTCTTATCAAGTGTTGTCATTTTGATCCATATTTAGCTCTAACAAAATGTTCAGTGTGACTCAGTATAATAAATAAGCAATTCTACCTCGTATAGGCTGAATAAATGGTATTTGTCACATGTGTGTATTACTACTATTTTCCAGGAGTATGTAGAAGCTATTATGATTAATAAAATGAACATTTAATTAATGTATTCATTGTCATTATTTTTTCATTCAATGACGGTTAAGGGACTGATATTCTTACAATTTTTATCATGTAAGAGTCCAAAAGATTTTTTTTTATGTTAGGAAGAAGTCTTTTTACTCAAGAAGATTGGGGATCAGTGATCTAATGCAAGTGTCCCAAGGGAAAAACAAAATATCTGCAATATTCACTCAAGTTGGTCACTATCAGAGAGAATCACTATTTTAAGTCTATTTCTAACCCCTTTGATTCTGGTTTGCATTGTTAAGGAAGCAGCTAGTGTTCTACCCCAGAGAGCACAGCTGTTCATAGTAGCTGATGATTTGAACATCTAAAAACTGTATTCAAAAAATCCTCCTAATTCTGATGACAGACATGGAGGGAATATTTTTTTCAACAATAAAATCTGTGAGAGATAGAAGGTTCCTGCTGGTTTAGCTGGTAATGTAGAGGGCTGGGGGCAATTGAGTAAGAAGGAGGTGAGAAAACCTGAAAGAAAGATGAAAGGCCATGTAACTCATTTTACTTGTGACAGGAAGAGCTACTATAAAAAGTCTTACTCATCTATGGGGAGGATAAATAAAAAGCTTATGAAGGGATGCTGCAAGTTAGAGGGAGAGATGTTATTTCTTTTCTTTTTTTCTTTTTTTTTTTTTTTGCAGGGCAATGGGGGTTAAGTGACTTGCCCAGGGTCACACAGCTAGTAAGTGTCAAGTGTCTGAGGCTGGATTTGAACTCAGGTACTCCTGAATTCAGGGCCAGAGCTTTATCCACTGCGCCACCTAGCTGCCCCCGAGAGATGTTATTTCACTAATAGAATGTTAGGACCATGGAAGGATCTGGGATAAATCCGATGGTGTTAAACTCAGACAGAAATAGATCCTGTGGCATGCATATTGGCATACACATTTACATTATCTATGTTTTATTGTATTTTTACTTATTTTGTTAAACATTTCCAAATTACATTTTAGTTTGGTTTGCACAGTATTCAGGAGCTTTGATGGACTTGATTTTGATACGTCTGAAACTCATCTCCTTATTGAAAGATGTGGAAACTGAGGCCCTGAGAGATAAAGTAGGTTTGTCCAAATCATATAGCTAGTTAATGAGTAGTTAGTGGTAGAGCACAGATTAGAGCATGTATTTCCCAGTCCACTGTTCTTTGTAATACAACAAGCTGCCTCATTTAATTGTTTTTTAAATTAAGTCTCTATCTCTCCCAGGTTTGACATGCAGTGGCCATGCATGCAAGTGTTCACAGCATGGAAGTTTTAGCTTGCTCTCTTTTCCATGTCTGGACTAGTTCATGCCTTCCTAGGAAGCCTGAAAGCTTCAGGACTTTTGCCATATTGGTGCCAGACTTAGTGCAGACACCTGGTCATCTTTAGCCTGACTGCAACTCAGAACTCCTGAACTCAAACTCTTCACCAGCCTCAACCTTCCCCAGCAGCAGGGACACCATGTCCTGACTACCTCATTTAACTTACAGAGGACAAAGAGTGAGATGACACTGAAAGAAGATGGGTCACAGTTAATAAGACTCAAGAGCTTTATTAAATAGACTAGTAGTTAGGGATGGGGGAGAGGAAAAGGAATTCCTATGCCTCCTCTCTAATTTCAAATGATGCCCCTTCATCTCATCCTTTTCTCCCCATCCACATTTCCCATTTAATGCACTTACACATACATACATACATACATACATACATACATACATACTACAAAAACCCTCCATTAAGGCTTTTTTTCTATAGGTTTACCAGAATACATTTAAACAATGTTCTGAGTTAAAAAATTGGAATTAATTATTATTTTACATACCTAACAATATAAGGCAATCTATGAAAAATTTTTAAAAAGTTATTTATTTTGATATAATTAGTGTCATCCTTCCCATCTCATAATTATCACTATCATCATTGCTTATTCTACTGACTGATATTCTTTTTTTTTTTTTTTGTGGGCCAATGAGGGTTAAGTGACTTGCCCAACGTCACACAGCTAGTAAGTGTCAAGTGTCTGAGGCCAGATTTGAACTCAGGTACTCCTGAATCCAGGGCCAGTGCTTTATCTACTGCGCCACCTAGCTGCCCCCTACTGACTGATATTCTTACAAATCTTTAGGATGTTTGACCCATTATAAGTCTTTTCATATAACAGGTACTTGGTAGAGGTGTTGGTGATATATAGGATCAATTCTATTTGAAGTCCTGTATATGATATTTACTTAAGTTAGACATGGCATTTTGAGGAGAAGGTTGTTAAAGTTCTGTGTGTTGTGAAAGGGGAAAGGTGAGATCAGAATATTCACTACCATGATTCATGAGGAAATCCAGTATTTTAGCGGATATAAATAAGTACAATTCAACAATTTGAGAAACTCACTTATTGTGTGCTTACTGGAGGAGATGCTAGGTTATAGAACTTTTGTGATTCTACCTCCCAATATAATAGGTCCCTCCAGGGTCTGAAGGAATTGGTCAATTGCTGAAGTGACCTAAATAATAGTTATTCCATATTCTTGATAAGCCAGTCTCAAGGGAATAGACCTGAATATTTCTCAGGCTTATAGCAAAGGGACAATAGCATTTCCCCTGTCAAGTATGACCCCAGTGGTGAATGACTCTAAGTTGAATTGATGACTGTAGAGAAAGACAAACTTTTTCAATCTCTTTTCTCTTCTCCTTTGTCTACAGCCTCTTAATGAATAAAAGTAAATTCCTCTACCACTTCAAAAATGTAAGATGGGCTAAGGGTCGTCATGAAACCTACCTGTGCTATGTTGTGAAACGTCGGGATAGTGCCACTTCCTTCTCACTGGACTTTGGCTACCTTCGCAACAAGGTATCAATCAGGGTATACTTCCTAGGCAGTCTAATGAACTAATGGAGGCCCAATCATTTGAATACACTTTCTTCTTCATCTCCAGTTACATTCCACCCCCCCAATACCTGCCTATATATTTAATCTACCTACATATTTAATCAACCAATTCTCTTACTATTTACCACCACCCATGCTCCCATCTTTATTTATCACATAACTTATGCTTTCACTCTATCTTCCTACTTTGCCTAGAAGTTACTCCCTACAACCTATCAATCAAAAAATATCGGGCAGCTAGGTGGCACAGTGGATCAGGCTTGGCCCTAGAAAGAGTTAAGAAGACCTGAGTCCAGACACTTACTAGCTGTGTGACTGAGAAAGTCACTTTACTTCTTTCTCAATTTCTTCATCTGTAAGATAGAGATGATAGCATCTACTTCCTGGGATTTTTCTGAAGCTAAAATGGGCTAAAATTATTTTTTAAAAGTATTTTTTTGGGGGGTTCTTTTTGCGGGGCAATGAGGGTTAAATGACTTGCCCAAGATCACACAGCTAGTAAGTGTCAAGTATCTGAGTCTGGATTTGAACTAAGGTCCTCCTGAATCCAGGGCCAGTGCTTTATCCACTGCGCCACCTAGCTGCCCCCTGTAAAAGTTTTTTAAACACTAAAGTGCTATATAAATGCTACCTATAATTATTTATTGAGTACTTGCTATGTCCCAGGTACTGTCCCAGGCAAAAGAGGGGAACTTAGACCTAATGGGTGAGCTACATGCATATAAAAGCATATTAAAAGTGTAGAATGGGACTGGACCTGTGTTATTATAGGCATAGGGGCATCCTGATTGTTTATTCTTCTTTTTCCAATGCATATTGGCATCTTCTCTGTAACTTTTAGTCTTTCCTGGGGGCACTGAACAGTTAAACAACTTATTTGACATCACAGAGCAAGTGAGTCTATTAAAGGTAGATTTGAACCAGGTATTCCTAAATTCAAATCTCCTCCCTCTGATTGGTGGATTCCTCCCAGGACTTGATTAGCATGACACTAGTGAATTGAGAGCTAGGTTTGAACTTAATAAGCTTTCAGAGTGAAGAGGTTTCTGATCATTGTAAAAAAAGTCTATTTGCTTATACTTATATAAATTATAGTATAGAGCCTGGGCCTATGAGTTCATTGATGTTGGGAACTCCCAGAAAGGGAAACTTTTTTTTTTTTCAACTTAGAATCTTTGAAAGTCACCCAGATTAGTGGCATCAAACTCAAACAGAAAGGGATACCACTAAACCATACATAGGGATCCCTGTAGGCTGCATATTAACTTAGAAAACCACATAGTGATATTATCTATGTTTTATTGCATTTTTGTTTATTTGGTTTATTTTTCAATTACATTTTATCTGATTTGTGTCACTCCTGGGGTGTTGTGGTCCTCATAGCCTGTGGGCCATGTGTATGACATCTCTGTCCTAAGTCCTTAGGAAGTTAAATGACTTTATAAAATTTGTGCAAAATGAACACAAAGTAAATTTAAGGGGTGTGTATTAGGAGATGAGAATCAGTATTGTTCTCATGTAGAAGATGGTACTTGTACTGAGCCAGGAAGGCATACAGAAATTCTAAGAGGTGAAGGTAAGGACCGGCAGCTCGGCGGACTCTGGGCTTGGAATCAGAAAGACTCCTCATCCTGAGTTCAAATCCCTCCTCAGACACATTAGCTGCATGACCCTGGGCAAGTCACTTAACCTTATTGGGCTCAGTTTCCTCATCTGTAAAATGAGCAGAAGAAGGAAATGGCAAACCACTCCTGTGTCTTTGCCAAGAAAACCTCAAATGGAGGTCACAAAAAGTTCAATGTGACTGAAAAACAGCTGAGAAGAGAAGGAGGTGCAGAGCAAGTGAATTTCAGATATGGAGGACAACCTGTACAAAGGCAAAGAGACTAGACATGGCTTGTTATGTGTCAGAAGCAGCAAGAAGGAGGCCTGTTTGGCAGGACTAGAGAGTGTGTAAAGAGGAGTGAAGGGTTTGAAAATCCAAACAAAGGACTTTATATTTGATCCTAGGGATAATGGAGGGTCACAGGATTTTATTGCGCATATTACTACACCAAGTAGTCTAGTAAGGTTTTTTTGTTTTTTTGTTTTTTTTTTGTTTTGTGGGACAATGAGGGTTAAGTGACTTGCCCAGGGTCACACAGCTAGTGTCAAGTGTCTGAGTCTGAATTTGAACTCTGGTCCTCCTGAATCTAGGACCAGCACTTTATCCACTGCCACACCTAGCTTCCCAGGGAGATTATCAATATAACCAATCACTAGCAGTTTCCAGGAATGGCAGGCCATTACTCCCTTCAACCCCAGGAAAGTGGGTTTTTTTTTTAAAGTAAAGGTAAATAAACCAAATATCTAACTATTCTTATTAGTCAAGTGACATTCTTCTTTTTGCCCTCCACTCCCTCTAACTTAATTTCAATATGGCCAATCAATATCTTCTAACAATTTTCTCTTCTCTCTTCAGAATGGCTGTCATGTAGAACTGATCTTCCTTCGTTACATCTCTGCCTGGGACCTTGATCCTAGCCGATGCTATAGGGTGACATGGTTCACTTCATGGAGTCCATGTTATGATTGTGCTCGGCATGTGGCTAATTTCCTTCGCTGCTACCCTAACTTAACTCTTCGAATCTTCACTGCCCGTCTCTACTTCTGTGAGGACAAGAAAGCTGAGCCAGAGGGACTTCGACGTTTGCACCGGGCTGGGGTCCAAATTGCTATCATGACTTTCAAAGGTCAGAATGGTTGAAGTTCTAGAGAGATGAGGGGGGAAATACTTTCCAAGAGTTATGTCAATCAGCAGTAGGGATGGAGTGGATTCAAAATTCAAATTAAGAAAAGACATTGAGGTGAGGATAGACTTAAGGGGAAGGGTTTCAGTTTTGAGTTATAATTTGGCTTTAGGGACAAAGATTAGAATTAGAATGTTACAGGAAGATAAGGTAAGGGCATGAGCTATGTAGAGGGTGACAGCTCAATATCACAGAACACAGAGACGGATATTGTGTTAGAAATAATGTTGGATTTGGAGTTTAAGGACCTGTGTTCAGACCCTATTTATGTTAGTAACTACTTGAGCTAGTCATTTAATCTCTATTTCCTCTGGTGTAAAATGCAGTACTTTAGAATTTTCTTGGGGGGGGGGTGTCAAGCCTGCCATATGTGGAAAATTAACATTGTAAGAATTATATAACAAAGCACCTATCCTTTAGACAGAGAATATGATTCCCTTTCTCCACTTTGATTTGAGACCTGACTCCCCTCCCCCTCCCCCATGCTTTCTTTAAGATTATTTTTATTGCTGGAACACCTTTGTGGAAAATAGAGAGAGGACCTTCAAAGCCTGGGAAGGACTGCATGAAAACTCTGTTCGTCTGTCTCGACAACTCCGGCGTATCCTCTTGGTAAGAGGCTTCCCTGCTCCCCAGCTTCCTTTGAGCCTCTTTTTCCTACTCCCTTTTGACTATTAACTCATCTCTCTGAGACCATTAATTTCTTCCCCTTTCTTATTCCTTCATCTCTTCTTTATTTTTATCTTTTGCATTATTCCTTAATTTATGTTACTTTTTTTTTCTTTTTTGGATGGGGCAATGAGGGTTAAGTGACTTGCCCAGGGTCACACAGCTAGTCAATGTCAAGTGTCTGAGGTCACATTTGAACTCAGGTTCTTCTGAATCCAGGGCCGGTGCTTTATCCACTGCGCCACCTAGCTGCCCCATATGTTACTTCTTGGTCATCTTTTAGTTGCTTTTTCCTCTTACCTTCTTTTAAGGTTTTTCCTTATTTAAAAATTATCTTTCAGCCTCATGCTTCTGTATATTTATCTTTAATTTCTCCTTACCTCCATTCTTTCCTGTCTTGTATCTTTTTAATCTTCTTCAATCTCATTCTTTTGACCTATTTACCCCTTTCAACCCCTTCACGGATTGCATACTAAACCTTTCATTTCTCTTTCTCTTTTTACAGCCACTATATGAGATTGATGACTTAAGAGACGCCTTCCGTACTCTGGGACTTTGATACCAGCTTCAATAAGATCACACAGAGTGATATAACTCCAGAGACAATGAACCCTGCCTCCCTTTCTCCCTCATCCTTCCCTTTCTATCCCTAAATTGGCACCTTTAACCTTCATATCCTCCTTTCCTTTTCCCTCTTTTTTTAAAATGAATTCAGAAGAAAAAATATTTTGAATTCCTTTATGATGTCCAAAGAAAAGAAGACATATATACTTCCTGCTCAGGACCACAAAATTCTATTCATCCCTGTCTTTCCCTCTCCCTCAACCCTATTCTTTACATCATCTTCTAGAAGATGCTTGAACTGATGAATGAATTCACCCATGAAGAATCTACTACCCTGGTAACATCAGCTTTGGGAAATGCTGAAGTGATGAGGGATGAGAACATTCTCAGCATTCTCCACCCTGGATCTTTGGGCTAGTATAGTTTTTCATAATTTTTTCCAGTTGGATTTTCAGTGATCTCACTGATGTTCCTTCTAACCCTTTGCCTTGATAACATAATTCAAACTTCAATTAAGGCAGATTGCTATAGGGACATTCCTTCTTCAGACTGTGGTTTATGCAGCCTCTCTATGAGAAAGGTTGAATAATTCTAACCTTAAATCTTCTTTTCAAAGCATTAATATCTGTGCAGTGCTGTATTTTAGCTTTGTTTGACACATGTGTTTATGTTTGTAAATAAAGTATTTTTACGTATGGGATGATTTATTCAAGTAAATTTCTGGTAA
The DNA here is from genome assembly GCF_019393635.1 of Dromiciops gliroides. Lineage (NCBI taxonomy): Eukaryota > Metazoa > Chordata > Mammalia > Microbiotheria > Microbiotheriidae > Dromiciops > Dromiciops gliroides. Next base: position 188,469,357 of record NC_057865.1, read on the forward strand.
AGGGCTTTAATACTTAAAAAATGTTGAACCAAATTGTAGTTTCTGAGATCTCTTAGGGAAGCAGGACATCATCACAACATGGTGATTCCCCCAAGTAATGAATTTCTAGGAAATAAAATTTCTCTTAACAATGTGTCTAGTTTAAATCAGTGGTGTCAAACTCAGATAGAAACAGATGCCACTGAACTACCTTGTGGATACCCCCAGTATGCATTTTGACTGAGAAAACCACATATTAACATTATCTATGTTCTATTGAATTTTTATTTCTTTTGTTAAATATTTCCCAATTATATTTATAGCAAAATAAAGCCCTATGTGAAAGGAACGTGGATGGAAAGGGTCCAATGTGTGTAGTGAGGCCCACCTGTGGCATGAGGTTGTTGCTGTGTGTGGCTCAAAGGGAGGCAGAATAGACATTTCTAGCCTCTTCTCCCTCCCTCCTTCTCCAAGTGAGACTTTCATTCCTTCCAGGAGAGAAAGCAAGAGGTTGGGGCTGGAAGCCACCACTGTTCTCTGAGAGAGGGAATACTGGGGTAGAAATAGATTTATCTTCTCTCTTAAATATTGTTTGTTTTGGGGATATGACTGGGTTCCATCTAACTTCTAATTACTTTGTCATTTTGTGGGAAAAGGGGGCTCCAAGCTTAATATTTAAATAGTATCATTTTATTTTTTCCAATTATATGTAAAGATAGTTTTCAACATTAATTTTTGTAAAATTTTGAATTCTAAATTTTTTCCCTCCTCTTCCCTCTCCCCTTCCAAAGCCATCAAGCAATCTGATATAGGTTAGACATTACAATTATGTTGAATATATTTACACATTAGTTATATTGTGAGAGAAGAATCAGAACAAAAAGGAAAAACCACAAGAAAGAAGAAACAAATATGACAACAACAAAAGGGAAAATAGTATGCTTTGATCTGCATTGACTCCACAGTTCTTTTTCTGGATCTGGAGAGCATTTTCAATCACGAGTCTTTTGGAATTGTTTTGGATCTTTGTATTGCCAAGAGGAGCTAAGTCTGTCACAGTTGATCATCACACAATGTTGCTGTCACTATGTACAATGTTTTCTTGGTTCTACTCACTTCACTCAGCATCAGTCCATTAATGTCTTTCCAGGTTTTTATAAAATCTGCTTGCTTATCATTTCTTCTTCTTCTTTTTCTTTTTTAGTAAGGCAATTGGGGTTAAGTGACTTGCCCAGGGTCACACAGCTAGTAAGTGTTAAGTGTCTGAGGCCAGATTTGAACTCAGGTATTCCTGAATCCAGGGCCGGTGCTCTATCCACTGTGCCATCTAGCTGCCCCTTGCTTATCATTTCTTACAGCACAATAGAATTACATTACATTCACATACCACAACTTGTTCAACCATTCCCCAGTTGAGATTCCTCAATCTCTAATTCTTTGCTACCACAAAGAGAGCTGCTATAAATATTTTTGTACAGGTGGGCTCTTTTCCCTTTTTAATGATCTTTTTGGGATATAGACCTGGTAGTGGTATTGCTGGGTCAAAGGGTATTGCACAGTTTTATAGCCTTTTGGGTATAGTTCTAAATTGCTCTCCAGAATGGTTGGATCAGTTAACAACTGCACTAACAATGCACTAGTGTTCCATTTTTCTCACTTCTCAATAACTATTGATTAGAGAAATGAAAATTAAAACTACTCTGAGATACCACCTCACAACCTATCAGATAGGCTAATATGAGAGGAAGTTTCAGCTGTAAGTCAGATAGAAAAGCCTAGAGGTATTTAGGGTACACCAGTAAAGCAGATAGAAATTCATATTCTTTAGTGTTATTTCAATTAATAAAATTATATCAATTTCTGCAGTGAAACCTTTCTGACATAGCCTAGGACTTAGGTGATAAGAACTTTTTTTTTTTTTTAGGTCTTTGGTAGCCATGGCTGCTGAAGAGATAGATGGATAGATAGACTGATTGATGGATGGGTGGGTGCATAGATGATAGGTAAGATAGATATATGGATATGCCAACTAATGGATGGGCGGGTAGATAGAGATAGTTTACTAAGCACTTGCTATATGTGAGACAATGTACCAAAGATACAAATATAGGCAAGCAAGACAGCCCTTGACTTTAAGGAGGTCAACACATAAAGTGGAGCTGGAAGAAATGGGATGGAGGATTTGTACCTGCTGACATGGTGTGGAGATGACAGGGCAGTGGCATGGAGGCATGATTTGGAGCAAGATAAGGTGAAAGCTGCCTTTCCAGAGCTTAGGAAACCAGAGTTTGAGTCCAAGGTTATGGTCATAGTGGAGAATGAGGATGATAGCCTTTGTAGCAGAATAGTTACATGGCCAGGAGATAGCATAGAGATCTAGTTCATAGCAAGACTAGTTCAAAGAAGTGGCCAGGTCACATCTTCACAACATTTGCATCCCAGGGCTAGTGGTTGGGGATAAGGTGGGATTCAAGGGGGTGGTAGAAATTTGATTGTCCTGCTAAATGCTACCTCCTGCATCTCCCTTAGTGCTCTATAAACATGAAATGTTTTTGTTTTTTGTTTTTTGCGGGGCAATGGGGGTTAAGTGACTTGCCCGGGGTCACACAGCTAGTAAGTGTCAAGTGTCTGAGGTTGGATTTGAACTCAGGTACTCCTGAATCCAGGGCCGGTGCTTAATCCACTGCACAACCTAGCCGCCCCCTCGCCACTTAGCAGCCCCCTAACATGAAATGTTATTGTTAATGTGAATATTGATTAATTGATTTGGGATGGGCTTAGAATCTTGCCAAATATTCTTTGGGGTAATAGGATTTAGATGGTAGTTTAAGTTCAGCCTTTGCTGATGACTGATAATTCAATAATACAATAAGAATAGTCAATGGTAAAAGCTGGGAATTGGATGGAGGGCTAATATAACCACTTTTGGAATGCTAATTATGTTACCAGCTTTGGTGACATTGAGCCCAGAATATTTTTTAAAAAATCCATAAATTCTCCTGTTGAATTCAACCATCAAGGGATTACCTGATCCTGACCCAATGGTCAGAGCAGGGTTGAAACACTTGAAATCAGTCTTGTAGTTTCTCTGTAAACTCCCCATTGCTGTATCTGGAGCCCACTGTTCTGACCAGATATCACCATTTCCTGAGTCTCTCTAGCCTTCTCTATGGAGTTTCAGGTATTTTGCAAAATAACTTTTGTAACAGCTTCAAGAGGCTGTGCCTTCCATAAGACTCTCTCCTTGTTGAAATGTATTTAAACTTTATACTTTCTGCCCCTGCCCAGTACTATAGTACTTCAGACATGGCCCAAAGTTCAATTCCTGTGTCTCAATTTAAGATCCTTATATTGCTACTTTGGTAGTCCTCTTTATTTCAGGTTGATGTTCCATAGCTGGGGCATACAATATCTAGGCAGTTTAATTTTCAGAGTGAGGAGGAGGTAGGCCATAGGATTGAATTGATCCTGTGGAATAAAGTTAATTTTGGGACTTGCTGCCCTCTTGGTCATGGTGGAAGATGGGCTAACACTTTCCTGGGTGTAATTTTGTGCTGGTTTCCCACTCATTGTACAATTGATTCTTAGAAGGTAAATAATGGGCTGTCAGCCATAAGGTCTGATACTACTGGAAATGGGACTTCATATGTACATGTGACCTGAACAAAATATCCACTGGGGCTAATTCATTATAAATGGGTGTGTTTAAGCTCTTAAAAAACTTGTCTACCAGGACAACAGTATACCTGGTAAAGTCCTTACTTAGAGGTTAGAAGGATTTGGAATAATTGGTCATAATTTTTTCCCTTTTGAGGGTGGCGTATCAATTCCACTAGTCAGCAAACTTTATTCTAAGCAGGATTTTAATGGTGTCCCATAACTCCTATAGAAATAATTTCACATCACTCATTCATTGTGAGGATGAGAGTAGGCTTTCTGGGCAGGACACCATGAAGGCCACAGTTGCCTGAGCTGTGAGGAATCCCAAAGCTTGGAGTACATAAACAATTTATCATGGGCCAGGAAACCTGGGAGGTCCTCTGCCTCCCCCAGTAATCAATCAATCAACTAATCAATATGTTCTTATTAAGCACCTTTTATGTGCTGTGTACCCTACTAGTTTCTGAAAGTGAAAAAAAATCTCTGCCCTTAAAGAGCTTATATTCTACCAAAGAAAATAATGTTTATAGATAAAAGTATAAATTAAATATATACAAAGTAAATATAAAGCAATTTTATGGGTGGAGAGATACTAGAATGCAGGGAAGTGAGGAAAGGCTTCATGTTGGACATGATGGTTGGGATGAGCTTTGAAGATGCAGAAGTGAGGAGGCAGCACATTCTTGACAATGGGGAAAACCTATCCGGAAGTCCAGATGGGAAATGGGGTATCATGGGAGAGGCATAGAAGAAAAGCCAGTTTGGCTGGACCATAGAGCTTGTGAAGGGAAATAATATGTAATAACCCTAGGAAGGCTGAAACAAGGTTGGGAAGGGCTTTCAATAGAAAAAGACTAGTTTTTATTTGATCCTAAAGGCAATAGTGAGCCACAGGAGCTCGACCTGTTCCTTAGGAATATCACTTTGTATGGAAGCTGGGTTGGAGAAGGGCAGAGACTGGAGGAAGGAAGATGAATTAGGAGGTTATTGAAATAGTCCAGGGGGAAAGGTGATGAAGGCCTGAACTAGGGTGGTGGTTGTGGGGAGAAAGGAAGAGAGGTAAGGGATGTTTTGTAAGCACAATTGACAAGGATATTGGCAATTAATTATTTTTGATAGATGGGGGAGAGTGAGGATTAAAGGATGACTGAGGCAGTGAAAAATTCTAGGGGGCACTAGGTACTATATGGTGCCAGAACCCTGTCCTCTGAGTACTGCCTCAGACTTCAGAACCCCGAACAGATCTCATTATGTGAATATCTGTTTGAGATCTGAGCTCACTGTTATCACTACTCTGGAGCCCCCTGCTGGGGGACGGGCAGTATGACAGGCAGCCCTGCTATAGCATCAGTAAACTGGGCAAGAGAGGCACAGTAATTAGGGACGTCCTCCAGTTGGATGAATGCTATGGATTCTTCACAGTGAAGACTTGCTATTTTTCCTTTCCGTTTCTAGAGGGTTGGAGGGAGAACTAAAAAAAATCCAAATATAAGAGTTTCCTATAAGTTTACTTGGAAAAGAATTTTATGATTTATAGAAAAAAACATCCATTTGGATACTCTTGTATAAGACTGTGATATGAATTCTACTTTTAGAAATACAAGCATGGTCCAATGGTTTTGTTTTGTTTTGTTTTGAGTGAGGCATTTGGGGTTAAGTGACTTGCCCAGGGTCACACAGCTGTAAGTGTTAAGTATCTGAGGCCAGATTTGAACTCAGCTACTCTTGACTCCAGGGCCTGTGCTCTATCCACTGCACCACCTAGCTGCCCTGGTTTTTCAATTAAATTAAATTCAACAGTGTTTACTAAGTACCTTCTATTTTCATCAGGACTATGGTAAGCACTGAAGATACAAAGATAGCCCACATCCTTAAGAAACTTTTATTCTTTCTACTGGGGGTGTTTATACTTTGCTTATAGCCAGTGGTATGCTGGGAGATGATTCACAATTAGTTTTCTGGGGAAAAATGTATACAAGACACACTTTAAAATTTAATCTGGGGGGAAGCTAGGTGGTGCAGTGGATAGAGCACCGGCCCTGGAGTCAGGAGTACCTGAGTTCAAATCCCGCCTCAGACACTTAACACTTGCTAGCTGTGTGACCCTGGGCAAGTCACTTAACCCCAATTGCCTCACTAAAAAAACCCAAAAAAACCCACAAACAAAAAATTTTAATCTGCATTGCCAACATTTTCTCCATGACTTTCTTAAGTACAGACAATCAACAAGAAAATTAATCAAGCGCTTATTGGTAGGTTTTGCCATTTCTGAGGTGTAGATGCTCACACTGAAAATTTAACGGTTCTTGGGAGCCAGTTGAAGCTGGTTCCAGCACACCCCTAGTTCCAGCAATCCTTTCAAGTGTATATTGAATGTACTATTTTCTCCATTTAGTCAAAGAAGAAATTAGATTCAGAGAAGTGAATTTCATGATCATCAGACCTAGAAGGTATTTGAGCCCATACTTGAATACAGGCTTCATGATTACATGTCAAGTGCTTTCTCCTAAACTACCAGTGTCTTAGGATCTGGGAGTCACTTTTTATTGGTTCTAAAAGGAAATCTTTTAATTTCCCTAATGGGTACTTGAAAAGTTCTGTACAGAACCAGCACAACAATAATACCATAATAAACATATGAGCACACAGGAAATCACACTGATTTTTCCAAATCCCAGTACCTTGACACTCCATTGCTACTTTTTACCCTCACACACAATTGCTAAAAAATGTGATTGATAACCCAAATCACTGGGCACTGCTGGCTGTATGAGATGGCTAACCAATACTGGGATTGGGAAAGAGGAGACAAAATCAAGCTAAAAGGGAGGAAATCAGATAGAATGTTAAGTGTGAGAAAAGGCACTCAATGAGGGAGATACATATGGTTGAAGGCAATTTCAATTCATCAGATTTTAGTCTTTGGATGTCAATTCCAATCATGTCTTTTTTATTTACCAACTGTGTGATTTTGGGAAAATCTTTCAGTCTCTCTGGGCCTCAGTTTCCTTATTTGTATAGTAACTAGGTGAAACCGTGGAACAAATTTGGCAAACTACTTCTCAAATGGGTAAAAGGAAGAGAAAATATATAGGGAACTGAGTCAAATTTCTGAAAATGAGACCCATTCCCTAATTGATAAGTGGTCAAAGGATATGAACAGTTTTCAGAAGAAGAAATCAAAGCTATCAATAGTCACATGAAAAATGCTAAATCACTATTGATTAGAGAAATGCAGATGAAAACAACTCTGAAGTACAACTTTACACCCATCAGATTGGCTAAAATGGGGAAAAGGGGAGAATAAAAAATTGAGACACTAATGCATTGTTGGTAGAGTTGTGACTGGTCCAGTCATATAGGAGAACAATTTGGAACAATGACCAAAGGGCTATAAAACTACATATAACCTTTGTCCCAGCAATACTACTACTAGACTTGTATCCCAAGGTGATCAAAGAAAAAGGAAAAGGATCTACATGTACAAACATATTTATAGCAGCTCTTTTTTTGTGGTGGTAAAGAATTGGAAATTGGGATGCCCGCAAATTGGGGAATGACCGAACAAGTTGTGGTATAAGATTGTGATGGAATACTATTGTGCCAAAAGAAATAAAATGGGGGATAGTTTTAGAAAAACCTAGGAAGATTTATATGAACTCATGGCAAGTGAAGTGAATAGAACCAGGAGAACATTGTACATAGTAATAGCAATGTTATAACAATGATCAACTAAGACTTAGCTATTCTGATCAAGGCAAAGATCCAAGACAATTCAAAAGAACTCATGCTGAAAAATGGTATCCACCTCCAGAGAGACAGTTGATAAGGTCTGAGTGCATATTCAAGCATAATTTTTTCACTTTTTTGTTTTTTTCCTTTTCTTTTGCAATAAGACTAATACAGAAATATGTTTTGCATGATTTCACATGTATGATTAATGTTACATTGCTTGCTTTCTCATTGGGTGGGGGATAGGTGGAAGGGAGGGAGAGAATTTGAAATGCAAAATGCAAAAAAAAAAAGACTGTTAAAAGCAAAATATAAATTTAGTTTTAAAAAGGAAAAGGAAAAGGAGGAAATGTTTCTCAGACCATGTTTTTTCTCTTGCCTATAGGTGGCCCAAAGGTATAACTATTTTTTCCCTTTTACTCCAACCTTTCTTGGAGGCTGGAGTCTATTGAGAATTTACCAAAATGTAATCAATCAGTCACACCCAGGTACAATAAAGAGCTCTCAACAATGAGAGATCTTAGTGTCTTGTTCAGTCATTTTGTTCATACCTGATTCTTTATGACCCCACATGGGTTTTTCTTGGCAGAGGTACTGGAGTGATTTGCCATTTCCTTCTCCAGCTCATTTTACAGAGGAGGAAACCGAGGCAAACAAGATTGAGTAACTTGTCTAGGTTCACATAGCTAGTGTTTTGAGGGCAGATTTCAACTCAGGGAGGTGAGTCTTCCTGACTCCAGGCTAGGCATACTATATTCACTGCACCCCCCAGCAGCCCCATGATGACCATGAAGAAGATGACAGTGAAGCCACCACCACCACCAACAGCAAGAGCAAGAGCAGCAGAAGCAGCAACAACAAGAAGTCACACCCAGCTACAACAATGAGCTGTTTTAGCCTAGAGAAGGGTTCTTAACCTGTGGTCTAAGAACTTTTATTTGAACTGTATTTTGAGAACTTTCAATATAATTGGTTATCTTTGTAATCCTATGTATCTTATTATATGCATTAAAAATCATTATTTTGAGAAGGAGTCTACAGGCTTCAGTAGACTATCAGAGGGATCCATGACAGGTAAGAATCCCCAGCCTGGACCCTTGGTTAACTTGGTCAACTTTCTCTGCTAAGTTAAGGGGTTTCTATAAAACAAAAAGTTATTAATAAAATCACTTAGGGTTTGGGCCCCAGTTAGGAAAATCCCTAATGTTTGTATTGAGATTTAGATTTCTGTCCCATTTAAATTCTGTGTTTCTGTTTAGCAATTGGTTCCTGCCATCTGTTTAGCAATTGGTTCCTGCCATTTGGCAAAGGGGTGTGAGTGTGTGTGCAATATGTGAAATGTAATATGTATATTGGTCATGGTTGATTTTAACTATATATAAGGGAAAAGGGCTTTCAAAGAAGGAACTTAATTAAATCAGAAATTAGAACAGACCTAAAAGATATAGAAAAGGAATAAAATATCTGACATTTGCAGGAGAGGGGAGAAAGGAAAAGAGACAGACAGATAAAGAGATAGAGACAAATAGAGAGACAGACTGAGACAGAGAAACAGACAGGGAGAGGGAGAAGGACATGGGGGGGAGATAGAGAGAAAGAGAGAGAGAGAGAGAGACAGAGAGAGAGAGAGAGACAGAGAGAGTTGAAGCACATCACTAGTTCCAGAAGTTCCTTGGATAGGGACAATTTAGCCACAATCTTCCAACCGTTTCTCTCAAAAGGCAAATAGGAGAGCATGGGAAACTTCATTCCCATCTACTCCCATTGTAGGTATTAATTAAATTTATTTGTCATTTTGCTCCTGTTGGAGGTGTCTGTTCCAACACTATTGCATTCTCCCCACTGTCCTCTCCTGCCCTCTTTTGTAGGCAGACTGCTTGTTTTCCTCTGAGCATCTGTGCCAGGTGTCTTGCCCCACTCTCACACAGGCAGACAGCTTGTCTGTCTTTCTCTGTTCTATGTCAAACTACCATTTCTCATAGACTCATTTTCCTGGCAGTCTTATTGCTTCTCTGTCTCAGATCAATTCAAAAGCTTCTATACCACCAGAATACCACTCCCAGATCAAAGATCACTGCATCCCTACAGTCTTCCTGTTCCATGAAATTTACAACTACCAGGATTTCCAATAAAGGATACAACTCTTGTCTTGCCTGTCGGTCAAGACAACTTTGAATAAATTGTTACATATGCAAAATGAGTGGGTTGAATTAATTGATCTCTAAATCTCTTTCAGCTCTAAATCTATGATCCCATGATCTTACAAACCAGTAAAATAGCCCAGAGACATACTACAAAGTGAGATATTTTTATAGGGGGCAAAACCAGGTCAAAGCATGAGGACTCTTTTCACATACTGTATACAAGGAGACGTCTTCAAGGTGACACCTCATTTGTGACTTTGATCCCGTCTCTTTCATGACATCTGAAGAGTATTCTGCATTAGGTGTTGGCCCATTAAAGATAGTTTATTGTTATTTCATAGATCTGAGCTAGATCTTTAACTTTTTAAAAGAGAGCAGCTTGGGGGAGAAGACAACAGTATTGCAGAATTGAGCATGAACAGAAACCAGAGAAAGGAGAGGAGCTATACACAGAAAGTGAGCTTGGCCCTATAGGGGTAGAGTCTGTGTGTCTAAATGACCCATGCAGGAAACCTCTTGGAACCAGAGGTGGCAGGTATGGAAAATGCAGTATAAGAACCTCTCCATGCATGAGTGTTAACTGTGGATAATCAGTAACAGAACAGGGAAGATGGTCCCAGAAGATGACCCATGTAGCTCCAGGAGAGGGAAAGGGAAACCATATGACTCAAGAGATGTTTGGGCCAACTGTGAAGTAGTGAGAATTCTTGGATGCAGCATTCTGTAGAATGTTTTCTGTGTTTTAGCATTTTCTGTGGAATAAAATAATGACTACATAGTATCAACTGTTGATATCAATTGTTAGTGTAAGTGCTTGCATGAGGATTTTTTTTTCCATTTGTGTTGAGACCTAGATAAACCAGATTCTGAGGTTCCTAGAAGATTCCTTGGGTAGGGACAAACAAGGCAAAAAGAATGATTTGTGGTATGTCCCTCTGATATTGAACTGAAACAACAGAAGACTGGAGATGTGATTATAGATTCCAGCTTACATTTCAAAGTATGTGATTTTCTTTTTTATTGGAACGTCTAGTATTCTATCCAGTAGAGAAAATTATCAGTGAACATCATTAGGATTACTCAGCAATTCCTTTATGCATCTCATGTTGATGTCCTATCACATTTCCTAGTTTACTATTTTGAGTACTTTTTGGTTTCTTCAAGCCCTCCAGAAATTTGGCAGTAGATGATAGTAGAACCACAACATTTGAATTCCTGTCCTTTAGTATCTATTGTATTATATAAGAAAGTGAGTATGGCATATATGGAGATCAAGAGTAATTGAGGAGGGGCAGCTAGGTGGTGCAGTGGATAAAGCACTGGCCTTGGATTCAGGAGGAACTGGGTTCAAATCCAACTTCAGACACTTGACACTTAACTAGCTGTGTGACCCTGGGCAAGTCACTTAGCCCCCATTGCCCTGCCCCCCCAAAAAGAGTAATTGGGGAATTAAGCCCTGGAACTTCTGGGGGCAATGCTAAAATGGTGGAGTAGAGAAAGTACTCAGTTGAGCTCTTCCAATACTCCCCTCCAAACAACTTTAAATTAATGCCTCAAATTGAATTCTGGAGTGTTAGAGCCAATAAAATGTCAGAGAGTTATTCTTCCAGCTCAAGAAAACTGAGGAGGTCAGAAAGAGGGATCTGTGACATGGGGGTGGAGGCTGGCCCAGACCCCACAAGAATAAAACATAAGTGGTGGGACTAGGTGGTGGTGACAGAAACAGCAGCAGCTTCTGGAACTCTCGAGCAAGAAACAGTAAGGTGACCAGAAAGAGATTATAGGTGACTATATCCAGCACTGGATGTAGGACTTTTACTGATTGCCTATACTTACTTCTGGGTCATAGTTCAAGGGTAGAAAGGAGTACTTTTGGTCAAGAAAGAATAGAAGTCCTAAGAGACGATATTACTTTTGGTCACAAAAAATCAGGGACCCTGAGGAACATCATCATTTCCAGTCCCAAGGGAGCAGGAGCCCTGAGGAGCAGTCTTGATAGCAATCCTTAGGGATCAGGGGCCTTTCCTGGGCAAAAACCTGAGTATAGATAAGAAAAGCAGTGACCATTCTTCTCTCCAGATCACTCCACTTTGGAAGCGCTGAAAAATTCTAATACCCCACAACTGAAAACAGCAGTTATCAATACTAAACTAATATGTACCAAATGGCATGGCATCCAAATTCTTGAAGGAAAAATTAAATTAGTTATAGGGGGAAGTAGACAGTAGAAGTATACTAGTCGGGGACCTCAACTTTCCTCTCTTAGAAGTAGGTAAATCTAACAATAAAATAACTAAGAAATAAATTAAGGCAATGAATAGAATTTAGAAAATTTAGATATGATAGACCTCTGGAGAAAACTAAATGGGAATAGAAAGAGGTATATCTTTTTCTCAGCTGTACATGGCATCCCCACAAAAACTGATCATGTATTAGAACATAAAAACCTTAGACCAAATGCAGAAAAGCAGAAATATTAATGTATCCTTTTCAGACCATAATGTAATAAAATTACATTTAATAAAGGGCCATGGAAGCATAGATCAAAAATTAATTGGATTCAAATCTGGCCTCAGACACTTGACACTTACTAGCTGTGTGACCCTGGGCAAGTCACTTAACTCAAATTGCCTCACCAAAAAAAAGAATGAGTGAGTCAAAGAACAAATCATAGAAACAATCACTAATTTCATTAAAAGAGAATGAAAACAGTGAGACAACATCCTAAAATTTGTGGGAAGCAGCCAAAGCAGTACTCAGGGGAAATTTTATATCTCTAAATGAGTAAATCAATAGAAGAGATGAAGAGCAGATCAATGAATTGGGCATGAAACAACAACCAAAAACAAAAAACCCTAAAAAAGAACAAATAAAAATCCCTAATTAAACAAAAAAACAATAAAAGAGAAAAATCATTGGTTAATTTGAGTTAAAAAAAGAAAGAGGAAAATCAAATGACTAGTATCAAAAAATTAAAAGGGTGAATGCAAGACCAACAGAGATGAAATTAAAGTAATTATTAGAGTAATTTTGACCAATTATGTCAGTAAGCTGACAATCTAAGTGAAATGAGACTATTAAAAAAACCAACCTGTCCACATTAACAGAAGAGGAAATAGAATACTTAAATAACCTTATCTTAGAAAAAGAAATTGAACAAGACATAAATGAGCTTTCTAAGAAAAAAATCTCCAGGACTAGATGGATTTGCAAATGAATACCACCAAACATTTAAGAAATGATTAACCCCAATTTGAAAAAATGGGTAAAGGAGTCCTACCAAATTCCTTTTATGACACAAATATAATTTTTTTTGTTTTGTTTTGTTTTGTTTTATGGGGCAATGGGGGCTAAGTGACTTGCCCAGGGTCACACAGCTAGTAAGTGTCAAGTGTCCGATGATGGATTTGAACTCAGGTACTCCTGAATCCAGGGCTGGTGCTTTATCCACTGCGCCACCTAGCTGCCCCACACAAATATAATTTTGAAGCCCAAACCAGGGAGAACAAAAATAGAGAAAGAAAACTATAGGCCAATTTCTTTAGAGAATATTTATACAAAAATTTTAAATAAAATACTAGCAAGGAGATTACAGCAATATATCAAAAAGACCATATACTATGATAAGATAGGATTTGTACAAGGAATGCATGGCTAGTTCAATTTTAGAAAAACCTCCAGCATAATTGTTCATATCAATAACAAAAATAATAAAAATTGTGTGATTATATCAATAGATTCAGAAAAGGTCTTTGACAATATACAGTAACCATTCCAATTTAAAACATTAGAAAGCATTGGAATAATTGTAGCTTTTCTTAAAATTATAAGTAGTATTTATCTAAAGTCAAGAGCAATCATTATCTGTAAAGGGAATAAGCCTTCCCAAGTAGACTGGGGGTGAAGCAAGAATGCTCATTATCACTATATTGTACTAGAAATACTAGCTATAGCAATAAGAGAAGAAAAAGAAATTAAAGGAATGAAAATAGGCAATAAGGAAATGAAACTATCATTCTTTGCAGATGATATGATAGAAACTTTATAGAAGAAAATAAAAAAAACTAGTAGAAAATTAACTTCAGCAAAGCTGCAGGATATAAAATTATTGTTCAGTTGTTTCAGTCATGTACAACTTTTCATGACTCCATTTAGGAGTTTTCACAGAAAAGATACTGGTGTGCTTTGCCATTTTCTTCTCCAGATCATTTTTACAGATGAGGAAATTGAGGCAAACAGGGTTAAGTGATTTGCCCAGGATCAGATAGCTAGTGTCTGAGGCTAGATTTGAACTCAGGTCTTCCTGACAGCAGGACCTATCAAATGTGTCACCTAGCTGCTGCAGGATATAAAATAAACCCACATAAATCCTCAGAATTTCTATATAACCCAGCAGGAAGAGATTGGAAAAAATTGCATTTAGAATAACTGCAGACATCATAAAATATTTAAGAGTCTACCTGTCAAGATAAATGAAGGGATTATATAAACAAAACTATGACATACTTTTCACACAAATAAAGACAGATCTAAACAATTAGAGAAATACTAATTGCTGATGGGTAGTCTGAGCCAATATTAAGAAAAATGATAATTCTGTCTTAGTTAATTTACTTATTCAGTGCCATTATCAATCTAACTACCAAAGAATTATTTTACAGAGCTAGAAAAAACTAATAAAATTAATCTGGAAGAACAAAAGATCAAGAATATCAAGGGAATCAATGAAAAAAATGTGAAAGAAGGTACCTTAGCAGATCTAGATTTCAAACTATATTACAAAGCAATAATAACCAAAATAGTCTGGTGCTTGTTAAGAAAAAGAGTAGTGGATCAATGTAATAGATTAGGTATACAATACCAAATAGTAAACGACTATAGTAATCTACTGTTTGATAAACCGAAAGATCTAAGCTTCTGAGGTAAGAACTCACAATTGACAAAAATTGCTGGGAAAATTAGAAAGTAGTTGGGCAGAAACTAGAAACATACCAACATCTTATACTGTATACCAAGATAAGATCAGAATGGATAAATTATTTAGACATAAAGGGTGATGTCATAAATAAATCAGGGGAGCATAGAAAAATTCACCTGTCAGGTCTATGGATAATGGAAAAGTTTATAATCAAACAGGAGATAGAGAGGATCATAGAAAATAAAATGAATAATTTTGATTAAATAAAATTAAAAACTTTTGCAACAAACAAAACCAATGCAACCAAAATTAGAATGAAGATAGGAAACTAGGAAAAGTAGGTCTCTCTGATAAAGGTCTTATTTCTCAAATATATAAGGAACTGAGCCAAATTTATAAAAAGAAGAGTCATTCCTTAATTGACAAATGGTCAAAGGCTATGAAGAGACAGTTTTCAGAAGAAGAAATCAAAGATATCAATAGTCCCATGACAAAATGTTCTAAATTACTATTGATTAGAGAAACACAAATTAAAACTACTCTGAGATACCATTGAACACATATCAGATTGTCTAACATGGCAGAAAAGGAAAATGACAAATGCTGGATGGGATGTTGAAAAATCAGGGGGCAGCTAGATGGTGCAGTGGATAGAGCACCGGCCCTGGATTCAGGA
This sequence comes from Dromiciops gliroides, assembly GCF_019393635.1. NCBI lineage: Eukaryota > Metazoa > Chordata > Mammalia > Microbiotheria > Microbiotheriidae > Dromiciops > Dromiciops gliroides. Next base: position 188,484,466 of record NC_057865.1, read on the forward strand.
GTACCTGAGTTCAAATCCAGCCTCAGACACTTAATACTTACTAGCTGTGTGACCCTGGGCAAGTCACTTAACCCCAATTGCCTCACTAAGAAACAAACACCCCCCCCCAAAAAAAAAACCAAAAAGAAAAATCAGGACACTAATGCACCATTGGTACCCTTGTGAACTGGTCCAATCATTCTGAAGAATAATTTGGAACTATACCCAAAGGGTGATAATATTTTCCACACCCTTTGACCCAGTAATACCACTACTATGTCTGTATCCCCCCAAAAAATCAAAGAAAAGGGAAAAAGACCTATTTGTACAAACATATTTATAGTAGTTCCTTTGGTAATGGCAAATAATTGGAAATTGAGGGAATGCCCATCAGTTGGAGAATGACTGAACAAGTTGTGGTATATGATGGTGATACATTATGCTATAAGAAATGATGAGCAGGATGGTTTCAGAAAAACCTGGGAAGATTTATATGAACTGATACAAAGTGAAGTGTTCAGAACCAGGAGAACACTGTACACAGTAACAGTAATATTGTAACAATGATTAGTTGTAAAAGACTTAGCTACTCTGATCAAGACAATGATCCAAGATAATTTCAAAGGATTCATGATGAAAAATGGTATCCACCTCCAGAAAGAGAACTGATGAACTGTGAATGAAGATTGAAACATATTTTTAATTTACTTTCTTTTTCTTGTTTTATTTTTTATCTGTTTTATTTTGCAACATGGCAAATATAGAAATATGTTTTGCATGACTTCACATGCATAATTGAAGGAAGAGAGAGGGACAGAAGAAAAGGATAGAATTTGATATTCAAAATTAAAAATATGATTATTAAAATTTTTACATGTAATTGGGAAATATTTAATGAAATAAAATATAATTTTTTAAAAAGAAGAGTTAAGTCCTGTTTAAAAAAAGTCATTGGACCATTATATAAACAAAAAATAAATCCACGCTGGAGGTGACCCTATGTTGAAAACATAAGATCCTTTTATGTTTATAATTCATTGATTACAAAAATGAACAAACAAAAAACCCCCAAACCCCACCACATTTGATCCAGTAGATCAAAAGCCTTGTGGTCCCAAGAGTTTGTTGCTGTTGTTCAGTCATTTTGGTTGTGTCCACTGGAGTGGTTTACTGTTTCCCTTTCCAGTTAATTTTTATAGATGGGGAGACTGAGGCAAGCAGGGTTAAATGACTTGTGCAGGTTTGCACAGATAGTAAGTGTCTGAAGTAGGATTTGAACTCAGGTTCTCCTAACTCCAGGGGCAGTGCTCTACCTACTGCAACACCTAGCTGCCCCTACTCCATTTTATAGTTGAGGAAACTGAGGCAAACAGAGATTAAGAGACTTATATAACATTATACAGCTACTAAATACCTGAGGCTGGATTTTAACTCAGGTCTTCTTAACTCCAGGCCCAGAACTCTATCTATTCTGTTACATATCTGAATTGATACCCAAAATATTATGAAACCTAGAGGAAGACTTTCAGTATACTCAATGGAGGATTTATATGAGAACTACACAGGAAATACCCATATCAATATGATTATAGATTCATTGATTTATTAAAGTAATTTCATGGTTACAAACACACAGAATAGGAAAAATTAAACTTACTCTATTGATCTCTATATCATTCCTTCTAAGATTCTGACAGAATAGCATCTACTTATACCTAGTATAAATAGCATCCCTGATCACACATGTGTTCTCCCAAAATGAGATACTTCAGGTTTAAAGTACTTTATGGGTTTACATCAGCTTAAAATAATAGTTCATGAGACTCCCACTGAAATGTTTACTTTTTCCAGGCTAGGCATAATTCATTCAAAGTAAAGACATTTAACTAAATAATATTGTAAGAAAAGTAACATTTGAATCTCTCTCTCTCTATAAGCCTATGGCAAAATGTCTAACAATATGTACAGCCACAATGGAAAGAGTACACCCACATAATGAACATGTATAGCCATGGTACATATATGCAGAATCAAGTCATGCTTCTAACACTGCCAGGACCACGGCTGTCTCCTGGTAAATTCACGTCACTAATCCAGTTGGGCCTGCTTCTTGTTATGTGTAGTTTATAATCTCTATGCTGTTGAGCTTTGTCCCTGCTGGCCTTACATAGTCACTATGGGGTAATGCTCTGTTGGTCCCATAGTCACAACCAGGTAGTACATTGCTTGTTATTGTTCAGTCGTTTCAGTTGTGTGGGACTCTGCATGACCCCATTTGTGGTTTTCTTGGAGAAGATACTGGAGTGGTTTGCCATTTCCAATACTCTCGTAGGCATGTGGTTGTGGAGATTATCTCTAACATTAACTTCAACTGGAATCCTCTTTACTTAAGGTTTTTCTATATATTTGAAGATCACACATACATGTGTACACACATATATGTATATATCCAACAATGTACATATCCAACAAAGACTCCAAGGCTTTGAGCTGCCATACATTAGTATCTATCTCATTTGTCTTCATATATTCATATCATTGGGGCATATAAGTTCTCATCATCATTTGACAAAGACTCTGAGGCAAATCAAATTTAGATAAATATATCAATGCCATATGGCAAGGCAATAACTAAAATGGGGTGAGAACTCAAGTCTGACTTCCCAAGGAATGCTGCATTCATTAGATGGATTTTAGCTATCAGAGGGATTGTTTACAATCTATGTGAACAGTTCACAAGGATGCTATTATTCCTAAGCTTATTTTATAGAGCCTCATAGTTCCAGGGCATAGTTTGGTGGTTTCCCTTTTACCTCAGAAACCATTTAGAAACAATCCCAGGAGGCCTGGCTCACATACTTTGTTCATTAGGGCATCCTGACACTCTGTAGAATCCATTAAAAATCTTTCAGAGCTCTGGATCCTAAGAACCTGTGATTTTTCCTCCTTTGCAGATCAGCAGAGTAGTGCAGACTATTAGGGAAGGAGCCTTCTAAGCTTATACACCAGGGGGCTGGAGAGGCATCAAACCTAGCTAACCTGGCACACAGCTGTTCTAATCCTTAGACCACAGACTCTGCATGACGTAAACATCTCCTAGTTGAAACACATAGTCAAATGATCTCTTACCCTAAGGGTTTTGAATATGTCATGGGCCAGAGGATTTTGTTACTTACTCAAATCCCAAGAGCTTCATGTATCTTGATTCAGACCTTTGGGTTCAAACATCTGATTCAGAAACACCTGAAGCAGTTACAGACATGAAACAGAAAACAAGTCAAGAAAGGAAAGCACTGGATCTTACATTTTAAAATCACGATCATAAATTGTAGCCCCAGAAAATCTTTGTATAAAACTTCCCAAAGGCTAATAATAGAACTGTTTTTTACTTCATGGGAATAGTTGGAGTTGAATATCAGTGCAATATCACCAGTGAGTGGACAGAAGGTGGATGTAGTTATGAATACCCAAGGTAGCACAGAAACAAGGAGACTACAAAAAACATCATGCAGACTGTGTCATAAGAATGTCACTCACTGTAGTCACTGAATAAGAGGTTACTAGGATTATCAAACCCATTAGCGATTAGAAGGCACTCAAGCAAGACAACAATAATTTTTGGTACCAAAAGTTCATGATAGCACAAGAAATGTTGTAAAAGGTTTTCTGAGAATATTGAAAAAGGTGAAATTGAGAGCATTATTTAAATTTCTTCTAAGTACCATGTTCAGGATCATGTACAAAAATAGATATGCATTTTAATTTGGAAAATATATTTGAATTATGAAAAAAATGTATCAATACTTCAATGGGTCTGTGATGGCATAGCTGTAAGCATTCCCTCCATTGGTACAGATCACAACTCGTTCATGCCTTACTCTCTTGTTCAAATCTTGTCCATGTTCTCCCATAAATCCTCATCTGAAGATGATGCTGTCCACATATCCCTTATTGCTACCTGCAAACCCCAATACTTCTTCATTTTCCCCTCCTCCTCTTTCCCTCCCTCCCTTCTTTTTTTTCCTTCCCTCCTTTACTCATATCCTCCTTCCCTCCCCTTCTCCTTACTTTCACCCCCCTTTCCCTTACTCCTTTCTTTCTTTCTTCCTTCCTTCCTTCCTTTCTTTTTTTAGTGAGGCAATTGGGGTTGAGTGACTTGCCCAGGGTCACACAGCTAGTGTTAAGTGTCTGAGGTCAGATTTGAACTCAGGTCCTCCTGAATCCAGGGCTGGTGCTCTATCTACTGCACCACCTAGCTGCCCCCTCCCTCACTCCTTCTCCTTTCTTTTCTCCTTTTCTCCTTTCCTCCTTCCCTCCCTCCCTTTCTTCCCCCTTTCCATCCTGTCTAGGCTAGAAGTGCAGTAGTCACTCCTGGGCCTGATCCCACTACTGATTAACATAGAACTTTTGACTTGCTCTGTTTCCAACCTTGGTCAATTTCCCTCACCTTAAGCATCCTGGAGTCTCCCTGCTACATTGGTGCCAAATTTTGGGTGAATATCTGACCATATTTTGGTCCTATTGCAGGTCAAGACTCCTGAGCTCAAGAGATCAATCAGCCTTGGTCTCCCCAGTAGCAGGGGTTATAGGCATTAATCCTATATTTCTTCAGTCACAAAGTCACTTGGATTGCAAATAGATCTTTAAAGGGAATATGTTATAACCTACTTGTGCCCATTATATGTCTTTCTATTGCCCTTGGGATGTAACTTTCAATTTTCATAAATAATACTTTTCTAAGATTTATATCAATATAGAATCACCAAAAAATATTTATGTGAAAATGAAAGTGACAAGAAGACCAATTAGAAAGACATTACTTGATTAGGGTGGTAGCTATGTGAGTGGATAGACATGAGATGTTATGGAGGAATAATCATCAAAACTTGACAAATTATTAGATATAGAGGGTAAGGAAGAGTGATGAGTTGAGGATGACTGTAAGGTTAGGAATCTGGGTGGCTGGAAAGATATTGTCTTTTGAAAATAAGAGGGAAGTTCCAAAATGAAGTGTGTTTTAGAGAAAAGATATAAAATTCTGGGCCTCAGAGGTCACAATATCACCATTTCCTAGGATGCTTAACCTCAAGAGAGGACCTTGAGCAATATAATGTCATGCCTTGGTCAATGAACTTCTACCACTGATACTCTGACTTAATTCACTGCTCAATGGTTAGCATACTCCCATTTCCTTCTTTTCACTCCATCAAAGTCTTTCAGAACTCTTGGAAGATGATGCACAAACTCTGTACTCCATTCTCTACATTCCCTCAACATACCTAAACACCTCAATTTTATCTCCTTAATACCCCACTTCAGATCTTACCACTCTGCCTTATAGAATGCCTGTTCCTTTCATCTTCTGAACCTCAATGAGGCATGGTTCCATCCTAACAATAAAACGCTTTTCAGTACTGATTATATTTTCTTTCTCACCTCCTGACTCACTGATCATGGTGGGGCAGTTAGAATACTGTTTGCTCTCATTGTCACTTTTAGACCTTCTCTTGGCTACTTTCACCAAACAACCTCTCTTTTGAAGTTCATGCTATAAAAATTTATCATTCAATCCTGGTGGCTATTATCCTTCTTCAATTAGTTCATTCCTGGGTCACAGACTTTTACTTCTCCATGTGTCCTGCCCTTATAATAGGAGATTTAAACATAAATGTTGATAATCCCTCACTATTAATCAAAATTATTGATAATCATATGAAAAAATGCTCTAGATCATTATTGATCAGAGAAATGCAAATTAAAACAATTCTGAGATATCACCTTATACCTATTAGAGTGGCAAATATAACAAAAATGGGAAATATTGGTTATTGGAGGGAATGTGGGAAAATTGGGATGCTAATCCACTGTTGGTGGAATTGTAAAAAGATACAACCATTCTGGAGAACAATTAGGAATTATGCCCAAAGGTCTATGGAATTGTGCATACCAAAGGGTATCAAAGGATCCAGCAATACCGTTACTTGGTTTATATCCCAAAGACATGCCCACAAAGAGAAAAAGACCTATTTGTACAAATATATTTATAGCACCTCTTTTTGTGGTGGCTAAAAATTGGAAATCAAAGGTATGCCCATCAATTGGGAAATGGCTAAACAAACCGTAGTATATGATGGTGATGGAATATTACTATTCAGTAAGAAATGACAAACAGGATAACTTCAAAAAAGCCTGGAAAGACATGTATGGAATGATGTATTGGGAAGTGAACAAAATCAAAAGAACACTGTTCACAGAGACAACAATATTATTCTATGAAGAACTGTGGGGGCAGCTAGGTGGCGCAGTGGATAGAGCACCAGCCCTGGAGTCAGGAGTACCTGAGTTCAAATCTGGCCTCAGACACTTAACACTTACTAGCTGTGTGACCCTGGGCAAGTCACTTAACCCCAATTGCCTCACTAAAAAAAAAAAAAAAGAACTGTGAATGACTTGACTATTCTCAACAATACATTTATTCAAGACAATCCCCACAAAATATTGATAAAACATACTATCAACCTCCAAAGAACTGATATTGGTGGAACAGATTGAAGCATGTTATTTTTCACATTCTTTCATTAAGTGACAAATATGATGATCTTTTTCATGATCATATATGCATAACCCATATTGGATTGTTTGCTGCCTCAGGGAGGCATGAGGGAAGGGAGGGAAGGAGGGATAGAGATTGGAACAGAAAAATCTAAATAAAAATGTTTAATCTGGAAAAAAAATTTTTTTAAAGTGGGGGAGGGGCGTGTTGGGAAGGGTCCAGGAGGTATATATGTATTTATATACACACATAAATATATATGTTGCACATATATGAGTTATTTAGGTCTTATTTATATAATAATTATATTTAAACAAATTTGTCATATGTTATTTATATAAAAACTGATATGTATACATTATTTATAAAAAAGTTATTTAAAGATTTAAAATACTAAGTTATATGTTTTAGAATATATCTAGGTATATCTAAATGTAACAATGTAGAAAATTTACATTATATATGTCATATATGTGTATTATATAGATCTATGTTTGATATATGTATAAAATATCAAAAATATATCACAATAAAATATATCACAAATAAAAATAAAATTTATGGGCTTTTTTGGGGGGGCAGGGCAATGAGGGTTAAGTGACCTGCCCAGGGTCACACAGCTAGTAAGTGCCAAGTGTCTGAGGCCAGATTTGAATTCAGGTCCTCCTGAATCCAGGGCTGGTGCTTTATCCACTGTGCCACTTAGCTGCCCCCCTCAAATTTAAAAAATATGTATAGACTGTTATATATCATAGGTATATAGATTAAGGTTAGGAGGGTGGGGGGTGAATAGACAAGGGAGGGACTTTTAGAACGGTTGGGTAAGGAATAAGAGGGAAAGTGGAGAAGATAAGGTAATGGATAGGGTCAAAAGAGGATTAGAAGGAAAATAGTAAAAGTAAGATGGAGGGAAATTTACAAATACTAATTATAACTTTGAATGTGAATTAGAAAAAATGACAAAATTCATTTGGAAAAACAAAAAGTCAAGAATATAACAGGAAATAATGATAAAAAAATTGGAAAAATAAAGGAAGGTGGTTTATCAGTACCATATTTTAAACTGTATTATAAAGCAGTAATTATCAAAACTATCTGGTACTAGCTAAGAAATAGGAAGGTAGATCAATGGAATAGAGTAGAGATACAATTTAGAGCAGCAAATAAACATAATAACCTTGTATTTGACAAGTGTGATGACAAGATTTTGGGATAAGAATTCATTATTTGGAAAAAAATTATTGGGAAAACTGGAAAGCAATATGGCAGAAAATGAGCATAGATCAATATCTTACACTATTTACCAAGATAAGGACAAAATAGATACATGACCTAGATATAGAGAGATTTTACAAGAAAATTAGAAGAACATGGAAGATATTATTTGTCAGACTTATGGATGTGTGAACAATTTATGAATAAACAAGAGACAGAGAGCAAAGTTAGGTCTAAAATATATAATTTCGATTACATTATATTAAAAAGGTTTTTGCACAGGAGTTCTGGCGGTGGAGCCAAGATTGTGGAGTGAAACCAGGAAGCTGCCTGAACTCTCCCAAATTTCCTTCAGAAACAATGCTAAATTAAGCCCCTCAACAGATTCTGGAGTTGCAAAACCTACAAAAAGATGGAGTGAAACAGTCTTCTGACTTAAGATGACCTAGATCTTCAGGAAAGGTCTGTCTCATCTGGTTTAAAGGGGAGCTCAGCTCAGTGTAGCGGGTGTCTGGACAAGCCAGCAAATAGCTTTTAGTCACAGCATAGATCAGCCTAGCTCATCAAGCTGGTGGCACAGTAGGCCAGTTGTGAGGACCCCAGCCCCAACACAGAAGGCAATCTGCCAGCTGGGATATCTGCTACTCTATAGACTCAACTAGCCTTGGCCATTCCAGTTCAGTGAGCAAGCTGCAAGCAGCTGAGGCCTCAGAGCAAAAAGCCAGCAATTAGGCCCCTGACCCCCAGCAAAAGAAGCTTGGGACAGTGCATGCTGTATCCCAGGAATAGAAATCAACTTTGAAAGGCACAAAAAAGGCTGAAATATGAATAGGAAACAGAAAAGAACCCTCACCATAGAAAATTACTATGGCGACAGAGAGGATCAAAACATAAACTCAGAGGAGGACAGCAATGTCAAAATGCCTACACATGAAGTCTTAAAAGGGAAGAGGAATTGGTCTCAAGACCAAAAAGCCCTCTTGGAAGAGCTCAAAAAGGATTTTATAGACCAAATAAGAGAGGTAGAAGAAAAATTGGGAAAAGAAATGAATTAAACAAGACAGAGTTAATAGCTTGGAAAAAGGACAAAAATTGATTGAGGAAAACAACTCATTAGAAAATGCGATTGACCAAATGGAAAAGGAGATGCAAAAGCTCATTGGGGAAAAGAATTCCTTAAGAATCAGAACTGGGCAGATGGAAGCTAATTACTCAATGAGACAACAGGAAGAAGTAAAGTAGAATCAAAAGAATATAAAAGTAGAAGAAAACATAAAATACCTCTTCAGAAAAACAACAGACATGGAAAATAGATCCAGGAGGGACAATCTAAGAATAATTGGATTACCTGAGGATTATGATAAAAAAAGATCCTAGACAGCATATTTCATGCCTTTTTCAAGGAGAACTGGTCTGATGTCTTAGAACCAAAGGAAAAAATAGTCATTGAAAGAATCCACTGATCATCTCCTGAAAGAGACCCCAAAAGTAAAACTCCAAGGAATATTGTAGCCAAATTCCCAAATTATCAAGCAAAGGAGAAAATACTGTAAGCAGCCAGAAAGAAACAATTTAAATATCAAGGAATAACAATCAGGATTACACTGGACCTGGCAGCTTCAACATTAAAAGACTGAAAGGTTTGGAATATGATATTCCAGAGGGCAAAGGAACTGGGATTACAACCAAGAATGTACTGCCTAGCAAAATTAAGCATAATCTTCCAGGGGAAAAGATGGGCATTTAATGGGGATAGAAAAGAATGTACCTTTTTATTAGCAGTACATGGTGCCTATGTAAAAATTGGTCATGTATTAGGGCATAAAAACCTCACAGTCAAATGCAAAAAGGCAGAAATAGTAAATGCATCCTTTCAGACCATGATGCAATAAAAATTATGTGTAATAAAGGACCATGGAAAAATATTTTGTACAAATAAAACAAGTGTAGCCAAGATCAGAAGCAAAGCAGAAAATTGGGGGGGGAATTTTTATAGTTTTTTAGATAAAGGTCTAATTAGATAAAATATATAAAGAACTTTGTCAAATATATAAGAATTACAAGTCATTCCCAATTGATAAATGGTCAAAGGATATGAATGGGCAGTTTTTCAATGAAGAAATAAAACAATTTATATATGAAAAAATGCTCTAAATCATAATTGATTAGAGAAATGCAGATTAAAACAACCTTGACATATCATTTTATACCTATCAGATTGGTTAAAATGATTAAAGAGGAAAGTAATGAATATTGGAGGGGTTGTGGAAAAATTGGGATACTAATTCATTATTGGTAGAATTGTGAACTGATCTAACTATTTTGGAGAACTATCTGGAATTATTAAACTACCTCTCCCTTTTGACTCAGCAATATCACTACTTGGTCTATTTCCAAAGATAATTAGAGAAAAAGGGAAAAAAATCCAATATGTTTAAAAATGTGTATGGCAGTCCTTTTTGTGTTGGCAAAGAACTGGAAATTGTAGAGATGCCCATTAATTGAGGAATGGCTGAACAAGTTGTGGTATATGATTGTAATGGAATATTACTGCACTAAAAGAAATGATGAGTTCAATGATCTTAGAAAAACATGGAAAGACTTGCATGAAATAATGAAGAATGAAATGAATAGGACCAAGAGAACATTGTATATAGTAATATTTTTTAAGAACAACTTTGATTGAATAAGTTATTTTGATTATTATAAACACCCAAATTAACTATAAAGGACACATGCTATCTGCACCTGTGGAAATTTAGTTTGATTTGGGGACCCTACCTTTAGGCTGAGATTAGAAAGCCTTAGGCCCTCAGGGTCTCTTCTGTGTGGGAGGTGCTGGTGCCCTTCCCCCTCTGCTTCAGCTGAGCCCAAAAGCCCCGTGGGCTGTACAAGACGCCAGGTCAGACAGCTGGGGGGAAAAAGCCCCCAGCTCCCTCCGCCCTGAGTGGAGCTATCCGAAAGATCCCGGATAGCCTGTGCTGAGGCACGTGATGCTTGAGTGTGCTTGAAGCCCCAGCTGCAGCCCTGGCTAGTGGATTAGCTTGGTGTCTGGGTACAAGAAGCCCCGAGATTTGAGTGGAGAAAAGAAAGATATATATAGACCTGGGGGTTAGACTCATGAGAGGGACGGACTAGATAGAGAGACTGGGGGTGGCTGACGAGACGGCAAAGGTTGGAGAAGACAGACAGGAGGCTACAAGGACGCAGGAGAAGATGAGAAGGACTAGGAACAGGGAAAAGAGAGGCCGAAGAAGGGTAGACTGACTGAGCAGACAGACAGAAGGTCAGTGAGAGAGAAACACAGGAGTTCAGTGGTGGCACTAAGGAGAGGAAAGTTAGAAGCAGGGGGATTTACAAAGTGAAAGGGGCTCAGAGTTAGAATAAAGGACCTGAGTGCCCTGAGGCAAGAGGCAGCTAAGGCCCTTATTGTATTGAAAAAGTTCCAGGGGCAGCAGGTGAAAGCACCCAGGAATGCAGTTAGGTTGTACATTTTATTTCCCTGTATTCTTAATTTTAAATAGTATCTCATAAATAAACTCTGCTTTGATTATTTAGTTAAGAGGCTTCTTAATATTTTGCTTATCAATTTGGGAGTTGAGCAGTGTGGTGGAACTTTATAAATGGCCAATATTAAATTAATAGCAGTCAGATAGCCAGTCAGTCAAAAGTCCCCAGATTAGTCCTCCAGTAAGCTTTAGCCCCCTAAATCAGGCCCAATCATCAAAAACATTCTAACATTTGAATGGCAACCGCGGCAGGACTTATGGCTCAATTATAATCTCTCTAAGCTTATAATTTTGCTTATAATTTTTCATATAATCATAATTTTTCATAAATCTAATTATAAAATTTTTCCAGATTAGATTAGCTAATTATAATTAATTTTTTTACACACCCAGAGAAAGAACTGATGAACAAAAGTATGCATATATATATATATATAAACATACATACATACATATTCATATACCTACCTATTTGTATCTAATTGTGGCCTACTCTTGGGGAGGGGGGTATTTGGGGGAAGAAAGAAAAAAAGAGACTAACATGACAATTTTGTATATTTGAAAAGAATAGCAAGTTGCACATAGTAGATTTGCAGTTTCATGTGCAGTTATCTTTTTTTTTTTTATTGTGGGGCTATGGGGGTTAAATGACTTGCCCAGGGTCTTACAGCTAGTCAGTGTCAAGTGTCTGAGGCCGGATTTGAACTCAGGTACTCCTGAATCCAGGGCCGGTGCTTTATCCACTGTGCCACTTAGCTGCCCCCTGCAATTATCTTTTTAAAAATTATACTATGTTGTGGAACTGTCTGTTTTATTCCATAAATGAAAAATAAAATTAAAAACATATCCCCTCTAATATCTTGCTTTGCCAGTTCTTCAATTTACTCAATTCTCATGACCTAGTCCTTCACTCCATCTCAGCTACATACAGAGATGGTCATACCCTTGACCTTTCCATGAACTAAAAGTGTTCCTTCTCCATATTTCTTTTTTTCTTTTTTCCAATAACATGTAAAGATCATTTTTCACATTCTTTTTTTTTTTTTTTTGGTGGGGCAACAGGGGTTAAGTGACTTGCCCAGGGTCACACAGCTAGTAAGTGTCAAGTGTCTGAGGCCAGATTTGAACTCAGGTACTCCTGAATTCAGGGCCCGTGCTTTATCCACTGTGCCACCTAGCTGCCCCACATTCATTTTTTTTTTTTGCAGGGCAGTGGGGGTTAAGTGACTTGCCCAGGGTCACACAGCTAGTAAGTGTCAAGTGTCTGAGGCCAGATTTGAACTCAGTAACTCCTGAATCCATGGCCGGTGCTTTATCCACTGCGCCACCTAGCCGCCCCCCACCCCCCACATTCATTTTTTTTTTTTTTGCGGGGCAATGGGGGTAAAGTGACTTGCCCAGGGTCACACAGCTAGTAAGTGTCAAGTATCTGAGACCGGATTTGAACTCAGGTACTCCTGAATTCAGGGCCGGTGCTTTATCCACTGCGCCACCTAGCCGCCCCCCCCCACATTCATTTTTAAAAAGCTCTTGAGTTCTAATTTTTTTTCTCCCTCCCTTCTCCTCCTTCTCTAAGTCAATAAGCAATTTGATACAGGCTATCCATGTGCAATAATGCAAAACACATTTCCCTATTAGTCATGTTATGAGAGAAGAAACCCAACAAGAAGAAAAAAAATATAAAAAATAAAGAAATTGAAAATGGTATACTTTGATCTGCATTCAGGCTCCATCAGTTTTTTCTCTGGGTGTGCATAGCATTTTCCATCATGTGTCTTAATTGTCTTAGATCATTGTATTGCTGGGAAGAGCTAAGTCAATCATAGTTGATCACACAATGTTGTTGTTACTGTGTACAATGTTTCCCTGGTTCTGCTCATTTCTCTCAGCATCAGTTCATGTAAGCTTTCTGGGTTTCTCTGAAATCTTCCTGCTCATCTTTTCTTTCTTTCTTTTCTTTTCTTTTCTTTTCTTTTCTTTTCTTTTCTTTTCTTTTCTTTTCTTTTCTTTTCTTTTCTTTTCTTTTCTTTTCTTTTCTTTTCTTTTCTTTTCTTTTCTTTTTTTTTGAGGCAATTGGGGTTAAGTGACTTGCCTAGGGTCACACAGCTAGTAAGTGTTAAGTGTCTGAGGTCTGATTTGAACTCAGGTCCTCCTGACTCCAGGGCCGGTGCTTTATCCACTGCGTCACCTAGCTACCCATGCTCATTATTTCTTATAGCAAGATAGTATTCCATTACATTCATATACCACAACTTGTTCACCCATTCCCCAATTATCTCCTCAATTTCCAATTCTTTGCCACCACAAAAAGCATCTCCATATTTCTTTATCTTATCATAATCTTTTATTATTCCATCTTTCTTTGTGCCTTATGACCCCTAATCCTGTTTTTCATCCTTACCTGGACCTACAATCCCTTCACTCTTCAGCTCTTTTCCATCCTATCACCCTTACACTGACTAGACTCTCTTCCCTATCTAGATACATTGGTGAACCAATTGAAATCTATATCATCTTCTACCCTGATTCCCTTGGCCCCTTGCCCTATTTCTGATCAAGCATTGCCAAATCCCAAACCTGGAGTGCTATAGTCATCTACCTCCTTTTTTCCTATTCATATGTTGATGTGGTTTGGTGACTGGTCTTATGACAAATTTATGTTATCTAATCTCAACTGGGCTCTCATTTCAGTAAGGCAAATATTCTTTTCCTTCCTATTTGTTTTTTTAGACAATTCTCCTCACCCACTGCTCTGAACCTTCTTGTCCTTCCTCAAGCTTCCCATAGCACCGATGTTACTGTCTTATCATCTGAGAACCTTGCCCCATATTTCATTAAAATTAAATTTTGACCATTCACCAAGATCTCCTTTTTCTCCCTCTTCATTAAGTCACATCATTTGGATACCTTCTTCCACTTATTCATTATTATTATTCATTGTTCTTCTACTAATTCAGCAAGCAATCTGATATAGGTTATATATGTACAAACACATTAAACATATTTCTGCATTGGTCATGCTGTGAAAGAAGAATTAGAGCAAAAGGGAAAAACCTCAAAAAAGAAAAACAGGGGACAGCTACGTTGGAGCAGTGGATAAAGCACCAGCCCTGGATTCAGGAGGTTCTGAGTTCAAATCCAGCCTCAGACACTAGCTGTGTGACCCTGGGTAAGTCACTTAACCCTCATTGCCCCACAAAAAAAATAGAATCTGCATCTAGATGCCACAGTTCTTTTTTTCTGGATTTGGAGAGCATTTTCCATCATGAGTCCTTTGGAAGTAACTTGGACCATTGTATTTCTGAGAAGAGTCAAGTCTATCACAGTTGATCAACACACAATGTTGTTGGTACTGTGTACAATGTTCTCCTGGTTCTGCTCCTCTCACTAAGCATCAGTTCATGTAAGTCCTTCCAGGTTTCAGGTTTCACAGAGAGACATTTTCCACCAAATCCTGTCTTGTTATTTTTTCCTTATATTTATAGGGAGAAGGAAATAACATTTTGTCAGCAACATCTACATACTCCAAGCTCTATAGTGCTAAGAGATGATCCATCCATTTTTCAGGCAAAGCAATGATGAGTCTTATCCACCCTTGTAAGATGAGGTTAACAGTCCATGCATATGATCCTTTTCTTTCCAAATACCACAGTTTTTGACCCATAAGACCTTAATTTTCTTTTTCTTCTTTGCCAATGACCAGTACCACATATCACCAGTTACTTCTTAGAGGAAGACACACTTTATTTTCCCAAAGTACACAAACAGAAAAAAAGGTGAAAGTAGATTTTCTCCAGGGCTCAATTCATTTGTCCCCCACAGTAAAAATGTTCGGTCCTTGAAAATTCTACCAGATAATTTAGTCAGAAAACAATTATTCACATTTAGCATAAATATTGATGAATAATAAATTCACATTTTTCAAACTTGACTGGTGATTTCATTAGTGTGGGGAATTCCTGGAATGGTACCACCCTTTTCTATGGTAGCTCATCTGTACCTTGTAGTATTAGAGCACTGTACCAATCACTTAGAGGTTAAATGGTTTTACAGCTAGTAAGTGTCAGAAACAGGAACTTGAAATCTAGTCTTACTGACTCTAAGATTTTCTGGCCCTCAATTTACAATGCAGTGCTACCTCCAAAAGAAATAAAGGACGAAATTACAATTGCAAAGGAGGAATAAGACAAGATGATGATAGGCTTATGAATAAAACAATGGATTCGCTGAGAAATATAACACTATTGTAGGAGGATAGATGGATGGAAGCAACAGAGAAAATAACAGAACAAGTTAAAATGACTACTTAAATGGAAGAGTTCTTGGAAACTTAGTGAACAAAGATGATATATCTAGAAGATGGAACTCACTGACAATAAATTAAAATAAATGATAAAATAAGTTATTTGGAGGACCAAAAAATGTCACAAAAAGAATTGTCTGACCAATATATTTCAGGAAATCACACAAGAAAACTTTCAGAAACAGTAAAATAAAGAGATCATATATTTTCACAGTATATCAAAAGGGATGAGCCCTAGAAAAATTCTCATACAACTCTAAGACTGTGATGACAGAGTCAGGTTTTTCAACTAGCTAAAAAGAACATTGCATTAACCAGTTCAAGGGAATTGATGCATTATTTACCCAAGATTAAGAGTGTACATATACAGTGGATAGAGCACCAACCCTGGAGTCAGGAGGACCTGAGTTCAAATCCGACCTCAGACACTTAACACTTACTAGCCGTGTGACCCTAGGCAAGTCACTTAACCCCAATTGCCTCACAAAAAAGAGTGTGTGTGTATATATATATATATATATACATACACAAATATGCATATGTATATAATTATATTAATTTATGTATATAATTATAGGAAACAATTTCACCCCTAAATCAGTCACCAAAGCGAAATGTACATACTTCTTTTTAATATTTTGTTTATTTTAGCATTCTTTAAAAAAAAACATTTTGAGTTCAAATTCTTTTCCTACATCCAGCCCTTCCCCCATCCATTGAGAAGGCAAGCAAAATGATATCATTTATACATGTGAAATCATGAAAAATATATTGCCATATTAGCCATGTTGCAAAAGGAAAAAAACCAAGAAAAGTAAAGTAAGTGAACACTGTGTGCTTCAGTCTTCACCCTGACTTTGTCAGTTCTGTCTTGGGAGGTGGATAGCATTTTTCATGAGTCCTTTGGAATGTCTTGGATCATTGTACTGATTAGCGCTGCTAAATCCTTCACAGTCGTACACTGTGAAGTATTATTGTTATTGTGAAAATGTTGTTTTTAATATGAAAATGTACTTCTTAAAAACAAAAAGATGACTGTTTTGGCACCCAAGAGAATGTCAAGAATTTGTGGATGGCAACCAATTCTAAAATTGCTTTTGATATACAAATTCATGAAGGAAGCAAATACTAGAACACAAAACCAGGGTATTCATCTCTTTTTCGAAGAGATTTTTACACCAATGAATATCTGGCCATGAATATTTCATAGAGAGGTAACAAAACAAGGATGGTTTAAAAATAATACCTATCTCAATATAATCACTATAAAGGAATAACAAATAAAAATGTTTGTATTTGACAACTGGCATAACTTTTTCCATCAGTTGGCCAGTCAATAAACATGTATTAAATGCCTACTGTGTGCTAAGCACTGTGATACAAAGGAAAGCAAAAGACCAAATCTATTCTCAAGAACCTCACAGTCTAATGGGGTTGGGGAATAGGGGAAGAGAAAACAACATGCAATTAATTAAGTACAAAGGAAGTACATGTGGGATTAATTGGAGAAAATCAATAGAATAAGGTGTTAAAATTAAGATGAATCTAAAAAGTTTTCCTGTAGAAGATGAAATTTTAGCTGACACTTGAAGGAAGCCAGAGAAGCTAGAAGGCAGAGACAAGGAGAGGAAACATTCCATGGATGGGGTATAGCCAGTGAAAATGCTTGGAGTTGGAAGAAAGAGCAACTTGTTTTAGGAACAGCAAAGAAACCAGTTACTGGATCACAGTATATGTAGTGGGGTGTAAGGAGTAAGAAGATTGGAAATGTGTGTGGGGGAAGGCAGGGGGTAAGGTTATGAAGGGCTTTGAACACCAAACAGAGGATTTTATGTTTTATGTTTGATCTTGGAGGTGAGTGAAGGATGGTGACATAGTCAGATTTAAGGCTTAGGAGGATCAATTTGACAGTTATGTGGAAAATGTGAATTGGAGAGAGGTGTATCAGGGAGACAAACTAGAAGTTTATTGCAATAGTCCAGGTGTGAGGTGATGAGGACATGTGGCAGAGTGGTTGCAGGTGAGGAGTATAGAAAAGATATTACAAAAGTGAAACTGACAGGTCTTGGCAACAGATTGAATATGGGGGTATGTGTGAAAGTGTGAGAAGTTAATGATGACTACTTTGTTGCGAGCCCGAGTGACTGCAAGGATGGTAGCACCTTAACAATAATAGTGAAATTAGGAAGAAGGGAGATAATGAGTTCTGTTTCAGGCATGTTGAATTTAATATGTCCATGGGATATCCAATTTAAGATATCCAATAGCTAGAGATGTGAGTTGGGAGGTCAGCAGTGAGCTTAAAGCTGGATAAGTGGAATCAAGAATTATCAGCATAGAGTTTTTGCCTGGTGGAAGACTGTTGAGTATGACAGAAATTTAGGATTGGAAGGTAATCTTAGAGTCATTTAGAAGAATTTGGAACTCAAGAATACTCCCTAAAATAGTTGTTCCCATTTAGTGATTCATGAGTCTCTAGAAAGGTCTATGGGATTTGTCCTAAAAATTCTTTAAAACTGTTTTAAGCCATAAGTAATTGCCCAGTTATGTTATAAATATATTTTTCCTCTATGACAATGTGCATGTGCATGTCTAAAGCATTTTAAGTTTGTTTCTATAGTGACTTTAAATCATCATGATCATGTGCAAAATGATCTAAGTCAATATGTTCTTGCAAGTTCTTAACTTGTCATCAAATTGTTTCCAAACCACCACAAGAGTTCAACATTTGAGCACAAATGATTACAAAGTATATCAGATGTGTGCACATACTCTCATTTGTGTTCTGTATAACACATCAGAATAATTTCCTTGTTCCCCTCTGTAACTGTACTTCATCAGCTGTGTAATCATATGATCAAGATGTTATGAGTATTTGTGTTCTCGCAGCACAAATGTCAGGCTATTTGAAAATAGCATATGCATTATAAACCATCTGGGAACTGTAACAGATCAACAAAAAGTACAACAAAAACAAACTTTATATTGCCTCTCATTGCAGCATTAAAGGGATTTTCTGATTTGAACTTATCCTTAGCTTATGTTATTTGTCTTTTCTCTGGCAAATTTTCAAATGAGCTGGTTAGTAGCACCGGCCAGTTGTTCAGTAGAGTTGCTGTGAAAGTGCAGCCAAGTGTGCCATTTGTAGAAGAGAAGTGAGTCACATTGGATGAGATTCTTTCCTTACAAAAATTAGTTTATATATAAGTGGCATTGTGAAAATTTCTAAGTCTGACAAAGAAACAGCAAAATCTCCAAGCCATTTAAAGATAGGTTTATTGAGAGAGGGTATTGGTCTCACAATAAAGCCAGTCAGTCAGGTGTAGAACCTGAAAGACCTCAAGCTGAGGACTCAATAGGGTTTTATACCCCTACAGGGCTATAAATGCTTAACCATATTATTTTTAGACAATTTTCTTAGAATATTAATTTTAAACAATCTTCTAAGAAAATATTGAAAAACTGCCTACGTGAAAAAGTCATCATCATTTTCCAAAAATCTTATCAATCTTCTTGTAGCAACAGATCATAACTCTATGACATGACCCCTTCGTTGAACATGTGGTCATAACTTTGCTGCACGACTCCTTTATTGCTCACACTAATATCATCTGACATTATTGCTAAATACTGGGAAATATAATCTGACATTGTTAAATGTGAAAGAGACTTAATCTACTAATATAATACAATAAAATATCTAAATATAATAAATCACAATTTTAGTTAATATGCTGATTATTACCATAATTAAATCTCTTTAAATCTCTTATAACTAAGGGATGGGGAAAATCTCACTCATAGCAGTTAAAAATGAAGCAATATATACAATTGAATTTTAAATACCTTTGTCACTTAATACACTGCTTATCATTAGACAGTAAAAAAGAAGATGTTTTATATCATAGTTATTCATTTTCATAGATTGATTAGGGCTAGGTAACTAAAAAATACAGATGAATTTCCGCCTCTTAGTAAGAGCTTGTAAAAATTTCCTACCCTTCCTACCATATATTTGTTGTAAATAAGCATTTTCAAAAAAAACCACAAAAAACCCCCAAACCCCAAAGCAAAGCAAACCAAACCAAACCAAAAATAAATTAATTGGGGCAGCTAGGTGGCACAGTGAATAAAGCACCAGCTTTATCAGCTTTATCAGAAGGACCTGAGTTCAGATGTGGCCTCAGACACTTGATAGTAGCTGTGTGACCCTGGGCAAGTCACTTAACCCTCATTGCCCTGCAAAAAAACCAACAAAACAAAAAAAGTAAATAAGCATTTTCATGTTATTCTTGTTTTAAATAAAAATTTAGAAATAAACTTGATGCAGAAACAGATTTATGTCTGGTATTGATTCAAATATTGTAAATCTTTGTTCAAATAAAAAAAGTCCAACATTAAAATTAGGTTTATATTGATCATTATATTATGGGGTAGCTAGATGACAATGAATAGAGCACTGTACTTGGAGTTAGGAAGACTCATCTTCATAAATTCAAATCTGGTCTCAGATACTAACTAGCTGTGTGACTCTGGGCAAGTCACTTAATCCTGTTTGCCTCAGTTTCCTCATCTGACAAATCACTATGAAATCTTTGCCAAGAAAATCCCAAATGGGGTCACAAAGAGTTGAGCACAATGGAAAATGGCTGAATGACAACAACAAATTATGTTATATCAAACATCTTCCAGGTTCTAATTTTTCATTGAAAATTAATTTAATTCATTTTCATCAAATATTTATATTAAACAAAATTTATAAAATAAAGAAATTTTATATGATGTTGCAGATAATAGTTTTTTGTTTTTTTAGTGAGGCAATTGGGGTTAAGTGACTTGCCCAGGGTCACACAGCTAGTAAGTGTTAAGTGTCTGAGGCCGGATTTGAACTCAGGTCCTCCTAACTCCAGGGCCGGTGCTCTATCCACTGTGCCACCTAGCTGCCCCATTTTTTTTTGTTTTGTTTCATTGCAGATAATAGTAAGCACATGTGGTTTTGCTGGACTACTTTTCATTTTTACAGAATGTCCCACATAAAATATTCATACTTGTTTTATAATTAGAGAGGAAAGGATGAGTGTACTTTAAAAATTTTGGACTTAGAGTTTTAAAATTCATGGGCAGAAAAAAATGTCATATTTCATAATTTAAATTACATAATGTAAAATTTAATTGTTTTATTTGGGGGCAAAAGCTATCATTTAGTTATTGCACACATTTAATGAATAATACTAAAATATTATGAGTAGTATATTAAACTACCTTGGTATTCACATTTTCTCAATGTTTGTTGTTGTTGTTATTGAAAGGGTTTCATGGAACAAAAACCACTGGTAACTACTACTATAGTTTGTAACACAACTGATAATTGGTCCTTCAATCTTTACTCAAAGATCTTTAAATGATGGGAAATTCCCTTAAGGGGAAGCTAGGTGGCACAATAAGGGTGCTGGGCCTGGAGTCAGGAAGACCTGTATTCAAATTCAGCCTTAAACACTTACTAGCTACGTGACCTGGGCAAGTCAGTTAACTTCTGCTTGCCTCAGTTTCCTCATCTGTAACATGGGGATAATGATAGCATCTACTTCCCAGGTTTTTTTTGAGGATCAAATGACATAATAATTATAAAGTGCTAAGCATTATATAAATATTAGTTGTTGTCGATTTTTTTTTTTGCGGGGCAATTGGGGTTAAGTGACTTACTCAGGGTCACAGAGCTAGCAAGTGTTAAGTGTCTGAGGCCAGATTTGAACTCAGGTCCTTTTGAATCCAGGGCCAGTGCTTTATCCACTGCGCCACCTAGCTGCCCCTGTAGTTGTTGCTTTTGTTGTTCCTCTCAAGGCAGACCATCAGAGTTAGAGATTTAGGATAGTCTCTAATGAATAGGAAGTATAAGAAATCTTATCTTTCACTGTAACAAATGTATTTTAGTATTAGTATATGTATTGTAAGTTCTTCCTTCCTCTCTCTTTCCCCCCTCCCTCCCTCTCTCCCTCCCTTCCTCTTTCTCTGCCCCCTCCCCATTACCCTCCCCTCCCCACTACCTCTCTGACCCAACACCAGATGAGTTGGGTCAGCCATTCCTTCACAATCCCTTTCTGACCATCCCAGGTGTATGTGCAATAGAAATGCCTACTAGTTTGTGTCTACTATGCTAATAATGCAGGCACAAAAGGAAGATGGAGGTGCCAAAGTGGGCCGGTCAAAGAAGAGAATTCCAGAAAGACATATCAGCCAAGTTGCATGGCCCAGGGTCAGGAACAAAAGTGGGCTGGTAAATGTTTAACAACTGGGTCTCTGAAACAAACAAATAAATGATATATGCAGGACACCACTTTTAAGTTTAATCTGCCTTATTAGCATTTTCCCCATCACTTTCTTAAGTCTAGATAATCAACGAAACAATAAATCAAGCTTTATTTGTGTTAATTACAGGTTTCCAAGGTATAAATGCTCACTGGAAAATTTAACAATTCAAACCAGTTGCAGAATGTCCCAGTCAAAGGAAGAGCAGAGGGGCAGCTAGGTGGTGCAGTAGATAAAGCACTGGCCCTGGATTCAGGAGTACCTGAGTTCAAATCTGGCCTCAGACACTTGACACTTACTAGCTGTGTGACCCTGGGCAAGTCACTTAACCCCCATTGCCCCGCAAATAAAACCAAACCAAACCAAAACAAAGGAAGAGCAGAGAGACAACAACATAAAGGCATATATGCCAGCCATTCCACATAAGGATTGGAGAGAACCAACATAGATAGGTGAATGAGAGACAGAGATAGAGAGAATAAGAGACATACAGAGGCACACATGAGTCAGAAGGAGACCCTGGGAGCTATGAAAGGGAGAGATTGGCACTATAGGAGTCACGATTTATGCAGACCACAGCTGACATTGGGGCAATCTTCAATATTTCTCTGGGAAATTCTGTCCGTCACAGGAACTATGATGTGGACTACTCAGAAGAGAAGGCACATTTAAAGGGGAAAAGAATTCTATTTAATCCTTATATGTTCGAATACAAGACCTTTCTGTGTTCCTTATTTTATAAATAAATCTTGTTCAATCTATGATGCCTTTGTTAATTGGAGGGCCATCTTTTTTGTTGGGGAAGGTAGATTGCAACAAGCAAGTCCTCCAGTGTGGGAATTATAAATAACACAAGTTTATAGTCATTCATGGGTTTCATATTCATGATTTTGGTTATTTCTGGGTTGGCCATCCATAATTAGTTGGATATTTGTAGTGTGCTATAGAAAATTGCAGAGACCTGTGTATGTAAAGAAAATAAACAAAAAATTAGCAAGTCATAAATGTGTGAATACTAATATTAGAAATCTACTTTATAATTTGCTACCATAAGTGCATATACATACATTTGCTATGTAAACAGTCAAATTTTGTCAAAGGTTTCAGAGTGCTAAATAACTAAGGGCTCCACACTGTCTTTGGGAAGACCTCCTCTTTATCTCTCTACAGGCCAGACTCAGTCATGTGATTTTCTCCTGAGGTGACCATTGTGTCTTGTACTCTTTTCATGGGAGAAGGAAATCTGTGAAGCAGTTGCTTGTAGTTACAGAGTCTTTGAAGACTGCATAACATGCAAGATAATAATCTCTTGCATGTAGAAACTGCAACTTTTTTATGGGTGAAATGTGTCGTTTTACTTGTTTTGTGTGTTAAATAAATATGATTAGATTATTAAAAATAAAGATTTGGGGTGGGGCCTAGAATTATTGTGTTTTTTCACATTCTCAGGGGTCCTACACCCCTAACCCTTGCTAATGTTGAGGGATGCTCTACTATTTCATGTGCAATAACAATTACATTGTTTTGTCCTCTTCTTTTTAAAAAAAATATATTTATATATTTGTTATCGACTTCCCACATGTGATTTATTCCAATCCTCCTGGTTGCTAGTGCCCTTCCATTGAGAAATAACCTTGTATTTACTTTTTGTAAATTTTGTATTGACTTATGTGTGTCCAAGTTATGCCCTTGCCCTTCCCTCTTCCCAATAGAATTAAAATTCCTAGACACCCAATCAATGGACCAATTTAATTTTCTCTGTGTGTCTCCAGTGCTAAGTGCTGTTTCTGGTACATACTCAATGCTCAAGAAATTCTTGTCAAAGGAATGAATGAATGAATGGGTAGATATTGACTATAAGAAAATCCCAACAAAGCAACAGGTTTACTTAGGTGGACAAATGCTAACCTGGTGTGTGTATATGTATATTTATGTGTTTGATATTGCAGTTTGTTTTGCTTATGACTAATGCTTCACTTCTCTCCTTCATAATCCTATCTCTAATGACAGTTAGATATCATTTCCCATCATTTCCCTTCTAAGATTAAGGCATCCTTACACCATAGTCTTTATAAACCTTTGTCTGATTTAAGTGAAAGTGAGATTCCTGGTAT
The DNA here is from genome assembly GCF_019393635.1 of Dromiciops gliroides. Classification (NCBI taxonomy): domain Eukaryota; kingdom Metazoa; phylum Chordata; class Mammalia; order Microbiotheria; family Microbiotheriidae; genus Dromiciops; species Dromiciops gliroides. The sequence continues at coordinate 188,508,445 of NC_057865.1, forward strand.
GCCCAATCCCCCACCTCTCCTTACTGTTCACATTGTCTTCAGTTCATATACTCCTATTATGTTGGACAATAAATTCTCTTTCTTTCCTTCTCTTTTAATCCCAAGCAAATTCCCCTATTCCTCTTCTTTTCCTTTTTAAGACCATCAAAATAGAATAGAATTACACCCAAGCCCTTTGCTTATCTTATTTAACTTTCTATCTTTGCTTTGAAGACACTGGGGCTCTATGAGGACATTTGTTCCCCCCCCTCCATTAAAATGTAACCAATTCATTACTATTACATGGTTCCTGCTAACTGATTGAAAGCATTTACTTTTCTCTTGATTCCCATATTTGCATTTCAAAGATAATACTTAGTTCCAGTTTTTTTTTATTATAAATGCTTGGAATTCTCTATTTTATTAAAAACATTTTCCTCTTAGGATTATTCTCAGCTTTTGCTGGGCAGGTTATTCTTGGTTGTATACCTTTATTTGCCTTTTGCAATATTGTATTACAACCTTTCTACTCTTTTCAAGTAGCAGCTGTCAAGTCTTGTGTGATTCTGACTATGGCTCTTTGGGACTTGAACTCTTTATTTTTGGCTGTTTGCAGTAGTCTTTCTTTGACCTTTGAATTTTATCTATGATGCTCCTAGGAGTTTCCATTTTGGAATTTCCATCAGGAGATGACTGGTGACTTGTATTTTTAAATTTGCCCTTTGTTCTAGTTTGGGTAGATTTAATTTATGATTTCTTGATATATAAAGACTTTTTTTTGGTCATGATTTTCAGGTAGTCTAGAATTATCTTTTTTTATTTTCTAGGGCAGTTGTATTAAATAACATATAATTTATAGTTTCTTCTATTTTGAAAATTTTTTGATTTTGTTTTAATGTTTCCTCTTGTTTTATAGAGCTATTACTTTCCATTTGGTCCATTCTAAGTTATAAGAAATTCAATTCTTGGGTAAGTCTTATTACCATTTGTTCTAATCTCTTAATTCTCCTTGGCATCCTTACTTTCCTAGCTGATATTTTCTTGAATAATGCATTTTTATCTTTTGTTTAATTTTTTCTAGGTACTCAGAGTTCCTGTGGCTAGGACATTCTTTTTTCTGAAGCTCTTTTTGGACTCACAGAGCTAATCTTTCTTCTGGGTTAATTTCTTGGATTTCTCTCTATACATGGTACTTATTTAATATGCTTGGAATTTTCTTCTGTTTACTCATTTCTCCAGTTCTAGTCTCTGAATTAGGACTCTATTTCTTTCCATACTCTTAGATGTTATAGGCAGGTCCTATGTGTCCCTATATGTGTAGTAGACCCCACCTTCTACAGGAATTCCTGGTGACTTGACTTGGGTTTTAGCCTTGATTCCTTCTCTGTCTACTTCTTTTTTTTTATTAATTTTTTGAGAGGCAATGGGGGTTAAGTGACTTGCCCAGGGTCACACAGCTAGTAAGTGTTAAGTGTCTGAGGCTGGCTTTGAACTTGTGTCCTCCTGAATCCAGGGCCAGTGCTTTATCCACTGCGCCACCTAGCTGACCCTTTTCTGTCTACTTGAATAATTCTGAATCAGAATTTATTTCTGTTCCTTGGTGTGAGCCTGATGGATCCCACCCAGATGTTTCTGGTGATGCTAGTGACAGGCTTACTGGTGACCGTAGGTGCTTTGCTTCCCAGGTGTTGTGCTGGCACTTTCTCCTGATGTGCCTTAGCACCAGCTACCTGGATACTGGGTTTCCCATATTTTATACTAATGTTTACTTTGGTCCCATTTCCTTCTTTGCCTCTGTTGGTGTTGCCTGGTCACTGGGTGCTGAGATACTTGAGGAGAGAATGATGATACTGAGTCACTGTCAAGGTACTGATCTGGGAGGGAGGTCTGACTATACATAAATTCATTCAAAAATATCTTGGTGTTTTCAATATGAAGAAATAGTCTGTCAGTCAACTAACATTTATTAAGTCTCCATTTTATGCTAGGCGGGCACTGTGCTAAGCACTGGAGTTACAAAGAAAGGCAAAAAACCAATCCCTTCTCCCAAAGGACTCATGGTCAAATGGGAGACACAACATGGGAACAACTTTGTACAAATAATATATAAACAGGATAAATTGGGGGGCAATTTCAGGGGAAAAACTTTCAAATTAGGGGCTGGGAATGGTTTCTTGAAGAAGATGGGACGTTTGTTGGGACCTGAAGGAATCCAGGGAAGCCAGAAGGGGAGAAGAGAAGGGAGAGTTTTCTAGGCATGGGGTCCAGGAAGCGATGAATTCATGCCTAAGAGGCTACATATTAGAGATAGCAGAGGAATTCAGAGGATATCTATCTGATATCTGTCCAAGTCCTCTGATAGCTACACATTCTATAAAGTTTGGTGGGGGAGGAAAGAACCCCTCTCCCATGTGTGACTAGGCTTATCTTAAGCTTCCATGTGTTTGCCTAGGATGCCAACTGATCATTACCCAAAAGAGATGTCTTTATATTATACATTACATTAACATTTCCCATTAGTAAATCCTATTATTAAATCCTTGAGGATTCAGACTATCTTATATATATATTTTTTTTCTTTATATCGCCAGATATTGAACATAGTAAGTATTTAATAAATACTTGTTAAATTGAATTGAATTAAAAAGTGAGTAATGAGAATATCAATGGACTTTTTGACCCCAGAAGGTATTAGTTGTTATTTGTCTCAAAAAATGTATCCAAAACTGCCTGTGGGGGAAAATCTATGATATTACAGTTTGCTGTGTTTCTTGTATGTTCTTGTTTCCCAATTCTTTGTCAAGTCAAGGGATGGGTACATCATCAATACTATAGTCTGATATAAGAACACAAAAGAAAGAAACATTTTATTCACCTCCAGGTCACAAATGGCTGGAGTATCCCTGTAGCTGCAAGAATATTATATGGAATCCTTTGATAATGGCAATCTTTAAAATCAAAGCTGAAGAACACAAGCTGATCGGAATGACGCACCGAAATCTTTAAACAAGGTGGAAGCCCCTGGCAGAGCAAAATAGAATAAACAAGAAATTAGGATCCCGTCCTTATTGTTACTATTCATGCTTAATTTTTGACCTCTTAATCATCATTTGATGTTTGATTTTTAATCATTTATTTGTGTTAATTATCAGATGAGCATAAAATGGTTATTTGTAATTGGTCTAAGAAATCACACACACACACACACACACACACACACAAATAAATAGAAAATATCAAACATAAGAGGTAAAAATGTTTCCAGAACTTGATTTCTTTACTGTAGGAAGGTGTGAAGTATTTGCTTGTACAATCTGTTCTGCATCCTCTATCCAATTATTCCCGCCCCCCCCTCCCCAAGACAGGTCAAATAACTAGAATAGTCTGGTACTTGAACTAAGACTAGTGAAATTCTGGGTATCATGAGTACCAAGAGCCTCAGAAAGGAGTTAAGAAACAGGGTGGTTATTTCTATATTTCATCCCTCTGTCTGCCTAGAATAACTCACTAAAATTATGCAGTGGAGTTCCAAGACATATAACATAATCCAAAGATTGGGGTATCTGGGCCAGTAATCTTCTTCTCCAGGTAGATAATCAACAAAATTTCTCCAACAGTAATGGTACTCTGAGGAAACAGAAATTTAGGTTCAGTGATATAAGGACCACAAAGGGCTTAATATTATATGGGCTTACTATTACACTTATCCCTCCAAGATAAAAACAAGATTAAAACCCAAAGTTGGATCCCAGTTAAGGAGGACTTTTGTCTTTTGTAGGTGGCTATAGACTTTTTCCCCCTTTTCTATGTTAAACATTTATCTTATTTTTTTTTCTAGTTATGTGTAAGGGTAGTTTTCAACATTCATTTTCATAAGATTTAGAGTTCCAAATTTTTCTCCCTCCCTCCCTTTCTTCCCCCCTCCACAAGACATCAACCAAGTTATATATGTACAATCCACAAGTGTTCTTTTTATCGGTTCTTTTTTTTTTTTTTGCGCGAGGCAATTGGGGTTAAGTGACTTGACCAGGGTCACACAGCTAGTAAGTGTTAAATGTCTGAGTCTGGATTTGAACTCAGATCCTCCTGACTCCAGGGTCAGTGCTCTATCCACTGCACCATCTAGCTGCCCCTATCAGTTCTTTCTATGGGGGTGGATAGTATGCTTCATCATCAGTCCCTTGGGATTGTCTTGGATCATTATATTGCTGAGAGTAGTTAAGTTATTCACAATTGCTCATTGAACAATACTGCTGTCACTATGCACAATGTCCTCCCAGTTCTGCTCACTTCACTATACATCAGTTCATGAGTCTTTTCAGGTTTTTCTGGGATCATCCTGTTTGTCATTTCCTATAGCACAATACCATTCCACTACAATCATACACCACAGCTTCTTCAGTCATTCCTCAATTGATGGACATGATAGACTTTGAAGTGTAATTCCTCAGGTAGGCTCCCCCAAAAGTTCTGGAGCAGGAATATTCTCTGAATTATTGTAGCCTATTCTTTATATTGACTGAAAGAATGATATCAAGACTACAACAAAAAAAGGGAAGTTGTGAGATATAATCCTGGTGCCATCACATTACCCCTCCTTGAGGTATAGCAGTCTGCTTCTTCCTTGTGTCTTTTTTTTTTTTTACCTAAAGGATTGGGACAGCCAACTATTTCTGCCAGAATGAGTGTGATACCTAAATTCTCTTAATTCCATCAGAAGGCTGGGGGTAACTCACATTTCAAAGTTCATTATAGCCACCTAAGACTGAAAAGATTATCAGGGGCTTGGTCTCATCTCCTGGTTTCTAGCTCTACCCCTGATTTCTGAAGATAAAGATCTTAGTAAGCACCTTAGAATGTATAGAGGTTGTGGTCTTACATTGGAATTTAGCTATTGTTTCTATGGGAGAAAATGCAATCTAATTTCTTGACAACTGATTTACAAGCAGTGGTATGCTGGTAAATATTTAACAACTAGCTTGGAGGGAGGTGGGAATGGTGGAGAGTATGTATGCATGACACACTTTTAAGTTTCACCTGCATTTTAAAGACTATTTCCATCCTTTTCTTAAGTCTAGAAAATAAAATGATAAATCAAGTCCTTATTTGTAGTGGACTTCTGAGGTAAAAATGCTAATACTACAAATTTATTAGCCATTGTGAGCTGGTTTGAGCTGCCTCCAGCACAACCCTGCTTATAACTGTAATTTTGAAATAAAATTATTTTGTAAATTGGCAAAAAAGCTAGTCATGCCAATACCCAAGGATATCAGATTAGATCAAATACAATTATCTCATGGTTCCTCCTCTAAAATAGAGACTTTCTGATACCTCTTCCTTCTTTTCCTAGAAATGTTCACCTTCCATTCCCCTTCAAGATCATGATCTTTATACCTGAGTAGCTCATAATTTGGATAGTCACACCAGAAGAGACAAGTTCCTTGAGTTCTTGACGATGTTGTTGATCCATGTGCCAGTAAAGCCGAGCTACAAAAATGACCAGGGTGATGTTGGGGTGTTGGTTCAAAAACTCTCTGATAGCCCTGGAACACTTCCAACAAGGGCTCCAGGAGAGGAACCAGATAATGGAACAACTAACAGATGGTTTAAAATCTCGTTCTGAAGTGAATTTTTCAATGAAGTTCATTTCAGCATGTTGAGATGTGTTTTGATTTGTGTTTCGCCAGACATTATGACTTGTGCCCCACTTGATTTCATAGAGTAGACATGTCTCCTTACGGAGTTCTAGAGGGTGAAAGAAGGTCTTAAATTCCCAGGATTTGATCCTCCTCCTGAAACAAAGGAAGCAGCCCCATGTTGGTATGGAATCTTTGAAACAACACTAGGGTTTTTCTTTTTTTTTTTTTAGTAAGGCAATTGGGGTTAAGTGACTTGCCCAGGGTCACACAGCTAGTAAATGTTAAGTGTCTGAGGCCGGATTTGAACTCAGGTACTCCTGACTCCAGGGCCGGTGCTCTATCCACTGCACCACCTAGCTGCCCCTCAGGGTTTTTCTTATCCTCCTTTCCATTTGTCAATTCCAAATTGAGAAATTGTTTCAAGGAAATCTACATATATTCTATTATCAAATTCACTGAGAAATGTTATTCTTCATTTTGTTTTCATAAACATCAGAGTAAACTGGTATTTCATTATGCTGTTAACTGACAGCTTTTTTTTTTTTTTTAGAGAGGCAATTGGGGTTAAGTGATTTGCCCAGGGTCACACAGCTAGTAAGTGTTAAGTGTCTGAGACTGAATTTGAACTCAGGTACTCCTGACTCCAGGGCCAGTGCTCTATCCACTGCGCCACCTAGCGGCCCCAGTTAATAGCTTCTTAATAGAAAAACGGCTGGGTTTGGGGGGAGGTGTACATGAAAGAATGTCAGGTTTGTGGAACGCTTGGTACCAAGAGATCCTTGCTCATTAGAAGGATGGTTTTTACAGTATGGATTCTGATTGAGTCTAATTGTGGTTTCTAGCTCTGCTCAGAGCTGGTCCGGGGCACACAGTTTAAAAAACAAACCCCCAAAAACTAGTGAGATTTGTAAGTAAGTCAGCTGTGGAGAGATAAGAGGAATGAGAAAAATATCAGCCACACCTGGATCATGCCCAGACAAATACAGGTAGCAGAAGTGAGAGCATCTCCATGAGGTTAGAACATCCCAGACTGTGCCGCCAAGTCAGTGAACAATAAATGGTAACTTCTGCCTAAGAGAGGTCAATAGCAATCTCTACAGAAATATCTGTGCCAAGAAACCCAAAACTTTTGTGTCGAAGTCTTTTAGCACCTTTCCATGAGAGAGTTGTGTCCTTCTCTTTATTGGGGAAAAGAAAAGAGTTTGTTGGGAGTTAGATGACTTCTCAACATGTCAACAAGAGAACATTATAGGGATGACTGCTGACTTTTGGGGATTGGGGGTGGGCAGCAGCTGCTACCTAAAGTGCACTGGCCTATCTCAGCATAGCAGTCACTTCTGTCACCATCACCAGTCTCATCATGGTCTAGATGACAACCTGCCTTATAAGATTCTGCAGACTTTTAAAATAAACATGCAATCCAATCCAATCCGTGTCACTATGCTTAGGTGTCCACAATAGGTTTTTTGAGACATGCAATCCAAAGAACACTTCTTTCAATGGATAAAAATTTCTTAGCCCCAAGCATTGTCAGAGTATGGCTTCCCAGAACATAAGAGAAAGGTAGTTGTATCCTGGACTGAATCTGTTGCAGGAAGAGAATTCTACAGAGATTGCTATGGTGTCCTTTAATTGTCATCCATTTTCAATTAACCAACTTCTCTGTCTCCCCAGTTCAAGGGAAGAGGGACAAATCAGTTCACTCAAGGAAAGGTGCTAGGGAAGTTCAATGAAGTACAAGTCAAGACACAGCATTTAGAAAACACTGTAGAGAGTGCAGTTGATCTTAGTCTGGGAAGTGCCGGTCTCTCAGTGTTGCTGTCTGAGGTGTATTGATCTCTCTTAGTACTTTAGCCACTTCTATTAATTCCCTGTGTAGCTCCCTTATGACATTCCTCAGCTATTTTAAACCGTAAACTCTGTAAGTATCTTTGAGTAATCAAAGTACATAGTGAGTGATGCCACTGTGTTGTGGAGCCCGCACAGATATCTGGAAGGTCTAGTCTAAAGAAAATTTCCTATAGGGACCATGGCTCTCTCAGTTTCAAGCATTGTGGAACAAATGTGAGCACATAGCCTCTCAGAAATGTTTCATTTGTTTGAACTCTGATAGCTTAGGTATCTCGCCTACATGCTCCCAACTCTAATTATTTTCATTATTACCTATTGATTCTCTCCAGGATTTTTAGGTTGTGAAGCCCCAGATTAGGTATCAGATTCTAACAGCTTCTGAAGAGACTGGAAGAATGGTTTTATGATTCTTCCACATTATATCTTTGTTTAAACAAAGTCCTTCTAAAACTGGAAGACAATTTTCTCTTTAAAGCACTTTCAGCTTTAACACCCCCAGTATATCTCAAATTTCAATTCAGGGAAGAGTTAAGATACTTCCGAATAGCATACAATGTAATCACAGCATGGTCTTGCTGTTTCCCGATAGTTTTTACTTCTCTCATTCCTGAAATGGATAATTTGCTTTCCCCATCATCAGATAGTACTTCCTTAGACATGGCTTCTCTGTGATTCTGACATCTTACGGGGACAGCTTTGGGGAGAAGTGCTTCCTGTTTACCAGGAAGATGAATATAAAGTGATACAGGATCAGGGAGCTCGGGATGTAATTCCAAGACATTTTAAAATTGGTTCTGAAATGGTAAACTTACTGCAAAAACAAGAACTAGAGTAAGAGAGATAGTAAAGTAGATGAAGAATTAATTGTTTAAACAGAAGGTAAGGAGCACAGAAAAAGATATAGATAGTGAAGAAAAGGATTAAGTAGTGTGAGAGAGGAGACAATGAGTGGAGAAAAGATGATAGAGGTAGGAAAGACTGTGGAAAGGCATTTGATTTTTGTGGCATTGAGATATCCTTTAGGTCTTAGTGATATCCTTTAGGTCTTAGAGGAACTGAGTTAGGATACTATCATCCTCACCTTAGAGTGGCATCTCCCATTGAAGGACCTGTTGGCAAAAAGATAGAGTGTCACATGGCACCGTAGGGAGAGGAAGATAGTGAAAATAGATTCTTTATGTCATTCATTCATCACTAATACCACTAATGCCATAAAATGGAGTTCAAATATGTAAACACGTACTAACGAAACTTGCCACTCCCCTGATGATTTTCATTTGTCATAATCTTTCATCTGATATTCTGGGGAGGAACTTTACCAACTACAATCTAATGCAAAGGTCAGAGGCATAACCAGGACAGGGCATTGAAATTTCAAGGGTGCTGACAGAACTTATGCTCCTTTATCAGGATATGAACAGCTGAATTAATTCTTAGTAAGAATGAGTAATTAAAATAAGAAATCACCAAATGAGATGCTTCCTTTCTTTGTGTCCACGCCCCTGGCATTGTCCCTCCAGAATTCTACATTAGGTAGCAGTCCCCCCAGAAGTGGTTTTGTGGCATACCAGGCTCTCCCTCAACTATATCAATTGATTTTATCTTTTTAAATTGATTTGATAAGGGAAGACTAGCATGAACTGATGCTGAGTAAAGAACCAGGAAAGATAATATGCATAAGGATCACAATGATATAAACGGAAAGAACAATTAAATTAAACTAAAAGTCATATGATGATAATAACAAAGCTTGGACTCAGAGAAGAGTTGAGAAAGTGTACCTGTCTCACTTCATTGCTTAGGTGGGAAACCATGGGTATGGAATATTGAATATAATGGTTGGTTTTGCTAAACTTATTTTCTTTTTCAATCTTTGTTATAAGGGGAGGCTTTTTAGTTAGGGGAAGGAAGAGGCACATATTTGAAAATGAATCGGATGTAAAAATTTTAAAAATGTATCAATTTGTAAGTTTCATTCTGCTTGTCTTAGGTGCCCAAAGGACTAGTAATGGCTCTGACAGGGGCAAATAAACCCAGGCATGGATGCCACTTACTGACACCTGGAACAATTTTTATTGACCTACTGCACCTCCTACTATTCTATAAGCATCTTTTTCTTTTCTCTTTACCATTCTTTCTGTCTTTGTTCTTTTTCTTTCACTTTTTGTCCTCTCCTTTTTCTTCTGTCTCTGCCTTAGGACCATAGTGGCATCACCAAGCATCATAAAGTTTTGCATAGAAGTGTTAAAAAAAGATTAGAGTTAGAAAGTCTAGTGCAAAGAATCTTGGGCTGGTATGTGTGTGTGTGTGTGTGTGTGTGTGTGTGTGGTGGGGTAGTCAGAAGATCTGTTTTTGATTTCTGGTTGATATCTAGATGCCTGTAATGCCCTTAGGAAAGATCCTTAACCCTTCTACATCTCAATATCCCTATCTTTAAAATGACAATGATATCTGCTTTAGCTTTCTCATAGGTTTTTCACGAGGATAAAATCTGATAAATGTTTAGAAAAATTAGCCCCTTATTATGTATTATTCATGCTTATTAATATGATTATCCTATGTCTTTCCATGTACATGATTAGAGTGTACTCGTGGCAACTCAGCTCTCACACAGAACTCTCTTGTTTCCATTTGAGAAGATATTTAGTTCTTATCTGAGTCTCAAAATGCCTGCCATTCAAAGGATAATTAGATGAGCCTCCTAAAGCAATAATAAAGGAAGTTATTTTCCTTAGCAATACCAGAAAATTAGAAGATATTTTCAAAAGAAATTCCCCATTCTGTCTAAAAAATGACCAGGCAGAACAATAAGACCAGGCAGAACAATAAATGACAGAACTTATATGTTTTACCTGTGCAGAGTGCAAAGGCTGGACCCTCAGTAAAATACCAGCTTCATGCTCCAAAGCAATCAATTGTCTTAGTGTTGTCACCAAGTGTTTTCAATTGTTCCTTTAAAATAACTATTGATATCCATTCCTTCCCACTATCCTAGTTTTAGAGCTATGGAGTTTTAGAGATGGAAAGTGATTCAGTGATCATCCAACCTAATATCTTTATTTGAGGGAAACTGAGGCTCAGAGAAGTTTAGTTATTTCGATTTTACACAAGTAGTTGGTGGCACAGCAGAGACTAGATGTTGCATTTTCAGACTCTAACCTTCTTTCTATATATTTTGCTTGCATCCCTGAAAGATTATAACTCTGGAGATTTATGGTCTTCAAAACACCTTCTAAACCATTTGCTACAACCTTGGGCCTGGATATATAAACATATTTTGCAAAAAGAGGTGTTTTTTATATCAAGAAGACATCTTTGCAGGTTACTTTTCCATTTCGGGTGAGAGCAAAAGCTCTTTAGTCTCTGACCTTCACTACTCACCTTACTAAAACTGACCTTGGAATATAAGTCCCTATAAGTGTGAATGAATCCTCCTAATTCTATGCTAAAACCTGAGAATGCAAAGAATGTTACTTATGTAGAAATTATATACTGGTTGTATTATTATTATTTAATAACTTCATATATGTCTTACTAACTAGAATACAAGATTCCCAAATTTGGACTCTTAGACAATTATGATAGCCTACCAACGGATCTGCCTACTTCCTGTTTCTTTCCTTTTAATCCATCTTTTGTTATGGGATCATAGATCTAGACTGGAAGGGGCTGATTTCATAGACCATCTGTTCCAATGATTTCATTTTACAGATGATGAAACAGGCCCAGGGACATTAAGTGACATGGCTAACTTCATATAGCTTGTGCATATCAGAAGTAGGATTTGAATCTAGGACTTTCAAATTCAGCAGCACTATTTTTCCCCATTGTATCATGGTGCCTCAGTCATTAGGCATTTTCAAGTGCAATGCAGAGCAATGTGCTAGGTGCCCGGAGAGATACAAAGAGAAAAGAAGTCATAACCTCATTTAGGGGAATCAGAGACCATCAGAGTTAGCAACAACAAGCAATTTTACATGATGATTACATCAGAGACAAATGAAGTAAAAGGTAAACCAAACTCTCATAACTTTAAATGGGAATAGATTAAAAAATCTAACAAAATGAAAAAGTGACAGATTGGATAAGAAATCTAAACATCACAATCTGTTGCTTACAAGAAACAAATTAAAAAAAACTTAAAGCTACACAGAATGAAAATAAAGGGCTGGAAAAAGAAATGTACTATTCATGAGGTAAATTTAAAAAGGCAGGAGTTTTAATCATGCTATCAAATAAAACAAAAACAAACATTCAAAACATAAAAAAAAGGATAAACAAGGAAACTACGTTATGTTAAAAGGAACCTTAGACAAGAACCCAATATCAGTAGTAAACTTATATGTTCCAAATGCCTCACCAACTGAATTCATAAAGGAAAAATTAAATGATCTGCAAGAAGACATGGATAGTAAAACAATAATGTCAAGAGATTTCAATGTCCCTCTCTCAGTTTTGGATAGGTCTAACAGAAAGATAAATGAAATGGAAAATATGGAACTGGACAAATTGATGGAAAAATTAGATCCAAAAGATTTATCGTGACTTTTAAATGGGACTGTTAAAGAATATGTATGTATGTGTGTATATGTATATGTGTATATGTACATGCATATATGAACATATAATTTGGAGAAGTCATAAGCTCTTTCCTCAACTAACTAGTAGTCATATAGGGGAATCAAACTCCAGCAGAGATTGCTATAATAAACAATCCTGTGTGATGGTTGTATTAGAAAGCTTCAAAACATTAGAGACCAGTGGAGGAAAATACCAGCCAAAATTTCATAGCTTTAAATGTGAATGCATTAAACAATCCAATAAAATGAAAAAGAATGACAGATTGAGTAAAAAAAGAAAACCCTAAAATCTGTTTTTTGCTTATGGGAGACATATTGAAAAATACATAGAATAAAAATGGGGGGATAGAGATAATGATGGAAAGAGATTATGACTCCTTTAAACTCTGTGTTTACATACACACACATACATATCTACATACACACATGAATATACATGTATATACATATTCTCTATCAGTCCCCTTTAGAAGATACCATAAGTTTTTTGGATCTAATTTTTCCATCAATTTGTTCAGTTCTATATTTCCCATTTCATTTATCTTTCTGTTAGACCTATCCAAAACCTGAGAGAGGGACACTGAAATCTCTTGCCATTATTATGTTACTGTCTTCTTGTACTTCAGTTAATTTTTCCTTTATGAATTTAGATGGTGAGGAATAACCTCAGGATTTACCAACAAGCTGAACAATTGATTGCTTTATTTTCCATAAACTCTCTAGGGTTTCTCATTACTGGCAGAAGAGTCCAAATACAACCTAGAATTTAAGGCTCTCCGTAATGTATTATCAACCTGGTTTAAGCTGTATGCCCTATTGTTCCCCTATACAAACTTTTTACTCCAGTTAGACTAGTTCAGTTACTATCTATCTGAAATATCCTGTACTTTCATGCTACTCTTTTGCTTCTGCCATTGAATTCTGGGATGCCCTACCTTCTTGATCAAATTCTACCCATTCCTCAAGGCACAGCCCACCTTCTGTATTCCCATCTTCCTCCTTAACCACTCTAGCCTCTGAACACTTAGGGTAATTGTATAATTCATTAAGCAATTGATGTATTTTTTGACAGATCTTCTATTACTATTTTGAGCTATTATTTACATTTTTATTCTCATTGAGCTTTTTGTTTATGTTCTTTGCCTCCATTTTAAGTTCTTTAAGAGTAGAAGCCATGTTCATATTTCTTTCTATTCCTTTATAAAAACTTGCACAAAAAGGCACTCAGATATTTGTTGATTGGATTTATTCAGATTCATTTGGTTTGCCCCAAACATGGTGATCATTGGAGAATAATAAATAACAATGACAATAACGATAAACACCAACACACCTAGAAAAACATGCCTACCCAAGATATGCCCAGATGAAGCTTAGAAACTGAACGTGAGTACAGAGTGCCACAAAGTTCTTCCCTCCCTGCTCCTTAGACAAGAGATGCTGTGAGTTACCTTTCTTGGAATCCATGGTTTCTTTACACCGGGATTGTTTCTGGAGCTGTGAGCTGGGTTGACTACCTGCCAGCAACAATATGAACTTTGAGTCTACAGAAGCACCTGGTACCAGCTTTCTAGGCAGAGGAGGGTGACTCATCCAATCTCATCATGTTAGTCAATGAAACACAAATGAGGAAAAGGAAATAGTAGTGGGGGTAGGGGTATCATGGGACTGATAATATCACGATGTTTTTTTTAAAACCTATACGAGTACTTCTCATTTTGAATAGTAAGACTGCTAACTCTTGAATTAAACAACTTTCCTCTTCCCCCTAAATACAGGTTGCATTAGGGCAGATTTTCCCATCAACCCTGTATTGGATCATATGACGGGAAACTAAAACTAAAACTAAAAACAGGGAATAAGGCTAGTTTCTATTTCTGTCATCAGAATATTTCAAGACACTGATATTTCTCAAGTTCATGGTAAGAAAAAAAGGGAAAAATATTTTCTAACTTTTATCTAGAACTAATATTATATTATTTGCTGCCTTGGTCCTTAGTATCAATTATCCTATTTATTTCCTTATTATTAAGATTTTGTCCTTTGATCCCATGACAGAATAGAATAAGGGAGGGGCATAGCCAGATGCACAACCAGAAGGACCTTGACCTTTGGGGTAGATTATGAGTGCATAATAACTTCTAGAGGTCTTGCTTTTCCTGCCTATAGCTGAAATTAAGTGTGGGACTTTGTAGCATGCCTCCTGATGGTTTTCATTTCCTGTGAGTGACTAAATGCTACAGTATACATCTCCTGTCATTTTCTTTTGGCTTGCCCAACTACATTTCTTCCCATTGCGGCATGACAAATATGCTGCCTGTCGTTGTAGTACTTTGGTTCTATCGTTTGCTATGCAGACTCATATAATGTTTGTGATTCAGTTGTATCATTCTTCAAATAGCAATGAATAAAAAGGATTATGACTTGAGGGTAGTGGTTTGTATGGGAATCCTGAAATAAATAGAACTCAATTCCTGGTTTATGCCATTTTGCTCAGATTTTACCCACACAATGGCAATGCACCCAAACTATCAAGTTGCCTGTACAGACTTGCTGACAATTAGAACCTCCTTCCCTTAGTCCCTTCTACCTAGAGGGTGATAACCAAATTTACAGCCTAGCCAGTGTCTGGGACAGACATGCTATGGCTATCCAGGAAGGGTGAATAGATCAGTTTCATCTTAGTCTTACATAAATAGTGAGGGTACAGACATCAGGTCTTTTACCATTTGGTCATGTGACTTGGCTTAGGACCAAAGCGTAAGCTCCTGATTCATTCACTTACCCAACTAAAACCCCCTCCCCTCAATAGAAAAAACCAAATCAACATCTCATTTGGGGGTCTGAGGCCCAGCTATCATTGCTTTTCCTTGGGAATGATGTCTAGGTCACTCTCCTATCAATTTATCAGTTAATCAATGGACATTTATTAAGGGACTACTATGTTCCAGGAACTGTACTAAGCCCTAGATGTACAAAAAAAGCGGCAGAAGATAATCTCTGGGGCAGCTAGATGGCACAGTGGATAGAGCATCGGTCCTGGAGTCAGGAGTACCTGAGTTCAAATCCAGCCTCAGACACTTGACACTTAACTAGCTGTGTGACCCTGGGCAAGTCACTTAACCCTCATTGCCCTGCAAAAAAAAGAAAGAAAGAAAGAAAGAAAGAAAGAAAGAAAGAAAGAAAGAAAGAAAGAAAGAAAGAAAGAAAGAAAGAAAGAAAAAGAAAGAAAGAAAGAAAGAAAGGAAGGAAGGAAGGAAGGAAGGAAGGAAGAAAGAAAGAAAGAAAGAAAGAAAGAAAGAAAGAAAGAAAGAAAGAAAGAAAGAAAGAAAGAAAGAAAGAAAGAAAGAAAGAAAGAAAGAAAGAAAGAAAGAATACATTTGGGCTCCTACTCTATTCTAATCAGTATTAATCAATTTGATTCCCTAGGGGTAGTGATTATAAATTCTGCATATTAGGTCCCAGAGCTGTGAATTACAGGTTGTAAGTTCACTTGCTTAATTATAGGAAGCTAACTAGAGGTCCTCCCTTGTTTTTCCTTGTCATGGTTGACCAAGCCCAGTGTGGCGGAAGTGACTCAATTACATGGCAAGTCCCCCAACTTAGTTTTGTGTCTTTGGACGACTCTCTCTTGTCCAGCACAAGCAAGTGACTATCTCATGACCATTTAGTCAATGGAGATACCCCATGCTTCTCCCAACCCAAGACCCCACTGCTGATAGACCATTTCTAGCTGGTCTGTGAAGCAATTTCTATCAACCAGTGGGATCCTGTACTTTGTATAGCCTCTTTAGAATGTTCAGGTATCAAATCTGGCATCAAACCTTATAAAGATAAGATTCTGGAAGGAGGCAACATCTCAGATCATGAGAAGATCCACTTCATTAGAGGGGACCATGGACCCTTTAATAGAGTGCCATTGGCTCAGAGCTCTACCTCAGTATCTTTTATTGTAGGTTGGACAATTCTAATCCCCATATCATAGGCTAGATAACATGCCAACAAATATATACAAAGCAAGCTATATATGGAAAAAATTAATAGAAGGCAAGTCATTTAATTCCTGACTGCCTCAGTTTCTCCATTTGTAAAATGGGGGCAACAATAGTACCTCCCTCACAGGGTTGTTGTGACGATCAAATGAGGTAGTATTTGTAAAAAGTGCTTACACTTACAAAACCTTTTCTCTTCTCTAAATATTTGTGTTTCAAGGCTCCCTAGGTGAAAATTTCCTTCCCGTAAGACTGATATCTTACACCATTTACCAAGATAAGGTCAGAATGGATATATGACCTAGGAATAAAGAGATATCACAAGAAAATTTAAGAACACAGAATACATTATCAGATTATTGCATAGACAAACAATTTATGAGTGAACAAGAGACAGAAAGCAGAGTGAAATGTAAAAAGGATAATTTCAATTACATTAAATTAAAAAGGTTTTGTACAAATAGAACACATGTAGCCAAGATCAGAAGGAAAGAAGAAAATTGGGGAAAAATTTAATAGAGTTTTCAGGCAAAGGTCTCATATCTCAAATGTATAAAGAATTTTTGTCAAATCTATAAGAATATGAGCCATTTCTCAATTGATAAATGACCAAAGGATATGAACAGGCAGTTTTCCAATGAAGAAATCCAAACAATTTATGGTTATATGAAAAATACTCTAAATTATTATTGACTAGAAAAACACAAATTAAAACAACCTTGAGATATCATTTTATATCTATCTGATTGGCTAGAATGATTGAAGGGGAAAGAGAAAAATGTTGGAGGGGATGTGGAAAAATTGGGACACTAACTCACTATTTGAGGAACTATTAACTGATCCAAACATTTTGGAGAGCAATCTGGAATTATGTCTAAAAAGTTACTAAATTGTCTACATCCTTTTCCTCAGCAATACTGCTACTAGGTCTATAAAGATGATTAGGGAAAAAGGAAAAGAACCTATATGTTCTAAAATATTTATAGCAGCTCTCTTCATGGTGACAAAGAACAGAAAATTGTGGGAATGACCATAAATTGGGGAATGGCTGAACAAGATATGGTCTGCAATTGTAATGGAATACTACTGTGCTATAAGAAATGATGAGAGCAATGATCTTAGAAAAACATAGATAGACTTGTATGAAATAATGAAGAGCAAAATAAGCAGAACCAAGAGAACATTATATACATTAAAAGCAATATTGTTTTAAAAGTTCAACTTTGGGGGGGGCAGCTAGATGGTACAGTGGATAAAGCACCGGCCCTGGATTCAGGAGGACCTGAGTTTAAATCTGGCCTCAGACACTTGACACTTACTAGCTGTGTGACCTTGGGCAAGTCACTGAACCCTCATTGCCCCGCCAAAAGTTCAAATTTGAGTGAATACAAGTCATTTTTACTACTATAAATACCCAAATTAACTACAAAGTATCCAGAGAAAGAAATGATAAATAGAAATATGTATAGAATAATTTTACATATATATATATGTGTATATACAAACACACATATTTGTGTCTAATGATAGCCATCTCTAGGGTAGGGGGAGGGTGTGAGTGAGATTCTTCTCACCCCTTAGTTATAAGTGACTTAGCTATAATAATAATCAGCATATTAATTAAAATTGTGATTTAATATATTTAGATATTCTTTTCTATTAGATTAAGTTGATAACAAATGTCTAGGTAAGATAGATAGTAAGGCTATTCACATATTACATTAAATGTTTCTGCAAAGTCCATAACTTTAAAAGGTCAATTACCAAGAATAGTAACTCCTGAGCTAGATAGACCAATCAGGAATAGTTATCTCCTGAGTTGGTAGGATCACAGCCTCTCTTTTCCTTTGTTTTGTAGTTCTTTTCCAAAATATGTACTGATCTGTACCACTTTGGGTCTGTATTTTTTATTGTTTGCCTTGCAGAACCCTCCCCCCCCATTTTGATTATGTTTTGTACCTAAAAATAGTATTGATTAAATACTTTTAAGCCTTGTTTGTGTATTAAAAACTCTTGGGACCTGTGACTCGGGGTCTTCAGGTCTTAGACCTGAGACTGGCTTTATTGTGAGATAGGCCCTCTCTCAATAAACCCATTTTCTATGGCTTTGAGATTTTACTGTTTCTTTCCTTTGTCGGACTTAGAAATTTTCGCGACAAGGGAAGAAGAAAATGAAAAAAAAAAGAAATTTATATTATAACTTTATTATATATTTTAAAAGCATAGCGAGTTGTACATAATAGGTTTTCAGTTTCGTGTGCAATCATCTTTTTAATTGTACTATGTTATGGAAATG
Organism: Dromiciops gliroides; assembly: GCF_019393635.1. Taxonomy (NCBI): domain Eukaryota; kingdom Metazoa; phylum Chordata; class Mammalia; order Microbiotheria; family Microbiotheriidae; genus Dromiciops; species Dromiciops gliroides. The sequence continues at coordinate 188,526,782 of NC_057865.1, forward strand.
CTTGTTTTATTCCATAAATTAAAATAAAATATTCTAATGGGAAAACTATGAAATTGAGATAAAGTTCTCAGGGTTACAAGATGAATCAATTTATTTTTCCCCAAAATGTCTTGGAATTAAGTGCCATAGGAGTCCTTTTTACTAAATGTATATTAGTTGAAAAATGATTTGCAAATGTTCCATCTGTAATTGCTTTTCTAATTTCTTTCACAAGAAACCATTTTAATAACATCAAAACAAGGAAACCAGATGATGTCTTGCCCTGTTTTCCATCTTTTCATGACATCTTAACCTTAATAAAAGCATTAAGAACAAGAAAAAAAAATTCCTTTCTCCGAGAGTACCATTGCCAACTCTTTCATTGTGGCTCCTGGAACCCCATTCTTTATAAACAAACTGCCTCTCATATTAAATCTCTTCATCCTATACTCTTTCAACTTTCTTGAAACAGTGGAAAGTTGGCTCCTCCTAAAAGATTCTGAATGCCCTAGCAACCTTTTCTAGCACTGGATCCATATTCTTTTTTTTTTTTTTTTTGGCGGGGCAATGGGGGTTAAGTGACTTGCCCAGGGTCACACAGCTAGTAAGTGTCAAGTGTCTGAGGCCGGATTTGAACTCAGGTACTCCTGAATCCAGGGCCGGTGCTTTATCCACTGCGCCACCTAGCCGCCCCCTGGATGCATATTCTTAATAATTTTTATTTATTTGTTTATTTTTGGTGAGGCAATTGGGATTAAATGACTTGCCCAGGGTCACACAGCTAGTAAGTGTCAAGTGTCTGAGGCTGGATTTGAACTTAGGTCCTCCTGATTCCAGGGCTGGTGTTCTATCTACTGTGCTACCTAGCTGCCCCTGGATGCACATTCTTTCAGGATCCCAGGACACATGCTCCTTGTTCCTCTCTGATATTTACAGACCCCTATCCATTCTTTCCATTACTCTGCAACCTTCCTTTCTTTAATGCTCACTCCACCCATATCCTGATGGCTATTATCTAGTGAAAGGACTTTTTTTTCCACTTCACACCTGCCTTCCTACTTAGAGATTTCATTATAAATATTAATGCTCCCCTCAAGTACCCTTGCTTCCCATTTCATCAAGTTTTTCAAGTCCCATGATGTTGATTTTCACTGCACTTCAGTGGTTCCCTGGGATGGTCATAGTCCTGATCTCATCATCATCCAGAAGTGTTCCACCTCTATAATTTAGTAAATACTCATTGATTGGTTAATGATATACTTCAGAATTTATGTTATTTCTTTGGATCTCAGCCCTAAAATATTTAGCATTGTCTTGGAAGCAAGGAACACATACTTTCAGGTAACTGAGGAGCCAAAGGTAGCCATGGTATTTCTTCTGTCATTAAAATTGTAAAGCATATGCTCACAGGAACAATTTGCTTTAGATTGGCAGGAAAGGGGGTGTGGTGAGACCGAAAAACCACTCTGGACGCCGTGCTTAGACAAACCACCAGATGGTGAGTCAAGTCCTAAATTATCAGTTCAAGTAACTGTGCACGTTTGAACAGTACCTCGTTGCTCTTAGTTCCCCAGCCCCTTTTTAATTCCTCTGCACGTGTAGATGTTGCTTATGTCTTTTGTTCTGGAAGAGGACCATGACATCAGGGTGATGTCACGACTTGCAGTGAATTGGATTTAAGCGAAGGAGGGCTGTGCAAAGTCACCAGCCTCACTTTCTCTTCCAGAGCCAACTGGGTCCAGTGGCAAGATACTGATGAGGAGGACTGGAGATGGTCCCAGATATTTAAGGCAATTGGGGCCAAGTGACTTGCTCAGGGTCACACAGCTAGTAAGTGTCTGAGGTGAGATTTGAACTCAGGCCTTCCCAACTTCAGGGCCAGTGCTCTATACACTGAACCACCTAGCTGCCCCTCATGTGTAGATGGGACCTACATTGTCTAATCTAAAGGTATGAGTTAATCTCATTCAAGGGGGCGGCTAGGTGGCGCAGTGGATAAAGCACCAACCCTGGATTCAGGCGTACCTGAGTTCAAATCTGGCCTTGGACACTACTTGACACTTACCAGCTGTGTGACCCTGGGCAAGTCATTTAACCCCCATTGCCCTGCAAAAAAAAAAAAAAAATTATCATTCACTTGGCTCATTTCCATAGAATCTTACTTTCTTATTCAACTTTATGTGGTAACAAAGGATTAATCTTTCACATATAGATCAAAATACTTTTACTAAGAGAAATCGAAATATAAGTAGTCTGGAGTTAAAACCAACTGGGCTTAAATGAATCACAACCAATATAATTAGGGTCTGAACTTTCTAACTCCCCTTTCTAAGTCTTTTGTGCTCAAGTTTCACAGGCTTAGCCAGAAGCCATATTGATAGTGGGTTGACACCCCCTTATCCAAGAATTTTGATTTTAATGGTGAAAAGTCTTAGAGCAAACATTCTCAGTTCACCTCATTACTCTCCTACCATCTGGCTTTTCCTGTAATAAATAGTCACCATTCAAACTCCTAGCCACTTGTCAGGCAAGTCTTCCATTAGGTAACTCAACCAGGGGATGCTGTCAGGATCTTTCTCTGAATCTCCTCATGATATGTCACAGTTGCTCCCCAAGAGTTCTCAGGGAATAGCATCTACTGCTAATGCCTTCATTCTCCAGTCAACTTCTTTCTGGATGGCCACTAGGCCACTGGTGTGAATTCCTCTGAAGGTACAATACCGACTCAGATCAAGAGGGAGAGTTCTGTGATTGAGAAGGTGAGCATTCCTAAAGTTGGGGTTAGGGGAGAAGTAGAGAAAGAGAAACAGAGGAAGGAAGGGACGGAGGGATAGAGAGGGAGAAAAAGACAGAGAGAGGGAGGAAGATAGAATTACAAAGCTCTGACTCCTTTTAAATTCTCACTAAGGATCGTGACTTCTCATGTCTGTAATTTGGTCCTTTAGATTAGCCAAGAAGTTTCTTCAGTGCCCTTTCTCTATTTTCTTCCATTTAGTAGAGAATAAAGGTAGCTGTGGTTGTCAGGGGCTGTATAGTTAAATGATCCTACAGGCCTATAGTCTTTGGGTTTTTATATCTCTTCTATTTCTCTCAGTGTTCCAGAATCTTGCCTATGGCATGCTAGGGCAGATAAACTCTAAGGAGCACAGCAACTATGGCTGGGAGAATAGAAGGTAAGTTCTATGTTGAGAAGAGCTGAGGTGTTGGGAAGATGTGTGAAAATGGGCGCATTAATTAGTTCAAAGAACAGCAAGCAGATAGTTTCTGACACATAAGTAAGAAAGTGACCACAATGTGCAAAGCCACCCATTCAAACATGGTTCTTGCAAAGATAAGCTTTGCCTAAAACCAGTTTCTCAAGCTAGTTGCAGCTTTACATAAGGTTTGTCCCTATCAAAGAAACTGGTTTTACACAAAGAAACAGGTTTGTGGGACAATTTGCATGCCATTGGTATTTCACCCTTCCCATATGTACCAACATAGATGAAGTGTTACTCAGTGGAAGATAAAGGACATCACTTCAGTGTCCTAAATTGAGAAAGTATTTGAAGCATATGAAACTTCGAGGATTTCAAAATGATTAGGAAGTGCCTTTAAAAGACAGGACAGTATAGTCAATGATGAATAATGTCTTTTTTAAAAAAATTAATAAAGTATTTTATTTTTTCCCGTTACATGTAAAGATAGTTCTCAACTTTTGTTTATACAGGCTTTCCAATTTCAGATTTTTTTCCCTCCCTCCCCTCCCTCCCCTCCTTCCCCTCCCTCCCCCCTCCCCTAGACAGCAGGTAATCTGATATAGGTTTTATATATATATATACACACATACATAATAACATTAATCCTATTTCTGCATTAGTCATGTTATAAGAGAAAAATCAGAGCAATGATGAAAAACCTCAAAGTAGAAAAAACAACAGCACCAAAAGCAAAAGAAATAGTATGGTTCATTCAGCATCTATACTCCACAGTTCTTTTTTTTTTTTTCTTGGATTTGGAGATCCTCTTCTATCATGAGTTCCCTGGAACTCTTCTGTACCATTGCATTGGTGAGAAGAATATAGTCCATTACAGTAGATTAACACTCAATGTTGATGATACTGTATACAATGTTCTTCTGGTTCTGCTCATCTCACTCATCAGCCCACGCAAGACCCTCCAGGTTTCTCTGAACTCCTCCTGCTCATTGTTTCTTACAGCACAATAGTATTCCATTGTATGCATATACCACAACTTGTCCAGCCATTCCCCAATTGATGGGCATCCCCTCAACTTCAAATTACTTGCCACCACATAAAGAGCAGCTATAAATATTTTTGTACATGTGGCTCCCTTTCCCCTTTCCATGATTTCTTTGGGAAAAAGACCCAAAAGTGGTATTGCTGGGTCAAAGGGTATGGACAGTTTTATTGCCCTTTGGGCATAATTCCAAATTGCTCTCCAGAATGGTTGGATCAGTTCACAGCTCCACCAACAATGCATTAGTGTTCCAATTTTCCCACAGCTTCTCCAACATTTATTATTTTCCTTTTTTGTAATTTTAGCCAATCTGATAGGTGTCAGGTGGTACTTCAGAGTTGTTTTAATTTGCATCTCTCTAATCATTAGAGATTTAGAGCATTTTTTTTTTTTTAGTGAGGCAATTGGGGTTAAGTGACTTGCCCAGGGTCACACAGCTAGTAAGTGTTAAGTGTCTGAGGCTGGATTTGAACTCAGGTACTCCTGACTCCAAGGCCATTGCTTTATCCACTGCACCACCCAGCTGCCCCTAGAGCATTTTTTCATATGGGAATAGATAGCTTTGGTTTCTTCATCAGAAAACTGCCTGTTCATGTCCTTTGACCATTTCTCAATTGGGGAATGACTTGGATCCTTATAAATTTGATTTAGTTCCCTATATATTTTAGAGATGAGGCCTTTATCAGAAGTACTGGCCACAAAAATTGTTTCCCAGCTTTCTGCCTCCCTTCTAATTTTGGATGCATTGCTTCTGTTTGTACAAAAATGTTTTAATTTAATGTAATCAAAATCATCCATTTTGCATTTTATAATATACTCTATCTCTTGTTTGGTCATAAATTGTTTTCCTTTCCAAAGATCTGATAGGTAGACTATTCCTTTCTCTCCTAATTTACCTATGGTATCACCTCTTATGTCTAAATCGTGTATCCATTTTGACCTTATTTTACTATAAGGTGTAAGATATTGGTCTATGCCTAATTTCTGCCATACTATCTTCCAGTTTTCCCAGCAGTTTTTGCCAAATACTGAGTTCCTATCTCAGAAGCTGGAGTCTTTGGGTTTATCAAACACTACAGAATAATGTCTTTTTTATGAAGTCTTTCCTGGATTCAACTCATACTAATTTCTCTTTTCTCTGAAATCTTATAGCACTTATAGTACAGACCACCTGATTTGGTACTTTAACATATATTATCTTATGCATCATATAATTATTTTATGTCTATTGGTCTTTTCTTCCCAACTAGATTGCAAACTGTTTGAAGTCAGAGGCTATTTCTTATACTTCTATAGCCCCCCACAAGTGTGGCATAATGGTGGGAATAAGTAAGCTCTCAATAAATACTTACTGGTTAGAGTACAATTGAGAAGTAAAATTCAGGGGCAACTAGGTGGCACACTGGACAGAGCACTGGTCCTGGAGTCAGGAAGAGCTGAGTTCAAATATCACTTCAGACATTTACTATTTGTGTGACCCTGATTGCCTAAAAATGCACACAGCAAAATTCAAGAAAGACAGTGCAAGGAAACATAAGTATAGATCCTGTTTCGATTTTCAGAGGTAAAACATAGTTGTCCTGTTATCACCCATAAGTGCTCTATCTCTCAAATTTTCTTAGAGCACTTTGTCTGGTTCTTGCCTTTGCTCCATTATACCTTGCCTTGTATTATATTTATTTTTGTTTATTTCATATCTCCTATAGTAGAGCTCCTCAAGGGGAGGGTCTATTTCATTATTGTCTTTGTATACATAGCCTCTAACATAGTTCTTTGTAATTCCATAATAGGTTCATAGGACCATAGATTTAGAACTGGAAGGGATTGTATAGGTCATTGAGTCCTCTCATTTTACTAATGGGGAAACTGAGGTACAAAGAAGTGGCTGGCCTAGTGTCATACAGTTATTAAGTGTCTATGTCAGGATTTAAATTCAGATCTTCCTGAGTTCAGCACTTTAGCAACTATGTCATCTAGCTGCCTACATTGAATAAATATATGTTAAATTGAGTTGAATTGATAATAGTATCAGCAACTTTGGGGTGAAACAGGTGGACAGGTACACAGTAAGGACTCAGGAGGAAAAGGCATTTTTTTCTCGTGATCCTTAACCCTCTCTCTGTTTTGCTTTTCCCCAGCCTGTCACAGAGTCTAGAAGAGGATCAAAGAATTTTAGAGATAGAAGAGGCCTTAAAGATCAGAATAGAGTCAGTCCAATCCTCACATTTTATAAATAAGGAAACCAAGGCCCACACAGGTAAAATATTTTGCTTAAGGTCACAAAGCTAGTTGGAGCTAGAGCAGGAATAAGAACCCAGGCTGACTGTCCAGGGTTCTTTGAGTTAAATGATGAGACCTATCTCTAGTGCACTGATGATTTAGATGATTCATATTATTCATTTCTTTTTCTTTTTTTTTTGGGGGGCAATGAGGATTAAGGGACTTGCCCAGGGTCACACAGCTAGTAAGTGTCAAGTGTCTGGGGCTGGATTTGAACTCAGGTCCTCCTGAATCCAGGGTCGGTGCTTTATCCACTGCACCACCTAGCTGCCTCTTTTGTTATTCATTTCTAAAAAAGAAAACTATAGAAATTTTCACACTTGGACTCAGACAATTTTTAGGCACAATTACTGGAACTTTCTATCTGCCTTCAAGATAGAAAAACATAAAAGAATATGAACCCTACCTTTTGGAGTGAAATTCAAGGACAAGAATTGTTCTAACTATCTCTAACTTAGATAATGGAATTCTGTACTCCTAAAGTAGTCCCCTTGTACCCTTTTACAAAATTAAAAAGATTCCAGAGTCTGAGATGTGTGTATGCTTTATCACGCCACCTGATATGCATGCATACTTCAGAGTTGAGTCATCACACAGTTGGAAGCAGTCTGGGAGTTAATCTTCACTGTGTTCAAATGCTGAGTCACCATGTCCCTGGAGTCCCCAAAGTTCCTAGGGGAATTCTAGGCACATAATCCCGAGGATGGACCCTACAGGGTAATTCACCTGTTGCTCCACAGGTATGGGGGACATCCTGTACAAAGGCATGGAGATAGAAGATGGACTGTCATATGTGAAGAATAGCAAATAGGTCAATTCAGCTAGAACAGAGAGTGTATAAAAGGAGGTAATACGGGAAGGTTTGGAAAGCTAACGCTGGAGATAGATTGTAAACTTTGAATGTCAACAAAAATACTAGAGGCAAAAGGGAGCTATTGGAGCTTTTGGCAGAGGGGCTGAGATAGTCCAACTTGTGTTTTAGGAAAATCACTTTGGTAGCTGTGTGAAGGGTGAAACGGAGTGGGGAGAAACTTGAGGCAGGAAGATCAATTACGATGTTCTTACAGTAATCCAGGTGAGAGGTAATGAGGATCAGAATTAAGTGCTACTGACCACATGAATGGAGAGATGGGGATGGGTGTGAGAAATGTTGTGGAGGTAGAATCGACCGAACTTGGCTGTGTTTGCATTGTGATTAGGTATATATTCTTGGGCAAGTCACAGAGTCTTAGTGACTCAAAGGTACAAAATAAAGAATGGAGAAGAGGGTATTTAAGGATGAAAGAGTGGCCAACAATGTCAAATTCTACAGAGATTTCAAGAAGCATAAAGTCTTAGGAAAGGCCATTGGATTTAGCAACCAGAAAGAGATCATTGGTAACTTTAAAGAGAGCAGATTCAGTTAAGTAAGTAGTCTTAGAATTAAGTTTTTAAGGAACTGAGAAGTGAGAAAATTTAGGCAATGAATGTAAACTGCCTTTTAATTATTTTTTTTTAAAAGATCTTTTAGGGGGCAGCTAGGTAGCGCAGTGGATAAAGCACCAGCCCTGGATTCAGGAGGACCTGAGTTCAAATCCAGCCTCAGACACTTGACACTTACTAGCTGTGTGACCCTAGGCAAGTCACTTAACCCCCATTGCTCTGCAAAAAAAGAAAAAAAAAGGAAAAAAGATCTTTTACTATAAAATAGGGGAAAATTACATAATGATAACTTGAGAAGATTGTCTAAGTCAAGTAAAGGTTTTTGAAGGAAGTAGAGTTAGGCATGTTCATAGTCAACAGGGAAGGACCTAATGCATAAAGAATATTGATGATTTGAAAGAGAGAGAGAGAGAGGGGGGGGGGAGAGAATGCTTATTAATAGATTGATTAAAGGAGGAAAACTCCCAAAGGAGGTGAAAAGAGAGTAGATTAAGGCCCAAAAGATAGTGGTTGGCCTTGGTAAGAAGGACTACCTCTTCCTCTGAATCTAGAGAAAAGGGAATGGTAGTGCCAGCTAAAATATTAGGCTTAATAGGAGGATACAATGGAAGATGCTATTTGGGAAATTTGAAGTATTAAATTGGGAGGAGAATTCAAGGAAGAAGCTCACTATCAATGGCCTCAACTTTATTGCTTTAGAATGAGCCAAATACAATTTGATATTTTGACACAAACTAAATTAAAGTTTCTCCTTAAAAATAGAAGAATATATATATATTTTAAAAGGACAAGCATATATTAATTGTACTCTTTAAATAAAAAATACAAAAATAGACCTCAAGATTTTTATGCTAGAGAAAATCCAGTTATTTATTAGGGAATAATTATTTTGCTTAATACTTATTTTAAACCTCCTATTTTAAATCAGTTAACCTTAACAACAGAAGCCACCTGTCAAAAAAAAATCACATAATACACTGATTAAAAAATAAAGGGAGAAAAAAAAATAAAGGGAAGAGGGGGCAGCTAGGTGGCGCAGTGGATGGAGCGCTGGCTCTGGAGTCAGGAGTACCTGAGTTCAAATCCGGCCTCAGACACTTAACACTTACTAGCTGTGTGACCCTGGGCAAGTCACTTAACCCCAATTGCCTCACTAAAAAAAAAAATAAATAAAAATAAAGGGAGGAAACAGTACATTTTCAGCATTTCTAACTGTTCTCATGATTACATGCATAATTAAGAACATCCACCTTCTTACAAAATTTGTTCATTTAAAGTTTGCTATCTTTCTCATTTTTTTCTTCGATCTTGGAAAAATCCTTGCCCTTCTGACAGAAAAACCGAATGATTTTCCTTTGTTACTAATGAAGTAGAGGAAGATGTTGTTATGAAATTGACCCAGAATGTACAATTTACAAAATGCTAGTTTATAATATCTAACAGTCATTAAAGGAAACCATCATTATCCAAATCTTGATTCAACTCCCGTGTCTTGCCCACATGGAGATTTGGGGGCAAGCGTGGTATAGAACATGCCCCGATCCTGACTGTAATGGAGTAAGCTGAGGGGAGGGGAGCAATCAAGAGACTTGAGCGAGAACCAGAGGAGAAAGATGGGAAAAATGGATCTCTGTTTACAGCTTGTGACTTTCACCTTTCCAGTTTCTTTGGGAAGACTGTGATATCCTCCTCGGACATACCCATTTTTCAAGAGATAAAGAATACATTCAATGCACAAACAAGAGAGAAAGAAAGCTGGAAGTCAGAGAGGGGAGCAAGATTGCCTGAGAGTGAAAGTGGGTCTGGCATCATCCAGTTTACTCAACCTATGCCACCTCTAAGGAAGAGCAGCAAATTTGTGAATGGAAAAAGCCCTGGGGGCTCACTCCCTGGTAGAAGCTAAAAGTAACTGAACTTATGAGCTTTAGTTGTGCCTACTGCTTCAGGCTATTGCTAAGGTTTCTGATTTGGACACCTAACTTACAGTCTCTGCTCTTGACAATTCAGCACAGCTACTGAAACAATCTTTAGAAACACAAGTTTGTCTAAAGCTCACTCCCATTCAAGAACCTTCTGTGGCTCCCCATTGCATCTAGGATAAAATATGAAACCATCAATGCACCAGTTTTCCTTTCCAGATTTATCACACCATATGCTCCTACATGCTGTAGACAAAATAGCCTACTTCTAGTTCTCTAAACTTGGCAGAACAGTGTCCACTATTGTATCTTTGTCTGGGCTGTTTCTCATTCCTGGAATGCATTGCCTTGTCATCTCTGCCTCTTAGAATGTCTAGTCTCAGTTCAAGTCTTAAGTTATTCAAGTTTCATTTGGTTTTTGTGCCATCTTAGTAAGCCCCCTTTTTTTTTTTCTGAGGCAATTGGGGTTAAGCGACTTGCCCAGGATCACACAGCTAGTAAGTGTCAAGTGTCTGAGGCCGGATTTGAACTCAGGTCCTCCTGACTCCAGGGCTGGTGCTCTATCCACTGTGCCACCTAGCTGCCCCCAGTAAGCCCTTCTCATCTGCCTAGTTGTTAATGCACTTTCATTCTTCAAATTATCATGTTTATACTTCTTTGTTCATTATATCTTCTCCAGGTAAGGGAATTATGGGAACTGAGTGATCCACACTGACTTCATCTTATGCTGGATCTTGCTCCATTCTTTTTGTATTCAATTATGGGTCTAGTCCAATTTTTGTCTTTTGAGAAAACTTTATTCAATTGCAGGAATTGGGAGAAAACCTTGTTGCATTGTTTGAAACTAGTCCTGCACGTCTGAAAAGATGGACCACTTTCTACTTGCTGCTTAGAGAACCTTAACTAAGGACTTAGGTTATCCTGACTAGAATCCCAGTCATATATGAAGATTGATGCAAGGAGTTATTTCACAATTATTCATTTCAAGCAATCCACATGTCTTATCTGAAAACTGGTTCCACAATGGTCAATCAGTTACTGCTTCCATGATTCTTTGACTAAATTCAGACACTTGTTGGGGAGAGGGAGTGGGACACCTCTTTTCCTAATATCAGAATTGTACCTGCTCCCTCTCCCCCTCCTAACTCAGAAAGCCCCTAATCTTTGCTCCAATTAGAAATCAGATGACCTGATCTTATATCCCAGTTTATAATACTGTTAATTGTTTTCTTTTGATGTGTAAAAATCTGTCTCCCCTTGTATTCAGGGTCCTGTAAGGACCTGAGCTGAGGAGGCCTGGTGCCAACTTTTTTTTTTTTTTTTTTTTGCATGGGGCAGTGAGGGTTAAGTGACTTGCCCAGGGTCACACAGCTAGTAAGTGTCAAGTGTCTGAGGCTGGATTCGAACTCAGGTCCTCCTGACTCCAGGGCTGGTGCTCTATCCACTGTGCCACCTAGCTGCCCCCCTGGTACCAACTTATTATGCAATTGGCATGCATTGCTAAATAAATTGATACACTTGGGAACTCAAACCTTTGTTTCTTCAGTCATTGTTTTATTGTTATTCGGTCATTCAGTCATGTTTGACTCTTTATGACCCCATGAACCCCATAGCACTCCAGTCCCTTCTCTCCTCCATTATCTCTGTCCAAGCTCATGTTTATTGTTTCCATGATACTGTCTATCCATCTCATCCTCTGTCATCCCCTTTTACTTTTGACTTCAATCTTTCCCAATATCAGGGTCTTTTCTAATGAAGCTCTTTCAGGGCACAGACTATTTTTCATTATGTTTGTTTTCCCAGCATTTAGAATAATGTCATGCACATAGCAGAAATTCAACAAATGCTCATTAGACTAGATTGTTGTACCTGAGTGCTGCCAACTTTGATGTGAAGCCTTTTCTGATTTCCCCCAGTGGTTAGTGAACTCCTTCCCATTTGCTTTTTTTTTTTCTTGGTGAGGCAATTGGGGTTAAGTGACTTGTCCAGGGTCACACAGCCAGTAATTGTCAAGGCTCTGAGGCTGGATTTGAACTCAGGTCTTCCTGAATCCAGGGCCGGTGCTCTATCCACTGTACCCCTAGCTGCCCCCTGTATTTATTTTTACATACATGTTGTTTCCTCCAATAGAATGTGAATTTCTTGAGTCTAGAAATTGTTTCATTTTTGCCTCTGTTAGGCAAAGGCTAACACAGTACCTGGCACATAGCAGGCACTTAATGCTTATTGATAGGATTGAACTGGAGATTACAGGCACTTGAGGCCCTTTTACATCTTGCCTGCTCTCTTCTCCGTGTCTCCTAGCTTATCCTTCTGAAAATGTAGTGTCCATAATTGAACACAACACAGAGGGTATGGTCTGACCAGGGTAGAGGACGGAATGATCATCATTGCCCCAGTTCTGGAGACTGCACGCCTCTCATCACAGACTAAAATTGCAGTAGCTTTCTTGGCTGCTATATCACACTACTGATCCATATTAAGTGTGAATACTAGTAAAATACTCTGATTCTTTTCAGATAAACTTGTATAACTACATCTCTTTCATATTGAACTTGTGAGGTTGGGTTTTTTTTAGTGAGGCAATTGGGGTTAAGTGACTTGCCCAGGGTCACACAGCTAGTAAGTGTCAAGTGTCTGAGGCTGGATTTGAACTCAGGTCCTCCTGACTCCAGGGCCAGTGGTCTATCCACTGCACCATCTAGCTGCCTTGAGGTTGTTTTTTTTTTTAAACGTAAGCATAACCCAGGCTTGTCTGGGCAGGCTAGTTTCACCTAACATGGAGGCGTCTGCATCCCCTGCCATGTGGGTGAGAGTTACCTCCTTTGATTGACTGCCTATGACTTTAAAACTGGTGAGAATGAGCCAGTCAATCTCCTTCTGCTGTGGTCTTTTCAGTCCAGAGGGTGAAGATCACAGCTCACCGGCAGTATAGGTACCATGAGCTGACTTGGTAAGAAGAGAAGATCTTCCTTTTCCTGTTCTCCCTCCTCGGATCTGGTGGTGTATGATTCTATTCTGTGTCATTTGTCCTCCTCAGTTTTTGGTGCTGGAGGTGATCCCCATGCAATCCAGGAGTGACTTTGGAGCCAGGATTGCAGACAGAATGGTTCAGTCAGTCAGCCTTGGAAGCCTGGGACTCAGGCCCAAGGAAGAATTTGAACTTGGAATTGGGACAGTGCTTTATAGGAACTGAACCATGAAGCTATTCCTTTTCTGTCTCACCAGAGACTCAGGTAGTATGGCAGAGGCAGAGGATTATGCCTCTCATGTGTTGGGGGTGTAAATTTATATGTTTGTGATTATACCTGACAAAGTAAATATTTCCAATTATTATTATTTTTTTTTTTTTAGTGAGGCAATTGGGGTTAAGTGACTTGCCCAGGGTCACACAGCTAGTAAGTGTCAAGTGTATGAGGCTGGATTTGAACTCAGGTACTCCTGACTCCAGGGCTGGTGCTCTATCCACTGCACCACCTAGCTGCCCCAATATTTCCAATTATTAAAGGCTAATGAAACTTCCTGGGGGATAGTTTGAAAAAGTAATGTATCTGGCCTTTACGGAGTAGGGTCTAGGGTAGTGTGTTACTTAAATTTAAGACTTTACATATATTCCTCTTTCATCTTATTAGATTCAGTCTAATGTTCTAACCTATCAATATCAGAGTAGTATAGTGGATTGAGTTCTGGATTTAGAGTCAGGAAGACCTAAGTTCAAATCCTGCCTCAGACACTTACTAGCTGTATGACCCTAGGCAAAGCATTTAACCTTTACTTACCTTATTCTCCTCATCTATAAAATGGGGATAATAATAGGATCTAGCTGTCAGGGTTATTGTGCAGATAAAATGAGATATTTGTAAAGTCCTTAGTGTAGTACCTGGCACACAGTAAGGGCTTAATAAATGTTCATTAAAATCTAGTTTTAAAATACTCTTTTGGAATGTGTCTCTGTCAGACAGGGTGTTAACTATTCCTTGGAGCCATCTATTTCATTATCTAAGTCACTGGTTTAAAAAAAAAATGTCATTACGGGATCAAGCACAGACTTCTAAAGGCAGCCTACCAACTTCTAAGTTGACATCAAATGCAGAATGCCTGTCCTTTGCATCTGGTTATCTAGCTAGTTCTGAATACAACTAGCTGCACTATCTATCCCACATTGTGCCTGGAATCTGAAGATTTTTTAGTTGTGGTTCTACTACTTATTGTGTATCACCTTGAGGGAGGTCACTCCTCAAGGCTTTGGTGTCTTCATCTGTAAAATGAAAGGAATGCGCTAGATGACCTCTGACATATCCTTGTGATCTACCATTCTGTGTTGGCTTCTTATTAAATTCTTTTCCAGAATCCAGATTCGTATTTGGGCTACCTAGCAGTACTTTGGAACTCATCTACATGTGAATTCCCTGAGGCAAGGCCACAATTAGCGCTGCCATGGCTGCAGGTATTACCACCCCCCCACCCCATGCCATCATCACCAGCAGCAATGACAGTATATCTCAATATTCTCTATGGTCTGAGGCGTATTCTAGTCCAGTTGAGGATAAAGTAAGAGATAAATGCTCTTGAGTGTGCTGTTTGACTAAGAGGAGATCATTGTTGTTTGTCTGTCTTTCTCAGAGAGGACCATGACAGATGTCATGACTTGCAGTGAATTGGATTTAAGTGAGGGAGGGCTGTGCAAAGTCACCAACTTCACTCTTTCCCTCAGAGTCATCTAGGTCCAGTGGCAAGATATACATCAGGAGGACTGGAGATGGTCCCAGATGACTGAGGCAATCAGGACCTCACACAGCTAGTAAGTGTCAAGTGTTTGAGGATGGATTTGAACTCAGGTCTTCCTGAATCCAGGGCCAGTGCTCTATCCACTGTGATGCTTAGCTGCTCCAAAAGAGATCAAAAGGGGTAAAGGGAGAAGAGAGGGGAACTTATGAGGAAACAGTTAAATTTAAAAAAAAAATTTTTTTAAAAAATTTTTAGTGAAGCAATTGGGGTTAAGTGACTTGCTCAGGGTCACACAGCTAGTAAGTGTTAAGTGTCTGAGGCCAGATTTGAACTCAGGTACTCCTGACTCCAAGGCTGGTGCTCTATCCACTGAGCCACCTAGCTGCCCCAGAAACAGTTAAATTTTAATGAAACTATGGGTTCTGAAAGCATTAAAAGGCTTTGGAAAGATCATGATAAAATGGAAAGAGCACTGCCCTTGGTTCTACCTTTTACAATGTCTAAGATTACTTACACAAGTTGATAACTTCCTTGAGCCTATTCCTTTATCTATAAAACTGGGATGATACGTAAGCGACTTATCTTACAGGATTCTTGTGAAGATGAAAGTAGATAATTTATATGAAAACATTTTCCAACTTTAGACCATGCTATCTCTTCTCCCACACCCATATTATTCACCTACATATGTATACCCATATACTCACACCCATACTCATATATCGCCTTCTACTACATAAATACTGACACACACTCACCCACATATATCTTTCAAAATCCCCATACCTATCTGCAAAGACACACAAACGACCCCTAATCTTCCCTATACACACATTCCATTGAATATACATATCCTCCCCATACCCACATTCCATATATACTCCCAAGCATATGCCATATACCCTCATGCTCCTATAAACCCCATATATATGCCCTACCTCCATACAAACACCCCATATACAATATACTTATAAACAAATATATATAACACAGCATACATGTATATGTAAACATATATGTAATATACATATGTTTATCAGAATATGTATGTATATGTAGGTAAGATACATAGTCAGATGTTTAGTGGAACTGACCAAGGTTCCAGTGAAGGGAAATGGGGTATCAGAAATAATTTTTGAACACGGGTCTGTGGGTATACCTAGTTCAGCAAAATAGAGTAATATGAAACTTAAAGATAAAATATGTATTTGATTTATGTGTTCTACTCTGGAATTCCTTTGAGGCAGTAAAAATTGCTGCATTTTGAAAGGCTGACTGAGCATAAAATTTTGGAAAGAATGTGATGGGGAGGGAGGAGGAACATGGGAACAGTGAACAAAGTTAGAACAAAATATCAATGGCTTTGACATAGAAACTCCTGATTCCCTGAGGAGGTGTGAAAAAAAGAGCCCAGGGGTAATGAAGCTTGAGACTGGGAGCTATCTGTTTTGGATGTTCTCCTGGATTCTCTTTTGTTATGTTCTTTGGATATTATAGATAATAGAACAAGATTAAGGCCTGCAGTGTTTGACAACTGAGTAATTACTCTGGTTTAGACTTGTACTTCCATCACAGTCTTGTATCATAGTTTCTCTGGCCATTTCTTTTTTCTTTTCTTTTCTTTCTTTCTTTTTTTTTTTTAGTTGTGGTTCTACTACTTATTGTGTATCACCTTGAGGAAGGTTACTCCTCAGGGCTTTGGTGTCTTCATCTGTAAAATGAAAGGAATGCACTAGATGACCTCTGACATATCCTTGTGATCTACCATTCTGTGTTGGCTTCTTATTAAATTCTTTTCCAGAATCCAGATTGGTATTTGGGCTACCTGGCAGTACTTTGGGACTCATCTACACATGAATTCCCTGAGGCAAGGCCTCTAAATGTCAAGTGTCTGAGGCTGGATTTGAACTCAGGTCCTCCTGAATCCAGGGCTCGTGTTTTATCCACTGTGCTACCCAGCTGCCCCACTCTCTGGCCATTTCTTAGGGAAATGAAAGGACCAAAGTTCCAAGCAGATGGTTGTGATTTCATACCCTAGAGATCAGGAAACTAAATGATAAGTAGGTTTATTAGCCTTTGGGACTACTGTTCACATCTAGATCCCACCCTCTACACACTTGGCTAGCCACAACCACATTCATCCACCACCATGCCCTCATGGTGTTGAAGGATGATATTCCCATCATTGTCATAATAAAGCATGGAAATGGGGGATAGTTTTGTGGGGATACAGGCAGCTTTGGGGATTTCAGGGGTTTTAGAATTCATGAGGGTCTGGAAGAAGGCATAGTTGGAGCTGTTAAAGAAGGCCATAAGTGAGAAAGGACAATCTCCTTTGCAGTAGTTGGTCCTAAACTCCTTGGGAGCAATGATCCACTTGTGCCAACCCAGTTTTTCAAAGTTGATGACCATATGATGACGCTGGCAGAGGTGGTTAGTGGTGGATTCCAGAGTTGGAAAAGTAGCCCTCCTCTTTCTGGGAAAGTGAGGAAAGTGGGGGCATTCCTCAGGGGTCAGGGTCACCACCATCAGAGAGGCCTGAATGGACTGTCTCCAATTGTCACAAATATCTGGAGGGTGGGTTGTCACCGTAGAGTTCCTATGCCCTTTTGGCAATAATTCTAGGACCAATCCCAGGTTACTCTGGGGATTGGAGTTCCATTCCTTAACCACATCCAGCAGGTCAACATGAAGAACACCTTGAGACCAGGGAAGATACCGTAATAGGAGCTTTTGCTCTGACTGAGGGGAAGGTCCTTGGACTAGAGACAGCATTAACTCCAGGTCCTGTTTCAGGGCATCATAACCATTAAGCCTCAACCTCAGTTCAAGCTGGGCCATCATTAGCTGCTCATCTTGGGCTATGACTGAAATGTTGAAGAGAAGAAATTTCCTTGTGCATGGTGGAGCTTGGGCCACTTCTTCGGGGTTAGAAAGGGTACCTGAATTAGGACAAAAAAAATACATATAAGTATCTACGGAATTTTATACCAAGTGGACAGAAGGAGGCTGGATTTGAACTTAGGACTATTCAATGGGAGTGAACAAGAGAGGGCAAAAATGTGGAACTATAAAAGGGAATAAGCATAGGGAGATTAAGCTCTGCCTTACTAACTTTCAGAGAATTAATTTTATATCACTTTTCACAGTAAGGGTCTAAGTCAAAATCTTAAGCTGAGGCCTTCCTTTCCTCACCCACCAAGAAAGAAATTAGATCCTTGAGAATGAGCAAAAAGAAAAATACCCTAGAAACTTAAATATGGGTTCTGTCCTTGCCCTCCTTTGTCTCTTGATTTCCTGATCCCTGGGCATTTCCATGGCTTCCTTTATGGCTTCATGATAAGTTGGATTAAAATTCCTTACTAATCCTGCTTTTTGACTGTATTCTAGGTAACTCCATTAGGATTTCTCACTGACACCTCAAACTCAGCAAGTCCCAAACTGAATTCACCTTCCCCATAAAACTTGTCACTCTCCTGTGTCTGAATTTTTGCTGGTGGCACCACTATTGTTACCAACGTTCAGGCTCATAACTTCCATCATCTTTGCCTCTTCCCTCACTCATACTGAAAACATCTGGCTAATTTTAAGGTCCTGTACATTCTACCTCTCCAATATTTTGTGGGTCAGTACCCTCCTTTCAACTCCCACTGCAAGCACTCTATGTAGGACCTCATCTCATCTACTCTATTATAACTGCTCCTTCTTTTTCTGGCCTGTCCCTATTCCAATCTACTTTTCATACTGCTGCCCAAGCCATTGTCCTGATTTCAGAAGAGACTCCTCCATCTCCCCAAATCTCTCATTCCTTTCTGTTTGATTCCTATATTCTAGAATGTGATAAGTACACAGGAGAGGTAAAAATAGAGAAGGAAAAGGGAAGCAACACTCATCAATGTGAGGGCTAGGTATATTTTCATGAAGAAAGTGAGGTGGACCTTGCAGGAAGAAGAATTTAATAGGCAAAAACATGGAGAGAGTCTATTCTTGGCAACTTGTACAACTACACAGAGGTATAAGAAAGCAGAGGGAGGACAGGGAATAGATTATCAATTTGAGTAGCATGAAATAAGACTGATAAGTCAGGCTGGATCTTGACTGTGAAAGGCCTTAAATATTATAGCAAGAAATGTACACTTCATTCTATAGATAATGCTGAACTACTGAAAACTTTTGGGCAGAGAACACTTAGATCAAGCTTGTACATTGGAAAAACTACTTTGACATGAGCCAAAAAATGAACTGGAGAGGGGAATGACTGACAGCAAAGAAATAGATCAGGGAAGAAGGAATGAAGATCTGAATCAGGGTGGTAGTAGTGGAAAGGAGAGGTCTGAGATATGCGGGAGGAAGAATAAATAGGACACACAACTGAAGGCATAAGACAGATGAGGGAAAAGAGAGATGATGCAAGATGACTCCTGGGTTTCAAGCTAGGTGACTGAGAGGGTGGGGATGCTTTCAGAAAAAATGAGAAAGTTTGGAAAGATATGAGTTCAAGTGAAAAGATGATGCATTCAGTTTGGGGCATATTGAATTTTTTTTTTTTTTTTTGGTGAGGCAATTGGGGTTAAGTGCCTTGCCCAGGGTCACACAGCTAATAAGGGTTAAGTGTCTGAGGTTGGATTTGAACTCAGGTCCTCCTGAATCCAAGGCCAGTGCTCTATCCACTGTACCACCTAGCTGCCCCTGAGGCATATTGAATTAAAGGTGTTGTCAGGGCATGCTGGTATCTGGCAACTAGTAGGTGCTTAATAAAGACTTGATTATTTATTGAGGTTTGGCTAGCAACTCAAAATGGTACTACAGCTCAGAGGGAAAGCTGGAGCTGGAGATATGGGTTTGATAATCATTTGCATAAAGGTGATAATTGAAGATAAGGCAATGGATGCTATTGACAATGGATACAATATAAAGAGAAAAGAGGAGGGACAAGACCTTGGGTGATGCCTCTGAATAAGGAAAGGAATTAGGAAAATGAAGCAGCAAACTAGACACGTATGCTCATAAACATAGAAAATATAGGAGAGAACAATATCATAGAAGCTAGAGGAGGCCAGTGTCCAGAAAGGTGCTAGCTTACATGCTTCAGAGAGATCAAGAAGATGAAGACTGACAAAAAATTAAAAGGCCATTGGATTTCACAAGGAGGAGGTCAAAGGAGAGAGAGAGAGGAAGATACCTTGAGGCAGAAATAGGGCAAACATAAGGGTTTTTATTTTTTTTAATGACTGGGGAAACTTGAACAAGTTTCTAGATAAAGGCCAAGGAGCTAGTAGAGGAAAAGACTGGAGATGTGTGTGAAAACCCTAAAGAGAGAGTAGAGTATGGGAGAACAACAATTACACATTTATATAGCATTTTAAGGTTTACAAAGCACTTGATCAAGACAAGAAGCATTTTTTAAGCTTAAGTACTATATGCCTTGTGCTAATCACTGAGAGGGTCATTCGGGGGCACAGTAGATAGAGTACTGAGCCTGGAGTCAGGAAGACTCATCTTTGTGAGTTCAAATCTTGCCTCAGATACTTACTAGCTGTGTGACCCTGGACATGTCACTGAACCCTTATATATATATATATATATATATATAGAGAGAGAGAGAGAGAGAGAGAGAGAGATGCTGATATATACAGATAAATAAAGAATTATCTGAAAGGGGAAGGTGTTATTAGGTGGGGGACATGAAAGGGGGAAGGTAGAGGAGGGAGGGGGGGTGGACTGAGAAAGGAATCCTGTAGAAGGTCGGCTGAAACCATGGAAATTGGAAATGAAGACTCACAACAGTCCAGGAATGTTTTAAAGGTTTTTAATACTTTAAACATATTTCATCTTAAAAAAAACACCTCTACTAATTTCCTATGTTGATGCCTCTTAGTGGTTTGCTAATGATCATATACTTTTTTGTACTTTTTTTGGGGGGGGGGCAGGGCAATGAGGGTTAAGTGACTTGCCCTGGGTCATACAGCTAGTAAGTGTCAAGTGTCTGAGACTGGATTTGAACTCAGGTCCTCCTGAATCCAGGGCTCGTGCTTTATCCACAGTGCCACCTAGCTGCTCTTTTTTGTTGTTGTTGTTGCACTTTTCAATATACGTGTTGTCTTTAAGTTGAAGGCTGTTGACTTTTTTCTTTAAAAGAAAAAATGATATCCCTAGTACTTAGCATAGCGTCTGGCACATAGTAGATGCTTAATAAATATTTAAGGAATGACTGCTTGTCTAGCAAGTAGGCCAAGGACATCTCCCACCGGTGCTAAGTACTCATCTCTCTCAAGGATCTCCCCTACCCCCACTCCCCACTCCCATAAAGAGAAACAGAATAAAATTATTATCATTGCAATCTTTATCTCACTAAGCAAATCTTAGTGAGTGTTCAAAGTGATTGGATTGAACCAAACTTTTTTTTTTTTTCAGGGCAATAAGGGTTAAGTGACTTGCCCAGGGTCACACAGCTAGTAAGTGTAAGTGTCTGAGGCCGGATTTGAACTCAGGTCCTCCTGAATCCAGGGCTGGTGCTCTATCCACTGCGCCACCTAGCTGCCCCTGAACCAAACTTTTTGTCTTTACAGTTAATTATCATTCATAGGTGCAGTTTCTTCCATTTTTCTTTTTGATATTCCTAGTGGGAAGGCAGTGAAGATCTCCAGGGCAAAGTCTTCATTTTTTGGCATGTGCAGTGTCACTTTTGACTGGGCTGGTAATAATGCTCTTGTTCAAATGATAAGTGAATGAATGAATGAATGAACAAATGAATGAAAAAGAGAAAGCAGTGTGGCACAATGGATAGCAAGCCGACTTTAAAAGAAGGAAGACCAGGATCTATATCAGGCCTCTAACTCATCCTGGATGTGTGACCCTGGGCAAGTCATTTAACCTCTTAGTGGTCCAGATAACTAAGACTTATAAGCTATGGAGAAGGGACTTACCTGCTTTGGTAGAGAGAATTATCTCTATTAGTGAAATCACAGGTTCAGTCTCAATCCTTATGCTGAAGTAATTTCCTTGGTTTTAAAAAACTATTTAATGATATATATGACAACAACTTGAACAAGATAATTTTTTTTGCTTCCTCCTCTTTCCTCTTTTGAACTATGGATTTTCCTGAATTTTGTTTTTTATTACTATTGTTATTATTATTATGGACAGCTAGGAGGTGAAGTGAATAGAGCACCAGTCCTGGAGTCAGGAATATCCAAGTTCAAATCCAGCCTGGGACACTTACTAGCTGTATGAAGTCGCTTAACCTATTTGCCTCAGTTTCCTTATCTGTTAAAAGGAACTAGAGAAGGAAATGGAAAATTATTCCAGTGTCTTTGTCAAAAACCCCAAATGGGATCATGAAGAGTCAGACATAAATAACTGAAACAGTTCAACAACAAAAATTTTTATTATTGTAAAATTGTTCTCAGTGTATGTGATTATTTAAATAACTCTCTACTCTGTATTGTTGCATGTAAATCTTCCCATATTTCTTTGTAGTCTTCATATTTATAATTTTGTAGCATAATATTCCATTGTATTCACATCACAGAATTCATTTAGCCATTTCCAAGTCATTAGATATGTTTTTGCTGTTATGAATAATGTTTCTATGAATAATTTTACACAGGTTGGTCTTTTTCATTTTTTTCCCTACTATATCATCAGGATATAGTCTTTATAGTAAAGGGTCTGAAAGGAATCAGCCTGGGGTAGTGGGAAAAAATGTGAGGTTTGGATCTAAAGGACCTGGGTCTTGATCCTAATTCTATCACCTTTGTGACCTTGGTCAATTCACTTCTCTGTTCTGGGTCTCAGTTTCTTCATCTATAAAAGGAAGGGACTGGAATAGATGAGACTAGCACTTATATAGATTATATATCTGGATTTAAGGCTTTCAAAGTGTTTTATATATGTAATCTTACTTGATCTTTATGACAACCATGGAAGGCAGGTGTTATTATTATCCCCATTTTATGGATGAGGAAACTGAGGCTGAGAGACTTGACTAAGTTGCATAGCTAGTAAGCATCTGAGAGCAAGATTTGAACACAGATCTTCTTAAATCTGCATTCTATCTACTGTGCCACCTACCTATGATTGCCTTTAGAAAGGAAAAATGCTATTTGATTTCTGTCTCCAAAGAGTCTTCTTTGTTGCTTCTTACCCTCAATTTCTTGTGGCTAGTAGTTAGTTTTTGTTGTTCTGTTGTTTCAGTCACGTCCAGCTCTTTTGGCATAGAATCCAGAGTGGTTTGCCATTTCCTTCTCCAGCCCATTTTACAGATGAGGAACTGAGAAAAATAGGGTTAATGGGTCACACAGCTAGTGTTTGAGGCCAGATTAGAATTCAGGAAGCCTTCCTGACTTCAAGTAGAAGGAATAAAAATTGGTATGAGTATGGAATCATTTATGACAGATTTATGGGCAGAGGAAGAATTTAGGATCAAAGAAGATATAGAGAGTAAAATAAAATATAAAATAGATCATTTTGATTATGTAAGATTAAAAAGCTTTTGCACAAACAAAACTAACATAACCAAGATTACAAGGGAAGTAGAAAACTGGGAAAGAATTTTTGAAACAAGTATCTCTGATAAAGGCCTCATCTCTCAATTATGTAGAAAACTGAGTTAAAGTTATAAAAATACAAGTCATTCTCCAATTGATAAATGGTCAAAGGATATGAACAGGCAGTTTTCAGATAAAGAAATCAAAACTATCTATAATCATATGAAAAAATGCTCTAGATCACTATTTTTTTTTTTAGTGAGGCAATTGGGGTTAAGTGACTTGCCCAGGGTCACACAGCTAGTAAGTGTTAAGTGTCTGAGGCCAGATTTGATCTCAGGTACTCCTGACTCCAGGGCCGGTGCTCTCTCCACTGTGCCACCTAGCTGCCCCCTCTAGATCACTATTGATCAGAGAAATGCAAATTAAAACTACTCTGAGGTATCACCTATCAGAGTAGCAAATATAACAAAACTGAAAAATATTGGATGTTGGAAGGGATGTGGGTATGTGGGAAGCTGGGACACTAATCCACTGTTGGTGGAGTTGTGAAAAGATGCAACCATTCTGGAGAGCAGTTTGGAACTATGCCCAAAGGGCTATAGAACTGTGTATGCCCTTTGATCCAGCAATACCACTGCTAGGTTTATATCCCAAAGACATCTCCCAAAAGAGAAAAAGACCTATTTGTACAAAAATATTTATAGCAGCTCTTTTTGTGGTGGCAAAGAATTGGAAATTGAGGGGATGCCCATCAGTTGGGGAATGGCTAAAGAAACTGTGGCATATGATAGTGATGGAATATTATTGTGCTATAAAAAATGACAAGGAGGATGACTTCAGAAAGGCCTGGAAAGACATATATGAAATGATGTATAGTGAAGTGAGCATAACCAAGAGAACATTGTGCACAGAGACAGGAATATCGTTTGATGAAGAACTGTGAATGACTTGACTGTTCTCAACAATATAATGATCCAAGACAATCCCAAAGTACTACTGATGAAACATACTATCCATCTCTGAAGAAAGAACTGATATTGATGGAACACAGACTGAAGCATGCTATTTCCCCCTTTCTTTCATTTTTTTTCTGTTAATCAAGTTTTCTTGTACAAAATGACAAATATGATAATGTTTTACATAATCATACATGTATAACCCATATCTGATTGTTTGCTGCCTAAGGGAGGGGAGAGGGGAGGGAGGGAAAGAGGGATAAAAATTGGAACCCCAAACTATAAATAAAAATTACAAAAAAAGAAAAGAAAAGAAATCACACTAGTCTGGCCTTTAGAAATGTCTCTTTTTGAAATTCAGACTATTCATTTATGCAACCAAAGGAGCTTTCAATGAAAAAAGGGGGTGCAGAAGTTTAGAATGCATCGATACTAGACTAGGTGAAACTAAGACTAGGGGAGGAATAAGAGTATTTAGCTTAATTCAATGCAATTTACATGAGCAACCAGTTTGCTATATAAGCAGTGTGGCAGGTCTTGGGGAAAATGTCAAGCAAAATAAATCTGGTTTTTACCCTCTTGGAATTTATAATCTAGTAGTGGGTCATGCCACAATGAACAAATAACTATAGCACACAATATAGCATACATAGTAAGATCATAATAGAGTTTCAAATTAAATACCTAAGGAAAGGGAGGTGGCTGGAGATGGGGAAGTCTTTGGGATTTGAGTAGAGACCATTATGGACATAGAGAATGGGAACTGGGAAGTAGGAAGTAGTAATGGTGAGTTGACTATATGTCGCACCGAAAGACAAAGAACAAATCTTAGTTTCTTGGACATTCTAAAGGAGCTAATATTGCTTTTATGCATTCTTCCTTACCTTGGTCTTGGAAAAGACGGATCAAGTTCCCAGGAACCCCAAACTCCTTCACATAGCAAAGCTTTTGGAAGTGCCCTGTGGCCACAGCCTTCTGTCTCTCCTGGAAGATCTTCATCAGGATGGAGGGCACAGGTTGGGCTATCCGGGGTGAGGGTACCTTGCTCAGGCCCATAAACTGAAGCAAGGATGCCTCCTCAAGCTGTGTTGTCTTCTTCAAGGCTGAAGAACCTAACATGAAAAGACCTAGGATGAGGCAGAAGAAAGGAGACATGATCTCAGCCAGGGATTAGAGATAGAAAGAGAGTAAAGGGTGTCTGTGGTGGAGCTGCTAGGAACTGGCCCTTCAGACTCGTGGTCACCCTATGTATATGGAGATTATCTGATTAAGGATAGGGAACCTCAAATATCTCCCCTCCCAGTTACTTAGGAAGGCCCAACCCAATTTTCTTCTGCCTCCTATACCACCCAAAGTTTGAAAACATAAGGTGTATGATGATCATTAAAAATATTAAAAAAATAAAAAGGAATTAAGAACTTTTTACATGCTACCCAGAAAAATGAGCCCAGATTTACACAATAAAACCACAGAGGTCTGGAAGTAAGGAAGACTTGGGCTCAAAGCTTGTTTCTGGTACTTCCTAATAGTAACCATGGGTCTAATCATTCACTCAGACTACTGCCCATAATCATAAATCTATTAAATTATTGCTGAATTGGATTTGGGTTGCTAGGAGGGAGTTCCCACATATTGTTAGGTGATACTGTTAATCACTCTCCCCTTCCCCCAATCACTCAACTAAGATAGACTTTTGCATGCATTTCTCATAACCTAAGTCTCATGCATCTCATCTACCTGACCAGACTAGAAACTCCCTGAGGGCAAAGACTGTCATTTTTCACCTTTGTGTTCCTAGTACCTATCACAATGACTAGCCCATGTAGACATTCATGAAATATTTGTGGAATTGAAATGAGGAAGCCTCAAATCGACATCAGCTCCTACTAATGTACATCAAATGTCTTCAATTACCATTGTTCATGCTTATCAGAGTCTTAATGAGGGCAATCAGCTCCTAAACCACTCCCACCTGAGTAAACAGATGATAGTGTAAAGACTGGTTGGGGGTGGAGTAAAGAGAGTGAGGCCCTCTGTCAGATGGAACCAGGGTGCTAGAAGTGGAATGATGAATTTACTGACCTAGGAACAAAATTCCAACCACCCCACCCTAGTTTGGGTTTTGATTCTGAACTATCGTTATCTCCCATATTGCTAGTGAGTCAAACAGCAAGTGAGTCGGTTTCTTAATCTCTTTTTGTGTTATGGGCCCCTTTGACAGAATGTTATTTCTCTCTCTCTTTTTTTTGCAAGGCAGTGGGGGTTAAGTGACTTGCTCAGGGTCACACAGCTAGTAAGTATCAAATGTTTGAAGCCAGATTTGAACTCAGGTACTCCTGAATCCAGGGCAGGTGCTTTATCCACTGTACCACCTACCTGCCCCCAAAATGTGCATTTTTAAGTGCATTAAATAAAATATATATGATTACAAAGGAAACTTATGATATTGAAATAGAGTTATGAGGTTCATGGACCTCAGATTAAGAAGCTCAGCTATAGTATAAACTGGAAGTTCACCAGGTGTGAACTGAATTTCAGAGCCCCATCTATAATGCTTATGATTCATGGAAAATGGCTAAGAGAAAGGGTAAAATGACACAGAATAACCCATTTACCAGGTGAGAGAAGGTGGAAGGAGAGGGGATAGAGTTGAGTCCACCCAGGAATCAAGGTACTACTGTGTGTAAAGGACAGTATATGCCATTAAAGAAGAAATAAAAATAAATGTTTTTCTAGATCTTTAAGAGGAATCAAGAGATAACAAGGTAGCACAGACAATTATAATTTCAGCTAGAACATAAGTGTATAAGAAAGGTGATGTTTCTATAATCTTCCAAGACATCCTGAAAATGTACAGAAGATACCTCTAGTAGTCAGATTAAAGGGCTAAAACAGCTATGAACAATTTTGTATAATGTTTAATTGTTGTATTAAGTGGTTTGTGTATTTAAATTAGTTTTATTACAGTAATTAAAATTTTAAAACAGGCTTCACTGACATTGTCTCTTTTGATAATCCCAGCACCATGTGAGAAAGGTAGGGCTAACAGTATGATTTGGGCAGTTAGGTGGTGTAGTAGATAGAGCACCAGGCCTAGAGTTGGGAAGATTTGAGTTCAAATCTAGCCCCGGGCTGGCTGTATGGTCCTGGGCAAGTCACTTAACCCCTATTTGCCTCAGTTCCTCATCTGTAAAATGGGGACACATTGGAGAAGGAAATGGCAAACCACTTTAGCGGGTTTTTGCCAACAAACCCCCATGGAAAAAAGTTCATGAAATGATGTACAGCTAGATACTACTAAAGAAAAACAATCAGTAGTTCTACTTTAACTTTAAAGATGAGGAGTTGTTGTTGTATGTCCTTGGTTCTTGAAAAGGTTATCACCCAGATGTCATGACTTGTACTGAATTGGATTTAAGTGAGGGAGGGCTGTGCAAAATCACCAGCCTCACTCTCTCCTCTAGAGCCTTCTGGGTCCAGTGGCAAGATAGACATCAGGATGACTGGAGATGGCCCTGGATATTTTTAAAGGCATTTGGGGTTAAGTGACTTCCCTAGGATCACACAGCCAGTAAGTGTCTGAGGTGAGATCTAAACTCAGGTCTTCCTGACCTCAGGGCCAGGCCTCCATCCATCTCGACACCTAGCTTTCCTAAAGAGTTGAGGTTACTTGCCCAAGAATCTATAATTCTCAGGTAGCTCTAGATCTCCTCTACTATCACTCAATACTCTCTATGCTTTACCACTGTTAGGTTTCAAACTAGCTATATAACGTATAACATATATCAAATTGCTTGCCATCTCAATGGATTGAGGGAGGGTGAGAATTTGAAACTCAAAAAATTTTAAAAATAAATGTTAAAATTGTTTTTACATGTAATAGGGAATAAAAGAAAACATTAAATTGTTTAAAAACCAAACAAAATAGGCATGTAAGTGCTAATCATGGTGCACAGCCATAATCCTTGCTAATAGGGAGACTGAGGCTGATTGACCCCTTGAACTCAGGAGTTCTAAACCATAGCTTCTTAAACTGTGGATTGAGGATGGAGTCATGTAACTGAATGTAGGGGTTGAAAAAAGTCTGGCAATAATAAAAAGTTAAGCATACCTATTTTGTATACTTATATACATGAGATTGAGTAAAAATTTCTTTGGTGAAAAGGAGTCACAGATGGAAAAAGTTAAAAAAGCCCTGAGAGAGAGAGGATAGAAGGCTAGCTTTAGAGTAAGGAAGTGCTGGGTTCAAATGCTGCCTTTGATCTAAACTGTGTGACCATAGGGAACTCACTTAATCTCTCAGTACACCAGGTAACAATCTTATATTATGATTCATGGGAGAGCTATTGATCGGCATTTGTGGAGGGAATCTTCTCACCAGGACCTCCCTAGACCAGTGAATTTACACATCCAGACCCAAACTTTGTTGTTGTTGTTATTCAGTTGTTTTCAGCCATGTCTGACTTCGTGATCCCATTTGGAGTTTTCTTGGCAAAGATACTGGAGTGGTTTGCCATGTCCTTCTCCAGCTCTCATTTTACAGATGAGGAAACTGTGGCAAACAGGATGAAGTGACACAGCTAGTAAGTGTCTGAAGCCAGATTTGAACCCAGGATGGGTCTTCTGGACTTCAGCCCCTGTACTCTATCCACTGTGCCACCTAACTGCCAAACTTAGTGAGTAGGAAAAAAAAAAATAACTCTTCATTAGCCTACTCCTCACCTTTTTTTTGTTTGTTTTTTTGGTTTTTTTGTGAGGCAATTGGGGTTAAGTGACTTGCCCAGAGTCACACAGCTAGTAAGTGTTAAGCGTCTGAGGCCGGATTTGAACTCAGGTCCTCCTGAATCCAGGGCTCTACCCACTGCGCCACCTAGCTGCCCCCACTCCTCACCTTTTTATAGCCATCATCCAGGGTTTCAATACCATGTTGACAGAGTTCATTTGTATGTTTTTTTATTTTTTATTTGTTCTTTCCCCTGGTTGGTAGTATTTACTTAACTGTGTTTGATAAGGTAATTCATTATTTTATTATGTTATAAATAAAAAATATGCATGAATACCAGCAAGGCATTTTTCTATATATTCCTTAGTTTTTTAGTGTCCAGGAGAGCACTTACTATGCCAACCAACCCTGAAGCTTTTGTTTTTTTCTTTCTGATATTACTGAGAATGATCGGGCAAAGTTACAAGAATAGACTGACTTGGCTATTACTATTAATGATGAAATGTAGAGCTGATGGGGCTTCAGTTTGGCATCTAGTTCAGGGGTTCTCGATCTTTTTTGGTGTCACAGACACCACCAGAGAGTTTTTATCACTAAAGTCTTTGGTACTGTCAAATGGCTCAACATCAGAAATTGACCTGATTTTGTCAGCAGGAAATAACACTGAAGAGATATTACTATCCTTTCCACTGTACCCTAATGACCCTGGGACCTTTCCATCTGACTTGTACTTGAAAGCTTTCTCAAGTGCTATTTTCCCCATTAGAATATGAGCTTCTTGAGAGCAGGGATTGTCTTACTTTTCTATTTGTATCCCCAGTGATCAGTGCAGTGCTTTACACATAGTAATAAATGAGTTATCCATTCATTGATTCATTGAGAGTCTCTTCAGAATACTTAAAAAAAATCACAATGGAAGGAAAGGCTAAATTTCAAAGAGATGTTAATGAAAATAGATGTAATTTTTCCCCCATTCAAGTTCATTATCCCCTTGCTCCCTCCCGCCCAAAATCTATGCATAAGGCGTCAGTGGACCTCAGGTGAAGAACTCCTGAACTAGTACAACTTTCTTGAGTGATAAAGAAGTAACTTGTTCACAGTTGGATAGTAACAGTCAACATTAAAAAACAGGTACCCTCTCTCCAAATCCAGTACTTTCCCCACTAACCTCAAGCCCTCTCTATGATCCTACACTCAAAAGAGTCTCTTTTGCTGTTCTACAATTTGTTTTTTATTCCCTAATGATTTAGCTGTTGGACTTCCTGAGGACGGTTTATCCCAAAACTTTTCTAGCTAACTCAAGCCTCAAATCTCATCTTCATCTCACTCAGGTGACTTTATTTCCTTCTAAAGCTAAAACCCTCCACTGTGAGTTACCTCAAAGTGATTCTTAATCAACAATATGATTGAAAACAGGATGTCGTTTTGGGAATTTGTTTGTTTTAAATGATGCAGGGGATGGGAGGAAAGAAGAAGATATGCAGGGATAGGATCATAAGAAGTCAACAGATTAACAAGCACTTATTAAGGCCCTGATATGTTCCAGGTAATGTGCTAAGCACTGGGAATAAAATAGAAAGAAAGAAAGCAAAAAACAATCCTTACTCTCAAGGAGCTCCCAGTCTAATGGGGGAGATAACATTTGAACAACTATGTACAAACAAGGATAATTTAGAGGTAGACTTAAGGGGAAGCCACTAAGATTAAGGACTGGGAATTGCTTCTTTGCATAAGGTGGGACTTGAGCTGAGTTTTTTTGGGGAAAAAAACCACAACAAAAAACCAGGGAAGCTAAGAGTCAGAGATGAGGAAGAATATTTCAGGCATGGGGCTAGTTAGGGAAAATGCCCAGGTTGGGAGATGGAATGTTTTGTGTGAAAAGCATCAAGGATATCAGTGTCATTGGATTGCAGAGGATGCGGGACGGGGAGCGGGGAGAGGGGAGTTATGGGAGTAAGAAGACTGGAAATGTATGAAAAAGCCAGGTTATAAAGGGCTTTAAAAGCTGGGATTTTATATTTGATCCTGGAAGCAATAGGGAGTTACCAGAGATGATTGACTTAGGAGGGTTACATGATCATATCTGTGCTTTAGGAAGAACAATTTGACAGCTAAAGACTTGCAGAAATAACTGCAAATGTATGCTGACATACTAGTAAATATGTATATTAATGCTTATTTTTTTAGAAAACAACAACAAATGCCTATGGAATCTCCAGTTTTTAAATGAAATTTTTCCTTGCATATTAAAATAAACTTGTACAGAAGCAAAAGAATGGACTCTGAATTTTCATTTTTCCTAGATTTCTCTGTATTAAATCACAAAGTACATTAAGTATGTGAAACTTTATTCAAAATGGGTAGCCAAGAATTAGCTATATCATTGCTGAATGAGCCATATGTATTTAGCCAAAAATAGAATGGGGGGTGGGGTGAACTCTTATTGGTAGAATTTAGAGCTGTCTTTATATTTATTTGGCCTCACTTCAGTTGAGCCTTCTCTAAACAATCATTACATGTGAGATGACTATTTCAAGTTTCTGAAATTTCAAGTTAGCTGAAATTGAATCACCTTTTCAATCTATGAAGTTACATTAGTAGTTCAACTGAATTGACTAGACTATGAGGGGTTGGAATGGATTCTCTTTCTCCATCCTCCATATCTGTCCA
Source organism: Dromiciops gliroides (assembly GCF_019393635.1). Classification (NCBI taxonomy): domain Eukaryota; kingdom Metazoa; phylum Chordata; class Mammalia; order Microbiotheria; family Microbiotheriidae; genus Dromiciops; species Dromiciops gliroides. The sequence continues at coordinate 188,558,190 of NC_057865.1, forward strand.
GTAAAATCCCAATTCAGATGTCCTCTCCTCCAAAAATCCTTGTCTGAACACTCTTTCCTTTTTTCTCCTCTCACTGACCCCAAGCTGAAAACGATCATTTTCTAATTTCTTTTTTTTTTTTGGGTGAGGTAATTGGGGTTAAGTGACTTGCCCAGGGTCACACAGCTAGTAAGTATTAAGTGTCTGAGGTCGGATTTGAACTCAGGTACTCCTGACTTCAGGGCTGGTGCTCTATCCACTGCGCCACCTAGCTGCCCCACATTTTCTAATTTCTTATAGCACTTCACCTGGAAGGAAAAATCCTTTGGACTTGTAACATTCTGTAATGACAGTTAGCTCATTTTAAACATTTGGCTTAATTGGCCCTACCAGCCTGGTCACTACCAGGGAATATATCGGCCACTAAAATATGGTTTATCCTCTTCAGCTTTAGAGAGCTTACTTTAAATGAAAAGTTACGAGTTTAATCACAATATTTTAGTCCCCAGTTAGGAAAATCTAATATTTAGGAAGAGTTTGAGTCCTTTGCCTAAATTTATATTTATGTTTATTTTTAATTAACTCCCTGACTGTTTATGGTTGAGGGAAAATCCAGTTGACTGCAAACACTTGGGCAGTAAAATGGCAGGTTATTTTATAGTGTTTAAAGATAGACTGGTATCTGAAAGGAAAGTTGGGGAAAGAACCAATTTATTCTAGGGACTTTCCTCAGCCTGAGGCTTCTGCTGAGATGCCTTTAAGGTCAAGGATGCTCCGTAATATTTCCTTTCCCTGACACAGCTCAGTCTTACTTTTGTTCCTTAGGGGTGTGCTGCGATGCTTTCTCCTGGTCACCCTTTCTGGAACTTTTTGATTCAAGCTACCTAGAAGCTTTACTATAGAACTCAGAGGGTACATGATTGGAACAGGCTTCCTCTCTGGCATCATTTCACATCAACAAATGGCTTTCAAAGACTTTTTTTACACCCAGTCTAAGAATTATGAGTGAGATTGATTGATTGGATATCTTATCATTTACTTTAAGTGGGGTGAGGTTTTGAGTAAGTCAATTACCCAACATTTTCCCTTGTGTCATGATTATTTGTGTACATATTTTATCATTGCTTCCATCTTTCCCATTTCCATTTGATCCCAAGATCCTTGACATGATGGCCATATATCCCAAATCATATGTTGAATCAGAGGGTACATAATTTTTTTTTGTTTACTGGTAAATATGTTAATATTATTGTACAGTGTTCTGAGGCTTTAGGGATAGAGATTTCATGCCCTTACACAGGCTGTCAGACATGTCTATCTTCATCTCATGAATCCATGGATAATTTATGATGATTTTATTTAAAAAATTTTTTGTTTTAATTTTTTGTTGATATCTTCTGTTTCTTACATCATAATAGTTTCCCAAGTATCCCTATCCCTGAGAGCCATCCCATACAATAAATAACATTTTTTTAGAGGAAAAAAATCCAGCACAATTGATCAATACATTGGAAAAAGTCTGAAAATATGTGCAATGGGTAACAACTATAGACTTCCCACCTCCATGAAGGGGTGAGTTGGAGGAATCCTCTCATATCTCTTTGTTTGAGTCCTGCTGGATTTTTATAATTTTGTTACATTTACTTTTGATTTTTAGCATGTAGTTCTTTTCATTTACACTGATGTAGTAGCTGTGTACACTGTTTTCTTGGCTTTGTTTACTTATATATGTATATCATATATCTGCTAATATAGATATTTCTATGCTTCTATGTATTTGTCATACACATAGTTTCTTTTTTTAAATTTCTTTTTTGTGTGTGAGGCAATTGGGATTAAGTGATTTGCCAAGGGTCACACAGCTAGTAAGTGTTAAGTGTCTGAGGCCGAATTTGAACACAGGTCCTCCTGACTCCAGGGCCGGTGCTCTATCCACTGTGCCATCTAGCTGCCCCTTCACATAGTTTCTTATAGTACAGTAATATCCCATTATATTCACAAATCACAAATTTTCAGCCAATCTCCAATTGGCTGGCATTTACTTTATTTCCAATTCTTTGCTTCACAAAAAGTATTGCTACAAACCCCACTTGGGGTACAGTACCAGAAGTGGAGTCTTTGGTTCAAAATGGGTATAGACATTCTGGTCATTTTATTTACATAACTCCAAATCACTTTCCAAAATGGTTATAACATTTCACAGTTCCACCAATAATGTATTAGTTTACCTATTCTTTCATGCTGTTATTCAGTCATTTTGGTCATATCCGACTATTTGTGACCTCATTTGGAGTTTTCTTGGCAGAGATACTGTAGTGGTTGTCATTTCTTTTTCCAGTTCATTTAATAGATGAGTAAGCAGAGGCAAACAGGCTTAAGTGACATGTCACAGAGCTAGTAAATATCTGAGGCCAGATTTGAACTCTTGAAGATGAGTCTTCCTGACTCTATTCATTGTGCCACCTATCTGCCTTTCACAACCTGTCCTAATCAACTATTGCTATTTTTTTTATCAGTTTTGTCAGTTCGCAGGATATGAGGTAAAACCACTGGCTTGTTTTAATTTATATTTCTCTTGTTATTGGTAATTGCAACATTCTTTCACAAGGTTGTGAATACTTTGCAATTCTTTCAAAAACTATTTGTTCGTATCCTTTGACCACTAATCTATTGGGAATGGCTGTTAGCCATAGATATTTATTAATTATTTATGTTTTGAATGCCAAACCTTCATCTGAGAAATTTGATACAGAGCTTACCCTCCCTCCCCCCATTAATCATTTCCCTTCTCATTCTAGGTACATTAGTTCTGTCTCTACAGAAGCTTTTCAGTTTCAAGTAATCAAAGTTATTGCTTCTATCTCTTGTTTGGTCAAGAATATATCTCCTACACATAACTATGAGAAGTATACAATCTGTTTCTCTTCTAATTTATTTATAGTATGGTCTTTAATATTTGTCACATATGCTTTTAAAATATATTGTGGAATATGGCATAAGGTGTTAGTCTAAGTCTAATATATACCAGACTTTTCCAGTTTTCTCAGCAGTTTTTAACTAATAAGGAATTTTTCCTATGTAATTTTTTATTTTCCCCTTTACCAAATATTGCATTATTGAGTTGTACTGTTTCTGATTCTTCCCTGTCTAGTCTGTTCCATTGATCTCTCTATTTTTTAGCAAATACCAGAAGATTTGAGGTCTAGGAATAGTTCCTCCTTTGTCTTTACTTCTTTTTATTATTTCCTATAATATTCTAGATCTTTTATTTGTCCAAATTGATTTGGTTATTATTTTTATTAAATTCTATAAAGTATACCTTTGGTAATTTGATTGGTATAGCATTAAAAGTGTAAGTTAATTTTGATAGTATTGTCATTTTCATTATATTTGCATGACCCAGCCATGAACACTGAATATTCCTCCAGCTATTTAAGTTGTTTTTTATTTCTTTACAGAACACTCTTTAACTAAATCTATATGTCTTTTGCTGCTAGCATTTCTAGAGCTCTATCAAATAATAGTAGGGAGAGTAGGCATCCTTGCTTCACTCCCATATTACTGGAAAAGGTTCTAGTGTACCCCCATTTTATATGATGCTTACTTGTGGTTTTAAATAGATGCTTTTTATGATATTAAAAAAGGTCCCTCTTTGCCTGTATTTTTTTTTTAGCATAAAGGAATGTTGTATAGTTTGTTAAAGGCTTTTTGGCATCTATTACCACCCCACTACTTGTTTTCTTTATTAGTAACATAACTATCAATCAACACAAATGCTTGAAGTAGGGGCAATCTTGGTAGCCAGGAAAGACAGCAAATATTAGAGCTTCAGGTTATAAGGCAGTATCAGTATTTGATATGGAGTCCAGGAATAAAAGTACAGGAGACTGATGGGAAGGGCACTCACAGTACTAAACATTCATCTTGTCCACAAGGGGATAGGATTTAACTTTTCGCTTCTCTGGAATTAGTTGCCCTAATTGATTTCAATAGAAACCCTGGAATCTATATAGTAGTATATTCCACCTCACCTCATCCCCCCATTTGTATTGGGTTTTGTTTAAACTCTGAAGGGAAATATGTAAGACAGAAGCTTTGGGCATATTGACCAATCCTATCTTATCTGGGACCTATTGTTCTTTTTTTTTTTGCCATCAGGTATGGTAAGAATATCAAATTTTCCCTATACCTTGAAGTGACCAAGATAATTTATCTTATCTCACCCTAAGAAGCATTTGTCATATGATGTAACTCACCACAAATCTCTACCTTTCCAGCTCTAAGTCTATGATCCTGTGAATGTATCTGATAGGAACAAAGATGACCAACAATTGATTTCTGGAAGAGACATATGGGATTTGCGTGAGTGATGAGAGCAAAGGAGAATGAAGACCTGAGTTTTGGTTTCATCAACAAGTCAAGTGAATGAGCATTTATTAAGAGCTTACTTGGTGTCAGGAACAGTATTAAGTGCTGGTGATACAAATAAAAGCAAAAAGACTCTCCTTTCCTTCAAGGAGCTTGCATTCTAATAAGGGAAGAAGAAGAGAAGAGGAGGAAAGGGAGGAAGGCAGAAAAAGAAGTGTGGAGAACCAGGAGTAGCTTTTAGGAGAAAGTGCACATTTGTAATTAGAAGATTGTATGTCTAGCTGTGTGACCTTAAACAAGTCACTTAGTTCTTTGAACATCAATTTCTCTAGCTGTAGAATGGGGATCAATCAATTCATATTTATTAAATATCTACTAGGTTCTAGACACTGTGTTAAGTTCTGGGCATGCAAATACAAAAGTAGGATAGTTCTTGTCCTCAAGGAACTTACATTTTAATAGGACAATACAATAATTTCATACAAAAGTATGTAGCGGGAAGGTGAGTGTGGGGAAGCTGATCAGAACGGGCCTCATCAACTGATTTCCACCCTCAGACTACTTGAGGGAATCACAGAAAGTGAGCAAACTATAACAGAAATAAAGTATTACAGTCTTAAACAAACTGTAAAGAAGGGTTTGGGCAGTTAGGTGGGCACAGTGGATAGAGTGCTGGGCCTTTATTCATATTCATGAATACAAAGCTGTCCTCAGATACTAGCTGAAATTTTTCAGAGATATATGCAATTGAGGACTTAAATTATTCCTTTCTAGATGAACATGACATCCTTTCCCCCGAGAGAGTTAGCTGTTTGAAATAGTGTAGTCTTTGTTAATCCCCAACTTCCCTTTCATCTCCAAATGTTGGCTTACTCTCATACATGTCTCATAGCTCATTCAAACAATTCCTCCCTTTACAGGAAAGTTGACAACTTTATTTTCATCTCTTTCTTGGTGGCAGGTCTATTGACTAGTGTTCAGGTATTCTCTCCATTTAAAATTTCTTTATGTAAATTTCTTTGAAGTGTATGGGGGTGTTTGAGGAGGAGTAGGACTTCTGGTATGAGAGCTTGGTGAGACCTTTTCAGGGCTGCTCATCCATCTTTAGTATCCACCTGGTTCTCAATTCTCACCTGTGGCTCCAAGAAGTTGTAACATGTGCAGTAGCCAGACCTTGGTAAAACCATCTCACCAGATGAGCTAGACTAGCTTGAGGGTAACCAACAGGCCACAAACCTGTCAGTGAGATAGGGGATGTCTACCCCAAGCACATGAACCCTTGGGTGGATGAGTTCAATTTGTTCCAATGGCCATGAAGGCAGCTGAAGCAGGCTCTTAGAACTTGATCAGACATGGATCCCAGGCCATCACCAGTCATCTGGATTTTTGTCTTGCCACTGGAATTCTATGACTCTGGAAGAAAGATTGAAGCTGATGACTTTGTGAAACTCTGCCTCAAGTCCAACTCACACACAAGTGAAGACATTACACCATGATGTCACACACAAGTCAAGATGTGACACCATGATGTCACAGGTCCTTTTTCAAAACAAAGGACCAATAACAATATATAAATGTCTTTATTTATTTATATTTCTTTCTATAATGAGATACTAATTCAGCTAATTTACACATCACAGACAGGGTTCTGTTTTCCTCCTTATAACATGTAAGCATTTGACATTCCCTCAAGTAGTTCACAGCTCACAAAGGTGACCTTCACACTCATAATTTCTCTCTGTCCTCTATGTAAGGAGACTTTCCTAAACTCAAATGTCTTTCATGGGGATTCAATTACAATGCTTCAAAGATTTGATCCCCATTCTTCTTATTTTTGCTTAAGCCATAATCATAACATACACAACTGTTAATACTTAACACAATTATGCAATAATTATAGAATAGTCAATCTTCCCTATAAAAAAATCACATACCTTCCCCCCTCCCCTGCTTTCCAGTCAGAATCTAGGAAAGGAAAAATATACTCATAAAATTAAAAAACCCAACCCCAATGGATCCCTATAATGTGAGAGAATTAAAAACCTGAGCTCTGGGATGAGCCTCTCTTTACCTTCCCTGAAGTATCCTGGGCACCCCCCTCCCATTAATGGATTCCCAGAAAAGCTATCCCAGGTTTGAGGTACTTGGTGAGTCAGTATCGACTCAAAACCATATATGGATCATGAAACATGAATGATGTGTTTATTTTTACCAGTCAACCAGTAGCATTATATCTCAAAACAAAAGGCATTTCGTCAAATAGCTTAACATATAAAATGTTAAAAAAAAAAGATCCCTCTCTCACCATTCAGGGAAAGGGCATAATATCTCACAAATGCACATATAAATAGTGGAAGCAGAGATCATATGAAAAGAATATGAAGGAGCAGCTAGGTGGCACAGTGGATAGAGCACCGGCCCTGGAGTCAGGAGTACCTGAGTTCAAATCCAGCCTCAGACACTTAACACTTACTAGCTGTGTGACCCTGGGCAAGTCATTTAACCCCAATTGCCTCACTTAAAAAAAAAAAGAATATGAATGACTGGGGAGCTCACATGGAGAGCACAATCATAGGGAAAATACGTGTCCAGGAAACATGCATGAAAGTACATACTTCCAAGGCCTCTTGTAGCCAAGGCACTCATGGAAGCACAGAAGTCAGTAACACATGTGGTTACAGAGAAGTCTTTTCATGCTACCAATAACTTCTTTGGAGGTTATACCCCAAATTGAGGTCACTAGCCTAAAGAATATGAAGAGTAATGTAACTATCTTATCATAACTCCAAATCCTTTTCCCAAAATGGCTGGACTGAGTCCTTCACTAACGAAATTGCATACTTGTCTTCCTATACCCTTGCATGTATTGAATTTTTCTTCCTTTTACCATCATTGCCATTTAATGAGTTTGATATAAAACGTCAGAATTGTTTTGATACTTTTGAGATGACTGTGGATTGTTCTTGTATTTTTAAATTGGAGAACTGTTTGTTCATATTCTTTAACCATGTTTTTTTTTATTTCTTTTTTTTTTAAGGAAGGAAGGAAAGAAATAAGTATTTATTAAGCACCTAATATATGCCAGGGACTGTGTTAAGCACCTTTTACAAATATTATCTCACTTGATCCTCACAACAACTCTGGGAGTTTGGTGTTATTATTATCTCCATTTTAGTTGCAAACAGGCTAAATGACTTGCCCAGGGTCATACAGCTATTAAGAGTCTGAGCCTGGATTTAAAATCGTGTTTCTGACTCCAGGCCTGGTGCTCTATCTACTTCATGACCTAGCTGCCTTGGGTAATGGCTCTAGATTTTGTAGATGGTGTTGATGCTTCATACATTTTTTTTTTGGTGGGGCAATGAAGGTTAATTGAATTGCCCAGGGTCACACAGCTGGTAATTATCAAGTGTTTGAGGCCAGATTTGAACTCAGATCCTTCTAAATTGAGGGTCTTTATCCTCTACGCCACCTAGCTGCCCCCAGATGCTTCATACATTTTGACATTTATAACTAATCTGAATTTTTCTTCTTAGTTCTTAGTTCCAGTGACTGATTTTATTATTATTTTTTAAAATTATGGAATTGAACTCACCTTTATAATATTCATCTTTATGATAGTTTAAAAAAAATACTTGGTATACTACATCTGCTTACAAATTCTTCTCCAAACTACTGATGTAAAAGCTATAATCTTCCATTCTCTTTTTTAAAAAACAATTTTTTTGGGGGGGTGAGGCAATTGGGGTTAAGTGACTTGCCCATGGTCACACAGCTAGCCGGTGTTAAGTGACGGAGGTTGGATTTGAACTCAGCTCCTCCTGAACCCAGGGCCAGTGCTCTGTCCACTGTGCCACCTAGCTGCCCCCTTCCATTCTCTTCTAATATTTTTTAGTGATGTGACCTTTTATCTAGAGGTGATTTATCCATTTATAATTTATTATGATATTTAATATAAGTTGCTGATTTAAACCTATTTTCTGCCAAATTGTGATCCTTTCCCCTTGCAGGTGGCCCAGTAGATAGAGTGCTGGGCCTGGAATCAGGAAGACTCATCTTCCTGAGTTCATCCTCAGACACTTACTAGCTGTATGATCCTGGGCAAGTCACTGAACCCTGTTTGCCTCAATTCCTCATCTATAAAATGAGCTGGAGAAGGAATGGCAAACCACTACAGAATCTTTGCCAAGAAAACCCCAAATGGGATCATGAAGAATCAGACATGACTGAAAACAAATGGACAACTTAATATTATCGTATCTATAAAAAACTAGTATCTGTTACCTTCTAATTCGTCCTTATCTATCCATTGCACTGTTCTACTTTACCAGTATGTATCCAGTTCCAGAAAATTAACCTTATGCTTTACAATGTAATTTGAGATCTAGCAATGCCAACCTTCTTTTCCTAGATATGAGTATATGCACATATCTGCTTGTAGATATAACACCAACATGCATATATTTATATCTACATATATGTGTATATTTTTAATATAGATTTGGAATTGGACTTTTTATTTCATTGGTACAGGGAATTTCTGATTGGGGAGACTTCTACTAATACAGGTTGGCACTTTTTTTTGGGGGGGCAACTTATAGTCTTAGAGAGTCTTGAAGTGCCCAGGGTCACACAGTCAGTATGTGTCAGAAGTGGGAGTTGAACCATCTTCCTGATTCCAAGTAGGCTTTCTATCCACTATGTATACTTTGTTTTATGTGTGTATATATGCACATACACATGCACGAATGTATGCATATATGTAAACACACATGTATGAGTATATGGGCGTATGGAAAATATTAGCAAAAGAAAGAAAAGATAATCTAAGTAACCCAATGTAAGGCAGTTTGTTATAGCTGACAAAGAATCAGCTTCAGAGTCGGGAACATCTGGGTTTAAGCCTGTTGTCTGACACATAAGGGCTGTGTGATCCAGTGCTTCATTCATTCATTTAATTCATTTCAATTTATTTATTTGTTTATTCCTCTGCTCATTCATTCATTCATTCATTTATTTTGTTTTATTTCTCAGGATTCTGGAAAAGGTTCACTGAATGATGATAATACTGACAACTCATCAGAATAAAAAGAGGAGCAAGCTAATGTTATAGGAAAAAAAACCAATTCTAGAACTAGACAGATTAAATAATAATTTCTATCAAACTTTTAATGCACTTTTATTTAATAATTCCATGCTTTTAAAAAACAAAGAAAGAAGATGCCTTGCCAAACTCTTTAAATGAAACAATAGGGTTCCAATCCTTAAACCAGTGAGGACAGAGAAAAAGGCCACTATCACTAAGGAATATTGGTACAAAATAATATTCATTATAATCAAATACACCAAGAATGCTATGGTTCAACATTAGGAAAACAATATTTATAATAGATATCCATTCCATTTAAGTTTTCAAGTTTTTGGTAATTTTTTAAAAAAAAGTATGGTTTCTTCAGCTCATTTTATTAATTTCTTCTTAATTGGTTGTGAATTGCTTGTTTTCATTTTAAAGATGTTGACAATTTAGTTTGACCATCTTTTCAAATTAGCTAATGGCTTATCAATTTTTGTTGCTTTGGTTTATATCTGAAATTCCATCTGTGTAGTATAGGCTATCAGTAGGAAAACTGATATAGAAACTCCCCCTATCAATGTAGATCAGTAATTCTCCTGTTAGTTCCATGTAATCTCAAAGGGACTATAACTAAAAGTTTAAGTGACAGTATATGTCAGAAGTCAGGATTGAACTCAGTTTTTCTGACTTAAAAACTGGAATTAGCCTCCATGCTGCCTTTCATTAATCTTTTAAAAATGGTCCTTTGCTTAGTGTTAATTTCCTATATTTCTGTTACCCATGTGAGCCAATATCTCTGGCTCACTCTCCCAGAGCTAGGTTGGCTATTCTGACTCTGAGGGTACTAGAGAAATTTGAAGGGTTCTAGGGTGTCTCTTCTCTACTGTCACCAGCTTGAGTCCTCACTAGCTGTGTTACCTCATAATTAGTTGTCAATGACTAACATCCCAGTTCCCTTTTTTTTGCAGGGCAATGAGGATTAAGTGACTTGCCCAGGGTCACACAGCTTATAAATGTCAAGTGTCTGAAGCTGGATTTCAACTCAGGTTCTCCTGAATCCAGGGCTGCTGCTTTATCCACTGTACCACCTAGCTGCTCCACCTCCCCAGTTCCCTTTAACCACTTAACATCAACTAGATTTTACAAAGGGATATTTACTTCAAGGATATAAGAAGGACAAATACACAAACCATCTTCCACCCCCTCCCCACCACCTTGGGGACACACTCTACTCAGTTCTTACATAACATTAGTCCTACCAGGTTCATATCCAGATGGAGTCTGTCTTTTGCCTAACTTCATAAAGTGTGGGTCACAACCCTGTATGGGGTCACATAACTGAATGTAGGAGTCACAAAAATTTGGCAATAGTAAAAGGTTATGTATACCTATTTTATATACCTACATACTCTGGGCTTGTGTAAAACTTTCCTGGGCGAAAAGGGGTAGTGAATGGAAAAAGTTTAAGAAGCTCTGGTCTACTGGATGAGTCCACATCTCAGGTATAAACCTGGTTGGGTCTGGAAGTTCACTCCTTGTCTTGCTTCTGACCTTCTAAAACTCATGGTATTGGAGGCTTCACTCCCTTCACTCTGAATGGAAAAGAACAAACATAGAAACCAAGGACCTAGGCCCATTTCTTGGAGCCACAAGACTAATGAGGAGAAGGCCCCAAGGCTTCTCCCCTGACAGTGTGGTCCCTCTTATCAGACACTATTAGAAAAAGAGTTCATCCTCAAATAGAGAAAGAGGAAGGACTGAGGAGACAGATGGCACGAGCCATCTGAAGCCTCTTGAATGCTTCTGCAGCCAAATGAAGGGCCTCTTATAGACCACACAGCTAGATGACCAGCAGCAGTTACAGAATGTCTACACACACTCTTACAGTTTCTCCAAGACACTTAGATTTTACATCATCACAAATCTCCCAGAAATAAGCTCCTCTGTTTCTCCATGTGGGAAGATCCCATCCTGGGTGCTGCAATGCTTGTGTCAGACCCTGTTACTCTTATGCTTTTCAAGATCTTTCCTTATATGCTTGTTTGAGAATGTTATAAGATTAGGCTTGGTGGTCTTAAGACCTCCTTGACGCTTTCCTCTTAAGGGAGGCTGTAGCTTATAGCAGCTATGCATGAAAATCGTTATTTTAAGATTAGGCCTGATGGTTTTGAGGTCATCATGACAGACTCCCCTTAAGGAATGCTGTAAGCTTATAGAACATACTCATGGAGAAATATTGACAAGAATTTTTTTTTCAAGGTTGGTATAGCTGTATTCCCCAAATAATATTTTGTTTGCCACCAGTTTGTTTTTTCCCCCAATAATATTTTGCCTGGACCCCTGATGTACAATTTGGCCAGCACCAGGGAGGCCACCCAGAAGAGCACTTTGGAGTATACCCTCCCTCCAGCAGTAGCACTTCTTCCCTCTAGAACACCCTCTCCCCACTTCCTGTTGAATGGGCCTGTGTCTCTGAGCCCTCCAAAGCAGTGCTGCCCCTATGAGGGGTATATACTCTTATGTTAGTATATATGCCTGAGTTGAATGTTTGGTCCTCTTTACCTTTTTCCACTTCCCCTTCTTCCCCATTGCTGGAAGTAAAGCTTTGCATTGAGCTGACTCCCATTGCTTTATAAGTTATTTTCAGCATTCAAACTCATCAAGGGCGTTGTTTTCCTGAATGTCTCTGACTGGCCCACTGGCCTTTCCTTAGAAATAAACTCAGTACCTGGACAAAGACCTAACCTATTGATAGCTGTGTCTACAATGGGGGAATAGGGCACTATGAGGCCTGCTGTAGGAAGCTGAATCAATGGAGGGACCCCATGTTCTCCCAGGAGGAACTTCCCTGAGCCTGAAGACTATCTCAAAACAATTGGCACAGTGATCAGCGTCTCAAAACAGAGTTTTATCAATTTGCTGATTTTCTAGTTCCTAAATTGCACAGTCAATTAGTCCTATCGTTTTCTCTTTGTTAATGTAAGAATTTAGAGAAATACATTATCCTATAAGACTACTCAGACTGCATCCCACACATTTTGTTATATACTCTCACTATTCTAACCCTTTCAAAATATTCTTTAATATATATCTATATTTGAAATTTTCCTTTGTGTCAGCAGAGAGAGAAAGAGCTTAATAGAGTCTTGTGGTTAAGTCTAGGACATTTTCTGTCAGTGCTTCCCTTTTTTTCCTTCCCCCAAGAGTAGTTTCCTTTATAGGAATAAAAACCCAACTTATCTTTATTTAAAGATAAAGCTTATTATCATTATACAGGCAACAAATCAAGAAATATTGTAAGAGAGCTGGAAACTCCCAAAGGTAAACAATCCCAGTTTGTTAGGAAAGCAGTGAAGTTGGGGAGGGAGAGGAAGTAGAGAGTATTTAAATTCACCAGGTGTCAGTAGTGGTAGCATCAGGGAAACAGCAAGATTCTGCCTAGGCAGTTCACTCTTGAAATAGATCGGGATCAGTTGCCATGTAAGACTCTATTTATGATTGTATTCAGGTGTTTATTATTTTTTTTTGTGGGTCAATGAGGGTTAAGTGACTTGCCCAGGGTCACACAGCTAGTAAGTGTCAAGTGTCTGAGGCTGGATTTGAACTCAGGTCCTCCTGAATCCAGGGCCGGTGCTTTATCCACTACGCCACCTAGTTGCCCTGTATTCAGTTTAGGACAAAAATACCTTTCACTTGTAATTGGTAGGCAGCCATATATATGCACAGCCTCTGTTTCTTCTCTTCTCAGAACTCAAAAGTTCTTGGGTTTCCTTCCACTTGTGTGGCTTCCACCTCCCATGATCCTTTAGCTCTCCTTTGATCTGAGAAAATTATAATTCCCATTGTCCTCTTTGCTAATGAGGGTCAAGAGTTGTTTTTATGATTTGGTCTTTTTGTCTCAATTAAGCCTGCATATTTTATAAACAGGAAGCTGTTTGGCTTTGTTTTCTAATTCATTCTACAACTCATTTCTTTATGAGTAAATAAAAAAGTAAAAACTGCTAAATTTTTTTTCTTTTTCCAATATTATTATATTACCTTAAAAATTTATCCTAACCTGTTTGGTTTATAGTAATCCAATCATAATTTCTTCATTCACTTAGAAACATGTCACCTTCTGTCCTTTCTCATAGAACCTAGGATTTTGTTTTTGTTGTTTAGTTGTGTCTGACTCTTTGTGACCAATTGCGGTTTTCTTGGAAAACATACTTGAGTGGTTTGTCATTTCTTTCTCTGGCTTATTTTACAGATGAGGAAATTGAGGCAAATAGGGTTAAGGGACTTGCCCAGAGTCATACAGCTAGTATTTGAGGCTGAATTTGAACTCAGGTCTTCCTAACTCCAGGCCCAGCACTCTATCCACTGAACTACCCACCTGACCCTTTGCCCTCCATATAAGTTTTGTTTTGTTTTTTGCGTAGGGCAATTGGGGTTAAGTGACTTGCCCAAGGTCACATGGCTAGTAAGTGTCAAGTGTCTGAGGCCAGATTTGAACTCAGGAACTCCTGAGTCCAGGGCCGGTGCTTTATCCACTGCGCCACCTAGCCGCCCCCTCCATATAAGTTTTACACTCCCTCCTCTGGTGCTGATGTAGTAGGGCTTTCTGTTTGTTGTCTTTTTAAAGAATCATCGTCTTTCTACACCTCCCTTATTTATTTGACTAACCTTCATTTGAGGAGCATGATTTAAAGAAATAATAGTTTACTGCTTGCCCTAACCTCTTCACTTTAGTTTTCCTTTTACTCTAGTCCCACCTTTTCTCTCTTAAGGAAAAGCCAATAGGTTAACTTCCTTCACATTCCTAGCCTTTGTATTTTCCCTGACTTTTGTTAAGTGTGATTTTAAAACTCCAATAACTTTAATCACCTCATTAAGCAAGTAAACTTTGAGATTTTTCTTACTTTTTAGTTATTTTAAAGTTTTGTTTACTTGGTTAAGTTTTGGTAGGTTTCTGGATTTACATGTCAACTGTCTAGCCAAACCTTATGTTCTTTATTAATTATTTCTTTATTAATTTTAATTAATAAATATTAATTAATATGTTATTTATTAATTTTCCTAATATTGAAGAAATGCATTTTCTTGTGATGAATTTACCCAGCTTTGCAGGTTGGGCAGCTTTGGGGTGGTGCAAAAGTTGGTTTTTTCCTTGCTTCCAAATTCTTTCATTCCATGAAAAATCAAGTGAATAGATTACTCTTTGCCATTTGACGTTGTCTCTTTTTGACACTGAAGCTTTAGGATTTAGTGACTACATTTCTAGATCAGTTAAATCTATGGTTCTTTTCTGCTGGTGTCCCATGAATTTTGCTTATAATAAGCTTTACCCTTTGTTTCAAGTACATACAGGCATTTGTTTCTGTATAATTTCCTGGAATACAGTGTTCATAATTATTGTTTCTTTAGATTTTGGGAGAAAGAGAATAATCCACAGATTATCTCAAGAAGTTGAAATTTATATTTCTTTCTTTTTTTTTAGGGCAAATGGGGTTAAGTGACTTGCCCAGGATCACACAGCTAGTAAGTGTCAAGTGTCCGAGGTCAGACCTGAACTCATGTCCTTCTGAATCTAGGGCCGGTGCTTTATCCACTGTGCCACCTAGCTGCCCCCGAAATTTATATTTCTAATTCTGATCTCTTTAGTGAGTTCCAGATCTCTCCTTACTATACCTAGTTGTTCTTTGGTATCTTAAACATGACATGTTTAAAATGAAACAGCATTTAATTCTACTTCTTTCTCCACAATCTCTTCCTCCTCCTAACTTTTCTATTTCTCTTAATGGTCCCACTCATAGAATATACTACATATCCATGCTCATATCCTCAAAGTTCTCTGACAATTCTCCCTTATCCTTCTTTCCCTTCCACATGCAATTGCCATTGCCAGGTTCTTTTTTATTTTTTATTTAAAAAAATTTTTTTTGTGGGGCAATGAGGGTTAAGTGATTTGCCCAGGGTCATACAGCTAGTAAGTGTCAAGGGTCTGAGGCCAGGTTTAAACTCAGATCCTCCTGAATCCAGGGCCGGTGCTTTATCCACTGCGCCACCTAGCTGCCCCTGCCAGGTTCTTTTGCTTCAGTGTCTATAATATTTCATAATCATCATGGTCATCATATATCCTTCTAATTTCTACTGCCAGTTGAAGTCCTCATCATCTCTTGTGTATTATAAATAGTTTTAGATGTCAGAAAACTTAGATTCTAGTCCCAATCCTAGTTTTTCAACTAATGTAGAGTTTATTCATGTGTAAATTGAGGGTATTGGAGTACATATTTAAGTTCTTTCCTACACCATGCTTCTGTGGATTTTTGAAACAGAATCTTAAGCAGTATTCTTGATTTCAGTTTCATTTCCTTATAATCTATTTGGTACAATGATGTCAAGTTAATCCTTGTATAAATGCAGCTCCAGGGGGCAGCTAGGTGGTGCAGTAGATAGAGCACTGGCCCTGGAGTCAGGAGTACCTGAGTTCAAATCCGGCCTTAGACACTTAACACTTACTAGCTGTGTGACCCTGGGCAAGTCACTTAACCCCAATTGCCTCACTAAAAATGAATGAATGAATGAATGAATAAATAAATAAATACAGCTCCAGACAAATCATTCCACTGTTCACAATCCTTCAGTAGTTCTCCATTGTTCACTGAATAAAATCTCAACTCCAATTTATATTCCTAAAATTATATCATGCTACTCTATGCTTCAAGCTAAATTAGATTACTTACTCTCCTCCGACACCTCTTCTCACTCTGCCATGTTTATAGATTTGTTTATTCTGCTTCTTATGTTTGTAATCCCCCCTTCCCATCTATTTTTTTTCTGTTAAAATGCTACTTTAAAGCCCAGTCCAAAGGGCACTTCCTTTATGAAACCTTTTATAATCCCTTTTCTACCCCCTCAACTGGAATTGATCTCTACTACTCATGAACTTTTGTAGTATTACCCTTTTGTTCTTACTATTTTGTTTTTATAATATTTGTTGACGTGGCTTATTTCCCCTAGTAGGTTAGAGGGAACTTGAGGGGAGGGGGCCGTATCTTCTTTATCTTGGCACAGTGCTTTGCCCATGGTAGATGTTTCATAAATAATTGTTTAATTGAGTTGTTGCTGAATATTTGAGCAATAAATTTCCTTCTGTCTCAGTGACTGCTGTGAGGCTATCTTTTTATTTCCCCCCTGATTTTTCCAGCATATTACTGGCACTTTTAACTGTTTTTTTAAAATGTTTTTTGAAATGCTTTTTTTCTTCCACACTGCTTTTACTTCCCAGTGATTTCCCTTCTGACTCTCCCATAGAACTCGCCAAAGTAAAAATTTCTCCGGGTTCTGCTTCCTTCATTCTGTATCAGATCACAAATATCTTAAAACATTTCTCTGAATTCTTCACATTGATCATTTTTATGTCAGAATAATGTTTCATTATATAGTCTAGTGAAAGACTCACTGAACTTGGGTTCAAATTCTGCCTCTGACACTTGTTGTTTGCTGCTAGCAAACATCTGGGTTTGGGAATTTACAGGATATTGATACTCAGGAAGTTAGTACAAATAAGAGCTTTATTATTCTATGGCACAACAAAGAGGAAAAAGGAAAGCATATTCACACACTGTATGACAACATGGACAGAGGTTTGTCCTCAAGGAGGCAAAGATTCAGCTGGGATGGGGAAAGAGATGTGTTGGGAAGAGGAAACATTCAAAGTTGGGCTTCAGATAGCAAAGTTATATAACCTAAAAATAGGCTTGGGGCAGACCACGTTGATCATTGCCAGATGTGAGAGTGGGCATTCCTTTTCAGACACAGATGTGATGGAAAAGTTTTTGAGGTCACTTATGAATACTGGGCTGAGGTGAGGCTCAGGTTGGGGGAGTTTCTCAGTCAGGACCACAAATGGAGAGAGGGGTTTGAGTAGACTATCTGAGGCAGCAGGAGGAGAATGACTCAGACTGCTTCCGTCAATCAGGAGTCACATCCAATTATTGTCAGAAGCGGGGAGCATTAACCGATTGAAACAGGGTTAAAATGGAAACAGAACAGTGGAAAAGTACAAACTTGTCTATCTTTGCTTGAAAGCTTTATGAGTATTGGGACCACTTAAGCTATTGGAGTTCTTTCATAACCTTGTTGTTGTTGTTCAGTTGTTTCAGTCGTTTCTGACTTTGAAACCCCATTTGGGTTTTTCTAGGCAGAGCTACTGCAGTGGTTTGCCATTTCCTTCTCCAGCTTATTTTACCGATGAGGAAACTGGGGCAAATAGGGTTAAGTGACTTCCTCAGGGTCACACAACTAGTTGGAGGCCAAGTATCTTTGCCAAGAAAACCTTAAATGAGGGTAACGAAGAGTCAGACAGGACTGAAATGTTAAGCAACAATAATACTTTGATTACAGCTACCAAATGTACCTATTTTCTTCCCCTCATCACAAGCTGTATGGGGAAATTGTGTCACATAAGAGTAGATTCTTTATTATTCAGTGCTATTTCATATCCCCCAAATACTTCCCTTCGCTATTAAAAATAAGCATAAAATTCCTTGGTATAAGGTCCTTTTAGACTAGGATTACAGATATCTTGAAGTTTTAATTCATTTATAGTTTTTTCCCCCCTACTCAAGCAACTACCTCTTCAGAGTTTTTCTTTTCACAGTACTTAATGACATATAGTATTGGTTTCCATTCCCAGAAGTCTAGGCTATTGAGCTGACTGAAACAAATCCCTGAATTGACAAAGAATGGTGTCTACAATTGGCTGGTTACCCGCAAGTGAAAACTACTTGGTATCATAGTCTACAATCCATTAACTGGATCCATCCATAGCATTGGTAGATGCAGTTAATGACTCATAGGTGGTTTGTTCATAATATACACCTTGTGGTTTCTCAGTGATGACTGAATGGTTGTCAAAGGGTCAGAGGTAAGAGGATTTCCTGTCAGATCTCTTTCAGTTTTGATTTTCATTTTTATCTTCTGTAAACAAACACAAAAAATTAGATTGATATATTGAATCCCTCTTCTTTCATTCCTATGCTCCCCTGTTTTCTCTTTCTCAGGGGAACAAAGGCTCATTTCTCCTTAGATAGTAGCTTTCACAGCTGATTGTAAAAAATATTTCTGATTTTCATAACCTCTTTCTTTGTATTAGCAATGCTCACTTTCCTCACTTCACACTTAATTACTCAGAGTTAGAACTGGAGAGAGAATGTGCCTTGGGCTGGAACTTCCCAGAATGCTTCAGGCTGCACCTTTAAGGAAGCCACATCCATTTGGCTCATGTATATGTCAAATGGGGAAAGCAAAAGTGATGTGAATTCTACCAGCACTTGAGATTTCTGTTTGCCCTAAATGTAGTGCTGCTGGTAGCATCAGGGAAGTAGTCAAATGCAGCCAAAAATCTGGAAAAGGCCCCAAGACAGAAGGCTCAAGGGTTGGCAAGAAGCACTGGAGTAGTCAGGCACAGGCTAGGGTCAGTTGTCAGAGATACAGGATGTTGACCTGAAAGCCCAAAAGCCTGATCTTGGCCCTGGGTCAGAAGAATTGGATTACTGGAAGGATCAGCAGAGGGTGTGACCTAGGGGACAGGTAAAGGGGTCCTATTTATGAGCAACAGAGAGAATTTGAGTTTTGCCCAGAATGGTGCTCTGATGCTAAGGGTTAGCTTTAGTATCCAACATGTGGACATTAAGCATATCTAAAGTTGCTTAAATTTACTAGTAGTTAGAAAATGTATACATAAATAATTTTAATACAAATCAGAATATGATAAATTCATACAAAAACTCTACAGGGCTAAGAGGTCAGGAGACAAAAATTGGGAGTAAATATGCAGAGATTCTTGGAGGTGGTATTTGAGTTAAGCCCAGAAGAGCAGACAGGATGCCAATAAGTGGAAAATGGGTAGAAAAGGAGCATTCCAGATATAGGGAATTATGTGAACAAACAGGTAGGAAAACATGAGGCTTAACAAATTATCCATTTTAATTTGAAAATAAATTACATGAAGGGGATCATATGGGATAAGCATGGAAAAATTAGGTTGGAGTTAGGTACAAGAATGAATACTCCCCAAGAACTCTAGGCTTTATTCTGTAGGCTATAGAGGCCCATGGAATGTACGGGAGAGGTATAGTAATTATAGCAGTGGGCTACACTGAAGGCAATGTAGAGTGGAAGAGGCTAGAGGCAATTAACTTTAAGTAGGGATAGGAACAGGATCAGACCTGTGATTTCAGTGAAAAAGTGGACTCCCAAGATAGGGAACTTTCTCTGCCAGTGTCTAAACACTGAGAGGTTAAATGACTTTACCCAGAAGTGACACCACTGGTATATATCAGAGATAGGTCTTGAACTCAGGACTTCTTGGTTTCAACAAAAGCTCTCTGTGCCACACTGCTTCTGATGTGGGAAGGAAATTTGGGGTCCAATTGATCATGAGTTGTCCCAAAAGAATTACAAGACTCAGTGACTCAGTTTACCAAGTTTTATTGCAATGCTGTGAGTGATCACAGGGGGAGAACCAGAAAAGTGGAAAGATATCACTCGAATAGTGAAAGAAAAGACAGTTATATTTATAGTATAGATAAATTGATTATCAGTCTCATTATAATAATCTCCACTTTGGGGAGGTACAAGGGAGGGCTTATCCTAATTTGGAGTTCCTAGGGTCCTAAGCCAACCCCTGAAGAGGGTACCTTTTTCTGTGGAGGTGTGTTTTGGGGGTTTACATGTCATAAGGTGAATCTGGGGACAAATTTGGCCTTTTCTCCGCATGTCTCTTTCTGATTCCCATGGCTAGTTTCAAAATAAAATCATTTTTCTTTAGAATTTCAATAGCCTTGTCTTTTCCTTTATTGTTCTTTTGACCTGACCCATTCTGGTCCGTTATGGATGTTGAGCACCATGGGTACGAGAACCTAACATAAGTTATCCATTAACTGGGATCTGACTCCCTTTTAGAGCTAAAATCTGTATTAGAGCTTGGGTCTTAGGTTTTTCTCTTAACCCCTTTTTGCCTCCTACATCACTTCTATTAGTAATTGATGACAATAGGTTATGTAAGAGCTAGTTAGAGCTTAATCTAAGGTGGAAGCAGTCAGGAGATATGGAATAGGTTGATTAATTGTATTTGGGAGGTAAAGAAGTCAAAGGTTATTCTTGAGGTTGGGAAAGTGGGGAACTAAAGAGAATGGTGCCATCTACAGATGAGGGGAAGTCAGGAAAAGGAGGATGATTCTGTGGGGAAATGATGTGTTTAGTTTTGGACATGTCATTCTTTAGGCTCTTTGCCTATTGTTGGTGGGTGCTATCAAAAAGCATAGTACATAATTACGGCAATGTGGGTCAATCATCAAGGTTTTCTGTGATGTCCCTTTAACATTCTGGGATTTGGATTATTAGAGACAAGGCATTAATTTGTCTCATCTCTTGCACTATTTTCTTCTTTTCTTCTTTTCTTCCTTCCTTTCTTCTTTCCTTCCCTCCTTCCCTCCTTCCTTCCTTCCTTCCTTCCTTCCTTCCTTCCTTCCTTCCTTCCTTCCTTCCTTCCTTCCTTCCTTCCTTCCTTCCTTCCTTCCTTCTTTCCTTTCTTCCTTCCTTCTTGTGGGGCAATGAGGGTTAAGTGACTTGCCCAAGGTCACACAGCTGAGTGTCAAGAGTCTGAGGTCAGATTTGAACTCAGCTCCTCCTGAATCCAGGGCTGGTCCTTTATCCACTGCCCCACCTGGCTGCCCCTCCTTTCCTTCTTTCCTTCTTTCTTTCTTTTTAAAGCATGCTTCAGTCCATCTTCAAACAATATCAGTTCTTTTTCTGGAGGCAGATAGTTGGCTTCATCAGTCTCTTCCCCCCCCCCTTTACCCCACTTAATAGTACTCTATCTATCTATCTATCTATCTATCTATCTATCTATCTATCTATCTATCTATCTATCTATCTATCTATTTGGTGAGGCAATTGGGGTTAAGTGACTTGCCTAGAGTCACACAGCTAGTAAGTGTAAAGTGTCTGAGGTTGGATTTTAACTCAGGTCCTCCCGAATCCAGGACCGGTGCTCTATCCACTGCATCACCTAGCTGCCCCTAATAGTACTTCATTTTTTCCACAATTACATGTAAAGATAGTTTTCAACATTCATTTTGTCAGATTTTGAGTTCCAAAATTTTCTCCCTCCTTCCCTTCCCTCCCCCCTTTCCAAGAAAGCAAGCAATCTAATATAGGTTATACAGTACAATCATGTTAAACATATTTCCACATTAGTCATGTTGTGAAAGAAAAGTCAGAACGAAAGGGGAAAAGCCACGAGAAAGTAAAAACAAAAACCAAAAAGTGAAAATAGTGTGCCTCAATCTGCATTCAGACTCTATAGTACTTTCTCTGGATGTGGAGAGCATTTTCTATCACAAGTCTTTTGGGATTGTCTTGGATCATTGTATTGCTGAGAAGAGCTAAGCCTATCATAATGGATCATTGCACAATGTTGCTGTTACTGAGTATAATGTTCTCCTGGTTCTCTTGCAATATTTAAGGTGAATCTGGGGCAGCTAGGTGGCACAGTGGATAGAGCACTGGCCCTGGATTCAGGAGGACCTGAGTTCAAATCCAGCCTCAGACACTTGACATTTACTAGCTAGCTGTGTGACTCTGGGCAAGTCACTTAACCCTCATTGCCCTGAAAAAACAAACAAAAAAAAAACCCTCCCCAAATATGGCCTTAGCTATGTGATCCTAGGCAAGTCACTTAACCTTCTTTGCCTCAGTTTCCTCATAAGTAAAATGAGCTGGAGAAGGAAATAACTAACCAGTCCAGTATCTCTACCAAGAAAACCCCAAATGGGGTCACAGAAAGACAGGACTGAAATGCCTTAACAATAACAACAAAGAATACAAATAGGAATCAAATAGGAAACAGAAGTTTCATTCCCACTCAGAAAAGGAATGCTAAGTGTATAATAAAGAATCATAAAATAATTAAAATTTGCTGAGAGGCCAATATGCAAGCTGTTGTCAGCTTAAAAATGAATAAAACAATCAACATAACAGAATTAAGGTCTTTAATCAGAGCAGAGAAGGTCTAGCTTGATGCTAAGAATGCCCAAAGATGGGAACTGGGGAAAGGGTTTATATGGGGTAACCAAACAGAGAGGGAAAAGCTTCCCTACGGGAAAAGTAAGTTTCTCACAGATAGAACCTATCTAATGCAAAAGATCCTTTTGCATAATAAGCTAAAGTCCAGGAAGTTCATCTGAAACCTCTGGGAGGGGATAGTTTGGGAGAGCCACAAAACAGTCAGGGTCTGGAATTGACAAAGTTTGGTCAGCCTCAGTCAGTTGTGTTTGTCACTGTGCTTAGACATGTACCATGGGGCTCTTCATCAGCTATTTTACTTTTCACCCAGGCTAAATACAACCTGATTGACACCAAATAGGCCCTCTCATTTCCAGTGGTTTTTCTCTCTGTGGGGAATTCTTTCCTCTAGGCCAGTTTACTGCTATGGTCGCTAATCCTAGGAGCTGATACCCCAGTGCTCCGATGCTCAAGAAGGGAGGAATTGCTAGCTGCCTTTCAAGGTGTCACAAGGCTGGTACCTAAGGAAAGGAGACACAAATGGAGGCCATGTACTTAAGAAGCTGCTTGGTGGGGAGAAAGGCATCCAGTTACTGGAACTCAGAGAGTTGGTGTTCAAGGCCGGCAGGAAGAAGGCTGAAGGGGTGGGGTTGCCCTTTTAGTATAAATATCCACAGAGTTCCTGTTCAGCAATCAATTAAAGGTGTCCTCACAGCAGTCAGGAAGCTGTGGAGGATAACTGAACCTTCTCTGAAGTGTGTGTAGGGGGGAGGGGTCTCCATATGGACTATCCCCTTAGGCAGTGCTACACACAGAAAGCCAAGAAAACATGCATTTATTCTTAATGAATTCAAATCCTCAGTTTGGGGGCAGGGAGGTGTCTCTTACTTTCTCAGGAAAACTGTAACTACCCACAGATCTCTGATCAAACATTCATTCATTCATTCATCTATCTATTTATTCATCCATTTATTTGTTTATTCATTTATTTATTCATTTATCTATCTATTTATTCATCTATCTATTAATTTATTTATCTTTCTTTGTTTCTCTCTCTCTCTCTCTCTCTCTCTCTCTCTCTCTCTCTCTGCAATGATCCAGTCTTGTCTATGGGTCTTTTTGAGAGAAGGAGTTGTTTCATTTTATTTATCTTTGTATAACTAGTGACTAGTATAGCACAGACATGGAAGTTAGGATAACTCAGAAGAAGCTTCTGTGAGAAGCAAAACCAAAGGTGACCAGTTAACAGGACAGACATATCCAGGAATGAAGGGACTATTAAAGTATAGATTGGCTGACTAGGTATCAGGACAGGCACACCTACAAAGTAAGGGGACATAAAATTCTAGAGCAGGAAAATCACTTAGTTGTGGCTATTACTAGACAGGAGCTAGGAGACAGAGATAACCCCAAAAGTCAGGACCATCATTCAAAAAAAAAAATCCCTCCCCACATCTCAGGAATATGGCAAGCATCCAAGTTTTCCCCACCCCACCCCAAAAAGGAACTTTCCATTTTCACGTAGTCACCCCATCTACCCTCTATAAAAGCTTTTGTTTTTCTTCCCTTCCGGTGAGGAGAATGTTTTTAAGCTACCTTCTCCATGGGGGTGAAGTCTTTGACTTTCCACTTGGGATCACTTTCTCCAGCACCAAATAAAAGACTGTTTTAATTCTAATTGGACGGTGTGTAAGAGTGTAATTCTTTACAGAGGAATACCTAAGGACCTCCACATTTCCCTGTAACAGCATCTAGTACTTTCTGTAGTGGGGGTCTTAATAAATGCTTATTAATTGAATTTTTGGTGAGGGGATACAGTTTTTCCTTTTTTTTCTTTCCTTTTTCTCTTTTTTAGCCTCTTAGAGGCACTGGATAGAGCACTGGGCCTGGAGTCAGGAAGACCAGAGTTCAAATGTGGCTGCAGATATTTACTAGCTGTGTGACCCCGGGTAAGTCATTTACCCTCTGTTTGCCTCAGTTTCCTCAACTGTAAAGTGGCAGATAACAATAGCATCTACTTCCCAGGGTTGTTGTGAAGATCAGATGAGATATTTGTTTTAAAAAATAGTTTGGCACAGTGCCAGGCACATAGTAGATACTATTTAAATGTTTATTTCCTCTCTCTCTCCCTCCCTCCCTCCCTCCCTTTCTTCCTTCTTTTCCTCTGTCACAGACAGGGGGTGGGGGGGGGTTGGGAGAGGTGGTGGTTCTTAGGTATTCCTCTGTAAAGAATTACACTCTTGCACACAGTCCAATTAGAATTAAAGTGGTCTTTTATCTGGCACTAGCAGAAGTGACCTAGTGGGAAGTCAAAGACTACCCCTGGGGAGGAGGGCTTAGAAACATTGTCCTCCATGAACAGAGAGGAAGGCAAAAGCTTTTATAGAGGATAGATGGGGTGTCCAATTGAAAATGGAAAGCTTCTTTTTGGGGTAGGGTGGGAAAAGCCTGGATGCTTGTTATATTCCTGAGAATTGAGGGGATTTTTTTGGAAATGATGGTCCTGACCTTTGGGGTTATCTCTGTCTCCTACCTTCGGTCAGGTAGTGGCTATGCCCAACTGACTTTTCTGCTATGGAATTTTCTCTCTCTCTCTCTCTCTCTCTCTCTCTCTCTTTCTTTCTTTCTTTCTTTTGTAATGGGGGAAAAATGGGGTATGGGGTTTTGGTTAGGGGTGGGGGTTCTTAGGAATTCCTCTTTAAAGAATTACACCCTCTTGCACACAAAAGCAGTTAGAATAAGGTGGTAGTTTATTTAGGGGCAAGGGAAGGGAAGGGGGGAGGGAAGGGAAACCATGAAAGAAATCCCTGGACTTCTCATGGGGAGATAGGCACAAAGCACATGGCTCAGAGGTACCAATCTCCTTGAGCAGGAGACTGGCAGGTACTTTTATAGGACTGATGGGGGGGAAGGGTGACCATTTGACTGTGGAAAGTTCCTTTAGTGAGGGAGGACCATCCCCCACTGGTGGTAGCTGGGGGAATTGGGTGAGGAGTGGAGGACCATCCTCCACTGGTAGTGACTAGAGGAATTGGGTGAGGGGTGGCAACGGATCCCTCTTCAGGACACAAAGGCCAAAGCCACACCCAAACTTATCTCCCCAGGGTAAGGGAGACCAGAATGGAGGGTGGGAGGTCCCAAAGCTAGCTCAGTCCAAACTGGTTCTGCTTATCTCTCTAGGGTATCTGTCCTCTGGTTTAGTTTCTCATCTTTTTTTTTTTTTCCCATGGCAATGAGGGTTAAGTGACTTGCCCAGGGTCACACTGCTAGTAAGTGCCAAGTGTCTGCATTTGAACTCACATCCTCTAATCTCTAATGTTACCTCTTGTAGAATCCAGGGCTGGTGCTTTTTCCACTGTGACACCTAGCTGCCACTCCCCTTATTTCTTAAGTGTGTTTTTCCTAATATCTAGTTGGTCAATCTGTACTTTAATAGTCCCTTGATTCCTCAAAATGTCTGTCCTGTTAACTGTTCACCTTTGGTTTTGCTTCTCACAGGAGAAACTTCTGATTTATCCTAAGCCTCATGTCACCACCCTCCTTCCTTCCTTCCTTCCTTCCTTCCTTCCTTCCTTCCTTCCTTCCTTCCTTCCTTCCTTCCTTCCTTCCTTCCTTCCTTCCTTCCTTCCTTCCTTCTTTCCTTCCTCCCTTCCTCCCTTCCTTCCTTCCTCCCTTCCTTCCTTCCTTCCTTCCTTCCTTCCTTCCTTCCTTCCTTCCTTCCTTCCTTCCTTCCTTCCTTCCTTCCTTCCTTCCTTCCTCCCTCCCTCCCTCCCTCCCTCCCTCCTTTCCTTCCTTCCTTCCTTCCTTCCTTCCTTCCTTCCTTCCTTCCTTCCTTCCTTCCTTCCTTCCTTCCTTCCTTCCTTCTTTCCTTCCTCCCTTCCTCCCTTCCTTCCTTCCTCCCTTCCTTCCTTCCTTCCTTCCTTCCTTCCTTCCTTCCTTCCTTCCTTCCTTCCTTCCTTCCTTCCTTCCTTCCTTCCTCCCTCCCTCCCTCCCTCCCTCCCTCCCTCCCTCCCTCCCTCCCTTCCTTCCTTCCTTCCTTCCTTCCTTCCTTCCTTCCTTCCTTCCTTCCTTCCTTCCTTCCTTTCCTTTTTCTTTCTCCAATTATTTAGGTCTGTCTTTATTTCTGTAAACAGTGTTTTATAGCTGGATGAATATAGTTCTTGGTCATATGTTGGTAAATACACTCCCAAATACTTTATAGCTTTTGTAGCAAATTTTGAATGGGATTTCTTTTTCTCGCATCTCCTGTTGGATTTTGCTGTTAATATAGAGAAATGCCGAAAATTTCTGTGGATTTAATTTATATTCTGCAATTTTGCTGAAGCTATTAATTGTTAAGATGAATTTTAGTTGACTCTGAGGTTTTCTAATTTTACTCTTATATCATCTGTGAATAGCAATAATTTTCTTTCTTCTTTGCTCATGTTTATTCCCACAATTTCTTTTTCTTGTTTTATTGCTATACCTGGCATTTCCAGCACTGTATTAAATAGAAGTGGTGACAGTGGAAGTCCTTAATGCAAACCTGATCTTGTTGCAAAGGACTCTGATCTCTATTTTGTGTTATGCTAGCTTTTCGTTTTAGATATGTACTATTTACCATGTTGGAGGAAGTGAGGTGGCTCAGTGGATAGAGTTTTAGGTCTGAAGTCAGGAAGATTTGAATTCAAATCTGAATCTATTGAAGTATCTGGGGATGTTTAGCAGAGAATGAGGATAGGATGAGGGAGGTGATGACATGTTAGCTGTCTCCCAGTATTTCAAGGAGCATCACAGGAAAAAGAGATGAAATTTGTTCTGTTTGACTCCAGAGACAGAAGTCAGAGTAATCATTCAAGTTGCGGTGATGTTTGATATAAGGAAAATGAAGAGGAAAATATACTTTTCAAATGTGTGTTTTGAAGCTGTGTTAGGGCATATTCTCGCTCCATTACTTGACTGTTGCTCCGTCCCATAGATTCAAGATACCCCAGTACATGAAGTACTGAACAAAATCCCTATTTATTGAACTAATATGATGTGTTAGAGTTTGGCAGCTGGGCCAGGAATTGCAAGTTAAGTCAGAAATTCAGGCTGTGAATAAATTTAATGGAGTCTTTGTTCTTTTTTTTTGTTGTTGTTGTTAACACTATTCTCTAAGGCTGATTAACTAAGTCTGGGTAACTAATTAATTAGTCTGATTAACTAAGTCCCTTAGTTAATGAGCAATTGCTATCTCTGTGGAAGGGTGAGCCCCCAGACTTTGGGAAATTAAAAGACAAACTGCTTGTGGAGTTTAGCCAAGGCCATGAGGAAAATCTCAACAACTTTGAAAAGTCAGACATAAGGAAGTCAGATTCTCTTTTATCCTTCCCCTCCATGCCCTTTTTATCTTTGTATTTTAGCCCCTCAACCAAATATGCTCAAAGATCCTGAAGCAAAAGTCTAAGAGAAATAATAGGTAATGCTTTATTCCCTTAGCACTAGAACCCCTGAGAATCAAGAAACATTACTGACACACATAAGAAATGGGACTTTTCTTGTATGGAAAGGGAAAGCTAAGAAATCATTTTGGGGGCTTCAACTTTCAAGAGTCATTTGGTCTCTGCTACCCTCCAAGCTCTTCTTACTCTGCAGATTGCTGCCCATTTGACTAGTGGATACCCATTTTCATGTGCAGATTGGTGTCCTCCATCTTGGACCCTTCTGAGGTCTTGTTCATCTGTAAACAATATTATCAATAAACAGCATTTAGGATACCTAATTTTAGTGTATGCCTTGTCATTTCCTCTCTAGCCTAATGATTTACACAAAATTACTTATTTAGCAAAGTATGTACTGCTTAATGGTAGTACATTAAATAGATAGGAAAGACTGATTAATTTTTCCAATTTAATGACAAATTATAAGAACCCAGAATAGATATAATTCAGATGGTAAAAGGTAAAGGCATAAGGTTA
This sequence comes from Dromiciops gliroides, assembly GCF_019393635.1. Classification (NCBI taxonomy): domain Eukaryota; kingdom Metazoa; phylum Chordata; class Mammalia; order Microbiotheria; family Microbiotheriidae; genus Dromiciops; species Dromiciops gliroides. Next base: position 188,586,603 of record NC_057865.1, read on the forward strand.
AAAAGGTATAACTGTGTGTGTGTGTGTGTGTGTGTGGGGTTGTTTTTGTTTTTGTTTTGTTTTTTTTTGCGGGGCAATGAGGCTTAAGTGACTTGCCCAGGGTCACACAGCTAGTAAGTGTTAAGTGTCTGAGGCCGGATTTGAACTCAGGTCCTCCTGACTCCAGGGCCAGTGCTTTATCCACTGTGCCACCTAGCTGCCTCCTCTCCTATCTTTTTAAAAGAGTTATACCTTGGGGGCAGCTAGGTGGCACAGTGGATAAAGCACTGGCCCTGGAGTCAGGAGGACCTGAGTTCAAATCCGGCCTCAGACACTTAACACTTACTAGCTGTGTGACCCTGGGCAAGTCACTTAACCCCAATTGCCTCACTTAAAAAAAAAAAGAAAGATAGGAGAGACATTAATTTTTCCCTTTTAACAAAAATTTTAGTAACCCAGAATATAACTAATTCAGATAAGAGTAAGAAATGGTATAATTCCTTGAAGAAGCAGGTTTGGGAGAATCTAAGGTTTTCTAGAGTGGTAAATTTATAATCTATAGTATACAAAAATTATAGGATCTTAAAGTGAGATGGGACCAAGGAGGCCATATAAGAGACCCATATAAGAGAATCTCTCCCTTCAACACTTTGCTGCACTTGGAAGCTCTATCTACTTAGTGACTGAACTTGTGGGAACTTTCCTAGTATTCTTTCTTTTTTGGTTTAATTTCATTTTTATTTGCATATTCATGTCCCATTTACTCCCGTGCCGTAAGCTTCTGTTTCTTCAGTTTCTTTTGGGATATCTTTTTCTTTTGAGCAACCTCCTCTTATGGTTTAGGAACAATTTGTTCCTTTTCAGTTAGTATCACCTCAATATGGCAAGGGGAACTCAAGTAAGGGTTAATTTGACCATGAGCCCTGTAAGTACGTCGTTGCATTTTGGGGGCCTTCTTAACCTGGATATGCTCAATGACAAGAGAATCCACATCCAAACCCTTCAGTTCAGTGTTACTTTCTGCATTTTTAAGCATATGCAGCAAGAACTCAGCACTCTTTTTGGGCCAAGGACTCTGTGTGCAACCCCACTGCTTAGCCTGGGCACACCTGCCGACTCCACCATTGTATGGATGGAAAGGAACATATTGTTTCTTCAATGTGACATCTTTCAAATACTTGGTAGCTTTTCGGATATGCATGCTCGTGATAGCTTGGGCCGTTTCATTGGGTATTCTTGAAGTGGACCCCGAGATTTGAACCCCTTGACTTGCATAATTTTGTGGGGTTCTCTGGATCAAGAGAGTACCTCACCATTTTAAATGATTACCCAGGATAGCTCAAGGGAAGAGCTCCTAGTATTCTTGGTGGAGATCCTCACACCTGGTAATAATCCCAGACACTTATAACTATCAGAAAATATCATTGAGCAGAGGGAGGCCTCCTGTCCATACCTTACTACACTCACTAGGGAATAGGGATAAGGACCCAAGATCCTGCCTAACAGGAACTTGTTTAAGGCTGAAAAGATTCATCGCATCTCCTCTCAACTCTCTACAATCCTTTTCCCTCATTCTGCAACCTTCATCCTCCAAATCTCTGCGTGGCAACTTAAGAAGTGATCAGATTCATTGAAAAAGAAAGGTAATTTGGCATCAGATGGCTGAGGCAATGTTAATTTCCTGATATAAGATCCATTCCCACCCAGTTGAGGTAGGAGAGGGCTTGCTTTGTTTGGTGTAAAGGAGATAAGACTCCTGCCTGAGAGAATGTAGAGTTTGGTACTGTGTACCTATGTTAGGGCCTTGAAATAATTTCAGAGATTTTAGGAGAGAACCTGAGGAAGGTGGATCATGAACTTTTGAATGGTAGACTGGAGCCCTGAAGTGCTGGAGGAAGCAGACACACTTTTTTTTTTGTGTGTGTGTGAGGCAATTGGGGTTAAGTGACTTGCCCAGGGTCACACAGCTGGTAAGTGTTAAGTGTCTGAGGCCAGATTTGAACTCAGGTCCTCCTGACTCCAGGGCTGGTGCTCTATCCACTGCACCACCTAGCTGCCCTGAAGCAGACACACAATTAGGACCCTTGACTTCCAGCACTTGGAACTCTAGACACTGTTGAGAATGGATGTCATTATGGTGAGATTTTTCTCTTGGTTTGCACTAAGGTGTTTGATATGGATTCCAGGAGTTCTTTTACTATTATGTTTATTTGGTTTGTTTTGATCTGTGTAACTCCCCTGTCTTCTGTTTTGCTTGGATCAATGTTTTACTTGCTATTCAATCTTCGTGGTGGTCATCCGTGTAACCAGTTTTCATTGGGAAAGGGCCAAGGGGGCTAAGCTAGTAGGTGTAAGCTAAGGGCTCCCTATTCTTTTTGATAGTGGTCAGAAAGCAGCTTTCCTTCTCAATCCCTTAGAATTATATCCCTAGGTTAAAGATATTTATAGCAAGTAGAAATGATTGTAGTCCAATGAACTTCTTGGAGGCTAGAAGAGAGATTGTCCAGCCATGGTCATCTTGTTTCTAACCTGCCCCTTCCCAAGATGAAGGGCAGTCCCCTTGGAGATAGGCAAGACCAGATTAGATCTGTGAGAAAATAATGGGTTTTGGGGGTCCCAGAGGCCCTCCCCCCCAGTGGAGGGAGCCTTGCATGACCTCTTTTAAGGCCAGTCCAGAGTCAGGAGAATTGCAAAGGAAATGCAGATTGACCTTCCTGACTACCTAAAGGAAGTTAACTCACCTAAGCAACCACCCTCAAATTATGCCAATCAATGGACTAGCCAATTAGCTTGGATCAATGTGCAGTGACCCATCACTACCTGAGAGAGAATAAAAACTCTTCAGGCAAGGGCCCTCACTCTCTTGTCTCCCCTGCTCTTCTCACTGCATCTCTCCCCATCCTGGGATTTTATACTGGGTCTGGGATGCTGGAGAAGTCAGCCACTCGGTTTCTACTCTCTCTCTTTTCTATCTAGGTATGTAGGGCTTTTGAACTCCAATTCTGAGCAATGTGCTCTCTCTACTAACATTTAATATACTTTAATAAATGCTTAATGCCTAAAACTGGTGCAGTAGCCTCTAATTTATAAGTAGCAATATATAAGTAACAATAAAACTTGGGAGAGGTAGAGGCACCCCTATATATTTTCAAACAACACAGATCTCAGTTTCTATCTTTATATATTTAAACAATCTCACATACATATTCATCTTATACTGACTGACATTGCCACTTATGCCTGGAATGGGTGGAAATAGTAGTCTTCAGCTATCCTGGGAACTTACAACACTCCCCTTTTGCTCAAATGGGAGGTTTAGTTTATAAACAGCAGCCTAGGGCTCATGTGCATGCCAGAGACTTAATCTACACAGACACTCTCAAGTGATCTGCCAAGGTAATCAGAGGAATTTTGTATTAAAGCCCTCATTTAGGAATGCCAGTTCTCAGATAGTGTTCCCAAAACATGGTCGACAATAAAGAGATGCTTCCCCTAACACACTACAGACAACCAGACACAGGTTCTTTTCTCCCATTCCTGACTGTCTACAACCATCATATTATTTTTGACTCTGGAGAGAGTCAAAGGCTCCCACTGTTCACTGCTAGGTTGGCACTGGCAAGCTCAGAAAGGAAAGTTGCAACAATATTTTCGTTATTTGCTCTTGGATTCAGACTTGTGGACATTTGGCAGTGCATACTCATTCCAGGCAAAGGATTGGCACAGACTATGTTACTGAGGAAGAATTTTTTTTCCTGAAGCCAAATGTGTGTGTGTGGGGGGATCCATTTGACTATTACTTTCCCTGAAATAGCTGGAAGAAGAGAGGAAAAATACCCTAACCAAAGAGATGGAGTTTCTTTTAATTTAAAACAATTACATTTTGGCCTTAAATGGTATCTTACCACTAAGGTTGTTATTAATATAAATTAATTTGTAGACTGGATGTGTATGTGGATTCTAAAACCATAATTAGAGATTTTCTGAAGCAATTTATTAAAGGATGATGTGCCTGGGAGCAAAGGTCTAATTAAATACATGATTCAGATATACTAAGGGCCACAGTAAATATTCTGGAGCCTGCCTCAAGAGAAATGCTGGGAAAGGAATCATTGGTTTACACTGTGGAGCTGTATTTGCCTTCAAGACTTGGTGTGGGGGAGGGCATGTAGGACTCTATTTTTGCCTGTTGGATGCCCACATGGCAAATGCATCCTGAGTTCCCCTCAGGCACACATTCTCATGGCAGCCTAAACACAGGGATCCAAGAAAGCTCATCTGAAATGAATGATAATAAAAAGAATAATAAAGATGACATTTTAAGATTGCTAAATGTTCTAGACACAGCGACTTATTTGAGCCTCACAACCAACCTGTGAGGGAGGAATTAGTTATTATTCTTCCCATTTTATGGATAAGGAAAGTGAAGCTTAAATAAGTGGTGACTTGCCCATAGACAGAAAGCTAAGCCTCAGAGGTGATTGTAAGTATGTAAGTAAATAAGTAAGTAAGGTAAATAAGGCAAATGAGTAAGTATGTAAGTGGTAGAAGGAAATAAGTATGTATGTTTGTATGTATATATAATTATATACCTACATGTCTATAAATACATAGATATGTATATATACAAACACAATATATAAATCACTTCTCCCTCTCTTCCCACATGTGTATGTTATATGTATGTGTGTATACACATAAATACATATAATAATACATATATACACACAGATGATGAAAATGACCAAGACCCCATTGTCCCCTCATTGCAAACTTTCTCTAAATCCCATCTGTCCCAGAAAATCTTCCAAGACTGGGTTAATTATATCAAATTCCTCATGTCACTTTTCCTTCCCTCCATCCTTCACCCCATTCCCACCATCACTGTGGTTCATAGTGTCTTGACTGCTTGTTATAACATTCATATTCTCTCTCTTTTTTTTTTTTTGCGGGGCAATGGGGGTTAAGTGACTTGCCCAGGGTCACACAGCTAGTAAGTGTCAAGTGTCTGAGGCTGGATTTGAACTCAAGTCCTCCTGAATCCAGGGCCGGTGCTTTATCCACTGTGTCACCTAGCTGCCCCCCATATTCTCTTATAATCTAACAAGTAAAAGATATGTGAAGTTGAGATGTAGGGCTGGGAGGAAGAAGGAGAATGGAATTTTTATAAATGCAATTTTGGATTTGTGTGGGGGGCGGAGGGAGGGAGTATTGAAGTCCTAGGTATTAAAAAAATGAATTCTATAATTTTCCTAAAATTTGAGGTCAACCTCATTGGCCTAGAGTTTGCAAATTCTAGTCTTTTCATGTTTTAAAAAAATTGGAATTTTTTTCAAATTTGGTGGCACCCAGAATATGGCAGTGGAGTGTCCTAGACACAAGTGAAGTCCCTTGTCACTACTCTATCATGCCTCAATGACAGGCTTGTGTTGTCTCCTCAAACTCTTCATTTATTTCATTTTTCTCTCTCTTTAGGCCATTTGTAGCAACCATCACCCTGATCAGTCCTCAGCCCTCAATACTGAGGCAAGACCTTCCACTAGCAAAAATATTACAACTGTGGAAGGCTCAAAGGATGGTTAGCATTTTTTAGCAATAAAGAAATTTTAAAATTAAGGTATATACATTGTTCTTTAAGACCAAATACTTTTGCACACTTATTAGACTACAGCATAGTATAAACATAACTTTTCTATGCACAGGGAAACAAAAAATTCATGTGACTTGCTTTATATTTGCTTTATTGGGATGGTTTGGAAATGAACCTGCAGTATCTCTGAGGTATGTCTGTATATCCTGATGACCGTATTGCTTCCATTTCTCCTTCCATTGATCTTTAACATGAATGCTTTTCACCATGCTGCCTGCATTCTATTTCCAGAATTTCCCCACACGAGCACATCTCAATATATGCCGCTCATCCAATCTTCCCTAGACCCTTTTCCTTAATTCTGTTTCTTTTGAATAAAGTAGACTCTTTCAGAGTCATATGGTGGTTATGGATCTGATCCCACCAAATATGTATAATATCAAATTTCTTCTTTGTGATGTGATCTCCAGTTTTGTTTATGACCCATACTTTGTTCATTTACTTATCACCATCTGAGGCCGTGACTTTTTTTTTTTTTTTTGCGGGGCAATGGGGGTTAAGTGACTTGCCCAGGGTCACACAGCTAGTAAGTGTTAAGTGTCTGAGGCTGGATTTGAACTCAGGTACTCCTGAATCCAGGGCCAGTGCTTTAACCACTGTGCCATCTAGCTGCCCCCTGAGGCCGTGTCTTTTACCATTGCGTTCTTTTAGGGTTTTGGATTTTGTCTCCTGTGAACTTCAAGCAACTCAAGAGAAGGAGTAATAGGATCATAGAACTCAAGCTGGAAAGGATCTCAGAGGATTATCTAGTCCAAATCTCTTATTTTACAGATGAAGAAACTGAGGTTTAGGGAGGTTCCGTGATATTGTGGGTCTCAGAATTAGCATGCACCCGATGAAAGATATGAACCCAGGTCCTCTGATACCAAAAGCAGTGCTCTTTCTAACAGGGCCTAGTCTATAGTAGGTATTTAATAAATATCTATTGGCTATTTATTGTTTAATGACTATCATACAGCATCCTATAAAATGGATGAATGAATTAAAAAGTCATTCAGTGCTCATTATATACAAAGCACAGTGTTACGTTCTGGTGATTCAAATAGAAATGCAGAGACAGTTCCAGTTTTCAAAGGACTCATATTCTTTTTTCTAAGACCTTTAATTTTTTCCAATTACACATAAAGATAGTTTTCAGCACTTGCTTTATAAGAGTTTGAGTTCCAATCTTTTCTCCCACCTTCCCTTCCCTCCCTCATCCTGAAGCCAGCAAGCAATCTGATATAGGGTATACATTACAATCATATTAAACATATTGAAGGACTCATATTCTTTTTTTTTTTTGGTGAGGCAATTGAGGTTAAGTGACTTGCCCAGGGTCACACAGCTAGTAAGTGTTAAGTGTCTGAGGCTGGATTTGAACTCGGGTCCTCCTGAATCCAGGGCTGGTGTTCTTTCCACTGTGCCACCTAGCTGCCCCGAAGGCCTCATATTCTTCTTTTTTTTTTTTTTTTGGTGAGGCAATTGAGGTTAAGTGACTTGCCCAGGGTCACACAGCTAGTGTCAAGTGTCTGAGGCCGGCTTTGAACTCGTGTCCTCCTGAATTCAGGGCCGGTGCTTTATCCACTGTGCCACCTAGCTGCCCCCAGGACTCATATTCTAATGGAGGAGATGACACATGAGATTTCAGCTTCAAGTCAAGTGGAATCAACAAAGGGTATATCAACAAAGGAGATGCTAAAGAATCTTCTTTAATGTTATTTCCTATAATAAAACCATGTTCTTTTTTTTCTTTTTAAAGTTGAACCATTTGATAATGCCAAGGACTTTAGATCATATATTTAGAACTAGAAGAGACTTGGAGGTCAGCTACTCTAGAGAGAAAGAAAGAGGGTGGGAGGGAGGGAGAGACAGAGACAGAGAGAGACAGAGAGACAGAGACAGACAGAGAGAGACAGAGACAGACAGAGACAGAGAGATAGAGACAGAGAATGAAAGAGGGAAGGGGATAGAGAGGAGAGAGAAAAGAGTGTCTTGAAAGGAGTCAGGGATTCAAATAAATAGAGATTAGGTGGGAAAGCCTTCTATGAGGGACAACTAGTGTTAAGGCAAGAAATGGGGGATAAACTATCATGTGTGAAAAATAAGAAATAGGCCAGCATGTCTGGATTGTAATGTGTATGGAAAAGGAATAAGGTATAAGAAGACTCTGGATAGGGAGGAAGAGACTAGATTTTTTGAAGGTTTTTGTTTTGTTTTGTTTTTTAGGGAGGCAATTGGGCTGAAGTGACTTGCCCAGGGTCACACAGCTAGTAGGTGTTAAGTGTCTGAGGTTGGATTTGAACTCAGGTACTCCTAACTCCAGGGCTGGTGCTTTATCCACTGTGCCACATAGCTGCCCCCTAAGAATTCTATTTTTGGCAGGTCGAGTTTGAGATGCCTATATTCAAGATGTACAAAAGGTAGTTGGTGCTGTGGGGCTCAGTAGAGAGACCAGAACTATAATATGTTTGTATTTATGTACACATGAATGTGTATTTAGAGTATATACATATATGTGTCATGCATAACATGTGCATATTTAATTTGGGAATATGATGCATAAAGATAATAATTGAATCCAATTTTTTTTTATTCCATTGGATGAGATTACTAAGTGAGATAGTGAAGAGAAGAGAGCCCAGTATAGAGCCTTTGGAGACAACCATGGTTAGGGGATTTGCCATGGATGAAGATAAAGTAAAGGAGATTGAAGAAGAATTATTAGACAGGTAGAAGGAGAGAACAGTGTCATGAAAACGTAGAGAAGAGAGTATTCAGGAGGAAGTGATCAATAGTGTCAAAATTCTGTAGAGCAGACAAAAAGGATGCAGATTGAGAAAAGATTGGATCTAGTGATTAAGACACAATTAGTAACTTTAAAAAGGGTAGTTTCAGTTGAAGGATGAGGCTGGAAGATTCCAGAATTTGATAACTGTATTTCTGGTTGAAATTAACTTGGAATTCTTCCCCATTAGCCTCCTCTGTATTTGCACAATCTTTTCTGTCTTCTGTTTTCAATATCTAAAGGAAAAATTTATTGTATAATTTCTTGAAATATGGAATTCAGCCTATTCATTACATTTGACTTAGAGACAAATGGTTACCAGGTTGCTAGTTGAAGCTCTAGCCTCTAGTCTTGTTGCCTTCATTTGCGGGGTTGCCAATATTCCAGTTTTTATTTTTTAATTTTATTTTAGCCACCTTTGTTTTCCTTTGATCAAGACCATTCTATTCTCCATACATTTTACCTCTTAAAAAAGAAACTACAGTGAACTTTCCAGATTTGTGTGTATCTTTAATCTCTTGTTTTTGCTTTTGTTTCTTTCATTGATTTTATTTTTCTCTTTATAGTTTCTAGGTCTTTCCTAATTTTTCATTATTGAATGACTCTAAATAATCTTATAGTCATCCTTTATGGTACATTATTTTCAAGATTTTGAAAATCCCATAATAGTTCATATTTTTTGTTGAAAACATTTTTTTGCTTATTCATTTCTTTAGTCAATCTTTTTTTTCTGGGTCAATTTTCTTTCTATGTTTTTAAAAAATTTCTTCTTTTATTGTATTTGGCACTTCTATTGCTCTCTGTGAGGTGACATAGAAGTTTTTGGGTTCACAAACAACCATTCACTTTGTCACATAGTGTGACCCTGGAAAAGTCACTTAATCTCTGTTTTCATCTGTAAAATGGGAATAATAATGGTACTTATCTACCAGGGTTGTTGGGAGGATTAAATGAGATAATATTGATAAAAATACTTAGCATAGTGCCTGGCACATAATATAAAGGCCGATTCACTTCTGCATACTGTCCTTCATTTGTAAAGTATTTTGTAAATTTTAAAATGCTATAAAATATCAGTTATTATTAAGAGTACTAAAGCTAAGGAAATATAAGAAACTATAGTAACAGTAGGAGTAGTAGTTAGTAGGATAACACCATAAAGTGAAGTATGGAAAATCAAACCACTTTGTTTCTAGGATTAAAGGCCCGGTATGGGCATAAGCTAGGAAATGTTCATATCACTACTTGTTGATCTTTCCCAAAAGACAGACATAACATAAGGCACACCCTTCAATCATACATCCCTAGTCAGTAAAGTTATTAGGAACTGTTGAGTGGAAAATCTACATACCCTTGAACTAGTTAGATTAGTTGACACTATTCATGTTGACTAGGGTTAATGGCCTTTTTGCATGTATTGTTAATATAAATCTTAGCAGAACCAAAGATGTTTCTTTAGTAATTAAAAAAAAGGCGGGGGCAGCTAGGTGACGAAGTGGATAAAGAAAGCAGCAGCCCTGGATTCAGGAGGACATGAGTTCAAATCCGGTCTCAGACACTTGACACTTACTAGTTGTGTGACCCTGAGAAAGTCACTTAGCCCTCATTCCCGTGGCAACCCCCCCATTCCCCCAAAAAGGCATGGGGACCTTTTTGGACAAGGATTTCTAAATATGCTAATTGCCTAGATCATACAGATTATTCAGAATAGAATGTTCTGAAAAGAAAAGAGTTTCTATTAGTTTTTACTTGGAAAATTCTTTTCATAAATCCAGTGTATATTCATTGCAATAGGCAATTATCTTTGTTGTTGGTACCAAAGCAATTAGCCCCAAAGACCTTGTGGTTTCACTTGATGATTACTGGATTTGAAGTCAGCCCATGGCATAATGAGAATAAACATTGGATTGGAGTTAAAGATCTGAAAGCAAATCCTGTATTTGCTACCTACCTGTGTGTCCTTTGCCTTCCTGGGCTTCAATTTTTTTCAACCGTAAGATGAGAGAATTGGGACAAATGATACTTAATGCACCTTCCATTTCTAAATCCTATTACCATTTTCTCTCTCTTTTTTTAAAAAGATGTTTGAAGGAGATTTCCTCTCCCTTTTTCATTTTAATTTTATTTATTTAATTTTTTGTGGGGCAATGAGGATTAAGTGACTTGCCCAGAGTCACAAAGCTAGTAAGTGTCAAGTGTCTGAGGCCGGATTTGAACTCAGGTCTTCCTGAATCCAGGGCCTGTGCTTTATCCACTGTGCCACCTAGCTGCCCCTTATTACCATTTTCTCAAGCCTACCCCCTAGGAATGATATCTTTCACCTGCCTTATTTTCTCTGGAAGGAAAACTCCTGACAGTATCCAAGAATATCATATGTGTAGATAGTGATTAAATTTTACAAGACAGAAAACACACCAGATATGGACTAATTACAATTCCAAACCAAAGAAAAAAAATTTGTCTATAAAGAAGAAGCCAGGTAGATTTTAATTTCCTTTTGTCTCACAGTATGAAACTCTTTTCCTCATGACCTATGCCAGACAGTAGTAAGCTGTCACACGACTGTATCCAAAAATCTTAATACTGAAACTGGCATTTGCCATTTAAGTTATGACCTCACTGTCCTTTGTCCTTTAGTTTTGGGAAGACCAGAAGTTACCTTAGGAAGAAGAGCTTCAGTGTGAGAGCTGAATGGAAGGGTGATTTCCTCTACCCAACAGAACACCCGAAGTTCTTTTGGAACCTGGCACTGAGACTGAGTTCTGTATACTTGACCCATCTCCACCCTTTAAAGCAATATTCAAGCCCTGGATTTTGTGGGCTCAGTTTCTTCATTTTCCCTCATACTTCGTGTTTGTTGATGCGTAATATACTTTGCTTTTTGGGTTTTTTTTTGGTGAGGCAATTGGGGTTAAGTGACTTGCCCAGGGTCACATAGCTAGTGTCAAGTGTCTGAGGCAGCATTTGAACTCAGGTCCTCCTGAATCCAGGGCCAGTTCTCTATCCACTGTGCCACCTAGCTGCCCCAATGAGTAATATACTTTTAAGCTCAGAACAGGATCTTTCATTCAATTATTGTTCAACACACATTTATTGAACACTCAATATCTACAAGACATTGTGATGAGACTTGGTTCTTATTCTACATCAGGTTCCTTGGTGTTCAGGAGAAAGATAGTTATGATATCCTATTTGATATCACGTCATTTTAAAGAGGGGCAAAAGTAATAAAGCATTTTTCACCACATTGGCTGGGCTAGTTCTTTTCCTTTGAAGGTTTTGCAATCATCTTTAAGTTGTGATTGGCCTACAGGACCAAGGGTTGGGCCACTGATGTGGCTTCCTGGTCACCTGAGTGACCAGAAGCCACAAAGAGCACCATCTCAGCCTTGAAGTTTTGGCTGCCAGAATCAGTCATGTGACCAACACCAGGAAGCTGTGCTCTATTGTGTTCTTGATGAGTATTCTTTTTTTTTTTTTTTGGCAGGGCAATGGGGATTAAGTGACTTGCCCAGGGTCACACAGCTAGTAAGTGTCAAGTGTCTGAGGCCAGATTTGAACTCAGGTCCTCCTGAATCCAGGGCCGGTGCTTTATCCATTGCGCCAGCTAGCTGCCCCAAGTATTCTTATTTAATACCTCTCCTCTCCCATGTCTAAGTTGATTTCCTTTTGTTGACTGCTAAATGTTCCATCGTTGTTATTTCTTTCCAGTCTTGAACCTCAACTACCAAGCATTAAGTCAAGCCTTTCCTGCAAATGTACCTAGTTAGTTGCCCTTGAATAGAGCGAGTTTAAAATAGCAAGAGCTAGAGTGCAGGCTTCAGAGGAATAATGGGGCCAATAAGACCAAGACTAATGGATTTGTTTCTGTTCAGTTGTTTCAGTCCTGTCTGACTCTTCATGACCCCATTTAGGGTTTTCTTGGTAAAGATACTGGAGTGGTTTGCCATTTCCTTCTCAAGTTCATTTTACAGGTGAGGAACTGAGGCAAATGGGTTAAGTGACTTGCCCAAGGTCACACAGCTAGTATGTGTCTGAGGCCAGATTTGAACCCGGGAAGATGAGTCTTCCCATCTCCAGGCCTCATATTCTATCCCCTTTGCCATCTAGTTGCTGGAATAAGGAGTCAAGGGTCCAAATCTCACTTCTATCTACTTTTTGTAGGTAATCTATAGCCTTAAGGTCACTCCAACTCTCTGGGCTTTAGTTTCCTCAACTCCAAAATGTGGGAGTTGAACTAGATAATGTCTAGGGACTCTTCCATCTTTAAATGCTGTGACCCTAGGAAGGCTATGTTAGAATGGCTTCTACTCATTAAGAAGCTAAAGTTGTTCAAGGAAATCCAAGCTCTCCAAATTAAAGCTAGGATACTATTTGCCCCTACTCTCTTTACCTCACCCTACCATGATGTCTTGTCACAGCAAGTCAGAGAGAGGAAGAGAGAAGAGAAGAGATGGAGACAGAGATGACAGAGAGGGAGAAAAAGAAAGATAGACAGTCAGGCAGATACTGAGACAGAGAGACAGAAAGAGAAATAGAGAGACAGAGACACTGAGAAAAATAGAGACACAGAAAGAGACAGAGAATCTGAACAGATACTGGAATCCTAACTCCTAGCCTTATGATCTCAGCACCATCCCCCTCTTTGTGAGGAGCCCAATCTGCCTCTGTGAATTGTGCCTGGGAGGAAATGAGCATCCACTCAGTCATTTCTTGCCTTCCTGAATTACTTAGAGAGTAGTGAGAGGTGGGTATGAATATTTTATTTAAAAAGCCATAAGAAATCCCACATTTTGCTCCTATGAGTAAATTGCAAACAGTAGTTAAAAAAAGAAAGAACTGTTACCATCACTGGGCCAGCAGAGCACTCATGTTATTTAGGCCTAGCTAGTTAGTTATATCAGTAAAGCAAGAGAATCAGAACCTTAAACCACAGCTGTTACTCCAAAGGGCAGGAAACATCAGCTCGGAGGCAGAGCTATATCTGTCTTTGGTGAGCTCTGTATAGGCACATTTGGCTTTTTGCTCAGATGGTGTCTATGGGAGGACAGCCTTTGTCTTCCCTTTGCAGCATGTGGAAACCTTCTTCCTTTCCTATGCAATCTTGCAGCCTGATCGCCTTCTCCTGAGGGTTCCCTATACATCGTCTTAGGGAGTGATGGAGGTTTTCTTTTTCTCTTCCCTGTGTTCTGGGCATACCCCTTCTCTTCTACTTCTCACGCTTCGTCCCTGCCCCCTGCCCCCAACTGTTCTCCTGTTTCCAACTCCTCTATAACCAGATTTCAGAATGGAGTGGACTTGGACATTTTTCACAAAAGCCTGTCATTTAAGGTATCTGTCAAGTCACCTTTTCCTTCAGTGTTATGGAGAACATTTTCAGGATCACATCATATGAGGATCAGTGGAAATATTTAGTAGGGACAAGGTATGCCTTGATGAGGACAAATTAGAGCTCTTCAGTATCTACACTACTGATGGGGTAGATAATGCTGGACCTGGACTCAGGATGACCTGAGTTCGAATCCTCCCTCAAATACTTTCTAGTTGTGTGACACTGGGCACTAAGTGGCTTATGTTCTTCACATTCCTCATCTGCAAAATGGGGATAATAATAGTATCTAACAGCTGGTTCCTTGCCCCTCTGAATTTATGGTGGCTATTCACATAAGACAGTCAGAATCAGTCAGAATATATATATATATATATATATATATATACACATATATATATATTCAGTGATCTTGAGCTTGGGCCTTGGGCCTCTTGATGCCTCTTCTGTTTTATATTTCTTTTATTTCTTTATTTTTAAATTTTTGCAGGGCAATGAGGGTTAAGTGACTTGCCCAGGGTCACACAGCTAGTAAGTGTTAAGTGTCTGAGGCTGAAATTTGAACTCAGGTCCTCCTGAATCCAGGGCTGGTGCTTTATCCACTGCGTCACCTAGCTGCCCTGCTTTATATTTCTTTCATCACAGGTGACTGAACTGTGGTCATGAGAGATGAACTTTTCAAGAGTTGAAGATGAGGAATTTCTGGATTCCTCATTCAGCGCTGGCCATGCTCTGGGAAGTTACCCCAAATTCTTCCCACAGGAGAAGATGACCCAATGATCAAAGAATAGTTTCTCAAAAGATCTGGCCTTTGAAGAAGTTGTTTGGACAGAGCAGAACTGAGGTGAAGGTGAAATGCTGATTCAACAGTCCCATTAATGATAAATAAATGAGTGATAAAGGACTTATTAAATGTTTAATGGGACAGCTAGGTGGTACAGTGACTAGAGTGCTGAGTCTAGAGTCAGGAAGACCTGAGTTCAAATGTGGCCTCAGACACTTATTAGCTGTGTGACCTGGGCAAGTCCCTTACTTTATTTGCCTCATCTGTAAAATGAGCTGGAGAAGGAAATGACAAACTACTTCACTATTTCTTCCAAGGAAACCCCAAATGGAATCACAAAGTCTGACATGACTGAAAAAGGACCGATCACCACCAACAAATGTTTACTATGTGTCCAGCACTGTTTTAGTGTTAAAAACACAGACAAAAGGAAAGACAATCCCTTACCCTAAAGGTATTTAACATTCTAATAAGTAATCCTTAGAGAGTAAGGGAGTCGTCACCTCAATGGAGATAGCTTTACAGTCTTCTTAGAAATAGGGAATTCTACTTAGAAATAAGAAATAGAAATTCTATGAGGAAGCAAGAGGCAAAAGGGGCTGTGAGGAGAGGTAGTGGTTCACCGGGTGAAGCAGGACAAAAAGGGCATTTACTTATGCATAATTGGGTTAGGATTCTTTTAAAGCAGAAGAAACATTATTTTGATATATGTATACAATATATTTATATTTACATGTCTATGTATACATATATATTTTTGTAGTTACATGGGAGGCAGGTTGGCATAGTAGATAAAGAGGCAGTCTCAGACTCAGAAAAGCTTCCTTTCAAGTCCTGACTCTGACAGGTATTGGTTGTATGACCCTGGGAAAGTCACTAACTCAATATCCCAAGCTACTCTTTAAGGGTATAAACATTACTAAACAGTTGTAGATACTAATTCAAAGGCTAGGATTTAAGAGTGGGGAACAATGAAAAAAATAAGCCTGGAAAAATAGGTTGGGGGCAGGTTGAAAAAGATTTTCAATTACAAAGTAAAGAGTTTGTAATTTATCTTAGAGACAATAGTGATCCACCAGGACTTCTTGAGGAGGGGAGGGACATGGTCAGACGTGCTTTAGGAACGCTACTTTGACACCTGTGTAGAGGATAGGTTGGAGAAGGGAGGGGCTGGAGGTAAGGAGATCAGTCAGGAGGTTATTTCAGTAGTACAGATGAAGGGTGAGGGGATGAAAGCCGGTATTAGGGTGTATCCAATCGGGCTCCTCTTGGAATATCCTAAAGCCAGATTTCAAGCTTAGGCCCAGCCATTGGTATTATTAACTATCTCAGTATTTGTTATCCTTGTTTCTATAGTCATCTTCATCTTTTTTCTCCCAGAAGCTCTACTTCAGGTCCAAACTAGGAAAAGTAATAGTGGGAAGATAGCCCAGGGGAATGAATTCCCAGAGAGCTAAGAATAAAAGCCTTTGTCTAAATCTGTCAAACCACAATGTTATTGTTTGGAGACAGTTGTGTCAAGACCAGAGTCTTTACACTAGCTGAACTGGGGGATGTGTTGTGAAGACAGATCAGGAAACTAAAAGTTGTGAAAGAGAGAGAAAAATTGAAGACAACCTTAAGGTCATTCATTAACTTGCCGACTGGAAAGATTGTAATTCTTTAGACCGAAATATGGAAGGTAGTAAGAGGGCTGAGTTTGGGCATGGGGGAGGATATGAATTATTTTTTGGTATGTTGAATTTATAATACCTGTTGGGTAACTGGGCAGAGATACCCAGCAGGCAGCTGGCAACTGAGTACTGGAGCTCAGGGGAGAGATGATAGCTGGATGTGTGGATTTAGGAGTCATCTGTATAAAGATGATAGTTGAATCTATGGGAGCTGATGAGAAAAGAAGAGGAGATAGGAGAGAGGAGAAGGGAAGGGAAGGGAAAGAGGAGAGAAGAGAGGAGACGGGAAGGGAAGGGAAGAGAAGAGAAGAAGAGAGAAGAGAATAAAAAAGAAGAAAAGAAAAGAGAAGAGACAAAGTCCTAGAGTTAAAGGCTGGAATATGGGTGATTATGGGAAGGAGTAACTAGACAAGTAGAAGAAAAACTAGGAGAGAGCAGTCAAGAATACCCAGAAGAGAATATCTGTGAGGAGGAATTAGTCAACAGTAACAAGTAACAATAACAAATGCTGCAGACGCCCTCCCCCCCTCCCCCAATAGATGAAGTCAGAGAAAAAGTCACTGTCTTTAGCTAAGAGATCATTGTTAATCTTGGTGAGAGAAATTTCAGTTGAATTGTGGAATTGGAAGTCAGATTCCAAGAGTTTGAGTACTGATGATCACCTTCTTTTTATGTTCTTTTTCCTCTTCTTTCTCTTTATACTTTTCTTCCTCCTCTATAATAATATGCACTTTTCTTTGTTTCCTTCCTTCCTTCCTTCCTTCCTTCCTTCCTTCCTTCCTTCCTTCCTTCCTTCCTTCCTTCCTTCCTTCCTTCCTTCCTTCCTTCCTTCCTTCCTTCCTTCCTTCCTTCCTTCCTTCCTTCCTTCCTTCCTTCCTTCCTTCCTTCCTTCCTCCCTCCCTCCCTCCCTCCCTCCCTCCCTCCCTCCCTTCCTTCCTTCCTTCCTTCCTTCCTTCCTTCCTTCCTTCCTTCCTTCCTTCCTTCCTTCCTTCCTTCCTTCCTTCCTTCCTTCCTTCCTTCCTTCCTTCCTTCCTTCCTTCCTTCCTTCCTTCTTTCCTTTCACTCAGGTGCTAAAAAAGAACTGAGGGGTGCTGTGGAAGGGGAGAGGTGATCTCTTTAACCCTTAATACATCCTTGAGAAGGATGATGAAGATTTAGCTCTGTTCCTTATTCCCTCTGTGATCTTAGGGTAATGACTTCACCTCTCCTTACATTTCTGTGAAATGAGGAGTTTGAAACTAGACAAGAGACTGTGCAGTGTATTAGATGGTATGTGGCATCTGGATTCAAGAGAACCTGGGTTCATATCCTGCCTTCCATACTTACTGGTTGTGTCATCACAACCTTTCTGAGCTTAAATTTCCTCACCTGTAAAATGGGAATAATAGTTATAGTAGCCACCTGAAAAGGTTGTGGTGAAGATCAAATGATATAATGTATGTAAAACACTTTTCACACCTTGAAGTGCTCTGTAAACATCACCAATTTTATTATTTCCAAATCTAAAATATTGCTGCATGTATATAATACACACAAATAGTAGTTATCATATGTTCTCTTCTAGAAGGACTGTTTCCTCCATGTCTTCTGAATACTGCTTTTAAAGAATTCTTGAACAATGAGTGCGCAACTTTATGAATAAAACATAGCACCGATTAAAAAATGGATACATAAATGAATAATTTATTATCAGTTGTGAAAAAAATGAATACTGGCCAAACAAATTTGCCAGCCAGGGGATGATTCTTTATCTTTGTACATCAATAATTGCATTTCTGAGGTGACCATATATATAAAGAGTATCTTCTTTGTTTCCTTTTTTTATTTACAATAATATTGTTTTAAGAACAATTCTGAGTGAATTATTTTGACTATTATAAATATCCAAATTAACTACAAAGGGCCTATGAAGGAAGACATATCCAGAGAAAGAACTGATAAATAGAAGTATGTATAGAATGTGTATGTATGTATGTATATAAACACATATACATATATACACACACATATTTTTCTGTCTAATGGTAGTCATCTCTAGGGTGAGGGGGGAAGGGAAGAAAAAAAAGAAATTTACATGATGACCTTATTATATATTTAGAAAGAATAGCAAGTTGTGGATTCATGTGTAAACATCTTTTTTTATTATACTATGTTATGAAATGCTTGTTTTATTCCATAAATTTAAAAAATGGATCCATTTTAGGATTTAATCAAGTGGTATCTAAACCTTTTAATTAAATATAGGCATATAGGAAAATGACCAATAAATGTGGTGTCTATTTTTTACCGAAACAAAGGAAAGGGATTAGAAAACAGCTGGGGAAGAAAGGATGGGCTGATGTAGCAATGTAGTCTTGGTGAGAGACAAGTTGGTTTGATTATTATGAGTTCTAATCCTACTCCCTTCCTACTTTCAATTAACATTTAACCTAATTTGTCTATCATTTCCTGTTATCAGTTCCTCTCAACTCTGGTAGGAAGGAGCACAGAAGTACATCGCTGACTCCTTTGCTTTTAAAACACTTTGCCAACACAAAAGGTTCTTAAATGTAATTGATGGTTACAAAACACCTTTCTCCATCATTAGCATTCATAAATGTTTAACATTCAAAATGCACCAGACAAATTCAGTTTTTGGCACTTTATAGACATTTACCCAGCAATGGCCCAATGAGGTCAAACTGAAGCACCAGGGAGCAAAGACCACTTGACCACCCTAGGGAAGAGCCAACAGAAGCCAGATTTACGAAAAACACTCCAAATAAGTACAGCAATGATAACTGTCATTTATATAGTGCTTCTATAAAGTACAAAGCACTTTATGCAGTTTATATAATTTGATGCCCCAAATAACTGTAGGTACTAAGGCTATTATTTATAGGTTAGGAAAATGAAGCCAAGTGACTTGTCAAAGGTTACACAACTACAGTAGTAAATGTCAGAGGCAGGACTCAAGGCCAATCGGAGAACTTGCTTCTATCTCATTCTTATGACATAAGACAATATGCATGTGATCCTTTTCAGAAAGTTTTGGAAGACTCTTTGGACCTCCTCCCTGCCAGTTTTGGAGAGGGTACAACAGATTGTTGTTGTTCAGTGGTGTCAGACTCTTCATGACCTCATTTGGGGTTTTCTCAGCAAAGATACTGGAGTGGTTTGCCATTTCCCTTTAATCCTCCTTAACATCAGGAAGCTCATTGCAAATTTATAAAGCTTTTAAAGAAACTCAGGGCAGCTAGGTGGCACAGTGGGTAGAGTGTGGTGGAGGAGTCAAGTTCAAATCTGGCCGGAGACATTTGCTAGCTATGTGACTCTGGGCAAGTCACTTAACCCTGCTTGCCTCAGTTTCCTCATCTGTAAAATGAGCTGGAGAAGGAAATGGCAAACCATTCCAGTATCTTCGCCAAGAAAACCTCAAATAGGGTAATGAAGAGTTGGACATGACAGAAAAAATGACTCAACAACTAACAGAAATTTAATGAAAAGGAGCGTTACCTCCAAGCAGACTGTCCCAAGTTTCCCAAGCTTCCCCACCTGACTTGGCTTTTCCTTCAGGTGGCATGTTCAGTTGTCTCTTCAGAAGTATTCTAAATCAGAGTGCACTAGGGAACAGATGTTGATTTTCCAGGATGTGTTCTAGTGCTGGGGAGGAGTGGGAAATAACCATTGACTGTTTTTTTCTTCTCAGGAACTGTTACCCATATGTGACAATTTCAAAGCCTTCTCAGAGCTGATTAGAGGCAAACCTTTGGTGGGAGACGTCCCACCTGCATCACTACTCTTCTGAGTAAACTGTCTGCGGTTTAGGCCCTCCCTGGTTAGCAGTGGGGTAGTCAGATGAGCCTGCGGTCTCTTTCAGCTCTGCCATTCCAGTATCCTACGAATCCCGTTGGGGAGATTTTGTTGAGGGTCCCAAGAGAGAAAGAAGAGGTTGTAGATTGAGAAGTATAGGTGTGATATTGTGTGTTTATTTGAGGAGTAAAGGAGAAGGGGGCGTGTCGGGTTACGTGAGAATATTGACCTAGGAAGGAGGTGTGTCTGTATGTCCTTGTGTCCTTCTACTAAGCCCTGAGGAGTGGGCAGTCCTTGGTTGTTTTAGGGGTGTGCTGTGGGAGTGGGATGGGAGGGGGCAGAAGGCGGGGCGTAACGCGTCACTTCGGGAGTGTAGTGAGAGAGGAAGGGCAGAGCCATGCTGCAGCAGCTGCAGTGACAGCGGCGGAAGCTAGAGCATCGGGGAGTACGGTCCCTGAGCTCCGGAGCCCCAGAGAAGGGTTAGACGTCCCCGTCTATTCCGAGCCCATGGGAAAAGCTCAAAGAGAGGCGGCGTCCTTAGCAGCGGTCTCAGCCAGACGTGAGTCGTGTGGTCGGCTACGGGCGGAGGCAGAAGCCACAGCTGGTGGAGAGGGAGGCGCATCTTGTGCTTCTGGACATAGCATCAGTGTGGATTCTGGAGCAACGCCCGGTGGGCGCTGAGAAGTGCTGAACCAACCCGAGAGGGACCCACGAGTCCTAGCGCCCAGATCGAAGAAATGCCAAAACGCTAAGTCAGGCATCTAATTCCAGGCATGGCGGGGTGTGGATCCAGGTACCTCTACTAGAGCATCCTCACATCTGCTGCCAGTCTTTTAGGAACAAGAGTGTATAGACAGTTCAAGATCAAAGAGAAAGGGCTTCAGGAGCCGCGCTCTAGGAAGACAGAAGCAGGGAGCTCCACTTAACCACATCTGGTAAGCCAGACCCGCATACAGGCAGTGGGCGCCTTGTGGAAGGGCGCACCGCGTTGTAGGCGGTATGCGGGAGGAGACAACCTTGGCGCTGGCGGCCCACGGGGAGGTCCGGGGATCCGAGGAGGAGCAACAGGGTGGGGGAGACTTCTCCGGGGCCGCCGGAGGTGGCGGTGGCTGCTGCAGCAGTGAGCGCCTGGTGATCAACATCTCGGGGCTGAGATTTGAGACACAGTTGCGCACCCTGTCTCTGTTTCCTGACACACTTTTGGGAGACCCCGGTCGCCGAGTCCGCTTCTTTGACCCCCTGCGCAATGAGTACTTCTTTGATCGCAACCGGCCCAGCTTCGACGCTATACTGTACTACTACCAGTCTGGGGGCCGACTGCGGAGGCCAGTCAATGTGCCTCTGGATATCTTCCTGGAAGAGATCCGCTTCTACCAGCTGGGTGAGGAGGCCCTGGAGGCTTTCCGGGAGGATGAGGGCTGCCTTCCAGAGAGTGGTGAGCACCAGAAGCCCTTGCCTTCTCAGCCCTTCAAGCGTCAGGTCTGGCTTCTCTTTGAATATCCTGAGAGCTCTGGCCCAGCTAGGGGTATCGCCATTGTCTCCGTACTAGTTATTCTCATCTCTATAGTCATCTTTTGCCTGGAAACCCTGCCGCAGTTCCGGCCAGATCCCCGAAGTAGAAGTGACGGTGGGAGGGTAAGTTCAGGTGGCCCAGCCTCTAGAGGGAGCCAGGAAGAAGATGAGGGAGACCACTCAGTATATAAACTGTTAAATCCCAGTGTTATTGTTCAGGGAGGAGTTGTATCGGGACCCGGGCCATCATCCCAACTGATCCCACTTGGGGGGCCTACAGAGTCTGGCTCTTTCTTCACAGACCCCTTTTTTCTGGTAGAGACCCTCTGCATAGTATGGTTCACGTTTGAGCTGCTGGTTCGTTTCTCTGCCTGCCCTAGCAAGCCAGCTTTCTTCCGCAACATCATGAACATCATAGATTTAGTGGCCATCTTCCCATACTTTATTACCTTGGGCACAGAGTTGGTGCAACAGCAGGAACATCAGCCCGGGAGCACCGGAGGAGGCAGCAGCCAGAATGGGCAGCAGGCGATGTCTCTGGCAATCCTTCGAGTTATCCGCCTGGTCCGAGTTTTCCGCATCTTCAAACTCTCCCGCCATTCTAAAGGCCTCCAAATCCTGGGGAAGACACTGCAGGCCTCCATGCGGGAGCTGGGGCTCCTCATCTTCTTCCTCTTCATTGGAGTCATCCTCTTCTCCAGTGCTGTCTACTTTGCTGAGGCAGATGATGATGATTCACTATTTTCCAGCATCCCTGATGCCTTCTGGTGGGCGGTGGTCACCATGACCACAGTTGGCTATGGGGACATGTACCCCATGACTGTAGGGGGCAAGATTGTGGGATCTTTGTGTGCCATTGCAGGTGTCCTCACCATTGCCCTACCTGTACCAGTCATTGTCTCCAACTTCAATTATTTCTACCACCGTGAAACAGAGCAGGAGGAACAAGGCCAATATACACATGTCACATGTGGGCAGCCTATACCAGATTTGAAAGGAGTGGGTGGAGGAATTGGCAAACCAGATTTCTCTGAGGTTGCCCCAGAACGGAGACCCAGCTACCTTTCCACCCCACATAGGGTTTATGCAGAGAAAAGGATGCTAACAGAAGTTTGATTATTGAGAGGGGAAAATTGGGGGTTGAAGGGAAGGACATAATAGAGAACTGCAGTAGTTTTATAGTCACCCCTTATCTAGAACCAAGGTCTTCATCAGTCCCTCTAACTGGAGTGACCAAATGGGGCTGAACTGTGAAACTCTATTGCTTGGACCCTTGACTCCAGTGACCACAAGAATTGTCTCTTCATATCTAAGATACATGATACACTTCCATGGGTGTGATCTGATCACTCTTACTTTTGGAAAAACTATATGAAATATCTTCTCTCATTATACTCCATGAAGACTTATTTGCCATGCTTTGTGGTCTCAAAAGGTCTAGAACTCCTAGGACCACTTTGGGACTCCAAACCTTAGTTTTCATCTGCTGAATTTCCATCCAAAGATGGAGGGTTGAGAACAACTCATTTAATCTACTATTTTCATATGGTGCCCTTTATCATGTACCTAATCGGAAGTTCCTGCCTTTAGCATCATGGATCTAAAAGCATTCTAATTATTTCTAAGTTTAGCTGGGATAAAAGATTTCAGGATCGAACTTGACCATTTTAGAAGATGTAGAGGGCAATCTAAGAACAATAGGATGATGTGTGTGTGTGTGTGTGTGTGTGTTTTGGGATAAACATGCAAATATCTTTTGTTTATAATTAGTGCAACCCCTGATCCATATTTCTCCATTTCCAGGAGGGTTGGTTTCAAAGCCAAGTATTAGTTATATGCAAGTGCCTTCCCATGCAAAGGGAATGGGATCAGGGAATCACCAAGTCCAGAGAAGCACCAAAATGGAGTCACATATATAACCCTTGGTTCAGTTCTGTTGCCTCTGAAGGACTGTAATATCTTGGTGCACAGTACAGTTTTCTCTATTGCCCCATCTGCTACACAGTAGCAGCTTTCAACTGCTAGCCCAACCTGAAATGCTCCCAAACCCCCCACAACTGCCACACACACACACACACACACACACACACACACACACACACATCTTCCATCTAACCTGGACATTTAAACTTGGGGATGCCTCTGATGTTTTCCTAAAGCAAACATCTGGCTTAAGCCCCTAGACTGGCACATTCAAAGATATTGCAAAGTAGCCCAAGAAAAGATTTCTGAGTCTATACAAGTGTTTTCTGTTTTTGTGGGCAATAGGCAAATACATATGTTAAGAAATGAGCACTGATCCTTTGTGGGCAGTCTATTGTTAGAATCCTTTTGTTAAGTTAGATCAGCATTTGTGAACTATGTCTTCTAGAGAGCTAGGTAGTATAAAAAGAGTACTGAATTTGGCATCTGAGATCCTGTATTCAAAACCTCTCTCCACTTACTACTTAAAGAACCTTGGTCAAAACTTCGCCTTTCTCCTCTATAAAATGAGGTGCTGGACTTGATGATTCCTAAGGTCCCCTTCCTGCTCTCAACATGTGACCCCATAACTGTCATTCACTTCCATTTCAAGTTTGGGGTCCTCCATGCACCTGGACACTCTTGTTTTGTTTTTATACAGTGAGGTATTGGTGGCCTCTGTTCTGTGTGAATTTCAGAAACCTGAAGGACTGTCAGCTGGGTTTGGATTTTCTTTCTAAGGCTGAGACTGCTTGGCAGAGACTTTTTCCCTCTGGGTGTGTCTAATGATGGATGTCCTTTTAAAGACAATTTTAATGAGTCATACACTAGATTAGTCATGGGGGCCTGAGTTCAAATCTGGCTTCAGACACTTGACACTTACTAGCTGGGTGACCCTGGGCAAGTCAGTTAACTCTTATTGTCCTGCAAAAAAAGAAAAGTAAAAAACAAAAACAGAAGTTGACTAGTCCCAAATTCACATCTTAATTCTGTTCTAATTTCCTTGGGTGACTTGGAGCAAATCACTTTTCCTCTCTGGACCTCAGTTTCCCCATCTCTTAAGTGGGGATTACAATCCTTCCATCTCCCTACCTCATGAGACATCTCAATGAACTTCTCTGGTCAGATTGGAGATGATGCTATGCAAGCATATGACCTTGTTAACAGACTTTGGCATCTTAATTTTTGCCTTCTCTCTCAGTCTTAACCAAGGAACAATTCCCTCTTCTCCCCTCCCCCCATGAGTCCCTAGATTCAGATCTAAAGCTCAAGGCAAGGAGAATGTCAAAAGAAGCATATTTGGGTCCTTAAACTTCTTAAATCCCTCCTCAGTCTTGGGGCTAGTCTAAGGGCAGTCCTTACTTTCTCATGTCCTCAGGAGGAGGAAAGGGATAATCTAGTCAGACTAAGCCAGTGTCCTTCAAGGACAATTGACAACTATGGCTCCCCTAAACTTTAACTATAGCTGGGGTAAAACAGTTTTATGATTCAGGAACATGCCATCTAGATAAGAGTTATTTTTCTGAAGCCCTTTAGTGATGTCTGCCGGCCATTCAGAGAATGGAACGTTAAAGACATAGGGGACAAAGGAATATTCCTGACCACAGATTAATGTGTGTTTGTATATAGAATCCTACTCATAACCTATTACAAAACATTCCCTTTTCGAGACAGTGCATGTATGAAGTTAAGGGTTTGTGGAAAACTGCTATTTCAAGGGATTCCTGTTGTCATAACAACCTTTCAGCCTGTTTTCATATCTTCTGACTGGGAGAGCAAAGGGAAACAAGAGACTGCACAGTCCTGGTTTACCAAATAGAGAGACCTCGATGTATTTATTCTTTTAGGTGCTACTGGTGGCCAGGGCAGGGCATGTGGTCAAATAAACATGGATCAAATAAACCACCAAACTTCCTTTGGTCCTTCATTCACCCTACTTCCACAGCCCTGGCCTCCCAGCTTCCTCGGTCACTTCTGCTTACACTTCACTCACCTGTGTGCTTGTCATCTATTCAAGAAACCTTTGTTACCACAGACTCCAGAAACGCACAGGGAGGCCCTGGGAGGGGAGGAGCCTTACTTGGAAAGGAGACTGATGAGAAGCTTTCTGGAAGGATGGTGGCTCTTTCTATTCAGAAGACAGCTGCTCGCAGGCCTAATAGATAGAAACAAGTAAATCCTCCTTCCCTTCAGAGAACTTCCCAGCTGCTAAAGGGAATTCCTTGTGAACATGACATTAAAGAAAAGTTTCATGGCTCAAGCCTAGTTTCTGTGAGTGAGGCTTATTAAATGTATTCATCCAATACTTTGGTTGGCTTCCTTGGTCTTTGTTGCTACAGCTGTTGCTGTAGCAGTGGGACGACTCCATTGGGAAGATTGTGATGCTCAAGCCATCTGGGTCCCTGAGCATGGACCCAACCAATGCCCCAAAGGAAATTCTGGGGACTTGCAGCAAGAGGCATCAAAACATCTCTATAGAGAGACTTGAGCTCTTCCTACTTCATCCCACAGGAGAGGAGGGAATGAGAGCTGCTGTTTCATTTAAGGTAGGTGTTACCACAACAACAACAATCTGGTTCTTTAGGTAACATTTGAATCCCCAAGGGAGGGAAAGCTATGCTTAATGTGACTCACTATTCTTAGGCATCATCTGTCTTTTATAGCTGGGATCAGCTGGAGCATTTCTGCTGAGATACTAGGTTTTATCTCTTGGGTAAATGTGAATGGGTTTGCTGGGGAATATCCTATAATGTACAATCATTCTTCTCATGTTCAAAAGACAGTCAGTATACCATCTTTCTGTGTACAAAATTGCCTTCTGGAATATTAGAAGGGGAGAGAGAGAGCGAGAGAGAGCGAGCGAGCGAGCAAGTGAGCGAGAGAGAGAGAGAGAGAGAGAGAGAGAGAGAGAGAGAGAGAGAAAGAGAAGAAACACAGAAGAAAAAATGGAGACATTGAAAGACAGCACACCAGAGACAGAGGCAGAGAAAAACAAAGAGAGACTGAGATGCATTGCATAAAAGGCATTGTGCTAGGTGCTATGGAGGAAACATAGACATATTTATATTTCTATATAAAATACATATTCAACTTTATATACAATTGTATAATATATATTATAGATAGTTGTACCTTTCTTGCTCCCCCTCCCCCTCCCAGCATTCCTTTAAACCTTGTTTCTTTGCTTAATCATGCTGAACAAAACCTTGTTATAAGCAGTACTTTCTGTCCCCATATACCCCATATAATTGCTAGGTCAGGTTCTCAAGGAACAACAGGAATGAGCAGCCCAATGGGATATGGTTAATAGAATGGATGCCCCATCTCCTTGCTGATTTGACTGTATATATTGTTCAGAAGAAGGAAAATGTCGTCCAAACCTCCTTTGTCATAGGTGATTTAAAGGTGAGGATAAAACACAATTTATTTTCAAAATCTTAGGATCTCCTTTTTATACAAGGTTATTTACTGTGACATACCTAGTTAATGGCGAAGTGAGCACTAGATCCCATATCTATCAGGTAATTTTTGGATAAAGCCTAGGGAATTTGGATACCTGGATGCATTGGCCCAGTCTCGGCTCTATCTATAACTGACACGTATGCATATAATTTCCGGCTTTCCTTTAGATGCCTCCTCTCTGCATGACTGTCTTCAGAGGGTTCTCTGTGTCAGGAAACCTGCAGGTTTTACATTTTAGAGCTGTGGTTGGGGAGAAATAATGGCCCAACTTTACTGAAATTGGACTATAAGTATTCATGGAGTCTATATAGGTTGATTCCTAAAGACCAGACACATATACATATACATACACACACACATACACATACATCTGCATCTGCATCCACACACTCACATCTATGCATCCACTCATCCATGCATCCACACATCTGCCTCCCCATATCCACACATCCACAGCCACACCCACACCCACAGATCCACACCTACATCCACACATCCACACACATCCACATACATGTTTGTGTATATATAAATATACACAAACATATAAATATATATAATTACAAGAGTAGAGACTGCTGATACTACTGCAAGAGCTGGAGTGATCCACTGGGTTTTAAACATGCTGTAAATAAGAGGTAAATCAAGGAAGGAATAAGACAGCCTCCTTGAGTGGATAGGATGATGATAATAGATGAAGAACAAAATGAGAACTACCTTATTTCTCTACCAAAGATACTCTTCAGACTGGGAAATTTAAAACAAAACTAAATAACAAAAAAACTGAAATCCAAGATGAGTGAGGTAACGGAAAGACACCTAGCTGTCTTCAACGTAGTCACCCACATTCTGGGTACTGAACAAACTTGTAGATGAAACAACTGAACTGCTGTTAGGAGTCTTTTCTAGAGACTGTGGAGAAGGATTGAGTTACTGATGTACTAGAGATAAGCAAATGTCCCTTTTTTCAAAAGGCATCTTTCATAAACTAGATTCTCCAATCTGTAGGTTTTAGCTTGGTTCTATGTAGAGTCTGACTGACTGCTAATGAAGTAGTGGAACACATAATTAAAGGGCTTGTGAGCACTTAGGTAAATAGTGATCACTATAAAAACAATGTGTGGGGGGGGCGGCTAGGTAGCACAATGGATAAAGCATTGGCCCTGGATTCAGGAGGATCTGAGTTCAAATCCGGCCTCAGACACTTGACACTTACTAGCTGTGTGACCCTGGGCAAATCACTTAACCCGTATTGCCCTGCAAAACAAAACAAAACAAAACAAAACAATAACAACGACAACAACGACAACAAAAAACAACCCCCCTCCCCCCAAACAAAAAAACACCAAACCCCCCCAAAACCAATGTGTGTCCATTAAAACAGATAATACTAGACTAATTTACTATTTTGACAGTTATTAGACTGGCAGACTTTCCATAAGCATGTCAGAAATGTGTTTCTAGATGTTGGCAAGATACTTAAAACAAAGTATCTCATGATATCTTCATGGACAATATGGAGAGAAGTGGGATGGATAGTATGGTTAGGGGGATTTGGAACTAATTAAATGACTGAACCCAAAGAAAGATAGTAGTGGATTAATGACAATTTGTTATTTTTGAGGATCGTAGGAAAAAAGACCACCATAACTCCGTAAGTCAACAAGCATTTATTAAGTACTTACTATGTGCCAGGAACTGTGAGATAATTACTGCCTGTGTAACATCAAGGGATAAAGGGGTAGAGAAATTGGAGAACCTGACAAAATGCTCCATACCATTATTATTATTATTATTATTATTATTATTATTATTATTATTATTATTATTATTATTATTATGGCAATGAGGGTTAAGTGACTTGCCCAGGGTCACACAGCTAGTAAGTATCGAGTGTCTTATGTCAGATTTGAACTTGGGTCTTCCTGAATCCAGGGCCAGGGCCAGGACCACTGTGCCACCTAGCTACCCCCATACCATTATTTTCAACATCTTTTTTGATACTTCGTGATTTCAGTGTGAAAATCAGCACAGGGAAACCTCAGTTTCATCAGAAAAACGAAGAGTTTGGGCTAGGCAAACTCTAGGGTCCCTCCAGCTCTAGGTTAATGATCCTAAACTTCAACGTGGTGTTTTCCAATAAACTATTGATGCTGAAGAATATATATATATATATATATATATTGATTTTAATTATCATTATTTACCCTTGGCTTAACAATATAAGACAAACACCACATTGAGGGAACCCTCCTCCCAAATAAATACTTCATCAAATGCCTGATCTCTTTGCTAAGTGGAAGGAGATACCAGCCAAGAGCAACACTGCTTTAGAATTCCAAGTCATTTGTGAAATATTACAGAAGGGGATGTTAGAAGGTTTTGAGTGGTGAATGAAAAGCATTATCCACTAAAGGCTTGGAATGAGATTCAAATCATGCTGAGTACTCACAGATAAAACTGGCAGGGCAACAAATGGAGAGAAAGTAGAAAAAAATTGTCAAAATTTGGAGGCCAGGGGGCAGCTAGGTGGCACAGTGGATAAAGCACTGGCCCTGGATTCAGGAGTACCTGAGTTCAAATCCGGCCTCAGACACTTGACACTTACTAGCTGTGTGACCCTGGGCAAGTCACTTAACCCCCATTGCCCTGCAAAAAAAAAAAAATTTGGAGGCCAGAAAAGCCATTGTAAATTTTAGCTGCATCATAGAAGCAGGATGAGTAGAACAAAAGGGGCAGTAGTTCTGCTGATCTCTCTTCTGCTCAGATAATATCTGGAATATTATGTTCAGTTCTGGGCACCACATTTCAGAACGGACTTTGTTAATCTAGAGCAAATTCAGAGAAAGGATGACTTGGATTTTGAAATTTCTGGACACTGTGTTTTTCTTTTTATTCATAGAGGCTGTTTTATAAGAACTGGAAATATTTTGCCTTGAGAAGATGAGACTTAGAGGGAAATAAATCAGTGTATTCAAAAAATTGAAGCATTATCATTATTATTGTTGTTCAGTCATGTCCAACTCTTCGTGACCCCATTTGGGATTTTCTTGGCAAAGATACTGGAGTGGTTTTCCATTTCCTTCTCCAGCTCATTTTACAGATGAGGAGACAGCTAGTAAGTGTTTGAGGCCAGATTTGAACTTGGGAAGAGGAATCTTTCTGACTTCAGGATTGGCACTCTTTCAATTGCACCACCTAGCCACTCTTTATTATTATTGTATTGGGCAGCTAGGTGGCAGAGTAGATAGAGCACTGGCCTTGAAATTGGGAAGACCTGAGTTCCAATCTCATCTCAGACACTTACTAGCTATGTGACCATGGGAAAGTTACTTAACCCCAATTGCCTTAAACATCTGGAGCCATCTCCAGTCGTCCTGATTTATATCTTGCCACTGCACCCAGATGGCTCTGGAGGAGAATGAGGTTGATGACTTTGCACAGTCCTCCCTCACTTCAATCCTATTTAGCACAAGTAAGGACATCACCCTGATGGTCCTCTTCAGGAGCAAAGGACAAACAACAATTATGACATTATTATATGGGATGATTATTGCACTGGTTTTGCTTGGGCGCATATGACAGAACTTGGAACAATGGTCAAAAGCTGTAGAGATAGATTTAAACTTATATAAGAAGTTTACAAACAATTAGACCTGCCCCTAGATGGAATGAACACATAAAGTTTTGAATTCCCCATTCCTTGAGATTTTCTAGTGGATGCTAGGTGACTGTTTGTGGATCGGACTAGGTAAACTGAGATCTCTTCTAACTTTGGGATTCTGTAAGTTTATCTGCCATTGACAGAAATAGGTAGAAAGGACCTATATCTGGGATCTAATCAGCTTCTTGCTGGCATATTACATCTTTCAGAAGACTCTGGGGCCAGGTAGTAGATGATACTGAAAAGTGACTTTCCAGGGGTTCATGTAAGACAATGGGTAAATGTTATTGGGACAGACTTTGCAAGGAAGGTTGAAATAGCTAAGAGAAATAGAGTAAGGTGAAAGTCATTGTCATGGATGTGGTTTGTTCCTTGGAGTAGAGAAGGTCAGGGAATTCCTCGAGTGAGGTATTTAGTTATAAGTAAGACTTATTGTGTACCGTGGGAACCAGAGTGTCTGTCTAAGTCAATGGGTGACCAGCAAGTGAAATTTCTGTAGTTTGTGTGAGTAACTACCACCTTTTTCTGTGTCCAGTGAGAGGCTAAACTTTTTCATTGAGCACCTCAATTTTTGTTTATTTTACTGTTCTATGGAAGATGGAAGAATTGAGGTGGTTGTGATCTCTGAGATGCACATCCCTTTATTACATTGTTTACTAAAATGATTCTTTGTATAGATTGTCACAGAATGCTATGAAGGGAGGGGAAGGGAATGGTAAATGGGAGGACATGTTAGCAAGTAAGTAAATCATACTCTTAGACCATAGGAGGCCACAGGTGGTGACATGGCAATATGGGTTTGATTGACAGCCACTCTTGTTCCTGGTTCAGATAGAGGAGTGCACACACACACACACACACACACACACACACACACACACACACACACACAACTGCAAGAATGCCACTGACACCTTTCTCATACAGGGAAGGCAGAAGGAAGAGTTGGTTTTATAGAAAATACAATTAGTTCTGGTTTGGCTATGTCTCATTTGATGTTCTTGTGAGATATCCAGATGTCCTGAAAGGAGTTGAAAATGGAACTTGGGAAAGAGGGAGCGACTAGGGACACAAATTGCTCAGTAATTTGGTGCATTGGGAAGAGTGCTGGGTTTGAATTCCAATCTTGCCACTTACCTTTTGGTTTTTGGTAAGTCACCCCACATCTCTGGGTCCAAGTTTCCTCATCTTTAAAGTGGGAGGACTAGATAATTTCTAAAGCTAATCTGTAAATTATGATGCTATGATCCACATCGAGGTGATAGTTGACAGGCAGCATGATTTAGTGGGGAATTACTGTATTTGGACTTAGAAACCATGGATTCAAATCTTATCTTGTTATTTGCTGTCTTTTAGACCTTGGGCAAATGTGGGTCTCAGTTTTTTCATCTACAAGATGTGGTGGTTGGATTAGATGATTTTTAAGATTCCTCCCTGTTATAAATCCCATGAAGTCATGGGAGTGAGTGAAGTTGATAGGGAGAGAGGATGGAGAGAGAAAAGAAAAGGGTTAAGACAGAACTTTAAGGGGCAGCTAGGTGGTGCAGTGGATAGAACACCGGCCCTGGATTCAGGAGGACCTGAGTTCAAATCTGGCCTCAGACACTTAACACTTACTAGCTGTGTGACCTTGGGCAAGTCACTTAACCCCAATTGCCTCACCAAAAAAAAAAAAGACAGAACTTTAGGGAACACACACTTTAAGGGGTCAATAATAGGAAGAAGGATTAAAGGGCAGGATAGGAAAAAAAACAACACCCAGATTCTATGGGAGAACTTTTTTGGGTGGAGACAGTGGGGGAATATGTTCTTCCATTATATTCACTATTAGTCAAATACTTAGGAGAACCCACCTTTCATCTTGCATACTTCTGTACAACTAGAGCAATGCGAGAAACTGAAAAAGGGTTGATAGAACAGGGTTGATGGAATAAACAAGAGGCAGGAAAATATTAAATTACCATTTATATAGCACTTTCAGGTTTGCAAAAGTACTATATATGTCTATGCATGTATAGATTAATGTATTTTAATACTTATATATGTATTCATATCTATTTGTCGCTATCTCATGTGTACCTTATAACAACTTTATGAGGTACAAGGTATTATTAATCCCTATTTTATTAATTTCCATAGGAGGCAGCTAGGTGGTGCAGTGGAGAGAAAGTTGGGCCTGGAGTCAAGAAGACTTGAGTGCAAATTCAGCCTCAGATATTTACTAGCTGTGTGACCCTGGAAAAGTCACTTAACATCTATTTGCTTCAATTGCCTCAACTGTAAAATGATGATAAACAATAGTACCTAAGAAGATCAAATAATAATCGTAAAAAAAATGTGCTTAGCAGAGCATGGCACAGTGGACAAAGCACCCATTCTGGAGTCAGGAGGACCTGAGTTCAAATTTGACCTCAGACACTTACTAGTTGTGTAATCCTGGGTAAGTCAACTAACCCCAATTGCTTCAACAACAACAAAAAAGTGCTCAGCGCAGTGCTGGCACGAGGTAAATTCTATATCAATGCTTACTCCTCTCCCTTCCCATTCTCATTTTATAAATGAGAAAACTAAGACTGTGAGAGATTAAGTGACTTAATCAGTAAGTGAGGAAGAATTCAGTGTTTCCATCCCCAAGCCCTCTACAACTGTACCACATAACTACCTCAATAAAAATAGCTCCTCAGGAGGAGGGCCTGAGAAAATGGTGTTACTTTACTAGGAGAAATGTAAGGGAAAACTTAAGGATGACTATCTTCATTTAAGAGACTTATAGTAGGCACTGCTGCTACTTGAGACAATTACCATATTGTTTCAGACCTTTAGTTAAAGTCATAATACAGGGCAGCCAGGTGGCGAAGTGGGTAAAGTACCAGGCTTGGATTCAGGAGGACCTTGGCACTTACCAGCTGTGTGACCCTGGGCAAGTCACTTAACCCTTATTGCCCCTCCAAAAAAAACCCAAACCCAAAAATCAACCAAAAAAAGTCATAATATAACTTCCCTTGATAATATTTTTGGGGGGGCAGTTAAGTGGCACAGTGGATAGAGCACTGGGCCTGGAGTCAAGACCCATCATCTTGAGTTCAAATCCAGTCTCAGACACTTATTCTAGCTGTATGATTCTGGGCAAGTCACTTAACCCTGTTTGTCTCAGTTTCCTCATCTGTAAAATGAGCTTGAGAAGGAAATGGCCAACCACTGCAGGATCTTTACCAAGAAAGCCCCAAATGGGGACCTGAAAAATTAGATATAACTAAAAAACCCACTAAACAACAACAAACCCTTGCTGTTAGGAATTTTACCTCAAATTTTACATTCTACATTTTAAATATGTCTCCCATGAAAAGTTTTGTACTGAGAAGGTGGATAGCAGAGGAAGGAAAAAATGGTTTACGTAGCTTCAAGAAGAAATTATTCATTTCATTGTTGATTTTTTCCATGAGGCTCAATGAACTCATCCTGATTTATTTCACACCTTCCCTGCTAAATCTTCTAGAGAAATCACAGTATGTTTCAGGTCTGAAGTCAAACCCCTACACAACTACCCCAGAGCTGCCAATTCATTCTTTCCCAAGCTACTGTTTCCCATTACACTTCTGATCCCCAAAGTTTCTTGACTAAAGTAGCCCGAACCACACCAAGGATTGTCTCTCATATTTTTTCTGACTTTCCCCCTTCTCCCTACATCCATCTCCCCTCTGACCAGTAACCTAAGGCATTCTAAACTCTCTCCTGGGAGGACAGATGTGTAGGAGCTAAATGCCCTCAGGACAGTGATGTCCAGATGACTTCCTTGAACAGTCTGTCTCCCTGATTTTACAAATCAGACCATCAGAGGCCTCAGTTTTCTCATCTGTAAAATAAAGAGGTTGGATTAAATAATATATAATATTCCTTCTAGCTCTAATTCTATGATACTATAATCCTTTGTACCAGAAAGTGGGGATGTCAAGAAGAAGAGGAGAAATGCACATGGGGTGCACTTCAGGGGGGAGAGACAGAGACAGAGAGACAAAAGAAACAGTTACAGAGAAACAGAGAGAGGCAAAGAGAGACAGTTAGAGATAGAGCCAGAGCCAGAGAAACAAAGAGAGGCAGAGGCAGAGACAGAGAGCCAGGGACAGAGAAACAGAGACAGAGAGACAGAGAAACAGAGAGACAGAGACAAAGAGAAACAGAGTGACAGAGACATGACAGAGACAGAGGCAGAGACCCTGGGTTCCCAATTCCTTTTTCTTACCCACTGCCCCAATCCAATACTCTTTCATCCAAATTCAAGACTTTTTGCTCTTGTCCCTCCCACTCCCCTTTTGTACATACCGTTGTTTGCTTGAACAGTCTGTCTTGGACAAAATCCCGGTGACTGCAGGTTGGCAGTTTCTCTGTAGCAGAATCTTACCGTGGTTCTCATTGCAGACTCTGTGCCTAGGGTGATTGGTAGGTAGAGAGGGAGGCGGAGTTTTTCCCAAATAGGCAACACAGGCAGCAGAATTCCACCTTGGGAACAAGACCTTTTAAAATGGCTTCCTGGTGGTGCCCTCCATTCAGGGCACTCCTTCCATTTTCTTCCTCTATTTAGAGACAGTGTGAAAGTGGGTGGAATGGCAGACATCAAGCCAGGAGGACCAGATTTCAAATCCAAGTTCAGATATGTATGATTTGTGTGACCCTGAGTAAGTCACTAAATTTCTCTGAATCTCA
This sequence comes from Dromiciops gliroides, assembly GCF_019393635.1. Lineage (NCBI taxonomy): Eukaryota > Metazoa > Chordata > Mammalia > Microbiotheria > Microbiotheriidae > Dromiciops > Dromiciops gliroides. The sequence goes on from NC_057865.1 coordinate 188,621,878, forward strand.
GTATCCTCATTTGTAAAAATGGAGATAATAATACCTACCTCATAGGGCTGTTGTGAGGAGCAGATGGGATAATATGTGTGAAGCACTTTGCAAACCTTAAAAGCACTATATGAATGCCAGTTATAACTTAGTCATGGAGATGATGTCACTTCCATATTGCTGCAACTGATCTATTCTCCTTCTCTCTTGTTGGTATGGTCCGATTTGTGGAAATTAAACTTAGCCTGACATCCTGGGGGACGTTCTGACCTCACATGTTTGCCTTGTAGAGAGGAGAAGTTCCACAGTAGTAAAATGAGCCCTACCATCAGACTTCCACAGTAATTATCTTGCACAATAAAAGCATCTTGGTTTTGCTCAGGGGAATTGACCAAGTCTTTCCTTCAAAATCAAAAGGAATCATGGTGCTAAAATGCAGAGCAGGCACTGATAACAGATTTCCTATAAACCATTGGACTTGTGATACAAAAGCTTTCAAAACCAGGGTAGATTCTCATGTGTTTTTTTTTTTCCAGAATAGACTCTTTAACATGCTAATAAGTAAAAAAATTACAAAGATGTCATGCTTACCAACAGGATGGAGCCTGTGTATGATCTTGGGCAGATTGTTTAACTTTTGGGGCCTCAGTTTTCTCCTCTGTAAAATGAAGGGTTTGGATGATTTGACATCTAGGGATACTTTCAGCTCTGTATTACGGAAGATGGAGTCAGGATGTAAAAACATCTTCGTGGGTCATAATATTGACCCAAGATAATAATGATAATTATAAAATCTTGTGTTCTTCCTTTTTTTTTTTTAGTGAGGCAATTGGGGTCAAGTGACTTGCCCAGGGTCACACAGCTAGTAAGTGTTAAGTGTCTGAGGCCAGATTTGAACTCTGGTACTCCTGAGCTGGTTCTCTATCCACTGCGCCACCTAGCTGTCCCTTGTGTTCTTCCTTTTGTGAATCTGTGACATTTTCTGGGCTTGGGCTGTAGAAATTGAGGGGTGTAGGAAGGCACAAGGAGACAGAAAAACAGAGTCTCATGGGGAAGGAGGAAGTATGCCATATGCATAAATAAAGAAATATAAAATATATACAGTGTAAATACAAAGTAATTGGGGAGCGGACACCAACAGCTGAAGAAATCAGGATAGGCCAAGCCTTCTAAAAAGATAGACATGAAAAGGGAACACATTCCAAGCATCCCAGATAGCCACAAAGTTACAGAGATTGGAGCTGGAATGTCATATATGGGGAAACAGCCAGCAGACCATTTTGACTGGAATGTAGAATAATTTCAGTTGTTTTTTAAGTTGTGTCACACTCTTTGTGACCCCATTTGGGGTTTTCTTGGAAGAAATAATGAAACAGTTTGCCATTTCCTTTTCAGAGGAGGACATTGAGGCAAACAGGGTTAAGTGACTTGCCCAGGGTCACACAGCTAATAAGCATTGTAGAACCATTACATGACATCAGATATGATAGTAGCTGCTTCAGTGGGTAACTGGATATTTACCCATGGTCTTTTCAGTAACAGACACTTTTTGCCCTCTTTTGGGATATCTGGGAATGGAGGGCTTCAGCCCCGTGCTAACTTGATCTCATGGTGATTTTCTCAACCAGCTTTGAGGCAATTACTCTTTTTTCAGTTACTTTCTCCATGCACTGAATTTCCTTATGTTTGAAGCTATATCTTAGGTGACAACCATAAGCATAAATGAAATAATTTTCATGGAATGCCCTACTTGAAGGCGAGGTTCAAATTAGGCGAGGTTCAAATCCTCCTCATTTTCTAGGAGTCAGTTGAAGTTCCACCTTTCCCATAAATCCTTCACCAGCCACTTTGGCACACAGTGATCTATCCCAATTAGAGATGAAACTCACTGGAAGTGAAACTCTCTTCATGTATAGGCACTTTCCCTTTTCCTAATACATTTTTACTGATATCTTTTGGTTTTTCATTTTGTTTTGTTTTAAATTTTTTTTGGAGGCAATCAGGGTTAAGTGACTTGCTCAGGGTCATACAGCTAGTAAATGTCTGAGGCAGGAATTGAACTCAGGTCCTTCTGACTCCAGGGACAGTGCTCTGTACACTGCGCCACATAGCTGCCCCATATCTTCGGTTTTTATATCATCTAAATTGCTTTCTGTAGTCATCCCAGGATATATTCTTTTTCCCTTTCCTTGATTCCCTTCTCTTCCCTAGCTCTTTTCCATTCCTTTCCTTTATTAGCAGGGAAGCTTTGATCTGCTTGGTTTCTAATCTGGGCTGGTTCACTTCTTGTGCAACCCACTAGCGTTCCTATTCTCGACACCTAGGCATCTAGGTATAATGGACAGAATGCAGGAAAATAAGTTCAAATACTGCCTCAGACATTTACTAGCTATGTGACCCTGTACAAATCACTTAACTTCTATCTGCTCAGTTTTCTCATCTGTAAAATGGGAATAATAATAATAATAATGATAATAATAAGTATTTTCTATGATCGTTGAGAGGATAAAATGAAATGACATTTGTAAAGTGCTTTGCAAACCTTAAAGTGCTATATAAAGTGCTAGCTATTATTATGTTGGTGCCAGATGGTGCAGAAATCTGACCGGCTTTAGCCCCATTGCAGCTCAGAACTTCAGATCTCAAATGATTCACTAGCCAAATTGCAGGCTTGCAACACTATACCTGGTAACATCTGCTTTTCCTACACATATTCCATGAATCTCATGTAATTGAGATCTTTTCACTTTGGTGATAAGGCATCTTGACAGATTGTACCCGACAATTCATAGGTCTTTCTTTAAAACTGGAATATAGGGGGCAGCTAGGTGGTGCAGTGGATAAAGCACCGGTCCTGGATTCAGGAGGACCTGAATTCAAATCCAGCCTCAGACACTTGCACTTGACACTTACTAGCTGTGTGACCCTGGGCAAGTCACTTAACCCTCATTGCTCCACAAAAAACAAGCAAACAAAAAACCCAACAGGAATATAGATTCATTAAGCATGGAGAATTTACACACACACTCACATATATATATATACACACACACTATATATATGTATATATATATCATATGTATGTATGTATGTATGTATAGAGAGAGACAGTGACAGAGACAGACAGCATATAAGGGGATTTTTAGCTCACAGAGAGGTATACCAATCATTATTCTTCTAAATGAGAGCTTAGCTCAAGTCAGACATTTTGCATTAAGAAATTAGCTTTAACTTCCAGCAGTACTAGTCACACGCCACAATCAGAAGAAATACACATGGAAGGAAAGCAGATGAATAGAGAGGCAGGATTTATCAACAGGAAAAGATGATACACATGTGAACAGAAAGATAGAGAAGGCTGTGAAATAGATAGCATTTCCAGGGTGCTGTTGCACCATTCTTGCTGTGCTGCATTGTGGAGCTCCTTGTTAGGCAGAAAAAAGAGAGTTTGTGAGCCACTCAGTCCTCAAGGAACTCTCAATAAAGAGCAAGTACCCTCTGAGCTCCTCTCTAAGTCAGAGAGAGTAAAGAAAGTAAAAATAAATAAAGCTGCTCTTTCCAAAAAAGAAGCAAAAACAAGTGGAAATGCAAGAGGAGAGGGAAAGAACTGCTTTTCCTCTCTTCAGTACATACATATATGTCTGTCTGTCTGTCTATCTGTCTGTCTATCTATCTATCTATCTATCTATCTATCTATCTATCTATCTATCTATCTATCTATCTATCTATCTATCTATCTATCCATGCATCCATCTACCCACCTATTATCTATCACCTATGTATTATCTAAATATCAACTAACATTTACACTTATCTGTCATCTATCTACTTATCTATCACCTACCTATGTATCTATCTTTATATCATCATCATCATCATCAATCTTTTCAAACTCAGTAGACACAGATATTTGTGACCTCTTACTACCTTATGATTAAAATGCATGTAGAACTCTTCTTTTTCTAACCTATCTCTACTTCATTATGTCTAGTTTTGCAAACATTTCTTTCTTCTTTACACAAACAATTAATAGCTGTACAGAAGATCATGGAACATTTAGCTATCTTCCTCAAAAGTCAGTTTAATTTACTGTGGAATTAGGAGGGAGTGGAACACTTCTGGGAACCCATTATAAATTGTATTCTGCCAAGTTTTGGTCTAGGAATCACAGACTGATCTTGCATAATTTTTTTCTGTTTCTACTTTCTTTTTAATCTTATGTAAAATTTGGTTATAGAATGATCGGTTTCTGCTATGTCAGAAGTTGAATCTTCAATCTTGTGGTATACCAGATGAGGGGCTGTCTGTCCCTTTAACGAAGGCAAAACAATGGGGGCTTCAGAAAAGTCCTGCCAATACCTTCCTGGGGATCTTTTACAATTCTTCTGTTTCAGTATTTCTTTTCTCTTTTTTTGGTGAGGCAATTGGGATTAAGTGACTTGCCCAGGGTCACACAGTGAGTGTTAAGTGTCTGAAGTCAGATTTGAACTCAGGTTCTCCTGTCTCCAGGGCCAGTACTCTATTCACTGTGCCATCTAGCTGCCCCAAGTATTTCTTTTACAAGTAGAGTATCTCCCTCAGCTCATACTCACAAATTACACCTCCAGGGGATCATTACTCCCAGGTTCAATGTACTCTGTGATCCTACAATGCTAAAATGATAACCCTCAAGACATGCATGTGGTTTACCTTTAGGAGTTAGCTAGTAAACACAATTAGCTCAAAGAAAAGGCATTTCACATCTTTAGAATACTAATGAAACATTCTTCCCCTAACCTGGGGCTCCCTTTCCCAGAACTGCACCCAGTGTAGGTAGAAAGAATGGACACACACTCAGAGTGTACCAGCTGAGGCACACACATAGGGAACACGTTTGGATGAGGTAACTTACTCCTCTGGCACTGCAGGGTCTCAGCATCCCATCCCTTCTCATGGTGTTCTTATGTTGCTTCCCCTGGGAGGTCACTCAGCTGGTCTTCCTGGGCCCTTTGGTCTCTGCAGCTGAGCTCTTAGTGGCCAGGGCTGGCTCTCTTCACGACATACTGAAAGCAAACACTTCTCAAATACCTTGACTCCTGGACCTGTTCCCTGCTTGGTGTGGTATCTCAGACTTGTCAAGTAGTTCTACTGAAAGCCCATATGGCCAATTGGGTAATGGTGATGGGGAGAAATCTCTTTTCTTCCTACCTTTCCAAGGTTGGGTATCTTTTTTCATTTCTCCGAGGGGTGGAGCTTTTCACAACTGCCTCCTGCTTCTCCGTACTGCTAATGTTTGGAGAGTGCATCTCCATTTTTAAAGGGCTACCAGGGATTTGGCCAGTCATTAACTAGCCAATGGCTAGCTGCTTCTACTTCCATCAGTTTTTTTTTTTTTTTTTTTGCAGGGCAATGAGGGTGAAGTGACTTACCCAACATCACATAGCTAGTAAGTGTCAAGTGCAAGTGTCTGAGGCTGGATTTGAACTCAGGTCTTCCTGAATCCAGGGCCAGTGCTCTATCCACTGGGCCACCTAGCTTCCCCTAATTCCATCAGTTTTGATGGATAACTTTATACCTCCTATAGGGTTAACATATATATATGTGTGTGTGTGTGTGTGTGTGTGTGTATACATATACATATACATATACATATATATATATATATATATATATATATATATATATATATATATATATATATATATATATATATATATCCCCTTCTTTAAACTTATAAGACATTAATACTTCCAGATCTCTGCTACCTACCCTTAGTTGTTGGTGATTATATAATTTGATCTGGGGGAATAATTTGATTAGGGGTAGCCTAATCAACTTTATCCTACCCACCTCCAGTAACACTCCAGTAAGCAGCCTAGAATAGGCACCAGGGCAACATTAACAGGGCAGGCAAGGTGGGCAACTGCCTAGGATGCAACAGGCAAGATGAGCTCAACAAAGAGCACAGATGCATTTAATGCCAGAAAACTCCATTTTCCATTGCATATAGCCCTTTATTTTGTGATATGTCACACACTACTACTAATACTAACTGATACTTTACCAAAAAAATTTTGTGTGTTAAAACAATAAGGTCCTCACTATAATCCTGTGAGGCAGCACTGCAGGAACTATTATGCCACTTTTCCAGATTAAGGAAGTGAAAATGAAAGCGGCTAAGTGACTTTTCTGGGGTCTTGGAGACATTA